>NW_026622941.1:1430625-2861250 GCF_023065955.2 Ursus arctos | reverse complement strand
TTATTTTATTTTATCTTATTTTTTAAGATTTTATTTATTGACACAGGGAGAGGCAGCGAGAGAGGGAACACAAGCAGGGGGAGTAGGAGAGGGAGAAGCAGGCTCATAGCGGAGGAGCCTGATGTGGGGGTCGATCCCAAGAACGCTGGTATCATGACCTGAGCCGAAGGCAGATGCTTAATGACTGAGCCACGCAGGCGCCTCTGTTTTTATTTTTTGATACTGCTAGCAAAAGATCTGAAGAGAGGTGGTCAGTGTTGTATTTACACAATACTTTTTTTTTTTTTTTTTTTTGTTCTGAAGCAGGGATTTGGACAAGATAACTTGTAAGTTTTCCTTCATGCTGTAAAATTTTGTGATGAGGAACCTTTGTTTTTCATTTTAATAGTATCTTAAAAGCATATTTGAAGAAAGTATTTCTTCGTTCATATTGAGTTTTTTTTTTTAAGATTTTATTTATTTATTGGAGAGCACGAGCAGGGGGAGGGGCAGAAGGAGAGGGACAAGCAGACTCTCCACTGAGTGCAGAGCCCAATGTGGGGCTTAATCCCAGGACCCTGAGATCGTAGATTTGATAACCTGAATAATTAGTAACTTATTCTTGCCACATGGCTCTTCATGGGCATTGGAACTTAGAATAGGTGTCAGATTCTTAGGAGGGAAGTGTGCTATAATGAGTGTTTCCAGTCTTTTCTATAATTTCCTGGGGTATATTTCTTGTTTTTCTGTGAAAGTGTGTTACCCATGGTACAGAGCATTTTCAGTAGATGAAGCAGATAAAAGAGAATCTTTTTAAATTATGGTGGATAAATTCCTGGTTTTCTCTTAGTATTTCTTTTTTTTTTTTTTTATTTCTTTATTCAACAGAGATAGAGACAGCCAGCGAGAGAGGGAACACAAGCAGGGGGAGTGGGAGAGGAAGAAGCAGGCTCACAGCGGAGGAGCCTGATGTGGGGCTCGATCCCACAACGCCGGGATCACGCCCTGAGCCGAAGGCAGACGCTTAACCGCTGTGCCACCCCGGCGCCCCTCTCTTAGTATTTCTGATGATAGATGCTAATTTTCAAGATGAGGTGTATTGGTTCTGATTAATTGGAAAGTTGTGCTAACATTGGCTGCTAAGATAGCTTGGAGGCAGAAGGTGTTTTTTGGGTTTAGGTTAGAGAGGGCTTAGGGTTGCTAGATATCCTGCAATGCTTAGGATGGCCCTGCATATTGAAAAGTTCCCCCATATTCCGTGATTTTCAAATGTCTTGCCAGAAATTTGTGTAGATGAAATACCTGATTATAAGATCCTAACTACATAAATGTGCATAAATACTTTTAGTAATTTTTGAATGCTGAATTTTCTAGCAGTGGGAGTACTGTGTAAGTTGATGGAAGATTGTATTTTGTTTGGAACCTTACCTAGAGTTCTTCTTACTGGAAAATCACTTTAACAGTAGCATTGCCTTGTTGGATGCAACCGCTTATTCAGCCCCTGTTTGGGAGTGCATGTGTCTTTGGATGTAGCTGTGCTACAGTGTTTACATGCGCACGTGCGTGCGCGCACACACACATATTTAGCATTTACATACTAACACACATTTTATTATAAAATCCTTTTTTTATAGAGCATTACATTAGTTTTTTGATTGTACATGAGGTTGGGCTTATTATCTATAAACTTCATTTCAGAATAGTAAAGGGCACATTACAAAATATTTGTTTTAAAAAGGGGAGGGTGGGTTTGGGTCTGATGAGCTTGAGAATCACTGGTGTAGTGGATACTGAATTTTAAAAAGGGAGACTTGCATTCTTGTTTTGGTCCTGGCCTTGCTAATCAGTAACTAGGTGTGTGAGATCATGGGCACAATGTTCAATCTTTTTGGACCCAGGTTTTTCATCTGTAAAACCCAGAGAGTTGGACAAGGTGGTCTCTAGAGATTACTTCTTCTAGAATGATCTGATTTTAGTTTTGTCTGTTATTCTAATGCAGTTCTCTAGTAGTCTCTTCACCTTGATTATAATGCCCTAATTCAAGACTGATTCGTATAACCAAGTTAGCGCTTCTGGAAATGAGAAATACTTGACTATTAATGTTCTTTCCAAGGTAGGCAGCATAAAATCAATGCTTGTGTATAAAGAGCAGAGAGCGCTCATATGAGTTTCATTAGTTGTCAACTGGAAAGATGCTGTTATGGTTGTTGTGATAGTAAATGAAAATTAAAGGAAATATTACAAGTATAATAATAAAAGTATAAAATTATGGACAAGCCTACCTGACATAATAGATATGCACTGCAGTAGATGTTAATTGAATAAGCCAAATATTTCATAAATACAAATAATATTATATAACATTTTTCAAAGTTTGCAATGTACCTTACAGTCTGCTCTGAGAAGGGAAACAGGGATCTATATAGGTTTTCTGGAAAGTGGGTCACAATGGATAATAAGTTTCATTTGGATAACTAATCACTACCAATGTAGCCTTAATATTCCTGAAGGAGTTACCAGGAACTTTGAGTAGGGTAATTAGCTCTCAGAATTTTCAGTTACAGTCATATCCATTATTTAACATTTTTATTTCCACAATGACTCATCCATGAATTATAGAGTGCTTTCCCAAAAGGAATGTAATATTGCTGGAAATAATTTTTTTACTGCTCTATTTTCTTTCTGTGGCAAGGAGTTCCTGGCTGGTTAGTTGGACCCAAAACTCTCCGCAAATATTTTAAACTACGTGCCTTTGTATGAAGGAGACTTAACCTTCACAACGCAATGGAGATTTCTTGAAAATGGGCAACGCAGAATGCTTATATTTATTCATTACGTTTATTTTATTTTGTATTTTAAAAGATTTTATTTATTTGAGAGAGCACGCGCACGCGTGCACCGGCACTCAAGCAGGGGGAGCTGCAGAGGAAGAGGGAGAAGCAGGCTTCTGTGAGCAGGGAGCCTGACATGGGGCTCCATCCCAGGACCCTGGGATCATGACCAGAGCCAAAGGCAGACGCTTAACTGACTGAGCCACCCAGGCGCCCCCATTATGTTTATTTTAAACTATTAATTTCTGTGCTGTGTGCTTTTGTTTTGTTTTTTTTAGCTGAAATTTTACATAAATGTATGTCACTAAAAAGGATGCTTTCCTCACATTAATTATTTGGCTGACCTCAAAAATGTAGCATTACAGTGTTTCGCAGGCATTGGGAGTGATTAGGGTGGTTGGAGGACTGTTAGGTGAAGGGTGGGGCAGTGGTAAAGTTTGATTTTTGACTTGTAGTTCACTTTACCTTCCTATCTGGGATGCTGCTTTTTTTTTTTTTTTTTTTAAATTTTTAGGTAAATGCATAGGCTGGAAATGTAATGCAGATAAAACTGCCTTGCTTTCTGTAGAGGGAATCGAATTTGTCCAAGTGTTGACTTGTCTCTGAATTTTTGCATGTGTGTGGTTTCTGACTGCTATGTTGTTGCTCTTCCTAGTAGTGAGTTAAGAATCACAGCGTTGGAAGAATTACAGTGTTGGTGGTTTTTCTTCTTCTGACCCATTCCATTCATAGTTTGATAAGTTTGAAAAAAATGTTTATTACAAGAGTTAGCTGGAATTAAAACCTAAAACTTGACTCTGCTCAGGTTAAGGTGGCATGTTACAGTCCTTGACAGCTCCTGCCGCCTCTTTTTCTGGTGACAGATGGCTTCCCCTCCTGGTTGTAATCCACTGCTGATTTTTTTCAAAGAATGAATACCATGTGTTCTCCATTTTGGCTGTGATTGTCTTCTGCCCACTCATTGGCTTCAGAGGAACTTGAAATTGGATGTACTTGCTGTTGGCATTTATGGCAGGAAGTGGATATAACTGTGACTCTGTTTGCCAGGTGTTCATTTATTAGAAGAATTGTAGCTTCCTAAAATTAAACATTATTTCTTTGTCATACCAAGAGTAAAGTGGAAAAAAAAACAAGGAAGTAAATTTTATTAATTTTTTCAGAATATACTTTTACTTGATGATACATAGTAAATATTTTTTGGTAGCATATTTATTACAAAATAGTTTTTAAACCTGAATTTCACATATTCCAAGATTTATAGTGTATTAGATTGCAGTCTGTGTAAGATGCTGAATAGATTTAATTTTACTGACTGTAGTAAATATAATCTTGAAGGATTTATATCAGAGAGACTCCAAAAACAATTGAAATTGTTTGTGATGTATGGTATTGAACTTATATTTGAATATGCTTTGTGGTACAAATGGACACTAGTATCTGTTCATTTTAACTTTCCTGCTCAGTATCTCTCTTGTCCATTGGTGGATATAAATGATATCATTGTAGGCACTGAGGAAGATTGTAAGTCTAAATCTGAGCTAGTTTAATTCTGTAAAAATTCTATTCATATTTGAAGGTATGGTGTTTGGCTTTAAAAACACTTGCCTAGGTCAGAGTAAACAAATATAGGGTATTTCTTGACAAAAAAGCACTGTAAATAAATACTTGCATATTACCCTCATTAGTGTTGGAATTTGGAATTTCTCTCCTTAGAAGTCACTGTTCTCTCAAGAGTCTCCTGTATTTGGCTAAATGAATCTAGTGCAGTAATGGCAAAAGTATTGGCCACTCACTCCCTGCTCAGCGGGGAGTCTGCTTCTCTCTCTTCTTCTGCCCCTCCCCCCTGCTTTTGCGGGCTCTCTCTCTCCCTCTCTCTCTCTCCAATAAATACAATTAAAAAAAAAAAAAGTATTGTCCACCCATGGCAGACAACCTTTAAATGTATCTTGTTAATCTTTTTGGCTGAACCTAGCTCAGTGGTTCTCAATTTTGGTTGCATGTTGGTGTAACTTGAGGAACTTAAAAAAAAAAAAAAGTGCCTAGTCTCATCCTCACCTCTGGAGATTCTGATTTAATTGGGGCTGGAGCCTGGCCTCCATGTTAAGATTTTTAAAAAGTTCCCTGCATAATTCCAATGTTCGGTTAAGGTTGAGAACCTCTGGTTACTACTAATGGGTAAGAGTTGGTACTTGAACTGAAACCCGTTTTTCAATTCTCTACCTAGTGAGGTGGTTTATAAACATGGCATGATCTACCAACATGTAAAAACAATTTTCAGTTTGAATGGATACAGAAAGGGGCTCCTGGGTGGCTTAGTTGTTAAGCGTCTGCCTTCGGCCCAGGGCGTGATCCCAGGGTCCTGGGATCGAGCCACGCATTGGGCTCCTCCGCTGGGAGCCTGCTTCTTCCTCTCCCGCTCCCCCTGCTTGTGGTCTCTCTCTCACTGGCTGTCTCTCTCTCTGCCAAATAAATAAATAAAATCTTAAAAAAAAAAAAAAAAAAGAATGGATACAGAAAATGTTTATCATTGGAAATTGAGAGTACAAATATAACCTGGGAGCGATAAACTTGTTCCAGTATTTTGTGACATTTTAAAAGAATTAGCTTTACAGAGTAGCTGGAAAGGTGAATGAGTGCGGAACAAGAGGTGGTCGTGTTGGAGTGGGAATACTCAGGGCATGGGGCTCTTGTAAGGAAGATGAGAAGGGTGAAAGGAAGGGAGTGAAGTCAGACTGAGCTCTGGCTTCTGGAGTCTTGTAAGAAGCGGATGGACTGGGAAGTCAGGATGGGATCTAAGTCTTGAAGTAGAAACCGTACTTCCCTCCTCACTGGGCAGCTGGAGCTGGGGCTCACCCTTCTGAGAGACCAGGACGTGATGGTAGAAAATGAATGGTATGAGAGGGCTCCTTTGTGTATCCAAACTTGTTCTCTGCCCAGTGGCAAAAGGCTGAACAACCTCTTATTAGAACATTTCTCAAGCTTTAGTGAATAAAAATCACCTTTACATTTATGGGCGCTGCTTCCAACCTTCATGGTTTAGGACTGCTGGGGTAGGGCTCAAAATCTGTATTTTTAATAAACACCTTGGTCAAAGTTAGCCACACTTTTTTGTTTGCTTACTGTCTTCACAGTGTTTGCCTTATTTCTTGTACTATTTGTAATTTTTTTTTTAAAAAAAATTGGCTCACTTTTAAAAAATGGAATCTTATTACGAAGTCCTTACTGACACACATGGAAAACATATCACTTGTAATTAACAAAAAACTGTAAAAGAAAATAAATAGCTATTTAAAATTTTCATATGTATGTTATCATTGAAGATTATCTTGAATATAATTTTGAATATCTGCCTATTGGATTCTGATACAAGTGGTTTTCTCATCATACTTGGAAATGTATTAAATATAGACAACTTTCATTTAGACTGAGTGGTTTTCAGCTCTGGTTGCACACTACAATTGCCTCGGGTGCTTTTAAGATGCTTTTGGCCAGTCCCCATCCCCAGAAAATGTGATTTAATTGGTTTGGGATAGGAGCTGGGGATCAGTATTTTAAAAACATTCTCTTAGGTAACCATAATGTATATTTTGGGCTGAGAATTAGAGATTTTAAAAAATGTACAATGTAAATAGACTAAGAAGCATAAATTCATGAGTGCTAAATGAATATATCTGGGTAGAATTAGAAATAAGGAAGAGTGGCTACATATGTCAGGAAGGAGGTCAAAGAAGGTGAATTGATTAAAGCACCGACATTCTTTATCCTCATTATCTCCTCTCCCTCAACCTGCTTCTCTTGTTCTCTGTTATTGATGAATGATAAGATTTTTTAATCTAGTCAGATAGTCCTCAAACTTTTTTTTTTTTTAAAGATTTTGTTTATTTATTTGAGAGAGAGAGAGCAAGAGAGCACGAGCAGGGGAGGGGAGCAGAGGGAGAGGGAGAAGTAGGTTCCCTGCTGAACAGGGAGCCTGACGTTGGACTCGATCTCAGGTCTGGGATCATGACCTGAGCCAAGGCAGATGCTTAACCAATTGAGCCACCCAGGCGCCCAGATGGTCCTCAAACTTGAGTGTACATCAGAATACATGGGGAGGGTTTGTTAAAGCACAAATTGTTGGGCCCCACCCTCATAGTTTCTAATCGAGTAGGCCTGGGGTGGAGCCCAAGAATTTGTACCAACAGTTTCCCAGGTGATGTTTACGCTGCTGGTCTGTCTGGGCTAGAAACCTAGAACATGAGACTTAGATTTATTTTTTTTCTCTATACATCCAGAAAACTTAAATGATAAACATAAACCCATATTTCCATTGCCTAGAATTAGCAATATGAATGGTGTGTGGAGAAATTATTCATTATGAATTAATATTCCCTTTTTGGTCATTATAGGCAGTAGGTATCTTATTTTGCACTTTTGAGTAGAAGGAATAAAATATGGCAACTTTTCTGGGTTTAAGATTAGTGCTTTTTAGGTTAAACTATATTTTTCTATTTAAATAGTTCCTTTTTTCGAGTAGTTCACAGAATTAATAAGCTGTATTTATTTGCGTGTCTAGAAACCTGGGAGGAGAAAGGGTAAGCTGTTATATAGGGTGGTATAAACAGGTTTGATGGTGTTGTGAAAACATAGGAAGTCAGAATCTGAAGGAATAACTCTTATCATTTGTTCAGTTCTAAAACAGCATGCTCTCCCTATGGATAACTGACATTCTGCACAAATAATACAGGTTGAGAGGAAAAGAGTAATGATGGGTATTATTTATTTAATAAACACTGCATTCATAATCAGTGCCATCGACTTGATTCTGCAACGCTTAAGGTAGTTGTGATTGTTTAGCTTTTTGTCATGCTTTAAATAGATGCTTCATTTTGGTACAGATCTCTCTAGCTAAGTTAGTTTTGTGAGATAGCAATGATGCTGTTTTTGTATTCTTCTGAAGGACATTATTAATCACCTCTGTGTATTTTTTTCTTTATCTTGGAGCTAATGTCAGGATTCCCTGAACTTGCTAGCCTCTGTGAATTTTCCTCACCACTTTTTAAATTTAAATTTACATTTTTTTTTAGATGGTGGGGATAGGGGCAGAGAGAGAGAATCTCAGGCAGGCTCTAGGCTCAGCCCTGAGCCTGATGCAGGGCTTGATCTCATGACCACTAGATCATGACCTGAGCTGGAGTGTCCAAGGGCTGGATGCTCAACTGACTGAGCCACCCAGATGCCCCTTCCTCACCAATTTTTTTTTTTTTAAGATTTATTTATTTGAGAGAGCGAGCGAGCATAGGAGGGAAGGGGTAGAGGGAGAGGGAGAAGGAGAGGGAGAAAGAGAATTTCAAGTGGACTCCTTGCTGAGTGAGGAGCTGATGGAGCCTGATGTGGGGCCTAATCCCAGGACCCTGACATCATGACCTGAGCTGAAACCAAGGGTCAGATGCTTAACCAACTGAGGCACCCAGGTGCCCCTCATCACTTTTTGAAGTGAAGATTTGTGCATGGCTTGTAAAGTATAAACTTACTATCTAATGAAAATCTTTGTATAGCTTCAATTTGTCTTCCTCTTTCCGTCCTTTCCTCCTTCCTCCCCTCTTCCCTCCCTCCCATTTATACATCCATCTCTCCATTCATTCTTCATATCACAATATTTCCTATAATTATCTTCTTGACGCACTCTTTCTTTCCCGACTCTTTTCCTGTTTGTTCTCTTTCTTGGATTATTTGTTCCCACTGCTAGAATTTTTTATCATCAGTCGTAGGTAGACCTTAGGAAAATAGTCCTTTCCTGTTTTTCTTTTAACAGGAAGGCCAGTTTATATTTGCAGCTCACATAGTAAGTATGTGCAGGTAGTAGAAGATAGATAAAAGCAGAGACCGTACAAATTACTGATGTGTTTGCTTCCGTTTTCATATAATCTGGGGATTTTTTCTTTCCTCTCTGGAAACTGACTTCCTTCTTCCTTCTTTCCTTCCTTCCTTCCTTCCTCCCTTCCTTCCTTCCTTCCTTCCTTCCTTCCTTCCTTTTTTTCCTTGGCAAATAGGAGTGTGGTCTTAAAGCCAGTCTTGACTTTCTAGGTCGTATTTGATCATCTTTCAAGTGTTTGCAGTAATTAGAACCAATATGTCAAAGCACACTACCTATGTCATTTCTGATATCTGGGTCTTCTAGATTCAGAGAAAAATAGGTTATTGGTTTTTTTAACTGAATTTCTCCTATCCATGGATAAGTATCTGAAAATTCACAAAGAGGAAATTATTTTACATGTTATATGCTGTAAAAATCAGGTATTCAAAGTTTGAACTATCACAACTTTGAGTTCATGAGAATTAGTCAAACTTTGAAATCTAAGGCCAGTCATTAGCTGACTGCCTTGTTTGTAGAGGGCTTCTCTGAAGCCAGATGATTTTCCAGGACCTGGGCACATGGTATGATGAACATCACAAACAATTGCAGTTGGCTACAACAGCATGTTGTAAGCCTTTTAGGATTTTCGTTTTTGCCAGACATTCATGTGTCACTGGGATCCTTGCCTCCTTTTAAAAATAATTCACTTGGTTTGTACCTTGCCTGTTTGTATATTTACCTGACCTTAGATGGTGCAAAGTTCAGCATTTAGGTAAAGTGGGTGGCAGTGTTTTTCTCTGGTATGTCACTATGCATTATCTGGGGTGGAATGCTTTGTGGGTCTCCTGTGATTTCCTGATGAGAGAAGGCTGGTCCAGCTGCATTCACTGTCACAAGATGACCTTTGTTTCTGCGTATTTTCTACTTCAACATAGCTTTGTCTAACCAGTCTATCAATAAATATTTATTGAGTGCCTATTGTGAATGCCCAGTAGTATGCTGGGTGCTTTGAGTGATGCTGTAAGAAAGGGGGAGGGGGAGAAAGAGAAACAGACATGCTTGTGAGGAGTTTAAAACCATGTTGTCATGAAATATATTTGCTCTGTGGTTTCATAAAGATGAATTTTAGGAATGGTAGAATTCCAGAGTATTTTAATTAGACTAGCTTCAAGATTTGAATTATAAGAGTAAGCTGTTTCCTTACTAAGGTGTAACTTGTTCATGTAAGTGGAATATTATTTAATGTTAAGAATTTCCTTAAATTTGGTATTTATAGATTTTAAAAAATCATTATCTTAAAGTATAGAGTGTATTTCCCACAATTTCAGAATTTAAAAGAGTTATTGAAATGGAAAGATACTCATATATGGCATATATACTATGATCCAGTTTTTGGAAGTAGTATAGTCATAACATAGTGTTAAAAACACACAAAATGGAGTCAGGCTGCTGGGTGGTTCTTAGGAAGGTGACCTAGGGCTAGTTACTTTTCTTCTTTGTGTCTTGGGTTCCTTATTTGTAAAATGAAAATAATAATAGTGCATCATGGGGAATATATGAGATTTATATGAGTTAAAAATATATGGAGCATTTAAAATATGGACTGGCACTAATTAAATATTAGCTGTTTTATTTTTATTATAATCTTTTTTTTTAAAGGATGAAATTCAGCATAGGAAAAAATGTTTTTGAAGGATACTCACCAGAATATTTTCAGTGATTTTCTCAGATGAGTAGGATTATGGATTTTTTCTTTTTCTTTATAATTCCTTTTTTTCTCTTATAATGGGCATGCTTTTCTTATATAATGAAGTAAAAGGTAATGAATAAGATTTAGTCTGAATGTTTATATGAATTGTTACATGACAAAAGCTAGAGTTAATTGCTAGTAAATTAGTAAATATTTGAGTGGTATTGAATGGGCTATGAAGGTATGATTTTATCTTTTAAGCTCACAATTTAGTATAGGAAACATGGTAGGAATGCAGAGGGGAAGAAATTCTAAAGGCGGTCTTGTTCAATTCTCCGTCCACCTCTTTCAGAGTGTTCCAGCCACATGTAGTATCAACATTAAATTTGCAGTGACTGGTTGTTATGTGGTAATTGATTCAACTTAAAAAGAGTTTTTTGATAGACATCTTAAATGTTAGGAAATTTTCTTGGATTGAACTAGACCTGCCTCTGTAATGCTTCTTCCAGGATAATGATGTAATAGAAAAGGAGTTTATCAAATGGATATTGAATAGGTTACAGAATTGCTGGTAGGCTGGTGAGGCTTAGTTCTACAATGTTCTCTACTGTGGCGATGAAGAAATTCACTACTGCCATTGCTTCACCAGATTCTGGGGGAGATTCTGCAGTTGACCGTTTGATGCCACTTAATAGCCAAGAGCTGGCCTTGTAATCACTGGGAAACTACTGCTGTTCCCATCTCCCAGAGGAGGATTCATTTGTCACCATCTGCACCGTAAAAATGGAAATAGGGCCTCTTTCTTTTTGTCACTCAATTGCAAGGCAGTCTTCTGTGCATACATCTGATTGGCCAAGTCTGGGTGACATGCCTGGGTTTAGCTACAGGGGAGTATGGGAATTTGAGTTTTTATTCCTACCTTGGGGAAGCAGGACTCATAACACGGGGATTTCTTCACATGTAGAAAGGCTACTTAAAAGATCATGAGCACAAGCACATGAAAAGATGTTCAACATTGTTAGTCATTAGGGAAGTGCAGACCAAAACCATCCACTAGGATGGCTATACTAATAGTGGAACAAAAAGGGAAATAACAAGTGTTGGTGAAGATGTAGAGAAATTGGAACACTTTTACATTGCTGGTGGGAAGGTACAGTGATTCAGCTGCTGTGGAAATCAGTTTGGCAGGTCCTGAAAAAGTTAAATATAGGATTATCATATGACCGTGCATTTTCACTCCTGGGTATATGCCCCAAAGAAATGAGAACTTGAGACCCTTAACAAGTACATGTATATACATGTTTTTATAGCAGCATAATTCACGATAAGCAAAGTTTGGAAACATTCCACATATCCATCATTGGATAAATGGATAAACAAATTGTGGTATCTTTGTACAACAGAATATTATTCAGGCATAAAAAGGAATGAAATTCTGATACATATTATTATGTGGGAGTACCTCCAAAACATATTAAGTGAAAGAAGGCAGATGAAAGTCACATATTGTTTGATTCCATTTCTATGAAATATCTATAATCTATAGAGCTAGAACACCAGTTGGTGGTTGGTCTGTGGGAGGGAGGAGTGGATGGAAACTGCTTAACGAGTAAGGATTTTTACTTTGGTGGGTTGAAAGTATTTTGGAACTGGATAAAGGTGGTGGATGCACAACATTGTGCATATACTAAATGCCACTGAGTTGTTCACTTTAAAATGGTTGGTTTTATGTTATGTAAATTTCACCTCTAAATTATTAATTTTTTTAAAGATTTTATTTATTTATTATGTTATGTAAATTTCACCTCTAAATTATTAATTTTTTAAAAGATTTTATTTATTTATTTATTTATTTATTTATTTATTTATTTTATTTATTTATAGACAGCCAGCGAGAGAGAGAACACAAGCAGGGGGAGTGGGAGAGGAAGAAGCAGGCTGATAGCGGAGGAGCCTGATGTGGGGCTCGATCCCATAACGCTGGGATCACGCCCTGAGCCGAAGGCAGATACTTAATGACTGAGCCACCCAGGCGCCCCTAAATTATCTTTTTAAAAGTTTATGAATAGGGGCGCCTGGGTGGCACAGCGGTTAAGCGTCTGCCTTCGGCTCAGGGCGTGATCCCGGCGTTATGGGATCGAGCCCCACATCAGGCTCCTCTGCTATGAGCCTGCTTCTTCCTCTCCCACTCCCCCTGCCTGTGTTCTCTCGCTGGCTGTCTCTCTCTCTGTCCAATAAATAAAAATAAAAAAAATCTTTAAAAAAAAAAGTTTATGAATAGCCACTAACAAAACATGTTCACTGTGAAGGTGATGATTTATTTACTATAGGCTGAAGGCTTCACGAAGTACATTGATTCTAATGCTTATGGCAGCATTGCAAGATAGGTATTAGGGACAAGAAAACAAAGAACTATATTAGTGGGTTAAAAAAAATCTTTACAGTTTAAAATACTGACTTTGAATCTATCAAATTAAGAGTGAACTTTTGAAATCTAATCAAAGCCCGCCAGTAGAGAGCACTCTTGTTACTTAACCTTGCTCTGATTATGTCTACAGCATCTTATGTCATAAATTTAGATTTGTTGTATGAATTTGATACTTTGGAAATTGACAGCTGGAAGCATCTGATTATGAACTTGCAGTTCTTTGAATTATGTTTTATCTTCCGGTTTTCAATATTGTAGTTGAAACGCTGTGTTTTTCCACTGAAAAGGTGTATTTGCAACCTCATGTATTTGAAGTATGATATTCTTTATTTAAAGGAAACTATGAAAATTATTATAAACAGTAAAAATATATGTGTTGTATGATTTGTTTAAAAGAAATACGGGTAATTTGTTTAAAAGAAATAGTAAATTAGTTTTTTTTTTTTTTAACTAGGAAAGGAATTTCATTTTGGTAGTCCATTTCCTTTTTTGTTTTAAATTTTTTAAAAATATATTTTATTTATTTATTTGAGAGAGCGAGAGAGAGAGAGTACGCAAGCAGGGGCAGGGGCAGAGGGAGAGGAACAGGAAGAGGGAGAAGCAGGCTCCCCACTGAGCAGGGAGCCTGATGCAGGACTCAATCCCAGGACCCTGGGATCATGACCTGAGCTGAAGGCAGACTCTTAACTGACTGAGCCACCCAGGTGCCCCTGTTTTATTTAATTTTTGTTCTAAATTTTGGTTAAATATACTTTTTTGGGTTTGCCAGATATTGATATTTTAGGCATGACTGGTCCATTGAGAACATTATATGAGTGAAGGTTTGCTTCCTTCAGTAGCACTTTGAATTTATAAAGTAGTAATCACTTTTTCATGTTTCTTTTAAGTAAGCTCTACGAACAACAGGCGCTTGAACTCACCACGCTGAGATCGAGTTAAATGCTCTACCGACTGAGCCAGCCAGGCGCCCCCTGGTGGTCATTTTTTACAAAAAATTTTAGTAACCTTTCTTTTGAAGCCATTTAGTGACATCTAAAATTTTGAATTATTTTAGCAGTGTGTATTTTAATTTGGCATACACTAAATGCTTTTTGATCATAACTTGTCATATAATATGTATGCCTAAATAATCAAAATATAAGTTTCATGATAAAACATTTGCTCTTTATGGGAGTTGTACTTAGATATTTTAAATTTTATTTTTTTCTGAGAAAATAATGTTGGTTGTCAACCACTAACTTTATTTTACAACTCATTTTATAACAAGTCAGCTCGAAAATTGCTAGTGTCGTGTTTCTTCTATCACATGGACACCATCAGGTTCTGTAAGATTTCACTATAGGAAGGTTAGGGTTTGGGGGAGACTACTCAAAATATGTGCAACTTTTTAACTATGACAGTTAACAGAAATAACAAATGGTACGTCAGGAGATAACTTGGATAGCTCCAAGGCGGCAGGTCATTTTGGCTGGAGGCTGCTTCAGCAGATGCTGAAATATTCATAAAAATAATAGAGTAGAAATGCTTGCTTGCAGTGCTGAGACAATGCAGATGGAAGTGGATTTCTGAGCCCAAGAGGAAATGCAGCCTGCCTTGAACAGAGAGCCGTGAGTGTTAGGGGTGTGCTCCTGTAGGAAGGGAGTGCCCTGGCTGCAGGTGCTCATTTTTAATTTTCCTAAAATAGAGCTGAAAGGATTCCTGTTTATGCAACAGCCAAGCTGAGGGCATTTTCCTTTCTGCTGAAGGCTATAATTCTGCTTCTGCCCTTTGTTGTTTCTTTGCCTAGGAGAAATTACTTATGAATCAACACAGCTTTGATGTGATGATAGTTCTGTATTTATCATGATTATGTATGAGCTAATACATAATATAAAAACACACTTTATAGCAAAACAGCCTGTATGTGTGTCCTTTGGAGTTTGCCACTTTGATTGTATTCCATTTTAGCCACTGCTTTTTAGAGTAATTGCCATAGCTAGTTGTGTTAGCTTGACATTTTGATTTCAAAGATCTTATTATAGTCTTGTTCGAAATGTCAAGCAGTGACTTCAGAGTTTCTGAATGATAGGCACAAACTCTTACGAGTGCTTTGTTAGAGCATGAGATGATTTTACAGTTTCTTTGTTACTGTCTGTAAAGTATGTATATGGCTTAAATGAGAATTTTACTTCAGTCTAGAGATTACATTTAGATTGCCTAATGAAACTTTTATATATTGACCTCAGGTTATTTGCTGTCTGAGTTTTACACTTATGTGAATTTTGAACTTGGTTAGAAACTTGATGACACTAGGTGGGGAAGGGGTTTTCATAGCAAGCAGATTTTATGTATAGGCCAAATCTCAAGGAAAAGTATGGCTTAATATAGCTTTAAAAAAAAAGTTGTATGTATGTAAGTAATCTCTACACCCAATATGGGGCTTGAACTCACAACCTCAAGATCAAGAGTCACATACTCCTCCAACTGAGCCAGCTAGGCGGCCCAGTTAATATAGCTTTTAAATGTCCCTCATTAGTGTATATTTGACGGGTCAGCAAATTTTTTAGTTTTAGTGTACTAACTGTAGTGAACATTTAACTTACTAAATGTTCACATGGTTGTAATTAAAGTTTCTTGACTGGAGACTAAGTTTCTTGACTGGAGACTATTCCCAAGAGATTGACTTTAAATATGTGGAAAGTCATATTATCAGAGTATTACTATTAAGAATATTGATCTGTATATTCTTCAAGAAGAATATTGTAATTAGTTTCTTTTATAAAGTACAATTGTGTCATCTTCAGGAAGCAGACATTGTATTATAGCAGTGTTGCTTCTCTGAGCAGTGTAAATAGTAAGGTAATTTGTAGTCATTTCTATAACATTTATTTCTTATTACAAAAGTAGTAAAACATATGGTAAAACATCTTAATATATAAATGTTTGTAGGAAAGAAAACTCTCTTGTAATTCCATTTGTCATAGACATATCCAGTTGGGAGTATACTTAATGTGTCTATTTGTCTATATGTGTGTATACACATGTACTCTGTATTACTTTTTAAAATTTAATATGAGTTGAGCATTTCCTCTATGTTAGCAAATATTCTTCAGAAATGTTATTTTAAATGACTACATAAAATTGTTGAACTTTTAGCCATTCTTCTATTGTTAGACATTTAAGATTTTTCAAAATTTTTTATATGTAATACTGTTATGGCCATTATTTGTTAATACATTTTTACATTTCTGATTATTTTCCTGTGATTGCTGAAAAATTGAATCTGTTGATCAAGGAGAATCAAAGGATTTACAAGAGAATTTTTTTTTTTTAAGACTTTATTTTGAGAGAGAGAGAGCAAAAGCAGGGGGTGGGGGGGGAGTGGCAGAGGGGGAAGGAGAAGCAGGCTCCCCGCTGAGCAGGGAGCCCAATGTGGGACTTGATCCCAGGACCCCGGGATCATGACCTGAGCTGAAGGCAGATGCTTAACCAACTGAGTCACCCAGGAGCCCCAAGAATTTCTTTTTCATATAAATTTATGAATTCTTTAAAATGTTTAACATATATTTATTACTTTATAATGAGAAATTGTTACAAAAATGACCGTACAAATTGCTATATTGTCTGTCTTATGTTTGGAGAGAAATGCAACATTGCTAAAACATAGCCTCTGCTCTCTAAGGATGACATACTTGTGCTTATAAAATAAAAGAGATGAGTATACTTTATTGACACATTGTTGTTCAGAAAGATTGGACCACATTAGGTGATCACCAGTAGTGTGTAAGAATGCTTGTCTCTCTCTTGTTTATATAATGTTAAAAATGCCTTACCTGGAAAAAAAAAAACAAAACTTTTGCCTGCTTTAAAGGTTAAAAAGTATTATCTTGTTTTGTTTTAATTTGTATTGTTTACATTTTCAGGTGTTTATTGGCTATTTGCATATTATCTGAATTGTATATTCCAATTTTGAAATTTTTGTTGGAGAAAGGTCTTTCTTAGTTCATCGACTTATATGGGCACTTTATATAGTGAAAATATAATTTTCACATTTGTTGTAAATAGTTTTTAGTGTTTGTCATTTGCTCCTTAGTTTTTGTTTTTTGATGTACACAGTTATAAATTTCCAAGCAATAAAGTGTGCTTTTCTTTATAATTTCTTACATTTCTTTTTTGTTTAGAAAGCCCTTCTATGTCTGAATATCATTATATATGTCTGTATTTATTTTTATTTCCTAATTAATTTGAATTTACACTTAGTTTTTTAATCTTCCTGAAATTTACTTTAAAATTTTGTGTGAGGACAGCATACTTATTATGATGTTTTCTAATAATTGAAAGGTTTTCTAAACACTGTGTTGAATGATCAGTCCCTTTCCTTTTGGTGTGGCATTTCCTTTTTCTTTATTAAGCACTTAATTATTGTAAGAGCTATTCTATTAATCTTTTGATATTCTTCCAGTACTACATTGTACTAAGGATGTGTTGGGCGTTGAAAAAAATTTCCTTTATATAAATATTTGCTGTTCTCAACTCTTTATTCTTGTGTGGTGCCAGATATTCTTACCTCACTCTATATATGCCAGCTGCCTCAGGTCTCAGCTTTAATGTTCTCCAAAGGGACCTTTCCTATCCACTCTATCTAAAGTAGGATCACCCACTCCTGATCTGCCACATTATCCTATTTCTTTGTTTTTTTTTTCTTTTCCTTTCTTTTTCTTTCTTTTCTTTTCTTCTCCATGTCCAGCGTGGGGCTTGAACTCACGACCCTGAAATTGAGAGTTGCATGCTCCACTGACTGAGACGCCAGGTGCCCCTATCCTGTTTCTTCAGTAGTGTTAATCACAATTGGTAAATAGCGTGCTTGACACTTCATTTATTGTCTCTTTCACTGGAATGTCAGTTCCACGAGGGTATCTTCATTAACTTGCTTACTGCTGTATCTCTAGCACCTGACATGTAGTAAGCACTAGATAAATATTTTTTGACTTAATAAATTCCAAATGTACTTTAGAAACATTTTTTTCTAATTCAACTACTATCACTGTTATGTCAAACCTATAAATTATTTTGGAAATAATTTGAAGTATGGCTTATTTCCCTATTGATTAAAGCTTACTACATTTTTCAGCAAGGTTTTATTGTTTTCTTCATTTAAATCACACACATTTCTTTTTTTTTTTATTATTAAGATTTTATTTATTTGTCAGAGAGAGAGAGCCTGTGTGCGTGCACAAGCAGGGGGAGTGGCAGGCAGAGCAGGCAGGAGAAGCTGGCTCCCCGCTGAGCAAGGAGCCCGATGAGGGACTCCTGAGCAAAGGCAGATACTTAACTGACTGAGCCACTCAGGTGTCCCATAAGTCACGCACATTCCTTGTCAAGGTTAGTGCTGTGTAATTTGTAAAAAATTTTTTTCTTTTTTTAAACTTTTAACTTTTAAAAAATTTATTTAAATTCAATTAACATATATTATTAGTTTTAGATGTAGAGTTTAGTGATTCATCAGTCTTGTATAATACCCAGTGCTCATTCTATCATGTGCCCTCCTTAATGTCCATCACCCAGTTACCCCATCCCCCCACTCCCCCCAAATTTTTTTTTCTACTTTGGAATTTTTTTCCCATCATATTTTTTGAGTAATTACACAACCTCAAACTTAGAGAAAACGTTCACAAGCAAGGATTTCCTCCTACATAATCATAGTATAATCATCAAATTCACAAAATTAACATTAATAAATTGCTACCATCTCCTCAGACCCCACTTAGATTTCATCAGTAGGCCTAATGATGATCTTTATAGGAAAAGATTCAGTTTAGGATCACAGGTTGCATGTCTTTCAGTTTAGGGCCGTTCCTCAGTCTTTGTCTTCTATGACCTTGACATCTAAAGATACAGATTTATAGACTACAGTTTAGTTTCGTCTCGTGGTTTCCTCATGATACATTCAGGTTGTATATTATTGGAAAGAGTAGCACAGAAGTTATGTTTTGTTCCTGTCATTGCATCCTTTTAGGTGGCACATGATTTTGATTTGTCCCATTACTGATGATAATCTTTTTGGTCACCACTCAGTTAAGGTCATGTCTGTCAGGCTTCTCCACTGTGCAGTTATTCTTTCCCTTTGTAATAAATATTTTGTGAGGGGATACTTTGAGACTTATGTAAATAGCCCTTCCTCATGATGTAGGTTGTATGCAGCCTTCATTATTTATTTTGATGCTCAGTTTGTCCCAGAATTGGGCAGTTGTCCATTCAGGCTAGATCCTATATCTATTTGACATGTTTCCATTATTCTTTGAGTACTATCTTCCTGGCATAATAGGAGATTCCAGACTCATCTTGTACTTTCTATGTTTCAGCCTAGAATCAGCCATTTCTTTCAGGAGCCTTGGTTCCTTTTAGTGGAAAATATTTAGAAGCCAAGATCTGAGCTTTAGGTGTGCTCATTGCTGTTGAGATTTTGCTGCTCCCAGTCTATCTCAGTGGACAGAACTAAGGCATATCTCTATGTATGTACACATAAATGTATTTGTCTCTATATATTGAAAAGCTTGAGTTCCAGTCCAACACCACAGGATTCACTCTAGCTTTTTTTTTTTTTAATTTCTGTATTTGTAAATCCCTTTCTTAGAGTGAGAACTTGGCTGCTATTATCCTTAATATATTTGCATATTTTATCAGTCTATATGTAACTGTGTCCTGTCTCTGCTGAGGCCCTCTCCCCAGTATGTTTGAATGTTATACCACAAACTATAAAGTTTGTTTTATCGACAAAAACAAAATTCTGAGCTTAAAATTGCTAACACAGTGAGTTTTAAATATTATAAAGCTGAGGTATTATTTTTGTCATAGTGTACAGTGTCCCCTTACTAATACATACATATATTTATATGTTTTTTTTTTCCTGTAGTTTGGGTAGAATGAAAGAACCTAAGGATTTAGCATTGCTTGGGTAAAGAAATACTGTTCTATGTTTTATTAACTCAGTTCTTTAGCACACCATTGGCTTTCTTCTTTTCGGACTTCTCACCCTCCTAAATGTTTTGTTGTAATTGCTGATTTTGTGCCTAACCCCAATAAGTTTCTTCACTCAAATGGTTAGAGATAACTGAGTTTCTATTACTTCTGCAGTTCGGCGTTTATTGATATTTCTTATAATCTTTGTGTTTGAGAATAAAGTGTTAATTGCACTTGAGTCAGTGCCATTACTGCCATCAGAGCATCGTAGCCTTATAATTAGCAATTTTGTTGTTTGTTCGCTTAAGATTGTAACTACATGAACACTGAAGAGTTAAACTTCATTAAATCACATAAGGCTTTCTTTTTCTTGGAAGATAAGGTTAGTTAATATGCTCAGATTACTTGTAGTTTTATTTTGGATATGCGTGTGTGAAGGAAAACACTTGAGTAGAGCATCAAAAAAAGCCTCACAGCTTTTTATTGCTGAAATTAATAGGGGGGAGAGGGGCAAAGGGAGAGAAAGAATCTTAAGTACCCTCCATGCCCAGCATGGAGCCTGACGCCCGGCTTGATCTCATGAGCCTGAGATCGGGACCTGAGCTAAAATTAAAAGTCGATGCTTAATTGACTAAGCTACCGAGGCACCTCTGATATTTGTACCTTTAAAAATCTTCTTTTAGTATCTTTTTCTTTTGCTGTTGATTATTTATAATTAATTACTTTTCATGTTATCATCACATCTGGTCCTCTCTGAGGTAATTATCCCACATACTCTACAGTTTACTCTGCAGAACAGTTGCTTCTCTGGTGCAGCTGAAAATTCTCAGGGAATTTTGAAACTCTGAGCCACAGACGTCCTTGCACTTTGTTGTAAAATGGGACAAAGGTTCTGTAGAGCCTTGCAGATTTTGTGTCCCAACACCGGCTGTCTTTTTCACTTAGGACAAAATCAAATATGTACTTTGTAATATATCCTTTTTAAACTACAACTTTGGAATTTACATTCAAACAATAAGTCAGTTCTTTTAAATGGTTATATTTCCTACTAGTAGGAATTTTCAGTGACAGGTCAATCAGCAAATAATCAGACAGGGTTTTTTTTTTTTTTTTTTTTTTAAGGCTTTAATCGTGCCTTTCTTTTTATGTGTTTCAAAATTGTATGCTTTTGAATTGCTGTTGGGATTCTTATGACCTAGCTTGTGAAGGACATTTTGAGCAATTAAATAGGAGCTCATAGTGGATCAGTAGTTGTCTTCATTTAACAACTCACCTAATAATGAAGAGCATCAGAATGAATTTGGAAGATTTGATATGAAAGGAAGTGACTTCTGAAAAGTTGTTTATTTGTGCTTATTCTGGCAAGTTAGGAAATATCCGTTGATAGGACATTGGCTTATTGAAATTTGTGGTAATAAAACCTTTGTTTTTCCATGCTTCGGCATATCATACAATGATTCCATTTTAAGTGTGTATTTTAAGGATTTATAGAGGATATGGGCCATATGTCTTGTCTCTGGCCTCTAATTTTCTCTCCTACTTTTTGAAGAACAGTTCTTCAAGCCCCACATTGGGTGTAGAGCTTACTTAAAAAAAAAAATTCCATTTTTCAGTTGAGAAGCAGCTAATTGATTCATAACCATTATTCTAATAAAGTAATTTTCATAAATTTTAAGTTTCATATTGGGATTATGTTATGAGATTGTTTTCTTATTTCTTGCAAATTTTACTTTGATGAAGAATTATAAGCTAGAATCCATATGAAGGCACTATTGAGATAATCTAGTCAGTGGCTTTTGAAAAATTTTAAAAGCTACAGACAACCTTTTTACAAACAAATATTATTCTGATATAAACAAAACTAATTTTAAGAAGTAAAATAAGGAAGGCAGAGCTGTTCTGATTGAGACAAGAATGTGGTCGTCCACATCTCCCAGTATTGTTCTGCCAGGCATTTCCTGAAGATGATCTCCGGAATCCCTAGGACTTCACAGAGTCTGGTTTGATAAGTCACCCATCAACTTTTTGGTTTTACACACAACTACAAATAGTAATTACCATTTATTGATAACTTGCAATGAGACAGGTGCGTGCTCACGTGCTCTCACATTGCTAATTATAATAATCCTGCAAGTTAAATTTCATAATGTTCATAGTATAGATTAATAAATTAAGGTTCAGAGTATTTAAGTAAATTCACTTAAGTCATCCTAATGAAACCAGGAATTAAACACAGAGCCAGATCTTTCTTGGTCTGTGTTTTCCCCTTAACCTAGAGAAAGGGTCTCTTAAATAGCAAAATTCAACCAAGTGAATGTTAAAGATCTGAATTGGCTTTATTAATGAACTCATGAATCAGGGAATATCCCATCTAACAAGTAGAGGCAAATTCTGGGAACTGTATAAAGTAAAAGCATTTTATAGGTAGAAATGGGGGCCTCATTTAGCAAAAGAAAATAAAGGACTGTTTTAGGTAAGGTCACCTTTCCTTTAGTGACAGGCAGGGAGTCTTATTAGATGCATTTCCTCATCTTCCTTTGGGGGATAGAGATCGCCCACATGACAGATTACCTCATTGGTGCTGGCTAGAAAAATACTGGCTGATGGGTTAAAACTACATTTCTCGGGGAGGTTGAAACTGCAGTTGGTTAGGCGTTAAGTCCTGGGTTGGTGACTTGACCTGGCCCTAAGTGACTCCCTTTTGGGCCTGTGGTTTTCTTTTTAACAGGTCCTATCACTTCCTCTTCTTCTTCTTCTTCTTCTTCTTTTTTTTTTAAAGATTTTATTTATTTATTAGAGAACAAGAGAGCGAGCATGAGCGGTGGGGAGAGGCAGAGGGAGAGGGACAAGCAGACTCCCCTTTGAGCAGGGAGCCTGATATGGAGTTCCATCCCAGGATCCCAGGATCGTGACCTGAGCTGAAGGCAGATGCTTAACTGGCTGAGTCACCCAGGTGCCCCTGTCACTTCTTTTAGTTTCTGTGATGTGTGTTTTCTTGATTCCCCCCCCCCCATGTTTTTGGCTGCTCCTCTTATCTCCTTTGTCTCTCATACTGTACTTGCCATTTAATGTAGGCTTAGTTGTATGAGTATTCTGTCTTACTCTCTTTTCTTAGGGATGCTTATTCAGTATTGGGTCTTCAGTTAACATCTGTGTATCAAAGCTTCCACATTTGTATCTTTGGCTCATGTTATTCCTCCAAGCTCCAGACCCACATATTCAGTTTGCTCTCTTGAAACCTTTTATCAGTATCTCAAAGGCTCCTTAAATTCAGCACATGGTTTTTCCTCAATTCTTGTCCTTCCTGATTTTTTCTCATTTTTATTTACGGTATCACCCACCACTTGTCCGGGGTATTTAAGTCAGAAACTTTAGAATCTTCCTTGATTCCCTCACTCCCTCATTTCCCACCTGGTCAATCAAATCCTGGTGATTTTTTTTCCTTCTTAAGTATTTCTCTGAGCCATCTATTTTTCCAACTCCTTTGCCGCTACCATCATAGTTTGGTCATCATCATTTTTAGCTTAGATTATTGCAAGTCTCCCAGTTTTCTTGTCTTTCTCCTTACCCCTAATGTGCAACCACATCAGAGCAAGTTTTAACTTTTAGTGATCTTTGAGTTCTGGCTTCACACTCACTAGTTATCTTGGTCAATTTACTCAGTCTTTTCAAACCTTAGTTCCTCACCTGTAAAATGGTTCTAATAATCCTTACCTCATGGTATAATAAATCCTTACCAATTTAATGGTATAATATGTGCTTGGCATGTGGTAAGTGCTTGATATATTAGTGATGATGATGGTAATGATAATACTCTGCTCAGAACTTTTCAGTGGCTTCCTGCTGCTCTTAAAGTCTGTTAAAACTCTTGCCACACTTCCTTTAAGTTCTTGGTGCTTTAGTCTCCTTAACTCCTCATATGTGTCATGCCTCCTTCTTTACAGTCTTCTTGTAAGTTGTTCTCTCTTCAGAGAATAAGTGTCATTTCTTTAAATAGCTAATGCAAATTAACTTACTCTTCAAGTTTCATTTAGTCCCCAAATCACCTTTTTTGGGTGAACTTTTTGAGACCCTCCCAAGGTAGGTCAGGTCTTTTTGTTGTGCATTCTCTTCCTTGAATTTGTAGCTTTTATCCCTGTTTGCAGATATAATTGTGTGTGTGTGTGTGTGTATTTTGATTAATGAGTATCTTATCTATTTTTATGTGAACACAGACCATGTTTGTTTGTTTATTTATTTTTAAAGATTTTATTTATTTGATAGCGAGAGGGGGAACACAAGCAAGGGGAGTGTGAGAGGGAGAAGCAGGCTTCCCACCGAGCAGGGAGCCCGATGTGGGGCTCAATCCCAGGACCCTGGAATCATGACCTGAGCCGGAGGCAGACGCTTAACGGCTGAGCCACCCAGGCATCCCCACAGACCATGTTTACTATGCCTACCTACCTTTGTGTTTTTAGCAAGGAACATAATGCCTGGCATGTAGTTGCTACTAAAAATATTTTTTCTATCAGTGAGGGATTACACTTTAGTATTTTTTTCTTTCATTCTTCAGTATTTGCTTAAGTTTATTTTTCGGCACTGCTGCCTCCTTCTCTTTAAAGCTGTCTGAAGTCGACTCATTCATGTTAATTACTAGCTTTTGTTATTGATGGGGAGATCTACCAGGGTGGCCAGAGTTTTTCCTGTCTGAATCTGTGTTATTCTTTTGGTTGAAATAGGCTAGGAGTTAGTTTTTCCTACTAGGATAAAGTGCTGGTCTTGAGTTGTTGGGGGTTTCATGTTTTTGTGGTGCTGGTCTGTAGTTTGGAATTCAAATTTTCTTTTGCTTAAGTCTATATTAGAAACAAATAATGAAATATTTTAGGTTTACTGAAGTCCTTAAATATTCCTTATATTCCTTTGTAATCATCTCATTTAAATGTTCTTGTTTTTGATTTCTGGGGAAGATAGCAGAGTATGAGGACCCTAAACTCACCTTGTGCCATGCGTACAACTAGGTAATACATCAGTACAAATAATCCAGAAAACAACCTGAAGACTGGCTAACAAACTCCACAACTAAGTGTAGAGAACAGGCCACGTTGAAAGAGGTAGGAAGGTTGAGGACTCAGTGGCAACCAAAACCCATGGGTCTGACCTCTGAAGGGAGGGAGCTGTGGACACAGAGAGGGGCAAGAAACAGACTAGCACACTGGGGAGCTTGCAGGGGGAAGGTGAATCCCCAAAGCAACTGGCTTTGACAATCAGAGGGGGAAATTTCATGAGTTCTTAACCACCAGCACGACTTTAAGCCTGGAACTTTAAAATATTAGTAGGCTCATCTCCAGGAGAGCCCGGAGGGTGATAGGAAGCTGAGTCCCCACTCTTTTTTTTTTTTTAAGATTTTATTTATTTATTCGACAGAGATAGAGACAGCCAGCGAGAGAGGGAACACAAGCAGGGGGAGTGGGAGATGAAGAAGCAGGCTCATAGCGGAGGAGCCTGATGTGGGGCTCGATCCCACAACGCCGGGATCACGCCCTGAGCTGAAGGCAGATGCCTAACCGCTGTGCCACCCAGGCTCCCCCCCCCCGCTCTTTTTTTTTTTGGCGCGCGTGAGCGAGAGACACAGAGATATGCTTGAGCAGGGTGGGAGGGAGGGCAGAGTGAGAGGTAGAGAGAGAATCTTAAGCATGCTGAGCGTGGAGCCTGATGTGGGACTTGTTCTCATGACCCTGAGATCCTGACCTGAGCTGAAATCAAAAGTCTGACACTTAATTGAATGAGCCACCCAGGTGCCCCTGAGTCCCCACTCTTAAAGAGGCAGCATGACAAATATGCCTTGGAGATACTGCTTAGAAGCAGCAGTTTGAAAAATGCTTGGGGTATATGAGGGAGGGAGATTTGGTTACTAAACACAGTTTGCTGAGGGACTTCTCTAAGAAGAAAGGAACGGACAGGCATAGTTTTCTTCCTCTGCCCCCAGCATAATCACACAGCCACCCACTAAAACTAGCACAGTATTGGCATTCACTACCTAACTTGCTTACACTACACCCAGCCCCCTCCAGCCAGGCCTGCATCAGTCCTAGTGCTGTGGGTCCACTCCCAGAGAAGACCTGCACAAACCTTGCCAACACTACCCCTCTTAACCCACTGCAGAGGATGCTCATACTTTGTTAAAGCTGTAGCCCAGCCTGTGTACGCCCTTTGGGGAGCAGCCCCATCTGGCCCAGTCTCAGTAGCAGCTACGTGTCCCCTGTGGAAGAGGAGCAACACCACCTTGTCAAAAGCGTAGGCCCGCCCACTCCTTTCAAGAGCAAGAGATGTAGCTGACTTTCCTAACACACAGAAACAGTCAGGCAAGATGAGGAGACAAAGTAATATGTCCCAAATGAAAGAACAGGACAAAATTACAAGAGACCTAAGTGAAGCAGATAAGTAATATAGCTGATGGAGAATTTTAAGTAACGATTATAAAGATATTCACTGGACTTGAGAAAAGAGTAGAGGACATCAGTGAGACTCTTAACACACAGAGAAAAAAGAAACCAATTAGAGATGAATACAACAAGTGAAATTAAAAATACACTTGATGAAATAAATGGCAGGCTTGAGGAAGCAGAGGAACAAATTAATGACCTGGAAGACAGAGTAATGGAAAGTAATCAAGCTGAGGAAATGAGGAAAAAAAAAACTAATGAAAATGAGAACAGACCTAGAGAACTCAGTGACTCCATCAAGCATAATAATATTTGCATAATAGGGATGTCAGGAAAAGAAGAGAGAAAGGGGCAGAAATGGCATGATATATTCAGAGTGCTGAGAGGGAAAAATCTGCAGCCAAGAATACTGTGTCCAGCAAGGCTATCATTCAGAATAGAAGGAGATATAAAGAGTCTCTCAGACAAAAACTGAAGGAGTTCATGACCACTAAACCAGCCCTAAAGGAATTATTAAAGAGGACTCTGAGTAGAAAGGAAAGACCATAAGTGGGAGTATGAAAAGTAGGAAACACAGAAACAGTAAAAATAAGATATCTGTAAAAATCAGTCAAGGGATTCACAAAAGGATATAAAATATGACACCATACACTTAAAACGTGGGGTGGGAGAGGAGTAAAGAATGGGTTCAAAGTTAAGTGACCATCAAGTTAATACAGACTGCTACATGGAGAAAATGTTATATACAAATCTAATGGTAACAACAAATCAAAACCCAATAATAGATATGCAAAGAATAGGGAGAAAGTAATCCAAGTAAATTACCAAAGAAAGCAAACAAATCATGAAAGAGCAAGAGAAGAAAGGATCAGAGAAAACTACAAAAACAACCACAAAACAAATAACAAAGTAGCAATAAATACATATCTATCAACAATTACTTTGGATGTGAATGAAGTAAATGCTCCAGTCAGAAGACATAGGGTGACAGAGTGGATTAAAAAAAAAAAAGATTCATCTATATGCTGTTTACAAGAGACTCATTTTAGACCTAAAGACACCTGCAGATTGAAAGTGAGAGTTGGAGAAACATTTATCATGCAAATAGATGTCCAAAGAAAGCTGGGATAGCAATACTTATATTGGACAAAATAGACCTTAAAACTAAGGCTGTAGCAAGAGACTAAGAAGGACACTATATAATAATAAAGGGGACAAGAAGATACAACAATTGTAAATATTTATGCACCCAACATGGGAGCACTCAAACACAAACTGTTAATAGCAAACATAAAAGAACTAATCGATAGTAATACAATAATAGTAGGGGACTTTTAACACCCCACTTCATCAATGGACAGATCATCCAAAGTCAACAAGGGGGGGCACCTGCTTGGCGCAGTAGGGGGAGCACGTGACTTTTTTTTTTTTTTTTTAAGATTTTATTTATTTCTTCGACAGTGATAGAGACAGCCAGCGAGAGAGGGAACACAAGCAGGGGGAGTGGGAGAGGAAGAAGCAGGCTCATAGCGCAGGAGCCTGATGTGGGGCTCGATCCCATAACGCCGGGATCACACCGTGAGCCAAAGGCAGATGCTTAACCGCTCTGCCACCCAGGCACCCCGAGCATGTGACTGTTGATCTCGGGGTTGTGACTTCAAGCCCTATGTTGGGTGTAGAGATTACTAAAAATAAATAAATAAATAAATAAACAGATCAACAAGGAAATGGTGGCTTTGAATGACACACTGGATCAGATAGATCTAACAGATATACTTAGAACATTCCATCCTAAAACAGCAGAATACACATTCTTTTCAAGTGCACATGGAACATTCTCCAGAATAGATCATTATATTAGGCCACAAAACAAGTCGAAACAAATTTTATAAGATTGAAGTCATACCATGCATCTTTTCTGACCACAATGCTGTGAAACCAGAAATCAACCAGAAGAAAGAATTTGGAAAGAGCACAAATACACCGAGACTAAATAACATGCTAGTAAACAATGAATGGGTTAACCAAGAAACCAAAGAAATTGAAAATTACGTGGAAACAAATGAAAATGAAACACAGTGGTCCAAAACCTTTGGGATAGAGCAAAAACAGTTCTAAGAGGGAAGTTTGTAGCAATACAGGCCTATCTCAAGAAGCGAGAAAATCTCAAACAATTTAACCTTACACCTAAAGGAGCTAGAAAAAGAACAACAAACAAAACTCCAAACCATCAGAAGGAAGGAAATATAAAAAATTAGAGCAGAAATAAATGATACAGAAACTAAAAAAAAGCAGTAGAACAGATCAGTGAAACCAGGAGCTGGTTCTTTGAAAAGATCGACAAAATTGTTAAACCTCTAGCCAGATTCATTAAAAAAAAAAAAAAGGACTCAAGTAAACAAAATCAGAAATGAAAGAGGAGGAATAACAACTGACACTACAGAAATATAAGAGAATATTTTGAAAAATTATATGCCAACAAATTGGGCAACCTAGGAGAAATGAATGAATTCATAGAAACCTATAACCTCCCAAAACTGAATCAAGAAGATAGAAAATTTGAACAGAACGATTACCAAAAGTGAAATTGAATCAGTAATCAAAAAAACTCCCAACAAACTAAAGTCCAGGACCAGACATCTTCACAGGTGAATTCTACCAAACATTTAAAGAAGAGTTGGTACCTGTTCTTCTCAAACTATTCCAAAAAATAGAAGATGAGGGAAAACTTGCAAATTCATTCTATGAGGCCAGTATCAGTCCAATACCAAAACCAGATAAATACACCACTGAAAAGGAGAACTACAGACCAATATCTCTGATGAACATAGATGCAGAAATTCTCAACAAAATACTAGGAAACAAATTCAACACTACATTAAAAAAATCATTCACCATGATCAAGTGGGATTTATTCCTGGGATGCAAGGGTGGTTCAATATTTGGAAATCCATCAGTGTGTATCACATCAATACAGGATAAAAACCATATGATCATTTCAGTAGATGCAGAAAAAGCATTTGACAAAGTACCATGGCCATTCATGATAAAAACGCTCAACAAAGTAGATTTAGGGGGACTGTACCTCAACATAATAAAGGCCATTTAGGAAAAACCCACAGTGAACATCACACTCAATGGTGAAAAACTCATAAAATGGAATATAGGTACAAAATCCGTTCCTCCAAAATACTTATGGCAGGTGTATTTTGGAATTTAGATTTTTTCAGATTTTGAAAGGTAATCCAGTGTGTGTGTGTTTGTATAGTATTTCGTGTTTGGCAGCACTGAGTAATCAAGCATACCAGTGTATCTGTAATGTAACTTGGGTGTATTCACATCAAATTGGATAATGAAGTGGTAAACACCCTCAGCAGTTGAGGACTTGTTGGATCATACAGTAGTTCTATTTTTATTTTATTTTATTTTATTTTATTTTATTTTATTTTATTTTAGAAAGAGCGAATGGGAGTGGGAGTGGAAGGTCAGAGGGAGAGGGAGAGAGAGAGTCACAGCCAGGCTCCATGCTCAGGGCTTGATCTCACGACGCCGAGATTTTGACCTGAGCCAAAACCAGGAGTTAGATGCTTAACTGACTGAGCCACCCAGGCGCCTCTGAATGAGTCTTTAAAACTCTAAGCTTCTGCCTTTTTCTGTTTTACCTGTTTAAGAAGGCAGTTACCACTGAATTAGGTGGTAGAGCATCTTACAGAGATGTTAGAACTGAAAGAGTTCTCAAATTTTCTAATTTATTATCGTTTCTTTTAAGTGAAGTCCTTACTAGTTAAATTATCTTGAATATTTAGCTTTTCCTTTTCAAACTTATACCTTTAACTCTTGATTTTTTTTTGAGATGTACAGTGAAATACATAGATCTTAAGCATCATAGTTCTGTGAATTTTGGCAAATGCCAATACCTATATAATCTGCAGTCTTATCAAGATACAACATTTTCATCATCCCATACTGTACCCTTTCCCAGTTTGTATCTTCCCTGCCCTCCCACAAAGTGTTCTAATTCCTCTCATCTTAGATTAATTTTGGCTGTTCTAGAACATCATATAAATGGAATTATCTAGTCTATACTCTGTTGTGTTTGGCTTCTTTTGCTCAGCATATTTTTTTACATTTATTCATGTTTTTGCATGTATCTGTAGTTATCCTTTTTAATATTGAGTAGTTTTATTTATAAAGATATTACATAATCAGTTCATTCATTTTCATGTTGTTGTTTCCAGTTTTTGGCTGTTTTGAATAAAGCAAGGTTTATTTATTTTAGAGGGTGGGAGGGGTAGAGGAAGAGGGAGAGAGAAACTCAAGCAGCCTCTGCACTGTGAACCTAGAGCCTGACGCAGGGCAGGATCTCATGACCCTGAGATCAGACCTGAGCCAAAACCAAGAGTCAGTCACATAACTGTCTGCACCACCCAGGCACCCTTGTTGTAAATGTTTTTATTTATTTTTTTATTTTTAAAGATTTATTTATTTTAGAGAGAGAGTGTGTATGAGTACAGGGAGGGACAGGGGGGAGAGGGAGAGAAACGTCAGCAGACTCCTTGCTGAGCTTAAGATCATGACCTGAGCCGAAACCAAGAGTTGGCTTCTTTTTTTTTTAATGTTTTTTTATTATATTATGTTAGTCACCATACAGTACATCCCTGGTTTCTGATGTAAAGTTCGATGATTCATTAGTTGCGTATAACACCCAGTGTACCATGCAATACGTGCCCTCCTTACTACCCATCACCAGCCTATCCCATTCCCCCACCGCCCTCCCCTCTGAAGTCCTCAGTTTGTTTCTCAGAGTCCATAGTCTCTCATGCTTCATTCCCCCTTCTGATTACCCCCCCCTTTCTTTATCCCTTTTTTCCCCTGCTGATCTTCCTAGTTCTTATGTTTCATAGATGAGAGAAATCATATGATAATTGTCTTTCTCTGCTTGACTTATTTCACTTACCATTATCTCCTCCAATGCCGTCCATGTTGCAGCAAATGTTGAGAATTCGTTCTTTCTGATAGCTGAGTAATATTCCATTGTATATATGGACCACAACTTCTTAATCCAGTCATCTGTTGAAGGGCATCTCGGTTCCTTCCACGATTTAGCTGTTGTGGACAGTGCTATGAACATTGGGGTGCATATGGCCCTTCTCTTCACTACATCTGTATCTTTGGGGTAAATACCTAGTAGTGCAATGGCTGGGTCATAGGGTAGCTCAATTTTTCACTTTTTAAGGGACCTCCACACTGTTTTCCAGAGTGGCTGTACCAACTTGCATTCCCACCAACAATGTACGAGGGATCCCCTTTCTCCACCTCCTCTCCAGCAATTGTTGTTTCTTGCCTTGTCAATTTTTGCCATTCTAACTGGCATAAGGTGGTATCTCAGTGTGGTTTTTGATTTGAATTTCCCTGATGGCTAACAATTTTGAACATTTTTTCATGTGTCTGTTGGCCATTTGTATGTCATCATTGGAAAAGTGTCTGTTCATATCTTCTGCCCATTTTATGATTTGTTTATTTGTTTCTCGCGTATTGAGTTTGAGAAGTTCTTTGTAGATCTTGGATACCAGTCTTTTATCTGTAGCATCATTTGCAAATATATTCTCCCATTCCGTGGGCTGCCTCTTAGTTTTTTTGACTGTTTCCTTGGCTGTGCAGAAGCTTTTTATCTTGATGAAGTCCCGCAAGTTCATTTTATCTTTTGTTTCTCTTGCCTTTGGAGATATGTCATGAAAAAGGTTGCTTTGGCCAATGTTGTAGAGGTTGCTGCCTATGTTCTCCTCTAGGATTCTGATGGATTCCTGTCTCACATCGAGGTCTTTCATCCATTTGGAGTTTATCTTTGTGTATGGTGTGAGAGAGTGGTCAAGTTTCATTCTTTTGCATGTAGCTGTCCAATTTTCCCAGCACCATTTACTGAAGAGACTGTCTTTTTTCCACTGGATTTTTTTTTTTTTTTTTTTTTTTTAAAGTCCACTGGATGTTTTTTCCTGCTTTATCAAAGACTAGTTGCCCAAAGAGCCGAGGGTCCATTTCTGGGTTCTCTATTCTGTTCCATTGGTCTATGTGTCTGTTTTTGTGCCAGTACCATGCTGTCTTTGTGATCACAGCTTTGTAGTACAGCTCGAAATCCGGCATTGTGATGCCCCCAGCTTTGTTTTTCCTTTTCAGCAGTTCCTTGGCGATTCGGGGCCTTTTCTGGTTCCATACAAATTTAAGGACTATTTGTTCCAGTTCTTTGAAAAATGTCTTCGGTATTTTGATCGGGATAGCATTGAAAGTGTAGATTGCTCTGGGTAGCATGGACATTTTAATTATGTTAATTTTTCCGATCCATGAGCATGGAATATTTTTCCATCTTTTTGTGTCTTCCTCAATGTCTTTCAAGAGAGATTTATAGTTTCTAGAATATAGATCCTTTCCGTCTCTGGTTAATTCCAAGGTAATGTATGGTTTTTGGTGCTATTGTAAATGGGATGGATTCCCTAAATTCTCTTTCTTCAGTCTCATTATTTGTGTATAGAAATGCAACTGATTTCTGAGCATTGATTTTGTATCCCGCCACATTATTGAATTGTTCTATAACTTCTAGTAGTTTGGGGGTGGATTCTTTTGGGTTTTCCATATAGAGTATCATGTCATCTGCGAAGAGAGACAGTTTGATTTCTTCTTTGCCGATTTGGATACCTTTTATCCCTTTTTGTTGTCTGATTGCTGTTGCAAGGACTTCTAGTACTATGTTGAATAATAGTGGTGAGAGTGGGCATCCTTGTCGTGTTCCTGATCTTAAGGGAAAGGCTTCCAGCTTTTCCCCATTGAGAATGATATTTGCTGTAGGCTTTTCATAGATGGTTTTTATGAGATTGAGGAATGTACCCTCTATCCCTACACTCTGAAGGGTTTTAATCAGAAAAGGATGCTGTATTTTGTCAAATGCTTTTTCTGCATCTATTGAGAGAATCATATGATTTTTGAATTTTTCTCTCTGGATAAAATCTAAGTCACTGATAGATTTGCGAATGTTGAACCACCCTTGCATCCCAGGGATGAATCCCACTTGGTCATGATGGATAATCCTTTTAATGTACCGTTGGATTCTGTTAGCCAGGATCTTGTTGAGGATTTTGGTGTCCATATGCATTAGGGAAATCTGTCTGTAATTCTCCTTTTTGATGGGGTCTTTGCCTGGTTTTGGGATCAAGGTAATATTGACCTCATAGAATGAGTTTGGTAGCTTTCCTTCTGTTTCTATTTTTTGAAATAGCTTTAGGAGAATAGGTATTATTTCTTCTTTGAATGTTTGGTAGAATTCCCCAGGAAAACCATCCGGGCCTGTAGTTTTGTTTTTTGGAAGGTTGTTTATCACTGACTCAATCTCTTCATAATTAATTGGCCTGTTTAAAAAATCAATTTCTTCCTGTTTCAGTCTTGGTAGTTTATAGGTTTCCAGGAAGGCCTCCATCTCTTCCAGAATGCTTAATTTATTGGCATATAGCTGTTGATAAAAGTTTCTAATAATCCTTCCAGTTTCATTGGTGTTGGTTGTGACCTCTCTTTTTTCATTCATAATTTTATTAATTTGGGTCCTTTCTCTATTCCTTTGGATAAGTCTTGCCAGTGGTCTGTCAATTTTATTAATTCTTTCAAAGAACCAGCTTCTAGTTCTGTTGATCTGCTCTACTGTACTCCTGGTTTCTAATTCATTGATTTCTGCTCTAATCTTGGTCAACTGCTTCCTCGTGCGTGGATTAGGCCTGTCCCTCTGTTGCTGTTCCAGCTTCTTGAGGTGAGAATATAAAAAGTGCATTTTAGATTTTTCTGTTCTTTTTAGTGAGGCTTGGATGGCTATGTATTTCCCCCTTAGGACTGCCTTTGCAGTATCCCATAGGTTTTGGACCGTTGTGTTTTCATTCTCGTTGGTCTCCATAAATTGTTTAAATTGATTTTTGATTTCCTGGTTTATCGAATCATTCCTGAGCAGGATGGTTCTTAGTCTCCAAGTGTTTGAGTTTCTTCCAAATTTTTCCTTGTGGTTGAGTTCCAGTTTCAGAGCGTTGTGGTCTGAGAATATGCAGGGAATAATTTCAGTCTTTTGGTATCGGTTGAGACCTATTTTGTGTCCCAGAACATGGTCTATTCTTGAGAATGTTCCATGGGCATTAGAATACAATGAGTATTCTTTGGTTCTGGGGTGTAGTGTTCTATACATATCTATGAGGTCCAACTCGTCGAGTATGGCATTCAAAGCCCTTGTTTCCTTGTCGATTTTTTTGCATGGGTGTTCTGTCTATTTCTGGTAGTGGAGTGTTGAGGTCCCCTACTATTAATGTATTTTTATCTATATGTCTCTTTTTTTGTGGTTAAGAGATGGCTTGTGTATCTTGCTGCTCCCCTGTTGGGGGCATATATATTTATAATTGTCATAACCACTTGTTGGATACATCCTTTAAGAATAATATAGTGCCTTTCTGTGTCTCTAATTATCGTCTTTAGTTTAAAATCCAATCTGTCTGATATAAGAATTGCTACCCCAGCTTTCTTTTGAGGTCCATTGGCGTGATGGATGGTATTCCATCCCTTTACTTTCAGTCTGAATGTATCTTTAGGTTCAAAATGAGTCTCTTGTAGACAGCAAATGGATGGGTTATGTCTTTTTATCCAATCTGCAACCCTGTGGTGCTTTATGGGAGCATTTAGGCCATTTACATTGAGACTGATTATTGAGAGATATGATTTTAATGATGCCATGTTGCCTGTAAAGTCTTTGTTTCTATAGATTGTGACTTTCTGTTTTGTATCACTCTTGGGGCCTTTTTACCTTTATAGAACCCCCCTTAATATCTCCCGTAGGGCTGGTTTCGTGGTTACGAAATTGGTTAATGACTGGCGATTCTGGAAGGTCTTTATTTCTCCATCAATTCTGAATGACAGCCTTGCTGGATAAAGGATCCTTGGCTGCATGTTTTTCTCTGAAAGAGCTTTAAAAATGCCCCCCCAACCCTTTCTCTCATTCCAGGTCTGTGTAGACAGGTCTGACGTAATTCTGATACCTTTGCCTTGGTATGTGAGAAATTTCTTTGCCCTGGTTGCTTTCAATACTGTATCCTTGGATCTAATATTTGCGACATGCACTATGACATGACGTGGTGTAGGTTTGTCGTGGTTGAGCCTGGGAGGGGTCCTCTCTGCCTCTTGGACATGGATGTTTGTTTCCCTTTCTAGATTAGGGAAGTTTTCAGCTACAATTTGTTCAAATATCTCTTCTAGACCTCTGTTTTTCTCCACCCCCTCGGGGATGCCGATGATTCTGACATTGGAGTGTTCATTGATTCAGTAATCTGCCATAACCTACATTCCTGAGCATGGTTTTTTTTGATCCAGATTCTATTTTAGCTTTCTCTTCTACTAACCCGTCCTCCAATTCACTGATACGTTCTTCTGCCTCATTCACCCCCGCCGTCAGAGCCTCTAGTTTTGACTGCATTTGGCTCATGGAATTTTTAATTTCTGCCAGATTCGCTCTCATTTCTGCTCTTGGAGATTCTGTATTCTCGTTAACATTTTCGTTAATACTTTTTTCAAGTCTACACATCATCTTGACCATCGTTACTCTGAATTCCATTTCTGATAATTAGGTTATATCCATATCCATTAGTTCCGTGGCATAGGCCACAGACTCATTGTCTTTTCTTTGCTGGGGGGGATTTCTCCTTCTCGTCATTCTGATGAGTAGAGGTTATGGGGTTGTCCAGAGCCCAAATTATTGACCGGGACCCAGGCCGTGTGCCCTTGTTTTATAGGGATCTTAGGGATGTGGGCTTCTTGATTTTTCAGCCTGCCTTCTGGGGGAGGGGCCTGCCGCGCCGAAACTCCGGTAACCCTGTTTGGGTAGAGTCTCCGTGTCCCCTGCGAAGAGGGATGGGGGTGGGCGCACTGTGAGCCGGTCTTTCCAGGCTTTTGTTCTCTGGCAGCTTTCCCTGGCCGTTTGCTGTGCCTCTTCTGAGAGTCAGAGCAGCAGTGGTCGAATCTCAGCCTCTGTCCCAGAACAGAGGGATTGCGGACCATTCTCCACTGATATTCTGGCCACTTTAACTCTGTTTCTGTTGGTGCTGCTCAACCTTGCAGCGTCCGGGGATGTGTGCCCCACACCCGTCGTCCCAGCCCTCACTTCCAGGGCCGGCGCTTCTCTGTCCTTTGTGTTTCTAACACCGACAGCCACCCCTGCGCGCTCCCGGAGCTCCCGGTCTCAGTCTGGTTCCAGTGAGCACACTGGACCTCCGTTTCAGTCTGGTGGCGCGTTCCTCTGCTCATGGTCTCAGTTGCTCTCTCACGGGTGCTGGTCCTCGAGTCCACCCGCTCCCCCGTGCAGGTGGCTACCGCTTCCCGGCACCCGAAAGTGGCAGCTCCCTCCCCCTTCCGTTTATCTTCTGATATCTGTGCACTGCACGGTTTCACAGCTCCCCGCTTCGTACCTCAATACTCAGCGCTGGAGATGTTCATTTGTAGAGATCCAGATGTATCTTCCTGCATCTCAGGCTGATTCCTTGGATGTTCAGGCTGGTCTGGTACCTATCCAACTCGACTCAGGGGACCTGCTGAAAAAGGGGTCCCCTACTCGTCCGCCATCTTAACTGCAAGAGTTGGATTCTTATCTGACTCTGCCACCCAGGCGCCCCGTAAATTTTTTTTATACATATGTGCTTGTGGACATGTTTTCACTTCTCTTAGGGAGATATATAGGAGTATAGTTGTTGGGTCATAGCATAGATACATGTTCAACTTTATGAGAAACTGGCTGGGGTGCTTGGGTGGCTGAGTTGCTTAAGTGTCTGCCTTTGGCTTAGGTCATGATCTCAGGGTCCTGGGATTGAGTTCCACATGGGCTCCCAGCTCAGTGGGGAGTCTGCTTCCCTTTCCCTCTGCCGCTTCCCCCGACTCATCTTCGCTTGCGCTTTCTCTCTCAAATAAATAAAATCTTAAAAAAAAAAAAAAAAAAGAAAAAAGAAAAACTATGGAAAACTGGCAGGGTAATTTTGAGAGTATTGGTATAATTTCACATTCTGGTTGTTCCACATCCTTGCTAACATTAATGTTCACATTTTAGTTCTTCTAGTGGATATGTGGTGGTACCTCATTCTGGTTTTAATTTTCATTTCCGTAATTACTAATGATATTAGTAATACGATGATATTAGTCACTTTTTCACTTGCACATTGGCTAGTTGTATATCTTCCTTTTCAAAGTCTGTAAGTCTTTTATTTTTAAAGCATTAGCATGTTTGTTTTTATTTGTGTTACAGGATTTGTTTATATATTCAGGATATAAGTCCTTTCACCGTTACTATTTCTCCCAGTATGTGGCTTACCAATTTATTTTTATAATAATCACTGATAAAAGTTTTGATACAATTTTAATTTTGATTAAGTCCAATGTGTCAGTTTTTAATTTTATCAAGTGTGCTTTCTAACACAGGTGTCTAAATATATTTTACTTAGAAGTATTCAGTCAGATGAAGTGATGGTGAAAGATTTTGTGGACATAGGCCTAAGTATTTGAATTGCAAATATGATGCAGTAAGTAAACTTTCTGCAAATATGGGTGCAGGAATTAAATATTTGTTTGAAAATAATGGTAACAAATGTATTTATTGGGGTTTATATGATAGAATTGGTGAGAGTCAGGAAAGCAAATTTATTTTCTCATTATATACCCCATGAAGATTCCATCTGGTGTTCTTTGCTCTTAACAGTGCTGCTAAATCATGAAACAATCTTTTATACTGTCTGTTTACTACCTAAATTCATTTGTTTCTTCATTAATTTTTCAAAAAATTTTCATTAACTTTTAAAGATTTCTTTTCTCTATTCTATTTTATTCCATTTTTACAGAACCATGTGCAAGAGTCTTAGTCATACCTTATTTGATGATTGCCATGGAGAATATTAAAGGATTGTGTACAATAAATATTTATATCTCAGTTACTTTCCAGAAAGATTTATGGTTTTATCTATAAAAGCTTTGTATATTTCTGTTGTTGCTCATTTTTTTGTCCCCAGGTGCCTTTTTGTTTTTATCAAGCTTTTCTTTCTCTCTATTAATTATACTTTTAAAAGATTTGTTTCTATGTAGAGTAATGTGGTTAAATGTTTACCTGTTGATCTTACATTTACCAGATTGCTGAACTCTTAATGATACAGATGTCTTGTCTGTAATTTTTTTCTGAGTTTTCATCATTTATCCTGTATAATGACTTTTTCTTCTTTTCTGATTCTTACACCATAATTTCTGAGTACACTTGTTCTTAGTATTTCTGTAGTAGACTACAGCAGTCTGTCAGTTGCCTAGTGTAGTCACTTTCATTCTGATTTGCTTAATAATGAGATTTGATTTTTATAAGAAAGCACATGTAATAAAAATTTAAGTATTGAAATAAGTTGTGAATAATCTTGGTTGGTTTATTCTGGTTTATGGTTGTTCTTTGTGTATGTTTTATATTGTTTTCTCCAGAGAGAATTAATTATATAAATAATTTCATTGGGCTTCATATCGATTTAAAATTTGTTTGGTGATAGTGTATGTGAAAGCGTCTAAAGCAATAGCACTGTACATGAATGCTTTTCTTTAAGACTGTAAGGTCATGATCTCTTTGTACTCTCAGTATCAGTCTTCCTTGCTTCTTCTCTTTCTCTGGAGAAGGTGGGGGAGGGATAAAGAAATTCTGTAGTTTCTGATAAGCTGTGGGCACAAAGTGACTTCAGTGTTAACATAGCTCTGTGGGACACAGACATCAGCCCCTATCAGCTTTATGTTGTTTGCTGCAGCTGAATGTCAGCAGGGACTCCCTTCAGATCGCTAAGCTTCTTGCTTCCTCTGTGTATTCATTCAGCAAAACCTACTCCCCAAAACAGCAGTGCCAAGATTAGCTGTTATCACTTTCATAACAATGGATATCACCTAACTCTGTTGTTTATTTTTCTTTCTTTTTCATTCACATACCAGTATTTCAGGGACTAAGTTTGGGGATTTTGTTAACCTCATTTACCTTTGTTGTAGGTGTTTGCAACTTTTGGGTTGTAGAGAATAAAGAAAGAAGTGAATTTGATATTTAAGTGTTGCTGGAATGAACAGTATTTTTTTTGTAGCTTGTAGTTCTGCCATTGCAATTGTTACCGCTGAGTGTTCTCAAGTTAAACATTTATGGAAGTGGTTGTTAAAGGATCCCTTTGCTGGTCCATTTTACTTTAAAGGCGGTGGGGTTTTTTAGTTTTTTTTTTTTGTTATTTGGTTGTTATTTATAATGAAAAGAATCTCTTCAACCCCGACATTGCTTAGGATGATATTTTTACTATTTTAATTTCTGGTTTGGGGTACTGCCCTTTCTATACTTCCTCTACCAATTTCTTCTTCCCTTTTTCTGTCTTTCTGTTTGGCAAGTCAGAACAGGCTTTCTAGAGGACATAATGCCTGAGCTAAGAATAAAAGGACAACTAGGATTTAACTGGGAGTGAGAGAGGGAAAGGGCAAAGACCGCGTAAGTAGAGGTGAAGGGGTAAATAATAAATAGTATGGCAATTTGGGTAACTAAAAGTAATTTGGAATTTCTAGGACTTGTACTAAAAGCGGTTTATTGTTACTTGAATTGTTGATTATCTCTATGAGTCCATAAAATATAAAATGTACAATTGACCCTTGAGGGATGTGGGGGTTAGGGGCACCATTCCCTGCACAGTTGAAAATCTGCATGTAACTTTTGACTCCTGCCGAAACTATTAATAGCCTACTATTGATTAGAAGCCTTACTGATAACATAGTCAATGACACATATTTTGTATGTTATATGTATTACATACTGTATTCTTACAATAAAGCAAGCTAGACAAAAGAAAATGTTATTAAAAATATCATGAGGAAGAGGCACCTGGGTGGCTTATTCGATTAAGTGTCTGCCTTCAGCCCAGGTCCTGGGATCGAGCCCCGCATCAGGCTCCCCGCTCAGCTTCTCTTTCTCCCTCTGCTGCCCCCCCACCCCGCTTGTGCTCTGTCTTTGTCAAATAAATAAATAAAATCTTAGAAAAAAAAAAAAAAGAAAATCATGAGGAAGAGAAAATACATTTACAGTTATAGTACCGTACTGTTTATTGAAAAAAATCCATATGTAAGTGGACCCATGCTGTTCAAACCCATGTTGTTCATTCGAGGGTCAGCTGTATTTTGACCTTAGGACTTCCCCATTTTGATAGCATTTTCATTTATTCTTTAACTTCCATTCTGGGTTGTACTAGCCTAAAGATAGATGTTCTTACATTTTCTGGATTCAGTAGCAGAGAGTAGCTGCTAGGATTCTAGTATAATTGCTTGTTCATTTTCTTGACTGTCTTTTTTTAGAGGAGAATCAGCTCAAAGTAGAGGATGAGAATGTTGAATAATTTTAATTTATCCATTTGAATTCTGTGTGGTTGTTTCTTGCATTGTAGTGTGTCTCTTGCTGATGTTTAGATTAGTTTGAGAACTTGGTTTTGGTTTAATATTTGCTGCACAGAAAATAAATCCTCGTCATCAACTGAAAGAATAGTAAACTGATGATTAGAAGAAGTGAATTACCTTATAGGCTTTTCCACTGTCTCAGTCTCTGAGATTCAGACTCATTAAATTACTCACCAAGTAAACTCACCTTCTAAAATGATAGAAATTAGAATACTTTCTTTTCATATTAAAGATTCATGAGTCTAGCTGATAGTGGTCTCTAATAGGTTCCAAACTTCATTTGAATATATTGCATGTAGAATAAGTGCTTTACATGTATGTGTCCCATTTCTCTCTTGAATATTGTTCTTAATTTACAATTTGTGATAGGGTATACTGCTTGTGGGTGAGTGTATCTGTGTAACTATTGTGTTCTATCAATTTTTAAGCTTTAGTTTTGGACGAGAACTCTATGTGCTTTGTATAGTACTAAAAAATACTTCTCTTTGCTTTGGATCAAACATGAATAAATGCAGGGATGCCTGGCTGGCTCAGTCAGTGAAGCATGTGACTCTTGATCTTGGGGGTTGTGGGTTCGAATGTCACATTGGGTGTAGATATTTCTTTAAAAAAAATACAACATGAATAAATCCAGAGAATATAGTTAACGTTTTTTGTTAGGATTGTGTTTTGTATTTTGGATAGTTTGTTTTTAAGATAGAATTTTTTTGTGTTAGTTGGTAAAGAACTAATTGTTAGAGAAGATGAATAAATCATTGTGTTATAGGGGAAAGATACAGTTTTACAGGGACTTGGTTTGCATGACTATCTACTGGCTGTTTATTTTCAAAATAATTTCTCAAAATTTGTTTTGGTCAATCTTTAATCAAAAATTTATTGAGTACTTACTATACCAACCAGTGTGCTGTGCCCCAGAGTAAAGAGATGACAGCCCCAAGTCCTAGAAAGTTTTTATTGAAGACACAGACAAAGAAATACATTTTAGATTAGTCTGGTAAGTGCTGTTGTTTTAGGGATATAGTAACGTGGCAGTACAGATCAGAATATCAAATAGCCTGAGGGAGCTGTAAACTTGACTCACGTGACTTCAGTAAGAATTATTATAAGCTCTTGTTCATTTTACGTGAATAAAGTTACATAATGTACGCATTTATATGTTTCAGAAAAAATTGTTCTTACTTAACATAATATGGTGCAATACTTACTGGTACTTTTTTTTAGCAGGTCATCTTGACAAATAGTGCATTGAGTTCTCCGTGATGTATTGTTTGTAATGATGACCATTTTCTTGTATCCATAATATGGTAGTCCCCTCTGCATTGCTTTGCTTTCTGTGGTTTCAGTTACTGGTGGTCACTTGTGATCTGGAAGCAGACCTCATTTTCCCTTCTGATTTACTGTTAGAAAGTCACTAATAGCCTAACACTACTTCACAATGCCTGCGTCATTCACCTTACTTAAGTTTGTCACGTAGGCATTTTATCACCCTATATCATCATCTTATATATCATCTTATATCATCATCTTATATATCATCTTATATCATCATCTTATATATCATCTTATATCATCATCAGGAGGTTGAGTACAGTACAATGAGATATTTTGAGAGAGAGAGACCACATTCACATAAATATTACTACAGCATATTGTTATAATTGTTCTATTTTATTTTAGCTTTTTTTTTGTTAATCTCTTACTATGCCTAATTTAGGAATTAAATTTTTATCATAGGTATGTATGTATTGGAAAAAACATAAGATATATAGGATTTGGTACTATCCATAGTTTTAGGCATCCACTGGTGGTTTGGAACATATTCCAGTGGAAAAGTGGGGGGGTAATGTATTCTTTTTTTTCCTCCTAACTAAAAATAGCTCCAGAGACTACAAAGTTCTGTCATTTTAGAAATGAGGATAAACTGGATCAAAGTGTTATGTTGTTCCAAGAAATTAATGATTATATTTGGGAAGTTCTGCCTCACAGGAGCTTCTGGTATTTATCTAAAATATATTGTATGAAGGGTTGTTGTGATCTTTTGTCACTTTTGCAGATAGATGTATTATTTTTCTAATAAAAGTCATAGCCCCTGTCAGAGATTTAAGATTTTTCATTACTGTTGTTCACAGTATCCTACCATTTCATTGAGATACAGCTTGGTGTACTAATAGCAAAATCCTTGGAGGAAATTTTAAGCCGTTACTTTTCCAGTCTTTCCAGATCAACCGAATGTCAGAGTGAAAAGTGGTAGACTAGTAAGTGTTGGTATAACATTTGGAATGTGAGAAGAGTGAGATGTTTGGAGAGTGTCATGAGCAGAATTCCCAAATAGAAATTCTCTTAATGTCTTGCAACTGAGATCTTTCCACTAAATTCAATCTATCTGTTTTTGGTTGATCATTGTAAATGTCTGTGAGATGTGCAAGTTTGCTCATTTTATCATCTGTATGAATATGCTAGAGAAGGAGTAGCCTGGCTTCTAGCCTCCTGCTTCTTTCTTCTCCCAAGGGAATTGACAAGATTTTTTTTAAAAGTAAAGCTAGCTTGAATGTAGCCTAAAGTAGAGATGTTGATTCCTATTTCAGTGGAGAAGATTGCTATGTAGCTTTCTAGGCTACCAGACCATCATTTTATTTCTATTCCATAGTACGATGGGTGCAAGCAGAGCTGAATAAGTAGATACATTAGTAGCTGTAATTTATTTTTTCACCAAAATGACAATTGCCATACTAGATTTAATCATAAATGCTAAAGTATATGTGAGACTATTAGCTATAGTCAGCATCTGGTTCTCCTGACTTGAATGGTGATGAATGTCCAAAAAAGAATATCATTGTTGAGTTTAACTTCGGTTATTTCCCTTTGGGATAAATTCACTCAGACTTTATCTGGGTTTTTTGACTTCCAGAGGTGAAGAAGGAAAGTAGAATTGATCATAGATTTTAGAGAATTATTAGCATTTTGACACATCTTTTTATTAAAGGTTTTGAACTCTAACAACTGTTAAGAATCTTTACAGGGTGATGCTGACAGTTAAATGTATTTAAAAAGTCCTATTCCTGAATTAAAATATCTGATACTTTTATAAATTTATTCTTGGTATGAAAAAAGCAGTGCTTTTCAAAAGTTTGAAGATTACCAGAATTGAAAATTCACTACTTGCTAAGCATAATAGCAAAACCAGAAACCATGAAAGAAACAGTTGGTATGTTTGTACTAAAAAAAAAAAAATTCTCTATAATAGTCACCATAAACTTTGTTAAAAGAAAAATGACAGGCTTGGAAATATATTTGTAACATACACAGCAGGCAAAGGTTATTTAATCCACTTAGGAAAATAACCAAATGGCAAAGAACAAGAGCAGATGAGTCACAAAGGAAGGAATACAAGGTGCCAGTAGATATGTGGATAGATATTCAGCCATGCTTGTAATTGAAGAAATGCCAGTAAAAGAAAGAAGATACCCAGAGTTTTCAAATGTGTGGGAAATGGCCACTCCCAGATATGGTTTGATATAAATTTAAATGTGTACAGACCCTTTTAGAGATAATTTTAATATATATCAAAATTATAATTGCATATCCTCTAATTCCACCTTTGAGAATTTATCCCTAGGAATAATTTGGATACATGTACAAAGATAGACATAGGAAGGTGCCTGTTGTAATAGTGAAAACTGAGAACCAACCTAAATATTTATCAGTAGTCATGAATAATTTAATATCCATACATTGGAATTTTATGGCAGGCATCAGTTTTTCCTCATTTTCTTTATTGTTGTAAATTTAACATTGTTGTAAATTGTTAAATTTACAAATTTATTTTTGTAAAATTTTGTAAATTTTGTAAATTTTGTAAATTGTTGTAAATTTCTTTATTGTTGTAAATGTAAATCTTACATTTACCATCTTTTTTTTTTTTAAGATTTTATTTATTTATTTGACAGAAAACACAAGCAAGGGTAGCAGCAGGCAGAGGGAGAGGGAGAAGCAGGCTCCTGCTGAGCAGGGACCCCGTTGTAGGGCTCGATCCCAGGACCCTGAGATCATGACTTGAGCCGAAGGCAGACGCCTAACCAACTGAGCCACCCAGGCGCCCCTTACATTTACCATCTTAACTGTTTTTCAAGTGTGCAGTTCAGTGGCATAAAGTACATTATGTTGTGCAGACATTACCACCATCTATCTCTAGAACTTGATCTCCATACCTGTTCAATGATTCCCCATCCCTCCTCAGTCCCCACTTTTTCCAAGACCTGGCAGCCACTCTTCTACTTTCTGCATCTATAAATTTGACTACTCTAGATACCTCTTGTAAGTGGAGTCATATAATACATGTCTTTTGTGACTGATTTATTAGCATAATATCAAGTTTCATCCATTTTGTAGCATGTGTCAGAATTTCATTCTTTGTTAAGTTTAAAATATAGGTATTTTCTTTTAATTTAATTTTTGAGTGGGTAGTACATCTGTTTAATTCAGATTCAAGAGGAAAGTTGGGAGGAGCGAAGATGGGAAGCAATTGCTAATTGGCATGGGATTTCTCTAAGGGGTGATGGAAGTGTTCTAGAATTAGTAGTGTTTGATGTACAACTTTTAATATGCTAAAGAGCACTGATTGTACACTTAAAACAGATGAACTTTATGGTATGTGAATTGTATTTCAGTAAAGCTATTACTAAAAAAAATTCAATGTCAGTTGTACTTCAGGTAAAAAAAATTTCAAGAGGAATATAATAAATTTCTAGTAAAGTATTCTTACAAGTTGTCCCTCAACTATTCTAGTTTTACTTTTTTTTTTTTTTTTTAATGAGAGAGAGAGAGAGAGAGAGATAGGGAAGGGTAGAGGGAGAGGGAGAGAGAGAATCCCAAGCAGGCTCCATGCTCAGCACAGAGCCCGTTACAGGGGTTGATCTCCTGACCCTGACTGAGATCATGACTCGAGCCGAAATCAGGGGTTGGATGCCCAACCGAGTCACCCAGGCACCCTCTAGTTTTACTGTTTTAAAAAATTATTTATGTGACTTTCCAGAAATATTTTTATTTCTTATGAATATTTGATTTATAGTAAATATTACTCCCTTTTAACAAAAGTGGTAATAAATTGAACACAGTGTTCTGCACCCAGGTAGATATCTCTGAAGTCTGTTTCTCTTAGTTTTAGGTAAAAAGAGTTTTTTTTTTTTTTAATTACAAACGGATTACATGGTTAAATAGTATAGAAAACTATGAAAAAAATGTAAAAACTGTCCACACCCAGAGATAGTCATTGGTGATTGTTTCTAGATCCTTTTAGACTTTTCTCTCCATGTATATATGCTCTTTTAAAAAATTAGAATTGAGATCATCCAATACTTGGTATTGTGTAGTCAGCTTTTTTATACTTAAAATGATACATTGTGATCATAATTTTTAATCAGTAAATATAATCCACATTGTTATTTTTTTACGGGTGCATAGTATTAAATTGGGCATTTTTCATTTACTGTAGCTCATCACCTATTAATATCTATTTAGGTTGTTTCTAATTGTGTTACTATTACAAACAAGAATGAGTATCTTTGTACATACACCTTTGTACCCTTGCCAGATTGTTTCTTTGAGATATTTACTACACTGCTATTTTGTAGTCTGCCCAAATTTTTCAACAATATATGTTTTTAAAATATAAACTACAAAGATTTCCACGATATTATTAACTCTATGAAAAGATGGTGCAGGTATTTAAATCCTTATTTATTTTTAAATATGAGAACTCTGAAATGCAGAAAGTGGCATTGTGTCCAAAATTGCATAGCAGTTACTGTGAGAGCTGGTGCTAAAATCCATGTCTTCTGATTGTGGGTTCATGTCCTTTCCACTGTGGCATACTGCTAGTCCTTAAATACCTTCAATAGAAGGAGTGATTTTGTTGTTGCTTCTTCATTTCTAAAAATATGATTCTTGTGACATACTTTTAGATTCTTTGTATAATAGCTGCAGTTTATCCATTCAGATTAAAGGTTCATATACCTTCATTAGGGGTACAGGCTAAAGATACGCTCTCTCATGTTGTAGTTTATCTGCATTAACATCTTCATTTAATTACTCACCTATATTGTTATCTTTCCCTGTATGAAAAGCTCTCATAGTCTGTTTTTCCCCCCCTTTTTTGAAAGCTTCAAGTTGTGTTTTTTTCTCTGGGTAGTACTAGTTTCAGTAGGCTGGGAGAACAGCTTTGATTTCAGTGAAATCTCCATTTACTGTGTGATCTTGGGCAAGTTACTTAAATTTCTGTAAGACTAGTATCATCATCCATAAAATCAAAATAATAGCACATGTGTCATGAAGATTAAGTGAATTAACACATAAAAAGTGCTTGGCACAATTTGGCACAAGTTAGTTGATACTACTCATTAAATGTTAGTTATTAAATATGTGAATTTAAATCCTTAAAAGTCATTTTGTATTTTGATATCCTTTATATTTTTTGGTAAAACTTTTTTTTAAATTAATTTATTTATATGAGAGAGAGTGTGCGTGAGCCATGGGGGGAGGGGCAAAGGGAGAGAGGATGAGAGAGAGAATCTCAAGCAGACTCCCTGCTGAGCAGGGAGCCCAGTATAGAGCTTGATCTCATAACCCGGAGATCATGACCTGAGCCGAAACCAAGAGTTGGACACTCAACTGACTGCGCCATTCTTCAGGCACCCGTTTTGGTGAAACTTTGTATGATGTGTTTGTATTTCTGTAGATTTCCCCTTTTTCCTCCCCCCCCTTTAGTTCTATGTAATACCTTCTATTGATTTTGAACAATATTTTTATTTTGTCATGGCTCATGCAAAGTTAGGAGCTGTTGTACTTACCTTGTTTCCTGTTGGGAATAAACAGAAGTTAAATAACTGAGATTTTATAGATTATCTCAATCATTTTTTTAAGACAATGTAAAACAGAATAAAGCGAATCCTAATTTATTGAATTCAGTGTTCTGAGAGCTGTGGTAGCTACTTTCTGACTTCCTCAATCTGCTTTTTTTTTTTTTTTCCTACTTGAGGAGAAAACCTGATTTGGGGTTTTCTTTTTTGTCTTGGTTCTAGCACATGCAAATGACAATCCAAGCTCTCCAGGATGAATTGCGGATCCAAAGGGACCTGAACCAGCTGTTTCAGCAAGATAGTAACAGTAGGACTGGTGAACCCTGTGTGGCAGAGCTGACGGAGGAGAACTTTCAGAGGCTACATGCTGAGCATGAGCGGCAGGCCAAAGAGCTGTTCCTTCTTCGAAAGACTTTGGAGGAAATGGAGCTGCGTATTGAGACTCAGAAGCAAACCTTAAATGCTCGGGATGAATCCATCAAGAAACTTTTGGAGATGTTGCAGAGCAAAGGACTTTCTGCTAAGGCTACTGAAGAAGACCATGAGAGAACAAGACGACTGGCAGAGGCAGAGATGCATGTCCACCACCTAGAAAGCCTTTTGGAGCAGAAGGAAAAAGAGAACAGTATGTTGAGAGAGGTGAGTGATGCTTTTTCCGTTGTTTAGACTTGCTGATGGTCTTTTTTCCTCTGATTAGTCAGCATCTTGGCTTAGATAAATTTATATGTTCTACCGAGTTAGTGGAAGGGAATTTCTTCTTTGGTGTTTAAGTGCTTCACTGATTTCTATTCTGATTTGCTCTCTTGCATGAGATGGCATTGACTGGTTTGTGTACTGGCTTGATAACTTTCTGTGTCTTTTTCCCCCCTCTCCATTTCGTTTCTGTAGACTCATTTTGTTGCTAGAGGGGCACAGAATTTTCTTTGTTACTCATCTCTTAATTTGTTCTTAGAGACACACGCAACAAAACAAGAATCAGTGTACCTATTATTTAATTTTAGAATATTACTAAAAGAAAGTAAGTGGTTACCTCTGTTTAGGTGTGCTTATGTAATCCTTGGCAGTAGTAATGGATGTTTGCCCCGTGGTTTCCATGGAAACTTGCCTTGCTATAAAAGATATGTAATAAAAATCATTTGCTACCATGGAGGCACAGTGAGAAAGAATGACATAGAGGCACACTGCAGTTATTTTTTATAGAGGAAACTCACACTTTAGCTGACCACTGTGACTGTTGGTAATTTTTCACTTCTCTAGGTAAGGATTCATTTTAAGAAAGTATAAATGAAAAATGAATTAAAAAAAGTTGACAAATAATTCTCTATATGTGGTCAAGACTTCAGCCATTTAGATGGGGAGAAATATCTCAGAATTGTATTAGTGCCAGTCTGAATGAAATATGAGGAAAGAAATTTAAAAAAATGGAATATTCCCCAAGCAGAAAGATAGAAACTTTAAAAGAATACTTCTAAATTTGAAGTTCTGTAACTTCTTCTTTTATAAAAATTCTGAAATACTTATTTACAGTGAAGTTATTTTACTTTTGATAAAGGGGAAATTCAGTGTTTTTTAAATACATGATTTTATTATACAATCAGTTCATTGAATGTTATTGTAATAAGATTAGGAAATAGGTTAGCAAAAAATTAAAACTCCAGGTATCATTACCTACTGCTAACTGTTACATATATATTTCCAGTCATTAGTCATTTTTATTATGTATACGTTGTTTCTATTTCTTTCTCTTAAGAAGATAGAATACTAGGGGCGCCGGGTGGCTCAGTCGGTTGAGCATATGACTCTTGATTTTGGCTCAGGTCATGATCTCAGGGTTGTGTGATCCAGGGATCGAGCCCCGTGTCCTCGGGCTCTGCACTCAGTGGGGAGTCTGTTTGGGATTCTCTCTCTCTACTCCTTCCTCCCTGTGCTCTCTCTCCCTCAAGTAAACAAATACATCTTAAAAAAAAAAAAAAAAAAGAAAGAATACTATCATTTAGTATTGTCTAGTATCACTTTCTGCGATGATGGAAATGTTCTGTATCTGCTCTGTTCATTATGGTAGCCACTAGTTACATGTGCCTACGGAGCCCTTGAAATGTGGCTAGTGTGACTGAGGAACTGAATTTTAAATTCTTTTAAATATAATTAATCCAGAATTAAATTTGGTTGATCAAATTTAAAGTGTCGACATGCAGCTAGCGGCTATTGTATTAGTGCAGGTATGCATAATGCAATGTCACCTGCTTTTCTTAATAATTTGTTTTGACCACCTTTCTTTTGTCAGGTTAATGTAGAGACTTGTAATTTCTGATGAATTTATAAAGTTCCATTTACATTTATTTGAATACCCTTTACTGTTGAAAATTTTATTTTCATATTAATTTTTCAGTATTATAAAACTGTGCTGCACTGAATATCCTTAACCATATATCTCTGTACATTGATTTTTGTGTTTAGGACAGATTCCTAGAAATGAATTTGCTCAAAGTGCGTGTACATTTTTAAAACCGAATAATCCTGTCTTCCAGGGTGATTGGACTAGTTTATCTTCCCAGCAGCATATAATGTGTTCTTATGATTAATCTGCAGCTATGTACATGTTATGCTCTTCAAATTACCAGACGGTAGTATCTTAGAAAATCGTTAATCAACTGCTATGTCAAGGAACATCCTGAGTTTGTTTCAGTTTACTTTTAATTTACTTTATGGCCTGGCCATAGAACACTGTTAGAGAAGTTGTGATAATCTTACACACCATGCAACAGGAAATCCGTTCCAGCATGAATTTTGAATGTTATGTTTTCAATGCTTCTGTTCTGAATATTTCTACCTATGCCCACTTATTTAAAAAATTTTTAAATTGAAGTAGAGTTGACATACTATGTTATGTTAATTTGAAATGTACAATATAGTGATTTGACAAGTTTATACATAATGCGCTATGCTTACCGCAATATTAGCTACCATTTGTCACCACACGATGCTATTACAATACCATCGATTATATTTCCTCTGCTGTACCTTTTATCCTTGTCACTTATTCATTCCATGACTGGAAGCCTGTACCTCCCCCTCCCCTTTACCCATTTTGCCCATCCCCCCCAACCCATCTCCCCTGTTGGCAACCATTAGTTTGTTCTCTATATTTATAGGAGTGTTTTGGCTTTTTGTTTTTTCATTTATTTTGTTTTTTAGATTCCACAAATAAGTAAAATCATATGATATTTGTCTTTGTCTCACTTATTTCACTTAGCGTGATACCCTCTAGGTCCATCCATGTTGTCATAAGTGGCAAGATCTCATTCTTTTTTATTACGTCTATTTAATTTTGAGTTTGGGAGTTAATAAGTGATGAATAGTTAAGGATTGTGAAAAGCCACATTGTTATTCTGGCAGAGAACAATCAGAAAGATGGTGAATTTGAAAAACTGGTAGAAAAAAACATGAATTTAAGACTGATTTTCAAATAACAAGCTCTACAAATATCAAGTCCCATTTATGTACATAATGTGGAAAGAAATATAGGCCCTAGGGGCGCCTGGGTGGCACAGCGGTTAAGCGCCTGCCTTCGGCTCAGGGCGTGATCCCGGCGTTATGGGATCGAGCCCCACATCAGGCTCTTCAGCTATGAGCCTGCTTCTTCCTCTCCTGTTCCCCCTGCTTGTGTTCCCTCTCTCGCTGGCTGTCTCTATCTCTGCCAAATAAATAAATAAAATCTTTAAAAAAAAAAAAAAAAAGAAATAAAGGCCTTGTCAATCATACCAATACACAATTCCTGTTGCCATTAGTAACATAATATCATTTTTTTGGGTCATACAAATTAAAATTATTTAAGAGCAAGTGGAAATGATTGCTTCAGAAACAAATGTTCTTTTTTTTAAAGGTTTATTATTTTAGAGAGAGGGAGAGAGGGAGAGAGCGAGAGAGCATGAGTGGGTGGGGGCAGAGGGAGAGAAGCAAACTCCTTAAGTGGGGTTTTATCTCACAACCCTGAGATTGTGACCTGAGTGAAATCAAGAGTCAGATGCTTAACTGCGTGAGCCACCCAGGTGCCCCTGGGACCAAATGTCCAAAAAAAAAAAAAAAAAAAAAAAAGTTTAGAATTCTTGTTCTCTTTTCTGTTTCTCTTATTTACCTTTCAAGACTTAAACCAAATTTCAGTTCTTCTGCGAAGTTTTCCTTGTGCAGCTTTATACACATATGTAGATGAATCAATCATAGTATATTTATATTTACATGTGTGTTTGTTCATCATTCACTTAAGTTTTTACATCAAAGATGCATTTTTAAAAAAGATTTTATTTTTTTTTTGAGAGTGAGACTGCGAGCTGGGGGGTGGGGGTGGGGTAGAAGAGCAGAAGGATAAAGAGAAATTTAAGCAGGCTTCATGACCAACACGGAGTCTGACACAGGGCTCAGTCTCATGACCTTGAGATCATGACCTGAGCTGAAACCAAGAGTTGGTCACCTGCCCAACTAAGCCACCCAGGCACCCCCCTGAAGATTGTATTTTTCAGTAATCTCTACAGCCAATTTAGGGCTTGAACCCACAACCCTGAGATCAAGAATCCCATGCTCCTTTTACTGAGCCAGCCAGGTGCCCCCAAAGATACATTTTTTTTTAAAGTTTACTTTAAAGATTTATTTATTTACTTGAGAGAGTTGGGGGGAGGGGCAGAGGGAGGGGAAGATAATCCTCAAGCCGACTTCCTGCTGAGCGGGAAGCCTAACCTGGAGCTCCATCTCAGGACCCTGAGATCATGACCTGAGCTGAAATCAAGAGACGGATACTTAACTGACTGAGCCACCCAGGTGCCCCACCAAAGATACGTGTTTTAAAAAAATCTGTATTTTGCTAGTGTCTAACAAATACACAGTGGGTCTTCAAGAAATGTTAGATGAATACGTTGAAATGCAGGCAAAATTTAAACCTGGAACTTGTAGAAAGGATAGTGTTTTGAGTTTTTTTTCCCTGGTGGGACCACTGGGTACTAAAACCTGATGAAGGTTTGAAAACAAGTTAAACCCCAAAGCTAGTTTTGCTTATGAGTTCAGTTATACATATTATAAATAAAATATTAGCAGATAGAATCAGCATTATGATAAAATGATGGTACTCTGATCAAAAGGAGTTTATTCCAGGAATGCCAGAATGGCTCAATATGTCATACATAGTTACAATTTGTATTAGGTAAAAGGAAAAGAGAACCTTGTGGTATTTGATAGTTGTCTCAAAGATATTAGGTAAAATGTTACAGACATTTTCATTGAAAAATGAAACAAAATGAATAAAAATAAGAATTGAATGTTACTTTTATGGTAAGATTTAAATAAATAATAACATAATAAATGTATATTATAAACATATTTCAAACGTATAGCCAGCATCAAGCTTACTGAGACATACTAGAAATGCCCATTGAAGTTAGAAAGAGGTCAAAGATGGTTGTGTTCATCAGTATTTAACATTATTTTGGAAGTGTTAGGTGGTACAATTAGATAAGGAAATGGAATACATAATATCTGTAACGGTAATGGAAAGGATACGCTAAATTTTCATTACAGTGTAGATGGGAACATTAATATAAAGATGTCACTTTACCCCAAATCTGTAAATTTAATGTAATCGTAATGGGAATGATTTGAAACATGCCTTAATGATGTTGTGGTTTATTTGCAAGAAGAATAGTGCAGGAACACTTGCTTAAATAGATCATGATGCACGTATTTTAAACACAGTGTTATTAAAATGTGTGGTACTGGCACAGCAATAGATAGCTAGATCATGAAACAGAATAGAATCCAGAAATAATATAGTTTTCAGTATATAATGGATGTTTTGAAATAGTGGCCATCCATTTGGAAAACAGTTACATCATTATATCAAATTAAATTCTGGATGAAATAAAGAGCTACTTTTTAAAAAAATAAAAACTTTAAAAAAATAAATAAGTAAAAAATAAATAGAAGAAAATTCATGTAAAAAACTTTTAATATAATCTTGAGATAGAAAAGAATCTTTCATTACCATAGCAAGAACCTTAAAGAATTAAATTTGTGTATGTTAGAAAATACAGTTAACAAAAGTTAAAATGATAATTTGGGGTAAAGCTTTGTAATGTATGGCTAGACTAATACATAGAGATTGTTTCTAAAACAATAAGAGGCTAGAGGCCCTTGGTATCACCTTTCCTTTCTCATTTATTCAACAAATATCTATTGAGCCTCTGATATGTATTTGATCCTGGGATAGTCATGGTGTATACATTTTTCATGTCAGCACATATGGTCTTTGCCTTCCTAGAATTTAAAAATCTGGTGGGAGACTGTAAACTGATAATTATGAGATGAACTACATGATTGGGTGGAGTCTAATTATGTTGGGGGAGGTGATTTCTGTAAATAGGATAAGTATCTTTGAGGAGGTGCCCCTTTAAGGGAGTTCTGAAGAAAGACAAAGAGAAAATGTTGCTGAGCATTTGGATAAAGTCATTTTGTGAAGAAAGGTTAACAGTTTCAAAAGGCCTGATGGGAAGGAATTTTGAGGGAACAAGATGGTTAGAGGGCAAAAGTAAATTGTATAAGGTGAAGGCTGGCATCAGATGACAGGTTGAAGAGGTAGCCAGGGCCAAATACATTCCTTTCATTCATCAGATATTTACTGGGCACTAACCATGTACAAAGCAGTAGGGAAATAACAGTGAACAAAACATGCCCTCTAGGAGACAAAGCACTTGCCTTCCATGATCCTTGCAGGTAATGTGATTGTTATACTCAAAGTGCAAGAAGAGTCCATTCCAGTGTTTAATCAAGGGAATGTTAAGATCTGGTTTGCCTTCTACAATTTACTCTGGTTGTGTTCAGAATGAATGGGGGAGGGAGAGTCAGGAGTGAACAGGGAAGTCTAATAAAGAACTTAACAGCTCTAATCTAGGTTAGGTGAGTGGGACTTGAAATGACCTTTGCAAATTGTATTACTAGTGGATCAAGAAAGTCAAAAAGAAGTGAAAGTTGGCAACACCAAGATATCCATAGGTTTTGTTATTTATTGGACTTTGTCCATCTTTAAAAAAAATCAGTATTTCATGGGGCGCCTGCGTGGCTCAGCCCTTAGGCATTTGCCTTCGGCTCAGGTCGTGAGCCCAGGGTCCTGGGATAGCCCCGCATTGGGCTCCCTGCTGGGCGGGAAGCCTGCTTCTCCCTCTCACACTCCCCTTGCTTGTGTTCCCTCTCTTGCTGTCTCTCTCTGTCAAATAAATAAAGAAAATATATATATTTTTAAAAAAATCAGTATTTCATCAATCTAAGACTCACAGTTTTTCTTATTTTAATATGGAATTGAGTTAAATCTTAACCTTGCTGGCATTGTACAGTCGGTCGGCAAGCAGTAGTCGTGCTGGATTTGTTTGCCTGTGCATTCACATTCATACCTGTTCCTTTTGTAACCACTTTAGTTGAGGGTATGAGCATTGTTGGTATTTCTCATGTTAACTTTAATTGTTGATCAGTATGTCATCAGTAATATCATGTAGTGAACTGGCATTGAAACCATAGTTACTGGCATGGAGAAAGTTATAAAAACAGTTAAAAGAGGTATATAGTTAAACTTTGGTAAAATAAAAGATAACTCTTACAGTCAGTATAAAATAAAAATTTTGAATGATAAAGCTTTGTGTCATAGTTTATTTGGAGGTATTTCCTCCCTTTCTTTCCACTACGTAAAACAGTGATATGTACTACAATCAATGACATCTTAGATTTGATGAAGTACTGTAACATTAAAATGGCATTCATATCCAGTAGCATTTGTGATTAGTTTTCCATTTTGTTTATGGTAATGATTCTGTAGATAACAAGTAAATATTCTCCCAAATAAAAGCCAAAGAGGAAGAAAAAATAAATTTAAGCGTCATATTTAGTTTGTACTGAAATTACATTTTTATGGGACTACTTATTGTTAGATCTTATATTGTTTACTGTAGTACTTTTCCTTTGATTGATAGAAAAGTGAAGACATTTATTGGACAGATATTCAACCCCACCGTCAAGACTTGTCTTGGTCAGTGCTTGGGGCTTGGGCATACGGAGTTTTAACAAGCTTTATAGGTACTTCTGTTACACAACAAAGTTTGAGACCCAAGTTTGAGTTCTCAGTCTCTTGGCAGAACATACCTAAGTTGGCTGTGGAATTTTTCGGATCTGCATTTCGTATGCATACCAGACATTATCTGTAGGCCAAATAAACAATATATTTCATACCTGTATATGCTTTGAATTTTAGAAATGTAGATGCTGTTGTGGTAAATAAAATATAAATTTGCTTTATTTATTTTTATTTTATTTTATTTTATTTTTTTAAAGATTTTATTTATTTATTTCACAGAGATAGAGACAGCCAGCGAGAGAGGGAACACAAGCAGGGGGAGTGGGAGAGGAAGAAACAGGCTCCCAGTGGTGGAGCCTGATGTGGGGCTCAATCCCAGAACGCCGGGATCATGCCCTGAGCCGAAGGCAGACGCTTAACGACTGAGCCAAAGGCAGACGCTTAATGACTGAGCCACCCAGGCGCCCCTATAAATTTGTTTTAAAACATTATTACATTCATGCTAGTTTTTGTGTCTATAATATTTCAATCAACAAACCTTGTTAGCATAACTGCTATCATGTTGGGGTTTACAGAAATGTTTGAGGGTAAAAGTACTACTATTTGACTAGGTTCTAGGCTAGGAATTCTGAATCTAACTATTATATCTGAGGAATGCTTATTTTTGTCTTCGACAGTTGTAAGGTAGAAGCAGAGAAGATAGGAGGGAAAAAAAGAAATAAGAGAAAAATAGAAATAGCAGACAAAGCATAGGAAGAATAAAAAAAAAGGAGATTCCAAGTTTGTTTGCTGCTTTGTACTGATTTTAGAAAATATGGACAGTTGCATACCTTATTCAGGTTATTCTTCCCCATTTCCTTATGTCATTTGTGCCTGTTTCCATTTTGACAAGAAGATCACATTTTCTCAGAGTAATGCCATTACTAGAGGTAGTAAAGGGTTAAAGTATAATGATTTCTGACACAGAGAACAGCAAGGATTCTTTCTGCTTATTCTCCCCATCTTCTTTATTCCTGTCTCCTCTGTGTTTTGAGTATAGTAAACCCAGAACTTGTGTGGGGGATTGAATCTATTAGGGGGCCTCACAAGCAATCTGGAACTTCTACCCCTGAACCACGGGTGCTGGGGACTAAAACCTGAAACTGAATAAAAGAAATTTCTGGGGCGCCTTGGTGGCTCAGTTGGTTAAACGTCTGCCTTCAGCTCAGGTCATGATCCTGGGGACCCAGGATCGAGCCCTGTGTCAGGCTCCCCACTCAGTAGGGAGTCTTCTTCTCCCTCTGACCCTGCTCTCTCTCTCTCTTACTCTCTCTCAAATAAGTAAATAAAATCTTAAAAAAAAAATTTCAGACGTAAGTACTACTTTTCAGTCACAAATACTCCTTTTTCTCAGTTGTGTAAGTAAAAGTTGACTTACTTTTTAAAAGAAATTACTAAAAAGAGAAAAATATGAATATTCCTAACTTGCTTGTTTTCTAACTCTAGATTAGTCATTATTCTTTGCTAAATTAATGAGAGAACATGAACACCTTTTCTGTTGTCTACCACAGTTGGCAGTATAACCAGATCTAGGTAATCCTACCTGTACTTTAATTGTTTTTGAAAGAAAAATTTCAGGCCAAAGGAGTGAAATAGAGCAAGCAAATAGAATATTCTAGTTCTCATATTTATTTGAATAGTGCATTCATTTCTATTTCCAGTCTCCTCTCTGTATTAACAGTGCATGAGTCAGAGGCTTGATGTACTCAGTGCGAAAGGGGAGTTTATCAGCTCACTGACTGCAAGATGTGTTCATAATGAGTTTTAATGTGCAGGCCTCTGAATGGAAATTTGTTACAAGTGATCAGTTTAGAAATGTCTTAATAGGAAAACTTTATGCCCGTGAATGGTTTAAAATGCATCCTAGTTCCTTAGCAGAGGAGGATTTTTTTTTGTTCAAATGGATTTCTGTTTTATGTTTTGCTTATATGTTTGCTAACATTTAAAATAAATTATTATCGTTTAACCTTAAGACATTTGGAAATCTACCTTATTTGGAATTAGATAATAGGAAAGAAGTCAGATAAAATTAGTTCACTATCTGAATTGTGAGGTATTTCAAAGAAATGCAGTTTTAATATTTTCAAGTTGATACTGAAATACCAAATGAAAAATGTAAAGTATAGGTGATTATTTACAATTAGCAGGATTCATTTTATTTTCGCTTATACTTTTTAAAGTTTTACACTCATTTTATTGAATAAATATTATTAAACATCTGCTGTGTGCCCAATTCATCTTCTTGCTTACAGTGTGGAGAATAAATTAAATGTGGACAAACTGGAGGCTCGGAGGAAGCTGCTGAGTTTGTTGTTTTAATGTAGGTGAGAGATTGTTATGGCCTGAACTAATGTGTTGAGATTTTGTCCTGGAGTAGTGTGTTCTGGATTTTACTCTCTTCCTTAGTGAAGTGCTTTGCCTTGTGAAAATTAACTTAATTGTGGATTAACTTGATCTTCAGAAGACTTGCTTTTAAATGCTGTTAGGGCTGACGTAGATAGCTTTTCCTTTTTCAGGGCTAAATTAGCTTTACTTCTAAGACTTGGCCTTTCTGGTGTCTCTGCTAAATGCCTCTGATGTTCTCCTTACTTTGGCTGTTTGGAACTAGAATTTTTCCAAGCCCCATGTGAGTTCAGGTAGTTGCTCAACTCAGAGCACTCTGGTAGTTCTGTCGCTAGTAATTGTTGTCTGAGATTGTGGAGTCTTGCCCTGTGCACGCGCACACTTAGTGTTTGGCCAGACTCAAGGGGACCCATGTCAGATTAGACTCTGCTCTGTACATTTCCACTGTCTTAGGAGTCTTATCCATTGATCTGTCTTCTGAGTTCTGCATGACTGCTGTTTTCTTTTTGGGCTTCCTTTCCTTGCTTCACATACTGAATAGCAAGTCTGGGCCATCAATGTTTGTTTCTCTTCTTTCAAAGGATCATAGACCTAGTTGCTTGTTTTCCAATGTCTGAAAACAGTTACTTTGTGCATTTTATCTAATTTTAAAATAGTTCACAAGAGGAGGGGGCCAGTCTTCTATCCATTATGGTCAGATCATGTTGATTTTGTAGAGAGTGAGAAGTAAATGGGAAACTCATCGAAGGATTCAAAGCAGACTTAACTGTATAATTTGTTGATGCTCTATGACGATTACCCTGGTGCTCTCTTGAGAATGGACAGAGGAAGTAGAAGGAAACTAATGGCTGTTGTAGTAATCTAGGGCTCAGCTGAACTGGAAATGGAGTGAAGTGGAATAATTCAAGACATATTTTGAAGATGGAACAATCCCTGCCTTCTCTTTGGTTGTGGGAAATGAAGATCTGTGGAGAATGAGACCCTGGTGTTTGGCTGAGAGGCCTGGGAAGGTGATGCCATTTAATGAGATGGAGAAGACTCATTTCTCATCACACTCATCAGATAAGGGGTTAGATTAAGGAAGAGAAAAATCATGATTTTTGTTATGAAGAATATAAATTACCTATTAGACATCTAAATAGAGATATCAAATGGGAAGTTGGATAAATGAGTCTGAAATCAGAGCAAAGGGCCTAGGAATTCACTAGTGTTTCAGTTGAATTTTAAGCAATGTTATGGATTAGAGAGTTTAGATGGAAAAGAGAAGAGGTAATAGGACTTGTCACCGGGTCACTATAGTATTTAGGGGTCTAATTTAGAAGGAAGAACCTGCAAAAGAAACAGAAGGAGCACTTGGAGAGAAAGAAGAATAGGAGAGGATGGTGACATAATAGTCAAGAGAAAATGTGTGTATAGGAGGGAGTGGCCCACTGCTTTGAATGCCTCTGAGAGTTCTAGGAAGATGAGGACAGAAAGGTGTCCACTAGATTTGGCACCTTGGAATTCATTGGTGATGTGGATGAATTGTTTGAATGGAGAGGTAGAGAAAGAAATAATTAAAAATTAAAGCAACAGTTTTCTAGTGTGTTAATAGGGAGATCAACTTTGGGAGACTGTTAACTATAACCCAGGCAGAATCTCTAGGAGGGCTGGAGAGCCTGGGTGCAGAAGTTATATAGCCAAAAACAGTCTCAGATCCATCGTACTCCTTTTTTTGGTTTGGTGGAAACAGTGCTGCTCTTGGTGCAGAGCACAGACCCAGCAGCTTGTTCGGCTGACACCACGGACACTACACACTACCCTTGGAACCTCTGCCATTTCCTGAGACTGGGAGCTTGAGGTAGCTGCTGCCTCTGCCACTCATTGCCAAAGCTGTCACTGTTCATGTCCCCAAGTCTTCTGTTAAAAGATTCTGATTCATCATGGAACATTGCATCAACAACTGGGGATGTACTGTATGGTGATTAATATAACAAAATAAAAATAAATAAATAAATAAATAAATAAATAAATAAATAAATGATTCTGATTCAAAGTAAGTGATGTATGTGTCTGGTTGGGGAGATTAGGTTTTGTGTCTGGGCTTTAACTGCAAGAAAGGTTGGGGAAAAAAGTATGTGGCATTTTTAGCTTTTATTGTGGAAAGAAGACTGTCTTAAAATGTGGAATCCCCAAACATAGAAGGGAGATTAGATATCATAGCAAGAAAAAGTGATAGATGTCCACTACAAGGTTAGATAAATAGATTTTGCAGGTTATCCATGGAAAGGTAAGACAGTTGACTTTTGAACAATGAGGGGGTTGGGAGCTGACCCCTGTATAGTCGAAAATCTGCAAAGAATGTCTGACTCCCCCAAAACTTGACTACTAATAACCTACTGTTGACTGCAAGCCTTACTTATAACATAAATGGTTGATTTACACATAGTTTGTATGTTATATGTATTATTTACTGTATTCTTTAGGTGAGCTAGAGAAAAGAAAATGTTTTTAAAAAATCATAAGAGAAAACATTTATAGTACTGTACTATATTTATCAAAAAAATAATACATATAAGGGTGCCTAGGTGGCTCAGTTGGTTAAGTGTCTGCCTTTAACTCAGGTCATGGTCCCCAGGGTCCTGGGATGCAGGCCCTAGTTGGGCTCCCTGCTCAGTGGGGAGTCTGCTGCTTTTCCCTTTGCCCCTCCCCCCGGCTCATGCTCTCTCTAATAAATATAAATAATAAAATCTTAAAAAAAAATACATGTATAAGTGGACCAGCACAGTTCAAACCCATGTTGTTCAAGAGTCAACTGTAGTTGAATCCGTGGGATTGGGGAAGGGCTACCTTGTATGGTTGGTGTGCATGTTATTCAGCCAAACAAGAGCTTCCTGCTGATGGAGCAAGTGAGGCCTAAAACTCAACCAGTGTTTCATGATGAGGTTGCATCTACTCCAGAGGGGTTGCTTTTTTTTCTAATTCATATTAAGTTTCTCTTTGGGCTGGTGGAGTCCCTGGAATGGGGCTATAGAACTGAGAAGAGTTCCAGGGATGGAATTTAGAAAATGTCTGTCTGTGCTTAGGATAGGGGAAAGGACAGAGAATAAACCTTTAGAGCTAGGATAATTCTTTAATGTAAGGCAGTCGAAAATTTTAAAGATGTTCCTCCCTTAACTCTCTCTATGGTTTAAAAAAAAAAAGCTATTACATGGAGTTCAGAAAGGATGTGGTCTGACAACAGCTATTACATTTAGGAACAAGGAGGTCCTGTATTTGATATGGTAGAAGGAGTCGTCCAGTAGAGAGGTGAAGAAGAAAACTAGCTGATAATTTATTCATTTTTTCAGTCTTTCCTTCATCCAGCAAAAGAAGAGTGGATATGGAGGAGAAATAATTTTTAGTGATTGCTTACATGTCACACAGTGCCTGAGAAATAGAAAGGACAATTTTGCTCTGAAGGAGTTTACAGTCTGGTATGTTAGAGAAGATTATTCCAAATACAATATAGTAAGTGTTAGAGGAGGGCTATATAGAAGGTAGAGGAGGTGTATGTAATTCAGCACAGGAGTAGAAAGTGATTCAAAGATTCCCTCTTTAAAGAGCCAATTCTTGGAAGTTTGGTAGCCATTTGTTATTCAGTCACTCATCATTCATTCATATGTTAGAAGATACATGCTATGGGAGAATGAAAAGTAGAGTAAGGTAAAGTGGAAAGGACATGTGGGGTTTTTTTTGTCAGTTTTAAGTTTTAAAATAAGGTATGTTGTGCTAACGTTAAATGTTAATTTTTTAATGAAAAATTTCAAACCTATACTTATCACTCAGGTAGACCAACTACCAAAGTTTTGCCACACTTGCTTCATGTGTTCTGTTTTTTCCTTCTCCTTCTTTTTTCACCAAAGATTTTAAAACAAATTAACGTGATGTAATTTACCTCTACAGACTTTAGTATGCATCTCTGAAATATATGGGGACATTTTCTTATGTAACCACAGTGTGATTATCACAACTCATAAACCTAATAATCTTTTTTTTTTTAATTGTATTTATTTATTTGACAGAGAGAGAGGGAACACAAGCAGGGGGAGCGGGAGAAGGAGCAGGCTCCACAGAGCAGGGAGCCTGATGCGGGACTTGATCCCAGGACCCTGGGATTGTGACCTGAGCTGAAGGCAGACGCTCAACAACTGAGCCACCCAGGCGCCCCTAAACCTAATAATCTAGAAGAGACATTTGAGTCAAGACTTGAAGGAGACAAAGTCCTCCCCATGAACTGATGAAAGAGAGTTTAGGCAATGGGAACATCTGGTGTAAAGATCCTAAGGAATGGGAGAATGCCTAGCATATTCGAGGAACAGCAAGGAATCCAGTGTGGCTGAAGCATGGTGACTGAGGAAGGAGTGGTAAGAGATGAGGTCTTGTAGGCTACTGAAGGGACTTTGACTCTGCTTTGAGTCAGATAGGGAACCATGACAAGAATTTTGAGCAGAGGAGTGACAAGATTAAATTCATGCTTTAAAGGTCACTCTGAGTGGTCTGTTGAGAATAGACTGTAGGGGAGCAAGATAAAGGGTGGGGAGCCTAATTTGGAGCTTGTTGTTGGATTAAAAAAAAATATATATATATATTATATAGTGTTTTATAACTATATATAGTTTTATAACTATATATATAGTTTTATAACTATATATAGTTTTATAACTATAAAACTGTATAGTTTTATAATATAGAGTTTTATAACTATATATATAGTTTTTGTTTTGTTTTGTTTTAAGATTTATTATATTTGAGAGAGAGAGAGGGAGGGAAGGAGAGAGAGAGAGAGAGAAGGAACATGCTGGGGGAGGGACAAAAGGAGAGAGAGAGTCCCAAGTAGACTCTGCTGAGTGTGGAGCCTGATGCGGGCCTTGATCCCATGACCCTGATCACGACCTGACTTGAAACCAAGAGTCAGATGCTTAACCAACTGTACCACCCAGGCGCCCCTAAAAGATACATTGTTGTTGGTGACTTACTCCAAGTGGTAACAGTGGAGATGGCAGGGAGTGCTTGCATTTTGGATATGTTTCCAAGGTAGAGTTAACTAGATTTCCTGATTGACTGTGGCATGAAAACAAAAGGAAGGCATTAAGACTCAGGTGTTTGACCTGAGTGACTGGAAGGAGGGAGCAGGCTTTAGAGCACCACCAAGAGTTTACTTTTGTGCATGAAGAGTTTGAAGTATTTGTTAAACATACAGATGGGATACCTTGTTGAATATTGAAGGCTGGAGTTAGGGAGAAAAGTAGCGGAAAGGGTGGTATATATTAGTAGTGGTTTGCATTATAGTTTCAGCAGCCAGCTGGTAAATGTGGATGTTCAAAAGTTACTGGTTTTTAAACTGTTGACTGTTTAGAATTTAGAACGTTTGTCAGTTCAGTGGCACTACTCTTTCAGGAAGAGGCGACTCAATGAAATGTGCGGTTCTGTTTTCTGTTTTTTCTCAAACCATTCTCCTTGGCTAGGGAGGAATGAATAAATTAGGTGAAAGATATAATTAAAGTGTTACACATTCCTTTTATTATGGTTGAGTATAGTTCAGATGGAAAGTATTCATCTGTGTATTTCCTGAGATCACTAGAAGCTATATCAGGGTACTTTGGAAATGTTGACTGATTAAATCAGAGACTTTCACAAAATTGGACAGGAAATAGCCTGAGGTGGTCTGATAACTTTACTGTGACCCTTGAAGACCCTAATTGTGATATTACTACCATTGCTTCCTTTCTTCCTGATTCTGAACTCACTAAAATTTAGATGAAAAAGAATAGTTATGTTTTTGTGACATTTCATAAACATGAACAACCGTATCTTCTTTTTTCTTTCTACTTGTCATCCCACTAGAGAGAGATTTTCATCACAGGTAGCCAGGTTGTTACTCTGGGGTAGATGCTATAGATAGGCTGTGGTTACCACAAATGTTTTTAGTAGCTTTGTGCAATGCAGACTGATTGTGACTGCTTTTTTGTTTGTTTGTTTGTTAAGATTTATTTATTGGTCAGAGAGAAAGGAGAGATAGCACAAGTAGGGGGAGCAGCAGGCAGAGGGAGAAGCAGGCTCCCCGCCAAGCAAGGAGCCCAATGTGGGACTCGGTCTCAGCACCCTGGGATCATGTCTTGAGCAGGGGCAGATGCTCAACTTATTGAGCCACCCAGGCGCCCTAATTGTAACTGCTTTTATTTCTCGTTTTAAAAAGGGAGTATTTCTGTTCTCCCTTTTGGACCATTTGGAGTTCTGATTTATATGTCTTAGAGTCATGTGGAAAATTGACACACCAGTCTGGGGTTGTGTTGTAGTTTCCATCTGTTGTAGTGATTTCATCTGTGTGACTAATTTTAAATAACTAGGTGTTCACAGACAGGGACTCTTTTTTTTTTTTTAAGATTTTTAAAATTTATTCGACAGAGACAGAGACAGCCAGTGAGAGAGGGAACACAAGCAGGGGGAGTGGGAGAGGAAGAAGCAGGCTCACAGCAGAGGAGCCTGATGTGGGGCTCGATCCCAGAACGCCGGGATCACGCCTGAGCCGAAGGCAGACGCCTAACTGCTGTGCCACCCAGGCGCCCCACAGACAGGGAGTCTTTATGCCTGTATGTTTGACCCTTGTACTTCCCTAGCCTGAATGCAGCCTGTGGGTTCTCTGATCCTCTGGGGAAGGTCTGGTGGACAGGGATCAGAGTGTCTTGTAAGGCTGGGGTAATCACCTTTTTTACACAGTTACTCCCTCTCCCTGTCCTTCTCTACCCTCCCTTTAAGAAAAAACAAGAGTGAAAAGGAGGACACTTACTCTCTTTTTTGCTTCTGTTGTACAGGAGATGCATCGGAGATTTGAGAATGCTCCTGATTCTGCCAAAACAAAAGCCCTGCAGACTGTTATTGAAATGAAGGTAAGTAAGAATCTACAAAGAATCTTGTGAGTCAGTTTATACTTTTAAGTTATTACACACTTTCCTGTGTGAGTTTTAGAAAGTAGTATGTAATAATATTTCACTTATTTTGTAGATTGAGAAGACATAGTAAGACAATGAAAATGACACTTTAAGAGAACTTCAGTTTTCTTCTCTTTTAGCTATAGATCGTAACTCAAAGGACCAAAAGGCTCTGGACAAAAAGCTCTGGACCAAAAAGGCTTGTCCAGAATTTCTTTGAATCAGCTATGCTTAAACCTTTTGAACTGAAGATCCCTTTATTCTCTTAAAATGACAGGCTCATCCATTCATTTTTAGAAAATGCCTGCCTAATACTAAGTCTAGTAACCATAGTTTGTCAGTTGTTCTTTCAAGTAAAACTGATGTTCCGTGAAAAAGGTACCGAATGCAGGTTGCAACTCAAAGAGGCACACAAGTACTGTCATACTTCACTGGGCACAAATGCCTAGTTCCTTCCCATTTCATCACAGAGAATATTAAAAAGTTGTGGTCCTAAGGGTTGCGATTAATTACAAGTAATAGTTTTTACGTTTCATTAGGGACATTCTCATGGGAGGCAGGCTTGCAAAAATTTTATTTCTAGGGGCGCCTGGCTAGCTCAATTGGCAGAGCATATGACTCGGGCCTAGAGCTTACTTAATTTTTTAAAAATTTGTAGTATTTCTTTCTTTTTTTTCTGTGAGTGCCTGACACCGAAGAGTACAATGACTGCTGGTATGGTTTGGTACTACTGCCTCTTGTCCTAAGACACTGGCAGTTTTTCCCCCACGATTGTTTGTATACCTTTTAGTGCAAATGTTAACATAGTGGAGAAGGCAAATAAAGTCATAGTATTATATTGAAAATAGTTTCGACTACGCAGACTTCTTGAACATGGACATACTTTAAAAAACTCTGCCTTAAGTTAATGAATAGTTAGAAATCATTGGGCTCTATGTTATGTTAAGAGCTTGCCTTCTAAATTCCTTGGATTCAAAATTCGGCTTTACTTGAATCAGTTACATGACACAGAGTAAGTTACCTAACCTCCCTATGCCTCAATTTCTTTATCGATAGAAGGCAGTAATAATAGTGCTATCCCATAGATTAAATTAGTTATAGCAAGTAAAACACTTTGAATAGTACCTAGCATATAGTAAACTGTTAGCTGCTGCTGCCGTTATTATTTTTATCAACATCATATTCATGCTTATAAATGCAGAAAGACTCTTATAGATAAGGACCTCTCTCTTTTTTAGCTTCTTCACAGTCCCCAAAAAGTTTGACACTTTTTGCTTTTTGGGCCTTTATTTAATATTTGGTGATATAACAAAAATATTTAGTCATTGGTATGTAGTTTTATGTAAATAGAGGCTTCTCAAGTACAGTTTTAAGAACTTTTCCTGAATTTAAATGATTTCCTCTTAAAATTTTGTTTGTGGGGCGCCTGAGTGGCTCAGTCGTTAAGCATCTGCCTTCGGCTCAGGTCATGATCCCAGGGTGCTGGGATCGAGCCCCACATTGGGCTCCCTGCTCTGTGGGAAGCCTGCTTCTCCCTCTCCCATTCCTCCTGCTTGTGTTCCCTCTCTCTCTCTCTCTGTCAAATAAATAAAAATAAAATCTTAAAAAAATTTTTGTTTGTGTGTATCTTTATTTCCAATGGGGAAAGGATTTACCAAACAAATTCTAAATTAGTAGAATTTGTGTTCTTTGTAGTTAGACAATTAGCAATCTTGAACATAATCCTGAAAGAGCCTTATAAAGGTTTTGTTGTATGATCACATTTCCCACAAATCATTTTGTACATTTTATTTCCTGAGCCCTGTTGAAACCTAAGAAAAAAACACATGAATGTACCTGTGTTTCCAAAATCATGTTACTTACCTTTTGATAGAATAGGGAAGTATAATAGTATTAATTGGTAGTGGATCTATTTTTAATTGTGTTAGCCTTCAGCCATTTGGTTAAGAAGCAAGAGATTCTGAGATTCTGGTGGCCCAGTTGGGTCAGGAGGATGCTATGCTGAAATCACAGCTGAAATAGTTGAGTTGCTGAGAGTGTGGCATGAGCTTGAGAGAATTATGAAGGTCTAGAATAGTCTTGGCGGGGAAGAGGAAAGGAAGATGATTGATAGATCATAAAAGAGCCCAGCTGTCTTCAAGGTGATGTAATTTTCTTTTCTCTTCCCTCTGCCTTTTTTTCCTCCACTTCCTCCCTTCTCTTGCCTTCTTCCCCCTCCCATCTTCTCACTCCACTTCTCACTCCACTTCCCCTTCCTTCTTCTCTGATTTGTTTTCTTTTTCTTTCTTTTTTTTTTTTTATAGATTTTATTTATTTATTTGACAGAGACAGAGACAGCCAGCGAGAGAGGGAACACAAGCAGGGGGAGTGGGAGAGGGAGAAGCAGGCTCATAGCGGAGGAGCCTGACGTGGGGCTCAATCCCGTAACGCCGGGATCACGCCCTGAGCCGGAGGCAGACGCTTAACCACTGTGCCACCCAGGAGCCCCTCTGATTTGTTTTCTTTTTCCTTTAGCAGAGGAGTAACAGGGAAGAATTACTGTACTGCTCTAGGTGTGAGTTTTGCCGGATAGTTAATGGCGGAATTATTGGGATGCAGATGAATTGAGGATCATGGTGAGAGAGTAGTTTGCATGATCAGTACAAGAATGTAGTGTGGGTATGAAGGAAGGGAATTCAGAGTGGACCGACAGGTTGGGAGAAAATGTGACAGGGAAGTGGAGATCTCTGTGAGGTGTAAGAACAGCAAATAGAAAGTCATGGTGCAAGAGGCCTGGGGAGAGAGCCCTGGGTGATTTTAGGATCCAGAAGGTAGTCATATCAAGTGGGTAGCTGAAATGGACTGGTGGATGAGGTCATTCGAATTAAGGCCATCATGGAGTTAGGGCATTGAAATCCCAGGATGATGGCAAAGAGTTGCATTTGAAGGGAAGATTGATGGTGAACCAGGGGCCAAAGACGATTTCAGATGGCCAGGAGTGATTGGGAAGTCCCTAGATGGCAGCAGTGAGGAGGGTGGAGTGAAAAGGAGTGTGAGCTGTAAATAAAGGGAGGCAGAACTTTTCTCCTGCTCTTCTCTGGTACTGGGAGATTAGTGACATTCATTGGAGAGAGTGCCGGGAAATATATCCTTTGAGAAAGCCAGGTTTACCTTGGGGTAAGGAGACAATTTTGGGGGGAAAAAGGTGAGGATTTGGGAAATTTAACAAGGAACAGGGGATTCCAATAGGCTCATTGGAATTGTCTGATTAATGATGGGAGACCCAAGGCTGGGGAAGTACAGAGTAGTAAGATGGTAAGGAATTAATCTACTAAGTTGTTATACATTCTAGGAGTAAGAAACCTTGTTGGAAGGACTGTCCTCACATAAACCCAGTCTGGTTGAGTTGATGCTGGAACAAGTTGAGCATATCAGACATTGCTTTTCTGGCCTGATTTCAGTGAGTATCCTGGCAGGTCTCTTATCTGGGCAGTCAGTGGCTACCTCATGACTTTCAGAGTTATAGTTTGGTCCCTTTTGGGGAGAAGCTTTTATGGGACATGATTTGGTAGTGAGGGTGCTGATTTGGTCAAGAGCTGCCTCTGTATTTGTGTTGGAGTTAGGGAGAAGATGGATAATATTTCTTGGGGCATTGTGGGGGACTTTGTAAAGTTAGAGGCTGTCTATGTGATGTGTGGAGCTTGAGTTTGTAGCTGGAGGCGGTTTTGTCTTGTGTGAATTACTAGTGGTGCTAGAAATACAATCCCTCTTTCCATTGACCCCTTTTCATTACCCCCCCTCACTAATGTCAGAGGTCAACCACATTTCATTTGTAGGTTATTCACATGCATATGCCTGGTATTTTAGTTATTCTTAAGGGACTACGTCCTGATTTTTCCAGGAAGATGTATAGTAATCTTAAAGGTGAATTTTCAGATAGTACAATGAGAATAGTTTATAGGCATACCTCATTTTATTCTTCACTTTATTGTGTTTTGCAGATACTGTATTTTTTTTTTTTTTTTTTACAAATTGAAGGTTTGTGGCAACTTTACGTCAGGCAGATCTTTGGTGCTATTTTTCCAACAGCATTTGCTTACTTCATGTCTCTGTATCACATGTTAGAAATTCTCCCAATATTTCAAACTTTCTCCTTATTGTTATATTTGTTATGGTGATCTGTGATCAGTGATCTTTGATGTTACTCTCGTAATTGTTTTGGGATGCCACAAAGTCTTCCTATTTGTGATGGCAAACTTGATAAATATGTGTGTTCTGCCTGCTTCACTCACCTGCCATTCCCCTGGAACTCTCCCTTTCCTCAGGCCTCCCTATTCCTTGAGACACAACAATATTGAAATTAGGCCAATTAATAACCCTACAATGGTCTCTACATGTTTAAGTGAAAAGAGTTACATGTTTCTCACTTTAAATCAAAAGCTAGACATGATTAAGCGTAGTGAGGAAGACAGGTCCAAAGCTGAGACAGGCTGAAAGCCAGGCCTCTTGCACCAAACAGCCGAATTGTGAATGCAAAGGAAAAGTTCTAGAAGGCAATTAAAAGTGGCTACTCTAGTGAACACATGAATGATAAGACATTGAAACAGCCTTATTGCTCATATGGAGAAAGTTTTAGTGGTCTGGATAGAAGATCAAACCAGCCACAATGTTGCCTTAAGCCAAAGCCTAATCCAGAGCAAGGCTCTAAGTCTCTCAATTCTGTGAAGGCTGAGAGGTGAGGAAGCTGCGGAAGAAAAGTTTGAAGCTAGCAGAGGTTGGCTCATGAGGTTTAAGAAAATAGGCTATCTCCATGACATAAAAGTGCAAGGTAAAACAGCAGGTACGGAGGGAGAAGCTGCAGCAAGTTATCCAGAAGACCTAGTAAGATTACTGATGAAGGTGGCTCCACTAAACAAGATTTTCAGTGTAGAGGAAACAGCTTCCTATTGGAAGAAGATGTCGTTTAGGACTTTCGTAGCTAGAGGAGAAGTCAGTGCCTGGCTTCAAAGTTTCAAAAGATAGACTGACTGTCTTGTTAGGGGCTGATGCAGCTGACTTTAAGTGGAATCCAGAGCTCATTTGCCATTCCAGAATCCTGGGGCCTTAAGAATTATGCTGAGTCCGCTCTGCCTGTTCTCTCTAAACAAAGCCTAGATGGCAGTGCATCTGTCACAGAATGGTTTACTGAATATTTTAGCCCACTGTTGGGACCTACTGCAGAAGGAAAGAGATCCCTTTCAAAATATGGCCGTTCATTAATAACGCACCCGCTCACTGAAGAGCTCTTATGGAGATGAAGAGATTATTGTTGTTTTCATGCCTACTAACAAACATTCGTTCTGCAGTCCATGGATCAGGGGGTCATTTTGATTTCCAGGTCTTATTATTTAAGAAATGCCTTTGTAAGGCTATAGCTGCCATAGACAATGATTCTTCTTAAGGATCTAGGCCAAGTAAATCAAAAACCTTCTGGAAGGGGTTCACCATTCGAGATGCCAGTAAGAACATTTGTGATTCGTGGGAAGAGGTAAAATTATCAGCCTGAATAGGAGTTTGAAAGAAGTTGACTCCAGTCCTCCTGGATGACTTTGGGGTTCAGGACTTCAGTAGAGGAGGAGCTACAGATGTGGCAGAAATAGCAAGAGAACTAGAATTAGAAGTGGAGCCGGAAGGTGTGACTGAATTTCTTGAATCTTATGCTAAACCTGAACAGACGAGGAGTTGCTTCTTATGGAGGAGCAAAAAAAATGGTTTCTTAAGATGGAGTCTGCTCCTGGTGAAGATGCCGTGAAGGTCATTGAAATGACAACCAAGGATTTAGAATATTACATAATCTTAGTTGGTAAAGCAGCAGCAGGGTTTGAGAGGATTGACTCTAGTTTTGAAAGAAGTTCTGTGGGTAAAATTCTGTCAGACAGTGTCAGATGCTATAGAGAAATTGTTCACGAAAGGAAGAGTTAATTGATGTGGTAAACTTCTTTGTTGCCTTATTTTAAGAAATTGCCACAGTCACCCCAAATTCAGCAGCCACCACCCTGACCAGTCAGTACCTATCAACATGTAGGCAACACCCTCCATCAGCAAAAAGATTATGACTCTGAAAGCTCAGATGATAGTATTTTTTAGCAATAAATTATTTTTAAACTAAGGTATATACATTTTTTCCCCATAATGCTATTATATACTTAATAGACTATAGTATAAACATAACTTTTATATGCAGTGGGAAACCAAAAAATTTATTTGACTTGCTTTATTGTGATATTTACTTTACTAAAGTGGTCTGGAGCTGAGCCCACAGTATCTTCAAGTTATGCCTGTATTTATTCTTTATGGGCCTGGAGATGAATTGTGGCCCACTAATTTTTTTTTTTAGGCTGTGGTAGAAATGGGATGCACCCACTAATTTTAAACAAGTAATTCAGAATATAGGTTTAGAGTATCTCTTGATTGTATTAATTCAATGCATTTAATTTTGAACTAAATATAAGTTTTAATTTGAATAGATTTGTAAAAGAAAATTTTTGTTGTGATATTTTTAAAGATAATGCAATACAGAACAGGGAGTACATCCCCCTTTTCTCTCCCCTGAACCTAAAAATTGCTAGTTGTATTTGTCTCGTGATAAATTCTTTAACTTTTATCTGCATGCTCTAAGAATTACGATAGCAAGGAATGTCAGTCAGGAAATCTTTGAGGTAAAGTGCAGAGGGAAGTAATTTCAAAATTACTTTCTAAAGGAGTGGTTTCTCTGAAATTTCAAATAAAATTAAGCTATACTTAATTTATGCTTGTACTTTATTTCTTAGGTAAATAAATATATACAACTCTAGATATAAAAGTGTTCATTCTATGGAGGAATTTTTCTGTAATTGACATCTAAAATGATCTTTCTTCAATTGATAACATCTAAAGTAAACTAGGGGATAAACTAGATACTGTGAGAAGCAAAACTAAGAAATCGAACATAGAAGAATATTCTACTGGGAGGTGTTATTTGTGGAGATGATGATTTATAAGGACAGTGATTTTTTAAAAAAAATTATTTCAAAATACTTAAAATGTGTAGAGAACTATAGAGAATAAGTAATGTGATAAACTGTAATTGTTAGCATAATTATTCATCCCTTTGTTATTCTTACAATGGGATGCTATAAAATCTTTATTGCAAATATAGTTATACACATTATTGCATAAGTCTTTGAAACACTTTTATTCTCCCTCCTTTGGGAGCAGAAATAAACCTTTTAGGTTTAGAGTAGAATGATAGAGTAGCTAGGAATGGTTTCTCTGTTAATATTACAAATTTTTTCCCTAGAAGTTTGTTGACCATGAAGTACAAAGAAACTTTAACCAGCGTTCCATTGCGTCTACTTTTTTTAAAGTAGAACTTTAAACTTTAAACGAAAGGCGTGAACTGGAGGAAGAGACAGAGAAGAAAATCATATTCTAGATGTGAACTCTCCTCCTTTCACCCAAGTGGCCATAAAGGATATAATTTAGAAGCAAGGCACCAAATACTAGACAGCAGTTTTCCTGCATATTTCTATATCTTTATTAAATTCACCATCTGTAAAGACTGAGTTTTTCAACTTCTCTGATTCTTTATGAATACTTTAATGTTTAAATCTTCCATTGTCTTCAGGATTCAAAAATTTCCTCTATGGAGCGTGGGCTCCGAGACTTGGAAGAGGAAATTCAGATGCTGAAATCAAATGGGGCCTTGAGTACTGAAGAGCGGGAGGAAGAAATGAAACAAATGGAGGTCTATCGGAGCCATTCTAAATTTATGAAAAATAAGGTAATGGTGTGTGATACTGTAGTTTTTAAAAGACGTTTGAGATATTGATGCATATTTCTATTTCCTTAGTGATGATGAAGAACTTCACATTACTTTAGCAGACATCAGGGGAGGATACTTAGAATTCTTTCAAATGGAACTTTCCCAGAACTAAAGTCAGAATTACTGATGTATCGTTATTTCAAGTTTTCACTTAAAAGAAAATTATTCCTATGAGGCTGATAGGTATTGTCACAGTTTAACATTTATATCTATCAGTACTTCTGAGGTGATTTACTAAAATTATATCCAATTGAGTTTTTCTCACCACATGAGACACCAAATTCTTTAACTCTTGTGTAGTATTCTAAAAGTCAAACCCGAAGAGGCTGAACCCAGTTCCCTCACCTTTATTTTTTATCCCCCTGAAATGGCTTAAATAATATCCTATATTCCCTTCAAATACAGTTCCATAAGGAAAAGCCCTTTGCTCTATCCCTTGGAGAAGATCCATTTCTATCAGGTTTATTGTTTCCCATGTTCAGATATATCTACAGTAAGATACATATCTGTGAGACATGTCAGTTCATATTTAGAAACTCAGTCACAATATTTTTTCCTTAGATCCAAAGCCATTTAGTTTGATTCTATAAACTATTCAGGCAAATTGGAGGATCTAGTTTATTATAGTTAGCAATTTGCCAGATTTGTTTTGGTTTAATTAAAAATCATAATTGTGATTATAAAATATTAGCTAGAAAATAAGTACCCCTTGCATCCCAATTATATTAGTTCCCCAGTTTCTCAGAACAGAAGACTGTAGAAGAATGATACACAATTATCCTAACTGCCTCTCCAGTTTCTAGCTTCTTGCTGTGGTACTCATACCTGGCATAAAAGTCAGTAGAATATTCCTTTATTATTTTAAGAGTCTGTTATAATGACTACAGAAAATTTATGTTAATTTTCGAACTTAAAAATTCACATATTCAACTTTCTATTATTTTGTATTTTCCACCCTAATTTGAGAAGAAAATATACTATAATACAGTCTGCTTTTCATTTGCTGATTGGTACATTTAAGTCCATTAAAACACCCCTGTGAGAACAGAGAAACTATCTAGGGTGCTTTGAAGAGGGAATTAGGGGAACAGATTTGAATGTGTTATATAGGTTATTGTTATTTCCAGTTACTGTTGTGGCTAAAAAGCAGATAATAAGACTTAAATTGACACATAAGTGAAAAAGAATAACAATGTCGTGACAGGTAGAGCAACTGAAGGAGGAACTAAGTTCGAAAGAGGCTCAAGGGGAGGAGCTGAAAAAGAGAGCGGCTGGTCTTCAGGCTGAGGTCTTTGCCGTAAGATTTCCTCTTTTGTGCAGTGATCCCACAGTGGGACCCTGCTGGCTCTGGCTTCTGGGTGGCTTATATTTTCATTCTCTTTGGTTGGCAGCTTTGCCCAATACTAGCACTAACCAGCCTGCTCTGCTCTTTAACCGACTCCTGTTCACCAGTTTGACCCATATGTCACTTTGTGTGCAGTGACCCCTCACTTGTTCTGGTTCTTTATTGTTGCTTTTGTCACTGTATGGATGGTACTTCAGAGCGTGTTTTTTTTCCTTTCCTTTTGTAGATACTTGTTGATTTATATGAATGGTGATCTCTGTTTCTTCTTTGGTATAAGAATATGAAGATGTTCTAGGTTCTAGTGATTATCTGAATTTGAAATTCTTTTTTTTTAAAGTGAGGTATAATTGATTTATAACTTTATATTAGTTTCAGATTTGCAACATGATGATATATGTGTATATACGTGTGTGTGTGTGTGTGTGTGTATAAATGATCTCCACAAATTAAGTTAACATCCATCACTGTACGTAGTCACAATTATTTTTCTTCTTTTAATGAGAACTTTTAAGATCGACTCTTCTAGAATTTGAAATTCTTGAGTAAAGTGCTTTAACTTCATATGTATTATCTTTAAGTCTCCGTTAGGTGATTTTCCAACAAATGTTACCGTTTTTAGAACAGGTGTATAGAAAGTGATTTGCTTAATCTAGTAAATTAGGATTAGCATGAAACATAAAGTCTCTAAATCTAGTTTAATCTTCTGTCTAAAGAACTTAAAATTCCATTTCAAAATATAATAAAAAATAATAGCTAATACTCAGGCACTTATAACCTGCTAAGGTTGGTATATCACCCAACCCCAATTTATAGACGCAGAAATGGAGGCAGCAGAGTGGTGCTCAGGTGATACAGCCGGGAGAGGTAGAGCTTGATTTTTACACAAGCAATCTGGTTCCAGAAGTGTGCTGGTGAGCTCTTCAATCTTCTGCCCTGTACTAGGCCATGTGCACAGATGTCACACAAATGTCAGGAAAAGCTGCTTCTGAAAATAATTGTGGGGTAAGACAGGAATGCAGCATTAAAAAAAAAAAAAAACTTGTGCTAATTTGATGTTTTTGCTATTTATGGACCCCTTTAGAGTACAGATAGTAAAGTGAAATATTTTGTCTAAAAGGGACTGATTTGGTTTATGGTAACTGTGTATTTTCTAGAGGAGTAGTTGATACATAGCTTTACTTTTTTTTTCTTAGCTATTATAAATATTTCTTTGTTGTTTCGGACAACAGGCTAATAAGCACATTCCGTACATTATTTTATTTAATCTCCAACGGTACAGTAGCGTCAGTTTACTTTCTCCATTTTACTGATTAGGAAACTAAGGCTTAGGGAGGTCAGTACTCAGACACACTTATCCTCAGGTGTGAGTGACTGCAAAGCCTTGTGCTCCTAAATTTGTGGAACATGTGTGCTTCTAAACTGTACTTTCCATTTAGAATATTTTCTTCCCTTTCTCAGTCTTTATGGTAAAAATAGCATCATTTGAAGATTCTTTAATTAAGTAGATGTTGAGGAAACAGGGACTTTATACTTATTTTTAACCATGTGATTGGAGGTAATCTTTAAATTGTAGTAGTTGTTTAGTTGAGGAAGTGATAATATTTTAAACATTTCTCCTGAATATTCATTCATACAACAAGTGTGTTTTTAGTGCAACCTGAATGTTAAGGATGGAATAATATAAATATGTGCTTCTTGTTGGAAAAGGGGTGTCATGAAAGATGCCACTGCATTACAGTATGTGGTAACTCCAGGGTACATATTTATATTACCGGATGAAGATAGCTGCCATTTACAGTCATCTTCCTCTGATGTTCTTAGTATCCTCAAGTAGTTTGCATACAGCAAGCATATAGAAATATTTGTGAAATGAATGAATAACTAAATCTGCAAATAGAATTTTCATGCGTTTGAGAAAATGCTTATCTTCTTGCTAAACAAGAAGAGTAAATTAGACATTTATTTTTAGTGCTCCTTAAAAGTCTAATTTTAATTTAAGTAATATTTATTTCATACTTCCTCATGGGAAATTGTTCTCAAAATTGTCCCTATACCTAAGATTATTATAGTGAAAATACTATAGATACATTTCAATGAAAAAAAGGTACAAAGAACTTTCATCAGTAATACTGAAATTACTGACTTGTCAGTCAGATTTACACTTCCAGTAATTAATCTGTTAGTGCACAGCTACCTTGCTAGGCAGGAGACAGAATGTAAAAGCAAATCTGATTTTTGTTTATTTGGTGTACATTTAGAATAAGAGACTATTTAGAAGATTCTTAGAGACATAGTAGAAATGTAAATGAGGTGTTTGAAATAAAATTTTTTTTAAGTTAAGATGAGACAAAAACTAAAAAAAAATAAAATAAAATAAGATGAGACTAATTTATTGGAGAATGAATGGCTCCTCTTGACTAATGGATTACTCTGTCATTAATTCAGATTCAAATTACACATGTCAGTTCTTACAGAGTGAGCCTTTATGCATTTAAGTCATATACTTTTAATCCATTTAGTTGGTATGACATTGTAGATGATACAGCTTTGTAGGTGGAAACTTTTTTAAGGTCACTATCCCTGACTCATCAAAATTACGTGATTTTTAAAAGGCACAGGTTTATAATGCCTCATAACACTAAAGGTGGCTTTTTAAGATAAGGATTTTATGTAAACTTTTGTTGTGAATGAAAAAATAAACAGTATACCAGCAGCAGCTTTCAAATTTAACTTTAAATAGCAATGCTAGGAGGTTTTCTTTCTCTCTTCTGTTTTACATCTACACTAATTCTGCTTTTTATGTTTTAAGAGGTCTTACTTAATAAAATGAAAACTGATCAGCACAATGGTATTCAGATGCTTCCTGCTATCTCATAGTAATCTAATTGAATTGGGATTTTTCTCCCTCTATTCTTTTTCTAAGGGATTTTGAAGAGTGTTTAGGAGACACAGTAAATGAAAACTGGAATTTCCCTTATTGTTGAAACCCCCCCCCTTTTTTTGTGGTGGGTGGTTATCCAAGATTAGATGATGGAAAAAGATGAATTATGTTTTGTCATAAAACTAATGCTGTTTTTAGTTTCATATTTTGTGACTCAGATCTGTCAAAGATCCAGATCAGAGGTGGTTGTTTTCATTTCTTTTTTCCTTACAATGTTTTATTTTCTTATCTAGATTGGTCAGGTGAAGCAGGAACTGTCCAGAAAGGACACAGAACTACTAGCCCTACAGACAAAGCTAGAAACACTCACAAACCAGTTCTCAGACAGTAAGCAACACATTGAAGTGCTGAAGGAGTCCTTGACTGCTAAAGAACAACGGGCTGCCATCCTGCAGACTGAGGTAAGAATAATTCTGGCATTGGCAGGGAGTCAGTTCCTTGGCACCTTTTCATGTGTATCACCTGTGCTGTTTTTGTTATACTTAGATTTGGGAGATATGAATAATGTAATGAATAATTCTTTAGCAATGTGATCAGTTACTGTACTAAAATATAACTATTTTGTGTCAGTTCTTAGATTTATCAAATCTGGTGCAGTTTATGTATGTTTTTAATTCTTTGAATGTTCCCTAAGTTTGTTCTTCTAAGTATACTTTAACATTATGAAATGTTGTAAAGATAGTTGTAAAAATGAAATCCAGATGAATCTTTTGTTCTCACCCATGGTGAATCTTCTTGTCGTAAATGGCAGTTGGCTCGGTTACCCTGTGTTTGGATTATTAAGTGTTCTCAATTTTTGGTATTATGACTAGCTTTATGTAGGCAAACTGCAAAATCTAGAAATGTTCTAGGTAGATCTTTTTTGAACTACAGATCATGAGACAGTGTGCCTTCATATCCTGTTTGAAAATGAAGTTAGTATTTTTAGAAATCTTAGGAGATTATTTAGCCTGTCAGCCCTGATTATAGGTAGGAATACCTATAAATAATTCCTTACAGATGAGAATCTATCATATTTGTAACGATCAAAGAGAAGGAATTGATGATGCTATTTGGATTTACTGTCTTAAATATTCTTTAAAGGTCTAGTGAAATAGGGAACTTAGGTAGAAATAGGTAAGTAGTTCTGCTTTATAGAAGAAAACTGAAGCATAAACGTGGTTTAGTTTTTTTTTTTTTTTTTAAAGAACTGGATAGGTAAATAGGGCATACTTAGATGGAAAAGAGGAATGAGAAATAAAAAGAACGCATGAAGACATTATAGACCCAGAAGAGGAGAATCTTCAAGTGAGGAGGAATGGGGAAATGACCAAAACTCTTTCATGTAATATTTTATTTTTGTACAGTTTGGGACTTTGTTGAAAATGAGAAATTTGGATGATGTATTTGTAATTTTCCTTACAACTTAGACTTTTTCTGTCAGTCGTGTTTCTTATTATCAGGATATCAACCTCATTCTGCCTCACAGGGATATTATAGATAAAAATTAGGTTTTGGCTCTGGAGTCATAATTACCGAGTTTGAAATTCAGCTTTACCACTTACTACCAGGTATGTGATCCTGGGCATGTTATTTAACTTCGCTGTGCTTCATTCTCCCTCCATCTATAAGATGAAGAGGAGTGTCTGCCTCATCGGTTGTTGTTAGGATTAAACTAGTTTATTGCACACAGTAAAGCCTGTTATTGTCATCATTGTAGCTATTGTATTAAAATCAGCGGATATATATAAACTGAAAATACTAAGTGAACACGGTTGGTTTTCTTTCCATTGGCATACATTTTATTAAGATATGCTCTTTCGTATTTTTATTCAGCTAGTTTTATGTTCATCCAGGGAATTGCAAATATAAAATTATCTGGAAAATGTTGCAAAGTTACTAACTTAACACCTTTATTAGAGTTTTCACCCCGGTAACTGTTGTGCATGCAGTACTACAGAAGGGTCAGAAGAGGGTGCCAGTGTTTTAGAGGTGAGCCGACTTCCAAGTTTAGGACCATAACATTGGCTAGAGGTGGCAGGTGTGTGAATCAGAGAACCAGGCAGTTGGTTAATGATAATGCAAACATTTAAAAGGTGTCACAGTCTAATAAATGACTTTTTTCCTCTTGGCAATCCATCCTTTTCTTTGTACCCCTCTCAAATACTGGTCTCACTCGCTAGGTCTCACACAAGTGGGCTTGTGATTGATTTCTTGTACCATAGAGAGTAAAGACTGTATTTGTGGTCATTCTTGAATGGTTCTTATATTTGTTTTTAGCCATGTGGGAGTAACATTTCAGTAATTACTCCTAAAAGTCACTCGGACAACTGCTCAAGTATGACCATCTCATCCTAAAAGATAACAGTGTAAAAGCCAACAATCTTTTCAGTGTAGGATAATTATATGAATGTGATATGCCAAGTCGCGTTATTAGCATGTGCTTTTTTTTTTCTCAGATTACTCTGGTGACATTTGACTGGAGTCACTTTTTCCAAAACATCTTTCTCATGTTAGAGCCCAGTAAAAGGCAGTTTGAACCAGTTCTATGATAATTCTTATATATTTTTATAATTTGCTCTTAACTGATATTGTCCTCATCTTTGCAGCTGTCCTAGACTTTGATCTAACTCTCACATCACTAAATTAAGCATGTATGAAAAAGAACATGGATCAAGGAGTTTTTAAAAATCCTTTAAGGGTGGCTCAGTCGGTTGAGCATCTGCTTTCTGCTCTGGTCGTGATCTCAGGGTCCTGGCATCGAGCCCCACATCGGGCTCCCTGCTTGACGGGGAGTCTGCTTCTCCCTCTCCCTGTGCCTGTCTCCCCACCTTGTGCTCTCTCTCTCTCTCTCTGAAATAAGTAAATAATAGTATTTTTTAAAAAAATAAATAACAGTCCTTTAAGGAAAAATAGGATATGAGAAAAGCCCTGATTTTCTTCTTGTTCATGGTCCAGGGAATGAAGTCCTGTTGTGTTGGGCAGTGTACAATACATAGTATTTCTGGAATTACTCCTATTTTGTGAACATCTCTTTTAATCTGTTGATCTTCACAGAGGTGGTCTGGATTTAGTAACATAGTGGTTAAAAGTACGGGATTTGGAGTCAGACCTAAATTTGAATGCAACTGTTTATGTTTATTAGTTATGTGACCTTGGATGAATTACTTTACCTCTTTAATCCTTCATTTCCTCATTTTAAATGGGGATAATAGTAGTACCAACTTCCTAAGGTTGTTGTGGCAAGAATAGGTGTTTAATTATGTAGCTCTCATCTGAATTTAGAGGGAAATATTAAATATCAATGGGTTTCAAATTTTTTTTACTTACCTTACAGTTTATGAGCACTTTTATTTTATTTGATCTCTGTTGTCTTATGTGATCCTTAGATTAATGGTATGGATTAGGCAAGATAAGTATTTTTTTTGCTTTCATTGTGGGGAATTATGTGAAGTTTTTAATTAGCATATGATTTTTGGTTGGCACTTGGGGCCAATCTCACTAGTACTCTAGGACTTTCAATATTGGTTATAATATTTTCAGGACGTTTCCTATTTTATGCCCACTTTCTTGTTTCTAAGTCTTGATGACATACTGTGGACTTACAAATGAATTTATTTTCTGTTTGAGTTTTCAATGTGCAGAGCTGATTTTGTCAGTAAATTAAAATAGTGGACCTTACTGCCTCAAAGTAGTACAATTTTTTCTTCTCTAGGACATTGAATTTTAGAATTCTATTTATTATAGGTGAATATTATCATCTATATCTTACTGACAGTTTACAGGAAGCGGTTCTTCTTTCATAGTTGATCCAGCACAAAGTAAAGAACTGCCCTGGCTCTAGGATGTTTAGGCACTGGAGCTTGGATGTTGTTTGCCATGCACCTTCTACTTCCCAACCCAGTGCCCCAGTAGTGCTGTGCTCTTCAAGCTGGAGTTTTGACTTCCTTAGCACACTTAGTAATACATCCTTGGGACTGAAGTGCGTTTTAGAGATCATATAGCCTTTCCATAATTCATAAAACATATTTGATAATACCTAACATTGGCTGCTTTCTGTGTGTCATGCAGGGATGTATACTTTCGTTTTCTCAGTTAATCCTTGCAGTACTCTTCGAAGAAATAAGAATTGCCATAACATTTTAAAGATGGGCACACTGAAGCTCGGAGAGATTGAGGTTACATGAGTTATTGTGTGATAACCTGGGCTTCAGAGTTTGATCAGTTGAAATTCCAAAACTTATGTTCTTGGTCATATGCTATAATGCTTCCCTGTGAGGAATTTGAATATATGTATATATATGAAACAACTGCTCAGAATAAAAGAGGATTTGGTGTCATGAGGTGGTTTGGGTTTTTTTTCAGTGACTTTCTCTCTTACTGTTCTGGGTGGATCATTGCTCCACCACCACTCTGAGCAGTGCTTAGCCTGTAATGAGTCATGGGGTAGTGGTGGCAGCAGGTGCTATAGTGTAACACTGGTGTGGTATTCAAGCCAGCTTGTGAAAGTGGCCTGACTAGCTTCTCCTTCCACATTACTTATACCTGAGTAGAAGATCACTTCAGAAAAAGAGTGTTGGCAGAGTTAGAGATACATATTATTACACCAGAGGTTCTCAGATTTGGGGGCTTCCTGCCTACCACCACTAGTCCCCCAGCTTCACATGGTGAGTTGGCATTGTTCACAGTGGTGATGGGGCAGTGTCTTACTTGAGGAGATGCAGATAATGATAAGCTTAAGAAAATGACAGGAAAATAAAAGTGTACGTATGGCTGTTAATATGCTGGGAGAATAAAAACAATGCATAAGTTTCAAATCTTCATAAAACTCAATTTATCTAGTGGAGAATAAAAAAGAATAGGGGAGGGGGTGGGGAAAAACAAGAGGTATGTAGACACTATGAACAACGTTGGCCAAAATGGTGTGAATAATGGGAAAGGCAATATATGTGAATAAGTTAAATTTAGATTAAAATACAAACCTCGGGGTGCCTGGGTGGCTCAGTCGTTAAGCGTCTGCCTTCAGCTCAGGGCATGATCCCTGAGTCCCAGGATCGAGCCCCACATCAGGCTCCTCTGCTGGGAGTCTGCTTCTTCCTCTCCCACTCGCCCTGCTTGTGTTCCCTCTCTCGCTGGCTGACTCTCTCTCTGTCAAATAAATAAATGAAATCTTTAAAAAAATAAAATACAAACCTCAGTTGGATTAAAAAATAAGATACAGAATGTGTTGTTAGTAAGAGTTAAGCATAAGACAAAAATAGCAGAATTAAAAATAAAAAATAGAAAAAATTCAAAAAATTAAAGGTATATGAAGAAAATATGTCTTCCCAATATGATTTATTTCAACACTAGTTAAATTATTTATTTATTTATTTTTAAAAAGTAGGCTCAACAAGGGGGCCTGAACTCATGACCCAGAGATCAAGACCTGAACTAAGGTCAAGAGTTGGACACTTAACCGACTGAGCCACTGAGGCACCACTAATTAAATTATCTTTTTTGGTTTTTTTTGAGAGAGAGAGAGAGAGAGTGAGTGTGAGCAGGGAGAGGAGGAGGTGTGGAGCAGAGGAAGAGGGACAAGCGGACTCCATGCTGAGCGTGGAGCCCCGCATGGGGCTCGATATCATGACCCTGAGTTTGTGAGCCGAAATCAAGAGTCATATGCTTAACCAACTGAGCCAACAAGTTATAAAGTACACAGAGCAATGTTACATACTTAAGAAAAAAAAAAAAAGAACTTGATCAAAGAAACAAAAAAAATAATTTGGAAAATTTCAGTAACGTCAATAAGCTCAAATAAGTGTTCTGTAGAGTATTGCACTAACAAATAGAGAATATGCAGTGATTTTAAGATCTTACTGAATAGTCCTAAAAATCAAATGTACTAGGCCACAGAGGAAATGTCAAAATTGCCAAGAATTAAAGTCACAGGGACTGTGTTCTTTGACCCCTAATGCAGCAAAATTAGAAATAAGTAATGAAGAATTGCAACATAAAGCTAAAATAAATCTGGAATCTGAAAATGTAGTACTTTTTTGGGGGGAGTATAGTTGACACACAGTGTTATGTTAGTTTCAGGTATACAACTTAGTGATTTATCAAGTTTATACATTATGCTCTGTTCACTACAAGAATAGCTACCATCTGCCCATTATATTGCTGTTACAATATAATTGTATTCCTAATGCTGTGCATTTCTTCCCTTGATTTATTTATTCCATAACTGGAAGCTTGTATCTCCCACTCTCCTTCACCCCATTTGCCTAACCCCCCACTTCCCTGCCCTCTGGCAACCATCAGTTTGTTCTCTGTATTTATAGGTCTAATTCTGTTTGTTTGTTTGTTTATTCATTGTTTTAGATGCCATTTATGAGTGGAATCATATGGTGTTTGGCTTTCTCAGTCTGACTTTCTTCACTAAGCATAGTACTCTCTAGGTTCATCCATGTCATTTCAAATGGCGTGATCCTTTTTTATGGCTGTGTAATATTTCATTGTATATATACCATGTTTTCCTTATCTCTTTGTCTATTGGTGGACACTTAGATTCTTCCATATCTTGGCTATTGGAAATACTGCTGCAACAAATATAGGGGTGCACATACCTTTTGGATTAGTGTTGAAAATATACTACTTAATGGTCTTTGGGTTAAAGGAGACTAGAATAGGGGTGCTTGGGTGGCTCATTTGGTTAAGCGCTCAACTCCTGATCTCATCCTAAGTCCTGATCTCAGGATCGTGAGTTCAAGCCCCATGTTGGGCTCCAAGCCCCATGTTGGGCTCCAAGCCCAGTGGAGCCCACTTAAAAAAAAAAAAGACTAGAGTAGAAAGCAAAAGAAAATCTGTGGGATAACTGATCCTCTGGTGTATAGAGGGAAATGTCTTGTTCTTGTATTTATCAGAAAACAATAAAGAATGAAAGTTAATAAGCTAAGTGTACAAATCAGGAGACTAGGAAAAAAAGAAAAACAATCAAAACAAAAGAAATAGTAAGATGGAGGGTAATAGAAACTAAGTTAGCAATCAATAGAGTAGAGGATAAAATAAGCTGAGTTAGTTGTTTTAAAAAGGTTAATCATACAGGATCGTCTCTTACAGAATGATTAAGAAGTAACTACTAGTACCATACAATTTAAAAATAATAAATGACAATTATAAATAATTATATTCTAATAAGCTTGAAAAGGTAGAACAAATACATTTCTGGAAAATCTGACAAAGTAGGTTCAATTGGTAATAGAAAACACGAACAACAATCATTATGAAAAATAAATTGCTAAACAGTCTCAACTCTATCTCCTCCTAAATCCTATGGCTCAGATGGCTCTTTATCAAAAATTCAAATATAAATAAGCATGTTTATATTTAAGTTTTTCCAAAAAGTAGAAAGAGCAAGAAAGCCCAAGATTATAGGAGGATATGAGGAAAAAGAAAGAAATTCAGAGAAATCTATTGATACCAGTAGATGGTATAATTTAATACTGTAAGGATATCATTTCTGCCTAAGTTAGTATATACATCAATTCCAATGAAAATTCCCAGCAGTAGTTCTTTAGAAACTCATTTTACTTTAAGTTTTACATGGGCAAGTCACAAAAGGATATATCATTTCACTTATAGGAGGTACCTAAAGAAGTCAGATTCATAAAGATAGTAGAATGGTGGTTGCTGTGAGTTGGAGAGAATGGAGAGGTTTGTTTTTGTTTTTTTTTTAAATTGTACAGTTTTTGTTTTGCAAGATGAAGGGAGTTCTGGATGTTGAATATACAACAGTGTGAATGTACTGAACACCACTGAACTATACACTTAAAAATGGTTAAGATGGCAAATTTTATGTTTTGTGTATTTTACCACAATTGAAAAATTTTAAAAATTATATGGACAAATAAAGCTATTCTAACATTAACGTGAAGAGGAAAAGATGAGAGATCTACCCTAATAGATCTGAAAATATACTCCAGAGCCATAAACCTAACCAGACCAATCAGTGCACCCCTGAATGGTGTAGTACTGGCACAGGAATGAGCAGATAGAGCAGTGAAAAAAAAAAATAGAGTTTAGACATGTATGTAGAGGGGAGCATCATCATAAACTTGCTAATTAAGTGTGTGTTAGAAAACTGACATACTATATGGAGAATAAAATTGGCTATATACCTGGTGCCAGATAAAACAGTGAATTCCATATTGATTAAAGACCTCATTGTGAAAGAGAAAAACAATAAAGCTAATCAATGAAAATGTATCTTAGGTAAGATATCTTTAAGTGACACCATCAAATTTAAGTATTTCTGTTCAAGAAAGAATACTACTGACAAAGTTAACAGATGTGTGACTGATTGGGAGAAGATAATTTCACTGCCTCCCAAAATAACAAAGATTGATATATAGAATAAAAAAAGGATGCTTATAAATCTGTAAGAAAAATAAATAAACTGAGGGCTTCAGAGGGGAGGGGGGTGGGAGAATGGGATAGGCTGGTGATGGGTAGTAAGGAGGGCATGTATTGCATGGTGCACTGGGTGTTATACGCAACTAATGAATCATCGAACTTTACATTAAAAAAAAGATTAAAAAAAAAGAAAAAGAGACTATAGGAAGGGAGAGAAGGATTTAAATGGACAATTAATAGACAAGGAAACTAACTGGTTAACAAATAAATGTAGCATGGGATCCTCAGTCTCGTTAGTAAACAAAGAATTGCAAATTTCAGAGACAATGGAATGCTACATTCCATTGATGAAATGGGTAGAAATTAGAAAATGAGTTAATATTCAGTGCTTGTAAGGATTTGGGCTAAGAGGAACATAGATGGCATAGTTGGCTCCAGTAATACCATTCCTGGGTGTGTTCCCTAGAGAGAATTTCCCACTGGCCCACAGGAGGACATGTATAAGGATATTCACTATAGAACAAGGAATTGAAGGCAGCCCAAATGTTTTTTACTAGAGGGGTTAGATAAGTAAAATACAGTGGATGTATACCATGTAATACTATGTAGAAGTCAAAAGCAATGACCTAGAAGTATTCCTAGGGCCATAGATATATATATTTTAAAAGTAAGAGACAGAATGAGGTATATAGCATGCATATAAATTAAAAACACATATGTACATAAAAATAAGCCTCTGTATTTCTAAGTTACATGCATATTCAGTAACACACACATTAGAATGGCTGTGCATTGAATGAGGAATGGATATTGGATGTGGATGGAAAATAATTAAATAAGACAACAGTAGAACTTCGCATGGATAGTTTTAAGTGAATTGAGGATTAAGAGTAATTTAGTTCTTTCTTCAAGTTGATGGGTGTTTGAAAACATTAATTCTGACTGTGTAACTACTGTGAGGTATGTTGGGTATGGTGTATTTAGCACATTGATTCTCAGAGTTGTTTTGGCTGATCTGTCTGGCAGGGCAGATGTCCCTGTTTTTCCTCATCCCTTCCAATGCCACACATCTGTCAGCAAGAACTCTTAACTAGGGTTGTTCTGAAGGGTTATTCTTTTTGGTAGCTGAGGGGCTTGGAATTTAATGGTGACACCTGGGTAGCAGACCTTGGCACTAAAGGGATAGGTATTTGTAACCGAGGCTCCTGCGTAAATCCAGGACTTTTCTGGGAAAAAGTTGACTAGAAAAAATTCCTCCTTCCAGTATTAGTTGACAATATGAGACACTGATTTACCTGGTCTTAGGGTTGGAGGAAAGGTGTCTTCTTAGGAGCTTTGAGTTTGAATATGCACAGCTGCTGTCAACACTGACTTTAGTCCCTGCAGAATCCCACAGATGAGAGCTCTGCTTAGAATGAATTTACAATCCCAAATTACTTAATCACCTATGGAATTTAACCTACCCTGAACCAATATCAGAAGTAAGAACAAAGAGAGTGATTAGACCCTTAGGAATATTGGGTAATAGAATGAGACCATAAATGAAATTACTAAAATACAGGATGGAGTAGTAAGCATAGGAGCACTCTTGAGAATGGAGAAGAAGATATAACTTATTGGGCTGTTGTGTTAGGACTGTTGAGGCAGTGTAACAAAGGTAGCCTAGCTATAGTTGTTTAGTGTCTTTTAGTCTTGGCTTTGCCACTTACTTGTTATGTAAGTTTATACTTTTTGTGCTTCAGTTTCCTTATTTATGAGAAGAATAATAGCATTACCTCATAGAGTATTGTGAGAGTTAAATGAGTTAATGCATGTACATATTAGCACTCAGTCAATATTACCAATATCAAATACATGAAGGAAGGATTTAAAACGCGAGCAAAGGGCAAAACACTATAAATAATACCAGGCAGGTTGTTAAGGAACAAAACAAGGTTTTTAGATATGAAATACCTAATAACTAAAGTGAAAGATCAACATAGTGGTTTAGCTGCAGATTAGAGAATGTTACAGGGACAGTTAGTGAATCAGAAGATACATCTGAGGAGATATTATCCAAAAAGCAATAAGGCGCAGTTAGAGATAGGAATTAAAGAGAAGTCTGTTGAAATAAAAATCTAACATATTTATGTGAGTTTCAAAAGGATAGAGGAAATGGGAGGCAATTTTAGAAGAGGTAATTGCTGAGAATGTTACTGACTAGGTGATAGGAATGGACCTTCAGTTTATGAGCAAATAATTCTTGAGCAGAAAGATATCCACACCTACCATGAATCACAGTGAAACCATAGATAAACTGATTTTAAAAACCACCAGAGAGGAGAGATAGTTTACCTACACAGGTTTAACAGGCCAGCAACAGGCTTTTCAACAGCAACAATAGGAGCAAGAGAGAATATGGTAGAGTGAAAAACTTTGGCAGCTCATAATTCTGAACCCATTGAAATATCGTTCATCGGTGGAAGTAGAATAAAGACTTTTTTTTTTTCAGACTAACACAAACTGAGTTTACTACCTATGGATCACATAGAAAGAACTGCTAGAAAGAACAAAATTGTCTCTACAAGGAAGGAGATGTAAGAAAGAGTAGTAGAAAAGGGATATTAATGTGACAGGAAAAAAACCCAATCAAATATCAATGTAAGAATTTGGCACAGACCATATAGGACCAGTGCCATTAATATCAAAACTTCAAAATAATTGAGGTTATCCAATAAAAGTGAAGACTTTTGGAGAAAGATCATAAAAGGTAGAGCTTATCAGTTGCTTCTAGTCGTTGGTATAATGTTTTTAAATGATACAGCAGGTGAAATTCTGCATCTAAATTATTGTTGTCTTCTCCATCATAGGACTGAAAAGAGTAGGTTGTATATTTTAATAGTGGAAAAATGGAAGTGAGGGCCTAAGATGTGTGAAAAGAAAAATTATAAGAAAGCATCCAAGAGATCTATTCAAAGTGTGATTCAAAGACCAGCAGCCTCCATTCACTTAAGAACTTATTGGAAACACAAAATCTTTTTTTTTTTAATTTTTATTTAAATTCTAGTTAGTTAACATACAGTGCGTTATTGGTTTCAGGAGTAGAATTCAGTGATTCATCACTTACGTACAACATCCAGTGCTCATCATAACATATCACTCTTCTAGCCCATCCCTCACCCACATCCCTCCATCAATCTTCAGTTTGTTCTCTATCATTAAAAGTCTCTTATGGTGTCTGTCTCTGTTCTCTCCCTCTCTTTTTTTTTCCTTTCTTCCCTCTTCCCATATGTTCATCTGTTTTGTTTCTTAAAAACCATGTATGAGGGAAATTGTATGGTATTTGTCTTTCTCTCACTGGTTTTGCTTAGCATAATAAACTCTAACTCCATCCACATCATTGCAAACGGCAAGATTTCATTCTTTTTTATGGCTGAATAATATTCCATTTTGGTTTGTGTGTATGTATACATGTGTGTATACCACATCTTCTTTATCAGTTCATCAGTTGATAGACATTTGGGCTCTCTACATAGTTTGGCTATTGTTGGTAATGCTGCTATAAACATTGGGGTGACTGTACCCCTTTGAAGCTGTATCTTTGTATCCTTTGGGTAAATACCTAGCAGTGCAATTGCTGGATTGTAGGGTAGTTCTATTTTTAACTTTTTGAGGAACCTCCATACTGTTCTCCAGAGTGGCTGCACCAGTTTGCATTCCCACCAACAGTGCAAGAAAGTTCCTTTTCTCTGCATCCTTGCCACTTTCTGTTGTTTCTTGTGTTGTTAATTTTAGGCATTCTGATAGAGGTAAGGTGGTATCTCATTGTAGTTTTGATTTGTATTTCCCTGATGCTGAGTGATGTGGAGCATCTCTTCATGTGTCTGTTGGCCATCTGGATGTCTTCTTTGGAAAAGTGGCTATTCATATCTTATGCCCATTTCTTAATTGGGTTATTTGATTTTTGGGTGTTGAGCTTAGTAAGTTCCTTTTAGATTTTGGATACTAACTCTTTATCAGATAATGTCATTTGTAAATATTTTCTCCCATTCTGTAGGCTGCCTTTTAATTTTTTTGGTCGTTTCCTTCGCTGTGCAGAAGCTTTTTATCTTTTTTTTTTTTTTTAAAGATTTTATTTATTTATTTGACAGAGATAGAGACAGCCAGTGAGAGAGGGAACACAAGCAGGGGGAGTGGGAGAGGAAGAAGCAGGCTCATAGTGGAGGAGCCTGATGTGGGGCTCGATCCCACAACGCCGGGATCACGCCCTGAGCCGAAGGCAGACGCTTAACCGCTGTGCCACCCAGGCGCCCCAGAAGCTTTTTATCTTGATGAAGTCCCAGTAGTTCATTTTTCCTTTTGTTTTCCTTGCCTCCGGCGATGTGTCTGTCTAGTAAGAAATTGCTATGGCTGAGGTCAAAGAGGTTCTCTCTATGTTCTCCTCTAGGATTTTGATGGTTTTTGTCTCACATTTAGGTCTTTCATCCATTTTGAATTTATTTTTATATATGGTCTAAGAAAGTGGTCCAGTTTCATTCTTCTGTATGTTGCTGTCTAGTTTTTCCAACACCATTTGTTGAAGAGACTTTTTTCTATTGGATATTCTTTACTGCTTTTTCAATTAGTTGACCATATGGTTGTGGGTCCATTTCTGGGTTTTCTATTCTGTTCCATTGATCTGTATGTCTATTTTTGTGCCAATACCATACTGTCTTGATTACAGCTTTGTAATATAGCTTGAAATCTGAAATTGTGATGCATTTAGTTTTGTTTTTCTTTTTCAGGATTGCTTTGGCTACTCGGGGTCTATGGTGGTTTCATACAAGTTTTAGGATTATTTGTTCTAGCTCTGTGAAAAATGCTGGTGATATTTTGATAGGTATTGCATTAAATGTGGAAACACAAAATCTTGAGTCATACTTTAGACCTATTGAATCAGAGTTTACATTTTAGTTTCCTTAGTCTGTGAAGTGCTATAAAATGTTTTGTGTTTTGGCTGGGGCCGGATGCAAATAAGATTACTAATCTGTTATTGGTCATCATTTAGGAATCAAGATGAGAGCGGTTTTTGAGATAGGCTTTGAGCAAATGTCACTTTGCTTTTCAAATGAGAACAAAGAGGATTGCCCGGTTTGTGTACCTTATCTTTTTCGTAATTGCTATTTTACAATGGAATTGTTGGAGGACCTTGAATTAGAAAGGTGATCACTGGGGCACCTGGGTGGCTCAGTTGTTAAGCGTCTGCCTTCCCCTCAGGGCGTGATCCCAGCGTTGTGGGATCGAGCCCCACATCAGGCTCCTCTGCTGTGAGCCTGCTTCTTCCTCTCCCACTCCCCCTGCTTGTGTTCCCTCTCTCGCTGGCTGTCTCCATCTCTGTCAAATAAATAAATAAAATCTTTTTTTTTTTTTTAAAAAAGAAAGGTGATCACTAAAAGTATTAAAACTAGGTCATCTAAGGCTAATTTTATATTATTCTTTGGTCGTATTTTTGGTTTGGAAGATCAGGAATATATGAAAGATAATAGTAAACCTCTTCTTCTTCAAGGCATTGGCAAGGCAGTGTAAATAAGATGGAGAAATGTAAGCTAGATAAGATGATAATTAGGTTTCTTCATACTATAATATGAGTTTTCCTCAAAGATAGTGTTTAATGATGTATGTTAACCTACATAAAAGTTTCTGGTGGTATTATGTATCTCTCTAACCTTGACTCTTCCTTATTAAATATTTTTATTAATGAATCGGATGGAAAAAAATACAGGGAAGGGAGGGGTGGGTAAATGTGCATGTTAGATAAGAAATTCAGCATTCCAAAAGATCTTTAAAGAGCAGAGTAATGGGCCTAAGCCAAGCAGGATAAAAATTTAATAGGATGACTATAAAAGTCTTTAGTTTTCTTTTCTTTTTTTTTTTTTTTTTAATATTTAATGTATTTATTTGACAGAGACAGCAGTGAGAGAGGGAACACAGGCAGGGGGAGTGGGAGAGGAAGAAGCAGGCTCCCAGCAGAGGAGCCTGATGTGGGGCTCTATCCCAGGACTCCGGAATCATGCCCTGAGCCGAAGGCAGATGCTTAACGACTGAGCCACCCAGGAGCCCCAAAATCTTTAGTTTTCTATCCTTCCCTTTCTCCAAAAAAAAGCTAGCCAGTCGGGGCACATGGGTGGCTCAGTTGGTTGAGTGTCCAACTCTCAGTTTCGGCTCAGGTCATGATCTCAGGGTCCTAGGAGGCAGGCTCCCTTGTCTCCCTGTCCCTCTGCTCCCCCCCCCCCCACTAATGTGTACATCTTCTTTTCTTTCAAATAAATAAATAAATAAATAAATAAATAAATAAATAAATAAATCTTTTAAAAAAAAACTAGCCAGTAAATAAACAAAACAAAAAAACACCGAACAAAAAACAACCAAACCCATGACAAAAGTAAAACAGTCTACTTAAGTAATCCTTCAGTATCTGTATAGCGGCTGCCAGAAAACCCCCTCAAAACCAAAAACGATATGCAATCTTCAGTTGTTTTAAAAGCGTCTTGAAATAAGGGTGAAGGAATCAGCTGTAATGTATTGAATTCTGGGTATAATGATTTATTTATTTACTTTTTAAAATATTTTATTTATTTGAGAGAGAGAGAACAAATTGGGGAGAGGGGCAGAGGGAGAGGGAGAAGCAGACTCCCCGCCGAGCAGGGGGCCTGACATGGGATTCGATCCCAGGATCCTAGGATTATGACCCAGGCCGAGGGCAGAGGCTTAACTGACTGAGCCACCCAGGCACCCCTGTGTATAATGATTTAAAGTATGTTGGTACATTTAAGCATGTTTAGATGCAAAGAGTCTGAAACCATGGCATGTTAAGGAATAGTTGAAGGGTAGCTTGGAAAAGAAATGCTTTTGGGAGTACGTGATAGTCTGCATGTATCTGAATGGCTGTTATGTGGAAGAGCATCTAGCCTAAGGGGTTGAACTTGGGCCAGTGGATAAAATTACAGAAAAAAAATATTTTTTTAAACTTCTAGATTAGAGTTCGCTTTTATGCCTGGTAAAAGCAGCACATGGGCAGCCTCTAGAGAGGAACCGTGTACTTGGGTTTTACTAGAGGTGTCCAAATACTAGAGAGGCCTTTTTAAAGGGGATACAGAGATCCAGGATTTAGACGAGAGTTTGAATCAGGTGACCTTTAAAAGTCCTTCCAAGGAGGAAATTGTCTCTTTCTGTGATTCTAAGGGTTCCACACAGAAAGGATGATAAGGTTTAATTAATGTTAGTCTGATACCAGAATAAGGAAGTGTTACAGATGTGTTGGCTTAGAGGGGTCAGTGTAGGACTAGGTTGGCTGACTGTGGTGCTCTATCAGATTTGCAGAGACCAACATTAACATTTCTACTGTGGCTACATAGCTGAATACAGCTTATTACTGTATACTTTGTATAGGTGTTATCATGTTATCTTTAAAACAACATGATTTATGAATCAACATGATTGTTATGAAGATTATGAATTTTCAGGGTAAAGTAGGTGGAGACATTGATTTATTAGACTAAATTTGTAGCTTTTTTAAAATTTGTTTTGGTGAGCAAAGTACAGATAAACTGTGTACTGTGGAATGGCACGTCTGTACCCCTGGCCTTTTTGATGTTTCTCTGGGCTCTTCAGTTTTTTGTCAAGTATGAGGCTTTAGACAGAACTCAATGCGGTTTGTCCAAATAGCCTTTTAAAAAGGTTTACTTGTGGATGTTGTCAATCCCATGGCCTAATGCCCTTCATTCAGCCTCTTTCTAGATGAGAACAATGGGAGATGTAGTGGTAGGAAATTATACTCAGTGGTCTCAGGCAAATCACTTAGTTTGGGCTTTGATTTCATCAGCTTTAAAATTAGGAGTTTAGAGTATTAATTTTTTAAAAGTTTATGAAATACTGCCAAATATAGGAAGAAATGCAGAAAGTAAGATAATAAATACCATAAGATTTAACTTATATTAATGTGGACCACATTAGGTGATCTTTAAAGGTTATTTAAAAGAAAAGGTTCTTAAAAAAATCTCATTATGAACCAAATATTCAGTGGAAGATCTGTGTTAAGAATAATATTTCGTTAGAATCTCAGGGTTTTAGAACTGGTTAGGAATAACGATTTGGAAGTTGTTATTATGGAGGCGGTGGTTAAAGCCTAGCATTGAATTGGTTTCTCCAGGGAAAGTTGTATAAAGTGAGACGTGAGGAGGGGAAAAATGACAGAGGATTCAGTGAAGAAAACTGAAGAGGTGGGGTCAGAGAGTTAAAAAGTGAATCATATTGGCAAAGCCAAGTAAGGAGTTATAGGAAATAAGCCATTGTATCCATGCAATTCCTGTTGCTCATGTGTATTTAGAGAGATGTATTTATTGATGTAAAATGAAAGAAGGTTAAGATAACTTAAGATAATTAATAGTTCTGTGATCAGAAGTGAGAGGCCAGAAGAGCAAGGTAGCCATTTTTCTGTTCATGTCCATTGGTAGAGAAAATCTTGTAGAGAAAAACCTTCTGTTTTTGTTGAAGTTGGCATAACCTGTTTGCCACAGACCTTGATTCTTGGCAAGCTAGGTGCATGCTGTTCCTCCAGTGCATTTGATGTGAATAAACAAGGTCTTATTCCTCCTGCCAGGCATGGTATTAGGGTGATGACTATGTGTCCTGCTAGTCTCTGAGGGGCTTTCCTGCATACGTTTTTTGTGGTTTGCAAAATATGGACCTCACACAAAATTATACTATGAACTTAGCTCACTACTAACGAAAAAGATCAGTGTAGAATTCAGAGCAATTAATCTAGTGGTAGCAGAGTGGTTTTTGTGGTTATTTTTATCTTAGATTTCCTGACCAGCACATTTAAATTCTGTATTGAACGACAAAAGCAGACCAAGGAAAAAGTGTATGAATTGAATATTTAGTAAAGAAAAGATGACTTAGTAATTAGAGTATGAATTTGAGTAATTTCTGTACCTAATATTTGTGATATGAGATATTTTTTATTTGAAAGCCTGAATTTCCAGCTGACTCTTATGCCGAAGGTTTGTGTCTATTACAAGAGTTTTCATTTTTTACCTTTTTCAGTCACCAGTTCCTGTGGGTCTCATACCTGACATTCCCTCAAAATGGCATGCAGGTATTTATGACTGGTTAGCACTGGCACATTTATGGGTCACTTAACTGAGTGAGGGATCTAATGTAAAAATGCAGCTAGAACATCAAGGTACTCTTGGTAAAGAAGCAGCAACATGAGGTCTTAACAGTAATTGTTCTATGGGACTTTAGTATATCAGAATAAGAAACATTTAGAAATGCTGAGGGAGGTATTCCTGCTGTATTCTGATTCCTTACCCACTGATGGCAAACATTTCATTTTTTGAAATTAATGAAGAGAAGAACTGAGAGACAAGAAATTAGGCAGTTAAGACTTACCTATAAGTTTAAATGTCTGGGCTTTTTGCCTTTATAAAAAGAATTTAATAATGTATTTTGGGAATATTGTGTGAAATGTTTTTTAGGTGAGTTACTTTGTTTTTTGCTTGTTGTTATTGGGATCTGTGGTACATGTTAGAAGTAGAATATACAGTATACAGAATACAAATTAGAATGTAGAAGTTAGGTACAAATGATTTAGCATATGATTTATTTATTTTTAAAATTTCTGACATGTATACTTTTCTAAGACTTTGCAGAAGAGTCAATGGATTCAATAAGCACCTTCTTGAATCACCGTGACTGATGCCCTGTAATGGATTCAGCTAATAGAAACCAAATCTGATACTGTCAAATAGGATTAGTAGCCACGCAGGCCAGCTTGAGCTGTCCTGAATGCCAAGTGGATAAGGGTCAGTGGGCTCTTTTGGCATCTTAAGCAGCTGATTGTTGAATTTCATATTCCACAAAAGTCCTTGCTCTGTGGTGGCAGTCCTTTTCTTCAAATTGAATCAATATTCAGTTCTGACATTTGTATTGTGGACCTTTTTGCTTCTTTGCATGGTAGAATGTTTCTGATTTTAATAGGTTGGTGAAGAAAAACCAAGGAAATGTAAAGACTTTTGTCATCTTGCACTTTAGAAAGGACTATTGGGGAACTCTGTGGAAATCACATAATTCATCTTTGTTTTGCATTGGATTTTAATTCTTTCTCTGAGATCTTTAGTGCTGAATTCAGGCACCAGAACTGGACATTTTTAGTGGTAATATCTCTTGGGTTCACTGGGCTTGATGTATTGTCGTTCTGTTTGTCAGCAAAACATTTTTTTTTTTTATTATTTTAATCTTTTCTTTCTCCATGTCGCTGAGGAAAATTTTAGGTAGGCTGGTTATCTTGACACATTGCATTTCATAAGGTATTCAAGGGAAGAACACATTTAGGTCTTCTTTGATTTCTTTTATTGTAATTTTCAGCATATAGATTCTTTACATGTTTTCTTAGATTTATAGCTAGATATTTAATTTTTTTGAGGGATTGTAAATGGTTATACATTTTAAAAATTGAAGTTCAATATTGGATCATATTTAATTTTGTTCAGTTTATAAAATATCTACATTTTTAAAGCAAGTATAAATATTATCTATTTTCTTTAATATTACTGTTATTAAGACCTATTTCAGGCACATGAAGTATAGATAAAAAATTAAACACTATAAAATGATGTCATGATGTGAAGTTTTAAATTTTAACAGAGTTGGGTTTACCAGTATTTTTTCTTTATGATATATCCTTTCTGTGTCTTTAAACATGAAACCTTCCATGCCTCAGTGTCTTAAAAGCATTTTCCTATATTTCCTTCCAGTACCACAGTCAAGATAATGAGCATGCCCCCATGTTTTCTTGTGCCTCTTTGTAATCCCTTTCTTTTGCCTTTCCCTGATATTCTTTGCTACTTTCCCCTTCTCCCTCTTCCCAGGCAACTCTTGATCTGTTGCTGTTCTTTTCCGTTACTATAATTGGTGTCCCATTTTCTAGAATTTTATATATATGAAATCATATAGTATATACTCTCTTTTGTCTAGCTCTTAGTGGGGTAGTATATTATATAATTAGTGGTTAATATTGTAGGATCTGGAGACAGACCAGTTAATCTTAAATTCCTGCTCTGTTGCTTATTTATTTTTAACTCTCAGTTTCTCAGGTTGCCATGGGAAAGTGAAATTTTCCACAGGGAGAATGCAAGTGAAGAAGATACAATGCTTGAGGATAGAATTGGAAGGATTTTTAATATACTATATATAAGGTTGGCAAACATATACATGACCATATGCAGAAAGGTTTAGAAATCTGAGGATAGAATGAAGAAAACCCTTTAATTTAGAAGTAAAGATTTGTAAAATAATTATGACTAAAATAAAACGGAGATGATAGGAGGCTGTGTTTGAAAGGATTGCTCGGGCTGGGTGAAAAACAAGACAAACAGAATAGGGATGAATGATGAAAAAGAGATGATAGGTCAGAGGTTATGCTATGCACACAGAGTAGGTTTAGTAGGTATAGAAGAAGGAAAACGGTTGTTTCAGAAATAAGAATTTAAGAGTTTGAAAGTTTTTAGGTGGCCCTTTCCAGAATATAGCAAGGTTACCATCTATCATATATTAAAATAGAATAGAGGAAAATCAGAAGTGAAAACTATTTATTGAGGGGGCATGGTTGAACTTGTGGTGAAGAATTATAAATGGAACCTACAAAGATTACTTCCCCAATTTCTGGCTTGGTGGAATGAGTGGCATTGAAGTGGTTCGTAGAAGTGTAGTTTAGCGGAGTGAAATCTGGTTTATTTACATGTTTTTCCTTTCCAGCATAGTCCAAGATAATTTGTAAGTATCTAACTATAGAGTCTTAAATGAGACTAGTCTTGTGGGAAATTTTCCGTAGTACTTAACAGTAAGACTACCATACACACCGTATTGGTTCTCAGATACCTTATAGTTTAGGTATAATATTAGATTTTTCCCTGAGAGTTTTGGTGTACTCTAAATGTGAATCATTACCATGTCACCTGTTTTTTCTTTGTGGGTTGGTTAATCCACAGACAGCTAGGAAAAATAATATAGGACAAGTCAAGATTAAAGATGTTTTATAGAAACATACTTGTATCTTAGATTTGCACTTTCAGTATTGTAGCCGCCAGCTATATGTGGCTATTGAGCACCTGAAATATGGTAATCCAAATTGAGATACGATGTAAATATAAATATTAACAATATGCATTGGACTTTTAAAACTTAGTATGAAACAATATAAAATAAAATAGCTCATTGATAGTTTTTAATATGGATTACATGTTTGAAGTGACAGTGTTATAGATAGATTAAACAAGTTATATTATTAAAATTTTTTGTTTCTTTTTTTTTAATATATGCTTGAACTCTAAAATTTCATATGTGGTTTGCATATGACTCACATTATATTTCGGTTGAACAACACTGTCCTAAGATGAAAGAAATCCACCTCCCTGTTTTGCTATAATAAATATGTAACTATTTGCTGAATTGTAAAACCTTAGTGTAAAAGCAAAAAAAAAAAAAAAAAAAAAACCAAAAAACCCAAAAAACAAAACAAAAAAAAAACCCAAAATAATTTGGTTTGTGCGTATGCTTAATGAAATTTGCTTTGAATGGATTTAAAAATAAGTACTATCATTAGAGTTCTAGTTATTTGAAAGTTATATTTAGTGGAAGCTGTTACTAAACTTGGGGGATAAAGGTAACTGGATGCCAGACTTTAGCTGACTGTCTTTGGGCCTGAAAGTGGACCTTTGCTTTCCTCTGCACGGTATCTCAGTGCATTATGGGATTGTTGGTCTAAAAAGCACCATTTTCTACCTCTAGTGTCTGTTATGTGATACAGTAAGTGTCATGCTTGGTGATGCTTATGGTTTTCTTTCTAATTTTAGATTTTCTAAAGCAGTGTAACATCATTTGGGAACTTGTTAGAAAAACTAATTCTTGAGCCCCAAACCCATTGAATCAGAACTCTGGTGGCTGGGCCTGGGAAATCTGTTTAAACCCTCCAATAGAAGTGGCAAAACTCAGTCTCTTTATAACAGTTCTCCATTTTGCCCCTCGATTCAGATCTGTTTATCCTGATATCATTGCATAATTAACTGATGTAAATTTATTTTTATTACAGAAGTGCTCATAAGGTTTTAGGGTTTAATTTCTAAATAGCTTTAATTATATTTAGAGTGGTATTTTATTTGATTCTAATGAAAGTTTACTATGTAAGTATCATTTGGGCAACTGTACACATGTATTTGGGAGGGATTACATTCCTTTCTTTTCATTTAATCATTTCTAAAAATGTCACATTCTTAGGTGGATGCTCTCCGATTGCGTTTGGAAGAGAAGGAAACCATGTTGAATAAGAAGACAAAACAAATTCAGGATATGGCTGAGGAGAAGGGGACACAAGCTGGAGAGATACATGACCTCAAGGACATGCTGGATGTCAAAGAAAGGAAGGTTAATGTTCTTCAGAAGAAGGTAAGGTGCATGTGTTCTGAGTTTAGTTTCCTACATCAGGCATATATCCTCATTCCTACCATGTGTGTATATATATATGTGCATATATGTGTATGATATATATGTATGCATAGATAGCCCTCTCACCCTTTGTCCTGAAATGCTTACTTTAAAAACTTTTTAAAAATGTTTATTTTTCTTTTATTTTTAAATTTTAATTCCAGTGTAGTTGAACATACAGTGTTATATTGGTTTCAGATGTGCAATATAGTGATTCAGGAATTCTATACATTACTCAGCGGTCATCATTAAATATGCTCTACTCATCAGGGACGTTGGCCTCTAGTTCTCTCTCTCTTTTTTTTAAGTAGGCTCCACACCCAGTGTGGAGCCCGACATGGCGCTTGAACTCATGACCCTGAGATCAAGACCTGAGCTGAGATCAAGAGTCAGATGCTTAATCTACTGAGCCACTTAGGTGCCTCTGTAGTTCTCTTTTATTGTGGAGTCTTTATCTGGTTTTGGTATCAGGATAATGTTGGCCTCAGAGAATGAATTTGGAAGTTTTCCTTCCTTTTTTATTTTTTGAAGTAGTTTGAGAAGAATATATATTAACTCTTCTCTAAATATTTGGTAGAATTCACCTGTGAAGCGATCTGGTCCTGGCCTTTTTTTGGGAGATTTTTGATTACTGATTCAGTTTCTTTGCTGGTAATTGGTCTGTTCAAGTTTCCTATTTCTTCATGTTTCAGTTTTGATAGTTTATATATCCTGGAATTTATTCATTTCTTCTAAGTTGTCCAATTTGTTGGCATATAGTTTTTGATAATAGTCCTGTATAATTGTTTGTATTTTTGTGTTGCTGGCTATTTCTCCTCTCTCATTTGTTATTTTATTTATTTGGGTCCTGTCGCCTTTCTTTTTGTTAAGTCTGACTAGGGGTTTATCAGTTTTATTAATTTTTTCAAAGAACCAGCTCTTCCTGGTTTCACTGACTTTTTTTTTTTTAAGTTTCTATATCATTTTATTTCTGCTCTAATCTTTATTATTTCCTTCCTTCTCCTGGCCCTAGGCTTTGTTTGTTGGTCTTTTTCTAGCTCCTTTAGGTGTAAGTTTAGGTTGTTTATTTGAAGTTTCTCTTGTTTCTTGAGGTAGGCCTGTATTGCTATAGAATTCCCTCTTACAACTGCTTTTGCTGTATCCCAGAGGTTTTGGACCATTGTGTTTTCATTTTCATGTACTTTTTAATTTCTTCTTTGATTTCTTAGTTGACCCATTCATTGTTTAGTAGCATGTTGTTTAACCTCCATGTATTTGTGGTCTTTCCAGACTTTTTCTTGTAGTTGACTTCTAGTTTCATAGTGTTGTGGTTAGAAAAGGTGTGTAGTATGACTTCAGTCATTTTGTATTTATTGAGGCCTGTTTTGTGACCTAATACATGTTCTGTTCTGGAGAATGTTCCATATACACTTGAAAAGAATGTGTATTCTGCTGTCTTAGGATTCTGAATAGATCTGTTAAGTCCATCTGGTCCAGTGTGTCATCCAAAGCCATGTCTCCTTGTTGATTTTCTGCTTAGATGACCTGTTCATTGATGTAAATGGGGTGTTAAATCCCCTATTATTTTGTTATTATCAATTAGTTCCTTTATGTTTGTTGTTATTTTATATATTTGGGTGCTCCCATGTAGGGTGCATAAATATTTACATTGTTATATCTTCATGTTGAGTTGTCCCCTTTATTATTATATAGTGCCCTTCTTTATCTCTTGTTAACAGTCTTTGAAATCTAGTTTGTCTGATGTAAGTATTGGTATTCAGCTTTCTTTTGACATCCATTTGTGTGGTAATTGTTTCTCCATCCCTCACTTTCTTTTTAAATGATTTTTTTAAAAAAAGATATTATTTATTTATTTGACAGAGAGAGAGGCAGCGAGAGAGGGAACACAAGTAGGGAGAGTGGGAGAGGGAGAAGCAGCTTCCCGCGGAGCAGGGAGCCCAATGCGGGGCTCAATCCCAGAATGCTGGGATCACACCCTGGGCCGAAGGCAGACGCTTAACGACTGAGCCACCCAGGCGCCCCTCCATCCCTCACTTTCAATCTGGGGTGTCTTTAGGTCTAAAGTGAGTCTCTTGTAGGCAGCATATAGATGATGTTGTTTTTTTCATCCATTCTGACACCCTATGTGTTTTGATTGGAGCAAATAATCTATTTACATTCAGTAATTATTGATAGATATGTATTTATTGACATTTTATTACTCGTTTTGTGGTTGTTTCTGGAGATTTTCTCTGATCCTTTCTTGTCTTTTTCATATTTTGCTGATTTTCTGTAATGATATATTTGGATCTTTTTTTCTTTATTCTTTGCATTTTAATTAGTGGTTTTGATATGGTTACCATTAGGTTTGCAAATAACCTCTTCTGCAATTATTAGTATATAAATATGTATAGATTTATTTATTTATTTTAGAGAGGGAGAGAGCTCAAGTGCAAGCATGACGGGGAGGGACAATGGGAGAGGGAGAGAGAATTTCAAGCAGACTCCCCGCTGAGCATGGAGCCTGACGCAGGGCTCCATCTCATGACCCTGAGATCATGACCTGAGCTGAAATCAAGAATTAAATGCTTAGGGGTGCCTGGGTGGCTCAGTCGTTAAGCAAAAAAGAATTAAATGCTTAACTGACAAAGCCACCCAGGCACCTCCAAATATCAGTCTATATTAAGTTGATGTTCATTCAAGTTTGAACCCATTCTTTCTTCCTCTCCTCCCCATGTTTTAGGTATATGTTATTCTATTTACATCCTTTTTTTGTGCATGAGTTTCTTGACTGATTTTTAGAGAAGTGTTCATTTATACTGCTTTTGTTTTTCCTACCTTTATACTGTCACTTTTGTTCTCTCCTTTCCACTCAGAGAGTCCCCTTTAATATTTCTTGCAGGACTGGTTTAGTGGTCACGAACTGCTTTAGTTTTTGTTTGCCTGGGATACTCTGTCTTTCCTTCTATTCTGAATGATAGCCTTGCGGGGCAGAGTATTCTTGACTGCAGATTTTTCTCATTCAGCCCTTTCAATAGATCATGCCACTACCTTCTGGCTTGCCAGGTTTCTGTTGAGAAATCTCCAGCCAGCCTTATGGGTTTTCCCTTGTAAGTTACGACTTCTTTTGTCTTGCTGCTTTTAAGATTTTTTCTTTATCACTAAATTTTGCAAATGTAATTATAGTATGTCTTGGTGTTGGCCTGCTGTTATTGATTTTGAGGGGAGTTCTCTGTGCCTCCTGGATCTGGATGTCTGTTTCCTTCCTTAGATGAGGGAAGTTTTCAGCTATTATCTCATGAAATAAATTTTTTGCCCCCTTTCCCCTCTCTTCTTCTTTTGGGACTTCTATAATATGAATGTTATTATGTTGATGGAATCACTGAGTTCCCTGTATCTGTTCTTGTGTGGCATAATTCTTTTATCTCTTTGTTCAGCTTCATTGCTTACCATTATTTTGTCTTCTAGGTCATTAATTTGTTCCTCTGCTCCTTCCAGCCTGCTGTTCATTGCATCAAGCATGGTTCTAATTTCATTTATTGCACTCTTCATCTCTGTTGATTCTTTTTTAACTCTTTTATGTCTGTGATAAGGGTCTCACTGATGTCTTCTTTTCTCAAGGCCAGTGATCCTTATGATAGTTGCTTTAAATTCTTCATCAGGTATATTCCTTATATCTGTTCCACAAAGATCTCTGCCCATGGCCTTATCTTGTTCTTTCATTTGGGGCAAATTCCTCTGTCTTCACATTTTGTCTAAGTCTCTGCCTTCTTCTGAGTGTTAGAAAACCCAGTTATATATCCTCCTGAAATTAATGGCCTTATGAAGAAAAGGGCATGGAATGCCCAGGGAGGGACGTGTCAAGGAGTGTCTCCTATGTGTGCTGGCTGTGCTCTGCTTTTGTGTTCTGGCTGCTCTGCCCTTCAGGCGAGTCATCTATAGAGGTTCTCCTTACCTGCTGTAGGCAGTGTTTGGTCCCTGGCCTGAATGTGGCAAGTTTTAGCTAGGTGTGCTCTGGTCTGCTTGTGAAATGAGACCTGTCACCGTCTCCACTGTAACTGAGGCCCTGCAAAACTCTCTGGTCTGGAGACATGGTATGGACAGGGGTTTGTCCTGGTCTTCTGGGGCAGGGTCCTGCTGCACTGGGACCGAGGCAAGCATGACTGAGAAGGGCCGTTCCACTAGAGACCCAGGGGGGTAGGGCTTAGTGTAAACAAGCAGCCAGTGTGGGTCCTGTGCTACCTCCTGCAGGTGGCTTTGTATTTTATGCTGAGGAGTAGGGGAAGGAAATGGTGTTGGGAAGCTCCATTGCTCCCAGAGATGTGTCTCTGTGAATGCTGCCACTCAGAGAAGTGCTCTGAGAAGAGTGTGTGATTTCCCCACTGTGTGCCCCAGATGCTTTCAGATTGTTGTTTCTGCACTGTCTGCCCCCAGGTTGTTTGCCTGCCATCTCTGCAGGAGCAGCACGGTGCCCTCCAGATTCTATTCCAGCCAAGCCTGCTGACCTTTAAAACTCCAGACTTTAATCCCCACTGCTTGCAAGAACTCATGAAATGTAACTCCTCTCATTTTCCAAGTCAGTGGCTTTGGGGAAATGTTCTCCTTGTGCTCTCCCCTGTGTGCTCCGTTCTCTCTTGCCCTTCTTTTTGACCATGGCTTCCCTCCTTCCACAGTACCCAAGATCTGTGTCTCCCCCAAACCATGTCTCTGTACTTCCTATCTTCTTCCATGTGGTCTCGTCTCTCCCTTTAGTTGTAGAGTTTGTTCTGTCAGTTGTTGGGTTGATTTCTGGGGTATTTAGGATGATTTGGTAGTTATCTAGTTGTGTTTGTGGGACAAGGCAAGCCTAGGGTCCTCCTACTCTGCTGCCATCTTCCTGCTTTGTACCCCAAGGTTTAAATTTTTATTTAATTCTTGGTTGCTCTAGAATTCCTTTGAAAAATTTTCAAGAAAAGTCATAGATGCTATGTTTCTTTCCTGAGTTCTTGCTTATTGATTTTGTGTTTTATTATTTTTTATATTTTATAACTGTTTCAGAGATATGAAGAATATAGAGAATAATAAGTAATGGTTATTATTCGGCTTAAGAAGTAACATTTCAAATACAGTTGACATTCCATGGCGTATCTTTACTTGATAGTATTGTTCTACTTTTTGTCCCAGAGTTGAACATTAAATTTTGGTGTTGCTGCATGCCCCCATATATTAGATCAGTATACACGGTTTTATACTTTTGTAACCTATATATCTATTAATGAAACATATGTGAGGAAGTATACCTTACAAATAAATATGAGAAGTATTTACCCTGAATGTAATCAGGGGAATGTAAAATAAGACTAGATTAAGAGACAATTTTATACCTATCCTTTTATGCTATGTTGGCAAAAATTAAGAAGTCTGTGACAGTATCAAGTGTTGATAAATATGACAACTGGATTTCTTGAACAGTGCTGTTGGATTTTTAAATTGGTACAACTACTTTGGAAAGTAGTTGTGAAAGTAACTATGAGCATACCCTCCCCAATACAGATACCTTAGATGAACTCCAGGACACGTGTAGGAGTGTTCATAGTAGCCTTGTCTGGCTATACAAAAACAAAACAAAACTGAGGAAACATTATACAAAAGTTCATTAAGAGAAGAATGAATAGGTAAATTTGGTATAGTCACACAATGGAACCTATTATTTTAAGGGAAAGGAATGTTTAGGATAAAAATTCAGCAAAGTAATTTCTTCTAGAGGTAGGGAAGGCAGAGAGATGGCATAAGGAGGGATGTATAAGTATCTTAAGATGGGTAATGAGTTTGTGTGTATTTAATTTATTATTATACTTCATAACATGTATATTTCAAATATTTAACATAATTTAAAATAACTGGAGGCAGTTTAAGTTTTGTTAAATTTGCATGGTACATTGATGTTTATTATATCTTTTATATGTTTCCCTCTGTTCGAATATTAACTTAAAAATTAGAAAAAAGCCTCTGTATATATACATATTAGTATTTTCTTTGAAAAAGAACTTTTCATATATTTCACTTTAAATTTATTCCTAATTTTATAATTCTAAAATTAGAATCACCTTTCCCTAGAAGTTCATTTGTACATTTTGAAACAATGTCTGATACAGATGTAGAGTCTTACTTGATAAAGTTTAACTGATTAAAATTTTTCATAAAAGTTCTCTGGCAAAAGGGTTTATTCAGCTTATGGTCAGATATGTCCAGTTATGATGAATTGATGACAGACAGTTTGATCCTCTTTCCTTGAACCAGAATTTGGCTACTTATAGTATTTGCCGATAGAGATTAACTTGGGGCTATATTGAACAAGTATAATCCTCCTCCTGCAGGATGACTTTTTAGATATTGGGAACTTGCCATTCTACAGCCCTCAAATCTTATTTTCCTAGATGATATATTTCTGTTCCTCCCAGTGTTTTCATTTGCCCTGGTTAATTTTTCTGATGGCAGTTATTTGTCTCAACTCATTTTTCTTCCATACTTTACTTTTCCAGTTGGAACTTTGGATCTAATTGCAAGAGAGATGATTAGAACATTATAAATACTCTTGGCCCTAGCTGGTATGTGATATCGGGCAACTCACTGGAACTAACTTCCAGTTTTTTCATCTATAATAGTTACCTCAGGAGGTTTTTGTTAAATGATACAATGTGTAAGAAAGTACTTTGGAACCTGTAAAGTGTCACATACTGTGGATATAAGGTATTTGTTTATTCCTTTTTTTTTTTTTAAGATTTTTATTTATTTGAGAGAGAGAGAGAGCGCTCATGTGTGCACGCACATGCGTTGGGGGAGGGGAAGAGGGAGAGGGACAAGCAGACTCTTCACTGAGCAGGGAGCCCAATGCCAGTCTCGATTCTGGAATCCTGAGATCATGACCTGAGCTGAAGGCAGACACTTTACCAACTGAGCCACCCAGGTGCCACTTAATGTTGTTTATTCTTAACTAAGTTTTACTTTGCTTAATTCAGCCAGTTAATCTTTGAGGATCTTCAGCTTTATGCCTTCTACCTGTTTATGAGCATATTCTTTATACTTTCATGTAAGCGATAAAATGTTGAATAGACCAGAAAAGGCTTTTGTGATATATTGTACCTCTTTCAGATTGATTATTTATCAAAACATTCTCAAAGCTCTTTTTGTTGTCTGTAGAATTTTTTTTCTTGTAAGCTCAGTTTGTTTTCAGGTCTAGCCTTTTTAAAAATTCTTATTTCTCTGTGTTCTTCATTCAGACCCTTATAAACCTGTCTAAAAATCTGAGTCAGTTGGAGAGATCACTGTATAATTCTTACAGTGGTGCCTGGATTATGAGCCAGTGATATACTCAGCGGTTTTGGGCTTTTTCAGGACCACTACCCATACATTTTCCTTGCTTTCTAAGCAATGCATATATTTATATACACTGGAGTATTGTTTGCTCTTTCTCCTTTTTCCCCCTTACTGAGTGCATTTATGGTTGTATAGTCAAATTGTGTGTTGTGGCTTCCCCGTCTTCCTAAACTGCCTTCATTCATCCCTTTGGTGCAGTACCTTCTGCTATGTGGTAGGCACTGTGCTAAGTACAGAGACAAATAAAATGTGGTTTCTGCCCTCAAAGTCTTAGATTTCTGGGAGTTAAAGAAGTGGTGATATACATGGTGTACAGTGGGGTACAAAGCAAAAATTTTTCTGTTTGAATTTGTGTGAAAGGAGCTAAGTCTTGAAATTGAATGAATGTTTGCTGGGCAGATGGGGAAGGAGTGAGACATCCCAAGCCAAAAGAGCAGTGTGAATGAAAACTTGGAATTGTGTTCCTTTCCACAGTGTCATGCCTTGGAATTCTGCTTTTGCTTTTTAAATATTTTGTAACAGGAATTCTTAAAAGTTTCTGGTAGAGCTTTGTGTACGAACGCTTTTTCTTTCTTACTGTGAACTCTCTTATTACCTGGTCTCTGGGAAAATTATTCCCAGTTCTTACATAATGAGGAAGCTTTCAATGAATATACTCATCTTTCTTTTCCTTTTAGTTTATTTAGGAAACTGATAAAGATAATTCAACTTTTCTTTCCTCTGGCCCTGAAGATTTTCCGTCAAAAACTGGAAATTTATCTGCAGTGGGGTATTGAGGTAACCTTTCAGGTAGAACTTAAGCTATTCCTGGAGAGATGGCTTAATTCTGCACACACTTAACCTACTTTGCTTCTTGATTCAGAGACTTACTCCATAAGGAAGAGGGATAGGTTAACTCTGTTTTTGTCCTTTTCTTGTTTTTTCTGGCTTCAGTGTTCTGTAATTATTTTTTTCACAAATATTTATTATTTTTTATTTAAGTAATATTTAAATATTTTAATCATTTAAGGAGGAATACCAGGAAACATACTACTTTGGCATTACTTTGGGTATGTTAGATATGCATTTTTTTTTAAAAAATCATTGTTTTCTGAGAATAGTAGCAGCTGTGATAATGGCTGGATTGTGAGTTACTTATTCTGCACTGTTTGTGGCTCTGTTTTGGCCACCACCGCCCACCCACAATCTTCTGACAGTCTTTAGGCAGTGTATGTATTTGTATGCAATGGGATAACCCTGGGACAATAGCAGATGGCCAAGCATGCTGTACAATGGGATTAGCATTGGGCTCCTCCTTTCCAGGGTTCTCCCCTATGGGTTTAAGTAGTTTTGTGTTACAGTAAATTTCTTATCTTTGTAATAAATCACTGACCTGGAAAATGTAATTGAGCATTTGAATCTGAGCTGCGTTCAAAACTCTGTGTTAAAATTGTACAGCTTCTTGCTTGATTGATTATAAATGATAATGTCGCTTGGAGTTTAATTTGCTGATGCAGATGTTACCATCATTCCCTTCTATGCTTCCGTAACTTCTGTTGATTTCGCCTTGCTTACTTCTCCAGTTTTCTAGGTTTGGGTATTTAGAGTTTAGATTTAACAGTAGCAGAAAGCTGATTGATATATAGAATGAGAAGGTTGCAGTTGGTTTGTTATTTTGGTCCTAGATTGGTTCAAGTCTCTTATTTTGTTTTTGGTAGGAAGTCAGAAAGAATAGGTTTTTTATATATTCCATTTGTTTTCTGTGGAGTCTTAGTTAAGATAGCGTTACTTTCTTCACTTTTTCCATATCATAAGATGGAAAGGAGAATATGTTTTATCACTAAAAAAACCCAGTATTTAGTAATTTTACTCAGAAAATTAATATTTTTAGAAATTGTCATATTTTATTTTTAATAAGGATTAATTGCAATGTTTTCTAAGTGTTACTATTTTTAAGTCACAACCCAGCTGTTGATGAAGCTAAAGAGAGGACCAAGTCAGTCTCTAATTGAATATTAAGTTGGAAACGTAATATATTTAGGCATTAGAATTTTCTTTTTTCACTCTTTTACTTATTTTTTTAATAGAACACAGTTTAATTAAATTTTTTTGTTAATGGAGAATATATACAACTAAATTCTTAAAATGTTTGATGAAGAAACAGAATGTATAGTAGATGAAGTCTGATTGATGATGATATTTTTGTTGGGGAATATACTCCATATGGATTTACTTCACTTCATATAACCTTCCCTGCCCCGTTCCTTCTACCCCCTCTTTTTCAAGTAAACCTTAAGGAGGCTGATAGCTGAACTTGGACAGTCTGATTTAACTTACAGTTTGTCAACAGATAACTTTTTAAATGATGTTGGTATTATACAAGTGACATTTTGTAATGAGTGATGAGTTATTCCCTAAGAAAAGTTTACCTTGTTATAAATTGTTTTAATTATGATATATTCCTGTTCACCATCCTTTCTACATCCAGAACATTTCTCTCCAAAAAATAAAAACAATAAAACAAACACAACACCCCTCATCCCTACATTCTGATAATTTAGAAACAATAAACTTCAGATATAAGTGATTAAAGCAACACTAGCAATAGCTGCTTTAAAATAGATGGAGAAGAACCTGCTGCATAATGAGCTATTTCTAAAGCTTAGTAGCTCAAGCAGCCATTTTTGAATGCTCACTTATTTGTGAGTCATGAATTCAGTAAGGGCTCTCTTGGGTAGTTTGTCCCTGATTTGTGTGGTGACAGCTGGGGGTGTCAGCAGTTGGATGATCCACTGCCAAGCTGGCTTTGTCACTTGCATACATTCTGTCTAGGTACTCCTTGGCCTCTGGCTACATGGCTACATGGTGCCTTTTGCCTCAGGGCTTCTGCATATGTCCTGGGTGTCCCCACAGCATGATGAGAGTTGTCGCACTTCTTATGTGGCACCTGACTCCACAGTCATAGATGTTAGAAGCAGAAGCTGCCTGACCAGTTAAGAGTTATGCTATGAGTGGGTTTGGAAATGGCAGAGGATTCCTTTTGGTATTCTGTTTGTCATAGTCACAGGACTTATCTTGATTCAGGGGGGTCAAGAAATAGCCTTCACTTCTTAGTGGAGCTGTGGCAAAACCACATTGCAGAGGAGTGTGTGAGGTGGGAGGTATTATTGTGGCCATCTTTGGAAAAAATATCTGCTCTAGTTCAACAAAAATGTTGAATAAAGGATTGAGAATATGAGGTTAAGATTTTTTGTGTGCTGTGGTGATAAAGCTCTTAGTCCCTTTTTTGTTGTCATGATGTTGCAGACTTATTAATCAGAATGGAAGAGGAATTTTTCTTTGTCTGTGTTACTCAGTGTTTTAATCTGTTATTCATAGAGTTTCTACCGTCATCCACTGTTCCCAACAGAAGTCACCTCAAATCAGAAGGAATTCTAAACAGTCTATAACTGTTTTAACCAATTCAGGAATTATCAGAGGGTATAAAAATATAAAAAAAGGAGTACAAAAGAATAAGGTGTAAAGAAAGGATACAAAGGATGGACTAACAGCAGAAGGTGAATTAATGCTACATATTTATTTTAGAGATTCACCTTAGGTGAGAAGCGCAACTGTGTAGATGAAAATTTGGTGTATTAGTGCTCTCATATGGAAGAGACTGCCATATAGAAGATAATTGGAGTGAGTACGTGTATAGATTCAAAAGAATTTTAAAGTCTTTAAAGAACAGAGAAACTTGGCTAAATTATTTTGTGTTATTTGGGGAATAAAACAGGATAAATCTTAGACTTAGCATTTTTAAGCTAGCACTAAGGGTTAATTAAATAAATTTTATTCCTGATTGAGCTATAATTCACATATCATAGAATTTACCATTTTAAGCTATAGAATTCATTGTTTTGTGTATACTTACAAGTTTGTGCAACCATCACATCACCACTATTCAATTCCAGAACATTTTCAAGAAGAAACCCATACCTGTTAGCACTCACAACCTTTATCCTCTGGCAACCTCTAATCTACTTTTTATCTTTATGGATTTGCTTGTTCTGACATTTCGTATAAGTGTAATTGTATAATATGCAGCTTTTTGTGTCTGGCTGGTTTTTAACATAATGTTTTCAAGGTTAACTCATGGTGTAATTCTCCACTCAAGTATCAGTACTTCGTTCCTTTTTATGTCTTAATAATATTCCATTAGGATGAATATGGCGTATTTTGTGTATCCATTCATCAGTTTATGGACGTTTGGGCTTTTTATAGTTTTTGCCTATTATGAGTAATGATTTAATGAACATTGGTGTATAAGTTTTTGTATGAACTTATATGTTTTCATTTCTCTTGTGTATAGATCTAAGAATGAAATTGATGTTAATTTCATGTTTAACTTTTTGAGGAACTGCCAGACTGTTTCTAAAGCAGCTCTGTGACATTCCTATCAACATGTGTTATTTTTCTTTTTGAAATAGTCATTTTAATGGGTATGCAGTGGTATCATTTTGTGGTTTTCACTTGCGCTTCCGTGATGACTAATGATGTTGAACATCTTTTCACATACTTGGCCATTTGTATATCTTTTTTGGAGAACTGCCTATTCATATTTTTTTGTTTATTTTTCAATTATTTGTCTTTTATGATTGAGTTCTGGAAAGTCTTTATATTTTGGAGACTCCACCCATATCAGATATTTCTCCCAGTCTCTGGGTTATCTTTTCACTTACATGATAGCATCCTTTGGCACACAAGAGTTTTAAATTTTGATCAGGGCCAGTTTGTCTTTTTTTTTTCTTGGTTGCTTTTGCTTTTGCTTTTGGTGTCATGCCAAATAAGCCCATTGCCTAATTGAAGGTCACAAAGATTTCTTCCTACATTTTCTTCCATGAATTTTGTAGTTTTAGATTTTACATTTAGATCTTTGATCCATTCCAAGTTAATTTTTGGTGTAAGGTAGGGGTCCAACTTCATTATTTTGTATGTGGGTATCCAGTTGTCCCAGCACCATTTGTTGAAACGATAAATCTTTTCTCATTTGAATGGTCTTAGGACCTTGCTAAAACTCAGTTGCTTATGGACACATGCGTTCATTTCTGAACTCTTAATTCTATTCCATCGATGTATATGCCTCTCCATGTGTCATACCACCCTGTCTTGATTACTGTAGATTTTTATATGTTTGAATATTGGGAATTGTGAATCCTTTACCTTTGTTCCTTTTCAAGATTTTTTTTTTTTTGGGGGGGGGGTCTCTTGTAATTCCGTATGAATTTTGAGATCATTGTGTCCATTTCTGTGAAAAAGGCATTTGGAACTTTGATAGGTATTGTGTTCATCAGTTTGGGGAGTATTGCCATATTAACAATATCAAGTTTTTCAGTTGATGAACATGGGGTGTCTTTCAACTTCTCTAGGTTGTCATTAATTTCCTTTATCAGTGTGTTGTAGTTTTTAATTTATAAGTCTTGAACTTCTTTACATTTATTCCTGAATATTTTATTCTTTTTGATGCTATTGTAAATGGAATTGTTTTCTTCATTTAATTTTCAGATTATTAATTTTTAGGATACAGATATACAGCTGATTTTTGTAAATTGATAATCTGTTTTGCAACTTTGCTAAACTTGTTTATTAGCTCTAATAGCGTTTGAGTGGATTTTTTTTAGTAATTTTTGTATATAATATCATGCCATCTGCAAAGAGATAGTTATACTTCTTCCTTTCCAATGTGGCTATCTTTTATTATTATTTTTTTCTTCTTTAATTGCTGTTATCAAGTGTCCAGTACAATAAGGTAGTGAAAGCCTATACCCTTATCTTTTTCTTAAAGATTTTTTTAATTTTAAGAGATCTCTGCACCCAGTGTTGGGCTTGAACTCACAGCCCTGAGATCAAAAATTGCATGCTTTACTGACTGAGCCAGCCAGGTGCCCCCTTTGTCTTAATCTTTATCTTAGGAGAAAGGCTTTCATTTTCACCATTAAATATGATGTTAAGTGTGGATTTTCCATAGATGCCTTTTGTCAGGTTGAAGAAGTTCCCTTTTATTCCTAGTTTATTGAGTGTTTTTATCATGAAAAGGTGTTGTACTTTGTCAAATGGTTTTTCTAGATTTATTGAGATGATCATGTGATTTTTGTTCTTTATTAGGGTACATTATATTGATTGCATTTTTATGTTGAACCAACCTTGCATTCCTGGGATAGGGATGGGTGTTTTTGCGTAGCCTTGCAGTTTTCATCTGGAGAAATGTGGAAACTTGTTCTATCAACATTATCATCTTGGCAATAGGAATGGACCTGAGAGAACATAGCCTTTGGATAAATGCCTTATTTTTAAGTGCTAGGATGTAATATAAATAAGAACCATTCAGAGAGGCTTATATTGTAATGCTTTATACAACATAGAAGTAATTTTGACCCTTATTAAAACATTGTTTCCTTGGATTTTTAACTGTGTTTGAATAATTAGTGAATAACTTGAGGATTTATGTTTATCTGGGTCCATTTTCTATTGACAGAAAGCCATATAAATATTCTCAGAGTCTTGCAAGCTCTAGTTCAGAGTGCCCTGATTTCTGTTGTGATTGAGCACACATTTTAAACTTGAAAATGGTAATTAGCAAGCAAATATGAAAGGGTCAGATCCCTATTGTGATAAAGGTTGTTCTTAGAGGTCTCTCAGGGGTCCTCATAGCAGGAACTTGTCAGAGTAATAAATACATAGATAAGTATCTAAAAAGGGACAAAGGATTTAAAAAAATACTTGATCAAAGTTTTGAAGCACAGTCAATATTTTCTTCTGCTTAAAAACTGCTTCTAATTTGACATGAATTAACTTGCATTGCATTCTCACCTGTGGGAATGGCCGTTTGGACAAATGCCCAGGTACCTGTCAACTCTGGTTAAGAAGTTGAAATAATTAACCAGCTGAAGAAGTTATTAAATCAGACTTCGATGGAGTAGCTTTTTGTGCTGTTCTTTCTGCTATACAGTATGTGCACCCTAACCAGAAAATAGCTTCAAGTATCAGACATGTATTTTGTTCTTTACCTGTTTTATCTTTTTGTAATTGCCAGACCTGCTTGCTTTTGTCTCCTAACCTTTTTTTTCCTAGAGGACTTTTTTTGGAATAGAAAATTCAGGGGTCCCCGGGTGGCTCAATCGGTTAAATGTCTGCCTTTGGCTCAGGACGTGATCCTAGGGTCCTGGGATTGAGCCCCACGTTGGGCTCCCTGCTCAGCAGGGAGCCTGTTCCTCTTTCTCCCTCTGCTGCTCCCCCCTGCTTGTGCTCTCTTGCTCCGTCAAATGAATGAATAACATCTTAAAAAAAAAAATCATCTAAATCTCCAAGGAAAATTTACTAAATTTGATAAGATCCTTAGGTTTCCATTGTATACATTGTATATAGACAAGAAACTGTTGTTTGGATCCATTTTCCCTGTCTCATCCAGGTCAGACTCTTATTTTAGACACAGCAAATTTGGTAACACAGTATTTTTATAAAGTAGCTAAATGAGCAATTTTAAGTGAAGCAACTATTCATTTTAAACAACATTCTGGGTGTTTGAAAAGAATGCCACTGATGAATAATTTTTAACTTCCCCTACTTTTTTGACAATCTGATGAAAGTTGTGGGCTCTCTCCATATAAAAATGTACATGGCTCATTTATATGGACTGGGACATCATACATCCCTGCCATCCATGAACTCCTGATTAAAAATGTCCACCATCTATGAAACAAGTTTGGAAAGAAGGGTCTCTGGGTTTTATAAAACCATAAAATTATGTGTGTGGTTCAAATACAAGATAAATTGTTCAAATACAAACAAGTTCATGTTAACTGTAGTTTAACTAGAAAGAGTATAGCTGCTGTGTATAATGGATACTGTGGTGAGTGACCCAGACACCGCCCCCCCCCCCCCCACCGCCCTGAGGGTTGAGGATGTATTTGCCCAGATGCTGAAAGTGCTGTTGACACAGTCCTTAGTTGTTAGCCCCTGTGGAGATTGCCTTGGCTAGAGACTTCCCTTGCATAAGGGCATACGTCTTTCCATTGAAATCCCAGTGATTGATCTCTGTAGGATACAAGGGATTGAATCCATTGCCCTGACTTGAGACAACTCTTAAAGATCATCCCAGATTCAGAGCTCCTCATGGGGTTGTCTATATCCTTCGGAACTTTGTGGCAGCTGAATTTCTCCCTCTGCACAATCCTTTTCAACCCCGGCCCCCTTCCTTTCCACTGGTAGTGATCCCAAGAGCACCCTTTAATAAACTTCTTGCCTAGTAAAATCTGTCTCAAGGTCGGCTTCCTGGGAAACCCAGCCTTGTCACACTAGGGTTGAGTATTAGTACAAGTTAGTTTACTTCACACCATAAAAGTGGGCTTGGCTGAAATAAAAGTTTAGTGTGATGAACTTGAATTTAGACGCAAAATATGTGAAGCATCTCATTAGTGTTCCCTTAGACCTTGTATTTCCAGGGCTCTTTGGAAATCTGGGTTTCTTTGAATTCATTAGTGGTTTCCCAGTCTTGTTTTAGCTTTGCAGAAACCCCCCAAAGTCTCTGACAGCTTGATTTGTTTGGTCCCACAGTATGAATCTGTGAAAGGTGTAGGTTAAATGAGGAGTTACTTAAATATCCTGCAGAAATCTCTAGAGATTTCCCATGTTGATAAGTACATATGATAAGAGATCTCCTCTTGTCATAATCCTAACCATGTTATTTATCACAAATTCTAAGATTTCTTTCTTAGATAGCATTTAGAAAGTTCTTGCTTTTGTCATTATTATTGTAGTGATGTATGTCTATTTTAAATATTTGAAGAAGATGGAAAACCTTATAACAAGGAAAATCCTATGTGAAACTAAACTTTTCCTTCCTTCAAATTGGGATAATATTGTACATATTTTTGGTAACTTTTCTTTTTCATGTAATGTTATACGATAAACAGGTTTCCATATCCTCAGTTAATGATCTGTATATGGTTGCATAATATTCCATCCAGTGGGTAGACCATGTGTAACGTAGTTAGCCACCTTTTGTTATATCTTTGATTTTTCTCAATTTTGTTATTGTTAATAAATAACAATCATGATTGCCTTTTCTTTGAAACCAAACCTAGTATGTTTGCTTTAATTAGTTATTTAAAAATACTGGGTTCTTTCATCACTAAAATGTACTGAACCATTAGATGTAAGACCATTGTATCTTGATAGCCATTATTATTGTGCAACTTAAAGGGATACCATTCATATGGATGATGTAAGTTGAGTTCCTAAGTGCAGCGTCACCATTGTCACCGCCTCTGAAGGATTGCCACTGTGAATTTATGGATCTTCTTTGTTTGATTTTAGCACCAGAAGTTCAGGCTAATTTTTATATATGCTTGCCAGATAACAAGGAAGTATTTGAGACATTTACAGACTTGTCTACCAAGCAGATCTTGACTGGCAGTGACCTTTGGTCTCCCCAGATTTCACTTCATATTATCTGGTTATTTTAATCCAAGTGGTCCCTAGTTCCATTATCTGTCCCATAAGCAAGTTTATCAGGCAACTTACTTTCCCTCTCAGCAACCAATAAAATCTGTCAGGAGGAGTGGACTCTGAGTGTCTTTTCCTGAAGGTCATACCTACACTTTCTGTAAGTTCAAATTGAACAGTTTTTAAGATAAAATATAGTGGTGCTCTGATGAAGTTTATTACTTTTTAAATGTTCTCAGCTTCCCCCTAAGAATACAGTTGTATTTTAGAATTGAAAGGAATATTAGGGGGTGCCGGGGTGGCTCAGTCATTAAGTGTCTGCCTTTGGCTCATCCCAGGGCCTTTGGCATGATCCTGGGGTCCTAGGATTGAGCCCCGCATTGGGCTCCCTGCTTGGCGGGAAGCCTACTTCTCCCTCTCCCACTCCCCCTGCTTGTGTTTCCTCTTCCACTTTCTCTCTCTCTGTCAAATAAATAAATAAAATCTTAAAACAAAAAAGAAAGGAATATTAGTGTTCTTCTGTTTTATAGTAATTAGAAAGATCAAGTACCTTGCCCAAGACAACATAGCCAGCTAGGTTTTCATTACAGTTATCCGCTCCATGACCTACATGATGAGAAAATAGCACAGTTGAGAAGGAAACTCAACCAAAGAAATAATTGGTTACCAACCTGAATCTTTGCTGGGCATATTAAAGACCATAAACAGTAATTGCCAATATAGATATGGAAGCTTTTCACAACCTAAACTGAGTTTAAAACATTGCTTAGAGGGGCGCCTGGGTGGCTTAGTCGTTAAGCGTCTGCCTTTGGCTCAGGTCATGATCCCAGGGTCCTGGGATCCAACCCCGCATCGGGCTTCCCTGCTCAGCGGGAAGCCTGCTTCTCCCTCTCCCACTCCCCCTGCTGGTGTTCCCTCTCTCGCTGTGTCTATCTCTGTCCAATAAATAAATAAAATCTTAAAAAAAAAAAAAACCAAACATTGCTTAGAGTTTCTCATGATTTTGTTCTTGTGTTTTCTAATCACTGTAAACACATGATTGGACAAGTAACATTTATTATTATTTTTTAAAGATTTTATTTATTTGACAGAAAATACAAGCAGGGGAGGGACAGAGGCAGAGAGAGAGAGAGAGGGAGAAGCAGGCTCCCTGCTGTGCAGGGAGCCCGTTGCGGTGCTGGATCCCAGGACCCCAGGATCATGACCTGAGCTGAAGGCAGTTGCTTCACCGACTGAGCCACCCAGGTGCCCCTGGATAAATAACAATTAAAGGCCAATATAGATAGTCTATGCAGAAACTCATTTTGATAATTATAAATTGTGCCTAGTTGGTATTTTTTGCCAGAGCATAGGGTAGTAGATAAACAGTTGCCTAGAAATTAGGGGACTTAGTGAATTTTTCCTTTTTATATTTTATTAATTACTGTAGATCCCTTTTTTGCCGCCAATTATGACTGTTCATGCAGACTGTACTTCTACTGTTGATACTGGAAGGTACCATTAACAAAGTAGGTAAAGGTCAGAGCCTCTCTGAGTAACTTGCTTCACATGGTAAATTGATGTTTATGACTGCTTAGAACAACTGTGGAGACATGGTCAAAAAAAATTCTTTAAATGATGTTTAAAGTAGCTAGGTGATTGCAAGAAGTGTTTTGGGATTCCTTGTCCTTAGAACTATATCCTAGGGGAAGTCTCTTTTACCTTTACTTAGTGATTAGAACCTCAAAGGCAGAGTAATCAGTTCCACTTGACGAGGAATAAATCACCCACATTGAGACACGATAGTTCCTGACAACTGGCAAGCCTGATAAAAACCAAAACAAAAGATGTCAAGTAATCTGTGCCAATATGGAATTGGTGTGCAGCTTTGATGAATTCACATGTAGCATGCATTGGTGTTAGTCTTCCTCTGGTTTCATACATTTTTTTCTTTCTTTGTAAAATAAAAATTGTATGAGGAGAAAAACGCTCTATATAATATAATAATTACATTATTTCTGTCTTTTTTTACAACCCACTTAAGAGAACTATACTATGATTAGAGAAGGAAATGTCATCTTTCTGTAAATAGTTATTTAAAAAAAAAATCTTGAGTTTTAGTTCTTCTCTATGGTAATAAACTATATGTGTAAACCTGGTTGATCCTTCTCCTCCCTATTTATCATCAAGGATGTAGACATAGAGAATAAGCACCAATTCCTTTGATCTCTACAAAATTATACTCATGCAGAAATTGAATATTTGCCAATAGGTACTTCATGATCTCTTTCTGTATCAGACAGCGTTTGTGGAAAGTAGGAAAGAAGCCTGTAGAATTATAAAATATGTTATTTTCTGCAGCAATTATTAGTTTTCAGTATAATCAAAAACAAGTAAGAGAGGGCGCCTGGGTGGCTCAGTCATTAAGCGTCTGCCTTCGGCTCAGGTCATGATCCCAGGGTCCTGGGATCGAGCCCCTCATTGGGCTCCCTGCTCAGTGGGAAGCCTGCTTGTCCCTCTCCCACTGCCCCTGCTGGTGTTCCTTCTTTTGCTGTGTCTGTCTCTGTCCAATAAATAAATAAAATCTTAACAAAACAAAACGAGAGGGAAAATCTTTTTAAATCATTTTAACTGTTTCATTGTCAAGTGCTTTCTAGTCCAAACTAGCTTCTTTCTAGCCCTTGGAAGTCAGGCCACAGACTGTTTTAATAAAATTGTAATACTGAAATCCGTATTATCAGGTGTGTTTGGCTTTGCCCACTAGCTTGAGTGTATTGAGTTTGGATATATGTTCTTCCATGGAAGATGTACTTTTGCATTTGCAGTGGTTTGGTACCTCCACCCTTCATTCTTTGCTTCAGTAGAGGATACTATTTTAATATAAATGACTATAGTAAAATGTACTGTGTTTATTAATAAATAGTATTTAAAAATAAGGGATAATTTATGTAAAGATGCTTGAGTCATTTTGTATGATTGTTTTTTCTTTTTTTCATCACAGAACATATTTATAGCATAGTGATTAAGAGTAGGATTCTAGAGGTAGATTGCCTAGGAATTATTTCATAGACTTCTGGTGATGCTTAAATAGTTGTTATATATATGGTTCTTACAACAATGCCTGACTGAAAAAGAATCCTCTATTCTTTTTTTTTTAATAAAGATTTTATTTATTTATTAGAGAGAGAGTGAGTGAGAGGGAGAAGCAGACTCCCTGCTGAGTGGGGAGCCTGACACAGGGCTCCATCTCAGGATCCTGAGATCATGACCTGAGCCAACGATGCTTAACCGACTGAGCCACCCAGGTGCCCCAGGAGAATACCACACTCTTTTTAAGTGTTAATTATCATCCGTTATCACTACCACCTCCTTCTCCTCCTCCTCACCACCACCGCCATTATTATTATTGTTATATTGTTATTTTAGGGGTTTTGTGGTTTCTGTTCCTACAAAATGGAGAGGGTTTTTTGTTTTGTTTTGTTTTGCGATAGTCTAAGCATATTTAAAGGAGTATTTTTCCACTTAACATGATTCCAAATAATTATTTTTATTGTTCATATTCAAGTATGTGCACAACTGATCCAGTTTTTTTCTTGGCTGTTGTATTCAAAGCTTTTTGTAAATCATTGATTTTAGAGCCTGTGGATAATTGAATTTAGTATAGAAATAGGAAACTATATTTTATAGAAATTGCATAGTAAGTACTGAAATGCCATGATATGACACTGTCTGGTGATAAGCTTTTACATTGTCAACATTAGTTGAGAGCACAGTTTTGAATCACAACAATAGCGAGAATGTGTAACAGCAGCTCTCAGTAGTGCTCGTGTTATCCATCATGTTGCTAGGTAAACTAAAAGAGAGGTAGTTTTGTACACACTCCTCCTCCCACATACCACACACAGCATCTTTAGGGTTTATTCAGTGCTTATGTGGCTAGTTTGCACATATCTGTGTCTATTTCAGGACTTCCTTGCTGATGGCAGCTTGCCCAAAGGAGGCAATTTTACTGTCCACTGTCCTTCATTTTGTCAGTTCTTTTCACTATGGAATGTTTATTCCTCCTCTTTAGAAGTGAATAGCCATCCTTTTCCTCCCATCCAGCTCAACAATCTGTTTAGACAGCTGGGTAATTGAAAAAGAAAGTAGCTTAGGGATAACTTGTTAATGGGGATTTTACCAAGTTTAGCAGCTTCTGCACCTGAGTATATTATGAAAAGTTTTTGCCTGAAAAGAATAATGGATTCCTTTGATAGTGTGACTACATATAAATTATAGGAGTGTATTGTTAGCAGTTTAACTTAATTTCTTTTTTAGATGCTGATGATGAGGGAGAAAGAAGGGTATTTTCCTTATGATGCATAGAAGGGCTGTTTGTGTATTAGGTGGGTTTCTAAAACAAACCTCTGTTTTCTTGTATGTAAAACTTGGCTGGTTCTGTGAAATTTCATTTTAAATAATGGTTCTTGTGCTGCCCTTTCTTGACAAGAAAGTCTAATTGGCAGTGTGATTTTATCTTTTCTTTGCTTAATAAGGTTTATATGTTAGCAACTGGAATGGCATGTATAGCTGGTTAAACATGTAAACACCAGGGCATTACATGCTTTGTGTGTATGGAGTATTAGATTTTTGAGTGAAAAAATTCTCTTTAGTGGTTGTGAGTGTACCTAAGTATTGATCCATATGAGATTCTAATAGTAGTGTCTGATTAAAGGAAGACTAATGATTTTCATCTGTGCTGGTCTTGAACTTTTATGGTATCAAAAAGACTGGAGCCTATTTCAGGTATTTTACTGATTTGCCTGTGTGATTATTTCTTTGTTAAAGAACAAAAATCTAAGCCTTACACAGTAGTTGTGGTATCTTATTCTAAATGTACCAGATCTTTTTGCATAGCTTTTTGTTCTGCTTGTGGAATCGTCATTGACTCTAGAGAGAGACTTTTTTCCTCTTTCTCTATAGAGTGAGGCAGTTCCTTAAGGAGCTTATATAAATTGATTAATGCAGGAAGTTATCTGAACGTTGTATCTAGACTTCTTTTGTTTGCATTTTTGTTTTGTTTCAAGTTTTTATTAAATTCCAGTTAACATATTGTGTAATATTTTCGGGAATAGAATTTAGTAATTCATCACTTACATACAACATGCAGTGCTCATCATGGTAAGTGCCCTCTTTAATACCCATCACCCGTTTAGCCCATCCCCCCACCCAATTCCCCTCTGGTAACCATCAGTTTGTTCTCTATAGTTAAAAGTCTCTTTTATGGTTTGCCTTTCTCTCTCTTTTTTCCCTTTCCCCTATGACCATCTGTTTTGTTTCTTAAATTTCACATATGAGTGAAATCACATGGTATTTGTCTTTCTCTGACTTACTTCTCTTAGCATAATACACTCTAGCTCCATCCACATCATTGCAAGTGGCAAGATTTCATTCTTTTTGATGGCTGAAATATTCCATTTTATATATAGACTGCATCTTCTTTATCCATTCATCAGATGATGGACATTTGGGCTCTTCCATAATTTGGCTATTGTAGATAATGCTACTATAAACTTCGGGATGCATGTGCCCCTTCAAATCATATTTTTGTATCCTTTGGCTAAATACCTAGTAGTGTAATCGCTATGTTGTAGGGCTAGTTCTATTTTTAACTTTTTGAGGAATCTCCATACTATTCTCCAGCATGGCTGCACCAGTTTGCATTCCCACCAATAGTGTAGGAGCGTTCCCGTTTCTCTGCATCTTCACCAACATCTGTTGTTTCTTGTGTTGTTAATTTTAGGCATTCTGACAGGGGTAAGGTGGTATCTCATTGTAGTTTTGATTTGTATTTCCCTGATAGTGAGTGATACTGAGCATCTTTTCATGTGTCTATTAGCCAGTATCTAGGCTTCTTTTGTAGTTCCATTCTTGACAGGAGTTTGTGTGTATGCCTAAATACAGTTTCTAAAGTCCAAGCTTACATATTATTCATTTACTGATTAATGAACCAATATTTATTATACACCTAGTGTGTGCCAGATATGAAGATAGAAAACTGGGGTAGAGGGGCAGGATCCAGTCTACTTGTGAAGACATGTATCAAACAAAGAATTACAGTATGGTCAGGGATTAGTGTTGCAATGTATATATAGATGGGATAAATGAGATAAAGGTGGTAAATGTATAGATAGATGAAAGAATGGAGAGTGTGTGTGTGTATGTATATTTTACATGTATATGTGTGATTGAGTACAAAGAGAGCATTTTATTCTCATAGAGGTAAGAGCAAGGAAATCTTTTCAAAGGAAATAACATTTATGTTGCTTTTTGAAAGCCATGTAAAATATACCAGCTAGCTCTAGTATTAGCTCAAGAGGAGACTAATTCTCCTGCTTGATTTTTCTCTATAGAACCTATTGCCATCTTACGTACCATGTTTATTTCATTCATTCATTGTCTGCTGTATTAGGATGTAATCTCCTTGAGGATAGGGATTTTGTTAGTTCCCATACATTACTTCATTAGTTTTTGATGTAGTGTTCCATGATTCATTGTTTGCATATAATCCCCAGTGCTCATTGCAATACATGCTCTCCTTAATACCCATCACCAGGCTAACCCATCCCTCACCCCCCGCCCCCGAAACCCTCAGTTTGTTTCTTGGAGTCCATAGTCTCTCATCATTCGTCTCCCTCTCTGATGTCTCCCCCCTTCATTTTCCCTTCCTTCTCCTAATGTCCTCCATGTTATTCCTTATGTTCCACATATAAGTGAAGCCACTTGATAATTGTCTTCCTTTGCTTGACTTATTTCACTTTTGATTTCTTCTATATTCTCAACACCTAGAAAAGTTTCTGGCACATAGCAAGAGCTCAAGTATGTGTTGAATGAATGAGTAAAGTTTGTGAGTTCTACAGTAATTGCTTTTTTTCTTTTAGTTTATTAAGACTCTCTCTCTACAATTCCTTCATATTTTTTGCTCAGTATTTTTCATTATGTGTACTTTAATCTCCCATGATAACGTGCTATCTCTATAATGTTTTTCAAACCCACCCCCTTTTTTCCATCTCTTAGCTCATTTAATTCTTCAGTATCTCTTACCTGAATTGATAAACTCTAATTGTTTTCCATGTCTCTTTGCAAGTCCCTTTAAATTTTTTCTCCACAGCCATCAGAATTATCTATCTAAAATGCAGAACTGACCAGACCATTTCTTTGCTTAAAAATACCTAATGGTTCCCATCTGTCTAGGAAAAGGTTTGTGCTCTTTAGATTGCACACAGGGCCATCCGTAGCCTGGGATTCAGCTACAAAATGATGAGTTCTCTTACCATCTTATAAGATAATAAAAATCGGTCTATTCATTTTTCTTTGTACCACTAGTGCCTGGAATATAGTAAGAATTGAATAAATACTTCGTTGAGTAAATGAATGCATACAGATGTGTATGAAGGAATGAATAACTACGATAAGGAATTTCATTGAAAATGTATCATGTTTAGATAAAAGGTGATACAAAAATATATTTTAACACTAGCATTTAAGGACGATTTTTCTTTATACAGCTGATTTGTCTTACTGTCTTGTTCTAATCCCCAGTTTACTGTGAAGTGATTTACAGTGTCATTATGGAAGTAGTCCCCTGTCTCATGTCTTCCCTATCATTCCTCTCTCAATCCCATCTCTATATGTTGGCTCTTTTCTCTCTGGCTACTTTCCATATTTTTTTAGAGATTTATGTATATACATGTATGTCCATAGCTACATGTGCATCTTTTCTCTGTTCTGGCTATAAATTCTGTCTTTAAAATTTTGCATGCAGCTCTGAAACCTTAGTATTAAATTATTTCTATGGAACATGCACTCAGAGACACCCCTGATGTACCTGTTTCCAACTTAAAATGATTTTTATTGTGACTATTTGTATTTCTCTTAATTTCCTTTTTTCCCCCACACTCAGATTGAAAATCTTCAAGAGCAACTTAGAGATAAGGAGAAGCAAATGAGCAGCTTAAAAGAACGAGTCAAATCCTTGCAGGCTGACACTACCAACACCGACACTGCCTTGACAACTTTGGAGGAGGCCCTTGCAGAGAAAGTGAGTGACTGGTTTGGACTCTTCATAGACACATTTGTTCTGCTTTCTCATTAATCTAAAATTTTCTCTAGTAATGAGACTTGGATATAAAAGGCAGAAGAAATCCCTTAGGGCAAAAGAGAAAAGAGCTTTCTGTACTATTGCTGTTGCAGATAGTATAAATGGATAGGAAACCATTTTGTTTTTGTCAACGTAAGCATCTGTTGCTCGGCAAGATGGATTCCACACTAGAGGGTAGTGGCTGAAAGTTTTCTTCCCTCCTTTCCTTCTTTTCTTTTTTTCCCCTCTTCTTTCCTCTTTTTTTTTCTTTTTTCTCTTCTCTTCTCTTATAGGTATATTTATTTTAAAGAGAGAGAGGATAAGGGCAGGGGGAGAGGGAGAGAGAAACTCAGACAGACTCTACACTGAGCTAGGAGCCTGAGCTCACCACCCTGAGATCATGACCCGAGTGGAAACCAAGAGTCAAGACACTTAACCAACTGTACCACCCAGGCATCCCCATGGCTGAAATTTCTAAAGACTAAGCCATACATTCCTATTTACTATCTTCTGAAGAAAAAGAAAAGTTCTTTTTATTTATCTCATCAACTAGAATTTGGAAATGTGGGAACATCAGACATTGACCATTAGGAAGCAATATATAGTTAGTTCTCCTTTACTGTACCATGTTGGTACCTAATATAGTCTTGAATTTTAGTTATTAATACAACATACTTGCTGTTTTTCTAGTCTTGGCCTTGCTACTTCATTTTGCGTTTATGAGCAAACCTAATTTTTCAGGAATGGTTGACTAAGTAAAGAAGTGGCCCAGCCAGTTAGGTGTTAATGTCTTGGAAGGAAATTTAAGGAATCTTAGTGGGGCATTTTAATGGGATTTTTTTTTTTAAAGGAATAGGGTCACTGTTCCTTAAGCCTCTTGGACTCACAATGCTTTAGGCTATGTGCCAGGGATCAAGTCTTGATCTTTGAATATAGTCAGAAATAATACCCAGAAATATACTTAAATTGCTTCAACTTTTAGGCTTCCTGAGTATCTGTTGACAGAAGTTTTAATGGGTTCTCTCTCTTCTCCCCCCTTTTTTATGCTTTAAGCTCAACATTTCATAATCCCCCAAATCTCCTCCTTTTTTGGTTTGTGAATTGTGAGTTGTTTCCATTGCCTTGTGGGCAACATGTGAATTACATATAAAAAAGAAAGATCTGTTACTTATCGCCCGTAGGGGTGTGGGTGTGTGTGTGTGCGTGTGTGTGTGTGTGTGCGTGTGCGTGTGTGTGCGTGTGTGTAAAGTTTTTGGATACTTGGAAATTGAATTGAAAGGGATTATTCCAAAAGAATACTTTAAGGACTTCTAATACAGTTTGAGATTATAGGAAAAGAAACCTCAGGGAATCAAAAGAACAAAGACACATCTTTGTTATTGCAAGGATGAATTCCTTGAAAAGTAGATTATTAAAAACTATCACTGTCTTTTGAATGGAACATGAAAGTGTGAAATTTTATCAGCTAAAAGCTGAATTAGAGTCATATGAGTATGAAAGGAATTTTCTTACGTGTTGATGTGGTCTCTCATCAGGAGCGGACAATTGAACGCCTAAAGGAGCAGCGGGACAGAGATGAACGAGAGAAGCAAGAGGAAATTGATAACTACAAAAAAGATCTTAAAGACTTGAAAGAAAAAGTCAGCTTATTGCAAGGCGACCTCTCAGAAAAAGAGGTTAAGATCACCGAAATAGAATGATTTGGTTTGCTTAGTGTATTATATGTATATGATGTTGGTGTTTACATAATGCATATAAAAATGTATTTGATGGAAGATTTTCTTAATATTCTCATAACAGGCCTTTTCAGAAGATGTTAAGGGGTATTTTGGGAAGCTTTGCAGAGACATAGTAGGTTGGATCATTCATTTTCTAAATCTTTAGCTTTTTCAGTATGTTATGAGTTGGTTTCTTACTTGTTAATGACATTCGTATAGACCCTAAAATAACTGAAGCAGTTATACATGGAAAATACAGTGCAAATGGTAAGAAAGGTGACAGATGAAAAGAGTATGCAAATGGAGGGCTGCTTATTTACAGTATCTCTTAAAGTGCATCTCAGTATTGGCAAAGAAAGCTTCAGAGATTGCTGGCCAGTTAGGTGACTTAGTATCTTTTGGTCTTGCTTTTTAGAAGATCCTGTTAATGTGACCCATATAGTAAAAATACTACTGCCTTGTGATCATGTGATAATTAATGCCTGAGCTTTAGGGACACTCTCCGATTTTCTTTCTAGTATCTTTAAGACAATTTATGGAAATTTAAGTTTCTAGTGGAACTTTCCTTCTAAAAAGGAAAAGTATTTTATATTTAAGTCCGTGTGGTTCCTACAGTAACTAGTGGTGAGTACTACTGCGAGTGACTAGTTTCACTCACGAAGCTAGATCTACTTCCAATTATTTTATGGGAATGGATATGTATTGATAGAACTCTTTAAATCACAATTCAGTTGGTATTTCTTGGGAATTCAGCTTATTTTAGTTAGGACTTGAAAGCTGAGGCTGACATTGTTTTATATTTCATGAATGCTCTTGAAATGGAAGTGTTAGTATATAGTAATAAACAGAACTACAAGCCACCAAGATAATAAATTTTAAAATTTACATTTCCATTTTGTTTGTACTTAGTATTTAGTCTAGATGTGTGCTGCTTCTTTCAGGCTTCACTCTTGGATCTGAAAGAGCATGCTTCTTCCCTGGCTTCCTCAGGACTGAAAAAGGACTCAAGGCTTAAGACACTGGAGATTGCTTTGGAACAGAAGAAGGAGGAGTGTCTGAAAATGGAATCACAATTGAAAAAGGTTAAAATTTTTCCACTTTTCTTACTATGCTTTAAGAACATAGTAGAGAGCTCTGCAGTGTTCAATGTGTAATAAATTACCAATGATGTAATAATCCCCCACAGTTGAAAATACCATTTATACCTTCATCAGTTCTCTTAATGTTCTTGTCCTGTTTTATTTTACTACTGAGAATCCTCAAACTCTTAGAAAATTGACAGATCAGAGAAAGAGTAAGAAATTCAGCTCCTTTATGGACAAAGTATTTAAGACCGCAATGTAAAAATCTTAATTATCTGATATATTCCTTCCATTAGCATTGAGCTTCCTAGAAGGAGATGATTTAGCAGTGATAGTCACCCATGCTGGCGAGTGTTAGGATGTGGTACAGCTATTTATTTTCCATTTCTTTGATTTATTTCCCTCTAAGATTTATATGGCAGTTTGTAGTTTTCAAAACACTTTCGTATTTATAATCTCTGAGCTACCAACTTTGTGAGAATTGGAGCTATGACTTTTGAGCAGTTAACTGAGTCCAGTTTATATTGATGACTAATGAGAAAGGGTGCAGCCTAGTTTTGACAAGTTAATTCTTGTTCTCTTTCCATATATTGGGTGTATTCAACATGATACCCTTGCAGTGAATCTTCATGTAGGGTATGTCAAAAGTAAAATCATGTTTTTAAGCTAAAGAAAGAAAGAAAATCTAGTATCTTAAAATTACTTGTGAATAAGTAGGAAAATTCTATTTGTGAGATTATAGATTCTGATTATAACCAATTCAGATTTGATAGTTGGCTTTTTTTCCTCACTGAAAGATGGAGGTAGTTTTCTATTTAATACCTGAATATCGAAGATTAAGTTGCTTATATGTATTTAGGGTTATAAAACAGAGCGGTAACTATCAAGAGTAATATTATTCATTAGTATTCCAGACTTTCTTGCTCTCGACAGTCCCACATTTTCTTTCTGTTTGTTTATTTTTAACCTCTTTGTTACCATAATCTCTTATGTCTTGGACTTTATATTTAGGTTTATGAGGAAAAATAAAGTTATCTTTGGGTAGAAGAGGTTGATGGCTTTCCCCTATTTTGATTTGTTACCTGTTTTACTAATGGCCAATTTTCTTTTCATATTTTCCCTTGTTTTGTTCTGGATGATTGTTTCTTTCATTTTAATTCATTACTGATCTTTTCCTATTATACTGCTTCCACAATGCCGAACTCCAACAAGGAGGTTGTTACTATAGTTTTCCATATGTTTCATTTGTTTTTTGCTTTTTCTCCCCTCTTTTAATTGAGCATTTTATATAATTCTATCTTCTTGTTCCTTTTAGCATATTATAGTTCTTAAATTTTTTCAAGTGATTACCCTAGAGCTTGCCATATATGTTTTTGACTTATCCCCCAACTTTATGGAGATACAGTTAACAAATAAAAATTGTCTATATTTAAGGCGTACAACATGAAGATTTGTGTGTACATTGTGAAATGATTACCACAGTCAACCTAGTTAACACATTCATTACCTCACATATTACTATTTTTTTTTTGTGGTGAGAGTACTTTTTAATACTCTTAGCAAATTTCAAGTATATAGTACAGTATTATTAAGTATGGTCACCATACTATACATTAGATTCCCAGAGCTTATTGATCTTACAACTGAAAATTTGTACCCTTCCATCAACATCTCATTTTTCCACCCTCCATCCCCTGACAACCACCATTCTATTTTGCTTCTATGAGTTCAGCTTTTTTAGATTCTACATATAAGTGAGAGCATACAGTATTTGTCTTTCTGTGTCTAGCTTAGTTTCACTCAGCATAATGTCCTCCGTGTTCATCCATGTTGTCACAAATGGCAGGATTTCCTTTCTTTTTATGATTAAATAATATTTCAGTACACACACACACACACACACACACACACACACACACAGATACACATACACATCGTATTTCCTTTATCCAGCCATCTATTGATGGACACTTAGATTCTTCCAGTATCTTGGCTCTTGTGAGTAATGCTGCAATGTACATGAGAGTGCAGATATCTCTTTGAGATATTGATTTCATTTCTTTTGGATATATATCCAGGAATGGGATTGCTGGATCATGTGGTAGCTCCATTTAAGAATTTCTGAGGAAGTTTTGTACTGTTTTCCGTAATGGCCTTATGAATTTGCATTCCCACCAACAGGGTACAAGGGTTCCTTTTTCTTCATACCCTTGCCAACTCTTATTTCTAGTCTTTTTGATGATAGCCATTCTAACAGATGTTCGTTGTTATCTCACCGTGTTTTCGATTTGCATTTCCTTGATGGTTAGTGATGTTGAGCTACTTTTCACGTACCTGTTGGCCATTGGTCTGTCTTCGTTGGAAGAATATCTGTTCGGGTCCTTCACCACACGTTTTAATGGGATTATTTGTGTTTGTGCTATTTAGTTGTATGAGTTTCTTACATATTTTGAATATTAATCCCTTGTCAGCCTTAAGGTTTACAAATATTTTCTCCCATTCCGTAGGTTGCCTTTTCATTTTGTTGATAGTTTTCTTTGCTGTATAGAAGCTGTTTAGTGTGATGTAGTCCACCTGTTTTTGCTTTTTTTTTGCCTCTGCTTTTGGTGTCATATCAAAAAAAATCATGCAGTAAACATTTTTAATCTAAATTCACTTTAAAAAAATGTTATCCAACTTTATGTGTCATGCAGGTACAGACACCAGAATACGCCCAGAATCCTCCCTTCCCTGATGACATTGTTATCATTCATTTCATTTATCCATATACGATAATCACCCAGGACATTACTATTACTACTTTAAAGCATTATCTTTTAGGTGAAGAATAAGAATAATAAAAGATGTAGTTTTAGCTTTATTCCTTCTCCAGTTCTTTTTCTTTATGTATATATATGAGTTTCTGACCTATATAATTTTCTTCTGCCTGAGAACTTTTTTTTTCTTTTTTGAGAGAGAGAGCATGAGTGGTGGGGGAGGGGCAGAGGGAGAGAGAGAATCTTAACACACTCCACTCCCAGTGCATGACTCCATCTCACGACCCTGAGATCATGACCTGAGCCAAAATCAAGAGTGAGATGCTTAACTGACTGAGCCACCCAGGTGCCCCCTGAAGAACTTTTAATATATTCTCGCAGGGTAGGTTTCCTGGCTGATTTTCTCAGTTTTTATTTGTTTAAGAAAGTCTCTATTTCTCGTTCACTTTTGAAAGATAGTAACACTGGATATGGGTTTCTAGATTGGTGGGGTTTTTTTCTCTGTAACACTTCAAAGGCTTCAGTCTGCTGTCTTATGTGATTTCTGATGAGAAAAAGTCTACTGTAGATCTTAACATTGTTGTTCTATAAGTAAAGTGTTTTTCCCCCTCTAATTTCTTTTAAGCTTTTTTCTTTGTCTTTCATTTTCTACAGTTTTAATATGATATGCCTGTGTATAGATGTTTAGAATTTATATTGCCTGATGTTCTGAGCTTCCTGACTTGGTGTGTATCTTTAACTTTGGAAAATTCTCAGCCATTATTACTTAACAATATTTCTTCCCCTTTTTTTTCCTTTTTGTATTCCAATTATGTGTGTGTTGCACCTTTTGAAATTGGCCCATAGTTCTGAATGTTCTGTACTGTTCTTCCTATTTTTTTTTTCTCTTTTCATTTCATTTCATTTCATTCATCATGACCTGAGCTGAAGAATTTCCTTTTGATTCTTTCTTAGAGTGTCCATCTCTCTGATTATATTACCTAACTGTTCTTGGATATTGCTTACTTTTCCCATTAGGGACCTTAACTGTTAATCAGTTATTTTAAATGCCCTGTCTGATTAATTCAACATCAATGTCAGATATCTGAGTCTGGTTCTGATGCTTGCTCTGTCTTTTCAGACTATGCTTTTTCTTGCCTTTTAGCACACCTCGTAATTTTTTTTTGTTGAAAGCCAGATGTGTTGTATCAGATAGCAGAAGTTTCTTTTCTTTTCTTTTTTTTTTTTTTTTTTTAGAGATTTTATTTATTTGAGAGAGAGCACAAGCAGAGAGGGAAGGGGCAGAGGGAGAGGGAGAAGCAGACTCTCTATCGAGCAGGGAGCCCGATGTGGGGCTCAGTCCCAGAACCCTGAGATCATGACCTGAGCTGAAGGCAGACATGTAACTAACTGACCACCCAGGCACTTCCATTTTGGGAAGTTTCTGTTGACCTGTCTTTGAGCTTACTGATTCTTTTTTCAACCATATCCAGTCTACTGATGTGTCCATCAAAGGCATTAATTTTTCTTATGTGTTTTTTATACCTAGAATTTCCTTTTGATTCTTTCTTAGAGTGTCCATCTCTCTGATTATATTACCTAACTGTTCTTGGATATTGCTTACTTTTCCCATTAGGGACCTTAACTGTTAATCTGTTATTTTAAATGCCCTGTCTGATTAATTCAACATCAATGTCAGATATCTGAGTCTGGTTCTGATGCTTGCTCTGTCTTTTCAGACTATGCTTTTTCTTGCCTTTTAGCACACCTCGTAATTTTTTTTTGTTGAAAGCCAGATGTGTTGTATCAGATAGCAGGTAAATAGGCATATGTTTAAGGTTTTAGTCTGGCTAGAAGTTGAGCTGTATTTGTTTGCTGTAGCCGTAGGTGCCAGAGGCTTCGAATTCCTCTAGTGTTCTCATCTCTGTTGACTTTGGATTTCTCTCTTCAGAGAGAGTCTGCGTGTTGTAACTCTTTCAGCTCTTATCCTTTGTTACTATACTGGAGACCTGTTGGTGTGGTGGTAAGGTGTGGGGGAAGATAAACTTTCTATAGTCTAATGATTAAGTCTTGGTCTTTTATGAGCCTGTGTCCCTGGCTGTGACCTTCCCAAAGGTTTTCCCCCTTAGGTAGAGGGGATTAGAATGGGAGAAATGCCCATCTGCCAGGCAGGATAAAACTATCTTAAAATCTTTACTTCTGGAGAATCTGCCTTTGGGTAGAGTACAGTTTGGGCATATTTCACAATTATTGCCCCCCATACCCTTACCAGAACCACACAGGGATTTTTGTCAGTTTTTCACTGTGAGAACCTGGTGGGGTTCCTGGATGTAGAATCCATTATTAAGGTGAGTTTGCCCTAGAATTGCAGCATCTAGGACTTTCTAACTGTTATGCTTATACACACTCAGCCTCTAGTAATTCTTCAAAGTCACCATTGAAGTGTTTCTACCAACAGCTTTGCTCCCGGTGGGTAGAGCTCAACTCTGACTCTCTGGATTTGCCTGTGACTCTTGATTTTGGAGTTGTAGTTTGCCCTTTGACCTCAGTTCTCTGATAGGTCCAGGGGAAGTAATTGATTTTCAGTTTTTTAACTTTTTCTTGTTTTAAGAATGGTAGTAATGACTTCAGACTTTTTACATGTTGGAGCTGAAGTTACAACAGTTTTCCATATGGAACATATCTACGCAGTCTTGTTTTATGAAGATATATATGTGAATTTTGCTATTTAGAATAACATTTAAAACCTAAAATAAAAATACTATTATTGCCTATATTTGGGAATCAGCTTTAGTTTTATTAATTAACACATAAATATTTATGGAATCAATAGGTTACCTATCCTAAGGAATTTGAGAGTATATCGCAGAGGTGTGAATTAACAATATACGTGGCTATTTATTTATTTATTTCTGGGGGTGTGGGGCGCGCGCACGTGGGAGAGGGAGATAAGCAGGACCCGGGACTCTGAGATCATGACCTGAGCTGAAAGCTCAAGTGACTGAGCCATCCAGGCGCCCCCAATATACATGTCTTATATAGCTTTTTTAGTTCTATTAAATGTCAAATGAACTTGAATATTTATATTATCAAAGTGTTTCTAAACTCATTAATTTATATTGGAAATTACCTCTCAAGAAAGAAGAGGAAAGAAGAGAAAAACCTTTGATCTTAAAATATGTCTTAGAATAAATGAGACTGTATTTTCTAATTTAAGATTGAGATAAGAACTAAGCAATAAGATGTAATAAGACTCAGAACAATTGTTAAATGTTGTGCTTCAGATTTTATCTCATTCTAGTAGATAAATACTTCCCTAGCACTATTACATTTTAAAAGCAGGGCAGTGAAATAGAGAAAGACAAATACCATATAATCTCACTTATATGTGGAATGTAAAAACAAAACTAACCTGAATCCATCGATGTAGAGAATAGATTGCTGGTTGCCAGGAGGGTGGGAAGAGTGGTGGTATGTGGGCAAAATGGGTGAAGCGAATTAGAAGGTAAAAACTTCCAGTTATAAAATAAATAAGTCCTGGGATGTAATGTACAACATGGTGATTAGTTAATAATACTTTACTGTATATTTGAAAGTTGCTAAGAGAGTAGATCTTAAAAGTTCTCATCACAAGAAGAAAATTATTTATAGCTTTGTAGTAATAGATGTTAATTAGATATATTGTGGTGATTATTTCACAGTATACTATACATATGTCAAATCATTATGGTGTACACCTGTAACTAATATAATGTTATATGTCAGTTGTGTCTAAAAAAATAGAGCCAAATATCATCAGATGATTTTTCAGTTTTTTTTTTTTTGCTACAATTTTAATTCTTTAGGAGCTTATTAGGCCTAGGATTTTGTTGTCTTTGTTTTCTCTATTAGCATTTTTTTGTTTTGTTTTATAGCTTATTTTTAGGTTTATTTTTGTTTATTTTTTTACATGGATACAATTTATTTTTTTTTGTGGAAACTTCTAAAATTTACTCTTAACAGTTTTCAGATAGTATTGTTAACCGTAGTCACCATGCTGGGTATACATCCTGAGAACTTACTATCTTATAATTGGAGGTTTGTACTCTGACCACTTTCACCCACTTCACACACTCCTCTCCCTGCCTCTGGTAACCAACTATCTGTTTTGTTTGTTTGAGTTCAGTTGTTTAGATTCCACATATAAGCGAGATCATATAATATTTCTCTTTCTCTGTCTGACATACTTCATTTTGCATAATGCCCTCAAGTTTCATCCATGTTGTTACAAATAGACAGAATTCCTTCTTTTATTAATGGGTAAATTTATTAATTTACATATGCATGCTGTATATGCACTGTGACTTCTTTATCCATTCATCCATCAGTGGACAGTTAGGTTGATTCCTGTCTTGTCTATTATAGATAACGTTGCAATGAGTATGGGGGTACAGATAATCTTCTTGAGATAATGATTGTGTTTCCTTTGGATGTATACCCTGAAGCAGAATTCCTGGATCATATGGTAGTTCTGTTTTTAACTTTTTGAGGAAGCTTCATCCTGTTTTCCATAGTGATGATATCAAATAACATTCCCACAAATAGTGTATATATGAGTTCTCTTTTCTGTACATCCCCACCATACTTATTTCTCTTTTTTTTTCTTCTCAAACTATTCCAAAAAATAGAGAGGGAAGGAAAACTTCCAAATTCATTTCATGGGGGCCACCATTACCCTGATACCAAAACCAGATAAAGACTCCACTAAAAAGGAAAACTACAGGCCAGTGTCCCTGATGAACATGGATGCAGAAATTCTTAATAAAACACTAACAAACCGAACACAACAATACATTAAAAAAATCATTCACCACAGTCAAGTAACATTTGTTTCTGGGTTGCAGGGGTGTTTCAGTATTCACAAATCAATCAATGTGATATACCACATTAATAAAAGAAAAGAGCCATATGATCATTTCAGTAGATAGAGGAAAAGCATTTGACAAAGTATAACATCCAGTCATGATAAAAACCCTCAACAAAGCAGGTCTAGAGGAACATACCTCAGCATAATAAAGGCATATATGAAAAACCCACAGCTGATATTATCCTCAGTGGGGAAAACCTGAGAGCTTTTCCTCTAGGGTCAGAAACAAGACAGGGATGTCTACACTCACTAAGTTATTTAATATAGTACTGGAAGTCCTAGCCACAGCAGTCAGACAACAAAAAGAAATTAAAAGTCATCCAAATTGGTAAGGAAGAAGTCAAACTTTCACTATGTGCAGATCATGTGATAATTTGTATAGAAAACCTGAAAGACTTCACAACAGAACTGCTAGAACTGATCAACGAATTCAGTAAAGTTACCAGGATACAAAGTAAACGTTGAGAAATCTGTTGTATTTCTATACACCAGAAGCAACAGAAAGAAAAATTAAGGAATCAATCCCATTTATAGTTGTACCAGAAACAATTAAGATCCCTAGGAATGAATCTAACCAAAGAGGTGAAAGACTTGTACTCTGGGAACTATAGAACACTGATGAAAGGAATTGTAGATGACACAAAGAAATGGAAAGACATTCCATGCTTATGGATTGGACGAACAAATATTGTTAGAATGTCTATACTACCCAAAGCAATCTATACATTTAATGCAGTGCCTGTTAAAATACCACTAGCAGGGGTGCCTGGGTGGCTCAGTCAGTTACGCATCTGCTTTCAGCTCAGGTCATGATCCCAGGGTCATGGTGTTGAGTCCTACATCAGGCTCTCTGCTCAGCAGGGAACTTGCTTCTTCCTCTCCCTCTGCCCCCCCACCCTTCATTTGTACTCTCTCTCTCTCAAATAAAGAAATAAAATATTTAAAAAAAATACCACCAGCATTTTTCACAGAGCTAGAACAAACAATCCTAAAATTTATATGGAACCACAGAAGACCCTGAATAGCCAAAGGAATCTTGAAAAACAAAAGCAGAGTTGGAGGCATCACAATTCTGGACTTCAAGTTATATTTCAAAGCTGTAGTGATCAAAACAGTACAGTACTAGCACAAAAATAGAACAGAATAGAAATGGAACAGAAATACTTCTAGCTTAGGAATTTATACCCTGTATGTGAATTTCCATATTTTATGTCTTCAGCATGAGATAATAACCTCAGAGTTATTAAGGAAAACATTGAAAATCAACTTCTGAATTACCAGAACTGTAAAAAGTGCTAAATTTTTTTCCTTTTTTTTTCCCTTTGGGAAGAAATATCTCTTTCTGGAGAATTTTCTTATGGCAAGTTTTAAAAAATTATATTTTTGATCTTTTCTTTCTCTTGTTCCTTTTCTTATAGCATTTCCTTCTGCCTCTTTTTATTCTTTTCTTACTGACTTCTCCCTTTAGGATCCTGACATAGTATTAAGCCACCCATTCAGAATAGTAAGTGATGTGACAGAGTAGTGCCATAAAGCCCTGGTTGATGTTTTTTTCTGTATTTGTATGAGTGGTTTTTTTACTACTCTGTAGAAGATGAATTCACTTGACCTTCTCTCTCCCTTCCTCAAGTAGGAACTCTAGACTTTTAGATGGGGTGAATACAAAGTGGAAAAGTTACTGTAAGATCAAAATTCCCCCCCAAGCATGGGGAAGTATTTGCATTTCTGCTTTTGCCTTATTTTATTCTTTTTTTTTTTTTTAAAGATTTTATTTATTTATTCAACAGAGATAGAGACAGCCAGCGAGAGAGGGAACACAAGCAGGGGGAGTGGGAGAGGAAGAAGCAGGCTCATAGCGGAAGAGCCTGATGTGGGGCTTGATCCCATAATGCTGGGATCACGCCCTGAGCCGAAGGCACACGCTTAACCACTGTGCCACCCATGCACCCCTGCCTTATTTTATTCTTAATGAGTTAATTCATTCAGGGCTGCCTCTTTTTCCTTTTGAGTTTACTTTGTTGTGGGTTTTAACCACACCAGTTTAGGTTAGAATTTTGCTAACACATTAAAATACATGTTTGCCAGTGGAATCTTTTTTTAAAGGCCACTGTTAGTAACTGGATTTTCCTAACCGATTAAACCTGAAACAAAAGATGTTGATAAAGGTCTTGATTTTAGAAGTAGAGCTTTTGCTTTGACAAAGCATTTAGCCCAATTTGTAGGAACATTTCTGCTCAACGTATTTCACCTCAGAGCTTTCTGAAGTATTTCCTAATAATATATATTTACCCCTTTAATATTTTTTCAAACCATTTTAAAGAACTAATTATGTTTTATTGTCTGTTAAATAAGGGAAAATAAAACATCTTCACCTCTACCTTCTTTTTAAGTACATTATACATGCATGGCTTTGGAGATTCAGGAGGAAAATTAAAGACTTAATAATTAGTTTTTAGTTACTGAAATTGTTTTGCATTCCAAAATGCATTGGAAGTACTGTTACATTTGCAATAGGATTCCGAATAAAAATTTTTTCTTGGTTCTAAATGGGGTTGTTGATTTCTGACTTTGTTCCATGTTATCTTGTAAAATCCTGAATTCTTATCTTAGGAAGGTACTTGTATGCGGATAGCCATTTTCTTAACCTAACTTCATGGTTTTTTTAAAAGTTTTATTTCTTTATTAGAGATTGAAAGCGTGTGGGGGGAGGGGCAGAGGGAGAGGGAGAGAATCTTAAGCAGACTCCATGCTGAGCATGGAGCCAGATGTGGGGCTCGATCTCATGACCCTGGGATCATGACCTGAGCTGAAACCAAGAATCAGATGCTTAACTGACTGAGGGAGAGGGAGAGAATCTTAAGCAGACTTAAGCATGACCCTGGGATCATGACCTGAGCTGAAACCAAGAATCGGATGCTTAACTGACTGAGCCACCCAGACGTCCTGTAACCTAATTTCATTTTTATGGCATCACATTTGTAGTATCGATATGATTGTGTGTGCTCCAGGCCATGTGATTCATACATGCTTGGTAAAATCAGTATATAGGAAAAGGGAAGGGAAGTAAGGGTTAAGTGGGAATTAGATCTCAGCATTGGCATTGGTTATAGTAACATCAGCAGTGAATCTCTGGTGATGCCCCCCCCCTTTTTTTGAAGATTTTATTTATTTATTTGACAGAGACAGCCAGCGAGAGAGGGAACACAAGCAGGGGGATTGGGAGAGGAAGAAGCAGGCTCCCAGTGGAGCAGGGAGCCTGATGCGGGGCTTGATCCCAGGACTCTGGGATCACGCCCTGGGCCAAAGGCAGACGCTTAATGACTAAGCCACCCAGGCGCCCCTCTGGTGATGCCTTTTTGAGAGAGATTGGAGAGATTATCTTGGCGAGATCAATAGTAGTCTAATGGCTTGTTTGTATGTCTCACTTAGATGCAAAAAAAAAAAAAAAATGTCTTGTCATATGATGATTTTTGGCCCAGTATTCAGATATGTACAGTAGTACATCTAAACACAAAGCCATTTGAAATCCATAATTGATGGATTAATTTAATTCTCAATTTATTACTAATATTTTGTCTAATATTTAAGCAGAGGAAAAACTTCATAAATTGAAGACTAGCTATTAGGTATTTGCTCTATTTAAATTGAAATAGAGATGGTCCTTTAGGATGTGGTTTGCCTACTGCCACTATGTATGTCTGATAGAATTTGAACACTTTTCTTTATAGGCACATGAGGCAACATTGGAAGCCAGAGCCAGTCCAGAGATGAGTGACCGAATACAGCAATTGGAGAGAGAGATTGCCAGGTACAAAGATGAATCTAGCAAGGCCCAGGCAGAAGTTGACCGCCTCTTGGAAATCTTGAAGGAAGTGGAAAATGAGAAGAATGACAAAGATAAGAAGATCGCGGAGTTGGAAAGGTAAGGTAGGAAAGCTGAATGGTGGACTTACTATGTTAGAAAGGTTAAAGTATGGTTTTAAAACTGTATACTTTTGGGGGCATACTTGTTCAGTATATTTACCTCTCAGAATTTAGGTTCTTGAGTGCTTGTGTTATTTTTTTTAATCTACTTTTTATTCTAAGTTATTGTGAGATCATTGCTGCAACATCTGAAAGGCAACATCGAATGGGGATATATTAAGAAGCTGTGGACATCAGCATCATTGATTGGAAAGTGAGAAAGTGTTCATAAGTGGAGAAATTAAATTTTTCTACTGGCTAATATGAGAGTACAAATAGCTACTTGCTTTTTAATTACTTTATTATCTACAGAGCAAATGAACCTCAAGTTCAAGGAGGTAATATTTTTTCATTGGCTTAGACCTTTTTTATTGAGCCCAATGCTCCTTTCAGCTGTGAATTGTTAGACTTTACACAATTTGTATTGTGGAGAAGCAGGCTGTTACATCAGTGCGTAGGTCAAATTTAAAAGAAGTGACATTTTGAGGATAATTTAAGAGGCTTGGATATGATTTTTATGCGTCTTTGACTTTGAATTCTTCAAAATGAGCTGCGTTTACAGATCTAGCCCAACAGCTCTCTTGGAATTTTCTGTCTTTTTTTTTTTTTTTTTTTTTTTTTTTTGTAATTAGAGTTTTATATGAAAGAGGTAAGTATATGTCTTTTCACCTCTTCTTTTACAGCATGTGTTTAACAGAAATTTATAAGTACATAGAACTAATTCTTCTAGTAGAACTTCATTAATCACCCATATTCTTCTAAATAGAGACAACAGTCATTAACATATGTGGCTCCTTGGAGCTGATTCTTAGGAAAATTTTATTTTCGTGTTTTTGAAGATTGGGAAATATGAGACGACTTTCCTGTTTATTAAGTTTAAAATTTTTGGGTGACTGGCAGACTTGATATTCCCCCCTGGAATTGATTTTTCTCCTATTCTATACCCATAGAATTTTGATTTTCAAGAAACTAAAACAGTAAAGTCTAACCCTCACAATTTTTCTTCACTATACTGATTGCATACTCACGAGATTCCTCTTACTTTGGTATTAACTCTATTCATATTTTCTGGTTCTGGATAAGACAAATGGATAGAATTCTTAAGATCAGATTTAAAAATTACCAGTCTCAAGATTAGATTATTATATTTTTGTATGCCCCTTTTCATGTTTGCACTGCAGTTTTTCTCCCAGCACACACACACACACACACACACACACACCACACTTACATACTCACATGAACACATGCCTCTCTGTTTTGTGTTGGCCTGAAATCAGCAGCCAGTGCTGCATAGGTTTTAAAATATAATACTTTTGATGGATTAGTGGCTTCCCACCAAATATTTTAATATTTCAGAAGAGAAATTCCTTGATCAAGTTTCATTTTTTGGATTGTTTTCTTGTATTAGAAATCTACATTGAAATTATTGCTTGTTATTCCAGGCAGCTTGCTTGAAAAACTTTTTGATTCATTTTTGGACCTAATACTGAGTTTTGGAGTTGGGTGTGACTTGAAAGATAGTAAGAAATAGGATTAAATCTATATTTGATACCCAAAGCACAACAAATTACTTCTATTAACCACTCTATTTCTCACATTTTGAGAAAATTGTTAATGATCTACTCTTTCCATAGAATATAACTTAAAAGGCTGAAAAGCAGTACACAGTTTTAGCCTCTGGCCAGGTAGCACTGTAATTTTGTTTTAGGATTTGACACAAAGTTTCTTGGCTACCAAACAAAGGAAAGTTTTAAAACTCAGTTTTTGCTACTGGCTTTATAATTTGTTGCCCAGCTATATAGTTTAAGATATGAATAATAGAGACAGGGTTATATGATGCCTTTTGTTCCCATATTTAGTACTGAGGTGCATGTGTGTGGCTGCCGTGTTTCTTACTAACCATTTGCTTCTTGTGTTGCCATTCCACTATTTCCTATGTGTGGGTGTCTGTCTCCCCATAATTTATCATTTGGATTTCTTCACCTTTCTTTTGATTTGTCTTACCATGATCCTAATCCATTGGGGTTTTGGTCTCTGTGTGTGTCCCCTCTTGGCCATGCTGTTTCTCAGAAAACCAGTGTCCCGCACTTTGTACCTTCCACGCCAGGTTTCTGTCCCTGCACCGTCAGGGGGGTTTGTTTGGGACTTCCTGGGAAAGTGAGTGTTATGTAAGGCTACAGTTCTGTACTAGACTGAATGGCTCCTGCTGCTCCTGCTACTGCTGAGGCTTGCTGGGAATTTTGCTTGATCAGAAATAAAGAACAGCTGGTATGTGTCAAGTTGAACTGTACCTCTCGGGTACATTGTTTTGTGGAAAACATTACGTGTTCTCTCTGGTAAGATTCTGGTATTGTTGATTATGATTGTCTTCGTCTTTGTTTCTAGCCCACCTTGTACGTGGTTGCTTTAGTGCTGGAATGCCCTTTAAGTAGTGGCCTCTTAACCAGTGTGATGGTAGTGCCACACCATAACTCAGGATGTAGAATTCATTTCTAAAGGATGTTCAGCAACCTTCTAAATGAAAAAAAAAAAAAAAAAAAAGTGTACTGTTATGATCATTGAACTAGAGAAAATTCTTAGTAATCTTTGCACATTTCCTACTCTTTCTTACGTAAGAACCCCAGTGTTAAAAGGGTTAGAGTTCATAAAGAATTCCCAGACCTATTCTTTGTGATCTAGATAAAAATGAATAGTCCCTTACATTGACCTTGTAGAACAATAGTAGCTCCTGTTAGAAGATGATTCAGTGTTGTTCCACTCTTGTATCACTGACTGACTGCAGTTTTTAAAAGGATTATGTAAGCCCACCCATATATCTGCACATACAAAATATTTTCCCAACTACATGTAAGAAGTATTATTTCTAAATTCGTATTTTATACTGTGGCATATATAAGTTGGGAGTGCAACCAGAGAGGCAGAAGTAGTAGGAGAGATATATATAAAATGCCCAGAAATCTGTTACAAGGAGTTGTATTACATGGTTGTGAGGGGCTGGCAAAGGAAGTCTGAAATTTGCTAACAGGAAGAGAAGATCACCAGCAGGATAGAAATCCCATGGGCATGGGCAAAAATTCTGTCAAGTCCACAGGCAGAATTTTTTTTCTCACCTGGGGAAACCTCAGCCCTGCTTTTAGAAGCCTTCCAAAGGACTCAGTTATGCCCACTCTGATTATCTGGGATAATCTCCTTTACTTAAATGGATTAGAGGATTTAATTATATCTGCAAAATACCTTCATAGTAACATCTAAATTAGTGTTTGGTTAAGTATCTGAACACTTAAGCCTAGCCAAGTTGACTTTTTAAAAAATTATCACCCGGTGATTTTGTAAAGTCTTAGTAAGTCAATTTAAGGAAGAACAAAAACAAAAATAAAGAAACCGAGAGTTTTACCTGTCCTTAAATAAGTAGATCAATTTAGATTAGCCTCAGGAACCCTGAATGTAATTAAGAATTTCTCTCTAAAGTGGTCATATTAGAGTTTCTATTTAGATTTATCATAGCGAGGTTTATCTTTGGCATAATGTTTAAAATATAGAGAGAAGAGTAATGTAGGCTGGTAGAATTTTTTTTTTTATTTTAAAGATTTTATTTATTTGACAGAGAGAGACACAGTGAGAGAGGGAACACAAGCAGGGGTAGTGGGAGAGGGAAAAGCAGGCTTCCTGCTGAGCAGGGAGCCCGACGTGGGGCTCCATCCCGGGACCCTGGGATCATGACCTGAGTCGAAGGCAGGCGCTTAACGACTGAGCCACCCAGGCGCCCCGGCTGGTAGAATTCTGATTTAATATCTTTTCAGACTTCTGCAATAATTGTTTAAAGCATTTTTTAATTAAAGAAATTGTTTTTATTGAGGTATAATTGGCCTATGATGTGTTTCAGGTATACAACATAATGATTCGATATTTGTGTAGAATGCAAAATAATCACAATAACTGCAGTTAACATCTCTTACTGTACACAGGTATAGAAATTTCTTTTTCATGTGATGAGAACTTTTAAAATCTATTCTCTTAGCAGCTTTCAAATATACGCTACAGTATTGTTAACTATAGTCACCATCCTGTACGTTAGATCCCCAGGAAGTTTATACCTTTTGACAACCTTTAGCCATTTCGCTCCCCCTCAGCCCATACCTCTGGCAACCACTTATCTGTTGTCTGTACCTATGAGTTCGTTTTGGGGTTTTTTTTTTTGTTGTTGTTGTTGTTATATCTTATTTTAATTGAAGTAGAGTTAGTTTCAGGTAGACAACATAATGACTTGACATTTATATACATTATGAGATGCTCACCACAGTAAGTGTAGTGACTATCTGTCACCATTCATGTTATTATATTGCTGACTATATTTCCTGTGCTGTACTTTTCATCCCCGTGACATAATTCTTCTATGCTGGGAATTTCTACCTTTTTTCCCTTTCACCTATTTTACCCATTCCACCTTCCCCCTCCCTTTTGACAACTACCAGTTTGTTTTCTCTATTTATGAGTCTATTTCTGATTTTGTTTGTTTTGTTTTTGGTATTTGTTTTGAGTTTTGTTGTAACATTGTCTTTTTCTCTTTGACCTATTTCACTTAGCATAATACCATCTAGGTCCATCCAGTTGTCACAGATGGCAAGATTTTATTCTTTTTTATGAATGAGTGATATTCCATTATAAATACATATACCACATCTTCTTTATCCATGTACTGATGGCCACTTAGCTTGCTTGCATATACTGGCTCTTGTAAATAATGCTGCAGTAAACATAGGGGTGCATACATCTTTCTGAATTTGTGTTTTTGTTTTCTTCGGGTCAATACCCAGAAATGGATTACTGGTCTCATAGTATTTCTATTTTTAATTTTTTGAGGAACCTCCATATTGTTTTCCGCAGTGGCTGCACCAGTTTGCATTCCCACCAACAGTGCACTGGGGTTCTCTTTTCTCCACATCTTCGCCAACACTAGTTATTTCTTTTTTGATGCTAGCCGTTCTGACTGATGTGAGGTGATATCTCACTGTGGTTTTGATTTGCATTTCCCTGGTGATTCATGGTATTGAACATCTTCTGTCAGTTGGCCCTCTTATGTCTTCTTTGGAAATACGTCTATTCCATCCTCCGCCCATTTTTTAAATTGGGTTTTTTTGTTGTTGTATGAATTCTTTATATGTTCTAGATATTAGCCCCTTATCAGATATATCTTTTACATGTATTTTCTCCCATTCAGTAGGTTGTCTTTTCATTTTGTTGGTAGTTTCCTTTGCTATGCAAAAGCTCTTTGATTTGATATAGTCCCGGTAGTTTATTTTTTCTTATGTTAACCCTTGTCAGAGGAGACAGATCCAAAAAAAATACTGCTAAAACTGGTGTCTAAGTATTTACTACTTATGGTTTCTTTTAGGAGTTTTATGGTTTCAGGTCTTACCATTTAGGTTTTTTATCCATCTTGAGTTTTTTTGTTGTTGTTGTTGTTGTTTTTTAATATGGTGATAGAAGTAGTTTGGTTTTATTCTTTTGTATGTAGCTGTTTAGTGTTCCCAACACCATTTACTGAAGAGAATGTCTTTTCCCCATTGTATGGTCTTGCCTCCTTTGTGGTAGATTAATTATGTAAGTGTGGGTTTATTTCATGGCTCTTTATCCTGTTTCATTGATCTACATGTCTGTTTTTGTTCCAGTGCCGTACTGTTTTGATTACTATAGCTTTGTAGTATAGTTTGAAATCTGGGCTTGTGGTACCTTCAGCTTTGTTGTTTTTTTAAGATTGCTTTTGCTATTGAGGGTCTTTGCATTTTCATACAAATTTTAGAATTATTCTAGTTATGTGCAAAATACCTTGGTAATCTGATAGGGATTGCATTGAATATTGCTTTGGATAGTATGGACATTTTAACAATTCTTTCAGTCCATGAGCATAATATATCTTTTAATTTGTTTGTGTCATCTTCAGTTCAGGAGTGTTCTTGAACTCATTTTAGGAGTATTTCTGAAACTGGACTTCCCGTTATGTGATATAGTACATTTTCTTAAAGTTTAAACTATTTTGAAACAAGATTTTCTATAATTTGCCACCCAAAGCATTCAGACAGTTGCAATTATTTACAAACTCCCCCCCCCCCCCGGTTTTTGCTTCCTTTAAAAGTGTTTCTGTAGTAGAAGCAACCATTTGAAAAGATTTAAAGTTTTGAGAAGTTAAACAAGGATTGAAGGTGCTAGAACAGAAGCAGCTTAGAGGGCTTGACCAAGGTTGGGCTGTCTTTGTCTACCTGATACTTTATGAATCAAAAATTAACTTCCTTGCTGTTTTAATTGCTACCTGAAATCAGGAGTGAGTCCCTTGTTATGCCAATTTTGGTTCTTTTAAATAAGGCAGTAATTTGAGGATACTAGTTGAAGCAGTTACAGATGGTTCTGCCGTACTGCTATTTCCAGATCTGTCCACACAGGTGTCATTGCTTTTTTCCCTTTGTTTCAGTCCTCTCTCTCTTTGTCTCTTCTCTGAGGTCATCCGCACCCAGATGCCTGGAGCAGATCTTGTCCCTTCACTTTTCAAGAGGGCATTCATTATACAGATTTTTGCCCTCAATCAGGCAACTGTTTTAAAGAGGGATATATTTTGACCTTTTAAAAACAAATTTTTATTGTGGCAGAAATGCTCTTATTTCACTTTGAAATGTGGGCATTACTCTTACTTCATTTGTATTCAACGATCAATTCTTTTTCTGTCCTTTATTGGAAACATTAAGAAGCAAACTGGCACATATTTTGGGTGGAGATTGCCTGTAGGAACTCTGCAGGCCTTGCATGTCTTCCTTTTGATATTTATCAGGTAGATCTTATTTTTCTTTGAAAGATGTCCTGAAAATTTTAATGTAATTTGTTTAATAGTTGTATTTGTTAATTTTAGCTACCTCTTCTTGCATCATGACTTTTTTGGTTTGTTTTTGGAAAGAGTTCTTATATAGAGGTTTTTTTTTTTAAAGATTTTTTATTTATTCATTTGAGAGAGAGAGACAGAGTACAAGAAGAGGGAGAGGCAGAGGGAGAGGGAGAAGCAGACTCCTCATTGAGGTGGGAGCCCAACATGGGGCTCGATCCCAGGACCTGGAGATTATGACCTGAGCTGAAGGCAGACGCTTAACCATCTGAACCACCCAGGTGCCCCTATATAGAATTTTTAAAATACAGATAAGGAGGCTGAGGCCCAGAGAGATTATTAAATATCTGGTCCTCTAACACATAGGTAGGTGGGAATAGAGTTGTGCCTAAGAATTACAGAATCTTTCCCTTCCTTTTTTTTTTTTTCCCCCTCCCTTAACCTCCTGTGTTCAAGTTTTTATTAATGAGCTTACTTTCAAGAAGGGGAAGATGGAAACATCTGGATGATTCAGAGGCTATTCACTTGAAGATCTTGCTGAGGTCAAAGACTTTTCCCACACGCTGGAATGCTGTCTTAGAGGACAGGTACTTTGGAACTGCCATGTGGGTTGCTTTGTCGCCAAGTGCCAGTTTTTCCATGTCTGACTTTTAGCCTTTCTGTCAGTCCGGACTCAATAAAGAGATATTTCTGGCCCCAGAAGACTAAAACTTCAACAAAGAACAGCTGTTGTCTTTTCCTTTTTTTAAATTTTATTTATTTATTTGACAGAGAGAGAGACAGCCAGCGAGAGGGGGAACAAGTAGGGGGAGTGGGGGAGGAAGAAGCAGGCTCCCAGCAGAGGAGCCCGATGCGGGGCTCCGTCCTGGGCCAAAGGCAGACACTTAATGACTGAGCCACCCAGGCGCCCCTGTTGTCTTTTCCTTTGTGATGGTTTCAGCAGAGGCATCTTTCCATGGCTTGTATAGTAACTGGAAATTTCAGTGATAAGGTTTTGATTTAAGGTTTGGTTGAGCTCTCCTGAGAAGTAATACTCAACGTACCCAATTAATATTTGCCCCTGGATATAGAGAAGGGGCTTCTTGAACTTTGTGCTATTCAGTGTGGTCTTTTAATTTTTAAGACTAGTGTGAAATCATGACTTGAGGGGTTGTTTGGTTGGAACGCTAGTAAGTAATTTTGGACAATAGACTTTTAATTTCAGGTCCTGAAACTCTGGTGTAGAGACATGAAATAGAGAGGGAAAGCCAGGATACTGCTATTGCTGCCATTCTAAGGAAGCGAGAAAATCAGAGACAAGTTTTATTATTTATTCATTCACACACACACATATACACACACATTATTAGGCCAGTCCTATAAGTACTTATAATGGAAGAAACTTGGTTTTTTCACTTTTTGATGGTTAATTTTATTTTCTTTGTTAACCATCTTTTTTAGACCTCATCTTGAACTATTAGTATCTAGGCTCTTGCATCACGACTAAACTTAAATTTTGTGGGCTGGCAAGAAAACCTAAACTGCATGTATAATATTATTTCCAAGGGAATTACGTTCTGATTCATGAACAACTGGCTTTGTTTAAGTAGTGGAGTATATCTAGTCATAAGATTTAGAACCTCTTTAGTTGATTTTTGTCCCCCCCTCCCCCACCCCGATTTTTTTTTTTTTTTTAAAGCAAGAGTGTTCTCACTTTGCTCAGAATTTAGGCTCAAGGTAGTTAGCTCCTGAATTAGCTGTCTGAGCTGCTAAAGTAGTAACTTAATCTCATTTTGGTAAGTGAGATAAATCTGTACTTGTATACATCAAGATCAATGTACTGAACTAAGCTTGAACATGAAGATTGGGGTTGTTTCCCTATCCTGTTAGGAGTGGATATATAATGCGGGGTGTTATTTGCATGTATGTATGTGTAAGAGAAAGAACTTTTCTGGTGGCATTCGGAGAAATTAGGGAAGATAGTTGCTAGGCTTAAATCCCATGTCTCAAGGATTTGGCCTTTTGAATTTTTGATTTGCTTTTAAGATTACTAGTGTCTGAAATTTTATGTAATGGAAATGGAGTTGTCTTTATTTTTCATAAATCTCCTAAAATGTTTTGGGAAATGTGAAGTTTTGGTTTGATAGTCCTTAGAATTACCTCTGTTTCTGTAAAAAAAAAAAAAAAAAAAGGCCTCAAAATTAGAAGATGAATCCTTTTTTCTTACCTGCTTTTTCTTTTTCTTTTCTCTTTGACTAAAGTTTTCTTTTTCTGTATTCATTTTTGGGAATCTGACCCCTTTTAACTATTACCTTTTTGGAAAAGAAAGCCAGCTTTACTGACTTCCCTGAGGTAGTAATTTCTCTTTTCTTTATTTGTGCTATTCTTACAGTGTCTATCATGTTCTGTTCTGTGACTCTACATTATTGAGGGCCTGTATATATGTTAATACAAAGAGACAGAGCTCCTTTCTTGTTTCACTAGCTAATCATCCCACATTTCTTCCGTTTTTATCTTTCCATCACCTGTGTATTCAGACCTTTCATCAAACAGGTGGAGATTTTAGTCCCTTATACACTTATTAGTGATACTGCAAGTATTATTATTTTTTATTCATTTCTTCTGTATGTTTGTAATGTGTTTACAATTGTGCCTTTAATTTTCCTTCTGTAAAAGTATAAGTAAATTCATATCTATAGAATATTTTTATATAATTTAAGTACTCCAATGGGATTATTTTTTGATCTGTAGATTAAATAGAAGTATAGATAACTTCCTACCTTATTTGTCACAATGAAATACCAATTATAACTTTTATTTTTACATTTTAACATCTCTGAATCTGGGATACATGTATGAATAATGGCATGGTATAGCTTAGTATAATTCTTTTTCATCTTAGTGATACATAAAGTAATGGTTTATCTTCTGTCCTTGGTGAATTGATATTGAAGATGCGTGCAAAGAGAGTGAATAAAATTGTTTCAGAGAATGTGGAAGTGGAAGGAAGTATTTCCAAATTAACTTTATTTTCCAATGTACCCCATTTTAAATGTGTGTGTAAACAAATGAATATATTTACTACTATAATTAGATGTTTGACTCTTTTACCTACTTCCTGTTTATTTATGTAGGTTGACCTGAAATTTTTTTTTGGACCTTTTTATTGGGAAAATGGGCTTTATGTTTGTGATTGCTTCATATTGGTATCACAGTATATTTAGCCATGCACACAGTATAACCTAAAAATGTAAACCTACGTATTTAGTCTTCATATTTATACGTTTTTTGGAAAGAAATGCCAAATTGATACTCAGTTTAAGGTCTTCAGATATCTTCTATCTAAAAATTATTAAGTTGTATATAGCTTTGACATAAACTATTATACAATTCATGAGGAAAATGGTTCCTCAGAGAAGAATTTCCTTACTTGTAAATTCATGGTTATGTATTTTTGGCCCATGAAATTCAGTGTCAGAAAATGTGGTCTTCGCATAGTTTGAGTAGAAGAGAAGTAACTGCTGCTGCAGGGATTATATTTCTTGCTTGAGGGGGAATGGGTAGTGTTTAAAAACAAATAAGTAAGTAAATAAATAAAAAAGAAAGAAAGAAAGATACTAAGAATATGATAACTGAAGATGACTGGTTCTTTATCTGATCCTGCTGGCTTCAGCTTGCTTTCTGAGGAAGCTGCTTGTTTCTTTCTTCTTCCTCCTTGATGAATTTCACTGATTTCATTTAAAAGAAGAATAAATTATACAGCTTTGTATAGTCAATTCTATTAGGTCATTTTGCCAAAATTTCTTGTGGGCACAGCACCTTGTAATTTGTTATAGGAATTTTTGTTTAGTGGTTGCCTTAAGTTTTTACATAAAGGGGCAAACATTAGATTTCTATAGAATTATTCTATATGCAGATTTTTTTCCCACAATAATGTCCCAAGAGCTATTGTTTGATGCCAAAGTGAAATATGACTCATGAACAATGAAATAGGTAAGAAGTTGCTCACTGTTGATAGGAGTAAGCTTAATTTTTTCCCCACAAATTTACCCAAGTCTTACTTAAAACCTTGCAACTACAAGACATTTCAGCTAGTGTCATTGTTGATCTAAAATTTTTCTAATTTATTGTGTCATAACCAACAAAGATAGAAAAGATAATTGGGAATAGTCATTTAGAGATTGGCCTGTTTTTGCATTTGAACATTATCTGCGTTCTCTACTGTTTTATATATGCCAAAGATGCATGGATCTATTTTATATATTCCCTTTAGGAATCTGTAAACATCACAGAACATATAAAATATGCCCAGGGAGATGTCAGCAGACCCACGTTTTTATCCTGCATCTCCCACTTACACACTGTGTGATTGTGAGGAAGTCGTTTTTATTCTCTGTTTTTCATTTCTCTTTATCTTATAGAATGGGAATAATAAATTTTGTCATTCTTACCTTTCATTATTTTCACAATGACTTTTTAAAACCCTGGTTCGAAGTACTGAAACGTCAGAAAATATTAAAGTACAAATTGAAATGGTGCTTGCATTCAAGAAATAAACCTTTTGTCTTAGATTCTGAAAGTAAAATTTAGATCCTAAAGACAGTATGGATGGTGCTGGCCATTAGAAGTTAAGTATTTGGAGGATAATACTAACTTCAGTGAAATTGATTAATTTTTAAAAAGGGAAAACTGCCTGTTATTATAAAAAGCAATAACGAACCACCGGGGCTTCATGCTATGTAGGAATATTGAGCATGGCAACTTTGCGTCTCTAACTGCTGCACAGTATTGGAAATGGAGTGATGTTTATAGAGCTGTATATTCTGGTTCATTATTGCTTTTAGATTGCACCATTTGAGGTACATTTTGGTAGATTTGGAATGAGAAAAAAAATTAGGTTCTAATCAGGAAAAGTTATTATTTTCACATTTGGGACCATTGTTTCAAGTTCTTCCTTATTAATTAGAATTCTGTGTTCTACAGAATGATTGAAGCTCTTAATGTTTTTCTGCTTTTGTTATGGACAGCTTGGATCCAAGAAATGGAGTGGGGGGTGGGTAAAGGAGTAGTCAGTTATAAGGTGGGTATTATAAAATTAAATGATTTAAATTATGAAATCACAGCTACTTAAATGAAAAAGGGGAGGTGCTGACCTTCTCTTTTCCTTTGTATTTAATAGTTTTTTCCCCCTTCCTTCAAGAAATGATAAATTTTAGACAAAAATTTTCCTTGAAACTTACCTTAAGGTACAATGGTGTAATCTAATATGAAAACACACCTGTTGAGAGTGGAAAATCTGAAATTACTAATTTTTAGTGCCTGTGCAGAATTTGTGTTACACCTTTTCCTTCTCTAATCCTGTGCTTTTATGTTTTGTCTATGTCTATGAATAACATTATTTCCTGAATATTGTCCTTATTAATTCTTTCTAACTTTCTCTTTCACATTTTCTTCCTGGATTTGCTGTTTTCTTCAGTCTCACCTCAAGGTCAGTATGCTTGTACTAACACAAAGATAAGAGCATGTATACTAACATTATCTTGAGCTCTAATGAGGAACTGAAATGATAACAACTTACTCCAGGAAAGATATGTCTAGAAATCTAGTTACGATTGCATAAAATGTCAGAAGTTTTAGGTTTACCCAAAGAGTGGATTCAAAGTTCTATGCTTCAAAAGATAAAGCAGTCAGAAAGCAAGAATCAGACTGAGCAGGTTTTGACTGAGAGCAAAATGAAGATGAAAGGAATCACCAGGGGAATGAGAAGAAAAATTGTTTTAATTTAATTAAAATTTCATCAGAGATAGAAAATGCAGCATGAACGTTGGAGGGAAAGTTGCCATGGTCTGTGGATTTTTAGAAGAATCTTTCTTTCTTTTTTTTAAATGTTTTTTTTATTATGTTAGTCACCATATAGTACATCCCTGGTTTCTGATGTAAAGTTCGATGAATCTTGAAATTACTTTACGTTTACAAACCTATACATCCTTGAAATTTTGGTTTTATTTTGTGATTCTGCTGAATGGTAGAAAAAGTGATAACCGAAACAGCCATGCTCCTTTGATTTATATGTGCCAGAGGCACTATGGTAGAACCTTTACATATTTTATTTTAATTGATCTTCCCAGCAAGTATGTAGAGAGAATTATTTTTTCCACTCTTTAGGTGAATAATACAAGTTCCAGGCCCATTAAGTAATTTGTCCATCTTTATTAGGAAGAGAGACAGAGCACAATTGGAAACCTGAATTTTTTTTCAAGAGGGAGGAGGAGGGGCAGAGGGAGAGAGAAAAAATCCCAAGAAGGTTCCACAGCCAGTGTGGAGCCTGATGTAGGTTTCGATCTCACAACCCTGAGATCATGACCTGAGTCGAAATCAAGAGTCAGACACTTAACTGACTGAGCCACCCAGGTCCCCCCAAACCTGAATTTTAGAAGTTATTTCTTTCGTGTGTGAGCATGGCAATGTAAATGAAGGCGATAGAATTTCTGAGACAGTTCCGGAAATGATGTGGTTAACACTGTACGCACTTCACCTAGCTGCTGTTTTCTAACGTCATATATATTACTGTTTATGAAAGCACCTGTCTTCTTTGAGTCTCACAGACAGTGTGTGGGTTACACAGGACAGATGATTATTCTGATGAGGAAAGATTAGGGAACTTGATTTCTCTAGGGTCAACCAACTAGTAAGTGGTGGAACTTAGATTTGAAGCCAGATCTTCTCATTTCAACCTCAGGACTTCATGTATTCTCTGTATTCTGTTGTCAGAATTAGAGTATGAGCTATGGAGTCCCAGATGGCTTGAATTTTCTTAGGTAGATTTTTCATCTGTAGTGTTTTCATCTGTAAAATTGGGATACTTATCTAATATAAAGAGTTGTTGTAAACGGTGAATGAGTTCGTGTGAATAGCACTTAGAACAGTATCTGGTACAGGGTAAACAATCGATATAGAGAGCTATTATGATGCTCCTTTTTGCCCTTTTCATGGAGTCCTATTTTATCTGGCATATGATAGCATGATGTGATATATTTCAGGTTCTTTAAAACACTATACTGTTCTTAATTGATTCTTACCATTGTTAATAGAAAGTGCAAAGTAGAATCCCAGTGCAAAGTTGTGTATGTGTAGAAAATGTGAAAAGGAGATAGGTTTCTTCTGTAATGATATTTTAAGACTCCACTTATCTTTTCAGGTGCTACTTTCTATTATGGGTAGAAAGCTAAGATGTTGAGGCGTTTTAGGAAAAAGGTTCTTTCCCATTTCTACTCCCTGGTATTTCTTCTCATTGTTTAAATTGATGACCTAAATGATAGTTCTGAAAAAGTCCCATTACCTTTGACTCATTTAAGAATAAAACAATTTGTGTGGGTTGTAAATATAGTAAAAAGCAAAATTAGCCCTTCTTTCATACTTACTTTTATTGATCTAATTTATGAAGAGGCGTCTTCAGTCAGATTTACACTCTTCTCTTCCTTCTCTCTTAGATGACCTCCCCTCCTTTGCCTGGTAAATAGAGCTTTAGGGTAACCACAGTCCTGGGTTTATGTTTTCACTCATGTTAACCTTCCTTTTGTTTCAGTGAAACTCATGTTCCAGCTCTTTTTCAAGGCCACATTTTCCTATTCTCTTTCATTCCTTCCCTCTTTTCAGTTTTTAAACCCTTGTTCCATAAATGAAGTTCTCCTCCTTATTTGTATTCTCCTCCTTTCCACAGATTCTCCCAGACATAAAACATATACTAGTTTCCCCTATCCTTAAAAAGAAAATGGAAGTAATCCTTCTCAGTATCTTTTCCTTGGCCTCAATTCAATACAGTATCTTATTTTTACCTTTTTTTTTTTTCTGCTGGACTTGCACAGTTTTTGAAAAAATCATTTATGCTCCCTGACTCCACTTCCACACTTCTGTTTTCCAAATGCAATCTGGATTCTTCTCTCACTGCTGTGCTAAGATGGCTTCAGTGATATGCTGTTGCCAAATTTAGTGACTTTGTTTGTCTTGGGTCTGTTGACCTCTCTGGGGTATTAGATATTGTTGATTATCTCTTTTTCTTTTAGAAAGTCTTCTTTTGTAGTTTATGTGACATTGTTTTTTGCTAGCTCTCTTAACACCTCATTGACGTTTTTTAGTCTATCTTGCTTTTCGTCTTCCTCTTTTTTTTTTTTTTTTTAAGATTTTTACCTATTCATTTGAGAAAGTGAGAGGGAGAGAGCACAAGTGGGAAAGGAGGAGAAAGAGAGAGAGAGAGGGAGAGAGAGAGAAGCAGACTCCGTGCTGAGCAGGCTGAGCAGGGAGGCTGATGCAGGGTTAATCCCAGGACTCTGGGATCATGACCTGAGCTGCGGGCAGTTGCTTAACCAATTAAGCCACCCATCTGCCCCTGCTTTTCTGCTTTTTACATGTTTCTTAACTCTTGGGCTTTTTCATATTCTTGTAAAAAATTTAATTTTCATTTACATTATTGGTTACCTGCCTTATTACTACCAATGACTCAGTTTTATTTGTTTTAAGTTTTTATGGAACTTCTTTTTCAAACCATACTTATTACAGAACAAATCTTACATTGTTTGCAATAAAAATAGCAAGCACAAATACTGCATTTAAAAAGGATTTTCCCATTTTCTACTGTAAACGTTTTCTCCACGCAGTATAGTAAAGCAGTGTGGGTAACACTTAAGTAATTCCAAGTATGGCACAGGCTGAACATAGTTCAGCTTTAGTAACCAAATATCGTGAAGTCTTGTGTTTGGAGAACTTTCATCTCTAACTTAAGCATCAAGTGGACATATTTTTATCGGGAGGTTTTACCACTTTTTTCTTTTATATAACAGGTTTTGATCTAAATATCTCTAAACAAAACCCTGCTCCAGAAGAATTTTTTTGTGGAAGTCATTGTTGTATGCATAATTCTCTGAGTTACAAGTTATTCTAATTAAAATATTGTTAGCTGGATCATTTTAGTAGTTTTTACTCCAGCAGTAAATGCCATTAAACTATACTTATTTCTAAATAAGTTTATTTTCCAAGGAATACAAAATAAAACAGGTTTTGTTTTTCCAGTGGCAAAGATCATTTTGGTGTAGTGTGTAAAAAGTCTTTCTTTGTTTCAGATTGGAATTTAATGCAGTATTTTTTTCTGTATAGAAGCATTTCACCATTTTAATTATGGTTTTACCAAGTCCAACTGAGCAGATCATCAAGAGAGTATTGATGCTTTAAGATTGGATTGGATCTTTGGATAACTTCATCATGGGACCTTGGGCAAGATACTTAACTCTTAAGTGTTTGCTTTAACCACCTGTTTTGTGTTAATAGTGACAGTTAAGTGTAGTGTTTGTTTTTTAAGCATTTCTGATTTGGACAGATTTATTTGTTTTCTCTCTTCCTCTCTTGTTCGCTCCTGCTTTCCTCAATCCCTGTTTCCATTTAGTATACAAAGCAGAGAGATTTTTATTTAGAGTGATGTTGACTGAAGATTCATTCTCTATCTTTAAACATATTTACATGTCTTTAGTTACTATTCAGTGACATTATCCCCACCGAAGGAATGCAAAGAAATGATTCCATGAATAGATGAAAATATATGATCTGATTCAGAATCATCATTACTTTTTATTTTAGTAGCATCTGTGGCTAAAAGGAAGACATTCAATAGGTGAAGCCTATAAATATCATCTCTTTTACTCTCTGGTCTACACAAATTGAGCTCAATATTATTATTACCCCTATTTTGTTTAGCAGTGCTTCTTGCAGACTTGTCTTCAAAGCAAATCTGTGGGATACTTTCTATCAACTGCATTTAGACCAGAGTCCCTATATTGCTATGTAATAAAAGTTAAATACTTGTGTCTTGCTCAGATGCATCCCTGTTGTTACAATCTCTTTTATCTAATTTGGTGAAAGAGTTCTACATTGATTTCTAAAATCTAACTCAGTCAACACGCCATTTCTCTGATTGCACATCTTAGAATTGGTTTTTTTTTTTCATTATTGTCTGACACTAGACACTAAAACCTCATAAGATATCATTTACAAAAAGAGGTATAACTATATTTTGAAGGCTTCATCTTTTCTTCTTTGTTTTTAGCTGAAGTGTTCAGGATTTTATAGGCCCAAAAGCATTTCTCACCTTGTGTGATCTATTTACAAGGAGTTTGATTTATAGACAAGAGTTTATAATCTAGGAGAATGATCTGTTTTTAATTGCATTTTTTGCTTCTACTTGTCATTCTTTTGGCTTTCTTAAGCAACATCATTGTTCAAGAGTGTATTTCCTTATTTTATTCCTTTCAAGCAATACTATTGCCTAGTCTTTTTGTAATGGGTCACGCAAGCACAGTGTAGCTACACCTCCATTAACTAACTTCTCCTGAAATATAGTGTTATTATTTTGAGTGATTCATTGGTAGAAAAAAATGTATGAACACATACTCGTACTGATCTACCTAACTATTCTACTGAAAAGTATTGAGTTTTGTGCCATCATGCATTGAGAAGTGGTAAATGTAGTTTTTTTTTTAGTTGCAGCTGTAGACAATTACCTGGCATTCTATTCTGTACATGAGCTAAAGATGGCAAATTCAATAGAGAAGGGAAGAAAGTCTAAATTTACAGTTAGTTAAAATTTGAATTTGTATATGATTGCCAGATTTAGCAAATACGCATATGAGGAATCAGTTAAATTTGTATTTCAGATGAACAATAACTGCTTTTTTAGTATTAATGTGTTGTAAATACTGGGACGTACTTATACTAAACATTGTCACATATCTGAAATAAAAATTTGAATGGACTTTCAATATTTTATCAGATAAACCTCATCCCTCCCAATCTCATTCTTTATCTCACTTCAGATCATAGCAACGGTATGAAGTGGATGATATTTTCCTGTTTTACAGATGAGAAAATTGAGGTTCAGAGGAGTTAGTGGACTTACTCAGGGTCATTGCTACGATATGGTAGAGTCTTTAGTACAAATTCAGTTTGTCTGATTTCATGTTTACTGCATATCTTAACTTTCCTCTGTTCCTTGTTTTGTATGTCCTTGTGAGGTCCAGACACAATATTAGATTATAATACATTTTTAAATATATGTTTTTGCCTCCTCAGAGTATGGGAGTCAGAAGTTGTGTTAATTGTGTTATCCTTTGGTGAGAATTGCCACTCTTTTACCATTTCTAGCCTGCTGTATGAGATATTCCTTCAGTAGTGACTGGATTATTTCCAGCTTTTGCCCCAATGATTCATACAACACTTTCAGCCTTGCTTAAGAAATGCTCCACAACAACTTATATTTTAGATATTTTGATTTATTTGGTAAGGTAATTTAGACCGTGCTTCTCAAATTTTAATGGCATACAAATTGTATTGGAGTTTGTTAAAATGTCGTTCTGATGTGGTGGGTTTGGATAGGGCCTGGGCTTTTACATTTCTGACAGCTGTCAGGCCGTGCTGCTGATCTGTGGAGCATGCTTTGACTGGCAAGGCATTAGAACACTGGCTATGAATGAACATTTTTGGAATTGATTTTTATCCTTTTAAAAAATTTTTCACATTTAACATTATCTCTGTTGATTTCTCTATATCAGCTCATATTTGAACTTATAAAAATCCATTTTCCATTGATTTCAAGATAGCAATGCCACCCTTTGCCTCTGTGAAAGACCCTCTGGGGTGTCATACTGGCATGGGTACAGAGGCAAGTGAAACTCTTCAGGATACTAGAGCAAAAGCATTGTATTCATTGGTACCGCTTACCTTGTCACACTTAATATGTGTAAAAACATGTGGAGCAGTATAATGGAGTAACAGGGAATTGAGAGTGAAGCAAGGGGAAAGGAGTGGGTCACAAAACTTCAAGACAGTTGGCTGGGTTGGGTATGGGTTACACTTTTGCAGAAACCTTCCTCCCAACCTCCAGTTTCTGTTATCTATATGACTTCAAGGTCTCAGAATTTGAAATCGTAGAGTGGGAGGTAAAGATCAGGAAATCAGGGGTCTTAATGGGCAGCTCTAAGGTGATTTGGTTTATTTGCATACACATTGATATTATGCTCTCTTTAAAAAAAATTAAGCTGAGGTGTTTCTCCATTGTTGATGTTCGGTTGTTTATGTTGGTGTTTGTCAGTGAAGATGATACAAGTCTAATGAAATGGAAGAACTTGACCTTTGTCATAGGAAGAAATGTATCTGCTTAAACTGTCTTCACTTGTTTTCCTTAAGATAGGATTATTTTGTGTCTGTTGTACTTGGGATATTTGACCCCACTGGCCACAAAAGACATTGTTAAGATGCTGTAGCTAGCTGTTTGGTCTAGGTTTTAAGCATTTTGGTGTTAGTTATGAGTTTCTAAATTAAAAAAATCATTTAAGTTTGTTAAACTTAACTATTTTGAAAGTTGTAGCAAAAATTTATTTCCTTCGTATGTGATCTTTTAATTGAGGTGTAAAAAGGAGAGTTCTTTGCAGATGACTTTCTAAGAGAGCTAAAAGCAAGGAATAATGGGTTTGGAGAAGTGGTCATGATGATTTAGTTTGGAGATAATAAAAAATTTTTTTTGAATGTGTTGTGAGCGGAATAGTCAGCACAGGCTATTATTACCTTATTTAAAGGAGGTTGGTTAGTATAAAGTATATTAGCTTTGTCTGTTCTCATTACCAGTTCAGTTTATCGATGTAACTTCAGGGCAAAGTCAAATTGATTCTTTTTTACATAACTGTAAAAGCTGAATTGTGCCTCTGTCTCCCAAATTATGATTCCCCTTCAGTGTGTTTTCCTAAATTTTGGAAATCTGATTATATCACTTCCCTACATAAAGTCTTACACATTTGGGATAAACTTCCAATTCCTTGCTTAGTATAATGATTTGATTTTTGTTTATGTCAGCTTCCTTTTTCTCTCCACTGCACCAATTTTAAGCTGTAGTCATACTGAGTGTGGTTTGCCCCCAGTATGACACATTCTCCTTTTCATCAGGGCCTTATTTGTACAGTTCTCTTTGCCTAGTACTATATCCTCTGCTTAGTAACCTGGAGTAATCCCTTGAGAAAGTTCCTGTATGGGGGCACCTGGGTGGCTCAGTTGGTTAAGTATCTGCCTTCAGCTCAGGTCATAATCCCCGGGTCCTGAAATCGAGCCCCATGCAGCTCTCCCTCTGCAGCTCCCCCTGCTTGTGCTCTCTCTCTCTCTCTGTCAAATAAATAAAATCTTAAAAAAGAAAAAAAAAAAAAAGAAAGTTCCTGTATGACTTTTCAGAAAGTTTTTCCTGATTATCACCATCATGCCTACCTCCAGATTAGGTTGGGTCCCTTTCTTGTATACTCTCGTAGCACTCAGTATATACTGTATTTGCTTGGATGCCTGGGAGGTATTTGAGAACAAGAATTATTTTTATTCATGGTCTTATATCCCTAGTGTTTGACAGCTGATTGTGTTGTTTAACTAAATATTAATTGATTTAATGAGTAATGAAAAATGTCAAGAACTTAGCAGAATATCAAAGCTTAGAGAAACATAGATCATCTAACATTCCACAGCCCATTTCCTCCCGGGCAATGCCTTAGACATATTTTTTTAATTCATTGGTAATTTGGGTTCTGCCCTTTGGTGAGATTAGTCTTTACCTGTGACCTAGCATTTGGTTTAGTTTTTTGGCAACTGTATGGCCTTGAGGTAATTTCTTTTTCTTTTTCTTTCTTTCTTTTTTTTTTTTTTTTAGATTTTTTATTTATTTGAGAGAGAGCAGAGCAAGCAAGAACAGGAGTGAGGCAGGGAGGGGGAGAGGGAGGAGCAGGCTTCCCGCCGAGCAGGGAGCCCCATGCTGACTCCATCCCAGGACCCTGGGATCATGACCTGAGCCAAAGGCTAACTGAGCCACCCAAGTGCCCTGAGGTAGTCTTATAGATGTAGAATTATTCCTGATTCTTCCTGCCTGAGCCTTTGCCTCCTTTTTTGGGCTGTCTGCGTAAAGTTAAAAGTTAAAATGCCGGGGTGCCTGGGTGGCACAGCGGTTAAGCGTCTGCCTTCGGCTCAGGGCGTGATCCCGGCGTTATGGGATCGAGCCCCACATCAGGCTTCTCCGCTATGAGCCTGCTTCTTCCTCTCCCACTCCCCCTGCTTGTGTTCCCTCTCTCGCTGGCTGTCTCTATCTCTGTCGAATAAATAAATAAAATCTTTAAAAAAAAAAAAGTTAAAATGCCTTACATTTATTTAGTTTCTAATAGTTCACAGTACACTTTCACATCTACCATCCAATGTAAACGAAGAGACAAATCTATGGAAGAACTAAAGGCTTATTTTTTTATACTCATCATTTCAAGTGGAGGGAAAGTGTAGTTTTTTAAAAGGCAGACCTGCGTAGAAATGCTCCCAGTCTTAGGGCTGAAGCTCACTTTCTGAAGAGTTCAGTTGAGAAAAATGAAATGAGTCAATATGAGAATGCCAAGAAATGCTGCTCTTCTGGAAACAGGAAAAAAAGACTGAAGGATGAAATTTCTTCAGAACAAAGGAAGCCATGGAAGGTAACAGCTCTATAAAGCGATAGGTTTCCACCTTTTCATTTATTTTGTGTGTATCATGTAAGCTATATTCAGTCAATATTTGCTTTCTGAGATGTTACCAAATAAGCGATTTTCACTTATAATTACTGTAGCAGAGAGGTTAAGTGTATGGTAGCTGCAATCAGACAGCCCTGAAGTTGAGTACCATTTCCATGGTGTGGGGCTAAGTACTAAATTTTATTGAAGGTTTGGGCTTTTCTCTATAAAGTGGAATTAATAAAACCTCATGAAAGTGTTTTGAATAAGGTGACAAAAGAGATAAGTGATGATAAACATTAAGGTGCTTTGTATGTGATGAGAGACTTATAAAGGTGGTTATTACAGTATTTTATATAACATAGTGCTAGACTTGCCATTCAAACAGAACATTCAGTCACACATACACACCCTTCCCACCACCTACAAAGTAGAAAAAGCATGTTCCATGATTCTGTGCAGGTTAATGTATGGGGAATTTAGGTATTTAAATTTATATATTAAAATATAATAAAGTAGATATGTGTGTGTGCACGTGCGTGCGTGATAATGAATGTCACTAGTTTTTGCCATGTGCCAAATCCTATGCTATGCATTTTTCATACATTATCTTATTTATTCCGCATAACAACTCTATATCACAAATTAAAAGCTAAAAAACAAAAAACCCTGAAACTTAAAGAGCCTATGATGACATTGGTAATGAATGGTAAACCAGTATTTAATCCAGAGCTCTCCAACTGTTAAAAGTTTTGCTTTTAACCTCTTCATCATTATATTCTCATCAGGGGCTCTCACATCCCTGGGGACCTTGAACATGTTTAGAGATTAATGAGTTTACCATGCTGATGTTATGATTTTGTATTTTCAATTTCAGTGACAATCTAAAACACAATTTATGTTCATATTTTGGATCATCTGGGTGAAATCCTATAACTAGCATATTTATCCATATTCATTCATTTCGTGGTTATGATCTCACTGTTATCAAGTATTATTGCTGTAATTGCTGTGGACCAATGAGAAAAGAAAGGAGGCTTTTATTTCAAGCAAAGTTCAAATGATGTTATGATGAACCGTAGAAAGCAAACTTGTCTTTACTGCTTTGACAAAGAAAAGTTTTGGGACAATATAATCATCTTATGACTTAAAAGCACTTGGACCATAGTAGTAAGTATTGTACATGCACTGTGAGCCATGATTTGCCTGCATATTAAATCAATATTGGCAATTTGAATTTCACTGTATATTTTAGTTTTTCTTATATTTAATTTCTAACTCTAGAGTTAATATTTGTGTATTTTAATTATAATTTATGAACAAAGAATCTAGAAAATATTTTAGTTTACATGTATGCTATAATAGACCATATTGTAGTTCAGGTGCAGACCTCTCCGTCATGGGGATGAAGCGGTCCGCTTGGGGGAGTGTTGGAAAGCTTTGCCAGGTTGCTGCCATTTGATCTTCATCTTGAAGGATGAGTACTTGTGTGCTAGGCAGATACAGGGTAATGACATTAAGACACCTGAAGAGCCCAAAACAAAAACACTCCAAAACAAAAAACTTACTGCAGGAGGGAGTAGAAATATTGACATAAAATAGAAATATAGATGATTGTTAAGGGCCTTTGGTGCTAATTAAGGAAGTTTGGATTTTATTATGAGGTCACTATGTCTCTAACAAAAGCAAAAGCAGAGGAATGTAAACTAAACTTTTATAGTTCACTTGTGGCATACTGAATTTTTATAAATTATCATGTTTTGTGTACAGTCAGAACTCTATTGGTTAAAGACCCCTTGGAAGAGGAATTTAAAATTTTTTGTAATGAAAATACAACATAAATTTTCACATTCATAAATTACAATTTTTATTTATTTTTTTGTCTTCCTTTCTTCCTCTAGGCCCATCTTTTATTAATGAAATTAGAAACTTTAAACTTGATTCTTTCCTTCCATTTCAGTGGAATGCTTTAGTGATTAATAATCTTCTACCCAATTGATTTAATAATTTTCCTGTATTTTACCCAAAATTTATGAGGAGAACCACTTATGGAGTTTGCTGATCCCTAGCTTTTATTTGCACCGGACAAAAACTGTTACCATTCTCTACTTAATATATCTGCTTTTTATTAATGCTATATTAATGCCTTGATTCTCATAGTAGCCTCCAGCTATTACCTCTTCATGTGCATGTTACAGAGAAATTTCCAAGTTAAATTAGTTTTTAAGCTGAGCCCTGTGAAACCACCAAGTAAAAAAGTATGAGTGGTGTGCTCTTTCTGCACACCCAGCTTGGTATACTGTTGTGTGGTATGATTAAACTGTAGCATTCACAGCGCTCATAATTGACAGAGCCTTGGGGCAATGAAAGTAAATTCCTTAATATCTACAAAGCACTTTTCAGATGGAAAGAGGGAAACAAGAGAACAGGAAGTAAAAAGCTATATGTATTTTATCGTTCTGTTCATGCTAGAATGTTACTTTTCCTAGGTCATGGGGCCAGCAACCTCCTAGGTCTGACTTCCACCAAGAAGGGTTGGATCTCTGATTGATTCTGTGAGGCCTAAGGCACAGAAACAGAAAATTATGAGAGGGAGAAGAAAATAAAGTAGGAGTGTTGGGGAAGAAGAATAAAATTGAAAAGGGAAGAATAAAATTGAAAAGAAAAAATAGAGGTGAGGCATGAGGACATATATGTTTATTTCTCTTAGTACCAAAATTTTACTTAAAAGTCTAAGGTTATATGTCTTGTTTTAGACAATGATAGAAATTAAGATAATGCATATAATAAATGGATGCTCTCCATAAAATGCTTGTGCTTTCCTGTGTCATTATCACCAAATCAAGGAGAAATCCAGAGTGAGCCACACGGACCAGCTTTCTTTAAAGAATGAAAACAAATGACAGTATATTTATTCTGCCACAGATCCAAAAAGTCAAGTCATTATTTGAAGGCAGGAATTTCTTTGGTTCTGTTTCTCTAGCACATATTCAGATTTCTTGGCACAGTACAACCATAGCATTATGTCATATCCTTGGTCTGTTTTTTTTTCGGACTTTATAAATTGATTTTGAATATACCAACAGTGCTGGGTTCTTATCTTTATAGAGTTTGGTTAACAGGCATTACCATTGTAGTGAAACAACTGCACAAGTTGTACTAAGAAATGTGAGAATAGGTTCTCTCATTTTCTTTTCTTCTGTTCTTGTGCCATTCTAAGCAGGGTCTTTTCTTAGATTTGGGGGATTGTGTGCCTTTCTGGCCAGCATAAAACTTCCCTCTTTCCTGTGCATTTAAGTATGTGGAGTTGATGGTTATCTATTGGAATTCTACATGTCCGCTGAGTGCTTCTGCGAAAGACAGTGCAGCTCTGACCACCACTTCCTATCCTGTACTGCCTCTGCACTGAGATGCTGCGTAGTACTTGGGAAAAAAGTCACACAACTGTCCTGACAGGTCTTGCTTCAGATTTATGGCCACATATTTCAAATGTGCTCCCAATTATACAGGCAGTTCTACTCCAAATGCCTATTAAATTTGATTTTACATTTTCAGAGATAATTATATCCTACTCTCTCTCCTTTTGTCAAATCCACAAAATCCCTCCCCCCTACCCCCACCTCAAAGCTGCTGACTTCACTTCATATTACATTGAGAAAATCAGGATCACATGCTACCCACCGCCTCTTCCTCACATTAGATCTACCAGCTCATGTGCGTCTCTTCCGGTGTTCGCATGTTCTTTTACGGTGGTGTCACTGTTCTAAGCCCAGCTCTACTACTTTTTCTCTTAATCCTATCCTAGTCCCCCAGTTCAAGGATGGTGCTTTCCTTTATTTTAAAAAATTTGCTCTCTCCTAGTGCATTATCATAAGCATGCTTTAACATTTCCACCCTCCATCTTTGAAAGTCCTTCCCTTGATAGGATAGTCCTTTCTAGCAGGCACGCCCTTTTTCTCTTTTCCTGCTCAGTAAATCTTGTTAAAAAATCAACTCTATATAATTGCCATCTGCATTTTCTCACTTTCTTCAAGTTAATCAGGTCAGGCTTCTGTTTTATCTGTTTTTTAATCTATTTTTATCAATTCCCTGAAACTGCTTTTGCCAGGGTTTTAGGTGGTGTATGTCACTTGTGTGCCAGGTCCACAAGTCACTTTTTGTCACCTTACGTTTCCTTTCAGCATCATTCTACACACCCCCTTCCTTGAAACACTATTTTCTTTTGGCATTTCTGACAGCAGATTCTACTTATTTCACTGTCCTTCACTTGTCATTTCTTCTCTGTTGTCATTTCTGGGTCTCCCATATTCCCCTAGACTTCAAAGGGCTCCATCTTCAGCCCTGTTGTCTTTTTCATTTCTCAGAAAATGTCTTCAAGTCTCATGACTTTCAATATTAATCATATATTTATGGCCCCCATCTATTGTGTATATGGGACATATCCATCATGTATATACATATGTGTGTACACACACACACATGCACACACACGTAAGGAGCTCCAGAATAATATACTGTGGAGATAATTTCTCCATGATGTCTTTTTTTTTTTTTTAAGATTTTATTTATTTATTTGACAGAGAGACAGCCAGTGAGAGAGGGAGCACAAGCAGGGGGAGCAGGAGAGGAAGAAGCAGGCTCCCAGCGGAGGAACCTGATGTGGGGCTCGATCCCAGGACTCTGGGATCACGCCCTGAGCCGAAGGCAGATGCTTAACGACTGAGCCCCCCAAGCACCCCTCTCCATGATGTCTAAAGACATCATTAGATATCAGACCTCACTTTGCCCAGAACAGATCTCTTCATCTTGCCCATCCTTTTCAAAACTTCTTCCCCAGTGTTCCCCAGTTCAGTAAATGGTATCACCATTCACCCATTGCTCAGGTAATAAATCACCAACTAATTCCTGAATCTTCTCTCCTCTCACTCCCCACATTAAATCTATAAGTGAGTCCTATCACACATCACAAGTATTATCTGAAATTCAGTCATTTCTCTCCATGCTCTCCTATGAAGCATTGTCTCTTGCTCAGACTAACAGAGTAGCTTTCTCACTTGTACCTTTGCCTCTACATTTTGCTCCTCTACTAGTCTCTTCTCCATAGCAGCTAGACTGAACTCTTAAAACTTACAGTAAATGCTCTCTCTCCTTGCTTAAGACCTTGCCGTGTTCTCCCCTTATACTCAGAATAAAACCCAAACTCCTTACCATGGTTTATGAGGCTCTGCATCATCTGACTTCTTGCCACCTTTGTGTCCCCACCACTTACTACTTCCCCTTTGCTATACACCACCATATCAACTTAAAAAAAAAAATGAGCCAAGCTTTTGCTATCCTCAAAGCATTTGTACTTATGTTCTAACTCTTTCCCCAGTTCTTTACATGGCTCACTTTTCACATCCTCCATGACTGTTCCTTAGTGATGTCTACCCTTACTACTGTAGCTCAATAAACTAGTTCAATAAATTGTATCTATTCATGTATTCAGTATCTCTATTACATGGCTCAGTTTTGTTTTCCCCATAGCTCCTGACGCTGTGCTATGAGATGCTTCTTGAGTTGTTTATATTGTTCTGCCTCTTTCAAAAATAAGTTCCATGAGGACAGCGAGATCATATTCTGTTCTCTTCCTTAAAACTGTGGAGCCCTTTGTTGGCATTTAGTAAATATTTGCTAAATAGATAAGGGAAGGTTAACTTTTTTCTGAAAAATTTGACAGTTGGACTTAGAATGCATGCTGTTTTTTTTTTTTTTTAAGTATATGTGCTGCTGAAGCAAGCACAAGGGTTTTTTCCCTTTAGATTTATTTATTTATTAGAGAGAGAGAAAACACAAGTGGGGGGAGGGGTGGGGGGAGAGAAACAGAGAATCTCAAGCGCACTCCCCACTGAGCGTAGAGCCCATCTTGGGGCTTGATTCCACCATGCATGAGATCATGACCTGAACCGAAATCACCAGTCAGATGCTCAACCAACTGAGCCACCCAGGTGTTCCAGAATGCATTACTGGTTTTAAATTATAGACAAATGTGTAGCTTTACCTTAGTTGATAGGAACTTGAATTTTTATTAGGTTATTTTTAATTAGTTTTTATGAGATATTCTTTTGTACTTGATGATACCAAGGAATTGCTTCCTAAAGCAAAAGGCAGGGCTCCTGAGTGGTTCAGTTGGTTAAGTGTCTGACTCTTGGTTTCGGCTCAGGTCATGATTTTAGAATTGTGAGATCAAGCCCTGGATCGGGCTCCCTGCTCAGCTGGGAGTCTGCTTGAGATTCTTATTCCTTCTCCCTCTACCCCCTTCCAAATAAATAAATAAATCTTAAAAAAAATAATAAAGCAAAAGGCTTTCCAGTGACCTACAAAGCTCTGCAGCAAGGATTAGCAAACTACAGGCCCTGTACCTTTTATATAGCCTGCAAGCTGAGAATGGTTTTCCCATATTTAAAATGGTTAAAAACTACAGGGAAGAGTATGTGACACAGATTATAAATGGCTTACAAAGTGCAAAATATTTACTATTTAGCTTTTTTTTTTGATGTGAAAATATAAATGCTTTTTTTAATGTATTTTTTATTATATTATGTTAGTCACCATACAGTACATCTCTGGTTTCTGATGTAAAGTTCGATGATTCATTAGTTGTGTATAACACCCAGTGCACCATGCAATACGTGCCCTCCTTACTACCCATCACCAGCCTATCCCATTCCCCCACCGCCCTCCCCTCTAAAGCCCTCAGTCTGTTTCTCATAGTCCATAGTCTCTCATGTTTCATTCCCCCTTCTGGTTACCCCCCCTTTCTTTATCCCTTTCTTCCCCTGCTGATCTTCCTAGTTCTTATGTTCCATAGATGAGAGAAATCCTATGATAATTGTCTTTCTCTGCTTGACTTATTTCACTTAGCATTATCTCCTCCAGTGCCGTCCATGTTGTAGCAAATGTGGAGAACTCGTTCTTTTTGATAGCTGAGTAATATTCCATCGTATATATGGACCACAACTTCTTAATCCAGTCATCTGTTGAAGGGCATCTCGGTTTCTTCCACGATTTAGCTATTGTGGACAATGCTGCTATGAACATTGGGGTGCATATGGCCCTTCTCTTCACTACGTCTGTATCTTTGGGGTAAATACCCAGTAGTGCAGTGGCTGGGTCATAGGGTAGCTCAATTTTTAACTTTTTAAGGGACCTCCACACTGTTTTCCAGAGTGGCTGTACCAACTTGCATTCCCACCAACAATGTAGGAGGGATCCCCTTTCTCCACATCCTCTCCAGCAATTGTTGTTTCTTGCCTTGTCAATTTTTGCCATTTTAACTGGCGTAAGGTGGTATCTCAGTGTGGTTTTGATTTGAGTTTCCCTGATGGCTAATGATTTTGAACATTTTTTCATGTGTCTATTAGCCATTTGTATGTTATCATTGGAAAAGTGTCTGTTCATATCTTCTGCCCATTTTATAATTTGTTTATTTGTTTCTCGTGTATTGAGTTTGAGAAGTTCTTTATAGATCTTGGATACCAGTCTTTTATCTGTAGCATCATTTGCAAATATCTTCTCCCATTCCGTGGGCTGCCTCTTAGTTTTTTTGACTGTTTCCTTGGCTGTGCAGAAGCTTTTTATCTTGATGAAGTCCTGCAAGTTCAGTTTTTCTTTTGTTTCTCATGCCTTTGGAGATGTGTCATGAAGAAGGTTGCTAAAAAAGGTTGCTTTGGCCGATGTCGTAGAGTTTGTTGCCTATGTTCTCCTCTAGGATTTTGATGGATTCCTGTCTCACATCGAGGTCTTTCATCCATTTGGAGTTTATCTTTGTGTATGGTGTGAGAGAGTGGTCAAGTTTCATTGTTTTGCATGTAGCTGTCCAATTTTCCCAGCACCATTTATTGAAGAGACTGTGTTTTTTCCACTGGATGTTTTTTCCTGCTTTATCAAAGATTAGTTGCCCAAAGAGCTGAGGGTCCATTTCTGGGCTCTCTATTCTGTTCCATTGGTCTGTGTGTCTGTTTTTGTGCCAGTACCATGCTGTCTTTGTGATCACAGCTTTGTAGTACAGCTCGAAATCCGGCATTGTGATGCCCCCAGCTTTGTTTTTCCTTTTCAACAGTTCCTTGGCGATTCGGGGCCTTTTCTGGTTCCATACAAATTTAAGGACTATTTGTTCCAGTTCTTTGAAAAATATCATCGGTATTTTGATCGGGATAGCATTGAAAGTGTAGATTGCTCTGGGTAGCATGGACGTTTTAACTATGTTAAATCTTCCGATCCATGAGCATGGAATATTTTTCTGTCCTTTTGTGTCTTCTTCAGTGTCCTTCAAAAGTGATTTATAGTTTCTAGAATATAGATCCTTTACGTCTCCGGTTAAGTTACTTCCAAGGTAACGTATGGTTTTTGGTGCTATTGTAAATGGGATGGATTCCCTAATTTCTCTTTCTTCAGTCTCATTATTCGTGTATAGAAATGCAACTGATTTCTGAGCATTGATTTTGTCCCGTCACATTACTGAATTGCTCTATAACTTCTAATAGTTTGGGAGTGGCTTCTTTTGGGTTTTCCATATAGAGTATCATGTCATCTGCGAAGAGAGACAGTTTGACTTCTCCTTTGCCGATTTGGATACCTTTTATCCCTTTTTGTTGTCTGATTGCTGTTGCAAGGACTTCTAGTACTATGCTGAATAATAGTGGTGAGAGTGGGCATCCTTGTCGTGTTCCTGATCTTAAGGGAAAGGCTTCTAGCTTTTCCCCATTGAGAATGATATTTGCTGTAGGCTTTTCATAGATGGTTTTTATGAGATTGAGGAGTGTACCCTCTATCCCTACACTCTGAAGGGTTTTAATCAGGAGAGGATGCTGTATTTTGTCAAATGCTTTTTCTGCATCTATTGAGAGAATCATATGATTTTTGAATATTTCTTTTTGGATAAAATCTAAGACACTGATAGATTTGCAAATGTTGAACCACCCTTGCATCCCAGTGATGAATCCCACTTGGTCATGATGGATAATCCTTTTAATGTACCATTGGATTCTATTAGCCAGGATCTTGTTGAGGATTTTAGTGTCCATATGCATTAGGGAAATCGGTCTGTAATTCTCCTTTTTGATGGGGTCTTTGCCTGGTTTGGGGATCAAGGTAATATTGGCCTCATAGAATGAGTTTGGTAGCTTTCCTTCTGTTTCTATTTTTTGAAATAGCTTTAGGAGAATAGGTATTCTTCTTTGAATGTTTGGTAGAATTCCCCAGGAAAACCATCCGGGCCTGGAGTTTTGTTTTTTGGAAGGTTGTTTATCACTGACTCAATCTCTTCAAAATTAATTGGCCTGTTTAAGAAATCAATTTCTTCCTGTTTCAGTCTTGGTAGTTCATAGGTTTCCAGGAAGGCCTCCAACTCTTCCAGATTGCTTAGTTTTTTGGCATATAGCTGTTGATAATAGTTTCTAATAATCCTTCCAATTTCATTGGTGTTGGTCGTGACCTTTTTCATTCATAATTTTAATAATTTGAGTCCTTTCTCTTTTCTCTTGGATAAGTCTTGCCAGTGGTCTGTCAATTTTATTAATTCTCTCAAAGAACCAGCTTCTAGTTCTGTTGATCTGCTCTACTGTACTCCTGGTTTCTAATTCATTGATTTCTGCTCTACTCTTGGTCAACTGCTTCCTCGTGTGTGGATTAGGCCTGTCCCTGTGTTGCTGTTCCAGGTTCTTGAGGTGAGAATATAAAAAGTGCATTTTAGATTTTTCTATTCTTTTTAGTGAGGCTTGGGTGGCTATGTATTTCCCCCTTAGGACTGCCTTTGCAGTATCCCATAGGTTTTGGACTGTTGTATTTTCATTCTCATTGGTCTCCATAAATTGCTTAATTTGATTTTTGATTTCCTGGTTTATCGAGTCATTCCTGAGCAGGATGGTTCTTAGTCTCCAAGTGTTTGAGTTTCTTCCAAATTTTTCCTTGTGGTCGAGTTCCAATTTCAGAATGTTGTGGTCTGAGAATATGCAGGGAATAATTTCAGTCTTTTGGTATCGGTTGAGACCTGTTTTGTGACCCAGAACATGGTCTATTCTTGAGAATGTTCCATGGGCATTAGAATAGAATGAGTATTCTTTGGTTCTGGGTTGTAGTGTTCTATATATATCTATGAGGTCCAACTCATCGAGTATGGCATTCAAAGCTCTTGTTTCTTTTCTGGTTTCTTGCTTAGGTGATCTGTCTATTGCTGATAGGGGAGTGTTGAGGTCTCCTACTATTAGTGTATTTTTATCTATATGTCTCTTTATTGTGGTTAAGGGTTGGCTTGTGTATCTTGCTGCTCCCTTGTTGGGGGCATATATATTTATATTTGTCATATCCACTTGTTGGATACATCCTTTAAGAATAATATAGTGCCCTTCTGCATCTCTAACTATCGTCTTTAGTTTAAAATCCAATCTGTCTGATATGAGAATTGCTACCCCAGCTTTCTTTTGACGTCCATTGGCGTGAAAGATGGTATTCCATCCCTTTACTTTCAGTCTGAATGTATCTTTAGGTTCAAAATGAGTCTCTTGTAGACAGCACATGTATGGGTCATGTCTTTTTATCCAATCTGCAACCCTGTGACGTTTTATGGGACCATTTAGGCCATTCACATTGAGACCGATTATTGAGAGATATGATCTTAATGATGCCATGGTGCCAGTAAAGTCTTTGTTTCTATAGATTGTGACTTTCTGTTCTGTATCACTCTTGGGGCCCTTTTACTTTTATAGAACCCCCCCTTAATATCTCCTGTAGGGCTGGTTTCGTGGTTACGAAATTGTTCAATAACTGGCGATTCTGGAAGGTATCTATTTCTCCATCAATTCTGAATGACAGCCTTGCTGGATAAAGGATCCGTGGCTGCACGTTTTTCTCTGAAAGAGCTTTAAAAATCCCCCCCCCCCCCAACCCTTTTTCTCATTCCGGTCTGTGTAGACAGGTCTGACGTAATTCTGATGCCTTTGCCTTGGTACATGAGAAATTTCTTTGCCCTGGCTGCTTTCAATACTGTATCCTTGGATCTAATATTTGCGACATGCACTATGACGTGACGTGGCATAGGTTTGTCGTGGTTGAGCTTGGAAGGGGTCCTCTCTTCCTCTTGGACACGAATGTTTGTTTCCCTTGCTAGATTAGGGAAGTTTTCAGCTATAATTTGTTCAAATATCTCTTCTAGACCTCTATTTTTCTCCACCCCCTGGGGGATGCCGATGATTCTGACATTGGAACGTTTCATTGAGTCAGTAATCTCCTGTAACCTACATTCCTGAGCGTGGATTTTTTTGAGTCCAGATTCTATTTTAGTTTTCTCTTCTACTAACCCATCCTCCAGTTCGCTGCTACGTTCTTCTGCCTCATTCACCCTGGCCGTCGGAGCCTCTAGTTTTGACTGCATTTGGCTCCTAGAATTTTTAATTTCTGCCAGATTCGCTCTCATTTCCGCCCTTAGAGATTCTATATTCTCAGTAACATTTTCGTTAATTTTTTTTTTCAAGTCTACACATCATCTTGACCATTGTTACTCTGAATTCCATTTCTGATAATTAGGTTATATCCATATCCATTAGTTCTGTGGCAGAGGCCACAGACTCATTGTCTTTTCTTTGCTGAGGGGTACTTCTCCTTCACGTCGTTCTGATGAGGAGAGGTTGCGGGGTTGTCCAGAGCCCAAATTATTGACCGGGACCCAGGCCGTGCACCCTTGTTTTATAGGGATCTTAGGGATGTGGGCTTCTTGATATTTCAGCCTGCCTTCTGGGGGAGGGTCCTGCCGCGCCGATACTCCGGCAACCCTGTTTAGGTAGAGTCTCCGTGTCCCCTGTGAGGGGGGATGGGTATGGGCACACTGTGAGCGGGTATTTCCAGGCTTTTGTTCTCTGGTGGCTTTCCCTGGCGGTTTGCTGTGCCTCTTCTGAGAGTCAGAGCAGCAGTGGCCGAATCTCAGCCTCTGTCTCAGAACAGAGGGATCGAGGACCCTTCTCCACTGATGTTCTGGCCACTTTAACTCTGTTACTCTTGGTGCTGCTCCACCCTACAGCGTCCCGGGATGTGCTCCCCACACCCGGCGTCCCAGCCCTCACTTCCAGGGCCGGCGCGTCTCTGTCCTTTGTGTTTCTAACACCACTTGCCGCCAGCCGCCCCGTGTGCTCCCGGAGCTCCCGGTCTCAGTCTGGTTCCAGTGAGCACACCGGACCTCCGTTTCAGTCTGGTGGCGCGTTCCCCGGCTCAGGGTCTCAGTCTGCTCTCTCGGGGGTGCCGATCCGCGAGTCCACCCGCTCCCCCGTGCAGGTGGCTACCACTTCCCGGCGCCCGAACGCGGCGGCTCCCTCCCCTTCCCTGGATGTTCAGGCTGGTCTGGTACCTATCCAACTCGACTCAGGGGACCGGCTGAAAAAGGGGTCCCCTACTCCTCCGCCATCTTAACTCCCATCTACTATCTAGCTTTTTACAAAAAAAAGTTTGCTTGCCCATGCTGGAGGGTCTGGCCCTTCATTCCCTGTGTGACCTCATCTGTCGGTATGCTGTGTCTCCATCTACTTTGATCACGTCAGCCAGGCACACTCTTACATCAGGACCTTTGCATCTGCTGTTTGCTCTGTGTGGAAAACTCTCTCCTCGATATGTGCATAGCTGTGGCTCATTTTCCCTTTTCCTTTACATCTTTACTAAAATGTTATGTTCACAGTTTGGCTTTTACCGAGCACTTCATTTAGAATTGCAGTCTCACCCCCATTCCTATACCCCTTTCCCTCTTTTGTTTTTTTTTCATTGGATTTATTACCACTGACATACAGTGTATTTTACTTATATTCTCTCTCTTCTCATAGACTATAAACTCAATGAGGGCTGAGATTTTTGTCTCTTTTTTTCACTGCCATATTCCCAGGATAATACCTAGCACATAGAACCTTTCATGAAATGTTCATTGAATTAATGGTAATGGATTAGAGTTATTCTGAGAACCAACATTAAAAAAAAAAAGAGCTTTCAGGTGCCTGGGTAGCTCATTCGGTTAAGTGTCTGCCTACATCTCAGGTCATGATTTCAGGGTCCTGCGATCGAACCCCACATCGGACTCCCTGCTCAGCAGGGAGTCTTCTTCTCCCTCTGCCTCTGCCACTCCCCTTGCTTGTGCTCTGTCTCTCTCTCTCTCAAATAAATTAATTTTTTTTTTAAAAAGAGCTTTCTGTCAAAAATTTCAATTCAGTTACCTTTGAGGAACTTTGAGATAGGCCTTGCCTCAGATCTGTGGATATATAATAATATTAGATCCTTGCCGAGAAGGCGACCAGAAACATGGAAATAAGTGAAATTAAATGGAAGATGGGACTAATTGTCATTCTCTTCCCTTGCTGATTAAAAGCTGTTGAGTTGGTGCTTGCTTCGGCAGCACATATACTAAATTTTGAACAACACAGGGAAGATTAGCATAGCCCCCGCAAAAGGATGACAGGCAAATTTGTGAAGTGTTCCATATTTAAAACAAAAACTGTTAATCATTGAAAGCATTTTTTGGTAGAACTTAACAGTGTTTATATAAAACTCTACATTGTTAATGATTTTATATTCTATATTGAAATCTTTCTTTTTTATTATGGCTTATTATCTGTAGATTGTTTTGGATACAATGCCATAAAAATAAAAATACTTCTTTAAAGCAGCTCTTAAATAATTCAAAAACATTATAATTAGACATAAAACATGTAAAACTATTATTTTTAGTTTCTTGTATACTTTTGGGGATGATATCATAGAAATTGATATATTTTTAAAAGATTTTATTTACTTATTTGACAGAGGGAGCACAAGCAGGGGGAGTGGCAGGCAAAGGGAGAGGCAGGCTTCCCGCTGAGCAGGGAGCCTAATGCAGGGCTCTATGTCAGGACCCTGGGGTCATGACCTGAGACGAAGTCAGATGCTTAACCAACTAGAACCACCCAGGTACCCCTGAAATTGATATTTTTAAGCCAAGGGTAGGTGTTTAGGTGGTATAATGAAATTTCACATCTTAGTTTTTATATTAAGTGAGTGTGAACGGAGCTGTTCTTGGGATGGTAAAGGAGAGGGAGTGTCGGTGTGTGTTCACAAACCCAATATCTGTATATTCTCTCTGTAGCATTTTATGCGTAATATAGATGTTTAATATGTAATACTTCAGCAATATCATTTTGCTTCTAAGTAGTGTATTTTTAAGCCCTTTTTTTTAAAGATTATTTATTTTAGAGAGTGTGAAACAAGCAGGAGGTGGGGCAGAGGGAGAGAGGGAGAGACAGTCTGAATCCGGCTCTGCACTGAGTGTGGAGCCTGACACAGGGCTCGATATCAGGACCCTGAGATCATGACCTGAGCTGTAACCAAGAGACGGATGGTCAACTGAGCTTGCCAGGTGCCCCTTTTATGCTCTTCTTCTAGCTTAAAATTATTTTTTCCAATGAAAACACAAATAGCTGAGTCAGATTTGATTTTTGGTATTTCTTTAAACCTGACAATAGTAGCATTCTGGTTTTTTCCTTAAATTTGCATGGGAGATTTTTATGGTAGGGCAACTGGTTACACTAGCATTATGTATGTCTTTTTGACACAGAAAAAGCCACTAGAACTGTAGTTTCTGAAAAAAGTATTGATGGCTTCTTAATAAAATGTGAGTTTTTAAAGAAGGAGAACAAGAATTACGCCTTTCTAGATAATTTTTTAGGTGCTTAAAGATAAGGAAAGTGTTCATTTTTCATTGCTTACTTATTGTTTTGTAGCGTTAAACTGTGTTTTCCCTTAGTGACATGTTTTGGGTAGATTTGTCAATAGAGGGCGCATACTTAGTTTCCTTTGTATGCATGTGTTCAACAAGTATTTAATGAGCATATGTACACTAGGAGGAACTATGCTAGGTGTTGTGAATTATGAAAATGTAGCAAACATGGACCTTGAACTCTAGGAAGGCATTTTTTAAAAAAGATTTTTGAAGTTTTTTGTTGTTTGTTTGTTTTTTAAAGATTTTATTTATTTATTTGACGGAGAGAGAGATAGCCAGTGAGAGAGGGAACACAAACAGGGGGAGTGGGAGAGGAAGAAGCAGGCTCCCAGCGGAGGAGCCTGATGCGGGGCTCGATCCCAGAATGCTGGGATTACACCCTGAGCCGAAGGCAGATGCCTAACAACTGAGCCACCCAGGCGCCCCGTTGGTTTGTTTTTTTTTTAAATTAATCTCCACATCCAGTGTGGGGCTCGAACTTACACTCCTGAGATCAAGAGTCATAGGCTTTGAGCCAACCAAGCACCCCTAGGAAGGCATTTTCATAGGTCTAATGAGATATAAATGTGGTTCACACTAATATGAAGAACAAATTACCATGTCATAAGATATATTTAGTAAAAGTGGGTATGGGAGCTAAGGGGGGTCAGGAGTAGTTATGACCTAACAGATTTACCTAAGTTTGAGTTTGGATTTTAAGAGGCAGAGGCTGAGGGAACAATGACAGAGTAAATTGTGGCAGATTTAGTAGATCGGATGTGATCCTGAGAATTCTGTATTTTCAACCAGCTCCCAAGTGATGCTGATGATGTGTGTTCATGGATCACACTTTGAATAGCAAGGTGGTAGACCACATTTTATAAAACTTTGTGACAGAGACCAGTAGAGATCGGTCTGTCTTCCATTTTTGCTTTTCTCTCTTCTTACACATTAATTTATTAATGTCTGTGTGAGAGTGGAGAGCGTTCAATCTATTATTCATAATTTCATTGTTATAATAGTTGGGAACTCATCAATTGAGAATTTTAAGGATTAATTCATTTATGAATCTCTCTCCTTTCTCATGTTCCTGTTTGAAGAAAAATAAAAATATAAGTTCACTTAGAATTTAACTCCAGTTAATTAATTCAGGCATAATAATCTGAGAGAGTCAAAAAAATCTATACTAAACCATTTAAATCCTTTTCTTTCTGTTTGCCCTTTAAGGTATGGATTTACTAACATATTTGGGTTTTCTTGTCAGTTTGGATTTAAATCAAATTACATATTGATCTATTTATAAGTAAAAAGAAGGTAATTTTATGTTTCACAGATTCTGTTATGTCTCAGAATATTTATTTCTGAGTATACATTGTAGTAACATCTTTTGTTTTTACTCTTAACATATGTTTTGATGATACTGCCCTTTGTGTTCTTTACCTAAGAAACAGTATTGGAAAGGATATTAGCGAGGCAACAAAGTTGGGTGTATTCATCCACTCTAGTTCATTTATGAATTCAGAACTCTACATGCACCTGTGCTTGCATGTACACATACACATAATACAAGGAGGTGGTGTAGGAAAGACAATAGGAGAGAGATTGATTTAATCCTCTTATAATTTTCTATACTTTTCTTGGTTGCCTGACTTATATAAAAACATTTTATTTTCATATATAATTATCCTTTATTCTGTAGAGTGAAATGTAGAGGTAATAGAAAACTAAGATAAAGAAAGGAAATTGAAAATATAAAAAGAAAATGTTAGGAAGTAGAAAATTAAAGATCGAGAAAATAAGGGAAACTTAAATGTGCCATACTGGACTACCATTAGTGTGATACAGATGAAGACCCTATTTTGAGATAAAACCACATCTTATTTTTAAAAAACTGTTTATTTATTTATTTTAGAGAGAGAGTGTGCATGTGTGTGCATGTGAGCAGGAGAAGGGTCAGAGGGAGAGGGAGAGGGAGAGAGAATCTCAAGTAGACCCTGTACTGACCGCAGAGCCCCATAGAGGGCTTGATCTCATGACCCTGAGATCACGATCTGAGCTAAAATCAAGAGTTCGTCGCTTAACTGACTTAGCCACCCAGGTTAAACTTTAAAAATAACTTGTTTTTTAAAAATATTTTGTCTATTGGGGCATCTGGGTGGCTCAGGCCATGTTCTCACAGTTGTGAGATTGAGCCCCGAGTTGGGCTCTGCGCTCAGTTTGGAGTCTGCTTGAGATTCTTTACCTCATCCTTCCCTCTCCTTTTTCCTCCCCCCACTTGTGTGTGCTCTCTCTCTCTCTCTCTCTAAAATAAATAAATAAAATATATAAAAAAATATTTAGTCTATTTTAGGAAATTTAGAAACTACAGAAAACCATTGGGAAAAAAATTAAGAACATCTTTTTTCCTTTTTAATATTCTAATTTTTAATTTTTTTGGTTATCCGTGTGTGTATGTGTATGCATATATGTTTAGGATCATGCTTTGAATTCAGCTTGGTATTCTATATTTGCTACCTAGCATTTTATCATGTCTTTTTGGAGTTGATGGAGATAATCATTAAAATCGTATGACCAATATTTTGAAAATCAAAATAAACATTTTTGGTTTTTAAACACACATTACAAGTTGGATTGGAATGGTTGTTGGGGTAGGATAGGGGCAGTGGGATTTTTTAATTCTCTTTTCTGAAATACAACTAAAAATACCTTGACCTAGTTCTGTGACTTGGGGGTAAAGTCAGAAATTTAAAAAGTCACTAACTTTCAGATAATAATTATGATAAAAAGTGCTGAAGAATGAAATGGGTTTTGATTGGATCAAAACTTAAGCCTATGAAGTTGGCGCTCCAACCAAAAAATACACAAGCAATTTCAATTAGGTTTCTTACTCCCTGTGTTATCATGCTGCATGTAACCAGGTTACTACTACAGGCATTAGTGGTTGCTAGCACCATCTGGAATAATCCACAGATGTAGAGTGAGAAGAACTTTATACCATCCAAAATTTTTTTCTCTCTTAAAACAGAGAGCAAAATGTTTGTACCTGGTAAAGCAATGTTATGAGGAATTTAATTTTGAGAAAGAGCAATTTGATTCATGAAAACAAAATCTTGCTTCATTTTTTGGTCTTTTCTAATGCAAAGGTCCTAATCTGATATCTATAACTGATATCAGATTAATAAAAATGGAATTATTAGCACAGAAAATTAAATAATGAGGAGAATCAAATATAAACATGACTTACATTTCTGTTTCTTCTGGTAACTACTTTTATTATATTCTCTGTGATTGAATCTTTCTGTGAATATTCAAGATGGCAGAAAGCACAGATCTGAAATGTGACCTTGGCATAGCTTATTATTGTGCACTTCCATTAGAGAATGACTTTTTATCCTATCATCTATGTCATTAATTTACTATTGGATTTTAAATTAATTTTTTATAGTTAAAATTCTATGCTGAAGAAGCATTTAGAAATTATTTTTTAAAAATTTTGTTGCCTATAGGTAGAATTATATTCAAATCAACCAAAGGAGAATATATGTTTCAAAATCTTGTAGAGAGGGGTGCCCGGGTGTCTCAGTCGTTAAGCGTCTGCCTTCGGCTCAGGTCATGATCCTAGGGTCCTGGGATTGAGCCCCACATCGGGCTCCCTGCTCCACTGGGAGCCTGCTTCTTCCTCTCCCACTCCCCCTGCTTGTGTTCCCTCTCTTGCTGGCTTCTCTCTCTCTGTCAAATAAATAAAATCTTAAGTAAATAAATAACAAAATCTTGTAAAGAGGATTCCACAGTTTTGTTTTTGACAGTATTATTAACTGTATTCTCTGAGAGCCTTCCTTACAGAAAACAATAAAAATGCCAGAATATTTTCATTAATTTTATAAATGTATAGTTAAGCTTTAAGAAAGTAATTTATAGAGGTACAAATGCAAAATATAAAAGATAGGGTTAGTCTTGTGACAAAATTAGTTTAACATTGGAAAATCTCAAAAGCATGTCAATAAAATAACTATTCACATATTCACAACTAAAGTGACAACTTTTGGCAGAAAAGGAAAAATAAAAAGTTTCCACAGAAAAAAGTTAACAAATATTCTAGTCAATTATGAAATGTAAAAAGCATTTCATTGAATCAAGAGGACAAAGATACCCACTCTCACTACTTCTTTTCATCATGGTTCTGGAAATTCTAGGAATTTCAATAAGAACAGATAAAAAGAATGTAAAGATTTAAAAAATCCTTATATAAGTGTCTCCCTGAAATACCCAAAAGAATACACAGAAAAATTATTAGCAGAAACATTTACCAAGTTAGTTCCTTGTAAACCCACATGTAGAAATGAAGTGTGTGTCCACATGCCAGGAAGAAAACATTAGAATAAAATTAATTTAATAAAATATATCACCGGAATAATTTATTCAGGAAAGGTTCATCTGTGTTTGGGACTATTAGATGAAAAGTTGATGAAAGGTGAATTTTATAGACAGAAGAGAAGACTGTTACTACCAATACACTGATGAATCCTAGCTTCATTAAGAATGGGAAACCAGACACTATACGCTTTCTCATGTGAGGCAATATGAAGTATACAATGCCATTATTTACTATTATGACTTACAAAGTTAAAACTGAATCTGGTCAAGTCTTTCAGGCTAACTCTCAGTATCTAAAAAAGAAAAAAGGAAAAGCAGGAAATGAGTTAAAGGACTCCATGAAGAAACAGCTGATAACCCAAAATGTAAGTCATTTTACAAGAACAACTGAAGTCCATTTCTTTAAGAAGTCAGTGGCATTAAATAAGGGAGCAGAGGAAGAAGTAAGGGACTTTTCTCTAGAATAATAGAGCTTTGAAGGATTTAACAAACACAATGCTGTGTACCCTTTCATGAATTCTGACTCAAACAAGCCAACTGTGAAAAGATGTCTTTTGAGACAACTGGGGGACATTGAATATGGACTGCATATTAGATAATGACAAATGTCAATTTTATCAATACTTACATTCTTGAAAACTACTTTTTTGGGAGTACTTTGTATAAGGAACTGTGTGTAATAATGTGGTGTCCAGAATTTAAAATGACAACAAAACTATATATAAGGTACCTAGGAATAAAATAAATGGAACTATTTTATTGAAGAAATTAAAACACTTTGTTGAAAACCTTTCAAGAATAGCTAAGTAACTAGAGAGACATACCATGTCAATGAATTGAAAAGTTCAAGAGCATTAAAATGTCTTTTCTTTCCAAATTGATTTATAGATTCAGTGCAGTTTCAATAAAAATCCCAAAGGCTGCTGCTGAGTTTTAATTGCTGTTGTTGATTGGTTGATTGGCTGGTTTTATGGGGCTTGACAGTCTGGTTCTGAAATTTATATGAGAAGTCTAAAGGGCCAGGAAATGCCAAGATGGTCCTGAATAAGAACAAGATAGGCAGGCTTGCCTGAAATAACTATTGAGACTTCTTATAAAGGCATAATAATTAAGGAAGTATAGATTTGGCACAGTAATACACAAAGATACCAGAGAGGCATAAAATAGGCAAACATGTTTACCAAAACTTTATATATGACTGTTGTGACAATGCATGTTAGTGCTGCTGGGACAGTTAGTTATCTATATATGTAAAAAATGAAATTTTATTCTTACCTCATATCGTACCTGAAAAATGAAATTATATCTTTAGCTCATACTATATACAACATTGGTGTCAAACGGATTAATGACTTCAGTGTGAAAGACAAAGGTACAGAATTTTTAAGAGACTATCTTTATGAGCTTGGGATAGGGAAGATATTGTGAAAAAGTCACAAAATTGTAAACCATAAAGAAGATTGGTACATTTGATACAATAAAACATTTTAAATTTTACAATTGAAAACATACCATAAAGCTATTAAAGGAATAATTCATAGATTGGAAGAAAATATTTGTATAATATATAACAGATAAGGGATTATTATACAAAATATATAAAGAATACTTACAAGTCATGAAGAAAAAGATACCTAATTTAAAAATGGGCAAAATACGTAAATAGCTATTTCAGAGATGTGGAAACAGAAATGGCCAAATCCCATATGAAAAGATGTTCAGAACTACTGGGGAAGATGACAGAGTAGGAGGACCCTAAGCTCACCTTATCCAATGGATACAACTAGATAACAACCACATAACTCCAAACAACCTAGAAAATGACCTGAAGACTGGCAGAACAGACTCTCCATAGCTAAATGTAGAGAAGAGGTCACATTGAAAAGGGTAGGAAGGGTGGAAGAGTGGTCAGTTGCTAAATGGACCCACAGGATTTTCTGCGGGAGGGAGGAATGCCTGAGACATGTGGAGATCAAAGAAACAGACTCTCGACACTTAGGGAGCCTGCAAAGGGAGGAGGAATTCCCATAACGTTTGTTTTTGGAAAACAGAGGTGCTGAATTTAATGAATTTTTTTTTAAAGATTTTATTTATTTTACAGAGAGAGAGAGTGAGGGAACACAAGCAGGGGGAGTAGGAGAGGGAGAAGCAGGCTCCCAGCAGAGCAGGGAGCCCGATGTGGGCCTTGATCCCAGGACCCTGGGATCATGACTTGAGCAGAAGGCAGACGCTTAATGACTGAGCCATCCAGGTGCCCCCGAATTTCTATGAATTCTTATAGTCAGTGGGGCTTAAAACCTGGAAATTTGAAAATCGGGAGGCTCTTGGGAGAGCCAGTAGGGTGAGAGGAAACTGAGTCCCCCACTTTTAAAGAGAAAGTACAACAAATAGTCCCCTAGAGATACAGCATAGAAGCAATAGTTTGAAAAACACCTAGGGTATGCTGGAGGGAGATTTGTTTACTAGTCTCAGAGTGTGTGCTGAAAGGAGAAGCATCCTTGTGAGGTTTCTTCCGGAACAAAGAAGCTGTTGTGCACCCTTCCCCTGCCCAACCCATAAGCATGAACACATGGCCACCTGTGGGAACAAGCACAATGTCTATACTTGCTACCAGCTTGCTAACAGTGGACATGCGCCCTCCAGCCAGGCCCCGGCACCAGGTCCACTCTCTCAGCAGATCCACACAAACCTTGCTAACACTGTGCATCTCATCCCTGCATTCCTTCCAACCCAGCTTGCCTCGGTCCCAGTCAGCTGCAGGTCCCCTCCACCCAGCATGGGTGTTCCTGGCACCTCATGCCCTGCCCCATGTTTTTCTGTAGTTTTGTGCTACTGCATTTCTAGCAAATGCCTAGTGTGACTCAATTAAAGCCCAAGGCATCCCTAGACAGGTTCACTAACAACACAGGATCCTGCCCACAAAAGGCAAAGGTAGCCATTGTAGCTGATGGAACTGAAGGCAAAAGAGGCTCAGCTTCAACAGCAGGGCACATAAAGCACACAAAGGAGACACCCATGAAGCACCAGGTCCTGGTGAACAGGGGATATTGTGTCTAGGGCAGTATAGGACCTCTTCTGCATAAGGCCATTATTTCAAGAGCAGAAGATGTGGCTGACTTCCTAACATAGAGAAACAGTCACAGAGAGTTAGACAATATGAGGAGACCGAGGAATGTATCCCAGATGATAGAACAGGACCAAATCACAGCAAGAGACCTAAACAAAATGGAGATAAGTAATATGACTGATAAGAGAATTTAAATAATTGTTAAAAAGATACTGGACTTGAGAAAAGAGTGGAAGACCTCAGCAAGACCCTTAACAAAGAGATAGAAAACATAAAAAAAGAACCAAATCAGAGATGAACTCAATAACTGAAATAAAGAATACACTATATGGGGCGCCTGGGTGACTAAGTTGAGTGTTCAACTCGTTATTTCAGCTCAGGTTATGATCTCATGGGTCGTGGGATTGAGCCCCATGTTGGGCTCCATGCTTAGTGGGGGAGTTTGTTTGGGTTTCTCTCCTCTGCCCCTTCTGCCCTCTCTCTCCTCTGGAATAAATAAATCTTTAAAAAAAAAAAAAAGAAGGAAAAGAAAAGAAACTATATAGAATAAATAGACTAGAGGACGTGGAAGGACGCATCAGCAACTTGGAGGACAGAGTAATGGAAAGCAATCAAGCTGAACAGGAGAGAGAAAAATATAATAAAAAATGAAAATAGACTTAGGGAATTCATTAACACCGTCAAGTGTAATAATATTTGTATTACAGGGATTGTAGAAGGAGGAGAGAGAGAAAAGAGAGTAGAAAATTTATTTGAAGAAATAATAGTGAAAACTTACCAAATTGGGGAAAGAAACAGAAATCCAGATCCAGAAAGCACAGAGAACCCACAACAAAATCAACCCAAGGAGGTCCACAAAAGGCACATAGTAATTAAAATGGCAGAAAGTAGTGATAGAGAATTTTAAAAGCAGCAAGAAAAAAGAAAACAGTTACATAGAAGGGAAACCACATAACGCTACCAGCTGACTTTTCAGTAGAAACTTTGCAGGCCAGAAGGGAGTGGCATGATATATTCAAAGTCCTGAAAGAAAAAACCTGCAGCCATGAATACGCTATCCAGCTAGGCTATCATTCAAAATAGAAGGAGAGATAAAGAGTTTTTCCCAGACAAACAAAAGTTAATTCATGACCACTAAACCAGTCCTACAAGAAATATCAAAGGGTACTAAGTTGAAAAGAAAGACCATAAGCAGGAGTAAGGAAAATATGAAGCACAAAAGCAATAAAATTAAGTATATCTATAAAAATCAGCCAAAGGATCCACACAATAAAGAGATGTAAAGTATGACACCATATGCCTAAAATGCGGTGGGTGTGGGGGGAAGGAGTAGAGAATGGGCTCAAACGTAAGTGACCATCAACTTAATATAGACTGCTATGTGCATAAGATGTTGTATATAAACGTAATGGTAATCACAAAGCAAAAACTGGTAATAGATATGCAGAGAATAAAGAGAAAGGAATCCAAGTATATCACTAAAGAAAGTCAACAAATTGTGAGAGCAAAAGAAGAACTGCAAAAACAACCATGAAACAAGTAACAAAATAGCAATAAATACATACCTATCAAAAATTACTTCCAATATAAATGGACTAAATGCTCTAATCAAAAGATATAGGGTGACAAAGTAGATAAAAAAAGCAAGACCCATCTGTATGCTACCTATAAGAGACTCATTTCAGACCTACAGATACATGCAGATGAAAAGTGATGGGTTGCAAAAGCTCTTATCATGCAAATCAAAATGAAAAAGCTGAGGTAGCAATACTTAGACAAAATAGACTTTAAAACTAAGGCTGTAACAAGAGACAAAGAAGAACACTATATATCATTATAAAGGGAACAGTTCAACAAGGCTTAGTAATTGTGGCAATTGTAAATATGTATGCACCCAACATGGCAGCACCCAGATACATAAAACAGCTAAAAACAAACGTAAAGGAAATAATTGATAGTAGTATAATAATAGTAGGGACTTCAACACTCCACTTACATCAATGGACAGATCATCTAAACAGAAAATAACAAGGAAACAGTGGCTGTGAAGGACACATTGGACCAGATAGATCTAACAGATACATTTGGAACATTACATCCTAACACAGTAGAATACACCTTTTTTTCAAGTGCAGATGGTTACATTCTCCATAATAGATCACATATTAGGCTACAAAACAAGTCTCAACAAACTCAAAAAGGTCAAAGTCCTACAATGTCCTTTCCAACCACAACACTATGAAACTAGAAATCAGCCATAAGAAAAAAATCTGGAAAGACTACAAATATATGGAGGTTAAACAACATGCTACTAAAATGAAATAAAAAAGGAAATAAAAAGGTATATGGAGACAAATGTAAATGAAAAGACAGTGGTCCAAAACTTTTAGGAAGCAGCAAAAGCAAGTCTAAGAAGAAAGATTATAGCAATAGAGGCCTACTTCAAGAAGCAAGGAAAACCTCAAATAACCCTCCTATAGTAGCTAGGAAAAGAAGAACAAACAAAACCCAAAACCAATGGAAGGAAGGAAATAATAAATAGAGCAGAAATAAATGAAATATAAACTAAAAAAGACCCCAATAGAACAAATCAATGAAACCAGGAGCTGGTTCTTTGAAAAGATCAAGATTGATAAACCTTTAACCTGACTCCTCACCAGAAAGAGAGGACTCAGATAAACAAAATCAGAAATGAAAGAGGAGCAATAACAACTGAAACCACAGAAATACGAGGTATAGTTATAAGAGAATATTTTGAAAAATTATATGCCAACAAATTGGACAACCTAGAAGAAATGGATAAATTCCTAGAAACCTGTTACTCACCAAAACTGAAATAAGAAGAAATAGAAAATTTGAACATACTGATTACCAGGAATGAAATTAAGTCAGTAATCAAAACCTCCTAACACAAAAGTTGAGGACTAGACGTTTTTAGAGATGAATTCTACCAAGCATTTAAAGAGGAGTCAATACTTATTCTTCTGCAAACTATTCCAAAAAATAGAAGACAAAGAAAGAAAAGCTTCCAGATTCATTCTGTGAGGCCAGCACTACCCTGATACCAAAACCAGTTAAAGACTCCACTAAAAAAGAGAACTGCAGGCCCGTATCTCTAATGAATGTAGTTGCAAAAATCCTCAACAAAATACTATCAAACCAAATCCAACAATACATTTTAAAAAATCACTCACCACCACAAGCAGGATTTATTCCTGGGATGCAAGATTGGTTCAGTAGTCATAAATTAATGCGATATGTCACATCAACAAGAGAAAGGATAAAAACCACATGATCATTTCAATAGATGGAGAAGAAGCTTTTGACAAAGTACAACATCCATTCATGATAAAAACTCTCAACAAAGTAGCTTTAGAGGGAACATACTTCAACATAGTAAAGGCCATATATGAAAAACCCACAGCATACATCATCCTCAATGAGGAAAAGGTGAGAGCTTTTCTCCTAAGCTCAGGAACAAGACAGGGATATCCATTCTCACCACTTTCATTCAGCATAGTACTGGAAGTCCTAATCACAGCAGTCAGACAACAAAAAGAAATAAAGGCATCCAAATTGGCAAGGAAGAAATAAAACTTCCACTATTTGCAGATGACATGATACTGTGTACAGAAAGCCCTAAAGACTCCACCAAAAACCTACTAGAACTGGTAAATGAATTCAGTAAGGTCACAGTATACAAAACCAATGTATAGAAATGCAACGGATTTCTATACATTGATACTGAAGCAGCAGAAAGAGAAAATAAGAAAATAGTCCCATATATAATTGCACCAAAGTATAAAATACCTAGGAATAAACTTAACCAAAGAGGTAAAAAACCTGTACTCTGAAAACTGTGAAACATTGATGAAGGAAATGGAAGACAACACTAACACATGGGAAGATATTCCATGCTCGTGGATTGGAAGAACAAATACTCTGAAAGTGTCCATACAGCCAAAGTAATGTATAGATTTAATGCAATCCCTATGAAAATAGCCATAGTATTTTTCAGAGTTAGAACAAATAATTCTAAAATTTGTATGGAACATAGAAGACCCTGAATAGCCAAAGTGATCTTGAAAAAGAACAAAACTAGAGATTTCAAGGTATAGTACAAAGCTGTAGTAATCCAAACAGTATGGTACTGGCATAAAAAATAGACGCATAGATCAATGAACAGAATAAAAAACCCAGAAACAAACCCACAATTACACCATCAATTAATCTTCTTTTTTTTTTAAACATTTTATTTATTTATTTGATAGAGATAGAGACAGCCAGCGAGAGAGGGAACGCAAGCAGGGGGAGTGGGAGAGGAAGAAGCAGGCTCATAGCAGAAGAGCCTGATGTGGGGCTCGATCCCAGAACGCCGGGATCACGCCCTGAGCCGAAGGCAGATGCTCAACCACTGTGCCACCCAGGTGCCCCCATCAATTAATCTTCTACAAGGGAGGCAAGAATATGCAGTGGGGAAAAAGACAGTCTGTTTAACAAATGCTGTTGGGAAAACCGGAGAGCTATGTGCAAAAGAGTGTACTTTCGTAGACCACTTTCTTAAACCATACACAAAAATAAATTCAGAATTGACTTAAGACCTGCATGTGAGACCTGAAACCTTAAAAATCCTGAAGAGAGCACAGACAGTAATTTCTCTGACATCAGCTGTAACAACATTTTTCTAGATATGTCTCCCGAGGCAAGGGAAACAAAAGCAAAAATAAACTATTGGGACCACATTAAAATAAAAAGCTTCTGCACAGCATAGGAAGCAATCAACAAAACAAGAAGAGAACTAGTGAATAGGAGAAGATATCTGCAAATGACATATCTGATTTAGGGTTAGTATTCAAAGTATATGAAGAACTTCTACAACTCAACATGAAAAAAACAATTTAAAAAAGGGCAGGAGACATGAATAGACATTTCTCCAAGGAAGACATACAGATTGTCAAAAGACACATAAAAGATAGCACCACTCATCATCAGGGAAACACAAATCAAAACTACAATGAGATATCACCTCATACCTGTCAGAATAGCTACAGTCAAAAACAACAGGTGTTCGTGAGGATGTAGAGAGAAAGGAACCCTTGTGTGCTGTTGGTGGGAAAGCAAACTGGTGCAGCCACTGTGGAAAACAGTATGGAGGTTCCTGAAAAAATAGAACTACCAAATGATTCAGTAATTTAGTTATCCAACTATTTACCCAAAGAATGTGAAAACACTAGTTTGAAAAGATACATGCAGTCTTATGTTTAATGCAGCATTAAGTAGACAAATTATGGAAGCAGCCCAAGTGTCTATGGATAGATGAATGGATAAAGAAGGTGTGATACACACACACACACACACACACACACAGAGGAATATTATTCAGCCATGAAAAGAATGAAATCTTGCCATTTCCCACAATGTAAATGGAGCTAGAGAGTATTATGCTGAGTGAAATAAGTCAGAGAAAGACAATACCATATGATTTCACTCATATGTGGAATTTAAGAAACACACAAATGAACAAAGAAAAAAGAGACAAAAAACAGACTCTTAACTATAAAGAACAAACTGCTGGTTACCAGAGAGGAGGTGAGTTGGGGGATGGGTAAAATAGGGGAAGGGGATTAAGAGTACACTTATCATGAAGAACACTGAGTAATGTATAGAATTGTTGAATCATGATATTGCACACCTGAAACTAAAATAACAATGTCTGTTAACTATACTGGAATTAAAATTTAAGAAAAGAGAAAAAAGAATAATGAAAAGATGTTCAGCTTCAGTAGTCAGCAACATGCATTTTAAAACTACGATGAGATATTATTTATATCAGATGGTTAATATTTAGAAAGTCAGATAGTACTAAGTGTTAATGATTTCCTAGTGGTGTAACAGGTATCGCTGTGTACTGTTGGTGAAAATACAAGTTAATACAATTTCTTGGAGAGTAATTAGTGAATTTGAAGGTATACCTATTGTATGGCCTACTATTTCTGTTTCTAGGCCCATGCCTTGCGGAAACTCTTGCATAGGGATATCAGAGTATAACTAGCAGCATTGTTCATAATAGTAAGAAAAACAAAACAACTGCACTGTTCATCACTTTGGGAATGGATTGAAACAATTGCTTTATATTTATACTGTAGTGAAAATTGAAGGGATTGAAAAACTGGATTAACACTCATTGTTTAGTATGAGTCTCAAAAGGGTGTATTGAAAAGAATCAGTTATTAATAAATCGTATATGAATTTCAAAAGCATGCAAACTAAATGAAGTATCCCTATAATAAAAGCAAAGGGATTTTTTTTTTAAAGATTTTTAATTTGACAGAGAGGACACAGTGAGAGAGGGAACACAAGCAGGGGGAGTGGGAGAGGGAGAAGCAGGGAGCCCGATGCGGGGCTTGATCCCAGGACCCCGGGATCATGACCTGAGCCGAAGGCGGATGCTTAATGACTGAGCCACCCATCCGCCCCAAAAGCAAGGGGATTTTAAACACAACATTTAGAATAGAAGTCATTCTTATTTTAGTGTGGAGGCAGTGGAATAGGATTGGGAACTTCAGAAGTACGTATAATCTTTTGTTGCTTAAGCTGGGTTCCCAGATTGTTACATCATTATTTTCATATTCATATATATTATATATAGTCTTTTGAAAGTTTGAAATATTTCATAGTAGTAAAATTAGAGTTATTTCTATCAAGCCTTTCTTAATCGGGTACTCTACTGTTTCATAGCATTGATGTCCGTAGACTTTCCCTGTTTCTAACATAAAGACCTGAATTGATTTCTTCAGACTATCGCATGCCTTTCTTTTGTTTTATGGTTTTATGTTTCACAAAATACATGTTTAAACATAGTTTCTGAAGCATCATTGTTACCAATTTGCTATCCTTGGTAGGAAAGAATTTTGAATTGTTAGAAAACTCTTGCAGCAAGAATTCTTTGTTGGTTTTCAGCTGTTACTTGGTGTCGGTGGTATAAATTTGTAAATGAAAATATTCTTCTCTACACACATATATGAAAAGCTTGGCTTTTCTCCCCTTTATCAATAGGCAAGTGAAAGACCAGAATAAGAAGGTAGCAAATCTGAAGCACAAGGAACAGGTGGAAAAGAAGAAGAGTGCACAGATGCTTGAGGAGGCTCGACGAAGGGAGGACAATCTCAATGACAGCTCCCAGCAACTACAGGTTAGAACACGAGGACAGTCTGAAAGGATCGGGTGAAGAGATTTGATCCATAATTGCATGTTGTTTTCCTCTTCATCTTTATCCTCCTCTTTTTTCTCTTTCTAACCCTGCTTGCTGCCTTCCTCTGAGACCAACTGTTTAGCAATAAAGGAATGGCTTTAAATAGAAAAGGCAAGTTTTATTCCACAGCTTTGTGAGGATCCACCTCAGCATAGGAGGAAGTTCACCTTGCTTCAAGTTGATCGCATTTAATTGGTAAGTTCAATGTCAGTTTAATGAGTGGGTTCTCTTAAGCTTCAGGTGGTCAGTGTTACCGTTTGCCGTTTTCTTTCATTAAAGTGCGTTGCTAAACTTGGTTTGTGTCTAACTTCCTTCTGTGTTTTTCATTCTCCTTTCCCTTTTACCCTGCCTTTTCCTTTTTGCCCTCTCCCTCTTTCTTTCCCTCCTTTTTAAACATTCAATTTAGAGAACATATTTCACAGTCATAGGATGTATAACCTATACTTTTTCACTTCAGCGGAGTGATAATTGATGTGTAAACCTAATTATTCACAAATTAGGGTGAAATTAGACTCCGTAACAGTAGGAGTAGTGATGATATGAGAAGTGCCCATCTGTGTTCAGTACCTGGCCCTAGGCCCAGGTCATTCATGGTTTCTAACCTTTACAGTGATCCTGTGGGACAGATGGTTTTATACACATTTTATAGATAAGGAAACAAGACTCAGAGAAATTGAATTATTTGCCTAAATGCACACAGTTTTCAAAGTGGCTCAGCCACGATTTTAACTGAGACTTTCTGGATCTCTAGCCTGTCGGAATGAAGGTTTAAATTTTAGAGAAGAATATCATAAACTTTGCTAGAAACCTCTGAAACTTCTGCTAAGGCTGCTAAGCCATTGCCACTTCATTTTTCTCTCGTTACAACTTCGAATTGGGTAAGAGAGTGTGTCACAGTTGCATTGTCATGAAATCTTTACTGGAGAGGTTTAGAGGAGTTATTACTATGGAAGCCATTTTTAGGCTTTACCACAAACCCATTTCAGACATGTTTTTAATTTCTTTTTTCATTCATCTTTTATATAAATTTTATTGATTATAAAATGCATAGTCCTTATAGGAATAGTAGACATTTTCTCAAATGCAGCACCTTTTGATAAAGCAGCATACCAGTTTTCCCTCCTTCTTGCCAACAATAGTCAATACTGTCAATTTTCTCTTCCTCCCTTTTTTTAAAATGCCATTCTGTTGGATGGAAAATATTTAATTTTTGTTTTAATATATATTTCTCTGATTACCAAGTGAGGCTAAGTATTATTCATGTCTTAAATTTTTATTTGTTAATGTAAATCAAATGTTATGTCTCCTCCATGTTGGCCTTTTCCCCAAGCATTTTTTGGTTCGTTTATTCCTGTTTTAGGAACATATAAATATTTATCTACAAATATTTTTAAGTTGTTCTGGGCTTTCATTTTTTACCTATATATTTTTTTAAAGATTTTATTTATTTGAGAGAGAGACAGACAGAGTACACACAAGCTGGGGGAAGGGGCAGAGAGAGAGGAGAAGCAGACTCCCTTTTCAGCAGGGAGCCTGATGCAGGGCTCCACTGTGGTATCGTGCACTGAGCCGAAGGCATAAGCTTTACTGACTGAGCCACCCAGGTGCCTCTTACCTTTAATTTTTAATTTAAATTATTTTAGGGTATTTTGTGTTGTGAGGGTCTTATTTTTCTTCATTGCTAACAATTACACTAGGTCATTGATAGGAAATTATTTCATTGCTCACAAGTTTGAATTGGCATCTTTATATTTTATGAAATTATTTAACAGGCTATTTCTAGGATTTCATTCAACCTCCTTTGTTGAACTAGGATCACATCATTTTTAATTACAGAAAATATTTATTTTACAGAACATTTACAGAATATATTTATTTATGTTACCTCCTTAACTGTTTCATTTGTCTTGTGCCCTCTGTCCCTTTAATGTTTTCTGTTACTAGTCTATCTGTGTAAACTGAAAGGTGCCCTTTTAATCTTTTGTCAGTTTTTATGTTAACGTCAAAAGATCCTTCACATGTAATCTCCTATTTCCTCTTCATATAATATAAGAAGTCAGATTATTTATTTATATATTACATAGAAAACTAATTTAGAGTAAATGAATGATTTTTCCAAGGTGTCTCAGTAAGTGATAGGTATAAAAGTTATGACAAATCATAGTTCATGGCCATATGCAAGATACACATGTATGTAATTTATTGAAATATAGTGAAAAGATCATAGGATTACAAATAGAATACTTTGCATCTGATCTCAGCTCTTTACTAACTCTGCCACTTACTTCTTAACCATTTTATTGCAAATAACAACCTAGTGGTAGTCCGTATCCCTAGCACTCAGATTGTGATCTCTAAATAGGATTCCCCTCTAAAAGAAGCTAGAGATTCTTGGAAAAATGGCTAATCATAGAATTCATGGGAGTAGAATAGTAGAAAAGCAATTGATTTAGGATTTGTATTAACAATAGCTCTTAATACCTGAATCTTTTTGTGTTTTAAATTTCTGCATATATATTTGAGCCCATCTATTGATGTTTTTATGAAATAGGAAATGCAAATGGAAGGAATTATTTTAGTATTTCCATTATAGGCATAATAATTCTAGGATTATAATATATTTTCTATCTGTTAAAAAATACTTTAATGTTTTCAACTTTGATGAATAATGAATATTTAATCTTTATTAGATGCCACCTGCCTTCCAAAGATTAATTCTGTTGATCATGTTAATAAGCACATGGTATGGTTTGTGACAATTCAAACCTGTGTTAAAACAAGAAGGTTCATTCTCACGTTTTGTTATTCAGTGACTGACTGCCAGCTATGGTAGTTTATTGGTGCCTTCACTCTTCCTAGCAGAAGTTACAATTTGCCACAAGGCAGTTGTACTGCTTTTTAAATTTGCCTTTCTTTATTCTGAAAGATAAATATATTTTTAAAAATACGTAATAAAACACATACGTATACACACAATGTAAATAATACGTACAGAGTGATCATCTCAAGAAATGAGAAGATTACTGACATCCCAGAAATCACATGTGTATTCCTTCCTGATCATTATTTCCTCCCTTCCTCCAGAGGAAATTATTATTTTGACTTTTATTGTTCTTTGCAACCTGTGTATATATTAAAAGTATAGCTTAGTTTTGTTTATTTTTATTTTATGTTATATAAATGAAGTCATCATATTTATTCTTTTGTGACTTCTTTAGTTCAACATCATGTGTGAGGTTTGTTCATGATTGTTGTGTGTAACATTTGCACATTTGTTGTCCTTGCTGTACCTTTGTTTTAGATCAAAATTCCATGTTTTATCTTCATTTCTTCCCAATTTTTTATTTGAATATTCATTTGGAACTGAAAGTACTCCTTTTTTGGCAGAACATGAGTTTGGACATAAGTTATTACTTTACTCATTGTTCTTGGCTCAACACATTAAGAATGTTCTAAAAAGATTAAACAAATTCCTTACATATTAAATGAAAATGGTACCTGAAAATGGAGGGAACCTAGGAATCCTGCAACTGTAAACATGGTTATTGTTTACTGTGGCCTTAGTTATGAGTGTCCTTTCTTAAGATATGACATTGCCATACAATTGTATTCTGTTTGTACCTTTGTTTTGGACAGTTATTAACTAGTCTCAAATTTTTTGGTTTTAGAAGCCCTTTTATACTCTTAAAAATTAGTAAAGTCTCAAAGAAGATGTTTTAATGTGGGTTATAATTATATACACATGCAGTTAACTTATTGACCTGGGTTTCCATCATCTCATTGTATCTGAAGATACATCTCCAGCAATATAAACATACTTACATAAAAAGTTATTTGCAACGTTGTTGGTAAGTGTGAACTATTGGACAACCTAATTGCCCATAGATAGGAGAGTGCTTGAATCTTCTATGGTACATCCACACATTGGAGACTTGACAGCTTTAAAAAAGAGAGGAAGATCTCTAATGGACTGATACAGAGTGATTTCCTGGACATTCCATTAAGTGGGGGGGAAGAAAAGCACAAAAACTATCTATAGTGTGCTAATCTTGGTATAAGAAGATACATATATATATCTGATCTTTTTTACAAAAGAAAACAGGAAGGGTAAACTAGAAAGTAAAGAGAACAGTTATCAATGGGAGTGGTGGGGAGAAGAGTGGAAAGAAGGAAATAGGATTGGGGTGGTAGGCTTGAGGAGAACCTTCCTTTAGCACATCACTTCAGAGAATAGCTCTGACTCGCCAAACCATAGTAATATATCACATACTCTAAAACCTAAGTAAGCAAAACCAATTAAAATGCGTTGGGGGAAACCAAAAGAGAATACAAACACTAACAAGTGAACCTGTCTCATAAACAATAAAAACACCCTCAAAGGGGTGAGGAAGAAGGGAACTAAACCTAAGTTGCTTTGGAAAACATTTTCTTGACTGAATGCCATTAAGCTAAAGACAAAAAGAACTGTATATAAATGTTATAATCTAGTAATAAATGTGTTTCTTACAAAGGTTAGGCTAGCCATTCTGAAAGCACTTGATATGTATACTAGAATTCAAATAAATATTGATAATGAGGGCTGAGGTTTTCATTGTTCAAGAAAGAATTTATGAATAAGTAAAGTGGGAAGGCTTAAATGAGCCCTGTGGTGTTGAACTGGAATCAGAGATATTAGTATGAAGTCATGGTATATAATTTATATGCAGATAGTTGTATTTAATTTATATGCAGATAGAAATATTGGTATGTGTATATGTATGGGGTTATTATACATGCTTGTATTTCGTAACTGTCCATTAAGAGGGCTTAGAAGCAATAAGCATACCTAACACCCAGATTTTGGTTGCTATACACCTTTATCCAGTGAAATGGACCAAGACATCTTGGAGAAGTGGTTGATTCCAGGGCTGGGATAGGGAAAATAAACAGTGAGCCTGGATAACTTTGTGGTTCCAGAAAATAGTGGAAATTGTGGAGAGAACATAGGAGCCAACATAGAGGAGTACCTGATATCTCCTGCTAAAACAATTTGAGTAAAAAAAGAAATAATGATAATATTTTAAGCTGTGGAATGAAATAAATATTCATGAGTCCATACTGATATAAATAATCAAATGCATAAGTAAGTGCGGGAGTAAGGACAGCTCTTTCCTAAAGAAGATTTCTAATTACTAAGTGTAAAAGGAAATAGATTTTAAATAATCACCATGAAGCAAACACCTCAGTATATAATAATTGTTGCAGACAAGATCCATCGATGGTTGTGAAAATTAGTGAGTGAATATTTAAAGAATAAGATTGGCATAGTCTCAATATATTCCTGGAGATGTTTATTAATTATAAAGAGAAGACTGTAACTGTTCAGTGAACAGTCCTAGCAGACACTACCTTAACAAAATGATCAAGGTTAACATTACCAGTAGTCAAGTAGATTGAGAAGGAGACAATATCATTTCTTTGTTGCTCTTTCTCCAAAATGTAAAATCTTATTCCAGTCATGAGAAAATACCAGACAAATCCAAATTCTGGGACACTTTATAAAATAACTGTGCAGTATACTTTAAAAGTATCAAGATCATGAAAGACAAAGACTGAAGACTGTTATAGGTGGATTGGTGGGAGCTTAGAAGAAATGTTAATTAAATGAAATGTGAAATCCTGGATTAAATCCTGAAACAGATACTGGACATTAGGGAAAAACTGTTGAAATTAGAATAAGGTCTTTAGTTTGGTAAAAAGTATCATACCAATGTCAGTTTCATAATTTTGATCATTGTCACTGTGGTTATGTAGGATCTTAACATGAGAGGAGATTTGGTGGAGGGGTATATGGGAAATGTACTAATTTTGCAACTTCTCTGTATGTTTATAATTAGTTCGGAATAAAAATTTATTTAAAATTGTCATTGGCTCTCTTTTCTTAGCACTTTTAATTACCTATTTCACTTTCCCATCCTCTTGAAATAAGTGAGCTATGAATTTCAAAAACCTCTTACCTCCACTCTTAATGATACAAGATAGGTATTTTAGGCTTTTTTTCAAATACCATTTCTAAGTTTGCAATGCAGGTATTACTGTATTTTCCGTATTGTTTGATATCCTAAAGGCTTACTTTAATGTAGAATTTAGTTGAACAAGTTGATTGTTCTGAAAATTCGACGCAAATCGTAAAGCCATGATACAATAACATGGCTCTTTTGTTAGAGTTGATGTACCTTGACTAGTCTGTATCCCTCTAAGATACTAGGCTTAATTTTTACTCATTTTCCTTGATGTCTTTCACTTATTCAATATAAATTTATCAAATGCTTTCTAAGTGTAAAGATCTGTTGCTAGAGTTGGTTATAGTAGTGAAAAGGCATATTTCCTGCCCTTCTGGAGAAGGGGAAGACAATATACCATAATGATAAAACTAAGCAAGTAATAAATAGAAATTATGGCAAATTAATTTGGGGGACTTGAGTTTAAAAATCATACTGAACTCCATAAGAATCAGTGATACCATCTCAAAGTAAAATATTAACAGAAGAACATGGAGTTAGAGTTGAGTCCTTAAGGTCCTCAGTAGGTAGAGATGTGGTTGGGTAGGAGAAGGTGGTGTTTGAAAGGAAACAAATGAAAAGACCAGTTGAGGTGGGAGAGAAAAAGGAGAGTATGGCATTATAGAAGGAAAGAGAGAAGATTGTCTCCAGAGAGGGAGTAAGTATTTCATGTTAATGTTGCTGAGAGGCTGAGGAGGACAACATAGTTGAGTGGTGTGATCCAGTGTATTCAAAATGGTCAGGAGCAGTGATCTCCCTGGGTTAAGGTAGATAGATGTCTTCCATTATAGCCTGTTGACCTTGGAGATAGTTAGATAGTCCTATATTGATACAGACACTTGCCTTGGACAATTTTTCTGTCACACACTCGCCAAAATTCACTGTCCTTCACAAGGTCTTTCTTAGGTATATACGTGACTAATATTAAGACTTGATTATACAATGGTTATTTAAAGTGTTTCTAGCATGTTCCATGCGTACATCTAAACTGTTTTACAATTCCAGTTGATATTCATGAAATAGGACATGAATGATAAAAGCAATGCGGCCCATATTGGCAATGAGCCTTTCCTATTATCATGTTTTTTAATTATACTGCCTCGTCTCTTGATATTCAGCATTTAATTTTGCCGAACTTTCTGTTTTCCTTACTCAAGAACTTAGCTCTGTACTAAATTTAGTTCTGAGTTGTTTCATTAATAGTTTTTGTAAGCCATATTTTCTTTAATTGGCTAAATAAGATTTCAGGATAATCTGTAGTCCTCAGTAAACATTTATTGGGTGCCTGTTATGGAACTGTCACTGTGCTGAGTGCTCTGATGTGCTGGATATGTCAAAAGGAGTGCAGTTCATAAGTAATTGCTGTATAAAAAACAAACTAGGCAAATCCCAACAACAAGGGCCTCCTAAGTAAACATTATATGAAAGCATAATCTTAGCTGATTTGACTGATGGTGATGATTCGATTAGAAAAGCTATCTGTTGAAAGCCTGTCCATCTTCTAAGGTTCAGATCAAATGCTCCCTCCCTTCTGTGCAGCCTCACAGTTGGAATTAATCAGGCCCTCTTGTAATTCCATTAGACCTTGTTTCTGCTTTGATTTCAGAGCTTATTTTCGCTTCTTTGTATTATATACTAATAATTTGTGTGTTGTTTTCCTCATATATTTGAGTGTGAGAGCCAGGTTTTGGTACACTGTACATAGTCGCTTCTCTCTAAAAGGGTTTATTGATTTCAGTGGCATCAATAGATGTCCAGAACCTTCCTTATTCACAAGCATCTTAGCCTGGCCTTTGGAGTCTCCCATCAACCAAACCTTCAAGTATTTCTAACCTCATTTTTAAGTGAGATACTAGCGTAGCTACTGTATTTTAGAGAAGCTGATAGTGTTGGTGTTTCTTAAATATAGTTTATTGATTTTGTAATCTATGCTCTTTTTCTTACACAGAATCCTTTTTCTTTGGATTTCCAGCTTTACCACCTAAAGATTCTGGCTTGAAGTTAACCTTTGTTGATGATCTCTACACCTTGTTTTGTTATTGTCTTATTCTTTGTTTCTCAGTCTGTATGTTTAATTATACTTTATTGTTTTCTACTTTTTAATATTTTGTAATTGTTCCTGTGTGATTTAATCACTTTCCCTTCTCAACTAGTTTATATCTGCCTTAGGTTAGGGGCTGTTTTAAACATTTCTTTTCAGAAATACTGAAATACTGTTTTAGGTAGGTAGCCATTCATTAAGTGCAGCGGTAATCATTGTTATAAATAATAAAATAAAATTTAAAGGTTTAGTTACAAACTAAAAAAAAAGTCTGTGTGTGATGCTACAACATTTAGCATCCTCATATTCTCTAAAATTTCATAGATCACCCTTTAAGGACTTCACATATTTTAACAAAGGAAATGTCAGGTTTTCGGTTAGTTGAGGATATTTACCTTAAATATTTTTATTCTTTAAGCAGTAACACTCGCTTTGTCTTTTGACACAACTACAAGTTTTAGTCATATTCTAATAAGACAAAGTAGACTGAAAGGGGGGGAAGCCCATATCAATAGTGGTTTAGTGCTTTGTTTTTATTTATAACAAAGAGAAGTATTTGAATTTAACCTTGAGAGAGGGTACTGTCACAGAGATTAATGGGGTTGCTGAAAGAACACTGCAGCTCTTGTGAGTCAGCTCTCCTGAGACCAATGAATATTAAGAATAAAGTTCAAAGAAAGTGAAAACAATAGAAGTAGAGATAGGGAAACTTTACATATATTTAGGCATATTCTCTTTTTAGATGAATTATCAGTAAAATGTTTGTGTTTTTCTTTAAAATTTGATTGGATTTGCTTTATCAGAAACAAAAATTCTTCCATTTTGGTAAGAGGTTTTTTTTTTTCCTTTATGAAACAAAGACTACTTATCTTTGGTTTTCACATTGGCCATGGGGATAAAGAAAACCTTTAAAAAAATTAAGAGTGTCTGATATCTTTCTAGAAATAGTATGTGATGTGTCACCTGATTAGATACCTCTGATATATTAACGATGTTCTTGTAAAACTCAATTTTGGTTTCTTAACAGATATTCTCAACCTATTTGAAGATTTAATCCTATATCATTTCTTCCTTTTTAAATACTTTTTTTTTCTTGGTAAGACAGGTCTTTTTTCTGTCTAGAATATGAGCATAGGTGGGTTTTTATGGTGTTCTCGGCAAATATTAAATAGAGTTAGGGATTACACTGGAGAAGTATACATACAAATTAGCATCCATTTTAACAACCTTTTGCATAGTTGCTGGAATTAACTTGAAAATTTGGTATTCCTGCAAGTGAAGCACCTATTCAAATTGTTGGCATGTGTGTGATTTTTTAAAACTTTTAGCCCAAACTGTGCTGCTTTTTACCATTTAGAAAAAAGCGAAACAAGTCATAAAATCATTTTAAGGAACTCTACAGTGTTGAAATGGGCTCTGTAGATACTTTTCTCTCTGGCCAAAGTTCAGTTCTATTTGATAGCCGGTGAAATGTACTGAAGGAATGTTTATTGATAATATTCATGTGTAGGTAGCCTACTAAGCTGCTTCCTACTGTTAGGTTAGCCCTATTCTATGGACACTTTTAGCCACATCCTTTTAACTTATTAGAAGAATGCTCTCCATAAAATAATGAGTGATTAAAGTTAAATCTGGCACTAAAATTCTTACAACTACTGTGGTCCTCACCTCAGTGAAATGAACGGCTTAACCCTTTCTTTTGTGTTGTTGTGGAAACTCTTCCTTTATATTTGGAAAGTGAAGTCTCTGAGAATATTATTTTTATTTTTAAGACAGCAGAAGCTGGCATTATGTATCCTCTTTGCCAAGACCTCAAAAGCAAAAGTCATCCTCTTACGGACCACATCAGTTGTTTATTATTTTAAGTAATTTTGGTAAAGACTTTGGTAAAGACTTTGAAAATTTATGCTTGTTTTTTTTATAAGTATTATTGATCAGAGGAGACACGTAATAAGATTAGGCAAAGCCTATGTCCTTGCTCAAGTTTCTGATACCCAGCTCCCAGAATTTCTAAGATAAGAACCTGGCTCATCTACACGGAGTATTTGTACTATATGCTCTGTAAAAATTCTTTATGTAAAAGCATTTTGTTTGTATATATTTCCATTTCTTTAATGAAATCCATCTGCTCTTGTTTGATTTTTAACAATTAAGGTTGTAACAGAGTTCTCTAAACAGGGGAGATGTTTGAGGGACTTTGGACAGAAGGGGAAAGAAAATATCTTTAAATTTTAACCCAAACCATTTCCTTAAAAAGGAGTTGGTGTATAACCAAATTCTGTCTTTGTGTTAGGCTAGTTTTCTTTTCTTAAAATTGACTTTATCAATACATCTGGCTTCAATTCCCCCCCCCCACCCCCCAGTAAGCATATGAGTAGTTGGTAATTGAATTCTGACATGTTGAATGATTTTAATGAAATCTTCTGCTGTGTGTGTATGCTTGGGGGATGGGGAAAAGGGAGGAAGAACGTGGGGTGGAGGGTAATAAAGAATTACTGTCTCTTTACGTTAAGGATAATGGATAGCAGTTAACATTAATATCTTTCAGAACATGTTAAAGCCTTTTTGGTAAGTGGTGTTTACTCCAAAGGAAGCAGCTCTTAATATTAACCTAAAGAAATGACCTCAGTAATCAAGGCAGAGTCCAAGTTGGGAAGGGGACGGGTGAACAGGGGAGGCTGGGTTACCTTGGATAATCTATGTGAGATCTGCAGTGACTTTCCCTCTGCTGCTGACAAAGGGAAAAGCTTAATAAGATCTGTCATTATCAAGTGATTTCTTTTTATGTTACTTTAGTATTGAACCTCTTTTCCTTTTAATTTTGAGGGTGATGTTTGAAGAGAACAAAAAATTATTTTTTAATTGTTGGGTTTTTTGTTTGTTTTGCCTTTGCTGTTCTTATTGAATGTTTCATTTGAAGGAAAGGCAGTGGAGACTAGAGTCTTATAGCTGCAGTGGTATGTAGTTGTTGTTGACAGCGCTGATGTCAAGAAGCAAAGTTCAGATGAGTGTATTAGGAGAGTTAGTAGTCATATGGGATTTGCTAGAATCCAGTCTTCTTGTTAATGTGCCTGAAATTACAGCTGTCACAGCTTTTGCCCTAATCTCATTCAACTATAGGAGTCTTCTTATTTAAGGATATGAAGAATTTTTTGGTAGCTTCCCACTTCCTCTCTCCCTCTACCATCCCCCCAAAACTAGTCACACAAACCCCCTGCTTTGGACCCTATACTCTGTAAATGAAGTGGTCTTATTTGACCTTATTTGATAAGTGTAGTAGGCATAGTAAGTAGGTTTCAGCACCTAATCTAGTGGTAGGAAAACTGGTCTGTGTTAGTTTTGATGAGTGCAAACATAATTTATAGCAGTTGAAGTAAAATTCTAAAGATACTGCTTTCATTTTAAGTAATACAAACTATTTAAAATGGTAAACCATGTTCCTTTCCTGTCTCCTGATAGCTTTTAAGTGAGTTGTCTGTGGCATACAGTACATGTCTAAACTGGTTAAATAGAGTGAAATACCAAGTTTAGAACAGGTGAATGAAATTGAAGTTTCTTTCTCTATATAATTTTCCTCCCTCATGCTGCTGATTTGATATTTTTCTAAATAATGAGGGCTAGGAAACTGGGTAACTTCAAACAGTACAAATAATTCCCCTGTAATTTTAAATTAGACTGTTGGTTTTTGCTAAATTTTGTGATTTTTTTGTGCCTCTTAAGGGTAAAATCAATTATAATGAAAATTCGTAAGGGAACAGGATTTAAGGAGGGTCTTTAGTCAGCAGGGACCAAGAAGACCAGGAATACTTCATTCTCATAATTTCCTAAAAATGAGATTATTCCCCAAAGAAAGGAACTTCACTAAAATGTAAGGACTGAACTTACCAATATAAGCTATTATATATAGCTCTTTAAACATCCACCCGATATTTTTATTCAGTTGGCCTTTGATTGGCATATCACTGAGTATTCTTAGTACTGAACTACTAACAAATTAAGTTGGATTACTCTTCATTTTTACCATAATCATAAGAAAATATTTCGTTAGAACTCAATCCAGTTGCAGGTTTTATCCTGAATAATTTTTGACAAAATGCGTATTTTGCTGATCTCATATCCAATGGATATCTTAATTTTGTGAAGTATCTTTAATCTCTGCCTTTTACATTTTAGGCAATCTAGTGTCATTCAGTTCCATTTTAATATAACCTCATAAAAAAAGCTCTGTCTTTCTGGTAAAGACCTGTTACCCTAATAGGTGTTTTTCTCTCAGAAGCAGTTTTGATAATCACTGTTTTCATGCCTCATTGCTTCATTGATAATTTAGTTTTCTTTTGCTGGAAGTATATTCTAGCATCCTATGATAATCATCTTCCAAGATGGCCCCTGATCATCCTTACCTCCCGGCGTTTGAGCCCTTATATAGTCCTCTCCCACATTGTATCGGGATTAGTCTGTATGAACAATAGAAAATGTCAGAAGTGGTAGTATGTGACTTCTGAAACTAGATCATAAAAGGTATTGATGTGTCTGCCTTATTCTCTTCAATCACTTGCTATGAGGAAAGCCAGGTGCCATACCATACTGACACTCAAGTAGCCCTGTGGAGAGGAACAGAGGCCCCTTGCCAATAGCTATCACCAGCTTGCCAACCATGTAAGTGGAAGCAGAGGACTGAATCCTGACTGACATCTTAACTGTAACCCCATGAGAGACCCTGGAACCAGAACTGTTTGGCTAAGCTGTTTTTGAGTTCCGGACCCACAGAAACTGTGCAAGATAAAAAATGTTCACTGTTGTTTTAAGCTGCTGTGTTTTGAGGCAACTTGTTATATAATAGTAAACAACTAATACAGGCACTTTATATCCTAGGTATTAAAGTGATATACCATATGTTGAATTTTTTTTTCCTTGAAATCCAGTTTGGTTTTCTCTGTTGGCAGCAAGTTACTGCTATTTGAATTTGTTTTATTAATGTTATCACTGAAGTAATTTTCAGTGCTTTAGATTGTTAGAATTTTAGGCAGCTTGCCGTAAGGATTCTCACCTGTGTAACTCATATTTGTATGTCAAATGTTTCTTAGCTGTGAGCTAAGAAAAGAGATGTATTTATTTTCTTTTAAAGATTTTATTCGTTTATTTGACAGAGCAAGAGAGCAGGGGAGTGGGAGAGGGAGAAGCAGGCTCCCCGCTGAGCAGGGAGTCCAATGCGGGGTTCAGTCCCAGGACCCCAGGATCATGACCCAAGCTAAAGGCAGATGCTTAACTGACTGAGCCACCCAGGTGGCCCCAAGAGATGAATTTATAACATGCATTCTGGTTATTGCTATGTTGTCCAGCAGAAATAGGAATGTGGGCACGTGTATAATTTTCAATTTTCTAATACCTTCATTTAAAAAACCAAAAGGAGACAGTGATTTTAATAATGTACTTCATTTAATTCGGTATATCCAAAATATTGTCATTTCAACATATAATCATTGTGAAGATTATTGTTTCACTTTTTTGATACTGTCTTCAAAATTTAGTGTGTATTTATAGCACATCTCAGTCTGGCCTAGCCACATTTTAAGTGCTCAGTAGCCACATGTGTATTGGACAGCACAAATAGTTTATTTAGCTGAAGAAGTTAAGATTTTATTGCAAGCTAAAACAGCAAGTCAGTAATTCATATAAACAACAGGAATGATTTTCTCAAACTAAAGTGGGCCATGTCATACCTTAACTTTAATATCTGTCTATATTTAATTTCCCGTAAGTCACCCTCTACTTTCTGAATACCTCGGATCATTCAAACCTGTGGAATATCCTAGGAATAGAAGGGATTCGGGATATTAGAGGTTCTGTATACTTTTCTTTTCTCTAAGCTTACAGCCTTAGAATGGCAGGACTGCCTCATGATTTATCTTGAAGAATGGCGAATGTGGACTTTTTAAAAGAGAAAATAGAATTTAATGTGTATAGCATATAGTCAGAGCCTTAGGATGTACCTGGTATAATCACTGTCACTGTTGAGCCACCAAGAAGCACCTCCCAGGGGTTTCAGCACATCCCCTAGCTTCCAGCCTGTTTACCAAGAGCAGAAGTAGACAGACTCTTTTGTGTTTTGCAGTTTCTGAAGTTCTGTTCTTTACTGACATTTTATTGGCACACACATATTCAGAGAAGTGGGTGATAACTGTCATTTTTTCTACTCTAAGTTTAGACATTGAATTGATTAGAGATTTTTCTCTTCAAACCAAAATACACCATTAAGTGCAGTGTAAATGACAGTTTTGTCACTAGAATTTTGTGTCAAACTCTTATCACCAAAATCTCACTACTATTTTCATAAGTCTTAAAAAAAAAAAAAAAAAGAAACTATTTGCACAGAAAGGGGGATGGGGACAATTTTCAAAGCTCTTGGCTTGGTGCTGTGTCTTACACATATGCTATTTGGATATTTAAGCTTTAGGTATTTTCAGAATAATTGCAGAACTTATTGCAAAATTTTGTCTTTTTAAAAAAATGTACTTATTTAGAATATTCCATGGTTACCTAAAGACTGGAAAAGAATTTCTCGTAATTTTGACCTGCTATGCAAATTATTTTCATGAAAAAAATTCAACTTCTGAATAAAAAACCAAGGAAGAGAGTGACTTGAAATTCATATATTTTTTTCACCATTGGCACTGTCTTGAGATATATTTGCCCAGTCTATTCTCTTTCCAGTAAATAGTTAGCCCCTATGTTTAGAATATCAATACCTGAAATAGTCACCACATATTTTTTTCCAGAAATTCATGTATTCTTATTAATTTATTTGCAGTATGTGCTTTTCTTTCAACATTTCTAAATTTGATTTTGAATTTTTTTTACTGAACATTGCTTATATCATTTACAAAATGACATAATACTACATGGCTTCTAATAAACAGTGATAGTCCTCTACCTCATTCTTGTCTAGTCTGGATTTCTGCTCCTCTGAGACAAGCATGCTTTCACCTTTTTTGCTTGTTTTTTCTGCTTTTTACTTCCCCCTCTCCAAATGATATTCTTATACTGTTGTTTTCTTATTTTTCTTATTTGGACATTAGTTATCTACTGACTTCCTATTATGAATGATGAGGAATTAGCCTCTCTAAGCAAGTCACCACACACACTTCCCTCTTTCCGTCTTCCTAATATAAGTTTTACATTATTATGTCTCAGGCACATAGTATATTATGATTACATTTCCTTTAGTGTACTTTTAGTTTTTCCTGGTGGTAATAATAGCTTTGGGTTTTTTTATTTGTTTTATTATTTATTTGTATACATATCACCAGTTTATTTACAAATTCCTTTCTCCTCTCAGTGTTGGTACTATTATAGAATATGTGATCCCTTATTTATTAACCTCGTAATCTATTCATCCACTTTTTTTCTTGGAAACATCTTTCCTTGAGTTTCTATCCTCTCCTCTGAATTCTCTTTAATCTCTAGGCTTACGGTTACCCTTGAGATTCCCATCACTACTCATTTGTGGTAGATCCCCTTTTTTCTGGGTCCCATGTCTTCCTCTTTCTAGGTTGACTTCTTAAGTTTGATGGAGCACATCCCTAGTAGCTTTCTGAGAGAGTCTGTGATGTGAGGTAAATTTTAAAGACTTTGCATTCTTCCCTTACATTTGATTGATAATTTGGATATAGAATTCTAGATCAAAAAGCATCTTTCCTTCAGAGTTTTGAAGGCCTTTACTTCAGTTGTCTTCTGATTCTCTGTGTTCACATAAAAAGTTCCAGTGCCTTCCATTTGTTTGTCCTTTGTGGGCAATCATTTTTGGCCTTTCTCAAACTTAAAAATCATTTCTCTAGTATTCTAAGCTTAAAAAAAAGGTAGAATATCCATATTATAGTCTAAGTATAGAAAATGTATTTACTCTTTACTGAAACTGTAAGAACAAAGAAGGATAATTATAAATATGATCTAGCTGTGTGCTTAGGATTCCAGTAGTTGTAGAACTAAAAGATTCTATTCATTTTTGGCATTGGCTCAATATTTTATTAAATGAAACAGATTTGAGGTGTGTAATTCAGTACAAAGGAAACTTCCTTGGTTTACCTTAGCGGATATCTACTAAGATTCCGAAAGTAAGACTGGAGCCACATTTTACTCACTAGATGGATTAAGTAGTTATGGACTTTGTTGGTCTTGGTGTTGAAGGTGATGAGAATATTCACTGTCTTCATTCTTTGTCACCACCCTGATTTAATACAGCTTTCTTGGAGCATATGGTTCCATACATTATTTTATATTGATTTTAAATTGTATTATAAGTTATCTAAGTTATAGTATTTCATAAATATTATTTAACAGTTTTCTGCCCCTTTTTTGTGGTATTTCTTGACTTTTGTTCTTTGTCCTTATTATGGACACGGATTTTGAGCCAGGCTACCATCAAGTCCAGAAAACTTTTCTTAAATAAATGGCCTTGTACACAGAGCTCATCTGGTAGACTCTGATTTTAGCACTGGGTTTAATGAAACTTTCCGTATGAAAACCTGCACTGATTATCTGCATTGTGACAAATTACTAAGTATCCTCTCTCTAAAAAAGTTGTACTGATAAAGCCACAAAGCTATTTTTCAGCCCATGCAGAAAAGCAGATAATCCTGTTTGTTTGAAATGGGTTCTGGGAAGTTATTGGGATAAGTTTTTCAGCCTCAGTTTAGGTTAGAATAACAGAAGCCTCTCAGGAGATCTCCAGAGACAGTGTAAGAGTAAAGAATATCGCAGACTGAACAAAAACATAATACTGAGTTATTCAGAAGCAATTGATAATGGGAAACATTCGTGTTTCATTTTTCTTACCACAATCTATATTTCAGAATCCCATGTTACTACTGATAAAGTTATTAATTGGGGATTTTGAGAGGACTGAACTCACTGACGTTTGCATCTGTCTCTTTCCACATAATCCTTCTGTTGCATTTCATATTCTTTGAATCGATAGAAACTACTTTGTCCTTTACTTCTTTTGTCATCATTTCCTGTCCCTCTCTGCTTGGCATTGTTCTAGAAACCTTCAACAGTAACTTCAGCAGCTTTGGAAGCTGCACTCTGCTGCTCACGGCAGGCCACCGGGAAGCATTAAGATTTCAAATAAGAACATTTTTTGATACAGCTAAACTTCCCTGTATAAAACAGAACCTTACTTATGGGGCTAAATCAGGGTATTTTATAACATTTTCTCCTAGAAGAATGAACACTGAAAAAAAATGAACATGACATACATTACTAAAATGTGATTATTCTTTTTTTATCTCAGTTTTTTAATTGAGAAAAATGAGAGAGAACAAAAGATATGTCAACTTTTTATTATGAAAGATGTTAAATAGTAAGATATTCTTTCAGTGCTGGGAAGAAAATCTGACTTACCTTTGACAGATTTCCAGTTCTAGATTTCTGAAGACAAAGTTGTTAGAAAGGACTCTGGGCCTTGCACTTATAAAAGTGAACTGAAGTCTAATTAAAGGAGAGTTACATAGATAAATGATAAAATCTTTTGGTATCTTTTACTGATACAAGTATTCTGAAAGTTGGCGAATGTTTCAGCAATTCTTGTTCTTTTGTTTTTAATTTAATTGTATTAATAAAAAGCACTTTCTTTTTAATCTTTTGTTTCTAGAAGAATTTAAAGAGGAAATGCTTAATAAGAACCTGATGAATCTAGTTCTTAATACTGATTGAACTGTGCTTCATTTATCCTTCTTACTTTAAGATCTTTCCTTTCTTACATGTTCTTAAAATTCTATAGGATTTTGTCTTTCTGATAGAAATCCATATTTACCTTCCCAGGAGTTAATTTTTAAGCTTATTTAGAATATTCAGGTTAGTGGGCTAACTAAATTACTCATCCTTAGCCTGATCACTTATATCCAGTTACCATTTTTAGTTTTCTCATATGAGATTAAGAGAAAACTTTGATGTCTTAAAATCATTAGGAAACCATTTTCTTTTTCATTTATTTATTTTCTTTTTTTAATAATTTTTTATTATGTTATGTTAGTCCCCATACAGTATATCCTTAGTTTTTGATGTAGTGTTCCATGATTCATTGTTTGCGTCTAACACCCAGTGCTCCGTGCAATACGTGCCCTCCTTAATACCCATCACCAGCCTATCCCAATCCCCCATCCTCCTCCCCTCTGAAGCCCTCAGTTTGTTTCCCAGAGTCCGTAGTCTGTAATGGTTCATTCCCCCTTCTCTTAACCCCCCCTTCATTCTTCCCCTCCTTCTTCTACCGATCTCCCTGCTATTTCTTATGTTCCATAAATGAGTGAAACCACATAATAATTGTCTTTCTCTGCTTGACTTATTTCACTTAGCATAATCTCCTCCAGTCCCGTCCATGTTGCTGCAAATGTTGGGTATTCGTTCTTTCTGATGGCTGAGTAATATTCCATTGTATATATGGACCACATCTTCTTAATCCAGTCATCTGCTGAAGGGCATCTCGGCACCTTCCACGATTTAGCTATTGTGGACAATGCTGCTATGAACATTGGGGTGCATATGGCCCTTCTCTTCACTGCGTCTGTATCTTTGGGGTAAATACCCAGTAGTTCAATTGCTGGATCACAGGGTAGCTCAATTTTTAACTTTTTAAGGGACCTCCACACTGTTTTCCAGAGTGGCTGTACCAACTTGCATTCCCACCAACAGTGTAAGAGGGATCCCCTTTCTCCACATAGGAATCGTAGTTTTTGAGTGTGGTCTCTTGGGTGAGCTGAGGATCTCAGACTTACAACAAGGACTAGTATAGTTTATGGCCTTGTAGTTCCTATTCTCCCAAATTCTTCTCTCTCTGAAGTTTTCCATCTCCGAAAGAACCACCATATTCCTTCGCCATTTGCTGACACTTTTTTTTTTTTGAGAACTTTTCTTTATTTTTTTGTATTTATTTATTTATTTATTTAATAACTTTTATTTTGTATATTAGTCATCATAGAGTACATCCCGTTTTTGATGCAATGTTCCATGATTCATTTTTTGTGTATAACACCCAGTGCACCATGCAATATGTGCCCTCCTTAATACCCATTACCAGCCTATCCAAATCCCCACCCCCCTCCTCTCTGAAGCCCTCAGTTTGTTTCCCAGAGTCCACAGTCTCTCATGGTTCATTCCCCCTTCTGTTTACTGCCCCCTTCATTCTTCCCTTCCTTCTCCTACCGATCTTCCTATTTCTTATGTTGCATAAATGATTGAAGCCATATGATAATTGTCTTTCTCTGCTTGACTTATTTCACTTAACGTAATCTCCTCCAGTCCTGTCCATGTTGCTGCAAATGTTGTATAATCGTTCTTTCTGATGGCTGAGTAATATTGCATTGTATATATGGACCACATCTTCTTAATCCAGTCATCTGTTGAAGGGCATCTCGGCTCCTTCCACAATTGAGCTATTGTGGACAATGCTGCTATGAACATTGGGGTGCATATGGCCCTTCTCTTCACTACATCTGTATCCTTGGGGTAAACACCCAGTAGTGCAATTGCTGGATCACAGGGTAGCTCAATTTTTAACTTTTTAAGGGACCTCCACACTGTTTTCCAAAGTGGCTGTACCAACTTGCATTCTCACTAACTGTAAGAGGGATCCCCTTTCTCCACATCCTCTCCAACATTTCTTGTTTCCTGCCTTGTCAATTTTTGCCATTCTAACTGGTATAAGTTGGTATCTCAAGGTGGTTTTGATTTGAATTTCCCTGATGGCTAATGATTTTGAACATTTTTTATGTGTCTATTAGCCATTTGTATGTCTTCGTTGGAAAAGTGTCTGTTCATATCTTCTGCCCATTTTTTGATTTGATTATTTGTTTCCCGTGTATTGAGTTTGAGAAGTTCTTTGTAGATCTTGGCTACTAGTCTTTTATCTGTAGTGTCATTTGCAAATATCTTCTCCCATTCCGTGGGCTGCCTCTTAGTTTTTTTGACTGTTTCCTTGGCTGTGCAGAAGCTTTTTATCTTGATGAAGTCCCACAAGTTCAGTTTTTCTTTTGTTTCTCTTGCCTTTGGAGATGTGTCATGAAAAAAGTTGCTGTGGCCGATGTCAAAGAGGTTGCAGCCTATGTTCTCCTCTAGGATTTTGATGGATTCCTGTCTCACATCGAGGTCTTTCATCCATTTGGAGTTTATCTTTGTGTATGGTGTGAGAGAGTGGTCAAGTTTCATTCTTTTGCATGTAGCTGTCCAATTTTCCCAGCACCATTTATTGAAGAGACTGTGTTTTTTCCACTGGATGTTTTTTCCTGCTTTGTCAAAGATTAGTTGCCCAAAGAGCCGTGGGTCCATATCTGGGTTCTCTATTCTGTTCTATTGGTCAATGTGTCTGTTTTTGTGCCAGTACCATGCTGTCATTTATTTTTTTTCTAAATTAGTTTGCTAACAATTGTCTATATGAAGAATGTAATTGAAAAATCATGCTATTTACCTAACTTTTTCATCAAGGCTGAACTTTGCAGGGAGAGAATGTTTTGGTATAGAGTCTTTTTACTTATGCTGCATCAAAGCTGGCTTAAAGCCCAGTTTAGAAAGTAATTCAAAAACAGCTTTTGTTTTAAGTAATCAAGCTCTTGCTGCCTATGCTGCTTAACACAGTTTTATTCTCTCTGTTACAGAGAACAAATCCATCACTAATTTCTCTTGCTTAACTAACTTGACCTTTTGCTCTGAATTATACACTTCTTCAACCTCCTACTATAGTTCTTTTCTTCCCTTGTTCTTTCCTCTGTGAAGATATCTTTCTGGCTTGGATTTACTTCTGAAGAGAAGAATACTTAATAAGCAAATAGTCCTTTCTTGATAAATAGTCTATCCTTGGGTTAACTAATTAGTCTACTTCACCTAGTCTTCCATCATTTTCCAGGACAGTCTCCGTAAGAAGGATGACAGGATTGAAGAGCTGGAAGAAGCACTAAGAGAAAGTGTACAGATAACTGCAGAGCGAGAAATGGTGCTAGCACAAGAGGAGTCAGCCAGGACCAGTGCTGAAAAACAGGTCTGCAATTTTATACAGTTACTGGCAACACTGCTGGTTAAACAAAAGGTAAAACCCAACCAGTATAGTTTAGGTAAACTGTACATATGTTTATAGGGTTTCAGAAGCACTTCATCAGGTGTAAGTATTTAGGCTTAAACAAGAATTGAAATAAGGTTGCATAAGAATGACTCATGTTAAGAGTGTCTGCATTAATAATTTGGGATTTATTTCACATATATGGATGTAGTATATGCTCATGTATCTAGTGAGATGAAATGGAGCTTGTCTGTTTGTTCAAGGACTGGTCACAATCCTGCTTTTAAATTGATTGGGAAAACACAAACATTTCTAAGTTACAATGTTAAATTTAAATAACAGTTTATTTATTTTATACCCTGCCTTGTTCAAAAGAGCAGCTAAAGTTATAACAAGGTATTAACAAGGTTCATGGCAAGTATGAAGGACATAGTTATCGTGGCACTTGAGAGCACCAGAGCAGCAGGTCTCAACCCTGAAGTGACTTCTTAGAGAGTTCTGCTGCTGTGTGTGGTGTTTGCTTTATATATTCTTCTATGTCTCTTAGATCCTGGTACACTTGCTTTTGACTTTTTATTAGGAAGGGTAACTAAAATTGGGAAATGTGAATGGGAAAAATGGTTCTAACAAGCAAATGCTCTAATCTCAATTCCTAGTATGAGTGTGATTTGAGGTTTTAAATCTCCCTTACGCAGATATTCATGACATTTTAATTTTTTCAGTTATTTTTTCCTTTCCATTTCTTTGTTAGAGGACTATACCTGTTAAAAACATAAAAAAATTCAATGAGAGGATAACCTGAATCTTTTGGGAAACCCCTATGATGAGACCACTGTGGTCTTGTGAGTTAAGGTAGTTGCATAGCAAGGAAGAAGGGTACATTTTCAGAGCAGACAGATGTAGTGTGTGCTGTAAGGGAGTCCCTTCCTAACTGTGTTAGTATGAGGATATGGTTTCTTTAGTGTGAAGTATAGAAAGAAAGACAAACTGATAGTTTTTAGCCAAACTGAAGAAAAGTGGAACTTTTCACAGTCTGTCAGTGCCCTGTTCCTACATAAATGCCTTGTCCACTTCTAATTTGAATATTTCCTGATACACAGTTAAATAGAGCTTGGGTAGTAGCTTCAGAGAAGAGATGGTGACAGTCATTGATCCAGAGTGAAGAAGGATTTTCTTTTATCTTGATTTTACCTTTTTTATATTCTTACCTTTATGTTCAAAATGTCCCCATTTTTTCTTTCTTTAAAGATTTTTTTCTGCTTGGGGATCATTATTTAGTGACAAGTCTTACATATTGGGGATCATGTAGAAATGTCGGCAATTAATACACCATGTCATTATGGCATATAAATTGCTAGTATGTGTTTTTTGAAATGTCTTACTGTGTGAACTAATTATAATTTGCTTTTTCGGGGGTAGATTTTTATATATTTATGTGTTTATGTATTATTTATTTATAATAGACTTATTTTAGATCAGGTTTTTGGGGTTTTTTGTTTTGTTTTTTAGTTTACAGAAAAGTTGAGCAGAAAGTACATGAAATTCCCATATTTTCCTTTCTCCATCTCAGCATTGGTATGATAGATTTATTAGAATTGATGAGCCAATATTGATACATTATTAACTGGTTCATAGCTTACATTTTGGTTCACTCTTCATCTCATACAGTTCTATGGGTTTTGCCAAATGTACAATGTCATGTATTCACCATTACAGTATCGTACAGAATAGTTTCACTGCCCCAAAGATCCTCTGTGCTCCACCTGTTCATCCTTCCTTCAGCTCCCCAATCCTTGGTCTTTTTCCTGTCTCCATTGTTTTTCCTTTTCTAGAATGTCATGTAGGTGGAATCACACAGTATGTAGCCTTTTCTGACTGGTTTCTTCTATTTAGCCTTGCGTTTGTGGTTCTTCCATGTCTTTTTGTGGCCTGATAGCTCATTTTGTTTTACTTCTGAATAATATTCCATTGTATAGACATGACACAATTTGTTTATTCCTTCACCTATTGAAGAACATCTTGATTAATTCCAATGTTTGGCAATTATGGATAAAGCTTCTATGAACACTTATGTGGAGGTTTTTGTATGGACATAAATTATCAGCTCATTTAGTTAAATACCTGAGAATTGCTGGATTTTATGGTAAGACTATATTTAGCTTTATAAGAAACTGTGAAACTGTCTTCCAAAGTGGCTATATATAATTTGCTTTTAATTGCATGCTTTTTTTCTTTCTCTCTTTCCTGTTTATCTTTTTTTCCACCATTCTGCTACTCACTGCCTATCTGAAGCTGTTGAGTGAAATATTGCATGAGACCAGTCATTTGGGCTCTAAGTGGTTTAAGGTATGAAGAAGCCGCTTTTATGTTTGTATTTCTGAGGCCATGTGACCTTTATCCACTGTCCCCTCCTGCTGTCATCTTCTGTTCTTATTTTTATCTTTTTCTGTCTTCTGACTCCACTGTTAATTTTACTTATATGTATTAATTGTATATACCAAGCTAATCTGCAAATATTCACTTGAAATATCTTAAATGGTAAAGCTTTTTTTGGCTAGGGACGTTATTCTTATTATCTTACTCAGGTCCAGAAATTATCTGTCTCTAACTAAATTTAGCCTCTGAGAAGAAATAACTCCCTCTGTTAGAAGGAGGATATCTGTATCTCTTGATTTCTTAAAGAGCAAAGCAAAATTGTTTGGGAATAATCTCTCTTAACCAAAATAAAATACAGAACCTTCTAAAGTTTGAGAGGGGAAAACTCGCAAAGGAAAAAATTTCTTCTTATAGGATCCCCTTATAGTTTCTTTATCCCCAATACATGCTGCTCCATATCGAGCCCATACCCAAAATATGAAGAAGTTGTATAATGATCGCACAAAGGAAGATGTCCTAAACTGTGTTGGCAAATGGAGAGATGAAAGTGAGTTAATCCCATGGGGGGAACCCAAGGGCTCCTTTTACTTTTGCTTTGTGCTTTTCTACATGGATTTTCTTCTTTTGAAACTTGTCTCTGCTCAAGTTTTAGCAGGTTTTGTGTTTTGTTGAATGTGAAAGTCCATTTTCTTAAAATGAGACTAGAGTAAAACCTGTTTTCTTAAGTCTCAGAATTATGAGGAGATAGGGAGCAATATCTTTAGTTCAGCAGTGCTCCTAAAAACTTAAATTTCTGAAATGCCTTTTGTTTTTAACTTGAGATGAATGTTTTAAATATCTTCACTAAGAGTAAGTTTATTTTTTGAGGAAGCCTTTTGCAGCTACATTGTTAACTAAAGTTTTAAAAAATGCCTCTAAAGTAATAAGACATTTTCTTGTGGCTCAATAAGCTGGATTTATATCTGTTCCTAAGGAGTATTTCTTAATGTTTTGAACAGTGATAAAGATATATCCTCTGAATATAACTAAAATTTACACATGCATTCTGACTTTTATTTTTAAAAGTTCATTTTTAGTAGTGGTACTCATTTTTTTAATTGCCATTTTGATGTTACTTGGCTTGTATGTTAAGTGTAAATTTCGTCCTAGAAGATCATAAGGTTTTACCTATGATTTGCAGAGAGTTATAGATCAATGAGCATTTTTTAGGATTACATCCTAAAATTTTTTCCCAGATATTTGCGTATTAAATATTGTGCATTCCAATAATTAAAGTCACTTGAAGAACAAAAAACGGCACTCTGATTAAATGGCATTTTATAGCCCAGCAGTACACGTTGGACCCACTTGGTTTTTACTCTGAATCTCACAGAGTACCCTGCTTCTTCCTTCAACATTCAAGTTCTTTTCCTTCCCTGCCAGCCAGACAGGCAGATGGGAGAGCTAAGCCAGGCTTGGCCTTCACTGTCAATAGTTCTTGATTCTTGATTGTGAAAATGGGCAGTAGAGTCATTTAAATTTGATCCAGCCTCTTTGTGTCTCACAAAGTTAAATAGCTAAAAAAAAAGTGAAATAAGGCGGTGCTAAGGAAACATACAGGGCATATTGGTGGCACATGCTTCATTATGATTTCGCTTGTTCGCTTCTCCTGTTCCATTGTTACTTTTGAAGGCAGTGGATTTTTTCTTGTGTTTCTATCTTCTTCAATTTCAGCTTAATCAAATTCCTTATCCTCAGCCACGTCTGGTTTGTCAGACACATTCGTGGAGGAAATGGAGCGAGGTGCACAAGTGAGTGGGGTCCAGACTACAACTGGCAACTGCCAAGTGTCCCATCTTTTTTCTTTCTTAAAGATTTATTAAATTCTCTATTGGCTGCGAATCTACCCAGTCAGTTATACAGCATTTATCACCATGATACCCAAGTACTTTCTCAGACAGAACAAGTCACCACTACTGAAGCATCACCAGTAATTGGGTAGCCTGTAGAAGATGATGTGTGCTAATAAAACTATAATTGTACTCTTCATTCCTTCCCATGGCCTTCTTACTTTTAGCTGTTCCCAGAGTTGACAGTTTATTCTTTGGCCATATAAATATAGTCCTGTACTGGTCTGAACATTTATAGTAAGTTATATTTCTCATTTGTTGAATTAAATGGCAATAATGCTCAGAAACTAAAATAATGACCTTTTTTTACTAATGCTACCCTTTCTGCAAACATTTTATTGAATACCTTGTAGTTTTCCAGATATTACACTAGGCCCTGGAAATAGAAAGGTAATAAAGATAGCCTCTGCCTCAAGAAATTCATCGTTTATTTGGAAAGACTGAAGAATGAATCTCTAATTATGGTTCAGTTTGATAAGTACCGTGGTAGTGATCTGCATAGAGAGCTTTAAGAGTAGAAGAGGAGGGGCAGGCATGTAATTCAGATTGGAGAGGTGCATAGAAGGCTTCCTGGAGGAGATGACTAATGCATGAGCGGAGTCTTAAAGAGAAAATACTAAGCAAAAAGGAGGTGGAAGGTTATTCACCATATTCTATGTAGAGGGATCAGCATATGTGAAAGCTGGAAGCATCCGGGAAACTTTAAATAGTGGTTAGTAGCTATAGTTCAGGATAAATATGTATGGTACGATCTATGGAGGGAGGGGGAAGTACATACAATCTGATCAAGCTGAAGTGTGTTTAGTCTCATGTTGTGCTCCAGCATTTAATTTTATGTTCAAGGCAGTGGAAAACTGTTGAAACATTTTAAGAAAATAACAATTTTTTTTCATGAGTTTGCTTGCTCGTTCATTCATTCAGCAGAACTTTATTGAGTATCCAGTGGTGCTGTGGTAGTCTGGGGTAATATATCATGATAAATAAAGCAACTGTGATCTCCCCCCTAAGAGACCTTATAGTCTGCAGAGGGACACAGACACTAATCCAACAAAAAACCCATTTAATTACAAGTTAACACAAAGTGCTATAAAGCATAGAAACGGGTTTTCTGTAATAGACAATAATTTGGTGAAATTTGGAGAGGTTAGAACTTATTTTTGATTGAGTGCTCAGAGAGGGTCCTCTGAGAAAGTAACATTTAACCTGGGTCTTGAAGGGTGAGAAGCCTGCCATGTTGAAAAGTGGGGAGGAATCAGTGTTTGTGACGGCAGTAAGGTGGAAAGAACTGGACATGTGTGAGGACGACTGGTATGACTTGGGGGGTGGGAGCAGTGCAAGGCATGCAGTCCTTACGTAAGGGGTAGCCAGAAGTTTGTGGTTTTTTAAGAATGGTGGAAGCCATTAAAGAGGTTTAATCAATGCATGACATCCGCTGATAGTGTTTTTAAAAGACTGTCTGCTACTAGTTGGAAAATGGATTCCACAAGGCTAAGAGTGGAAGCAAGAAGATTGGGTGAGTTATCAGAGTAGCCTAGGCCAGAGGTCTTCAGATTGAGGTACACATATACCCGGAGATGGCACGAACATTTTCCAAAAGGGTCCAGGGGCACGGGTTCTAAACATACTTTTTCTTCAAATTGATCTGCCTCAGAAGTCCCCTAGGATGAGCAGGTTCTCTTTTTTTACTTCCCTTTTCACAGTATGCATCCCTCACTGTGCAATAGGCACACCTCTCCTGAATCTTAGTATTTTATATTCCTCTAGGGAGAAAAAAAAAAAAAACAACCCTCTGGGACAGTTAAAACAGGTAATTCCAAATATTGGTGTTAAGAAGATGGATCAGAAAAGTCAGATTGTTTATAATTCTTTGTTTTCAATAGAATTGAAGGATAACCCAGTTAAGTTGACAGCTGGTAGATAATTATAAATAATTTTTAATAATAGGCTACTGTGTGACCTTGGGCCTGTAATTCTGAAGGAGTGCAAAAAATTGAGATATATTGCTATAACAAAGCTCCTTCCATTCCTATTTATTTATATAAAGGTTTTTTAGTGCTTACACCTATGAAAGGGAAGCATACACTAGAATTGATACTGAACCCTGAATAAGTAATATTCATCAAGGAATATCTAAACTAATAAAATAAAAATCCCTTAAATTTCATTAAGATAAATATGTTTAATGGTAAGATACATTTTTAATAAAATTTTACTTTTCACATTTAATAGTATTCTTTCAAAATATCACATATGTATATTAGCTTCGATTGATGTATGTTATTAATAATTGTAATGATCAATCAATTTGGAATAATTTTTTAATGGAGTTATGACCACAGGAAATTTTGTAAATATGAAATTTAAATTTATGTACGTATCTTTGATGCAGAAAAGTACTAGAGAGAATCTATACAAACAATCTAGCATAAAATAAATTACATCAGTATAAATTTTAGGAAGAAATGGAACAGAAACACCAGATCAAAGAGAAAAAGGAACATGTAAAATTTTTAATGACTTAAGAACAGTTTGTCTTTCAGTTCTTAAATAGACAAAAGTAGATATCAAGTCACCATAGTATTTATATTTAATCGGATACTTTCTTTTTTAAAAAAGAGTGATGCATTATTTTTTAAAAACAAATTTAAAATACCTAAGAAATCACATTCTTTGCAACTCTTTAAACTTATGATATTAAAAAAATAGATATCAAGTTAAAATCATAGTTACTCCTGTGTCAGTTCCCTAAGCTGTCAAAGATACTTACCATAACTGCCACACTAAAGAGAGGTTATATGTACAAAGCACTTATAACAGAGTTGGCATATAGTAAGCACCCAGTAAAGCTTAGCTACTACTGAGCTTCTGTTGTTACTACTGTGGCTCTTGATAGGTCCGAGGGAAGGGGTTGCTCTGATCAGCAAAAGGCCCCAGAGAAACTTAGTTATCTACAGACCCCACCTGGTCAATTCAGTACTGGTGATAACCTGCTTTTTGTTAAAAGTTCCCATTTTCATATATTAAGTTTTAATCCTTGTGACGTAAGAAAATCTTCTTCCCTGCCATTTTCCGGCCTACAATGTATAGTATCTGCATCAGCCGGGAATACCACAGCCAACAATAGGTCAGTCAGATGGGTATCATTCTTATCATTGGGTTATTCCTTTTCTGAGAGTCTGTCTTAGGTCAATGCAGGATCTTAGTCTGTCCGTTACTTTCCAATTTTCTTTTAGGTTTCCCTCATAAAAATAGTTTTAGTAGCTTTAGTAAATGGCTACAAATGTGTGCTGTGAAATCCAATCCTAATGCTGTCCTTCAGTTTTACAAAGTTATGTATTCTGTGATTTCCTTTAGAAAGGAAAGTAGGGAGGGAAGGAAAAATAATACTTTCGTTAGCATAATTTAAAACAAAATGAGAGTTTGAGAACATTATGCTTAGACCTCATTCGTAGAAGTAGGGAGATAGAGAAAATTTAAGATGAGGAAAATTTTGTGTTTGATTCTCATAATCTTAAATTGGAAATAACCTGTTTGAATATTCATGACTTTTTCTTCTTAAACACTCAGATGCGCACGCGTGCGCGCGCGCGCGCACACACACACACACACACACACACACACACACATTTCCTATGTATTGAAAATACCTTAAAAACATTATTTCAGTTGCATGCACTCTCCAAGTGCCCAGGTGTGGTATCCATGTACCATTCTGTATTAAAAGGATTTGAGTTCCAAATAGAAGTTACTTTTTCTTTTGATACAAAGTGAATTCTAGGAGTACCCATTTTTCTTCACAAGTGCTTATTTGTGCTCAAGCCTCTGTAGTCTCAAGAGAAGCACTCTTCAGTAGAACTTTGACACAGTGGACATACTTTATATCTCTTCAGTATGGCAGCTCCTAGCCACACACTGGTGTTGAACACTTAAAGTGTGGCTAGAACCCCTGAAGAACTGAATTTCTACATTTATTTAGTTTTAGTTAAATTTAAATGGCCACATCTGGCTAGTGGCTACTGTACTGGACAGCGTGTTGGATGGATGGATATTTATATATACACACATGTACTTAGCAACCACATTTAGTTTTTCCTCCTGAGCCTTACAGAGTTGTAGTACCGATACATATAAAGACAAGCACTTTCCTGATGTTGTTGATCCTTTGTTTTTGTTTTTGGAGAAACATCTATGGTCTAAAAACCTATTTGCCAAAAGTAACCATTCCTTTAAGAAGTAATGGTGAAAGACTAGGTTAGTAAAGGACTAGGTCACTTTCAAGAGATATCATAGTTGTGTGTGTGTGTCTGTGTATTACCCCATGTTCATATAATATTAGACACTTCAATTTATAGCACGTGTGATGGAATTAGTATAGGAAAAGGAGTACAAAAGTTATAGAAGCAAGAAGAGGTATCTGTCCGTAGAGAGAATATGCCACCCTAATGTTAAGAGTTTAATGGCTGCATAGATACCACTTATTCCATTACTCTGTTTTTCATTCCAATAATGCTTATTGAGAGCTTACTGTGTACTAGAAACTGGGAATACATTAGTGAAAAAAACAAATATGGTCCCTTTCCTCCTGGTGTTCGTATATTAGGGAGATTAATCACATGATCACAGACAATAAACATATTCTTTAGGATTGTGATACAGGCAAATAAATGAAAGTATAGAATTACAAAACAGTATAACATGGGGAACTTATTTAGAATGAATGGTCAGGAAAGGCATCTCTAAGACATTGATACTTAAATTGACATATGAAAAGTAAATAGGAATTGGTGAAATGTCAAGAAATTTACTTCAGTGGAGGGGCGCCTGGGTGGCTCAGTTGTTAAGCATCTGCTTTCAGCTCAGGGCATGATCCCAGGTCCTGGGATCAAGCCCCGCATCGGGCTCCCTGCTCCACTGGGAGCCTGCTTCTTCCTCTCCCACTCCCTCTGCTTGTGTTCCCTCTCTCGCTGGCTGTCTCTCTGTCAGATAAACAAAGAAAGTTTTTTTTTTTTTTTTTTTTAAAGAAATTTACTTCAGTGCAAACCACCTGTGTGGGCACCCTGACAATGGGAAGAGCATGGTATAGTTATGCTATAGAACTAAAAGAAAAATAAAAGGAGATTTATTTGGAGATAGATGCAATAGGATTCACTGATGTTTTGCATGTGGAAGATCAGGGAGAGGGAGGTGGCAAGGCTGATGGCCATGTTTTCTGCCATGAAAGCTAAGTCGGTGGTGGTGGTGTTTGTTGAACTGTGGGGAAAACTGGAGGAGGAGCAGTTTAGGGTAGAGATTCAGCTATGTATGTATTAAATTTGAGGTACCTATGCCCTCTTTCTCATGAAGGAGTTGTCACCTAGGGACTTGGATATATGGCTTTAGCTCAGAGATGTGCTGTGAGCTAAAATAGAAACTTCAGTTACTCTCAGATGCACGTAAATTGAGAAAGTACCTCTTTCTTCTGACTAGAAAATACGACACACTGAAAGTACATAACATCTTACTCTTAATATAATTACAAGGCTTCAGATACTGACATTTATTGATTACCTATTAACTGCTCATCATCATGATAAATAATAGGATTTAATCACTTGAATTCTTAGATATATTAGTGTTTCCTGGAGAGAGGAAGAACATTGGGACTCACTGGGTCCTTTTTCAGAAAAACGAGGATTGGTTTGCATTTATTGAACTACACGTTCCCTCTGAATGAAGCAGTGTCTTCATCTTTATTCCATCCTCTGGATGAATCCTACTTCTCCTTCTATAAAACCTTCTTTTACCCCTCAAGTCTGAGTTATATGTCTCTCCCGTATTTTTCAGCAGCACTCTGTACTATTTGTTTGACAACACTGTGTTATTATTACTTATTTACTGTTTGTCTCCTTAAGAGAGTATTTCCATCTTCTCTATTAGAATGAAAGCTCCTTGAGGGCAGGGATTGTGTCTTGTTTATTGTTGTATCCTCAGTACCTACCATCATGTCCGGTACATGGTGGCATTCAGTATATATTTAATGAGTGAATGAATAAAATTTTATTCTGACCTCCTGACTGTTTGCACTCCTGGTAACAGAAGCATCACTTTATTTACTAAACAATATAAAGTTTAATGGCAATTTTAGGAATTTTACATTAGTTACCAAAAAATATTTTGAATTATTACAAAAATATGTTGAATTATTACAAAAATATTTTGAATTGTTTTTATTCTTTCTTGCAATTCCTCTCCATGGGATTTGATGAAGCACTTTGTCATCTGACAGAAAAACTCAAAAAAGATTTCACAATCATAGATTTAAGGAATTAGATATTATTATTTGAAAGCTTATTTTTTGTGGTAAAGAGTATTTTATTTATTTATTTATTTATTTTTAAAGATTTTATTTATTTATTCGACAGAGATAGAGACAGCCAGCGAGAGAGGGAACACAAGCAGGGGGAGTGGGAGAGGAAGAAACAGGCTCATAGCGGAAGAGCCTGATGTGGGGCTCGATCCCATAACGCCGGGATCACGCCCTGAGCCGAAGGCAGACGCTTAACCGCTGTGCCACCCAGGCGCCCCAAGAGTATTTGATTTTAAAGCGTGGTAGCTACAATGGAAAAATAAAATTTAGGAATCCTCATTATCCCTGACCTGTCCTTACAGTGGGAAGTAAAAAGACTTATTATGTCTCATGCAGTGAATGTGCAGCACTCTGTCCCACCATGGCTGATCTTTCAGATAGTAGGAGCCTGCAAAAAGTGGTGTTCTGTACCACCTAGTCTTCAACTGTGAAATAGCAGTAAGCCATGTCATAAAAACATGTAAAAATTCAAAACATTCTGCGGAACAGATGTAAACTATGATCAAATTAGAATGGAAATGTTTTGATCCTACTTTATTTCCTTCTGGTGGGACTTACACTTCTGATCATTATTGGTGAACTTGACATTAGGTTTTTCAAGATCTGTCTCATCTCTCCTGTCTTAAAGGTAGATTAATAATATTGAGATTGATTCCTTATATACAGTACTCTAATGGGCTATATTTATAGTTTATAGAGGTTTCTTAACATATCATTTTTTTCACTATTTATCCTTTTATGCCTTAAACTGATTTCTATGTTGGTAGTGATGGGGATTTTTGAGGTGAGTAGCTGAGCGATCTAAAAGTATTATAAATACAAACATGTTTCTCAGAACTACATGGAATCATTCAGTCTTAGAAGAAAATCCACTTGTAAATTAGCAGCATGAACTGTGCTTTTAAAACAGATTGCCAATTTCTCCAGAAGTCATCATTTTTGGTTAGTGCAAAGATTGAAGGTACTTTGTTCAAAGATACTTTAAAAAAGATGTTATTATGAAACATTCTATTGGTAAGCATGGGGAAAGTGCATTTTTAATATTCCAAGAATCTGAGATGGTGACAGTTAAATTCAATCATTTTCTCTTTGCCATTGTGTAATCATTCCAGTATTTAAATCAAGCTCCGTCAAGAGGAACTTAGTAAGTTTCATTGTGGACTCTTGCTCTAATGTCAATGAGTTTGAATCTCCTTTGTTATGGTGACTGGTTATGAAATCAGTCACTTGACAGACCCTGAAGTGAGACTGCTGGAAATACGTCATGTCTGCCTTCATGGTGACAGCTGGCTACAAAACAAACCCCACCAGAGCCATTCTGCAATTGACAAGGGACTTCAAAGGCCAACAGGGCTGCCACTTCAAAGAGAATTCTGCCATCTCTGGCTTGTTGAAAGAAGAAGTTAAATGGCTATACCCTGCCACAGCAGAAATCTCCATGTTTAGACTTCTCCTTCTTTTGATCTTAGAAAGATGTATGAAATGGGCTTTAAGTTAAAGGAATGATATAGTCTGTAGCAATGGCAACCCAATATTATTCTGCATTTCAATCCACTTATTAATGGAAATTACCCAGATATGTTCAAATAACAGTAGATCTAAAAACTCAAATGTCTCAGAGGATGAATGTTCAAAAGAAGAATTGAAACTTCATATTAATGTTGTAGCCACTTTTCCAAATGTGGAAGAAGTCAAATAGTGAAGAAAGTGGAGCTCTCAGTGTGTTTTTAAAACTCTCCTTCAGTTTCTTCTGGTAATTTTTATTTCCTTTAGTAAAGAATCACTTTCTGAATATTGATAGTGGAATGACAGACAGCTAAAACCTGTAGTCTCAAGTCCAGTTTGCATGGTTTAAACAGACATCTCTCATTCTCTCTACTTGAAATTTTAAACTACCTTGTACTGTTTAAAATGTTATTCATCCAGTAAAGCTGGATACGATTTTGAAATAATTACTTCATCATTGTATTCAACAAAGAAAAGATCTCAGAGTTTTAATAAACTCTTCCAATAAAAAATCAAAATAATAACAAACATCTTGAAGAATAACAATGAAAAGGCAGCAACATGACTTCTTTCATTTAAAATACTGATCGCCCTGAAAGATGCTCATTTGATGGAGTTATGTGTAGTATACTTGAAAAAGAAGACAGGAAACTTTATAAATAATGGGGCAGTAAAAATACGGAGGTTTTATATGTGGTGTGAAGTGAGAGTAGGGCTTGGCCTAGAATTTAAAATTATTACAAGTCAGTGGCATGACCTTGTCTAAATTGCAATGTTTTCTCTCTCATGCTCTGTATTATAGAAGAATAAAGCTAAGAATCCTTAGATTATTTTGCCCTGATCTTCTGTTTTCTTTTTTTCTCTTAAAACTTCTACTTACATATAACAAAAGGGTTGACTTAGCAGAAGCTTTAGGCACTATAATAACTTCCTCTATAATTTTGCCAGATGGGGTCAGTAGACAACAAGTGAAGAAATTCTGAAGGGAAACTGGAGCTCCCAGGAAATAACCACATGCGATGGTATGACCAAAAAAAACCAAAACAAAACAAAACAAAAAACCCTTTTTACACATGAGTGGTTTATAACAGTAGTTCTTAAAGTAATGCATTTGGGTTTGCCTTTTTTATTATAGTTTTTTGCTCTTGAAAAATTTTTGATAAAAGAGTACATGATTATATCTGCTTCTAAATTTTGGCTTGGTTTTTCCTTTTCATTCAACAAAAGGACCACATCTGTGTTTTCCAAAGCTATAATCAAATGAAAAATTAACTGCAGTGGAAAAGAAACAATACCTTGGCATACCCCAAAATTGAATGAGAGATGAGTGCCAGAACCCATAGATGCTGGTTTTCAAAGTAGACATGTTTTTGTACTTCTGACTAAACTGTATAACCACTACTGCACTGGGAAGCACTTCTGAAATCTCTGTGGCAGATCTGTAGCAGATGATATTTAGTTTGCTTGTAATGAGTTCTTGGGGTGTTTGGCCCTTATTCTGTTATCTCCTACTGAGAAGTTTGATAAACCAAGTTATTGACGATAGAGGCAGTCATCCAAGATACCGCTGAAGGTGAAGTCATGAAAGCCAGATGGTTTCCCACTGATTTTTATATGCAGTTTATGTTCTCCTTGGCTGCACCTTCCTGGATGTTTTCAATAAAACATATTTTCCTAGAGAAATATTCACAGCAGTATTTACCCTACGACAACAGTTGGTTTTTGTGTGTGGCATGGCCCATGCTCTATTTTGGCACTCATTTGTCCCCTCCTCTTATCTCCACCCGCTTTAAAGAATGAATAAAGAGGTAATACGGGCTAGTGTAAAGTGCAATGAACCAGAAGTCAAGTGATGTGGATTCTAGCTCTGCTGTTCAGTAGCCGTGATTTAGGGTAAGGCTCATAATCTTTCTAAGCCTCTGTAGTGGAATGAAGTAATTTATTAGCCCCCACAACTGTTTTGGTAGCCTATAAAGACAGTATACAAATGTTGAACATGATTATTATGGCCAGAATAATTGTGTGTGTACATACACGTTTATGTGATGCTTATGAATTCTTTTTTGGGATCCTTGGGTTGCCAGACATTAAATCCCACCCTTTTATTTTTCTTCTTTAATTAATAGTAAAATTTTGATAAATTTTTGATTTTCATGTAACTGTCATTTCATTTGCCAGTATTTTTTTTTTTTTTTGGTAAACATTTTCCAGGGGTTATATTGAAATAATTATGTTTTCTCCACAAAACGTATCTGCAATTGATGAAATATCACTCTGTTTACTTCTAGGTAGCTGTTTGACTTTTTTCCAGCAATGCAAATGAGAAGGATTAAAATTTTTCATTAAAAATGTCAGTAAACTTTTATTGTTGTAAACTTAAGGAAAGAGTATGAAGCTGTTTTATTCAAATTGGTTATTTAATCTGAGAAAAAGGGCTCAAGCCCTAAATGCTCTGGTCTCTGTTGGTGACTTTATGCTAGTGAGGGATTGCTGTTTTCTGTGATGAAAAGGAATTAATGTTTTCTCCATGTGAAATGGCCAAATGATTTCAGCTATGAAGGAAATTTCTTTTCAGAAGCAAGACAGCGTATACAGCCCTCCTAGCATGTACTTTAGCCTGTTGTCTTTACTTCCTAGTAATGCAGAAAAAAAAAATTTTTTTTCGGAAGAGAATTTACAGAGCTGAAAGTTCAAGGGAAAGTCTTGTCTTTCCAACTGTATTTATATTTTCCTGAATTACTCATTTGTCACAAACTCTAATGAGATATAAGGAGGTCTCAGACCCAGATGCAGAAGAGTGTAAAATGATGGTCGCCACGTCTTTGTTACTGCTGCTGGAGAAAGCAAATGTGACGTTACTTAGATTATTTCTATCCTTTTTTCTTCCAGGAGTAGAGAAGAGCCATGGAGTCTATGTGAACCCAGGCAATTATTAATTTTTGTTTTACTTGATTCTGGTGTGAACTCTTGGTTGCTGAAGTAAGCAAATTATAGGAGACATTAATCAAGTAACAGTCATCTGAAAAAAAATAGTTTTGAGTGCTTTAAGTCAGATTTTTAGTTTTGATGCTTTGTTATGAAAAAATCACCTAAGTGGAATCAGCAGTGAGATAAACATTAGCCCTTCTTAAAGCCGCTTTCCAACCTCAGTGACACAAATGAGAAGATTCGTAGCAGCAGGGGACATTTGCTTTGCTTTGAAAATGTGCATCCACATTTTATTGATGTAGGATTTTTAAAGCTCCACTTAGGAATGATGAGGGCTTATTATAGGATTTATCTACCCCAGCCGTCTGGGTTGATAAAGCAAAAAGAAAAATTGAGATGGCTTGGGGTGGGGGGGGGGGGTAGAAAAAAGCATTTCTTTCACATTGTTGTGTTTCCACTCTTTTAAATTTTTTAAAAACAATGAAATCTTGCCATTTGCAACTACATAGGTGGACCTAGAGGGTATTAGGCTATGTGAAATAAGTCAGAGAAAGACAAATATTGTATGATTTCACTTATCTGTGGAATATAAAGAAAAATAACAAATGATCAAATAAAACGGAAACAGACTCACAGATACAGAGGACAAACTATTGGTTATTAGAGTAGGGAGGAATTAGGGAGTGGGGGAAATAGGTAAAGGGGATTAAGAGGTACAAACGTCCAGTTATAAAATAAATTAGTCATGGGGATGTAATATACAGCATATGGAATATAGTCAGTAATATTTTAATGACTTTATATTTGTGTGGTGACAGATGGTAACTAGACATATTGTGGAGATCATTTCAATAATGTATAAACATATTGAATCACCAGGTTGTACACCTGAAACTGAAAGGATATTGTATGTCAATTATACTTCGATAAAAAAATTTATGTTCCGCTAAAGATTTCTTACCACAGCACAATATTACTAGAAGCTTAAAGGCAGTTGCTGATGAAGAAACACAGCCAGTCAGTGTCTTTATCTCTTCTACAAGTCAGTCTTAACTGTGGATTCTTACAAACCATATGCTTTTATAGAAATACCTAGCATCATTAGGTGTCCTATGGGAATGTGAGCTGTATTTTGAGAGATAGTAAAAACATTTTGTAAATTCCTCACCAGTGGAGCACATTAATTATTTAAAGTATCATTTGCTGATTTTATTCACACTCACAAACCTTTGACAGTGTTAACTGATTAGAGAAATGCAACACTATTTAAAAAGTGAAGAAATCTAATGACTCCCAAAGTTGAATTGGTGAAATGTGTTTTCTTTCATTTCTTTTTCAGTGCTATGTGACTCCTACTCATGTTTGGGTTCTTCATAAGGTCAGGAGTAAAAGCAGTAGTACCTCACAATTCCTAAGTTTAATATACTGTTAAATTCAGTGGTATCTGTTACAAATAGTTACTTCAGGAATCACTTACAATATCTTATTTTCAATGAACAGAACAGAAAATTAAATCATTGCTATCATATAAGTCATACACATTACGAAAATAATTCTTAATTCTTACTTTGGTATCATCTGCTTTATTTTGAAGTTATGGTACAGCACCCACCCTTTTTTTAAAGAACTTAGTAGAGTTAATTTTACTGTGCTTTTCATCCTAGATTTTATCAGACATTGTCCAGAAAATAAGCCACCAGTCATCTGTACTGCACCATTATCCCTGTCTGTTCAGTACTTTCTTGCTTCAGCATATTCTTAACTCTTCTTACCCCTTCTACACTGTCCTACTGTGTCACCAAAATTCACAGATTCATTTGTCTTCGTTCATTCACTGATTCACCAAATACTTATTGAGTTTCTATTCTGTGCCAGGCCCTGATACATATATTCTTAATTTCTTCCCACTGCTCTTCCCCTGCCCCCCATGTAATTAACATATGGTGTTATATTAGTTCTAGGTATATAATACAGTGATTCAACAATTCTCTACATTACTCAGTGCTCATCATGGTAAATGTACTCTTAATCCCCCTGTTTCTACCCATATGCCCACCCACCTCTCCTCTGGTAACCATCAGTTTGTTCTCTGTATTTTAGAGTTTGTTTCTTTGTCTCTTTTGTGTGTTTGTTCTTTTTGTTTGTTTGTTTCTTGAATTCCACCTATGAGTGAAATCATGCTGTATTTGATTTTCTCTTTTTCTTCTTGAACCAGCTTTCACCTTCTTTGCCTGAAGTATAATTTGGCCTCTCCTTTGACAACTTCCAGCAACTCTTTCTGGTGATAAATATGTGTTTCTTCTGAACCATAGGGTTAGAGGTAGGACCCTTCTTGTTTCCTGTTACACCTTCAGACCATTATTCCATCACATTCTTATGAGAACCCCACTTCTTCAGGTCTCGTGCCATTCTGATATAGCATTGAAGGTTTTCATTGAAGATTTTTATCTCACTGACTTGGGAATCTGCATGGATAATTCATTTGTTACCTTATCCTTTCAGTTTCTTGACCTTTGTCTCTGTTGACTTTCTTCATCCCATATTTAGCATTCCAAATCTTGTAATCTAGACTGCCTCCAAATTCACTCATTACAGTATCTTTCTCTCTAAACACAATTGCCTGTTATTTTAAATGCATTCTTGTTCATTTGTACTTTCTTTTCCATATCATTTGAACTTCTTTTTCTCTTTTGGCTTCATCCTAATCCGTTAGCCCTGTCTTTCCTTCCTTCTGTGTTCCCTGTCTTTGCTTCTGTCTGTATTCAGCTTAGAAACCTTGTTCCAGGGGCACCTGGGTGGCACAGCGGTTAAGCGTCTGCCTTCGGCTCAGGGCGTGATCCCGGCGTTCTGGGATCGAGCCCCACATCAGGCTCCTCCACTATGAGCCTGCTTCTTCCTCTCCCACTCCCCCTGCTTGTGTTCCCTCTCTCGCTGGCTGTCTCTATCTCTGTCGAATAAATAAAATCTTAAAAAAAAAAAAAAAAAAAAGAAACCTTGTTCCATCATTTTAGGAATTATGATTTTCACATTCTGAATCCTCTTGCTCCTCTCCTTAGTCCAATCCCTTTAGTACGTTTCTGTTGTATTTGGGATAAAAGCCAAAATCCCTCATATGGCCTACTAGATCCTTCTACATCTAGCCCCTTTCTCCCTCTCCTACCACATTTGCACCCTTCTGCTTGTTCTCAGGGCTTGTATCTTTTATTCTTCTCTCTCTGCTTTCCTACTTTAGGGCTACTATACAAGCTGGAATGCCATTCTCCTCCCCATCTGCTCCTTACTCTCTTGGGCAAACTCTAGGCCCCCAAAACATAAATCAAAGCCTCATGTTACTTACTGTCATGGGATTATGTACCTTCTACACAACACTGTACACAGTTTATAATTAAATATTTATGAATTTTATTAATTAATGACATCTCTGTATGGAATCAAAGCTCAAGAGCTATAGAGAAATATGTCTGTTTTGTTTTCTGTTATATCTTCATGCCTAACACACAGTACCTGGCACAAGGTGGGAATTAAATATTTAAGGGGTAGGAAAGAAGGGGGAGAAAGGAAGGAGGGGAAGATATAAAACTGGGGATGGGAACACTCTGCAGAGTGATTTATTAGATATAATTGTGGAAAGCTGTTGTGGAACGCTGATACATTGTAGCAAAACACCATTAACTAAATACAGTAGGGTTCAACTGCCTAGGTTGGAATCCTGGTTCTATCCCCTCTAGCTATTACGACCTTGAAAAAGGCACTTAAACTCTCCAAACCTGTATTGTCTTCTACAAAAGTGAGATAATAATAATACCTAATATCTAGCTTCATGGATTATTGTGAGCATTTAATGAAACGATATCTGTAAAGAGGTTTGAACACTTCAAAGTGTTCAGACAAAGTAATTGCTGCTGCTGCTGCTTTCATTATTCTTATTGTTACGATAGCTATAGCTAGTCCCTATTCATAAAATAATGTACTATTGGTGTATATCTTGTCAAAGAATTACCATGCATTGACAAAAAGAGCATAATGGGAAAAGAGAATATTTCTAGTGTAGATACTAGCATACATCTGTTTTAGAAATTCTGTAAATTTAAATTTGCAGTAGTAGTGATTGTGTGATGCCTAAAGGAGTTTGTTGGGAGAGGATGGTAGAAGGTATATATATATATATATGTGTGTGTGTGTGTGTGTGTGTGTGTGTGTGTGTAAGTTTTCACTGGTACTTCAGAAATGCTCCTCAGCTCAGGAGCTTTTAAATTAAAAACAAACAAACAACTTTTTTTTAAATTTAAAAACATTTTTGGTAGTTGTATAACAGAGTGGGTGCTAATCTAGAATATCTTTGAAATCAAGAGAACCAGTGGACTCCTCAAGTGAAAATCTGACTTCTTTGCTTAACCTCTAGGTAATCTTCCTTTGTACACTCCCTTATTCTTCTAATCGTTTCATTCCTTTGGGAGACTTATGCTTCTTACCCTCCTAAGAAACTATAACAAGATTTTCCATAAGCATCTTGGAAATGACAAAAAAGCTCTCTGTTGGGGAACAGAAGACAGTGGGAAACTTGAAGATGCAGTCTTGGCCAGCACCTGAAGCACCTAATTGCTTTGCTTCCTTAAGGAAAATGGGTCTGTGGTAAAGTCATAATTTGTTCCTTCTTATTCTGAGTAAAAGTTTATTAGCTTGTGATTTAAGCAAACCATCTGGCCGTGCTGGCACTGCACGCTGTCAAGCCTTGTGCTTTCTCTTAATATGTTACTGGAGGCAGTTAAGTCGCATACTTGAATCCCAGCTCTGGCCTGCGTTTTTTTTTTGTGTCTTGAAACATGTTTTTGAAGATCATACTGTGACCTGGAACACATTTTTAAATGGTGGAGGATTTCTTCATTGTTTAGTGTGGTATATATCTCTTCATTTCTTCTTCTCGGCTTTCATTACCTTCATCTCTCGGTGACTGTACCTAAAACTGTGTAACATGCTGTGTGGTAGGCATGTAATGAAACAGATACCCAAATGGAGATAGTTGGATGTGTTCTCTGGGGTTGTGGAAAAGTAACAGAGTGTTTCAGTTTGACCTTGAAACTGTTTCCCTGGCTGGAGCCCAAGCACAAATGAGATAATTATTTGGAAATCCTGGCCTGTGGTACCATTCTAGCCTTAAATACAAAAATGCTTTAAAACTTACTTAGTTGTATGTATAATCTGAGGTAGGAATACCGGGAGCGTCTGGCACTAAAATGGTTGGGAAAATGAAGCAATCTTAAAGAAAATTACATTTTACTAGTAAGCAAAATTCTGTAAGTGGAAGTATGGAATGAAAGTTAAAACATGTCTGTAAACACAGCAGACTAGATGCTGGGAAAATAAGTTCCACAGAAACAATTGAAGATGGTTGATAAAATATGTATCATAAGTTGGAAAGAAAGTAAAATCTCAGGAGATGAATAGACAGGGAATTAAAATACAAGTACTTGATCAGCCATTAAACTTGAATATTAGCTGTTAAACTTGAACATCTTGGAAGAAAAAAGGTCCATGGCAGCCCAAAATGGAGATTCTAATAGACAACCAACTTCCCCATCCTTTTTATTTTTTATTTTTTTAAGTAGGCTCCTTGCCCAGCATGGAGAGCCCAACATGGGGCATGAACTCATAACCCTGAGATCAAGCCCTGAGCTGAGATCAAGAGTTGGATACTTTAAATGACCGAACCATCCAGGCACCCCTCCCCACCCTTTTTAAAAGAGATCCATGGGAACTTGGGTGGCTCAGTCAGTTAAGTGTTTGCCTACAGCTCAGGTCATGATCCCAGGGTCCTGGGATCTAGTTCCACATGGGGCTCCTTGCTCAGCCGGGAGTCTACTTCTCCCTCTCTCCTCCCCTGCTCGTGTGTGTGTACTCTGTCTCCCTCTCTCTCACACACACACAAATAAAAAAAATAAAAGGGATCCACAGTGCCCAAAATTGGTCCTTTGAAAACATTAAGAAAATTGGCTTTTGGTGATACTAAAAGAGAAAAAAAAAAGTCACAGTGAACAAATTTTGAAGTGATAAAGGACTTGTAACAAGTCCTGCAAGTATGAAGAAGATACAAGGATATGTTGCCAGTACATTTGAAATTTAGACTAAATGAACAAATGCAAAATAATAATGGAATTCAGCAAGACTAGCTACATGTGAAAAAGAAAACCTGAAACAATGAGTCAGTAATAAAATTTTTCTTACAAATTTCAAGCCTGGAGAGTTATAATGGTGACTTTTTAAATAAACATAAAAAGAACAAATAATTTCAGTCTTACAGAAGCAATTCCAGAAAATAAAAAAGAACAATTAATCACCAACATATTTTATAAGATTAGCATAACTTCATATCAAAACTTGACAAAGTTAATACAGAAAAGGAAAAGTTTAGGCCTATCTCAACCATGAACATAAATGCAAAAATTCCTAAATGAAATATTGCCAATTTAAAGTTAGTGTATGTGATGAAAAAATGTTCAAAATCATTAGCCATCAGGGAAATTCAAATCAAAACCACCTTGAGATACCACCTTACGCCAGTTAGAATGGCAAAAATTGACAAGGCAGGAAACAACAAATGTTGGAGAGGATGTGGAGAAAGGGGATCCCTCTTACACTGTTGGTGGGAATGCAAGTTGGTACAGCCACTCTGGAAAACAGTGTGGAGGTCCCTTAAAAAGTTAAAAATTGAGCTACCCTGTGATCCAGCAATTGCACCACTGGGTATTTACCCCAAAGATACAGACTTAGGGAAGAGAAGGGCCATATGCACCCCAATGTTCATAGCAGCATTGTCCACAATAGCTAAATTGTGGAAGGAGCCGAGATGCCCTTCAACAGATGACTGGATTAAGAAGATGTGGTCCATATATACAATGGAATATTACTCAGCCAACAGAACGATTATACAACATTTGCAGCAACATGGATGGGACTGGAGGAGATTATGCTAAGTGAAATAAGTCAAGCAGAGAAAGACAATTATCATGTGGTCACTCATTTATGGAACATAAGAAATAGGAAGATTGGTAGGAGAAGGAAGGGAAGAATAAAGGGGGGTTAAACAGAAGGGGGAATGAACCATGAGAGACTGTGGACTCTGGGAAACAAACTGGGGGTTTCAGAGGGGAGGGGGGTGGGGGATTGGGATAGGCCAGTGATGAGTATTAAGCAGGGCACATATTGCATGGTACACTGGGTGTTATATGCAAATAATAAATCATGGAATATTGCATCAAAAACTGGGGATGTACTGTATGGTGACTAATAAAACAAAATAAAACTTATTTAAAAAAATAAAGTTAGTGTATGTGAAAGAGAAGTCTAAGCATGAAGACATTTTAGGCCTATTCCAGGAGTTAAGATTGGTGTCTTTAGAATATTAATTATTATAGTCTGCCACATTAAAAGATGATATGACCATCTCAAGAAATGTAGAAACATTAATTTCTTTAACTCGCAGAAGGAAATTTCTTTTCTTTTTTTTTTTTTTTAAGCTTTTATTTAGGTGCCTAAGTGGCTCAGCCAGTTAAACATCTGCTTTTGGCCCAGATCATCGTCTCAGGGTCCTAGGGTTGAGTCCCACTTTGGGCTGAGACATTGGATGTCCCTATGGAGAAAAATGAGATTTGTTCCCTACCTCACACCATACACAAAAAAGTAATTCCAGGTAGTTTAAAGATTAGATGTCAAACACAATACTCTTGGATAACTTCTCAGTTAGGTATTGTATAACAATCACAAAATAACACAAGTTGTGATGATTAATTTTATGTGTCAACTTGCTTGGGCCACAGGGTGCCTAGATATTTGGTCAAACTTTATTTTAGGTGTTTTCGTGAGGGTGTTTTGGATGAGATTGACATTTAAATCAATACACTTGAGTAAATCAGATTGCCCTCTGTAATGTGAGTGACCCTCATCCTGTTCTATTCAGGCTTTTCAGTCGATTCCCCTCCCCTGACTAAGAGTAAATCCTGCTTGATTGTGTTTGAACTGGGATGTTGGGTTTTGCCTGCTTTTGGACCCTAATTGAAACACTGAATCTTGAGTCTTGACTCTGCCAGTCTTTGGACCAGAACTTCACCATTGCCTCTCTTGTGTCTCAAGCTTGCCCATTCAGTTTGCAGATCTTGACACTTGTCAGATTCAATAACCACATGAGCCAGTTACCTATAATATATATGTTATATATATCAATATATATGTTTTCAAATATATATTGTATATAATTTCTTATAAAATATATATCTTAATATATAATATATGTAATGTATTTTATATATTAACATAAGTGCTATAGGATATGTTATATTAATATAACTATATTAATGTAACAATTTTATTTATTTGTTTATTTATTTATTTATTGGTTAGGTTTCCCCAGAGAAACACAACTAATCAGATATATGTTGAATACAGTGTGTGCATGTATGTGTGTGTTTGCATATGCATGCATATACAGGCATACCTTGGAGACATTGTCAGTTTGGTTCCAGACCACTATAATAAAGCAAATATGGCAATAAAGTGAATCAAATGAATTTTTTGGTTTGGTTTCCCAGTGCATATATATATAAAAGTTATGTTTAAGGTGTGCAATAGCATTTTGATTCTAAAAATAACAATATACATGCCTTAATTAAAAAATACTTTATTGCTGAAAAATGCTAATTAGCATCCGTGCTTTCAGCAAGTTATAATATTTTTGCTTGGTAGAGGTTCTTTCTTAAATGTCGATGGCTGTGACTGATCTGGGTGGTGGTTGCTGAAAGTGGGGTGGCTGTAGCAATTTCTCTATTTTCATTTTTTGGGAGGTTTTTGACAAGTATTTAGGACCTTTATTAAGAGGTGCTTGCTATTTGTTGACTTTTTTGAAAAAAATCAAGTTGTAAACTTTTATTACAAATAAAAATGAGGCTTTTAAAAATCTCATCTTGACCAGATACGAAATAACTTAAAAACCCTTAAAGGTATATTAAGAAAAACCAGGCTTTTTTTTTAAAACATATTTGTCATTACTAAAAAGAGATGTCTTTAGGCAAAAATAATAAAAACCCTGTGCTGCATAGATAATGCAGATAGTTCTAGTTATTTCATTAATGGGCAAAAAACAAGCACTTAAGATCTTCAGCTCCGATCTTTTATTAATTTCTTATTCCTGGAATATCATTTTCGTTTCTTCTTATTGGATGACTAAACCAGATGATGGTAGAGAATTGGTAAACCAGTATTTACTCAGCCCTGCCCTAATCAGAAGTTGGGGGGTTGGGGCAGATGAATTCTTTGCTGGTGGATCAGCTGCTTTTGTCTCTTTGCCACTTTGTTGTTTGGGGTTTTCCCAGCATATGTGTCAGTAATTGAAGTTGTGAAAGTACCGATGTTGAGGTGACTGTTTACCTTGGGTCTCATCTCCTTAATTTTCCTTAACTTCTTTATTGCTGTCTTCTCTATGCTGTCTCTGGCAAGGAGGCCCTGCAGAATTGTTGTCTGTGACCCTGATACGTATTCTGTCTCACTGGTCTACCTTGTCCTCCTGAATTCTGGCTTTCAGCACCTTCTAGCACTACTCCCTGTACAAGCAGGTTAGAAGGCTGTGGTTGATGCCCCCAGGGTCTCCACATGTAATAAGATAGGAATTGTACCCTGCAGTAAGTCCAGAGCTAGCCTTGGAAGCACTGTCTAATCCCTCATTCTTTTCCCCACTCTCACTATTTTGGCAATTCTGCTAGTAATTGCATGGAGGACCCATGTGCCATGGATAGTGCCTATAATGGTTATGGTTTGCTGCATATTTACTGCCTTGTACTGGAGCTCTACCAGCTCCTAAACCATTTGCTACCTCCTCACCCTTTCCCCCCTTCAACAACATCATATTCCATAGTCCCTCCATCTCCCACACTGTGAAGGTACTTCTTGGAGTTATTCTTCTTTATGACAGTCAGGTATACAAGTACATCTTCCTTGGTGTATTTCTGCTGATGAAACCATATCCATATCTTACATTGAACTGTTCTTCTGTTCCCCAAATCTTCTTACACTTGCTAGCAGGCACCCTGTTGTGAGGCTGCCACCACCAACTGTGGGGTTAGGCTTGGTGTCAGCAGTGCTGTGACAGGGGCCGGGGTTGAGTGACTGGAAGGTCTCCACTTCACTGCTCATGGTTGTAGTGATGGTGATGGGGCTGGTTTAGGCAGCTGCAGCTCCTCCTGGGGTGTGATAGTAACTAGACTAGAGTTGGTGGGTCTACTCACGGCTTTTTGAGGTCTGCTCTCCATGCCCACTACCTATTAGAATTTCTTCAAATATGAAAACAATAAAGGCGCCTGGGTGGATCAGGCAGTTAAGCATCTGCCTTTGGCTCAGGTCATGATCCCAGGGTCCTGGGGTCAAGCCCTACGTTGAGCTCCCTGCTTAGTGGGGAATCTACTTCACTCTCCCTCTGCCCCCAACCCTCACTCATGCTTTCTCTGTCTCTCTTTCTCAAATGAATAAATAAAATCTTAGAACAATGAAAGTTGCCACATCAGCTCTTTCTTTCACAATTTCTCTGTAGCATATGATGCTGTTTGATAGCATTTTATCCACAGTAGAACTTCTTTCAGAGTTGGAGTCAATCTTCTCAAATCTGCTACTGCTTTATCCAGTAAGTTTATATAATGTTCTGAATCCTTTGTTGTCATTTCAGCTGTCTTCATGGCATATTCAGAAGAAGTAGATACCATCTCAAGAAACCACTTTCTTTGCTCATCTGAAAGAAACAACTCCTCATCTGTTCAAATTTTGTCATGGGATTTCAACAATTAAGTCACATCCTCAGGCTCCACTTCTAATTCTAGTTCTCTAGGTATTTCCACTACATCTACAGTTCCTTCCTCCACTGAAGTCTTGAACCCCTCAAAGTCATCCAGGAGGATTGGAATCCATTTCTTCCAAACTCGTGTTCAGATCAATATTTTTGCCTCTTCCCATGAATCACAAATGTTCTTACTGGCATCTAGAATGGTGAATTTTTTCCAGAAGGTTTTCAGTTTACTTGGCCCAGACCCATCAGAGGAATCCCTGTCTGTGGCAGCTGTAGCCTTTCTGAAATGTATTTCTTAAATAATAAGACTTAAAATCTGAAATGACTTCTTCTTGCTCCGTGGACTACAGAATGAATGTTGGGTTAGGCATGAAAACAATGATAATCTCATTGTACATCTCCATCAGAACGCTTCCAGTGAACAGGTGAATTGTCAGTGAGCAATTATATTTTGAAAGGATTCTTTTTTTTTCTGAGCAGTAGGTCTCAACAGTGGACCTAAAATATTTAGTAGACCATATTGTAAAATGATCTGCTGTTATCTAGGGCTTGTTGTTCCATTTATAGAGTACCGGCAAAGTAGACTTAGCATGATTCTTATGGGCCTTAGAATTTTCAGGATGGTAAATGAGCATTGGCTTCAACTTACAGTCATTAGCTGTGTTAGGCCCTAATAAGAGAATCAGCCTGTATTTTGAAGACAATATTGAGTCCTCCTCTCTAGCTATGAAAGTCCAAGATGGTGTCATCTTCCAGTAGAAAGGTATTTCATCTACACTGGAAATCTGTTCTTTAGTATAGTCACCTTCATTAATGATCTTAGCTAGATCTCCCGGATAACATGCTACGGTTTGTACATCAGCACTTACTGCTTCATCTTGTACTTTTATGTTATGGAGATGACGTCTTCCCTTAAACCTCATGAACCAGCCTCTAGCTTCAGACTTTTCTCCTGCAGCTTCCTCGCCTCTCTCAGCCTTCACAGAATTGAAGAGAGTTTGGCCTTGCTCTGGATTAGGCTTTGCCTTAAGGAATGTTGTGGCTGGTTTGGTCATTCCATAGATTGGAGGGTTAGTAAAACTTTATATGAGTAATAAGGTTTCGCTTATCATTTGTGTGTTCACTGGAATAGAACTTTTAATTTCCTTCAAGAACTTTCCTTTGCTTTCACAATTTGACTGGTATAAGAGGCCTGGCTTTCAGCCTGTCTCAACGTTGGACCTGTCTTCCTCACTAAGCTTAATCATTTCTACCTTTGATTTAAACTGAGAGATATGCGACTCTTTCACTTGAACATTTAGATACCATTGTAGCATTATTAATTGACCTAATTTCAGTATTGTTGTATCTCAGGGAATAGAGCGGCCCAAGGAGAGAGAGACAGGGGAACAGCCAGTTGGTGGAGCAGGCAGAGCACACACACTACATTTGGCAGATAAGTTTGCTTTCTCATAAGGGTGCAGTTTGTGGTTCCCCCAAAAGAATTAGAGTAGTAACATCAAAGATCACTGGTCACATATCACTATAACAAATATAATAATAATGAAAAAGTTTGAAATATTGGGGAGAATTAACAATGTGACAGACATGAAGTGAGAAAATGCTGTTGGAAGTATGGCAACAGATAGACTTGCTTGACACAGGTTGCCACAAAACTTCAATTTGTAAAAAATACAAGGTCTGTGAAGTTCAATAAAACAAGGTATGCCTGCTCACACACATATATTGTATTCAATATATATCCTGTTGCTTTTCTTTCTCTGGAGAACGCTGACTAACACACCTATAGTAATCGTTTATTTCTTCGTCACATAGATTGGAAGGTTAGTGTGGTTGGCTTTGTTTTAGTTGTTGACTGGGGTGGCTATGTCGTCTTGACTTTCCAGAACCCAACTGGGAGGGAGTAGCTACTCAGAATGTTGTTTTTTTGGCAATGGTGGAAATGTAACCTAACCACGTGTATTATGTGCATCTCAGCTTGTGTCTGAATTGCTAACATCCCAGTGTCCAAAGCAGTCACATAACCAAGCCAAAATCAAGGGTCAAAGAAGTATTTTCTGCCCATTATGATGCTATGGGAAGGTTGTGGATGAATACTAATACCATAGAGGAATGAATAATTGGGACCACTAATTCAGTCTGCTCCTGAAGGCAGTACAAAAGTAGGAAATTATCATATGACCCTGAGAGTAGGAAGGATTTCTGAAACAGGTTATAAAAGTCACAGATCTTAAAGGCTTAATAAATTTGTTTATATTAACATAAGATATTTTGGGGGGCAGCCACGTGGGTGGCTCAGTTGGTTGAACGTCTGACTCTTGATCTCAGCTCAGGTCTTGATATCAGGGTCATGAGTTCAAGCCCCACATTGGGCTCTATGCTGGGTATGGAGCCTACTTAAAAAAAAAAAAAGATTTTTGATCATAAAAAGATACCATAATATAAGGAACAGATAAGGTACAAGCTGGGAGAAGAAATTTGCTAAGCAAAGATTTCAGTTTCAAGGAAGAAGCAGCACAAATGGTCCCTAAACAAATGAAACATGTTTAACCTTACTGATTATTGTTGAAGTGATAAAAGAACTTGATAAAATATGTATTGAGAAATTTATAAAGAGGAAATCAGGTTATTGTTATCTGAACCTAATATCTGATCAATGTTACTGCTAAAAGTTAGACAGCCATATGTGTTTCTTCATATGATATAACAGGGAGAACACAGCTTTATTTGAGAAGTACTAAAAAGACAAGTCTCATCTTAATCTAATGAAGACTTTACATATAACTGTCATTTTATAGGAAGCATGAGGATAAGAGAAGCAGTGTAAATAACAACATTAAAAAAAAAATACACTGAATCCAAAATGTGGGACATTGTATTGGACACATGACTCAAATTTATTTTGCAACTCTCAGTTCTTTTCCATTAATCTCTTTTTCTGTTCTTATGCCAACACTATGCTGAAGTTTTGTAGTAAGTTTTGAAGTCAAGAAGTGTGAAATTTTCAACTTTATTATCTTCTTTCAAGGTAACTTTTCTTATTCTGGCTCCCTCTCATTTTCTCTTATTCTGGCTCCCTCTCATTTTCATATCAATTTTAGGATCAACTTGTCAATTTCTGCAAAAAAGACAGCTAGGGTCTTTATAGGGATTATATTGAACCTGTGGATCACTTTGGGGTGTATGTCGTTTTAACAATATTAAAGACTTTCGATCTGTGAACATGATGTTTTGCCATTATTTAAATCTTTATTTTCTTTCAATCTTATAATTTTCAGCATATATGTTATACATATTTTTTAAAGATTTATTTATTTATTTGACAGAGATAGAGACAGCCAGCGAGAGAAGGAACACAAGCAGGGGGAGTGGGAGAGGAAGAAGCAGGCTCATAGCAGAGGAGCCTGATGTGGGGCTCAATCCCATAACGCCGGGATCACGCCCTGAGCCGAAGGCAGACGCTTAACCGCTGTGCCACCCAGGCGCCCCGATGTTATACATTTTTAAATTAAATTTATATCTAGCTATTTCCTTCTTTTTGATGCTATTTTAAATGGAATTGTTTTCTTAATTTCATTTTGGAACGTTCATTCCTCGTGTATGCTCACAGGGTTCCATTTATACAATGTTCATAAACTGATAGAATGAACCAGTGATTTATTTGGAATATATATATCAAAGGCAAAAACAAAAGAAATGGAAGGGATTAAGTAACAAATTTAGAATGGTAATGACCTATTGTGGGGCACTTTGGGCATACAGTTGGATAATTGCACTTACAAAGCTTCTGGATAGTGAGTATATAGATGTGTGTTCTTGGTTCTGGAATATATATGTATTCCCTTTTTTATATACATATATTTCACATTGCTTATTTATCAAATTTAAAGGTTTTTATGTACAATACAAAGCATTGTGAAATTATCTTCCCTGTAATTTGTCTTTTATATGTCTATAATTTTGGTCTTTAAATAATTTGTGATCTTGGGGCGCCTGAGTGGCTCGATTGAGCATCCAGCTCTTGGTTTCAGCTCAGGTCGTGATCTCAGAGTCATGAGATCAAGCCCTGCGTCAGTCTCCGTGCTTTGTGGGAAGTCTGCTGGAGATTCTCTCTCTCCCTCTGCCCCTCCCCTCCTTGTGCCCGCTCTCTCTCTCTTCTCTTCCCTCTAAAAATAAACAAATAAATAAATCTTTAAAAAAATAAATAATTTCCCATCTTTTGCCAGGTAGGCCCAAAGTGCCTTCTTACCATGGCTATTAAAGTCCTTCTACTATTTAAAGTGCGAGTTAGTTGAATACCTATACTGATAAAAATAAATTTGACCATTATGCTGTATTTATTCACTTGCATCTATATTGTAGATGTAAATGTGAAACGTGTAATTTAGTAAAAGATTTAGAAGAAAAGGATATTTCCATGACCTTGTGGTAGACAAAATTTTCTTATCCAGTGTACAAAAAGCTCTGAACATAAAAGAAGTAGAAATGAAAAAACTAGTTAGCTAAACCCCATTAAAATTAAAAACTTCCCTAGTTTTTCTGTAACTTAAAAAATTAAAATGTGGATGGACTTTGAAGGTATTATGCCAAGTGAAATAAGTTAAAGACAAATACTGTATGATCTTACTTAAATGTGGAATCGAAAACAAAACAAAACAAAAACAAACTCATAGAAAAAAGAGTTCAGTCTTGTTATCAGAGGTAGGGGGTGGGTCAAATAGGACTTGGACGAAGGTGGTCAAAAAGTACAATCTTCCAGTTGTAAGTAGTAGGGCTATAATATGCACAGCATGATGACTGTAACTCACGGCGCTCTATGATATATAGGAATGTTATTAAGAGAGCAAATCCTAAGATTTGCCTTGACAAGGAGGACATCTGTTTTTTCTTCGTTCTTTTTATCGTGTTTATATGAGAAGATGCATGTTAGCTGACCCTTTCGTGGTAATCATTTCACAAATATGTAAATCCAACTATTATGCTGTACACCTTAAAATTGCACAGTGATGTATGTCAGTTATTTCTCAGTAAAACTGGAAAAAAGTTTTTTCTTTAATTGTTCTTATCAAAAGTGCCTTCAGTAAATTTTACTATTTTCCCACAGTGGAATTCCATACAGTGAAGAGAATTACAGAGCTATAATTATACCCAGTAACATGGACTGGTCTCACAGACGTAATACTGAGTGAAGAAAGTCTGTACTTAAAATTATATACTATGTAATTCCATTTGTACAAAGTTAAAACAAATAGGCAAAACTAATGTGGAATGCTAGAATAATGGTTACTCTCCATCTGGGAAGGGGTATTGACATGTGTTTCTGGGGGACTGTTAATGTTTTGTTTATTGGTCTGTGTTCTCATTACATAGATGTGTTCAACTTGGAGAAAATTCTTCAAGTTGCACACTTATCATTTGTGGGTTTTTTTGTATTTATTTTGTATTTCCATAAAACATTTACCAAAAATTTTAGATGCATAAGGGTATATATAAAGTGGGCTTCCTTTTTGTATAGAAAAAGGAGGAGTAAGTTGTTTATACAGGGTTGCTTATGTATATATAAAATATCTAAGTTATAGATGAAACTGATACCATACCTTGCTTGGGGTAGTGAAAGGTTGGGAGGGAGATTTTTTGAGATTTGTTCAAGATGAGTTATAAAAGATGGACCTACCCAACACTTTATTAGAGCTTCTATAAGTGGTGCTGTCCATTGCTGATTTTGTGTTATAAGAACATATTTTGCTATGTCGTTTCAGTTCATAAGATTTTACATGAATTAAACTGATTAAAGTGAAACATCCTTATTTGCAGTTTTCAAAGGGTGATAGTGATACATGCTCGCGTAAAGCTTTGTAAATATTTGAATACATACCCGAGGAGAGCTGCATAATAATATATATTCTCACAGCAGTGTTCTCACAGCTATTAGCTGAGAACATTAACTTGATCACTTCTGAAGATACACAAAGTAAGCTGATTCAGGTGCCAAAACACTAAATGTATCTGTTCATTATCAGTGTTTAGCAGCTGTTACCAATCAACATGGAAACTTTGGTTAGGTCTGAGGCACTAATATCCTGGGGTCTGTTAAAAACTCTGATTTGTTATACTGCAATTTTGTCTCTAAACTGTTCTTGGTTTTAGTATCACACAAATTGGTTTTATGTAGAAGTCAGTGAATGGCAAGCCCCCCACCTCTTCCTCTGAAAAGGTTTGTAGTCACCAAAATTATTTCTTGGCAAGCAGCAACCTGACATAAACTCTTGTGATTGGTGTAGTTGGCTGGTTGATTACCTGGTTCAGGTTGGTTTTGGTATTAACACATACATTTTTGCTTCAAAATTAAAATGAACATGTTTATTTAAGTAATTCTGATTTGGACACCACCCAGAGTGAGTGGAAATGACTAATGAAGTACCTACTGTGTTCTCTTAGTTCCTTGTAGAGTTCTGTCTTCTTTCCCTCAGGATTTTTTTCAAGTCTTTTTAAAGCATTAGCTCTCCTCTCGATGTGGTCGTGTATTTTTCTTTTTTCTTTCTGCCTTCCTTGAGAAAACTCTACCTACCTGGCTTTAGAGCAAGAAACTGTCTGATTGAATTCTAGCCATTTTCTCCAAAAGAAATTCTTTTTAACAGTATAAACAGAAAAACCTTTGTTTGGATGAATAAAAATGACTTATTTGTGTTTATACTGGGTGTTATTAGTCAAGTTTATGTATTTATTTCCTAAAATCCTTCTAGAAATATTTACTATGATTTTGTTCCTTATATTTTTATCTGTGTTTTATTGGTATTTCCATGGAAGTTTGTGGACCATTTCCAGATAAATTCTCTAAAAGGGACAGACTGGCAAAGTGTGACTTCTTGAACTGATGTACTCGTATTTATCAAAAAGAAAATGAAGTTCTTTTTGGCATAATGTGAGAGGAATTATAGTGGAGGGAAGACCAGAGATTTATTTATCTGTTATATTGTCTTAATGTATGTGTTTGAACCAGCAAGAGTACAGGATTTTTGCTGTATGTGTATGTTTTTAATCTTATGGACCCAGGAGTTCCCCATTACTTAGCTCCTCTCCTTTAATTGATCAAAATGCTCAGTGTTTCTCTTTTCCATACTTATCATAGGTGGAGGAATTACTGATGGCCATGGAGAAAGTGAAACAAGAACTGGAGTCAATGAAAGCAAAGCTGTCCTCTACTCAACAGTCTCTGGCAGAAAAGGAAACTCATTTGACCAATCTTCGGGCAGAAAGAAGGAAACACTTAGAGGAAGTTCTGGAGATGAAGTAAGTGTTTATAATCTTATTTTTCAGGCATGTGCTTAGTAGAAAACCTTTTTCTCATTGCTTTCATCATCTGGCTCAATTTATTAACCCTAACACATTTAGCTTAATTTTAATGCAAACTTGTATTTCTCACTCCCTAGAACAAATTTGGAACAAATTCTGGTCATATAGAATTATTTTTGCCTCTTCATTGAATTTTAAAGTCCTCTAGAGAGAGAGAAAGCGAGAGAGTGTGTGTATGTAGGTGTGTATATATAACAGTATCCAGTTGCATCTCTGAAATTTCTAAAATCTTATGGAAAGTTAGCCATATTGCTGAGCTTACTGAGGAACATGACTGTTGGTCTTGAGGTCATATGATAGTCAGGTACTTTTTAAAAACATTTTTTATTGTAAACACTTCCAAAGGTATGCAAAAGTTAGAGAATAGTATAATGAGCCCTACATATGTATCCCCCATAATTAACCATTAACGTTTTGCTACAGTCTCCAGTCAGTTTTTACAAAATTGTCAATTTTAGTAGAACCTTGCCATACATCATTTTCCTACTAGTCCCACATCTTGTGGCTTCCTGAGATAATTTGTCGAGGTATGTGCACGTCTGCTAGTCCATAATAGATATTTCTTTTTCTTCATTGTGGCACCATGCTCAACCCTCACCCCTTCACAATTTCCCTGCTCCCAGGTTTTATGAAGACAAATTTATCCCGGGATAGCTCAGCAACCTTCTTTACCTTAGCAGTTGTCTGTATTTTTGTTGTCTTTTCTTCTGTTTCAGAAAAGATACTCTCTTCATCATAAGGCTAGCTTCTGATCTCTATCACAGATGTTAAGCACAAGTCCCCTCCTCTGCAGTCTTCATCTGTTAGTTTTCTCTCACATAATCTGTGCTCGCTTTCTAGTAGTTTCTTCTTCTCTGCATAAATACAGAGTCTTTCTGACCTACAATAAACAGATTTCTCAGCCTAGCTAGTGCTTTAGGCTAACATCACCTCTTCTTTTCTGCTACTTCGAAATATCAATAAATGTTGACTACCCAAATTACAGACTAGAAGATGATCTTGCCATGATACCTTAGTGTGAGTTTTCATGGCATATGTGATATCCTGACAGCAACCTAAGAGTTGAAGAAGCAATTGTTGGGGTGTCACCTGCATGTATAGGTTATTAGGCCACAGTGCAAGGTTAAAAGATTCTCATCTTTTAGAAAAGCATTACAGATGATCTACTCTTGGAAGTGATGAGTACTTGAAGCCAGAAATAAATTTGTACACTGGGAGAATAGGGAGAGGTTAGTGTTCTGAGTATCATCAAGAGGATAAAGTTTGTTAATATGCTGCTTAGGGAGCGGTTAATGTAAGACAAGTTTTTTGTCACTAGTGGTTGAAATTGAAAGCTTGATATTTTGGAGATGGAGTAGTAGAGGTAACTTTGGAGTGGTGAAACAAAGTTATTTGAATGGAAGAGGTCTGGGAACCATTCCTCAAACATGATAGGGGATAGAGTTGAGAAGCAACTTAAATCAGAGCCCAGAGGATTTAAGAAAATGGAAGGAGGATGGATATAACATTGTGGAAAACAAAGTATCTCATGTGATGTTGTGAAGCAGAAACAGGCCTCACTAAAGTAACAGTAGATAAGTTTTGTTTTGTTTGCTCCATGTACCGATATCTTGATTTTTACCTGGCAGATCTTTCCTACTAAGTACAGATATGTGCTTATAGCAAAATAGTGGTGTACTTCTGTGGGAATTTTCTTTTATCATTAGGACTTTGAAAAGATATGGAAGAAGTTTTAAAGGAATGCTTGACTTCAAGCCATAAAAAGGGAGTTGTGTGTAATTTTTTTTTTCTTTTTTGATACCACAGTGCTACACTCTGTTGTGGACTTCCCTTTCCAAACCAGGTCAGAGATTACATTTCTGAAAACTACTATGATTAGCAAAACTATTTTTGGTAACATCAGGCACTCACACAATAAGTCATGGGATAAATGATTAAAGTATGTAGAAAAATGTTTAAGTAGTATAGAAATTTAGTAAGACAAACATTAAATGAAAGTTCTAGAAATAAAGTGCTAAAACCTGACTCTGATAGATGACCTGTCTCTTAAATCACCTTCTTAAGTCGCTCAGAATATATTCTATGGCACCATGATGTTCTTAGTTTTTTCATGAGTTTGTGTTGTGCAGATTTGCCAACATAAAGTTTTGTTGTTGTTTTTATGTTTCGGTCTATGGTTTATGCCTTTTTTTATTATGTACAGTTAGCCAACATATAGTACATCATTAGTTTTTGCTGTAGTGTTCCCAACATAAAGTTTGAAAAGTAGTCCTTGCGGGGTGCCTGGGTGGCACAGCGGTTAAGCGTCTGCCTTCGGCTCAGGGCGTGATCCCGGCGTTGTGGGATCGAGCCCCACATCAGGCTTCTCCGCTATGAGCCTGCTTCTTCCTCTCCTACTCCCCCTGCTTGTGTTCCCTCTCTCGCTGGCTGTCTCTATCTCTGTCGAATAAATAAATAAAATCTTTAAAAAAAATAAAAAATACAAATAAAAGTAGTCCTTGCTTTAGTTTCCACTTAATTTTCCCCTTGTTGCTGTCTTTCAGTTTCACATGTAAAATGGTCATTTAATACCTTCCTTTTAATAAGTTATCTCAGCACTTTAGACATAATCCTCTATCCAGATATTCTGTTGAGAGCGTGGTGGTTCTTTAATTGGCCCACTCTCTTTGCACTGCCCCGTAGGCCAACCCACATGGCACTACTAAGTCTATGAAACAACTGTCCTTTCCTCTTAGAACAGTGTATTGAATTCCCTATTTTCTAAAAAATGTAGATTTCCAATATATGGCATACAAATAAAAAATAATAACTGATAAAACCTCAGTTGAAAACTATAACCTAAACCTAATTATACACAAAGCGCTATGAATGACATATTGTGGGTTCTAATACAATGAGCTTTCAATTTCTTTTCACTGTGAAGCCGAGCAAGGGAATAGCCTTTCTTCTGCTATATTCTGGACTCCTCTCCATATGTGGAGTAAGTTCTGTTAATCGTCTGCCCTCAGTTGGGGGTGTCTCAGTTTCTACAACTTTGCTCAGAATTTACTTCATTCTTTTGTTAATTTGTAAGGAGTTTATTCCCTCCAACTAGTTCTGATATCTGCCTCTAATTACTTATGACAACTAGTAAGAACATACTTCCTGGAATAAAAGAGCCTGAATCTGAACTTATTAGCTCTATGACTTCAGCAAGTTCTTTAACCTCTCTCTGCCTCAGTCTGCTCATTTTTAGAATAGCAATAATAATGGTTCCCACTTCATAGAATTTTCATGACACTAAAATAAGAAATTAAAATGGAGAAAGGTAATATTTTTCCTATGAATATTGACTGTGACAGCCAGATTCTTCACTCTGATCATGGCAGGACCCACCATATTTTAAATGTTTACATTGTTTAATTATGCATAATTGAATGAAGTAAGACAAATTGTTCATTATAATCAGAGAACTTGAAATGTAGAAGTATGAGAGGAATGCAGTATGCAAAAGACTGAAACATGTATATGAGTGAGTCTGAATCTAGAATAAGAAATGTCTCTCCTGAGGAAAAGGCAGAGCTGACCTATACATCTAAAAAACATAGAAATTTTTTTAGCAAAGCACTGGAATAGTCTAGTTTTCTGCAATAATCCTGACCATGTCAGACCAAAAGGAATGACCTAATCATTCTTCTCCAACCCTACATTTGTAATAGTAATTTCTGAGCATCTGTTACAAACAAATGGTGGCCCTGAGTATGAAGACATGTGGCACTGTTCACTTGGTAGCATGCTAGTGAGTTAGTAGAAACATTTGAGTTGGTTAGCCAGCCTCAGAGGAACATTTTTATTGGCAGATCCCACATTGGTTCTTCTTTTCCTTATGCGGGGGTTTTGTTAGCCATTATTTTTTTATTCCATTTTTATATTGGTCTCTTTCCCTAGGAAAGAAAGGATGAATTGGAGAAGGGGACAAAATAATAAAATAACAATAATAATAACCATAATAAATTTTAAGTATCAGTTTAGGTCATGGGTTTGAGTAGTACAATTTCTAGATGAGCTGGTTCATTTTTTCATGTTTAATAAAAATTTTTATGAAACTATGAATTTGACTACCCTGAGAACAGGTTTGTTTGGGGAAGTGGTAGAAAAGCTCTTTCGTTTCTTTGAGATTCCAGAGCTGTTTGATAAGTAGCATTCCATTAGTAAAGTTGGCAGAGAAATTCAAACCTCTGTGGGCTAAATTATATACTCTTGAGATGCCTTTGGTTAAAGAAAGCTCTAACCTCCCACAACAGAAAAGTAAATTTTCATATGTACCTAGGAAGAATCCAATAATATAATCTAAATTCTGACATTTAAAGAATCTTTTAAGAGAGAAAAACAGAATATTTTTAGAATACGAATTGAATTAATATGTTTAGAATTAAGAAAGCTATTGAAAATGGTTACTTGAAAAAGTTCAGGCTATTTGGGGATTGTATAGGTTAGGTATCAATCTATTACACCTCAAATAATTAAAGTGAGTCTGTATTTTTTTTAAAGATTTATTTATTTGAGAGAGAGAGAGAGAACACAAGAGAGAGGGAGAGAGAGCGAGCATGAATGGGGGGGAGGGGCAAAGGGAGAAGCAGGCTCCCCGCTGAGCAGGGAGCCCAATGCTGAGATGGATCCCAGAGTCCTGGGATCACGACCTGAGCTAAAGGCAGACACTTAACCAACTGAGCCACCCAGGTGCCTGAGAGTCTGTATTTTAAATTATTTTATCTTCTGATATCCTGTAGTATTTCATTTTCAAATTTATTGTAAAGTTGCTGACATAGAAGAAAATCCAAGTGGGGATTTATGACAGTCTTTCAAATTAACCACAAAATTGAAAAGTTATGCAAATGTATCATAGGAACAGTTATACTCTAGTAACAAATTGAAGTGTTTTCTAAGTTAATTAAGAGCATGTATGCTTTTTGCAAAGCCACATTTATTTATACCTCCATCAAATACCTTTATTGGAGGCAGTAGATGTATGATAAAGATAAACTTGTAGTGAAGTTGGAAGCATTTTCACGCTGACTTGAAATACTGAAGTTTAAATATTCTGTAGGAAATCACATATATAATATAAAAATTTCTTATGCTTGAAAAAGAAAACAAAGTATGCTGTATAGCATAACTATAAACAACACTGCTGGGACTGACCCTTGTTAAAATGATAAAGCAGCGTTTGTCTCTGTAATCAACTATCCCTTGGGACTTTGGGTCTTCCTCTCTAGTCTTGATTAACTCCTTAATTCTGTCTCCTTTTTTCTGCCCTTATCTCTACCTCACTTATGTACCCACCTTATAGAATGTGTGATCTTAACTGTTCATAGCATCTTTTCTCATTAGACTAATAGTTTACTTGAGGCTCTGAGTTATTATAGAATAGTGGAAGAAATGGCTTAGTTAAATATAGTAATTGTTCGAATTTTTTACCTCTTTCTGCTCCTAAACTTTGACCATGATGCTCAGTTTTTCACAACATAAGGCATGTGTATTACAAATGTTTTTCTCAAATCTTTTTATTTTCTCGCAACCTGAATTGTAATCAATTACAAATAACCCCAAATATCCCATGCCTTTCTCCTCCCTTAAAAACCTTAATCTACCTTTTAGCCATTTAAAGCCACATATAGTTTCCAAATAGAAGAAACCATATTCTTCAAAAATCATGCTTCTTAATCATCTTTTATGTAAAGAGCCTCAAATGGCTGGAATAATCTCTAAGTAGCAAGTAAAGCATTGAGCTTTTCAGATAAAGACCCCCGAAGTACCTTTCTTTTTCAGCTTTTACAGTGCTTTCTCTGCCCCATCAATATATATGGTTTCTGTGTAAGAATGTCCCCATATGTGCAAGGGTAAAATTAAGAATATAGGTCATCTTCTTTTTCCCAAAGGACAAAGATTATTATCCTACTTCTTTTCATTTTCTCCTCTACTGGAGGTGTGGGGTCAATCCTGGTCCCTTCTGTTAAATATAAATGCATCAGTTAAAGGACTAAGTGTTGCAGGTAGGTAAGCCTTAACCTGATTGCAATACCCATTTTGAGAAAATCTGTTGTATAATGTACCAGTATGAGAGTTTTTTTTGTTTGAGAGTTAAAAACAAAACAGACTTTTCCTTTCAGGACCTTTCTTTACAGTGCCCTCAGAAGGTACCTTATAGGTAGTTACTCATTCTGTAAATGGGTAAAATTTCCGTTGAGCTTTGGATGTAGATGGTAGTAATCCATCCATATAATCATAAGATTTTCCTATCAGAAGATCCAATTATGAGTATTATAAGCATCAGAGATGCTCGCTGTAGCAAAGAATGTGTTTACATTTGAGCCAGTTTGCTTACATATAAAACAGGTATAAAAATATTTAGAACCACTCATGATATTGTTGTGAGGATCAAATGAGGTAAAGTAATGGAAACACTTTGAAATTAATGAAGCTGAATATTTGCAAAGCAAGATATTCAGAATTGAAGATCTAGTCTGCACTTAACTTCTTAGGTCTGAAGTTTTCTTACTCTGAAATGAAAGGGTTTCTTAAATCCCAATTGTTTAAAAATTACGGAGTTTTTTAAGTGACCTTCTGAGGTCTGTTGATTCTGTCATTGTAAATGCTCTGAGTAAATCTGGGAAATAATTTATGTATAAACAGTATACTGAAAAGAAGTGAGGGACTAGATGTCCATGAATTCTTAGCAGAGGACTAGGCAGCACATTCATTGGATGAGACTACCCCGGGTTTACCAGAGGTTAACTACTACAGGGATGCAAGTGGAATTGTGATACTAAAGGAAAAGCAGTACTGGGGAATTTAGAGTTCCAGTCCAGTCCACAGTGGCAAAATGCTTGTTTAAACTTCTGGCATCTTGCTGAAGTAACAGAAAGCTAGGTTTTAAGAATAGGGGTCATAACCTATAATAAAGCCTACTGTAGACCCAGACAAAAAAAACTTAAAGTTCTAAGAAAGTCTGCAGGGAAGATTGAATTTGGAGGATGAGTGTTACCAAGATAGAGAGATCTGGGAAATACCCTGAGCTTTTAGCAGATTAGCCTAAAAAAGGATAAATTCAACACTACAAAAGTACAAGGAGGTCAACGATTAACTAAATTACCTATCAGAATAAAAAGTATTGCTCTTCCGAAGAACATAACAGAATCCAGAGTCTTTACAATATATCAACTACAGTGTCCTATATTGGGTTTCAAAATTTGCCAGACATGCAAAGAAACAGTAACATATGACCCATAATGAAGAAAAGCATGTGGTAGAAATCAACTCCAAGAAGTCCTATGTATCATATTTAAAAGATAAAGACTTTAAAGTCACTCTTATAAATATGTTTCAGGGACTTAAAGGAAAATGCCATATTAATGATATAGGAAATCTTAGCCACCTAAGGAAAACTATTAAGAAATGGAAATTTAGAAACTGAAATATGATGAAAGGTTCACTGAATGGTCTTAATAATAGATTAAACTGTCAAAAGAAAGAGTCCATAAATTTTAAAAGAGATCAGTAGATACCAATGTGAAGAACAGGGAGAATGAGGAGTACTACAAGGTGAATGGAGCCGTAGTGGTATGTTGGTTAATAGCAAATAGACTAACATACAGGTAACTGGAACACAAAGGGATAGGAAAAAAATTTGAAAATATAATAGCTGAAATATTTCTCTAATTTGATTCCAAATACATAGATTTAAGGAGGTCTATAGGAAATCTGTGTATCTCCTTCTCAATTTTTTTGTAAACCTAAAATTGCTCTAAAAAAATCCTTAAAAAAATGTATTTACAGATCCCAGAAACTTAGTGAATCCTAGCAGGATAAATCCAAAGAAAACCACATCTGTTGACATTCTAATTCAGTTACTGGAAACAAAAGATAAGGAGAAAAACAAAAGCAGCGAGAGAAAAAGACACGCTACATAAAGGGAAAATATGATAACTGGGGGTGCCTGGGTGGCGCAGTTGTTAAGCGTCTGCCTTTGGCTCAGGGCGTGATCCCAGAGTCCTGGGATCGAGCCCCACATCAGGCTCCTCTGCTGGGAGCCTGCTTCTTCCTTTCCCACTCCCCCTGCCTGTGTTCCCTCTCTCGCTGGCTGTCTCTCTCTCTGTCAAAAAAATAAATAAAATCTTCAAAAAAAAAATATGATAACTGAATTCTTATCAAAAACATTGGCGATCAGAAGAAAATGGAACTTCTTTTAAAGTACTGGGGAAAAAATTGTTAGACTAGAATTCTATGACCAAATAAAAGACTGTTAAAAAACTAGGGTTAAATATGGACATTTTCAGTTAAACATGAAAAGGCTTTGTTTCTAGAAAAAACTGCTCTATAAGAAATGTGAATGGATGTTCTTGTAGCTGAGAGGAAATGAAACTGGATGGGAGCATGAATCTGTAGGAAAGAATAAATAACATCAGACCTGGCAAATTAGTTGACATATATAGAAAACTTGTTTTTTTCTTCACATACTCTCCTTAAAAGACAACTGACTATTTAAAGCAAAAAACAGCATTGCTTGGTGGAGTTCATAATGTATATAAAAGTGAATATGCCAACAATAGCACAAGAGGTGGGGGTGTAGCTCTATATTGTTTTAAGGTTATTATCTTTGTGAAATAAAAAGTGGGAAGAATCAGTTATGAAGTTTTATAATTTCTAATCTTAATGGACTGTGGTAAGTTAAGGATGCATATTGTTAGCTGTAGAACAACCGCCAAAAAGTTAACCACCAAAATGTAAATAGAAAAGACAACCCCCCCTGAAAATCCAGTAGAGAAAATAAAACATAATACTAAAAATTATTTCATTGGGGCGCCTGGGTGGCTCAGTCATTAAGTGTCTGCCTTCGGCTCAGGGCCTGATCCCAGGGTCCTGGGATCCCAGGGTCGTTGGGCTCCCTGCTCTGCTGGGAGCCTGCTTCTTCCTATCCCACTCCCCTGCTTGTGTTCCCTCTCTCGCTGGCTGTCTCTCTGTCAAATAAATAAATAAATAAAAATCTTAAAAAAATAAAAATAAAAAATAAAAAAATAAAAATCAGAAGAAAAAGGGCAGGAAAAGGAACAACAGAGGAACAAAGAATGGAAGGGATAAATGGATGATAGAAATTCAGCATATCAATACTTACATCAAAATCAAATGGACTAAAACACTCCAATTAAAGGACAGAGATTATCAGAATGGATTTAGAAAAAGAAGCAATGTTGTCTATAACACACAGACTGTAATAAACACAAATATGTTGAAATTAAAGAATGGAAAAAGATGGTCCTTATAAACAATAATCATAGGAAACCTGGTAAGGCTATATTAATATCAGATGAAGGAGACTTCCAATGAGTCTTTCTGAATTAAAGAAGGGTATATCATAATGATAGAGGAGACAGTACTTCAGAAAGACATAACAGTTCTTTGTAATGTATGTACCCAAAAACAGAGCTTCAAAATTCCCGAAGGGCAAACTGAAAGAACTAAAGTGGAAAGCAGACAAATCCGTAGTCATCAGTCATCACTGGAGAGTATAACCCCTGTTTTTCAGAAATTGATAGAATAAGTGACAAAAAAAAAACAGCAGTAAAAATGCAGAATGTTTGAGACTATCAACTTGACCTATTCAATATTTATAGAATAGTACACCCAACAACTGAAGGTTATATATGTTTTGTGAATATGTATGGAATATTCACCAATGTAGACCATATGCTGGGCCATAAAAATAAATCTTAATAAATTTCAGAATTGTTCTCTGACCACAGTGTATTAAGTTAGAAGTTAATAAGATATTCGGAAAAGCCCCCAAATGTTTAGAAATTAAATAATACAGTTCTGAATACCATGGCTCAGAGAAGCCATAAGGAATATGAGAAGTCATTTTGAACTAACAAAAATGAAATACAATTTTATACAATTGTTAAATTTTATGTTATACAGTTCAACTAGGGCTTATACCTTTGAATGCCTATATTAGAAAAGAAGAAAATTTGAATTCATTTATCTGAGTTCTGCACTACGAAACTAGAAAAAGAGCAAAGTAAATAGAAAGAAGGAAATAATAAGGATAAAAGCAAAAATCAAGGAAATAGAAAACAGCATAGAAAATTCACAAAGTCAACCATGGTTTGTCAGAGAATTAATAAAATTGATAGGCCCCTAGCAATCCAAGGAAGAAGGAAGACACATGAATTAACAATTTTTGGAATGAAAGAGGGGAAGAGGGGATATCACTCAAGATTCTAAGGACATTTGAAAAGATATTATGAATATTTTGAATAAGTTTATACTAATAAATTTGATAACCTAGATGTAATAGACAAATACCTTGAAAAACACAGTTTATTAAAACTGGCTCAAAATCAGGAAAAGAAATTGACCAGCCTGTCTATTAAAGATACTGAATTTGTAATCAAAAACATTTGCACAAAGAAAACGCCAGGCCCAGACGGCTTCACTGGTGAATTAAACTAAACATTGAAGTAAGAAATAATAACAATCTTACAGAAACTCTTTTAGAAAATAGAGAAGGAAATACTTAATTCATCTTATGAGATCAGAATTAGACTTACAGCCAAATCTGGCAAAGACATACAAAAGGAGAATATTACAGGTCAATCTACCTCATGAACATGGGCGTAAAAGTCCCCAACAGAGTCTTAGCAAATTGAATCTAACAGAAGGAGAAAGCTAATGTATTAACAACCAAGTTAGGCTAATTTCTGTAATGTAAGGATTGTTCAATATTTGAAAATGAATTAATTAAGTTCACTACATTAAGAGAATAAAAAATGTTAAAATTATCAGTACATTGAGAAAAACCTTTTGACAAAAGGTAATACCATTCATGATAAAAACTCTTAGCTGACTAGCAGTGGAAAACAGTTTCTTCAACTCAGTTAAGGGCACATGTGACAGATTTACAGCTAATGTCACACCTAATGATACAAATTGAACACTTTTCCCTCTGATATTGCAAAGGATATAAAGATGTCTACTTTTACCTCTCTGTTCTTAATTATATTGGAGATCCTAGTTAGTAGTATGTCAAGAAAAGAAATAATAAAATTCAAAAGGAGGTAGTACAGTTTTCTTTATATACAGACATGATCAGCTAAGCAGGGCAATATATAAAAATCAGTTGTATTTCCATGTACTAGCAGCAAACAAATGGATACTAATATTTTAGAAATTATTATTTACAATAGCATCAAAATGCATAAAGTATTTTAGAATAAACTTAAAAAATATACGAGATCTCTACACTGAAAACTACAGAACATTACTGAGAAAATTTTTAAAACATCTAAATAAACAGAGGTATATCTAGATAATGATTTGGATAAGGAATCTTTGAGATGCCATTTCCCCCAGATCATTTATATTTGCACCTCAATCACAGCCAGAATCACAAGGGGCATTTCAGATAGAAACTGACAATTGGAATCTAGAATTTATATGGGTTTGCAATGGCTATACCAGAACTAAACCAATTTTGAAAAGAATAGAGTTGGAAGACTTGCACTACCTAATTTGAACTCTTGCTATAAAATGACAGTAATAAAAAAATATAGTATTGGCATGAAGACTGGAATATAAAATAATGGAACAGATAAAGAGTACAGAAATAGACCTACATATGTATGGCCAAAGGCACCAAAAGAGAACAGACATCTTTTCAATAATTGATGGAGATACAACTAGATGTTTACAGGGTCAAGGTGAAGTAAAACCTCATACCATATGCAGAAATTAATTCAAAATGGATCATAAACCTAAACATAAAAGGTAAAACCATAATCTTCTGGAGAAAAACAGGAAACTTTGGAGTAGGCAAAGATTTCTTAGTATACAAAATATACTAACTATAAAAGAAAAAATTAACTGGATTTGACTAAAATTAAAAACTGTTCTTCAAAAGATACCTTTAAGAAAATGAAAATAATTAAATGTTAAAGGTAAAAGGTGTCTATGTGAAAAGTATTTTGCACAGAACTTTTTTAAATTTTTTTTTATTTTTATTTTTTTATTATATTATGTTAGTCACCGTACAGTACATCCTTAGTTTTTGACGTAATGTTCCGTGATTCATTATTTGCATATAACGCTCAGTATACCATGCAATATGTGCCCTCCTTAATACCCATCACCGGCCTATCCCAATCCCCCATCCCCCTCCCCTCTGAAACCCCCAGTTTGTCTCCCAGAGTCCATAGACTCTCATGGTTCATTCCCCCTTCTGTTTACCCCCCCTTTCTTCTTCCCTTTCTTCTCCTACCAATCTTCCTACTTCTTATGTTCCATAAATGAGTGAAACCAAATGATAATTTTCCTTCTCTGCTTGACTTATTTTGCTTAGCATTATCTCCTCCAGTCCCGTCCATGTTGCAGCAAATGTTGAGAAATCATTCTTTTTTTTTTTAATGGTTTTTTATTATATTATGTTAGTCACCATACAGTACATCTCTGGTTTGTGATGTAAAGTTCGATGATTCATTAGTTGCGTATAACACCCAGTGCACCATGCAACGTGCCCTCCTTACTACCCATCACCAGCCTATCCCATTCCCCCACCCCACTCCCCTCTGAGGCCCTCAGTTTATTTCTCAGAGTCCATAGTCTCTCTTGCTTCATTCCCCCTTCTGATTACCCCCCCTTTCTTTATCCCTTTCTTCCCCTACCGATCTTCCTAGTTCTTATGTTCCATAGATGAGAGAAACCATATGATAATTGTCTTTCTCTGCTTGACTTATTTCACTTAGCATAATCTCCCCAGTGCCGTCCATGTTGCAGCAAATGTTGAGAAATCGTTCTTTTTGATGGCTGAGTAATATTCCATTGTATATATGGACCACATCTTAATCCAGTCATCTGTTGAAGGGCATCTCGGCTCCTTCCACAATTTAGCTATTGTGGACAATGCTGCTATGAACATTGGGGTGCATAAGGCCCTTCTCTTCACTACGTCTGTATCTTTGGGGTAAATACCCAGTAGTGCAATTGCTGGTTCACAGGGTAACTCAATTTTTAACTTTTTAAGGGACCTCCACACTGTTTTCCAGAGTGGCTGTACCAATTTGCATTCCCACCAACAATGTAAGAGGGATCCCCTTTCTCCACATCCTCTCCAACATTTCTTGTTTCCTGCCTTGTCAATTTTTGCCATTCTAGCTGGCATAAGGTGGTATCTCAGTGTGGTTTTGATTTGAATTTCCCTGATGGCTAATGATTTTGAACATTTTTTCATGTGTCTATTAGCCATTTGTATGTCTTCATTGGAAAAGTGTCTGCTCATATCTTCTGCCCATTTTATGATTTGTCTGTTTCTTGCGTATTGAGTTTGAGAAGTTCTTTGTAGATCTTGGATACCAGTCTTTAATCTGTAGTATCATTTGCAAATATCTTCTCCCATTCCGTGGTCTACCTCTTAGTTTTTTTGACTGTTTCCTTGGCTGTGCAGAAGCTTTTTATATTGATGAAGTCCCACAAGTTCAGTTTTTCTTTTGTTTCTCTTGCCTTTGGAGGTGTGTCATGAAAAAAGTTGCTGTGGCCGATGTCATAGAGGTTGCTGCCTTTGTTCTCCTCTAGGATTTTGATGGATTCCTGTCTCACATCGAGGTCTTTCATCCATTTGGAGTTTATCTTTGTGTATGGTGTGAGAGAGTGGTCAAGTTTCATTCTTTTGCATATAGCTGTCCAATTTTCCCAGCACCGTTTATTGAAGAGACTGTCTTTTTTCCACTGGATGTTTTAGAAATTTTTTTTTTAAAGATTTTATTTATTTATTAGAGCGTGCGCACAAGCTGGGGGGAGGGGCAGGGGGAGAGAAGTAGACTCCCCGCTGAGCAGGGAGCATGTTGTGAGACTCTCTTCCAGGACCCTGAGATCATGACCTGAGCCAAAGGCAGCCACTTGACTGAGCCACCCAGGTGCCCCTGTACAGAACTTTCAAATGATAGTTAAATATCTATTTCATGTGTGTTTCTATAGGATTTACCCCATTGTGTTACAGTTATGTATTTGCAGGCTTGTTATATTCCTCCAGACACCTGACATTTAGAAGTGTTGTTCTCCTTGAATCTGTGGGAATAAGCCTAGTACCCAACTTGTAATTGGCACTCAGTAAATACTTTTTTGAATTGTATTGAATTATTTTTATCTTCAGAGTGAAAATAAGTATTCTAAGAGAATATAAAACCAAATATTTTTTAAAGTAGCCTTTTTATTTGTCTTTTCTACAAGTCAGATCTTCAAGACACATTGAATATTGTTTAGCCCCAGAGCTGATCTTTTCTCTCTGGTTTAATAATCTAGGAAATTAAATAAGAGATGCTTATTTAGTTAGGAACTGTTGCTATGGAAAATATTTGTGATATACATGTCAATTTTACACATAAGTCATTCTCAGAGGGAAAACAGATGAACCTTTCATTTTAACAGAGGATATCCTTGCTGTTGCATGTTGAAAGCAGTGTGGCTGGATTCATTCTTTTTCTTCTTTATCTTTTCTTCTGCATAGTGACATTCTTCTAACACCCCATCAACACTGGTATAATTTTCCACCCAAAATGAAGTTATTCGTTCTCAGTGTATTTGTGGTCATGCATTTTCTGGTTAGAGATACTGTTTCTCTTTAGAGCAAGGTGGTTAGTTACTAGCTACTAGAGTTAGCAAATGCTTTTGGTCTTGAAATTGAGCTTGAGGTTCACAGGTGGTAGCATACGCATCTGGAGTAGCCTTACCAGAATGTATTTCCTTATTCCGGGCTCTAGCGTCAAGTTTGGTTTTATCTTTCAAGCTCAAAGTGCCCCCAAATATATAACACTCTTTTTGGTATTCCTTTGTCTTTGAGTACATCTACCTCACATGACTTTCCTTTTCTTCTGTTATATCTTGGGTTTGTTTTGGGCGGGGGGGGGGGGGGGGGGAGGGGGGCTGCGTTTTGGGTTTTTGGAGTCTTTTGTTTTGCTGTCTTGCTTGTTTGTTTTTCTTTGTGTTTGCATTTTCTTAGCTCATTTATAAAACATTTGTAGGCCTCAGAATTATCAAATGATTAAATCTGGAGTTGGGGTTTAAAATTGTAAAAAGAGCAGGACAGTGAAAACAAGATGATTCTCTTCTTATAAAAATGGGATCAATTCAGATATGCTTATGGATATTTATTATTTTTTAAAAATAATCAAGATCTCTAGTCACTGTTACTTTTTTTCCTCGAAAGGCAGATGTTAGAAATATTAATTTCATATCATGATTCCCTTTCCTATGACATGGAATATAATAAAGTCTCATGTTTTTGCTTTCATTTTCTTTTTTTCATCTTTGGGAGTGAGCAGTGTAATCCGTATCACTGAATTAAATGTGAACTGAATAAAAGTACTATCATGACCTTTCTAATATCCAGGCTTCTATTTGAAACATTTATTTATAACCAGTTCCTACTTTCATATTAACATAAATCTGATTATGTTGTACTTACCTTTAGAAGGCCTGTATTTCAGTTAAACCTCTGTAATTTTGTCCCTAGATAAATTTCTGGCTTTATATCCCTTTATACTTTTCATCTTCATTCTCCAGAAACATCCAACTATTCATACTTTCCTTATATTCTCCTTCCCAATGCTCCCATTCTTCTGTCTTAAATGCTTTATTCGTAATTCTGCCTTTTATGGTTCCACTTTTTTCTCATGGCTCACACTAAATCACGTTGGCTATAGAAAAAACCTGCCTAAATCTTACTGGTCGGCACTAGTCCCCCTAAACTTGGCGCTTTATTTTGTTTCTTTAGCGCACTGTGTAGTACTTATGCCTTGTTTCTAGGCTTACTACATTTCTGAAACTATGTGAAGCATGGTGGATAAAATATTCATTGAGATGATACGAGTTTCTTAACTTCACAGAGCTCATAGACTTAAACACAATTTTTTGTAAAAAGAAGCATGGGGTTCTGTGGGTGAATATAAAAATAAATGGCCAGTGTGAGTGGGGTACATCCTTTTATAAAACATCCTGGAGGAGATAATATATTTTAATAAATTGGTTTTATATGTCTTAAAGTTTTGTTTTTACACATAAGTCTTTAATATATCTGAATTGTTTAGTGTGAGGAAAGTTTTTTAGTTTTTCCCCTGTGGAAAGTCAGTTAGAGTACCACCCATATAGTATAGTAAGTTCCTGTATGTGCTTGAGTCTGTTTCTGGGCTCTGTACAGTTTTCCATTCACCTATTTGTTATTGCTATGCTAGTTCATTACTATTTTATTTACTGTTTTACTTTTAAATTCTGGTATATGGTAGAACAAATCTCTATTCAATGTTCTTTGTCTGAATCATCTGGAACCCTTACTCTTCATCTGATATTTTTTTTCTGTTAAATGCTCTGATTTTTATTGCTGTGTGCAGAAAGGCTGTTTTTTAAAGAAATATTGCCATTGTATACCCTATTACCCCCTTATTAGTTTTATTAGTTAGAGTAGCACAAGCTGTTATAAAAAACTCACCCCAAACTTTCTGTGGCTTAGCACAATAAAAGTTTTATTTCTCACTTGCCTAACAGTCCAGTGCTATTATTTCTGATTGGTGGGTCCTTTCAAGATCTATATTGTATTTATGCTCTGTTTTCATTCATATGCTTTGTGGCTTTTTTCTGACATGTTCAGTGTCACTAGAAGTTTGGCTACGTTATATTTCTTTCAAAGGAGCCAGATTTGGATGTTGTTTAATCTCTGTTCTTATGCACTAGTTTCTCTTCTATTATGACTTCCTTCTATTTTCCTTATATTTTCAATGTTTGGTTTTTTTCAAGTTACTTGAATTGAATATTTATAGCTTTTATTGAATGCTGTAAATTTTTTTCTAAGACTCCCATTAGCTATATCCGAATTTTGATACAGAAAAATTTCTACTTGTGTATTATAACAGTTTTGGTTTCCTGAGCTTTTCTCCTTAATCTATGTGTTCTGCAGGGTGCAGTGGTTTCATTTCATGAAACTGGCAGGAAAGTACTCAGTGTTGATTTCACAGTATTGCATTGTAGTGAGAAAACAGTCTATAAAAGGTAAGCCAAAGAGGTGTAAATATAGCTACAGTTCAATGTAGAAATATTTTAAATTATCCATTGACTGAGTATACTGGCCTTAGACTGTATGTTGATTGTATCCTCAGGCTGTTATCAAGATGATGACACCATTTCCAGGTGTTCCTGAGACGACTCTTTAAATATAAGAACAGCTTTCTCAGAAATCTTCTCCTGCCTCCTCCCATAGTAGGCTTCCCTTCAACATCCATGTGGCCAGCCTGAGTCACATGCCAAGTGATTGGGAAGGGAAAATGGAATTACCATTTTAACTACTATCTACCTCTGAGGTCTGGAGACAGGGTCCTTATCTTTGAGTCACAATATGGAAGAGATGGATACATGAAAAATGTTGAAAGGAAGAAGGTAGAAGGTAGGAGTACAGATGTTGGTTAGACAGCCCAGTACAGTCTTCTAGTTGCGTATTTCAGTATGCCGGGAGCATCAGTGAATTTATCAGAAGGGAGAAAGAGGATGTTGATTCATCTGGACAGTCTGATACATGGCATTCTGTTAGAATTTCTGTTATTTCTGTTAATTGCCCTTTAACACAGTTCAGTTATTTTCAGTTTTTACAATATGAATTCTCCAGTTTGCTGTAACTTTTAACTTTTTCTCATGAGGATTTTTCTTATATGGTTTGTAATTTTTGATAATGAGCTCCTCATCTGTGGGACTACCTTTCTTGGGAGTCTTATTCACATAAGCTTTGAGTTTGTGCAAGGATCAAATACATTCGCTGTTACTGGAGCAATTTTTATGTGAATCTCTGTGCTTGGAATTCTGTGTATCTCATGAACCTAATGATTTCTTATGGATGATTGTTTTCTTGCCCCTAACCATAGACTCTTTGCTGCTCCATTGGCCTGGTATGCACAGTTTTTCTGGTCCCCATTTTACAAAAGGAGCCAACCTTTGTGACTCTCTTTAGCTTTATACACGTAGATCATTTCCATCTCTTCCTAAGCCTGAGTCCTGGAATCTCCTTCCTAGTCCTTAGTTATTGAGGCCTGTAACCCAATTTTTTAGCTCTCATAAGTCATTTCCACTTAAACTCTCATCAGTGCTCCAACTTTTTCTGTCTTTAATACTGGCACTTCTGGTTTAGCTTATGCTTGATACCTAATTGCTATTATCTGTTTTATGCAGTATTTTCATGAGTTCCAAGCAGGAGGGAAAGGTCTGGCATAGTTCATAATATTTATCAGAATTATAAGTTCCATTTAAACCAAATTTATTTTCAGTATCTGAGTTTTTTTCACCTTCTCTTCTCTCCTAATTTTTGGTGGCCTTTATTTTTGTGTATGTACTTTTCCTTCCTGAAGTCTTCAAAATCCATAAAAAGGGTTTTGATTGCTACTTTATAGACAGAGTATGTGTTTCAAAAATTTTGCTGTTTCTTAAGGGATGGGGTAAATTACAACTCTCTTTAACCAAAATTTTATATGGAAAGGTAGCAAGAAGCAATGATGAAATATGTACTTGCCCCTCTTCTGTATTTCTGAAATGTTATTTTGTTCTCTTTAAGTTTTTGTAAGGTAGAGATTGACTTCTGCTTAAAAACTTTCATCTTTACCCAAACTTTGTGTGTCTTACGGAATAGTTTATTTTTCCAATATCCTTTAGAGAAAAAAAACCTTTCTGTTCCCAGCCTGCTCATGATATCCAGCTCCTGTTGCTTTGGCTCAGAGTTCCATTCTACCTCATGATAAACACCTTCGTATCTCATTATATCTTAAACTCTGTAAGCTCTAGGAGCAGACTTATAGAGGAAACTTACTGTACTATCTAAATGAGCCATGACAAGCCTGGGAGTGGAATTTACTGCTGGGAAGTAGACCAGGTGGTATTAAAGGGGCTTGTTCCATGTGGTAATATTGAAGTAGAAACTGGAGGAGCGAACCTTTTTGGCTACTAATTTCCTGAAGAGATAAGACAGTCACACTGTGTTTGTGTATTTCCATCTCTCCATGTAAAATTGTGTTTAAGGATTCTTCTTATTTCTAGGTCTGATTTTTTATTCATTTTGTTTTTATTTTATTGGTAGGCTTAATGTAATTAAAACCCTCAGTACTAAAATTCTAAGACACCAGGAGGTAGATTAAATTGTTGTTGTGTTATTAAATAGACTCTACAGCTCTTCTTGCTAGGGATAAAGCCCTACTATGATGAAGTAATATTGCTCAAAGATGTCAATAATTTCCAGATGTGGAAAAGAGCCTAAGCAGAGTGTTTCTTCACCAAAACAAATACACATTTTCTAGTTGGGTCTGTGTGCTAATTAAAAGAGTGTTTTCCTCTCGTTTTGTTGTTATTCCATTTGTTAGAAAATAACCAAATAATTGCACTAAACACACAAACTTTTATGCATTTATCACATGCAAACAATAGAAATATTTTAACATGGTTGTTTTGGGGAGATTTCATAGGGGGACAGTGTGGGTAAATACACTCTTCTTCCCGGTCACCATCCTGGAAAGTCCTGATGGACTCCAGAGCAAGAACAGCCCTAGAGACCATTTATAACCCATCTCTTTTATCACTAAGTTGAGAGCTATTTTAGCAAGTGGCAGCTGTTGTCAGTTTCTTTGGATTGAAAATAAATAAATTCTGTTTTTATTCGGCAGATAGTTAATCAGGTCACTTAATTTTGAGCCAATAAATAGAGAAGGAATAGTCAAGTTTAAGAAGGGTTGCATAAAATAAGTTCTTTGTGATTTGACTCTGAGTTGAGGTATTTTCTTTCTTTGTTTCAATCCCCAAAATCCTTCCATCTCCCATCCCCCGCTTTGTAGTTTTGAACAGAATGCTTTAGTGAGTCCACAGCCCCAGAAATCATGTTTGTCATGTTTTAGTACTTAGGGTTGAGTAGAACTTCTTCCCTTTGAAGTTAACTCTGGGTGTCATCAGTTTGAAGGAGCTTCTTCTCATCCTACTACTTTTTAGCTTTGCATCTTTCTAATAATTATATCTTTGTTTTCAGTTTTAAAGCATAAGATAGTTCCAGAGCTGTGTTTTGTTTTTATTTTAAACGAATGCTGGAGTACCTCTGTAGTCGCCAATCACTGTTTTGGTAAGTTGGTGACTCCTTTATGCTACCCAAGATTTTTTACTTAAAATTGAGCATTTTTTACTTGTGTTTTAGGTCAGAGGAATCATATCCTCCGTGGTATTCCTTTTTCATCTCAGCTTCTTAAAGAAGTACTATAAATAGAGGCTTTCAACTTAGAAAGCACTGTGTATTTCATTGACTAGAACTAAACTGAACTGTAGGCTAATAAAAAGTACCAAATGAAAATATTGTGGTATCTGATTGCATTCTATTGTAAGTGTAATGTAGTGTGAACAGTAGTAGCTTTGATTCATTGTAAATCCCGCCTGAATACTGACAACATGGTTAAAAATATCAGGAGATAAATCCCACAGGTCACATTTGCGGGGACGCTCATTGTGCATATGTAAGACCTTATTTCATTATTTAAAAAACAGCAGTATTGCTCGTAAGGTTGGGTGATACCGTGGGCTGCGACAGGGATAGAGGTAACATGAGAGGTGAGTGGCTGCTGAATTACAGTACTGGTGCAGTTGAGATTCTTTTTCTGTTTTAGCTATAAGCTTTTTTGCATGAATAGTAGCGATCTCTTCATAGGCAAGTTTCCCTTAGATCCCAGAGTACTGCAGCAGATTAAAAGCAGGTAAAGACCTGAGATTTAAAAAGGAGCTCACTTTCAATTATGTTAAAATGAGGAATTTTTAATGAAAAACAAAGACCATTTGTGTTGTTTCACATGGACAAAATGAAGGAGTACTTGAAGTTTCTTCAAACATACATGCTAGACATTATCTTGTAACTTCCTTAAAGGAAATCCATTTATTTATAGTAAGGCATAGATTCCCAAACTTCCTTGGTTCCAGTGCAGTCAGTAAAGTTTTCATGACCTCTAGGCCAAAATAAATACCCAACAGTTCCTGATAGTGATTAACCTCATAAAATTTAAATATTTGTATTCTGACAACTTACTGATTACTCAAAAAATAATGATACTGATAATTCGAATGAAAAAAATATTTTAATTTCATTCTTAGCTTAGTAATGGGATATGTGCTTGTTGGATACTGCAGTTTTTCAAATCTTAGAATCAGACTGAACACTGCCACCTGGTTTCTTATTTACATTTCTGTGCCTTATTGTGCTGTGCTTTTTATCATAACAAGCATTGAAAACTAGTTTCACAAAGATTGTCATGACGTGGAACATAACATGATCTAGTGGTGAAGCTGTAAACCACCTTGAGCTAGTAATTTTCACGTCTGACAGATGTCACTAAGTTTCCCCCACAAATTTAAAATGTTCTGTAGTGCCCCTTTGAGTTTGCTGGGTGATTTGGAAACTGCGGTAGTATTGTAGCGATTGAAATTAGCTAATAATAAGTATTTGTGGCATCTTAGTTCAAGAATAATTATTGTCCTGACAAACCATAGTGGAAGTGGGTAAACTGTATAGTAGGCAATTAACAGACTCTTCATCCACCTATGGGGAGACAGAATGACATATTAATTAAGAACGATGGCTTTCAAATTCCTTTGGCTTTGACCGCAGTAAGAAAAACATTTTACATCTTCTCCCTTTTCTGTTCTCTCTCTTCTTTCCCTCTCCTCCCCTCCTCTCTCTTCTCTCTTTCACTCGCATACATGCACACATAAGTGAAACATGAATTTTTAACAATGAGTTTCCTCATTTATAGAATGGGAATTAATAATATACAGTGTTGAGGGGATTAAATAAACTAATACATGTGAAACACTTAAAGCAGACTTTGGCTGTTAACTACTGCTGTATTATTTATTATTAGAATCTTAATTGAATAATCTCAATGAATAAATCCCCAAATATCTTAATGAGGTTAGGACTTTTGGAAATTGGGAAAAAAACCAATATTTTTAACCTCTAAGAGTGATATTATACATATAGTTAAAGGGCAAATTTTTTTCTGGATTTTTACCTCTGGGCAGATAAATTTTGTATCCCTTGCCAAAGATTTTCTACATTTATGCTTCTGAATTTGGATCCAGTTGAGAGATAAATAGAGAAGTCAGAACAATGGAGATGAAAATGTATCTTTATACTGATAAAGCTGATGAGAATACATGACTTTATATATGCAGCCAAGTGGCCTTTCTAATAAATTATTCCTGAATTAGACAGATCTACCAACTGGCACAACTGAATAACTGCTGACATTTTACTACATGGCAGAGAGCAGAACACAATGTACTTTCTAAATAAACAAATCGGTGGAAAGGAGAGCACAGGAGGCTGAAACAAGCAAGTGCATCTCTTTCTTCAAGACTTGCCAGTCAGCTCTCAAGGGAGTGAGACTGGGAACAGAGGCATAGGAATGTGGAGAATGAGTAATGTTGCCCTAACAATGGGAACATCTTACAGGGATATAGGAGGCCCATAATCAAGTTTGTGTTTCATAACTTTTAGTAGTTAGGTATCCTTTCTGGTATGAACTTTAAGGATAGACACATCAGAATTTGAACCTTGCCTCTCTCATTTAATTGTAGTAGTTTGGGCAACCTAGAATTTCTAGGAGCCCTAAAACAGTCCCAACTGCTTTGTCAGAAAAATTAGCCACTCTCTTCTCTTCTCCGTTTCATTCATACACTATGAAGTTTATTAATGTTTGCTTTTTATCGATCTACAGTAATGTTAGAGTCATGAGACCAGCCTTAGTTGATCAGTAGTTATTTCTAATATAATAATTCTATCACTCTGCCCCTATATTAATTGTAGTTGATAGTTCCATGAGGTTGTAGCTGGTAGAGTAGTACATAATGCCTAGTCCATGTTATTAGGTTGTACTATGTTAGGAGTATATAGAACTCATCTGTTTCATTATAAAAATTGATAGAATTATCTTGGCTTGTTTTTCATAGACATAATTATGGTGAAAAAGTTTTCCCGGTAAGAGTTTTTATTGCCCCCTACTTCTCGCCCTTTACTCTTCATCTTCTTCCTCCTGTTTCTTTGTTTCTTTTTTTCCCCCTATCTTTTAATAAACATCTAGAATAGTACCTGTGTCTAGGAACTGTACTGGACAATAATGATATAATTTTAAACAAGATGTATTCAGTCCCTTTCTCTAAAACCCTTGTAAGGAGAGGACACATTACACAAATAATTTAATTATGATTATGATGTTTAACTAACAAAAAGTATAATATTAAATGAAAATTTAAAACAGAGAGTCTGAACTAATCTGCAGTGATTTTCCCTGTGAAGTGGCCATTTAAAACCTAGGGAATGAGAGCGATATCCAAAATGGTGGCATAGGAATTTCTAGCACTCTTGTCCCTGCAAGAAATATCAATTTGAACAACTGTCTCTGTGCAAAATATCTTCACAGGAACCAAGGATTCATGTGAGCAATTAGAGCATCTGCATGAAGCACAGAAATAAGAAAAGATATATTGAGGAGGGCAGGAAAGATAGATTCACACTACTCCCATCACCCCTTCTCCAAGCATAGGCAACATAGTGCAGACAGAGTTACCATCCCCATGGAAAAAGAAGATTGAAAAGTGAGCACCCAACTTCACCATGGTTCCCAGAGTTGGTTCACCCCAGCACTAGACAAATTCCTGCAGCCATAGGTGGCTCCTTCTGGGCTGGCTCCTGAAACCCCAGGCAACTCTTGTGGCCTCAGGATCCATATGGGCTTTTGTGAACCTAGCGTCCCAGCACACCCTAGCACTGGGTGGCTCCTGTGGCCCAGGCTTTCTGCTGCTTCTCTGAACCCAGTTTGAGGTGGATACTTGTGAACCCAGGCTCCCAGCTGGGCCCAGCGCCGTGCCAGCTATCACAGACCCATGCTTTTGACCCATCCTGGGACTAGGCCAACTCCCATGGTACCAGACCCCCAATCACAACAGCATCAGGCTAGTCCCTACCAACCTAGACTCCAGACCAGCTCCTATAGACTCAGGATTCAAACTCACTCTAGCACCATGGCATCGCCCTGCAGCCCCACCTGCCCCAGATCCAAACTCCCAGGTTGGCTTCTGCAAAACAAGTCTTTGGCCTTTCCTAAGATTGGACCAGCAGCCACAGATCCAGACACTGAGCCCAACCCAGTAGTTCTCGGTTCCTGATTGGCCCCAGTGGATCCAGGATTGAGGTCTTCCCATGGAGACCCAGGTCCCAAGCTCATCACCACAGACTCAAGTACAAGGCCTACCTCCACAGACCCAGGCACGAGACCTGCTAATCCAAGGACTCAGCAGCCAGCTTACTCTTAGATACCCCCTGAAATCTCTGGATGGGCTATCTGGTGAAGGGTTTTCCCTGTCAAGGCCAGTCAGCAAAAACTGGAAGAGATGCCTGCTTCCTCAAATGCACAGACACCATGCAAGGGCCAAAAGGATCCGGAATAATCAAGGAAACATGACTCCACCAAAGGAAACTAATAAAACTCTAATAACTGACCCCAAAGAAATATAGATCTATGAATTGTCTGAGAAAGAATTCAAAACAATCAATTCCCTCAAAGAAGTATAGTGAAATACAAGGAAACACAGACAACTAAATAAAATTAGTGAAACAGTACGTGAACAAATGAGAAGCTCAATGAAGAAATAGAAACCATTTCCAGAAACCAAATGGAAATCCTAGCGTTCAAGAATATATTGGCTGAACTGAAGAACTCAGGAGAGAGCTTTGATAGCAGACTAGACCCAGTAGAGGAAAGAATTATTTAACTAGAATACAGGTAATTAGAAATCATCCAGACAGAGAAGTGAAAAGAAAATAATAAAGAGGAGTTTAAAAACCCTACATCAATTATAGGATACCATTAAAAGGAACAACTTACGCATTATTGGAGTTCCACAAGGAGAACAGAAGGAGAAAGGCACAGATAGCTTATTTAGAGATATGATGGCTGAGAAATCTGGCAAGGTCTTTAGACATCCATGTTCATGAATCTAATAGGTCACCAAAAAACTTTAAGCCCAAACAATTTTGTCCAAGACATTTTATAATAAACTGTCTAAATTCAAGACAGAGAATTTTTAAAATAGGGAGAGGAAATTTCTCAGATATATAGGAACCCCCATAAGATTATCAGTGGATTTCTTAGCAGATACCTTCAGGCCAGAAAGAGTGGGATGATACATTCAAACTGCCCTGGGACAGGATAAAGGATAAAAGCATAAAGGATAAAACTGCCAACCAGGGATACCTTACTTTATCTGGCAAAGTAATCTTTCAGGAATGGAGGAGGTATAGACTGAGGGAGTTGATCACCACTAGACCTGCCTTACATGAAATGCTGAAAGTTCTTCAAGCTCAAACAAAAGAATGCTAATTAGTAACATTGAAAACATATGAAACTATAAAGCATATTGGTAAGTGCTGTGTGTATAATCAACCTGAGAATATGCAAATCCTGTAATATGGTGGTGTGTTAATCACTTGAGATTGAAGGTTTAAAGGACAAAAGTATTAAACTATATAATAAACATATAATTATATAACTATATAATATATGTATAATACGTATATATAGCTACAGTAATTTTTCAATGAATATAAGAGAGAGAGAAATTGTGAAAAAGAGAGAAATTGTGACATCAAAAATATAAAATAAGGGGAAAGGAGTAGGGCTTTTGTATATAATCAAAGCTAACTTGTTATCAGGTTGAAACAGACCATTATATCTGTAAGATGTTTTGTGTAAGCTGTGATAACCACAAAGCAAAAACCTACATAGGTACACAAAAGATAAAAAGAAGGGAGTCAAAGCATAGCATTACAGATAGCCATCAATTCATAAAGACAGATAACAGAATAGTAAGAAAGAAAAAAAGGAGCTACAAAACAGCCAGAAAACAATTTATAAGATGACATTAGTAAGTCTTTACCTATCAATAATTACTTTAAATTTAAATTTAAACAGACTAAATAATCCAAAGGCCTAGAGTGGCCCTATGGATTGAAAAAGAAGACCCAACTACGCTAACTGCAGGAGACTGCAGTTTAAGGACACACATAGGCTCAAAATGAAGGGATGGGGAAAGATATTCCACATAAGTGGAAAACAAAAGAGAGTAGGCATAGTTATATCAGACAAAATAGATTTTTAAGTCATAAACTGTAACTTGAGAGAAAGAAGGTGATTATATAAATGATAAATGGGTCACTTCATCAAGAGGATATAACATTAATAAATATTTACATACCCAACATAGGGACATCTAACTACAAGGTAGTTATTAACATATCTGAAGGGAGAAATAAACAGCAATACAATAATGGTAGGGGACTTTAGTACCTCACTTTCAAAAATGGAAAAAATGATTTTCCAGACAGAAAATCAATAAGAAAACATAGGACTTAAATGACACATTAGTTCAGATGGACTTAACAGACATTTGCAGGTAGTTATATCCAGCAGCAGCAGAAAACACATTTTTCTCATGTGCAAATGGAATGTTACCCAGGATAGATCATATTTTAGGCCACAAAACAGTTCTTAATAAATTTAAGATTGAAATCATATCAAGCATCTCTCCCAGCCACAGTGTTGTGAACTAAAAATCAACAACAGGAGAAAAACTGCAAAATCCACATGTGTGAAAATTAAATGTACACTCCTGAACAACCATAGGTCAAAAAAAGAAATAAAAAATATCTTGAAGCAAACTAAAATGGAAACACGACATACCACAACTTAACGGGATGTAGCAGAAGCAGTCCTAAGAGGGAAATTTATAGTGTTAAATGTCTACATTAAGAAAAAACAAAGATGGGGCACGTGGGTTGCTCAGTCTTATTAAGCGTCTGCCTTTGGCTCAGGTCATGATCCCAGGGTCCTGGGATCAAGCCCGCGCATCGGGCTCCCTGCTGGCGGGAAGCCTGCTTCTCCCTCTCCCACTCCCCCTGCTTGTGTTCCCTCACTCTCTGTCTTTCTCTCTCTGTCAAATAAATGAATAAAATCTTTAAAAAAAAAAAAAAAGATTACAAATAAGCAACCTAACTTTACACCTTAAAAAATTAGAAAAAGAAGAGCAAACTAAGCCCAAATTTAGCAGGACTAAAGAAACAACAAAGATCAGAGCAGAAATATACAAAATAGAGATGGAGGAAATTATAGAAAAGATCATCAAAACTAAGAGCTTGGTATTTTTTGAAAAGATAAAATTAAAAAGTCTTAACTGGACTAGCTAGAAAAAAGAAGACTCAAAATCAGAAATGAAAGTGGAGAGATTACAACTGACACTACAGAAATACAAAGTATCATAAAAGCCTACTATGAACAATTATTTGCCAACAAATTTGATAACCTAGGATGGATAAATTTCTACAAACAGCCTACCAAACTGAATCGTGAAGAAACAAAATTTGAACAGACCAATAACGAGTAAGAGGGTTGAATTAGCAATCACTAACCTTTCAGTGAAGCAAAGCTGAGGACCAGATCATTTCACTGATCAAAATTCTATCAAACATGTAAGGAATCAACAACAATCTTTCTGAAACACTTAAAAAAAAAAAGAGGAAGAACACTCCCAAACTCATTTTACAAAGCCAGTATTTCTTGGTACCAAAGTCCGATAAGGACACCATAGGAAAAGAAAATTACAGTCCATAAAAGAAAGGAAAAAGAAAGAAAATTACAGTCCAATATCCCTGATGAACATAGATATAAAAATCCTCAACAAAAATCGAGTTTAACAACATACGCAAATCAGTGTTGTACACCACGTTTGTAATAAAAATCATATTATCATCTCAATAGATGCAGAAAAACTTTGACAAACTTCAGCATCCTTTCATGATAAAAACTTCTCAACATATTGGGTATAGAAAGAATCTACCACAATATAATAGACTATATATGCCAAACCCACAGTCAACATCATGCTGAGTGGTGAAAGGTTGAAAGATTTCCCAGCTGAACTGGGAAAAAGATAAGTGTGCCCACTCTCACCACTCATAGTCAACATAGTTTTGGAAGTCCCAGCCAGAATAAGAGGCAAGAATAAAAAATTAAAGGTATCTGAATCAGAAAGGGAGAAGTTACATTGTCTCTTTTGGGAGATGATATGATCTTGTATATAGAAAACCCTAAAGTTTACACCAAAACTCCGTTAGACCTATAAAACAAATTCTGTAAGATTCAGGATAAAAAATCAACATACAAATCAGTTGTGTTTCCATATCCTAACAGTGTACTCTCTGAAAAAAAGTAAAATAATCCCATTAATAATAGCATCAAAAATAATGAAATACCTGGAAATAAATTTAACCAAGGAGGTGAAAGATCTCTACACTAAAAATTTTGTCATTGATGAAAGAATTTAAAGAAAACAAATAAGTGGAAAGATATCCCTTTTTCATGGATTGAAGGAATTAATATTGTTAAAATGTCCCTATTACCCAAAGCCATCTAATAGATTCAGTGCAATCCCTGTTAAGATTAGAATAGCATTTTTTACAGAAACAGAAAAAACAATCCTGAAATTCCTATGAAACTGCAAAGGTTCCAGATAGCCAAAGCTCTGAGGAAAGAAAATGCTGTATGCATCACAATTCCTGGCTTCAGGCATCATTGTAAAGCTATAGTAATCAAAACACTATAGTACTTGCATAAAAGCAGGCATATAGAACAGTGGAACAGAATTGAGAGCCCACAAATAAACCCCTGCACATAGAGTCAACTAGTATTTGACAAGGGATCCAGGAATACTCAATGGGGAAGGGTAGTTACTTCAGTAAATGTGGTTGAGAAAACTGAATATTCTCATGCAAAAGAATGAAATTGGACATCTGTCCTACACCATATGCAAAAGTTATTTCAAAATGAATTAAAGACTTAAATGTGAGACTGCTACTAGTGTAAAACTACTAGTAGGAAATGGGGGTGGGGTGGGGAGAGAGTCCTTGGCATTAGTCTTGGCAATGATTTTTTTTTAATGATTTTTGAGTAAAAGCTCAAGCAACAAAAGCAAAAATAAACAATTGGGACTACATCAACCTGAGAAGCTTCTTCGTGGCTAAAGAGACAATCAGCAAAATAAAAAGGCAACCTACACAATGGCAGAAAATATTGCAAACCATCTACCTAATAAGGTCTTAATATCCAAAATACATAGGAATTCATATAACTCAACAGCAAAACAACAACAAAACAAAGAATCGGATTTTTTAAATGGCAAAGGAGTTGAAATAAACATTTTCCAAACATGTACAGATGGCCAACAGGTACATGAAAAGATGTTCAACCTCACTGACCATCAGGAAAATGCAAATAAAAACCACAATGAGATATCACCTCACATTTGCTAAAGTGGCTGTTAACAAAAAGATAAGAGAAGACATAACAAGCGTTTGCAACTCTGTGGAGAAAAGTGAACCCTTTGTACCGTGGATAGGAATGTAAATTGGTACAGCCATTAGAGAGAGCAATATGGAGATTCCCCAAAATAGGAAAAATAGAACTGCCGTGTCATCCGTCAGTCTCCCTTCTTTGTATATATCTGAAGGAAATACACTATTTCAGAGAGGTATCTGTACCCTCGTATTCACTGCAGTGTTATTTCAGTAGCCAAGACGTGAAAAACAACTAATATGTCCATCAATGGATGAATAGATGTAAAAAAATGTGGTGTAGGTATATACAGTAATACATTATTCAGCCATAAAAAAGGAAATTCTTTTATGACTGTATGGATGGACCTTGAGGAAATAAGTCAGACAGAGAAAGGCAAGTACTATATGTTCGAAACTTTTTTGTGAAATCCAAAAAGCTGAACTCATAGAAATGAGAGTAGAATCGTGTTTGCCAGGGGCTTGGGCTTTGTGAAATGAAGAGGCATTGGTACAGGGGTATAACCTTCCAGCTATAAAATGAGTTAAGTTTTGAGAATCTAAGACACAGCATGGCGAGTGTAATTTATAGTGCTGTGTTATATACTTGAAAGTTGTTGAAGAGAGTATGTCTCAAATGTTACCACTAAAAGTAAAAATCATAATTATGTGATGGAGTGAAGGTATTAGCTAACCATATTGTGATAGTCATTTTACAGTTCATACATGTATCAAATCATCACGTAGTACACCTTAAACTTGCATATGTTATATACCAATATCTCAGTAAGCTGAAGAAAATATTTACATTTCTAAAGATTTAGATAAAAAAGACTTGGGGGATGAGTAGGAGTGCCGTATGACTATGGAGGCCAGTAAAGTAGATTAGAAGAGGAGAAGAATATTCCAAGCAGAGGAATCAATATCAGGAGAGTCCCAGGGGTGGTAAAGACCTTAGTTTTATTCAAAGATCTGAAAGAAAGCCAGTGTTGTTAAGTGTAGAAAATGAGCAAAAATTATTCAAGATATGTGAAGATGGCAGGACTTATCTAGTAGCATAGGTCAAGGATTTTACACGTAAATCCTAAGATAATTTGCTTAATTTTAATTTTTTGCCCCATCTTTAATGTTGAATTTTATAATTTTGATTTAATATAATGTGTTGACTTACACAGATGTACTGTTTTGAGTGGTTTCTTATTATTTCCTTTCCCATTTTCCCATTGAGACTTTGTTCTTTAAGAAACACAATGAAAAGTCTTTGGTTTTATTTGGATGAATTAGATCCTTAAAGTTACTGCTTTCAGCTACATACTGGGTAGTGGATTGATTATTGTTATTGTAAGTCTAATGTGACAGTGGTTATTGATTCGCAGATGATCTTATTTTAGACTAGAAATTCCTAGAAATAGTTGCTATCCATGGCAGAAAATTTACAAGCACTATTGTTTTTTTTTTGTTTTTGTTTTGTATTTTGTGTTTTTTGTTTTACTCAAAAAAGAGCAATTGCTTTCTTGTACGGAGTTATCAATTATCCTTCTGGCTATTTCACTTGAAGTAGCCATGCTTTCCTTTTTCCTGTGGATATATATAGCCAGAAATAAGTGTTTTCAACAGCTGAATGGAATGGTATTTGATTAGGTCTGAGTAATATAAAACCTTTTCCATTGGCTTTATATGATTGAATTTGTACTATGGAAAATTAAGCCAAGCATTATTTATGCTTCCCAAAATATATAATTGCATTGTTTGAAAACTATATACCCCCTTTTCTCCCCAAGAACATAATTTTGTTTTTTGCATCTCAGTTCAGGGGCTGGATAGCATAATTTCTTCTCTTAGCAGTGCATTTTCTCCTGTCTGTGGCTACAGTTTGTATTATTTCATGAATAACAGGAATAAGTGGGGCTCTTTATTTGTAATCAGGAGTATGACCACATCCCATACAGAGTTTTTGTTAAAATTTTAGTATACTGCTGAATACACATTCAGGACCTTGAGCTTGACCCCTGGCCTTAAGCATGAAAGGTGATAGGAAAAAAAAAACAGTTGGGGGTGAGGTGAGCATATGTTTGCTTGTAACTCACAAACATTTATATATTGACTTTGGTTGATTCTTTCCTCCTAAAATGATTATTTCTCTCTCTTAAATTACATTTATTTTTGGGTTTGGATCATCTACCGTATCTATGAATTGGTCCATTCTTTCACATGAATTGAATTTGTTTTGAGATAGTTTACTTGCCAAGTCTCTTAGATTTCATATCCTTTGTTTTTGCAACCACTTGCGTTTTAGCATTTAGTGTGTTATCCCTGAATAACTGCAACCCATCTTCCTAACTTTTTTCTCAACTCCAAACTATCTGACATGTAAATGCTAGAATGATTTTTCTCAGTAATTACTTTTGACAGGTTACTTTAATATAATTTAGCATTGTTTTCATTTTTAATTAAAAATGATGCCCCTATTCCAATAAAAGTATAAGAAAATATTAATAGGACAGGGTTTTACTTTTTCACCTAACAAGTATGGAGGAAGGCAGTCTAGTACAACTTTCGTGGTTCTATGATACCAAAAGGGTCCGGGCTCATTCTTTTTTTCCCACTATTTAGTACATGGCTTTTCTCCTTGTGCTTGCAAAATGGCTGGGTACTGCAGCTTTGCATACATATTACAGATAAAGACACATACAAGGGGCAAAAGGTGTTTGCCAAATGAGTCTAACTCTTTCATTAAAGACCCACCCACTAGATTTCCTTTTATTTCTTACTGACAAAGGAGCTTAGAAAATCATGCTTGGGCAGGGACTCACAGATTCAAAATCTAGATTCCATTAGAAAACAAGGAAAATGGAGGGGCATGTGGGTGACTGTTGGTTAAGCATCCGACTCTTGGTTTTGGCTCAGGTCATGATCTCAAGGTTGTGGGATTGAGCCCCACATCAGGCTCACTACCCAGTACCGAGTCTTCTTCAGATTCTTTCTTCCTGCCTGTCTGCCCCCCCCCCCCACTGGCGTCTCGCTCTCTTCCCCTGTCTCTCTCAAATAAATACATAAAATCTTTAAAAAAAAGGGGGGGGGGAGGAAGGAAGGAAGGAAGGAAGGAAGGAAGGAAGGGAGGGTAAAAGAAAACAAGGATGATGGAATAGGTATTGAATGTGTCTACCAAAGTCTCTTGTTCAGAAAAATAACTCCATTTTGCCTAGCATATTAGACTCTTCGGCTGAGCTAGAAGGATAACACCAGAGTCAGGCATTTAGAGGCACCAAACCACTCAGAGAAAAGAGGCTAGTCACCTCCCATATGTAATTCAAGCTCTCTTATCAATTTAACAAAATATGTGTAAAGAGAATCAAAAATGTTCTGATGTATCCCATTACTGTTTCTGTATTTTTTCAAAACTCACAAACGTTATTTTAAAAATATTTTTGTTTCCTTGTTTGTGGTGGCGGTCATGGGCTAGAGGGTGTCCTGAGCCTACATGCTAAGCTTACTGCCGGTCAGTATTTCCACAGTACTTCCTATACACCTATTGTGTTAGAAAGATACCCAAATTTTAACTTCAGGGATATGATTAATTCACTGAAGAGCCTTAAGGAAGTTAACCTGTCAGGGCCTCTGTTTCTTCATCTATGAAATGGCAACATTGGTCCCAATACAAAAGGAGGCAAAAAATATAAGCAGCTCACAAAAGTGGAAATGCATATGGCCAGTTAAACTATTTTTTAAAAATATTAAGCCTCACTTAAAACAAAAGAAAGTTTAATTTAAAAGATGCCTTTCTCAAACATACAGCAGAGATAATACCCCACTACAGTAAGAATATATATGTATATATAAAGTAAGGTAGGATTTTTCCTTTCCCAGTGCTGTTTTACCTGCACAATATTCTATTCATTTACATTCTAGACTTGGTACATTGAGAGACAGACAAAAATAAGAGACAGATGGTATAATGGAATTTGCAGAAAAACAGGAAAGCGAGTCGTGGCTCCTACCTCTCATCACTTGATAAAATTGATGATAATTATATTATCTCTAGAAGCACAAATCCACCACTTAAATGGTAAACATCTCTCTCTCTTTTTTTTAGCATTTTGAACATTTTTATGAGCATTTTGAGGCTATATAAGAAGCCCTTCTGATAAATTTCTCCTTACCCCTTACCATACTTGTTAGATTAATTGAGGCTTTATTTTCACTTTGTTAAAGATCCTCATGGAACGCTGGAACAGCTAGTAGACTACTCTCAAATACACCCCGCCCATCTCAGTTAGCCTTTTGAGTTGTATGATTGCCATAAGTTAGTTATGTTTGTTTTCACATATATCAAGGATATAATTATATTGTTGATTACAATATCAAGAATAAGTAGAATTAGGTGTTTTTATGATTACATGAAACCAATGACATTTGTAAGACCAAATATTTTTATGAAACTGAAGCTGAATGTTGTGGGAAGAGGATGCAAGGAAGTCATTTTAAAATCGTTGTTGACTGAGGTGAAAAGGAATTTTTTTTAATCTAAAGGTGTTTTAGACTGAAATTGCTTTCAAAGATCTTTAAATTCTAGTCCTACTTTAACAAAATAAACTGGATAGGATACAAAAAAGACAATGCACAATTTAACTCGGGATCATATGGTGAGTTTTGACCTCACCTGCAACAAGATTGAAACAGTGTATGTTTATATGTGTAATTTTTCCATTCTGTAGTCAACTTTTTTAAGTTAATCAGCTAGCAGAATTGAGTGTCGTAAAAAGGGCATCTTCTGTAATTTCTTATAAGTAATCTGTTCATTCGGGGAACCTCAAAAAGGAAAGTTTTTATATAGTTACTGTGTAGTATAAATTATTTATAAAAATGTTATAAATACCCAATTCTCAAATGATAAATAACTAAAACCTACAGCACCTTTTCTATGATATAGTATCTTTAAGATTTAATACAAACTGGGTTAAATTTTTTCATATGGATTTGGTTTGAATTCAAGGACAACTTAATCAACAAATATTTTAATTTTTTACATTCTAAAAAGTAATTTTTTTCAACCCCAACAAAAACTAATTCTAATCCTCGGGAAGTCAGGACAGCTGTATCATGATATGACTTGCCTACGTTTGATATTTTACTGAGATCCCTGCCAATTGGAATTAAGACCCTATGGGTATAATAAGGATAGACTTAATTATTGGCTTACTATATTTAAATCAGAATGAAAAGCTTACAGAATTTTGTACCCATACCCTGAAAAAATGTGAAGCTGTTTTGGACTAAAATTTCATAGCTTTTGTGGCTAATGAGGCATGAAATAAATTGGCAAGCTCAAACTACTCAGAGTACAGTGGTACAGTGTGCATTTTCTAATTCCCAGCCCTTGGGATTCCAGCAAAGGTCACAAATTAAACAAAGTCGGGATTAATCAAAACTACAATCAAATAAAACCCAATCATTAATCCTCTCCTGACTTACAATGGAGTGATTGTGTAATTGTGTGAGAAGCACTGGAGAGGGCTCTTTTGTAGTATATAGGAAAATCAACATTAAGGTGTCAAACAGAAAAATGAAACCCTGCAGGTGAAGCTGTCTCTAGAGCCAAGAGAAACTGGCAATTTATGCAGAGTTGCGAGTGAACCTTTGGAGTATTGAAAAGGGTGTTGGCACTAGCTGTAGAACATGGGGGTCTCGCAGGGGGGCCCTCCACAGAGATTAGTTTATGGGCCGCAGCAGGCCCTGTTTGCTGAGAAGCTTAGTGTTTGGGTGTAGCAGCTCCAAGCAACAGTCTCTCCAAGGTTAACTGCCAAAAATTTACTGTGTAATTCTCAGCTCTTTGTAATTTTGAAAAAGAATTTATAGAAAAGCATTTCCTCTGTGGGAGTAATTAAGTGTCAGAATGTCATTCCCAACCAAAAGGGGAAAATTCCCAAAGAAGAGAATTTTAAGCCCATATTTCTTCTGTGTTCCTGACTTTTGAACTTACTGATGTTGGCTTTATGATTGCTGTCTTATTATTTCTGCTATTTTCTATTCCACAGTGATTATTTTCTTCATTGTTCATCCCTTAGTGTCAAGTCAGTGTCCGTTTTGCCTATTTTTAAAAGTCAACAGTGATATTATCCAGTTATGCTAAGATTATAACTTAAGAAACAATTTTGATGTTTAATTTATCCCATATTGTTTATATTATATATGGGTATAGTTTTGCATGTGTGCTTTAAGGATAGCATTGAGTCTTTATTGGTTAGTTTTCTGCTTTCCTCACATCCGGAATAGAAAAAATTTAAATCATTTACCCCGTCTCTGATCTGGTTACTGGTTCAAAAGCCCCAAGACAGGTGATTGCCTGTTATTACATGACTCAGATTGAGTTTCTGTATTACGGAATTTCTGTTTCTTAACATTTTTTTGCCATTTATGTTTTCTGAGCCCTTTGTGTATGCAGAACAGTCTTAGGTGCTGTATGGGATACCCATTCTTTTCTCAAGTAATTTACCAATTACCGTGCATACTTATAGCTGGTTAGTCCTATAAAATTATGTTACTAAAAGTATCACTTTTAGCCCAAGCATTTATCGTAATGAGGTATTATTTCAGGTTTTGTCTTCCATTTATGTTCCTACATATGACATTTTCATATCACCACCGAAACATCACAAATTGAGTTTTATCATTGGAAAATAAAGGAGTTGGAATTTTAATAATATGATTCTTGTGTTTAAATTTCTTCCACCGCAAAGATGTTCTTGGCATGTTTAAATTCTGCATGTCTTTACTTAACTCTATTAAGTTTTCACTTTCAAAGTAGCAAATCTTGACTCAGTAGAAATGGGAAAGCATATAGGATACTTGTGTGTCTGTTTATGTGTTTGTGGTGGGAATAGAGTTCTTGTTTCATTTTATTTTACATTTGTTTTTCTGATTTTATGTATGTAAATGAAATGTTAAATGCATTGTTCTGCAATTTGTATTTTAACTGAAGAATATGTCATGGTTATTTTTTAATGTCAACGTAAAGATCTGCTCTATTCTGTTTAACAACTGGTTAGTGTTCCATTATATAGATGTTATATTGTTTTTTTTTTAAATTATTTCTCTGATGAAGGCCATTTAGGTTATTTCCAGTTTTGCAGTATTGCAACTAAACTGCAGAGAACATTATTATACTTGCGTCTTTTCACATGTAAGCATAACTCTCTAGAAATAGCTTCTTTAATGGAATTGTTGTCAAAGCATACTGCATATTTTATTTTGGTACCTATTGCTAAATTGTTCTCAACAAAGACTCTACCACATATGCTTTCATCATCTGTGTATGAGAGAGTGTGTATTTCCTCAAACTGTAGAGCGTACTGTATATTATCTTTTAAATTTTAGCTGACCTACTTTTATATTTGGGATATCTTTCCAAATCATTACTCTTTCTCCTCCAGTAGTATAGTATTCCATGGTACTATGTTCAATTAGTTCTCCATTGTTGGGCATTGAAGTCACTTCTAATACTTAGCTATTTTACATACAATACTACAAAATAGTAATAAATTTGTAATAATACAAAATTTGTATAAAGATATGAATAACCCTATACAAAAGGCATCTTGCATGTATGCAGGTATATCTGTAGGATAAAGCCCCAGAAGTGGAATTGTAGGGTTAGATGGCATATGCATCTGAAATCCTAGTTATTATTAAATGAAAAAAACAAAATGGAAAACAGTGAGCATAGCATCCTGCCATTTGTTGAAAATAGGGACTATAGGAATGTACATATGTGGACACACATACACTTGTTGTTTTCTGGATCAGTGGAGGACAATACGATGGACAAAGGTTAGAGGGATATTTTTCACTCTACATACATACACATAATTTTGAATAATTTTTAGAAATTTTAACCATGGGAATGTATTACCTATATGATATTTTAAGTATTTCCTTAATGTTGTGATAAAAGCCTGAGCTTTCGGGGCACCTGGGTGGCTCAGTCGTTAAGCGTCTGCCTTCGGCTCAAGGCGTGCTCTCAGGGTCTTGGGATCGAGCCCCACAGCGGGCTCCCTGCTCTGCTGGGAGCCTGCTTCTTCCTCTCCCACTCCCCCTGCCTGTGTTCCCTCTCTCTCTGGCTGTCTCTCTCTCTGTCAAATAAATAAATAAAATGTAAAAAAAAAAAAAAAAAGCCTGAGCTTTCACGTTAAAATTACGTTTAGTGTGTGACCTTCGGCATTTATTTTACTCTGGATCTCAGTTTCCATATGAAACTGGTAAATGCTGTCTTGTAGAGTTAGGAGACTGAAATAATAAATTGTATGGGAAAGCATATACACAGTGGCCAGCATTTGACACATGTAAGTAAATAGTAAGTTCTTTTAGATTTCTTTCATTCTTTCTGCCAGAGTTATCCCTGTAAAATGAAATCCTGAAGGTAATGTTTAGAGGGATGAAACTTAGTCACAGAATGTCTGTTATCTATTCCACTCTATGTAAGTGTGAATATAGAGGCAGAGGTGAACCATTTGGTTTACCAGGAAGGAGTCCTTTACCCTGGCCTGATTTTTGTGACAGTGACTTCTCTTATATTACCAGACAGTGAAAAAATGATCATGAGTTGGAAACTAATATGTATCTGTATACACACACACACACACACACACACACACACACACATGAAAGCTGTTATAGTGCTTCATTGAGTAAAACATTTATTCAGAAGCTATGGCTGATATAGGCAGTCCTTAAGCCAGGTTCATATGTTATCAGGTGTATTAGTCTTGCATTGTGTGTGTGTGTGTGTGTGTGTGTGTGTGTAAATGGGCTGTATTTAAAAGCCACTAAAATTTAGCTAGTGCTAGCTTCTGGGAAATTCTGTAAAGAAATTTTGAATTAGCGATGTGTATATACAAAAGAATATTAGCTTTTTAAAATAACAAGTGCAGGAGTACCTGGCAGGCTCAGTTGGTAGAGCATGTGACTCTTGATCTCAGGGTTGTGAATTCAAGTCCAACATTGGGGGTAGAGATTACTTAAAATAAAAAAATATTAGAAAATAAATAAAATACAATAACTAGTACATCACTATAGTATATTTAAATGTCTTGTGTTTCTTCCAAATTCACTTCATTAGGTTTTACTTCTAAATCATTTGTACCTCATAGACTTCATAAAACTTTTTCTTGTCAAAGATGTCAAATTCATAATACATAATTTTCATAATTTTTGTGTGTGCCTGCAAGGCTTGGCTAACACTAAAGAGATGGTTTGTTTTGTTTTCTTTTAAGAGTCTTTTAATGTGACAAAAAATACTGCAAAGAAAAAAATACCTCCTGCTCCTTCCAGAGTGATTCTGGGACTCATCTTTGATTCCTCCATTGCTCACAACCATTTCAGCACCCAGTCCTTCTGATTCTAAAATACTTGATTTCTCTTGTCCTCTTCTTTTTAGCACATCTGTCACTACTATAATTTGTACCTTCATGATGATTTTTGCTTGTATTTTCTTGATTGCCTCTTAAGTGGTCTTGTCTCATTGTAATACATGCTTCGTATTGCCTGCCATAATGCTTGGGATATAGTTTGGATATGGTGAATCTTTGATGTAAAACTTTTCAGTGTCTCTGTTTCCTCTTCTCATATTCCTCACACACAAAAATATTTTTCTTAGTGTAGCATGTTTAGATCTTCCTGATCACTTTCTTGTTTTCTGCTACACCTACATGTAGTTCGAGTTATTTATTCTCATTGCTATGTAGTATTCCAGTCCATGACTATACAACAATTTATCCATTCAACCATAGATAGAAATTTGAGTTGTTTCCAGTTTGGAGATAGTGTAGATAGAACACATTATAGTTTATTTGCCTCTTTACCTATAGTCTCTTCCATATAGATCCTGAATCAAGGCCATGTATTGTTTTTATCTTTGTAATTTCCAGCACGTTGCTAGCACATTGCATGGTATATAAATGTTTTTGAAAGTATGGAGAGAGAGAGAGAGAGCGGGAAGGTTACCCTGCTGTTGTAACACAACAGACAATACCCATTGCCCTTCTTAGAATGGTAAGTAAAAAAAAAAAAAATCTGCCCTATATTTCTCAGGCTTCTTATTGTAGCTGTGTTCACTCGTAGGCCTTTGTAATGGAAAAGCAAGCTCTCTGTATCTCTTTTCAAAACCTTAGGGATTTTATTAAGATGCCACTTCACCATAACTCTACTTAGTAAATTCTTCCACTCCTTCTCTGACTATTGAGCACATTTTTATTTCTCTTAGAGACAAAGTTGTCTGCAGGAAATCAGTGGTAGAGTATTCTTATATACAGTCAAGCTGTTACAGTTGCTGGAAGATTACGGGTGACAGGGAATCAAACCTATACCTTTCTGAGCCTTTCCATCTCAGGAATCCACTAGGAGTGAATCCACCTTAAAATTGGCAAAAGAGAATCCTTATCATGGATTATAATCTGAGGATGTAAAGAATTACTGATTCCAATTTTTTGTTCAGATCCAGTCCTAAACTCAGTCTTTACTGATTTTATCCACGATTTTATTTACATGTTCTTATTCAGGAAGTTACGATGATATGATTGAAGCGTAGTGAATAGGTATTTTCTTGTCCATTTAGTTTCTTGATGTGCAGCTACCCTGCTTATTTTCTAAAGTAAAAGTGAAAACTTCACTAAAAGTGAAAAGGTGGCCCCTTTCAGATCATAGTCACTCTAAGAGGAATCAGGATTGCCTAACTGGGTAGAAAATTAAGGTTTGTTTTCATTTAAAAATTTGAGAAACAAGTACAGTCAACCCTCATTACTCATGGATTCTGCAAATTCACCTACCTGCTAAAATTTACTTGTAACTCTAAAATCAATACTCATGACACTTTCACAGTCATTTGTGGACATGGACAGAGTGGCAAAACTTTTTGACTCGCCCTACATGCCCATCACCAGATGAGGTTGAACAGGGTGGTATTTTGCCTTCTTGTTTTAGCTCCCAAGCTGTAAACAGTTGTCCTTTTTTATGTTCTGTTTCGGCCACCTTTCACGTTTTTGCATCAAGTGCCATTTAATGTTCCTAAGACACAAAGGCTGTGATGGACCTTATGGAGAAAACACATATTAGTGAACCTCCATTCAGGCATGAGATAACAGCACTGTTGGTGATGAGTTCAATGTTAATGAATCAATAACATATATTTAATAAGATACCTTTGAGCAAGAACACACGTAAAATACAGTTATGCTTTGATTGGTTGATGAAAATGTTGTAGCCAGAGGCTTACCCGAACTTAACACTGTATTTTCCTTAGGAGCAGAAGTTCAGTATGTGCTAATTCAGTGTTGACAGCTACTTTATACAGTATAACTACCTCAAATAAGAAGTATTGACTGTACTTGATTGCCTTTTACTCCTGCTGTTATCAAGCTAAATTTATTCCTTTTTTTTTTTTTTTGGGTCTTTTTTCCTTCAGCACTTAGTACAAGACAATTGACCTTCACTTCGCTGTAAATATATGTAACTTTATCTCAAGCTTCAATTTCTTTTGCTACATATTCTCATATGAGACAGGTTTCTCTTCTAAAAGTAGCAGTTGCCTGGTGCACATATACCATGATTGTCAATGATGGTTTTTATTTAATCAATTATACATTGAATTGTCAGCGTAGAAAATGCTGCTTCTGCTTTGAATTATCTGTTTCACTTCAGAGTATAATTTTAAGGCAAAGTAGCTTCATTCCTAGAAACTTGAGACCTCTAAAGCATGTTCTGTTCCTCATGAATGTTCTCTGTGGGCACTTCAGATAGACTATCTTTTACCCATGGTTTTAGGTGATACACTGGGAAAGCATGCAGTTGCTTTAGAAGCCTTTATAAATAACACTTGGGTACTTGTATAATAAATATTTATCTTCCTTTAACATTTTCTGTTTCTCTTCCATAAGTTTATTGAATTCACTGCCCCCAACTATATGGTATCAAGCACTTCTCTCCTTTTTTGCTAATAAAAGACTAAGAATCTCTCCCACATTAATAGCATATTTCTACAAATAAGGGATTATTTCTTTCCATATCATGTTCAGCAGTGCTAATCCTTTTAGAACCATTGATGAGAGCAGTTTCTGTGTTTTAATGCTTCGAGAAGTAGTCAGTCCTCTTCTTCCAAGTTTGTTATAGGAGAGTGAAGAAATGTCCCTGTGGTCATATAGGATTATATGCTTGAATTGATATCTACCTACTTGATGCATTGGGGGACTTAGGTCCCCACACTGAATTTGTCATATGCAGTGTTTGGAATTATGGGAATATCTAATCTGCATTTGGGGGAAAATACCTAACTGGAGACACACCTTTTTCAATATGAAATTACAGAATTTGTTTACTTACCAAAAGTTAAGGAGCAAACTGTCTTTTTGGTCCTCATTCTATGTGGATGTTCTGTAGTATTTGCTACCTACTAATTCCCACCACCCCATTTTTTTCTTAAAGCTGTCTCTTCCCTTTGACTGTATGATGTCTCACTCTCATACTTCTTATTTGTCTTCTGCTAGTCCTTTTAATCTTTTGATAATGGGCAGTAGCGAGTAGTTTGTTATGACTGGAATAATGAGGTTGGGAGGGAAAGTTGGAAGCAACACTCTGAGAACATTCATATGTATTTCCAAAGATTTTGGCATTTTTCCCTATATTTTTGGGAAAAATATATTCATTCTGCAAATTCACCTACCTGCTAAAATTTACTTGTAACTCTAAAATCAATACTCATGACACTTTCACAGTCATTTGTGGACATGGACAGAGTGGCACTTTTATATTCTAATGATGTATATGTGAATAAAGAGCCTTTATGCAAGAATATAAAAATAAGTTGGTATCTCTTTGGCAGATCACTCTGGTCACAAAATGGGAAGTAGATGAGGGAAAACAGAGATTGGGGCAGGAAGAACCTGTCAGGAAGCTAGGTCAGTATGCCAGAAGAAAGGTCTTCAATAAGAAAATGGCAAAAGGGGTGGCATGTTTCTAATTAGAAACCCATAGAGAATTAAGGTTACTGACACCTTTTGAGGCTATTAAGAGGCAGTGCAATATTTTTTTTAATCATGCACCTCAGAGCCAAATAAAGCTGGGCACACATTCTGGTTCTGTTGCCTATTCTATAGGTGTGACTTTGGGCAAATTAGTCTCCTTGAATCAACTTTCCTCACTTATGAAAATGAAAATACTAATTCACAAAGATGTTGTAAGCATAACATGAATATTATCAACATGTGAAAATAACTAAGAATGCATGGTGTACGTATTGGGCTCTCAGTGCATGTTGGTTTCCTCTCTTCCTTTCCATCCTCTTAGTTTACGTTTAAGGAAAGAGGCATTCAGAATGGCTAAGTACTTTGTGCGCAGTCAGAGGCCAGTTTAGTGATAGAACTGGGCCTAGACCTGCAACTTGGATTGCCCATGGATTCTTTCCACCATATCAAGCAACACCCATATTCATTTATTCTCAAGTGTACAGTTTTCAGTGAGAAAAAACAAAAACTACTGGTTTATCTTTTTCCCCTCTCTTTATAAAACCTAGTACTTGTCAGAATTGCTAAGAATTAAGCACTCATACTAACCCCATTCCAGAAATATGGGTGTTGAGTTCCAGTATAATCATCTTCACTAATGATAATTCCACAATTCTCAGCAGTTGTTTTTAAGTTCACCTCTTCTCAACTGATACAATTTTCTATATCTGAATTTTTATCCTTAGTGAAAGCTGCTATAGCTTGCCTCAGTAGCATTTTTCCATTTGGGGTATGTTTATATTTTCTAAATTTTCATTTCTAACTCAGTTTTCCAGTTTGCCAAACTACTTTACCTATTTTATTTTATTTTTTGAAGATTTATTTACTTATTTTAGAGGGGAGGGGCAGAGCAAGAGAGGGAGAGAGAATCCTCAAGCAGACTCCCTGCTGAGCATGGAGCCCAGTGTGGGACTTGATCCCATGACTCTGAGATCATGACCTGAGCCAAAACGTAAGAGGCAGACATTTAACTGACTGAGCCACCCAGGCACCCCAGCCAAACTATCCCTGATTTTGCTAGATTAATTCTGTTCTCTGACTTCATTTTTCACATCTGGTTTTCCTTAGTCTTGCTGATGAAAAATTAATGAGGGTTTGTATGCCTTAATAGTAGATTGATAAAAAGAAAACTCTAGGAATTGAGAAACCTATTCTCTCTTGCATCTCTCTTCTTATTGCTAGGCTTCTTCAGCATCACAATAGGAAAAATTACATTTGTAAAGTAATTTTGTATCTTAAAAAGAGGGCCTAAGTTGATATATAGTATATGTTTAATGAGGAATATGAATAATTAACTTTGACAAAGAATTTTGGACATAAGTATGTAGTGTAGAATAATTCTGATTTTAATGTCAGCACGCTTGATGACTTGAATTATGAGGTTGATGATAGAAAAATGAAAACTTTACAACCTAAGTTATCACATTTATAGTTACTTGGAATGTGTTCTGCCTTCACTTTGAGTATTCGCTTTCCCTCCTGCCAAGGTAAGCTAGTAACTTCGAAGGTGAAAACTACTTACATTTACATATTAAAACTTTTGAAAGCACTTTTATATTCTAATGATGTATATGTGAATAAATAAAAGATTTCAGTGTTAAAAATGGTCTGTGTTTATGATTCTTTTACTATCACACCATTTGGAAAAGATTTCAAAGGTTATTTTTCCATGCATACTGTAAACTCTAAGCAGAGAATCAAATGCTGTATTTGTCTAAGGAAAGCAGAGTCGTATCTAGAATACTTTCTCTTATGTTTATGTCTAAAATCTGTTTTCTCAGTATTCTGTAATTTTTCTGAGTATGGACAAAAGATGTAGCAAATTAGCAATTAGATTAGTTAGAGATTTAACTATGGCTACATTTTACCCAGGGAGAAATTGAAGACTTGAACCCACATTCCAGAATAGAAAAGGCACTGGGAAAATATTTTGCTTAGAAGGAATGATTGCTTTTGTTGTCTTCTCTGAAAACAAACAAACCAAAAAACCACACATATTCCTTATTTTAAATGTGCAACATGTAACTACTTCTTATCGTGAGGCCTATGTTGTTAGCTTTTCTACTTCCTAGGACACTTCATTGCTTTTACCAGGATGTCACTTCTGCTGTTTTACCTTCTGAATCTCTTTCCTGAATCTCTGCCAGACTTGAACCTAAGTATTAGCATTATATCAAAGGTAGGTTAGTGCTTATATCTCCCTCAGCTTAAATCTTGACTTTCTTGTGCTTAATTCTGACAGTAGAATATTTGAATGGTGCCAGTTTAATCACATATCTAGTGTCAGTTGTTTCCTATTCTGAGTTGAGTTAATTGATCCAATAAATTAAAATGAATAAATGGGCATAGTAGGCTTAAAAAGTATCCATCTGTTATGGATTTGTTTTTGCTTTAGAGAAGTCAGAAAGTCCGGCTGTTAGCAAGTGGTTTTGTCTTCTCTCACCATTGGCAGCTGACAGACATACTGATGAAGTGATAATGAACTCAAAAGTCTGACCAGTGCCTGAGTGGGAAAGGAACCCAGACAGTAGGCATGCCTCACGCTGGAGCCTGCCAAGATTTTTACTTTCTAATAAAATACATTTCGAGGTTAACAGGTAGACTTTCCTGGATACTTGTCAGAAGTGTAACATGTTGTTCGTGGGTACCGAAGAGGAATGTATGTTATCTTACTCTGGATGTAGCAAGTCTGAGGTCTTAGTCACAGTCACTGGGGATAATCCAGTCATAGAGAAAGCATTGGAAGTAGGATTTGAATGCAAAGTCCATGTGTGTGCTCTCACACGTGTGTGTGTGTGTGTGTGTGTGTGTGTGTGTGTGTGTGTGTGAGAGAGAGAGAGAGAGAGAGAGAATTAGTTGCAGAGAATCAACTATGACCACATTTTACAGGGTGGTTGGAATAAATGTATGTATCATCTCCTTGGTGACCTCCCCCTCTTCAGATTTCTGATGAGCTGACTCTTCCTTTGAGCTTCCATACAGTATCTCATGCATATCTTTAAAAGATATTATATATATAAATCTATAGAGATTTAGACATATATAGATAGATATATAGATATGTCTTTTCCTTCCACTAAAAAATTGTCTGATACATATTGTATGCTACATTAGACATCAGAGTTATTAGGTACTCCTATTTGATTTCTTTTTTCCCCCTTTTTTAAAGATTTATTTATTTATTTGAGAGAGAGAACTGGTCCATGCAGGGGGGAGGGGCAGAGGGAAGAGAGAGGTTTTTTTTTTAATGTTTTTTTATTATATTATGTTAGTCACCATACAGTACATCCCTGGTTTTTGATGTAAAGTTCGATGATTCATTAGTTGCGTATAACACCCAGTGCACCATGCAGTACGTGCCCTCCTTACTACCCATCACCAGCCTATCCCATTCCCCCATCCCCTCCCCTCTGAAGCCCTCAGTTTGTTTCTCAGAGTCCATAGTCTCTCATGCTTCATTCCCCCTTCTGATTACCGCCCCTTTCTTTATCCCTTTCTTCCCCTACCGATGGAAGAGAGAGTCTTAAGCAGACTCAATGCCGAACACAGAGCCCAACATGGGGCTCAGTCTCGTGACCCTGAGCTCATGACCTGAGCAGAAACCAAAGGTCTGGCGCTTGGAACCAACTGTGCCACCCAGGCACCCCCAGCTACTCCTATTTGATTTCTGAAAATGTTTTCCAACAATCTCAAAATCAGTTGAAAGCAATGTCCATATTTAAAGTTTAAGTCTTTCCATTTTGTTTTCATTATGAATGCTGGTGAATCTCTTATAATCCCACATTCAGTTTATACTTCCATTGACCCTTTTTTTTTTTCAGGTTTCACAACAGTGAGGTATTTAATAGCTTATGCATTTATCCCCCCTTTACATACTCTGCCTCCACTGGTAATAGCCCCTCGTACACATATGCTTTGTCCTGTACAGTAAGCAACTTGATGTAAATGTACAATAATTTGTTGATTACTGGATATGTACTAAAGATGGAATATTGGTGGGCTTTGAAAGTGTCTAAAATTTAAAAATAATTGTAGTAAACTTTAAATATTATTTTTGTAATGTTTGATACTCTGTATTGCTCAATGTTCCTTTTATAAACATTCTCGTAACCAAAACTCTTATTTCACAACAGGAAAATTGTCTATGATGAGCTGAAATGTCTCCTTCCTTCCTTCCTTCCTTCCTTCCTTCCTTCCTTCCTTCCTCCTCTCCCTCCCTCCCTCCCTCCCTCCCCTCCCCTCCCTTCCTTTCTCCTTCCTTCTCTCACTCTTTCATTTTTCTTTCTCTCTGTCCCCCCTTTCATTCTCTTTCTTTCTTTCTTTTCTTTTTTTCTTTTCTTTCTTTCTCTCTTTCTCTCTTCCTTCCTTCTTTCCTTCTTTCTCCCTCCCTCCCTTTTCTTTCTTTCTTTCTTTCTTTCTTTCTTTCTTTCTTTCTTTCTTTCTTTCTTTCTTTCTCTCTTCTTTTCTTTTCTTTTCTTTTTTCTTTTTTCTTTTTTCTTTTCTTTCTTTCTCTCTTTCTCTCTTCCTTCCTTCTTTCCTTCTTTCTCCCTCCCTCCTTCCCTTTCTTTCTTTCTTTCTTTCTTTCTTTCTTTCTTTCTTTCTCCTTCCTTCCTTCCTTCCTCCCTCCCTCCCTCCCTCCCTTCCTTCCTTCCTTCCTTCCTTCCTTCTTTCCTTCCTTCCTTCCTTCCTTCCCTTTCTCAGAGAGAGAGAGCACAAGCAGGGAGAGCAGTAGACATAGCAGGCAGAGGGAGAAGCAGGCTCTTCCCTGAGCAAGGAGCCTGATGTGGGACTTGATCCCAGGACCCTGGGATCATGACCTGAGCTGAAGGCAGACAGTTAACTGACTGAGCCACCCAGGTGTGCCAGAAATGTCACCTTCTACTGGACAAGAAGAGCTATATGCTCCTTCCTTTGCTTTGGCAACTAACTTTTTATTTTCTGTAACTTTTCTTTTAATAAGCCACTTAAGTGAAAGTATAAGATAGTTTTTAAATTACCAATACTCAGACTATAATTCAAATAACATTTTATATGATTCCAACATTTAAGGCATGGGCTATTTTCTTAGTGTGGAAAATTTTAAACATATTCAAAAGTTGACCAAATAGAACAGTGAATCTGTATTTACCTCTCATTCAGCTGCAACAGTTATCAACTTGTGGCTAATTTTATTTTATCTATGTCCTCACTTCTCACATTCTGTTTTATTTTGAAGCAAATTATAGACATCATATGATTTTATCCTAAATCTTTCAGTATATATTCCTAAAAGATGAGAATTCTTTTTAAAAAAACATAGCAACAGTATCATTATCATAACTAAAAAATATTAATTATTCTCACCAAAGTTAATGTTAATATTTCCCAGATTCTTTCTTAAATGGTTTCTCATTTTGATTATTTATAGCTTAGGGAGTTTGTCCTCCAAATCAGTGTACATATCACAGTGAGATTATGGGTCTCTTAACTAAAAGTTACCCCTCCATTTTTTTTTTTACCTCTTTCAGTGTATTTGTTGGAAAAAAAAAAAAAAAGGAGGTTCTTAGCCCTGCGTACTAGATTTTGCTAATTGCATCACTGTGGAGATATATGACAAATTCCTCCATTAGTAGTATTTTCTGTACATTGATTCTTAGATTTACAGGCCTATCCCATTAAATTGTCATTTTCAGTAATCATATTTTTGCTGGTAATATTGGTATTTAAAGACATAGGTCAAAATTAGAGATAAAATCTCTGCCACTTTTTGGCTATATAAATTTGAACAAGTTAATTAACTTATTTGTGTCTTTCCTATCTCTAAAATGAAGGTAATCACATCTACCTTTGTGGGTTATTGTGAAAGTTACATTATTATCATTATTGGTCATGGTTGTGGCATTTGTGATCATAGTAATCAAGATTGATCAATGACTTGAAAGTAGTCTACTGATTTCAGGAAATATTTGATAGAACGGTGTCCTACCATGTAATGAAAAACTTGTCATTTTGGTACTCTTAAGGAAGGTCTTTGGCTCTCCCTTTTCAGTTTTAGGCAGAACATGAAATTTGGTAAGTTTTAACAAATTATCTTACTAATACCCATCCAGGTTTCCCTTTTTTCTTTATCTGCAATAGTGGTCCAGTAGTTTAGGAGATTGATAAGGAAAAAACAGAAAGCCATATTTTTTTCTTTTCTTTTTTTTTATTTTATTTTAATGTTTTTTTATTATGTTAGTCACCATACAGTACATCCCCGGTTTCCAATGTAAAGTTCGATGATTCATTAGTTGTGTATAACACCCAGTGCACCATGCAATACGTGCCCTCCTTACTACCCATCACCGGTCTATCCCATTCCCCCACCCCCCTCCCCTCTGAAGCCCTCAGTTTGTTTCTCAGAGTCCATAGTCTTTCATGGTTCATTCCCCCTTCTGATTACCCCCCTTTCTTTAACCCTTTCTTCCCCTACCGATCTTCCTAGTTCTTATGTTCCATAGATGAGAGAAATCATATGATAATTGTCTTTCTCTGCTTGACTTATTTCACTTAGCATTATCTCCTCCAGTGCCGTCCATGTTGCAGCAAATGTTGAGAATTCGTTCTTTCTGAAAGCCACATTTTTAAAAAGAAAATATTATGAATAAAAGCAGTTTGCATCAGTGTTCTTGGAGTCTCTATTGATGCACACTTCCAAAATGTCAGGGTCTTTCTTGCTTAGCTTCCATAGATAAATTTCAAGGAAGCTGCAGTGTACTGTTTTGTTTGGTTTTGTGTTTTTTTATAATAATTTCTTATTATGTTATGTTAGTCACCACACAGTACATCCCTAGTTTTTGATGTAATGTTCCATGATTTATTACTTGTGTGTAACACCCAGTGCTCCATGCAATATGTGCCCTCCTTAATACCCATCACTGGCCTATCCCAATCCCTCACCCCCACCTGTGCTCTGAAGCCCTCAGTTTGTTTCCCAGAGTCCGTAGTCTCTCATGGTTCATTCCCCCTTCTGTTTACCCCCCCCCTTTCATTCTTCCCTTTCTTCTCCTACCGATCTTCCTATTACTTATATTTCATAAATGAGTGAAACCATATGATACAGTGTACTGTTTTAAAGTAGATTTAGAGGTTGAAAAAAAGTGCCAACTGAGTATATCTGGAGTTTTGGTCAATGTTGCTGATCTTGTCCAGGTAACCCCTGAGTTTTGCTTTGTTTCTTGTTCTTTTTAACTAGCATTTTCTGCTGTAGGAAAATACGCTCAGAAGCAAAGACAACCGATTTTATTGTTTAAGCATATAAATGAGGGCATGTTTCACAGAATCCTGTAAATTTAACATTAGAAGGAGAAGACAATTCAGTAAAAAGAGTATTATAATTTTCACTTTCTTCATTATGTTTGCTTTTCAGATTTGATTTTTAAAGATTGCAATTCTTATAATTGACCTTACCAATCACTTATTCCTTTTTCTTAAAAAAATGAATAAACAAAAATGTGTAGACATGAAGGAATAAACTAGAGATAATAGTTTTGACTCAACATTTCTTCTTTCATCAATATAGCTTATCATAACACAAGATATGGAGTAATTTGTCTGCTAATTCCTCTTCACTTCCCCTTGCCTGAATGCTTCTTTGTGTCTTTTTTCTTTTTTTGATTATTAATTGTTACCACAGGAAACAGTTATTTCAATTTGATATTTGCTTTCATTTTGTAATATACAGACACATACTGAAGTCAGATAAACCTGATCTGTTTCAGGGACCTGCTTGTGATATGAAACCATCACTCTTCTACTTTGATATTCATAATTGAAAAACTTCTCATTTTTTCGGAGAAACTGAGCTCAAGTTAGCATGGTGTTAGTAGTCCTAAAAATACATTTTGATTTCTTTTCCTAAAGAATGTCAATTTTTTGCATATATGGTGTGAATCCTTAATGAAAGCAAGGTAGAAAAAGCCTCACCAAACTGGTCTGTAACCTATCTCAAAGTGGAACAAGGTTAGAAGCAAGGCATTTTACTCCAAGCCTAAGGTAAAAAGGGGTAAGTCAGAGTCTGGCCTAACAGACCTTGACCTGACAAATTAGATTGAAGAACTAACTGCATTAAATCCCATTATTCCACCTAAATGGCCTAATCATGAGGTGATAACTTCTAGACAGCCTTAGGATAATCCTGAATCTGTAAAACTGAAAGTATTCATAACAAAAGGTCACTTTAGTACATTGCCTTTGAGGCAGAAAAGCAATTAATCTGTATCCAAAAAGGATGCAAACTAAGTTTTGATCCTGCATGGCAGTGCTGTTTCCAAATTGAACTTTGTTAAGACATCTTTTATCAAAGCCAGAAAGATAATATGTAAGAAGAACTTGGGACAGACTTAGGTGCCATAATTCTTTGTGTTTGAAATGTGAGGTTTTAGATGTAACATGAGCAAAAACTCTCCCTTGAGTTCTAATAGCTTATAAGGACAATTGTTTTAAGTGAAAATTTCAAGTATTTTTTGGTTGGTTTGTTTCCTATTCATGAATAATTCATAGGGTAATGATATCTTCAGTCATTTAAAATTATTTCTCCCTCTTGAAAAGGTTAGGGATTGCCGACAGAAAGTAGAATTTCCTGTTTGTACATGTCTTTTTTCAAAATGAAGAATATAGCACAGTCATATTACTTAGGCTCAATTTTAGATAATCTTTTACTGTGCTATTATTTTAAATAATTTCAGAAGCCTGTGGATGACATGTCATAAGTTTACCCACATTCTACTAAAACTAAATTATTTCCATTGGTAATCAAAGGTACAGTATCTGTCATGTTAACTCAGTTATAGTGGCCCATAAATTCTGAGGTTTTTGTTTACTCTTTTTATATCTAACGTTGAAAATCAACACAATTTAAAATCATTTTATGGTCTGGTTTTGGTTCTAAATCTTGGGTCCTAAGTTTTCTAGTTGCCATATTACTTCAAATTTATAACACGGCCCCCCACCCCGCCACTTTTTTTAAGGGCCGGTTACTCTGAAGAGGAAACCATAAGATGTTCTGAGAGTCATTTTTATGTCTTTGTGGACCCATCCCTTTAGAATCCGTTTAGAATCATTTCTCATGTCTTTATGTTCTAACAATGAACTTCTTATAAATTATTTTTAGCAGAAAAAATATATACTTACAAGTATTTTAGGTACTTAGAGCAGCATTCAGAGGCCTTTTACCCTGATGGAGTATATAGCATTAAATGAATCTAGCTGGAATACATTCTTCTATAGAGAGTTCTTCACATTGTTTGGACATCGATCTTTGGTTCTTTTAATTACTTATCCTGGTTTTCCTCCTACTCTTTGGCCATTTTTTAAAGGGCTTCTTTTTCTTTCCCTTAAGGTTTATGCTCCCCATGAGTCCATTTTCAGTTCTCTTCTCTTCTCCTCTACTTCTGCCCCTGATATTTTCTCCCAGGTAATTTTAACTGTTTAATGGCTTCTACCATCTATATGTGCTGATGACTTCCAAGTACAAATAGACATACACACATACATTGTTTACTCCAGCCCATGACTCTCTGCCAAGCTTTGAACATTTTTATCAGCAATTGTAAATGACCTCCTGAACATTGCAACAATCTCAACATGGCTAAAATTATGCTCATCATTTTCTTTTATGAAAACACTCGTGGGGCACCTGGCTGGCTCAGTTCGTGGACCATGTGACTCTTGATCTCAGGGTTGTGAGTTTGATCCCCATGTTGGGTATAAAGATTACTTAAAAATCAAAAACAAACAACACCACTTTTACTCCAGTATATCCAATAATAATAAATGTGATCCATTCACTCAGTTGTTCAAGGCAGAAACCGGTAAATAATTACTGATGACTGACTTTCTTTTGCCCCCCAAAGCTTTTTCAGTCATGTCTTATTTATCTTGAGAATTATGTCACCACATCATATTGCTTCTCTCCCTGTAGCAGTTGTTCTCATGTTTTATTGCTTTTGTTTTTGCAACACCGTCTTAAATAATTGACTCTCTGACTAGTTTTGTCCTTTGCTAGTGCTTTTCTTCTGTTTCTTCCAGATTACTACTTTTTAAAACACATATATGGTCCTGTCATTTCTCCTTAAAATTTTCCAAAGGCTATTCATTGCTTTCATGATAAAATTCAGGCTCCTTATCGTGTTATGCACAGCTCTTTCTGGCCCTTTCTTTCTGTTCACCATTCCCTGGCCCTTAGTACCTCACTCTCGTCTTGTTTCTTCCTCCCTAACTCCTCCCTCTGTTTTTCTTTTTTTCTCTCTCCCTTCCCCCACCCTTTTCTGTCAATTTGGTACCACAGCAGGGAATAGTCACCACTTTCTCTGAGTTTGATCTGAACCTCTCTGCTTGTCATTTTCTACCACCAGTTGAAATTATCCGTGTGCATGTTTTCTTTTCTATTAAATTATAAGCATCTTGAAGCAGTGTTAGGAGCTCTTTTACATCCCGGCAGTATAACTGTAAATAAGACACAATCTCTGTTCTCAAGGAGGAAGGGAGGGTTCTCACCTTTTTCATTCTTGGAACTCCTAAAGAGGTCATTTGATAAACAAATAGATGTCATTTTAAAAGGTAGCTTTTTTTAAATCTTAGGAAAAGTTGTATTTTTTGTCAACTTCTCTCTATATATCTAATATCTCAAAAGTAATTTTATAACAGTCTAAACCATATCAACTACACATCACACAAATATTTAATGATAGCGTTCTATGAATGAAATCCTGTTTGGTATGCAAAAAGACTCAGTAAATACACCACCACCACTTATAATAGTAATATCATTAGATTGTTTCACATTTTCTGAGTACATACTGTGTTAATTTATGGAAGCCTCAACAGCCTGTGAGAAAGCTGCCTTCAATGTACTCATATAAGTTAGGAGACTGAGGCTCTAATAAAGTGAGAGTAATTTTGCAAGTTGTACTAATAAATGGAAAGGAACAGATCTAAAACCTTGGTTTCCTTTTGCCACCTAATGCTACTCTTATAAATCTTACCTGATTGAGGAGTGGGGAAAATGTGAATAATTAAGATACTAAAAAAGGAGACGTTAACTAATCCCAGGAAGAAATAATGAATTAGGGTTACGTTAGAGGTAGACGATGAAGAAAATTTGAGGAGGTAGAATGAAAGAAGATTTAATGACAAAGGGATATGTGGACTCTGAAGGAAAGGAAGGAGTCAACCATGATTTAAGCTAAAAGCTCCCAAGACTTTTGACCTCAATTTTCTGGTATGCTTGGTTTCTCCTTTAAAGAGACTGGAGAATAGTTTAACAATTCCCACTGGAAGCAAATTATAAAAGCTGAGATGGAGCTATTTATTTATTTATTTATTTATTTATTTATTTATTTATTTATTCCATCTCCGTGAATGTTTATTCATTCAGTTTCTCAAGCCAGAAATCTATACTTTTCTCAATCTCACCTCAAAATAATGAAGGTCTATCTCCATTTAATCATTATTTCCACTTAATTGTATTATATCACTCAAAGCCATCCTCTTCTCTTAGGTCAACTTCTGCGTAAACTTACGTTCTTGTTCTTTTCTCCACTGCGTTTCTGCAAGTTTTCTACCCAGGTGTCTTTATTCTTTTCCCATTTAGTTCTATATATCACTTGCTGCTTGAGTGCTCTTTTCTCATTGTAAAGCTCCTGTCTCTTGACTACTTAAAGGCTTCACATTTCTCATTCTGACTTTCAAGATAAAAATTAACTACAGGGCAACATTTGCTGGGCCCTTCATTATCTGCCTTGTGCTCATCTCTCCACCCTTTCACATTATCCTTTCTTCACATCACATTCCTTACTTTTGCCATACTTTTTCCATTTCTAGACATGGTTGGTTATTTATTTATTTATTTTTAAATATCCTCACATTTTATTTATTTATTTATCTTTTTAATTAACTTACTTATTTTTAAGTAAGCTCTATGCCCAACATGTGGCTTGAACTCACAACCAAGAGTTGCAGGCTGTACCAACTGAGCCAGCCAGGTGACTCTAGACTTGGCTGTTTAAATTTAAATTAAATAAAATTAGGGGTGCTTGGGTGGCTCAGTCAGTTAAGTGTCTGACTTGATTTCTGCACAGGTGATGATCTCAGGGTTGTGGGATTGAGCACCACATCAGGCTCCTCGCTGGACGTGGAGCCTGCTAGGGATTCTTTCTCCCCCTCTTCTGTAACCCCTTCCCCCCTAAAATTGAACTAATTAAAACTAAATAAAATTTTTAAATCTGTTCCTCGACTCCTATATTGGACAGAACAGATAAAGAACATTTCTAACATTATGTAAAAGTTCTAGTGGATAGTGCTGTTATTGAGTATATTAAGCTCTCTTTTCCCTATGTCTTTATGTATGTTTCTCTCCTCTTCTGAGTGTGTAATATGCCCTTCCTTGTTTGGCCTGGCTATTTTCTTTCTTAAATTCCACAGATAAGTGAAATCACATGGTATTTGTCATTCTCCAACTGACTTGATTCATTTAGCATTATACTCTTAGCTCTATCCATGTCCTTGCAAATAGCAAGATTTCATTCTTTTTTATGGCTGAATAATAGAGTGTGTGTGTATCACATCTTCTTTCTTCATCTATTGACAGACACTTAGGCTGCTTCCATAATTTGGCTACTGTAAATAATGCTGTTATAAACATAGGGGTGCATATATCTGAGATGGGGATATTTGAACCCTAAAGCCAGCAGCAGTGGATTCAATGCTGAAATTTTAAGTAATGTCTTTTGTTTTATGACTGAGAATCAACATCCTCTATTATGTAGCTAGGAACAGCAACTTTACTTTTTATGGGACCAACATTTCTATTATCTTCTTTTGTGAGATGTATAATTAACATACTACATGACCATGGTGCAAAATCAAATAGTACAAAAGGACTTAAAAGGAAAAGCAACATGGGGCGCCTGGGTAGCGCAGTCGTTGGGCGTTTGCCTTCGACTCAGGGCATGATCCCGGCGTTCTGGGATCGAGCCCCACATCAGGCTCCTCTGCTGGGAGCCTGCTTCTTCCTCTCCCACTCCCCCTGCTTGTGTTCCCTCTCTCGCTGGATGTCTCTGTCAAATAAATTTAAAAAAAAAAATCTTAAAAAAAAAAAAAAAGAAAAGCAACAATACTACCCTTTCTGCCTCCGTTCGACCTCCTATAGTACATTATTTTTTTTCTTTTTGAAGTTTCTTCATTACTCTAGCTTCAATTCTGTTTTTTTCTTATCCACTTCTTGTTACAAATGTTAAGATTTAGCTCACTTAAACAGCTGCTTGCCTTTCCTCACTGTCCCAGTACTCATACTCCTATTTGTAACCTGTGTGACTTTGAGTCATACACTTAAAACCATAATTGCTGTTCTGTCAATGCCTCATAGACTCTCTGATGAGCTACTATGCAAAATAAGTTTGTCAGTACCTCTACTCTTCTCTCTACTTTCTCCCTCTAGCCTTCAGCTCCTAAATGTCGACAGAACTTTTATTTTTGTTCATTTTATACAAGACACACAACAGTGCTTTAAAATCGAAAACTCATTTTTTTTCCTATTTTGGGAAATTAGGAACATTTGGCTGTTCAAACATCCTTCCCCCAGTCTCTCTAGAGTTCTTTTCTTCTGCAACTCCTAGTGGACTTATAATAGAATCTCTCAGTCTTTCTTCCATGTCTCTTAATTTCTCTTGTCTATTTTTAATCTCCTTGTCTCTCTTTTCTGTGTTCTGAGTGAATTCCTAATTCATTTATCCTGTCTTCAACTGTGTTCAGTGGTAAGTCTCACACTTAGTTTTTGTTTATAATTTCAGTAACTTATTTCTTAAATTCTTTATTGAAGTATATAGTACACTTATAGGAGAAAGTATTTTGTTCAGTTCACTACATTTTCACAAGTTGAAAAACATATATAAATTGGTCCCAGTGCAGGCAACACAGTATTACCATCTTCAGAAGCCATCTTTGTGTTCCCCTCCCTTCAGTCACCAGGATTCTGACTTCTGAAAGCATATATTGATTTTACCTGTTTATATATTATATAAAATGGAATTATAAAGTAAATATTGTGTCTGGGTTCTTTCACTTTTCATTTTTATTCAGCTTGTTACATGTAGTTAATAGTTCTTTCAGTCTTGTGCTATTTGTATTACATCATATGACTGTATCACTTATTTATCTAGCACTTATCCATCTAATAATTTCTGTAGTATTGATGGAGACATAAATTATTTAGTGAAGGGTACTTAAAAATAGTGGTAGCATGAACATTTTCAGTATAATGGTGGTTCCTGAGCCACCGTGATATTGAAGCTTTTACAAAGATCAACTCACAGAGCAAGTAGATGCCCTGGTTTTTTTTCTGTTCTTGAGGCTGTCTTCCTGATTCTCTGTGAATCCTAGAGAGCAGTTAATTATTGGGAAGGATGAGGGGTAGGGAATTTTGGCTCCTAATTTTAAGTAATGAGCTTATATCCCCTATAAACTGCTTTTAGTCTCATCCTCCTATGGGAGTCAAATTCCAACCACCTCAGCCTACTTACTGATGCAGATTACAGGCAGGCTGTGTATCCAGCCCTACATCTCACTTTATATTTCTGTTCCATTTCTTATCCACAAATATGATCAGATTATATTTAATCCCAGCTATAGCTTTATAGAGTGCTTTCTGTTTTATCTGTCACTGCTATATATTTTATGCCTGAAAGCATAATTTACTAAAACATCTTGACCAGAAGTCTTTCTTTGAAGACTCCTGGGTTTAGGAATATATTCATGTCTGTTTTTCCCCCTTTGCTTAAGCTCAGGAAAATTCTAATATTAGTTCTTTGACCATTTTCTTTTCTCTATTTTTATTATTCTTCTAAAATCTCTAGTAGTTGGATTTGAGATCTCACTAGATTAATCCTCACTTTCTCTTACATTTTTAACTGTTTTCTTCTTCCTTCAGTTCTAAGAGTATTTTCTTGACTTTATCTTCAGTCCTTTTGAATTTTTTTATTTTGGTAATGAGATTCTAACTTTCTCATAATCTGAATGTTCTTTTTTATGTCTTCCTAAATCTTGTTTTGTAGCTTTAATAATCTTCATGAATTTCTCTGAGAAAAGGAATTAGGTCTTTTAAAAAGCTTTCTTTTGTTTCCTGAATTATTTTTCCTTCTACCTCAATTATTAAGATTTAGAAATTTCTCTCTCTAATTTTTTTTTTTGAAGATTTATTTATTTGAGCAAGAGAGCGTGCGCATGCCAGTAGCGGGGTGGGGCAGAGGGAGAGAATCTCAAGAAGATTCCCTGCTGAGGGTGGAGCCCCCACATAGGGCTCGATCCCACAATCTGTGAGATCATGACCTGAGCCAAAACAGAGAGTTGGATGCTTAATCGACTGAGCCACCTTGTTGCCCCTCTCTCATTTTAGAGGTTTATCACATATATCTGATATCCTTAATTGTCATTTATATTTAAGAACTGAGTTGATTGTAGTAGGTGGTTGAATTGAGATTCCTTTGTTGGTGTTTGTAGGTTTACTTCTCTGCTAGCCCTCTCCTATGAATGGTGTAGCTGACAAGTATTATATACATAAGCAGAAGTTGTCAACTGGCAGAGATCTCTTTAGGATGGATGGGCATAGATCCAGCTGTTAGATTGGAGGCTATCCCCAAATGCAAGAATTAAAAATTTACTCAAGGCCACCAACCCTGACATAAACAGCCTTATATCTCCCCAGCTAGTTTAGTGTCCTAGAGAAGATCCCTTCAGATTCCTTTACTTGCCTCTTATAGTTGGGGAAAATAACAAGCTGCTTGTCCTATATAAGAGGACAGGAAAGTGAGGAGGAGCATTATACTATTCAGTAGATAGACCTTTAATGTGAAGTCCCTTATTTTTGGCTTCTCATTTCTAGTCCTCACACATGCTGATTTTGAGTCTTGAATTTCTTCAGAGCTTTACAAAAGATCTGCTCCCATCTCAACATTAGTCCTCTACTGCATGGAGGACTGTAGTTCCCTCTCTTTCTGTTGCTCTGTCAGCCTCCTTGCTTTCATGTTATTTCTTACAGAAATGTGTTGAATTCCACCATCTAATATTAATACTAAAGAAATACAAATAGGAAATAAACCCCTAAAAGGGAAGTTATATCCCTCTTGTATTTCTTTAGAGCCATTTCCATGGGGTCTCCATTAGACTAGAAGAGCTTTCAGACAGCAAGCCAAAAGGGATCATTGGAAAGTTCATATTGCTACTGACAAATGATACAGTTATTTAACATCAGTTAATTCATTCACCACTTATTAAATATCCCTTGTGTGCTAGAAAATGTTCTAATATGAAGAGGTACACAAGTGATTAAGACAGACAAGGTCCCTGCCTTTACATTTTAGTGGGGAAAATGGAAGTAAAATGAATAAATAAAATAGTTTTAGACAATGATTAAGTAACAGGAAGAAACTATAAGAGTTCTTTTCATAAAGGTAGACAGCTAGAGGAGTTTGATGATGTACTGGGAAAAATTTTAGATGAGGAGGTCAAGAAATGCTTTTAGGTCATTCTTTTTTTTTTTTTTAATTTAAATTCCAGTTAACATAGTGTGTAATATTAGTTTCAGGTGTACAATATAGTGATTCAAAACTTCCATACGTTGCCTAGTGCTCATTGCAACAAGTGGACTCCTTAATCCCCATCACCTATTTATCCCATCCGTTTGGTAACCAGTTTGTTCTCTATAGGTAAGAGTCTGTTGGCTTGCCTCTCTCTCTTTTTTTATCTTTACTCATTTGTTTTTGTTTCTTAAATTCCACATATGAGTGAAATCATATGACATTTGTCTTTCTCTGACTGACATTTTGCTCAGCATAATATTCTCTAGCTCTATTCATGTCATTGCAAATGGCAAGATTTCATTCCTTTTTTATGATTGAATAATATTCCTCTGTGTGTGTGTGTGTGTGTGTGTGTGTACACCATGTATTCTTTATTCATTCATCAGTTAATGGACTATAATTTTGCTATTGCAGTCAGTGCTGGTATAAACATCAGGGTGCATATATCCCTTTGAATTAACGTTTTTGTATTCTTTGTATAAATACCTAGTAGTGCAATTGCTGGATCATCGGAGTACTGTTTTTAACTTTTTGAGGAACCTCCATACTATTTTCTAGAATGACTGCACCAGTCTGCATTCCCACCAACAGTGCAAGAGGGTTCCCCTTTCTCCACATCCTCTCCAAGGCCTCTTTCTTGTGCTATTGATTTTAGCCATTCTGGGAGATGTGAGGTAATATCTCATTATAGTTTTGATTTGCATTTTTTTATAGTGATGTTGAGCAGCTTTTCATATGTCTGTTGGCCATCTGTATGTCTTCTTTGAAAAATGTCTATCCAGTTCTTCTGCCCATTTTTAAATTAGAATATTCTTTTATTGCATGTTGAGTTTTATGAGTTCTTTATAGGTATTGGATACTGACCCTTTATCAGATATGTCATTTGCAATTATCTTTTCCCATTCCATAGGTTGTCTTTAGTTTTGTTTCCTTCTCTGTGTAGAGGCTTTTTATTTTGATGTAATTCCAATAGTTTATTTTTTATTTTGTTTCCCTTACCTCAGGAGACATATGTAGAAAGAAGTTGCTGCCTGTGCTCTTTTCGAGGATGTCTGTAGTTTCAGGTCTCACATTGAGGTCTTTAATCCATTTTTCTTTTGTTTTTTTTGTGGGTTTTTTTATAATTTTATTTCTTTATCAGAAAGAGCACAGCACAGGGAAGGGCAGGCAGAGGGAGAAGCAGGCTCCCAGCTGAGCAAGGAGCCCAGGGCTTGGTCCCAGGACCCTGGGATCATGACCTTGAGCTGAAGGCAGACACTTAACCAACTGAGCTACCCAGGTATCCCTTTATTCCATTTTGAATTCATTTTTGTGTATGGTATAAGAAAGTGGTTCGGTTTCATTCTTTTGCATGTTGCTGTCCAGTTTTCCCAACACCATTTGTTGAAGATATGGTCTTTTTCCCATTGCATATTCTTTCCTGCTTTGTTGAAGATTAACTGACTATATAATCATGGGATTATGTCTGGGGTTTCTGTTCTGTTCCACTGATTTATGTGTCTGTTTTTGTGTCAGTACCATACTATTTTGATTGTTACGGCTTTGTAATACAACTTGAAGTATGGAATTGTGATGCCTCCAACTTTGCTTTTCTTTGATTTTCTTTTTCTTTGATTTGTTTTGGCTATACAGGGTCTTTTGTGGTCTCATACAAATTTTAGGATTGTTTCTTTTAGCTCTGTGAAAAATGCTCTTGGTATTTTGATAGGGATTGCATTAAATGTATCAATTGCTTTGGATAGTATAGACATTTTAATAATATTTGTTCCTCCGGTCCCTGAGCATGGACTGTCTTTCCATTTCTTTCTGTCATCTATAATTTCTTTCATCAGTGTTTTATAGTTTTTCAGAGTACAGGTCTTTCACCCTTTGGTTAGGTTTATTTCTGGGTATTTTACTTGTTTTGGTGCAACTGTAAATGGGTTTGATTCCATAATTTCTCCTTCTACTGCTTCATTATTGGTATATAAAAATTCAACAGATTTCTGTACATTGATTTTGTATCTTGCGACTTTACTGAATTCATTGATCAGTTCTAGCAATTTTTTGGTGGTGTCTTTCGGGTTTTCTGTATACAGTGTTATGTCATCTGCAAATAGTGAAAGTTTGACTTCCTTGCTGATTTGGATGTGTTTTACTTCTTTTTGTTGTCTGATTGCTGTGGCTAGGACTTCCAGTACTATGTTGAATAAAAGTGGTGAGAGTGGACATCCCTGTCTTGTTCCTGACCATGGAGGAAAAGCTCTCAGTTTATCCCCATTGAGGATGATATTAGCTGTGGGTTTTTCATATATGACCTTTATAATTATGATGAGGTATGTTCCCTCTAAAGCTATTTTGTTGAGGGTTTTTATCATGAATGCATGTTCTACTTTGTAAAATGCTTTTTCTGCCTCTATTGAAATGATCATATGGTTCTTATCCCTCCTTTTATTAATGTGATGTATTGTATTGATTGGTTTATAAATGTTGAACCATCTTTTAGGTCTTTCTTGAATTCATCTCCCTAATATTGAAAAGAAATTAACCATGTTAGTATCTAGGGTAAGAGCATTCGCAGGAGAAGATAGTGCAAATACAAATTTCCTGAGGCAGAATTGAGCTTGGAAAATAGAAAAATAGAAAAAAAGAGACCTTTGAGTTTAATAAAAGAAGGGATTCATAGGAAATGTTCCCAAAGAGGTTGGAAAGACCCAGGTCATTTAAGACTTTAAAGGAATTTGATTTTTATTCTAAATGAAGTAGGAAACCATTGAAGTATTTTAAAGAGGGTTGGCATGGTCCAGTTTATGTTTTTAAAGTTTATAGACCTAGGTTATATTTTGTAGGTTGAGCCTCTGACGTTCTCATGGATTGAATATTGGGGTTTAAGGAAACAAAGGGATCAAGAATGGCTCATTTGTTTTTGGCTTGAATAATTGATCCTGTTTAGTTCTAGGGATACTCCTATTTTGCTGTGGTGCTGTGCCTTGGGTGGCTCAGATTTCTGCAGTGGCTGCAGTGGTAACCTCTACTTAGGTTCCAGAATTTCTAATTTACACTCAAATGCTCAGACATTTATTTGGCATATCCGGGCCAGGTAAAATCAGAAAGACTTATGAGCTTAGCAATATGCTGTGCTGGAACTAGTCCTCTCCCACCAAGGTGTCATGTTTTTGGATTTATGAGACAACTCTAAATTTTTAAGAAGCTATGTGAATGTGAGGAGTGCACTGTTAAGTCCACATAAGTAAGAAGATTCTGCCTTGGCTCTTTGCTCCAGTTTTTCAATCTTGTACGCCTATAGAAGCAAATTCAGATGTATTCAGGGACCAAAAGGTAATATAAATTATTGAAATGGGACATAATATAAATGATTGAAGTGGGACAGTCTAAAGCACTCACATTCATTGAAAAGCAAAACAAATGCCATGCAGATAAATAAAAATATAGTAGACCATATTTATACCTCAGGAAGCAAATTCTTGAGTTGAGGGGGTAGGGGTGGAGTGGAAAGACAGAGAAGTGATGTCAACTTTGTGGCTATACAAGATGTTTCTCATCTTAGTCCTTCCCACACACCCCCAACAATAAATATGTGGCATCCATATACGTACAAGAGTGCCTTTGTGGGAGCTATGGGATTTCCCACTGGACACCAAGGACCTGGAAAGAATCTTGCCCATCCCTACAACATATAATAGGCAGACAGGCCTTGTTCCTGTTTGTGGACACTGAAGTGATCCATGAATCAGCTCTTTTTTTTTTTTTTTTTTTTAAAGATTTTATTTATTTATTTGACAGGATAGAGACAGCCAGCGAGAGAGGGAGCACAAGCAGGGGGAGTGGGAGAGGAAGAAGCAGGCTCAAGCGGAGGAGCCTGATGTGGGGCTCGATCCCATAACGCCGGGATCACGCCCTGAGCCGAAGGCAGACGCTTAACCGCTGTGCCACCCAGGCGCCCCCATGAATCAGCTCTTGACCGAGGTCTGGGAGCCCTTGGGGAATACTAACTCAGACAGTCACCAACAAAGAAGAAAGCCTTTGTGAAAGTCTAGGTGCACAGAGAATGCAGCACTCTATTGGAGCAAACAAAATATGAATTTGAACATCCTGGAGTGGGTTGTGGCTCCTACTTCAAATGTGAAGACAACACAAAATTCAAAGGAACACCAATAATCAAAGAAACATGACACTACCACAGGATCATGATAATCTTCCAGTTACCAAACCCAAAAACATGGAGATCTACAACTTATAAAGAGTTCTGAATAGCTGTTGTAAGGAAATTCATTGAACTATAAGAAAAATTCAAGAAGACACTGAAAGACAATTCAACAAAACTAGGAAAACAATGAATGAACAAAACAAGAAGTTTAATAATGAGATAGAAACCATGAAATGGAACCAAACAGAAACTCTGGTACTGAAGAATTCAGTGAGTCAAATGAAAAATACCCCAGTAGCAGGCTTGATCAAGCAGAAGAAGGAATCAGTGAGAATTAAGACAGGAACTTTGAAATTATCTAGTCAGAGGGGAACACAGGAAAAAGAGTGAAGAAAGCCTACATGATCTAAATGATATCATCAAAAGGATCAATTTGTGAATTATTGGAGTTCCATAAGCAAAAGAGAATGAGAAGGGAAGAAAGCTTATGTAAAGAAATAAAAACAGAACTTCCCAAATCTGGGGAGAGATTTGGATATCCAAGTTCATGAAGCTTGTAAGTCACCAAACAAAATCAACTTAAAGAAATGCTCTCCTGGGGCACCTGGGTAGCTCAGTCAGTTAAGCATCTGCCTTCTGCTCAGGTCATGATCCTGGGGTCCTGGGATTGAGTCCCTCATCCAGCTTCCTGCTGGGCAGGGAGTCTTCTTCTCCCTCTGCTGCGCTCTCTCTCTCTCTCTCTCTCTCTCTGTCAAATAAATAAATAAAATCTTAAAAAGAAGAAAAGAAGAAAAGAAATCCTCTCTTTTCTACTCAACATAGTACTGAAAATCCTAGCCTGAACAATTAGACAATAGAAATTAAAGGCATCAGTATTGGGAAGGATGAAGTAAAATTGTCTTTATTTATAGATAACATAGTTTTATATGTGGAAATCCTAGGGATGCCTGGGTAGCTCAGTCGGTTAAGCACCTGCCTTTGGCTCAGGTCATGAGCTCACGGTCCTGGGATCAAGTCCCACATCGGGCTCCTTGTTCAGTGGGGAACCTCCTTCTCCCTCTGCCTGCTGCTCTCCCTGCTTGTGCTCTCTCTCTGACAAATAAATAAATAAAATCTTAAAAAAAAAAATCCTAAAGACAATACCAAAAAACTGTTAGATCTAATTAATGAATTCAGTAAAGTTGCAAGATGTAAAATCAACATACAAAAATTAGTTGCATTTCTATCACTAACAGTGAGTTATCTGAAAAAGAAGCAATCACATTTGCAATAGCATCAAAACAATAAGGAATAAATTTAACCAAAGAGGTGAAAGATCTCTACAATGTAAACTACTAGACATTGATTAAAGAAATTGAAGAAGATACAAATAAATGAAAGATATCCTGTGTTTGTGGATTGGAAGAATTAATATTGTTAAATGTCCATACTATCCAAAGCCATCTATACATGCAATGTAATCCCTACCAATATTTTGATGGCATTTTTTACAGAAGTAGAAAAAACAATCCTAAAATTTGTATGGAATCATGAAAGATCATGAATAGCCAAAGCAATCCTGAGAAAGAACAAAGCTGGAAGTATCACACTCCCTGATTTCAAATGATATTACAAAACTATAGTAATCAAAATAGTATGTATAGGCATACAAAAAGACATATATATCAGTGGAACAGAATTGAGAGCCCATATATAAACCTACACATATATAGTCAATTAGTTTATGACAAAAGAGCCAAAAATACTCAATGGGGAAAGCATAGTCTCCTAATAAATGGTTTGGGGAAAACTGGACACTATCATGTACCATACACGAAAGTCAGCTCAAAATAAATTAAAGACTTAAATGTAAGACCTGAAACCATAAAACTCCTAGAAGAAAACTTAGGGGTAAGCTCCTTAACATTGGTCTTCAAGATGGTTTTTTGAATTTGACAGAAAGAGCAAAGGAAACAAAAGCAAAAATCAGTAAGTGGGAATATATCAAATTCAAAAGCTTCTGTACGGCACAGGAAACCATAAATAAAATGAAGAGCAACCTATGGAATGAGAGAAAATATTTGCAAGTCATATATCTGATAAGGGGTTAATTTCTAAAATATATAAAGAACTCATTTAATTGCAAAGAACCCCCCAGATAATCCAATTTAAAAATGGGCACCTGGGGTGCCTGGGTGGCTCCGTTGGTTAAGCATCTGCTTTGGCTCAAGTCATGATCCTAGATCCTGGGAATAAGCCCCATGTCCGGGTCCGGCTCCCTGCTCAGGAGGGAATCTGCTTCTCCCACTCCTTCTGCCCCTCCGCGCCCCCCCCCCCCAGTAGTGCACGCCTGCTCACTCTGAAATAAAAACAAATAAAATCTTTAAAAAAAAAGAAATGGGCAAAGGATCTGAATAGGCATCAAAGAAGATACCCAAACAGCCAACAGCAAAGGTGCTCAACATCACTAATCACCAAAGAAATGCACATCCAGACCACAATAAGATAACAACCACCTCATGCCTGAGAGAATGCCTTTCATCAAAAGGACAATAAATAGCAAGTGGTGGGGAGGATGTGGAGCAAAGGAAAGTCTTGTGCACTGTTGGTAGGAACGTAAATTGGTACAGCCACGATGGAAAATAGTATGGAGTTCCTCAAAAAATTAAAAATAGAACCTTCCATATGATCTAGCAACTTAATGTCTGGGTATATATCCAAAAAAAAAAAAAATCACTCTCTCAAAAAGATATCTGTATCCCCATGTTCATTGTAGCATTAATACTGTAGCCAAGACATGGAAACAACCTAAGTGTCCTGCAGGTGAATAGATGAAGAAAAGTGGTAGATATATACAATGGAATATTATTCAGCCATAAAAAATAAGGAAATTCTGCCATTTGCCACAACATAAATGGACCCTGAGAGCATTATAGTAAGTCAGAGCAAGAAAATACTCTCTGATCTCACTTATATGTAGAATCTAAAAAGACCAAGCACATAGAAAAGAGATAAAATATGTGGTTTTCAAAGGTGGGGAATGGAGAAATTGGGTTGGGTTAAGATGTTCAAAAGGTACAAACTTCCAGTTATAAGATTAATAAGTACTGGGATGTAATGTGTACAATATGATGACTATAATGCTGTTAATTTCTTCTCATTATAAAAGATTGAGTGCTGATATATTTAAATTCAGTGATAAATATTTTAAGAGGAAATGCAAATCACTTGTAATTCTACCTAGAGCTAACTAATTTGTCATTATATAATTGTTCAGACTTCGTTCTCTGTGTCTTCAAGAAAAGAATTTTCCAATTTAACATAAGTGTGAAAATCTTTTAAAATCAACTAATGTTGATCTTTATCATTATTTTCAATGGTAACATAACATCCTTGTGAATGGTATACCATAAATTACTTTTCTGGCCCCCTTTTGTTAAGGATGTGGTATTTTCCATTTCCTGTTATTTTAACCATAAGTAGTATGTTGTCACTTTTACGCCATCTCTGTGTTTACTGTTCTTTGAGAAGAACAAATACATATTGGTTTAGAACATTAGATACTAACATTCCTATTTTCCCTTGAAATTCTATTCATTCTATACTACACAAAATGCATGACAGAATTTGGAGATTGAATGAAGATTCACAGAGACATAAACTGTATCCCAGAAATACACATTGTCTGCTAGAGAAATTTAGTTATTTAACATATTGAATCATTAAAACTGTTTAAGGTCTAGTATGTATCAAGCATTTTTCTAAAGTAGAGTTTCATAGCCATTATATTTCTGTTTTAGCTTGCAGTTGTCTTTTTAAGTCAGGGTTTTCTTTATGGAGAATAAAAAACATAAAACATTAAATTCACCATTTCAACAGTGTTTAAATGTGCAATTCCCTAGTGTTATGTATTTTACAGTGCTTGTAAAACTTATCTCCAGATCTTTTTTACCTTGCATTAAACACCTCTTCTTTCGTCCTTCCCCTCTGCCCCTGGTAACCGCCATTCTACTTTCTGTTTTTGTGAATTTGACTACTTTATGTAAGTGTAAGTGGAATCATTCAGTATTTGTCTTTTTGTGACCAGCTTATATATCTTAGCGTAATGTCCTCAAGATTTATCCATGTTGTACCATATAACAGCATTTATATTTTTTTAATAGGCTAGGAATTTTAGACTTTGAGATTAGCTTGGCATACTTTGGGTAATTCTGTTGACAAGTTTATTTCTTTTTTTTTAATGTTTTAATTTTAAGTTTATTTGTGGATTTTTATTTTTGTTTTTTTTTAAATGATTTTTATTATATTATTGTAGTCACCATACAGTACATCCCTGGTTTTTGATGCAAAGTTCGATGTTTTATTAGTTGCGTATAATACCCGTGCACCATGCAATACGTGCTCTCCCCACCACCCATCACCAGTCTATCCCATTCCCCCACCCCCCTCCCCTCTGAAGCCCTCAGTTTGTTTCTCAGAGTCCATAGTCTCTCATGCTTCATTCCCCCTTCTGATTACCCCCCCCTTTCTTTATCCCATTCTTCTACCGATCTTCCTAGTTCTTATGTTCCATAGATGAGAGAAACCATATGATAATTGTCTTTCTCTGCTTGACTTATTTCACTTAGCATTATCTCCTCCAGTGCCGTCCATGTTGCAGCAAATGTTGAAAAATCGTTCTTTTTGGTAGCTGAGTTAATATTCCATTGTATATATGGACCACATCTTCTTAATCCAGTCATCTGTTGAAGGGCATCTCGGCTCCTTCCACGATTTAGCTATTGTGGACATTGCTGCTATGAACATTGGGGTGCATATGGCCCTTCTCTTCACTACGTCTGTATCTTTGGGGTACATACCCAGCAGTGCAATTGTTGGATCATAGGGTATTTCTATTTGTAACTTTTAAAGGGACCTCCACACTGTTTTCCAGAGTGGCCGTACCAACTTGCATTCCCACCAACAATGTAGGAGGGACCCCCTTTCTCCACATCCTCTCCAGCAATTGTTGTTTCTTGCCTTGTCAATTTTTGCCATTCTAACTGGCGTAAGGTGGTATCTTAGCGTGGTTTTGATTTGAATTTCCCTGATAGCTAATGATTTTGGACATTTTTTCATGTGTCTGTTAGCCATTTGTATGTCTTCATTGGAAAAGTGTCTGTTCATATCTTCTGCCCATTTTATGATTTGTTTATTTGTTTCTCGTGTATTGAGTTTGAGAAGTTCTCTTTAGATCTTGGATACCAGTCTTTTATCTGTAGTATCATTTGCAAATATCTTCTCCCATTCTGGGCTACCTCTTAGGTTTTTTGACTGTTTCCTTGGCTGTGCAGAAGCTTTTTATCTTGATGAAGTCCCACAAGTTCATTTTTTATTTTGTTTCTCTTGCCTTTGGAGGTGTGTCATGAAAAAGGTTGCTTTGGCCAATGTTGTAGAGGTTGCTGCCTATGTTCTCCTCTAGGATTTTGATGGATTTCTGTCTCACATCGAGGTCTTTCATCCATTTGGAGTTTATCTTTGTATATGGTGTGAGAGAGTGGTCACGTTTCATTCTTTTGCATGTAGCTGTCCAATTTTCCCAGCACCATTTATTGAAGAGACTGTGTTTTTTCCACTGGATGTTTTTTCCTGCTTTGTCAAAAATTAGTTGCCCAAAGAGAACAAGTTTATTTCTGAATCACAGAATGGATATTCAAAACTTTGAACTTTGGAAAAATATTTATAAGAACTTTTTATATTTCACAAAATGTTAAGCAGTTTGTGCCAGTTACTGGTCTTTGGGGAGAATTCATAGATGAAAGCCATGGAAAACAGGAAATCATAATATATTGTGATGATAGATATAATGGAGATATGAACAGGATTCAATGGGAGCTTGAAGACTGGGAGGCACCCAAGTCTACATGGAATTAAGATAGGCTTCATAGACTAGACCCTTTCACTATTTCTTACAGAGAACTAAGAGAAGAAAGCATTGCAGGTATTCTTAGTAGAGAAAATAGAATATGAAAAGTCATGAAGGTGTGAAATATTAAGGTATATTTGAGAAACTATCAGAAATTTAGTATTGTTGGAACATATAATATTCAAGGTGAATTCTGAAGGATAAAGCTGGTGGGGCCTTGGGTGCTATGCCACTAATTAAAATTTTTATTCTGTAGACATAGGGAGCAGGAAAGTGACATGACCCAATCCATATTTCAGGAAGATAATGCTGGCTCTGTTAACAACGGAGAGACTAGACCAAAAGACCAGTAAGGAATCCATTAGATAGATCCAGAAGGGAGTACTCTCTAAATTTAAGAATTAAGCGTACTCGTAGAACTTGAATGAAATAAATGTCAATATATATGTAATCTGTCTTTTTTGGCTGTCACGCACTGTCTACAACTCTTTCCAGCCCCTAAACTAGCTAGTCCTGGCACTAGGCAGCTTTGAAATGTTTTTTAAGAAAATGTCCCTGTTTTGACAGACAAGAGTAGGAGCACCTGGAGTTACAGTAGACTTTACAGCTCCTTGGGGATTTCTCACGTAGACAACATGAGATCAACAGAGCCCTGTGCAAATAAGTTTTATAAGCAAATGACCATTTTTTTCCATTATAGATTCCATCACTCCAAAGAAAGTACCATTTGTTACAACTAGTATTTCCTCTTTTACCTGTATCACTGATTTTAAAATATTTCATTGGACATTTAAATTATAGCAGCTTTAATATCAGTCCTTGTATTTTACAGTTTCAGAACTCTGCTTCTCATCATTTTGGCATGAAAATATCCCATGCAGTCATCATACTACTTCTAATTTAAAAGGTTGCTATAAGCTACATCAGGAATACTGTCCTAGCATAAAAACTACACGTCTCTTCTTTCTTGAAGCAGATTTTAACTTCGGAGATTAGTTCTGTTGGTTATTGATATTGAGTCATTTTTAGGAAGTTATGTGGTTACTGTCAACTCATCACTTTCATCAGCCAGTCACTTAACTAACCTTCTTACCGTCTCGGAACATCTGTGTCATGCATCTTCGTCATTCTCTCCCTTCTAACTCAGTTCTCAGATGCTTTACTTCATTCTCTGCAGGACTGGGAAAGATCAGCACATACACAATTCCTGGTAGTGCTGGGCTTCCCTTTAGTAACTGCTTCCAAACTACATGCTAATTTAAATTATATTCTGAGGCTTATGTTTTAAATTATGGATTTCATGTGTAAAAACATTTTCCTCCTTGTTCATAAACAATAATGTAACTAGTTTCATAGAACTGAAGGCAGGGGAGTGTTCACTTTGGGGGAGGGTCTTTTTTCTTTTTCTTCTTCTTCTTCCTTCTTCCTTTGTCTTCCTTCGTCTTCCTTCTTCTTCCCTTTTTTTTTTTAAATCACTGATCCACTCCCATGTTGTTTTTCTTTGCTAATCATGACCTTACTTTCAGGATGCAGTAGATCCTGTCAGCATCTCAATGGAGATAAGAGACCTTTAATACACTTTAAATATAATATTTTTCTTTGCATTGAGTCAAGAAGATGCTGATTTCTCAGCAGGAGGAAAGACTCTGGAACCACACGATAGTTTATATTGTGAAACCCCTTTACAGTGCGTTTTGGTCATCGTATTGTAACAAAACAAACAGTCCTTAGCCACATGAGTCTAGGGAAATAAGACTTCTGACTGCAGGATTCTTGAGTAGAGGTTAAAAGATATAGTTGGAGAGAAATATAAAACCCAGGGTATAATTGGGTTTCTTCCGAATTTCTGTTCTCACAACCTGAAGTCGAAGGAAAATTAGTATTCGTTAAGTACCTTCCATATGCCAGATTCACAGCTATACTGAAGTATATTATTTGTAAGTGTCTCAATCTTAACAACTACTTTGGGAAGTTTAAGAATTTGTACTATCATTTCATAGATAAGAAAAACGAAGTTCGGGAAATCACTTGTCTCAAGTCACACAGGTAGTATATGGCGACATTGAATCCAAAGCACATGTTCTTAGTCTGATAGTACACCTCAAGAGGTTTTTATTTATCTATTGTTATCTGTTGTTCTATTCTTTTTAAAAATTTAAACAATAGCAGGGGCACCTGGGTGGCTCAGACAGTTGAGCATCCAACTCTTAGTTTCGGCTAAGGTCGTGATCTCAGGGCCCTGGGATCAAGCTCCACATCAGGCTCCACACTTAGCAGGGAATCTTCTCGAGATTCTCTCTCTCCTTCTGCCCCCTCCCCTCTGCTCATGCGCGTGCTTTCTCTCTAAAATAAATAAATAAATCTTAAAAAAAAAATTTAAGCAATGCCAGAAGTAGAATAAAGCAAGAAAAGCTCAAAAGTTAAGTGCTTAGGAAATAATCATTATTTGGAGTAAGGATTGATTCCTGTCATATTTCTATGCACATATACAAAAGGGAAAATGGGGAAATAATGGCATCATAACAACATGCCATTTTGCATAAAAATTGAGTTTAATTTTACTTGATTTTAACAGAATGAACAAATGGAATTTCAACGGAATATTTCTTTACTGTACAGGAGAATTTCCAAGACTTCCTTTCAAGGATAAGAAAAAAGATTAAGAGATTTGGGTCATGTATTTCAATAACAATCATTCTTAATTCACCCCATGCTCTAAAAAATTAGGAAATTAACACTTCTCACGGACATTTAAATACATTTTTCTCATCTTGGCTTCTCTGAGGTTTGTATCATTTACATTTTATTTTAACTGTAATTCCCAAATTTACTTAGTCTAGGTTCTATATTTAAATTCAGTGGTTATCACTGTCCTTTATCACATTTTCTCTTTACTTTCCTGAATTCTTTGCTTTCTTTTTTTGTTGCTTATTGAAAGTTCTCTTTTGTTATAATTTTTAAATTTTTTAAAAGATTTTACTTTTTTATTTGAGAGAGAGAGACTGCCTGTGAGGATGAGCGGGTGAGGATGGCAGAGGGAGAGGGAGAAGCAGAGTTCCTGCTGAGCAGGGAGCCCAACACGGGGCTCAATCCCAGGACCCTGTGATCATGACCTAATCCAAAGGCAGCTCCCTAACCAACTGAGCCACCCAGGCGCCCTATGAATTTATCTTTAATTGGCTTTTTCAGGAAAGATTTATGGATATTGAATTCTTCTTTTCATTTTTGTTTGTTTTTGCATGCCTGATGTTTATTCTGCCATTTTACTTGAAGAAGTACTTAGCTGGTTATAAAATTCTTGGATGTGTTTCTTCTAATGTAGAGTGAGTAAATATTCTCTGATACCTTTCCTACCCCCACCTTATCTGAAACCTGGTTTTCTCCTTCTAGACAATAATGTAGGGTGAAATGGCTTTGGTCTGCTTTTCCATAGCCTGAGGGAGGTAAGGAGAAGGAACAGTACTCAGTTAGGGCCATGCACAGTCTTTGTTGTACAACCTGGACTCAGTTTTTTTGTGTTCTGAAATTTGATAAAATGTCACATGTTCATCCTGGTAGGAGTGATTAGGATTCAGATCATTTGTGAAATTCTTTAGTGATCCCCACATAATGACCTATCCTGGTCATTTTCTTGCCTGTACTGAGGCTTCTGTAGGTAAGTATTTCTCTGATTTTCATTTTGTAAGCTTCCAATTCACCCTTCAATCTTATTTTCTCTAAGTTTGGTGTTATTACTCAGAATCTTCACCATTTTGTCAACTCATTTCTGACTTTGATACTGTTTCTGGCATTAGAACACAGTTAAGAACTCCTCCGTTGCCCACCAGCATTTTTGTTTCATTTCCTTATCTGTAGCTCAAAATAAGGTTGTGTCCTTTGTCTTGTTTGGCTCTTGCAAGTGAATATTTGCACGCTTTTACAGTGTTTCATTTATTTCTTCTTTTTTTTTTTTTTAAGATTTTATTTTATTTATTCGACAGAGATAGAGACAGCCAGAGAGAGAGGGAACACAAGCAGGGGGAGTGGGAGAGGAAGAAGCAGGCTCATAGCAGTAGAGCCTGACGTGGGGCTCGATTCCATCACGCCGGGACCACGCCCTCAGCCGAAGGCAGACGCCCAACTGCTGTGTCACCCAGGCGCCCCTCATTTATTTCTTCTAAGTATTGGAGAAGACATTCTGAAATCTCTCACCTTTAGGCAAAATTACCATATTTAATTTTAAAAGCAATCTATATGATTTCACTTAATCTGGAATCTAAAGAAAAAAATGAATGAACAAATAGAAACAGACTTACAAATACAGAGAACAAACTGATGGTTGCCAGAGGGGTGGGTGGGTGGGGAGAAGGGCAAATAGGTAAAGGCGATTAAGAGGTAAAGACTTCCCATTATAAAATAAATCATGGAGATGGAAAGTCCAGCATAAGGAATATAGTTGATAATATTACAGTAACATTGTATGGTGACAGATGGTGACTACACTTACCTTGGTGAGCATTGAGTAATGTATAGAATTGTTAAAATCAATATGTTGTACTCCTGAAGCTAATATAGTATGTCAACTATACTTTAATAATAAAAATGTTTTTCAAAAGAGAATGCAATTTAAGCAGTGTGCTACAATAGACCACTGTGTCAGGTGTGGGCCAAGAGTAGCCTCATCTTGTTATCTCAGTTTTCTGAATAAATATCACTTCCTTGTGTTCCATGATCTGGAAAGGTTTGGGAAACACTGATCTAAACTCCAGGACCTGAAATCCACATGTTTTGTTCTTTTAACAACAACAACAAAAAATTTTTTTTGTTTTGGATACAGATAACCTAGGATACATTCTCTGTATCTCTGTAGGGTATTTAAGAAGTTTTGGTTCATAGTTAGAATAATTAAAACTAGCAGATGAAAGTTGTAATTACTGGTTTCGCACAATTGTTTTTTAGAGTTGTATTTTTTATTGAATAATTGATATACAATATTGTATTGGTTTCAGATGTACAACATAGTGATTGAATATTTGTATACATTATGAAATGGTCACCACACTAAGTTGTTACCATATGTTACCACACATAGCTGTTACAGTGTTGTTGACTGTATGCTATATATCACAACTCTGTCTTATTTATTTTAAAACTAGAATATTGTACCTCTTTTTTTTAAGATTTTATTTATTTATTTGACAGAGAGACAGCCAGTGAGAAGAGGGAACACAAGCAGGGGGAGTGGGAGAGGAAGAAGCAGGCTCCCAGCGGAGCAGGGAGCCCAGTGCGGTGCTCGATCCCAGGACCCTGGGATCATGCCCTGGGCCGAAGGCAGACGCTTAATGACTGAGCCACCCAGTCGCCCCTAGAATATTGTACTTCTTAATTCCCTCTTCCTATTTCCGCCATCACCCACCCGCCTCTGCAACCATCAGTTTGTTCTCTGTATTTATGAGTCTTTTTCTGTTTTGTTTGTTCATTTGTTTTGTTTTTCAGATTCCACATGTGAATGAAGTCATATAGTATTCTTCTCTGTCTGACTTCACTTAGCGTAGTACCTTATAGTCCATCCATATTGTTGCAACTGGCAAGATTTCTTTTCTTTTTTGTTTAATGGTTGAGTAATATCACATTGTGTACATTTCCCATTGTGTACATTTTCTTTAGCCATTCATCTGTTCATGGACACTCAGGTTGCTTCCATATTGTGGCTATTGTAAATAATGCTGTGAGAAACTTAGGAGTACATGTGTCTTTTTGAATTAGTTTTTTTCATTTTCTTTGGATAAATACCTGAAAATGGAATTGCTGGATCATATGGTAGTTCTCTTTTTAATTGGGGGGGGGGGGGTGTCCATTACCATTATCTTTTTTTTTTTTAAGATTTTATTTATTTATTTTGAGAGAGAGAGCATGAGTGGAGAAAGGAGCAGAGAGAAAGGCAAAGGGAATCTCAGGCAGACTCTGTACTGACCGCATAGCCCAGTGTGGGCCTGATCCCATGACCCCTGAGATCATGACCTGAGCGGAAACTAGGAGTTGGACACTTAACCGACTGAGCCACCCAGGCACCCCTTCATTACGATTTTCCATAATGGCTGCACCAAATTTACATTCCCTTTTCTCTACATCCTCACCAACACTTGTTTTTTTCTAGTCTGTGTGATAATAGCCATTCTGACAGGTGTGAGGTAATACCTTACTGTGGTTTTGATTTGCATTTTCCTGATGGTTAGTGATGTTGAGCATCTTTTCTTGTGCCCATTTTTTTGCTCTTGTGTCCATTTTTTAATTAGATTTTTAAAATTTATTTTCATGAGTTCTTTGTGTATTTTGAATGTTAACCCTTTATCAGTAAAATTACATATTTTAAGTGTTCATGTAATCTGGTTATATTGAAAATTTAACACGAGTCTGTTCATTCAGTAAGTATTTATTGAATACCTATTTTAGACTCTAAGGAGGGTTGTATAAACAAATATATTAAAGCATGATCAAAATAAAAAATGGGAGCATATACACAAAGCCATGTGTGTGGCCACACTGTACCACACACATATTGACTACAACTCAAGTTGTGCTGGGCAGTTGGCCATGTGTAAAAGTAGCACAGAATTCTAGCAGTGGTCAAATTATATGAGACATAAAGCAATTGGTGAGCAGGGTTGGCGAGGAGGTTGTGATATCAGAAAAACTGGATAGCAGTTGATAAGACATGGAGAAATGTAAGTAAGTGAGTAATATTGAAGCATAAATTAAAATGGATAATGGGAAAGGGAAAGCCATAATCATAGCTCAGGTACCATGTTAAAGAATTTAGCCTTTATCCTATATTACTTATATATTTCCATATAACAAGTTATCCCAGATTTAGTCACCTAAAAAAAAATTATTATCTCTGCTTCTGATGGTCAGATTTGGGAATCCTTTAGCTTTGTGCTTCTGACCCCAGTCCTCTTATGAGACTGCAGTTAAGATGTCAGCTCAGGCTGCAGCCATCTGAAGCTTGATTGTGGGTTCAAGAGCTGGGCCTGCCTGCAGGGTCTGAGTCACCACGGGATAGGGGACACAAGACAAGCACAGGACAAGTCCTCCAGGAACAGATGACTAACTCGCATAGCTGTTGAGTAGAGTCCTCATTTTTTCATTGGCTATTTGCAGGAGCCTTTACTTCCTCACAGAATGGGCCTCTCTCTAGGCTTCTCATAGCATCGCAGCAAGATTCCCATAGAGTGAATGATCCATCCCAGGGTAAGAGGACACTGAAAACAGAAGCCACAGTATTTTTTTTAAAAGATCTTATTTATTTATTTGAGAGAGAGAGAGCACGAGACGGGTGAGGGTCAAAGGGAGAAGCAGACTCCCCATTGAGCAAGGGAGCCCGATGCAGGACTCATCCCTGGACTCCAGGATCATGACCCGGCAGTTGGTTAGCCAACTGAGCCACCCAGGCACCCCTGAAGCCACAGTATTTTTTATAACATGATCTTGGAAGTGATTTACATCATTTCAACCATCTTATCTTATATTGGTCACACAGATCACCACTGCTGTAGTATAGAAAGAGTCTATAAATGGTATGACTACCAGGTTGTGGGGACCAGAGGGGGCCATGTTGGAGGCCAGTTCTCCTATCCTGGAAGCAATAAAGAGCTAGTAAATATTTTAAGTATAGAAGTGACATTTATATTTGCATTTCAGATACATGATTCTGCTGCCGAAAATGAGGTGTAGGGACAAAATTAAAGTCGTGAAAACACTGTAGTAATCTAAAGTTTTTAAGACCCTGAAATAAAGCCACACTTACGAGGTTTTTGAGATTTTTGAGAAATATTTAAAAGATAGAAAAGGCATAATTTATTGGTTGCTGATTGAATATGGTGAGTTAGGAAGTAGAGGAGTTAAGGATGACTATTAGGTGTCTGCGTTGAGAAACTAGGTGGATACTGATGTGGTCCACTGAGATGCAGGACAGTAAAATAGATCTATCCAGTAGACATTTGGATATCTGTAGTTCTGAAGCTCAAACAGAAGGGAATGGATAATAAAAATGAGAAGAGCTTACAGCTATTGCTAGGGAATTCAGCACACGGATGAGGAGGAAATGATCCTGTAAAAGAGATGAAGGAGAATTGTTAGGAGCTAGATAGTAAACCAGCAAAGTGTGATTTTATAGAAGCCAGGAGAGAATTCAGTGTTGAGGAAAACAAGGTAGTACAGCATCCTATAATCATTAAAATATAAAGCTCAGTGAAGCTCTGAAGTATAGTCTGAAAAGCCTAAACTAAATGCTTTAATATAGTTGTTATGGTGACCCTAACCTCAGTGTGAAAACAAAATATAAATAGTTTTTTCCAAGATAGTAGTGTTAGGATCTAATGATCCCCTTTCCATTACCCCCTCCAGAATACACATGCACACGCACATACATGCGTGCACATGTGCATCTATTCTCCCATACACACAGAGCCCACACGGCTTTAGAAGACAAAATTAGCTGCTTCTCCACCCCTTCCACATCTTACTATAATGGACAATAAAAGGAGTCAACAAACTTTTTTTCATAAAGGGCCAGATAGAAAAGGTGTTGGGCTTTGTGGGTCATACGGTCTCTTTTACGACTACTCAGCTGTGTCATGGTAGTGTAAGAGCAATCCTAGACAGTATGTAAATAAATACATATGGCTGTGTAACAATACAGCTTTATTTACAAAAACAAGTGGAACAGGAGTTTTACTCCTAGGTACGTACTCACAATAATTGAAAGCAGGAACTCAAACAGATACTTGTACACCATTGTTCATAGCAGCATTATTTACAGTAGCCAAAGGGTGGAAGCACCCTAAGTATTCATCAGCAAATAAATGGATAAACAAAATGTGTGTATATGTATATATACTATGGAGTATTATTCAGCCTTTAAGAGAAATGAAATTCTGGCATATGCTACCATATGGATGAACCTTGAAATCATGATGATGAGTGAAAGAAGCCGAACACAGAAGGACAAATATTACATGGTTCCACTTGTCTGGGTACATAGAGTAGGCCAAACTCATAAAGACAGAAAGTAGACCAGAGATTACCAAGGGCTGGGCAAGTGGGATATGGGGAGTTATTGTTTCATGAGTACAAAGTTTCTGTTTAAAAATATGAACAGGTTCCAGAAATGGATTGTGGTGGTAGTTGTACAACACTGTGATGTACTCAGAGCCACTGAATTGTGCACTTAATGGTTAAAATGCTAAATTTTATGTATATTTTACTACAGTTAACAACAACAACAACAGGGGCGCCTGAGTGGCACAGCGGTTAAAGCGTCTGCCTTCGGCTCAGGGCATGATCCCGGCGTTCTGGGATCGAGCCCCACATCAGGCTCCTCCGCTGTGAGCCTGCTTCTTCCTCTCCCACTCCCCCTGCTTGTGTTCCCTCTCTCGCTGGCTGTCTCTATCTCTGTCAAATAAATAAATAAAATCTTAAAAAAAAAAAAAAACAACAACAACAATAATGGTAAAATAGACAGCAGGGTAAATTTGGCTCCTGGGTTATAGTTTACTAGTCCCTAGGTTATAAACCCTTGAGTGCAGAGACTGTGTTTCTTTCAACTTAAATCCATAGCATCTAACACAGCTGTTTTATTAAAGTTGTACAGAAGCTCAGCATAGCTAAATGAAATTAAGAATTTGGGTTTTTCTTTTTTACTTGTATATTTAGTTTCATAGTCTGTTTAATGTTCATTTAGTACTTAATTTTTTATTGCAGATTGAACACATTTCCTCTATGATGTCTAAAGATCACAGGAGGAAAAAGAAAATATGTTTTTGTCACGAAGCATTAAATGACTTTAATCTTCTCCATACAGTTTTGAAAAATATCAATTCTAATGAGCTCATATTATACATAAAATGTTTATGTTTTCTCTTTGCACATGTAAATAACAGCCTTAGATTTTGCACGGTAACTGGCTTCTCTTCATGGTAGAATCTGTGACAATAAGTGGTCTGGGCGAGAAGTGGTCCTGACTGATGAGAATAGCTTTGTCTTCCTGTGCAGCTTCATGTCGATCTATAGAAATCACTAATACTGGACAGAACATCCAAAGGGTTTTTCCTAGAAGAAGATCTGTACTTTTTTCACATCACATCATTTACATTCCTTCAGGGCTATTTACAAGTATTTATTGACGTTCGTATTTTTTTAATCTAGGTCCCTCTTTACAAAGGAGGAAACTGAGAGGGTAAAGCTTGGTGAACTTCAAAGGGTTCATAGTTCTTAAGGACAGGAAGAATCTTCATGTTTCAGTTAAGAACCTTAGTCAGCTATGGCCCCAAAATTGACAAACTTCCTTTCATTTCTGGGAGAATCAATGATTGATTAACCCTAACAGAGTAAGTAGATATTATCAGTCAGCCACTGTAGTGTATAGGAGACAGAGTATGTTGTGGCATTTCTTTACTTGATAGATAGATGATTTGGGAATTTTTTGCTCTTTTGTTCTGTGTGTGGGTTTTTTTTGTTTTGGGTTTTTGTTTTGGTTTGGTTTGGTTTTTGGTGTTTTTTTTTAGACAGGGTCAGAATCAATTGAGGATGGTATTTTGTAGTTCATTGTTTAAGTAGAATTTAGTCAAGACTCTTGGCTGTTTTCAAATAATCTTCTTGAAATACGTTATTGAAATCCTAGGATGTATTTTGTGCCAGTACTAGTGCCACAGTTTACTTTTTCAAACTGTGCTTAGCTTATTAGTCAATTTAAAATGCACCCAAAACAAAATTAACTACGTTGAAGAAGAAAATTGAAATAATATAGTAGTTTCTATATAGAGAAATTCTGTAAAACTCAAACATGTCTATTTTGATGGTCTGTAAGCTGTATTTTTTACAAAATACTACATACATTTTGTGATTGGTATCAATTTTCGCATCAGCCCAAAAAGTATTCTTTTGCTGTCAGGTTAAGAATTGAAGGCTTCTCTAGAAAAGAGCTTTTTTTTCCCCTAATGCCAGTTTTTCGTATATCTCTCCAGTTTGCTGATTCTCTAGAGTGTGGTCCGTTTTGTAGCCTATCTGCAGTTTTTATTTACACTGTCTGGCAGACTGTGAAGGCTTGTGGCATTTCCTAGTGAAAAACAACTCCACGACCAATGTAGATGATTTGCCAACCTCCTCTTCATGATTTGGGTATCTTTTCTAGCAAGACACAGGTGCAAGAAGTAAGACAGAAGTCATTAAGAAGGAGCATATCTGCCCCACTTGTTTACAGAAGCTTTAATATTTATTAATTAAAGAACTTTTATTACTGAATTCTTTTTAGGAAACTTGTTCGATTGTATGGTCAATGGTAAAGAATCAGCTTTTAAGAAAAAAATGTATAATGTCTTAAAACATAACATGACGGGCACCTGGGTAGCGCAGTCATTAAGCGTCTGCCTTCGGCTCAGGACATGATCCCGGCGTTCCGGGATCGAGCCCCACATCGGGCTCCTCCGCTGGGAGCCTGCTTCTTCCTCTCCCACTCCCCCTGCTTGTGTTCCCTCTCTCGCTGGCTGTCTCTCTGTCACATAAATAAATGAAATCTTAACAAAAAAAAAAGAACATAATATGACAAGATTTACAAAAACCTGTGTCCCTTGAGATTTATGAACGATCAGTACTACTGTCGTCAAAATGTAGTTTGTAGTTGCTGAGAATTCCTATAGTCATTTCTTCTCTCTTTTTGATTCACTGGAAAGCTTTTGCTTTGATAGGTATGTGGTTCAATTATTGTAGTTTGCCTTGATCTCTAGTCACCATACTCAAATTTTTAAAGAGCTTCATGCATATGTACAGTCCACTCACTTTAAGGACTTGGGAAGGTGTGAAGAGGCTAAGGAGCTAGACTCCATATTTTCTCTTGGCCTATTTTTATTGCAAAGGAATGCAGTAAAGCATTGCAGCTTTTTGTTATCTATTGGCCACATGTGCCCAAAACCTATTCAGTCAGGCAGGTCTTTATTGAATAAAAGTAAATTTGCCTCCATTGTATCCCAAAAGATCAGGACATTGGGATCAGTTCTGTGGTCATAGTAGAGAGTCCCCACACTTTTTCTCCAGAGTTTCTTCAAGAAGAAGTATAAAATAATATTAATATGTGATGGGTCTTTGGCTTGGAGGCTTCAGTAAATTCATAAAGTGATATTGATTGTCTAGCTAAAAACTGACATCTTGGCTTAAAAGTAGTTCTTTTTGATAACCAGGAATGTGGTTTTGTTTGTTTTACTGGCTTTAAGCATTTTATTCAAAAAGTTGACATAAAAAGATAACTTGATGATTACACTTAGATCCTAATGTAAAAAGCCCTCAGGAATTCAACAAACATAACTTTTACAACTGGTTAGATTTCTAATTTTCCCAAACAACAGTACGGAACTATTGCCAGTCCTGGTTTAAAGTATATGTGATACCTACGTAAATCGCACTGATTGCGGTGTTAAGTCTCCAAGCCCAAAGAATGCCCTGATGACTTTGTCTCCAGGATTGCTCTAACTGGTGCTCCTTATTGAGTTATCTAGAGGGAAACCAGGTTCATAGTCATTTGCTTTTTTATTTTAGACACCAAAAGGTGTTCTTGGTTTATGAGTTTTAAAGACTGGGAAATTGACACAGGGAATATTATTTTTTGAGTGGGTAAATAAAGTTAAGGTAAAGCACGGAACAAAGAAGATAAAAAAGGATGGGATACATTTAAATTTATTCTGTAGTTCTGTTACCATAATAATTCACTCAAAAGGGATTCATTTTGAATTTAGTATTTAGTGTTAAAAGGAACAGAGCTGGGGCAAGTGCAGGCCAGCACTAAGTAACAATGGTGGATTGAGACCTATTGTATTTTTTAAGTGGTTCCAGGGCTGTCCAGGTGTCCTGATTTAAAGCCTGCTTCTTGAGTCAGGAAATTGTATCTTGTTCTGAGGTTTACTGTAATAAAGTGCATAGTCCTCGGGGATGGTACTGCTGGCCTCATGAATCACTTTACAGGCTGGCTGTACTGACCCAAGCCCCATGATTTATTTATGTCATACCATAGTAGGAATGGCAAATATGTAAGGCACACATGGTTTCTGGGATGGTTCCTTAACAGGAAAACTGCCGTAAATCCATAAAGTGAGATAGGGCAGAGCCAGCCACAGCTCGTGTCATGTCCAAGAGATCTCTTCCTATTTTATAGGATGTATAGTTTTAGAACTGGTTTAAGTTTAACGTTCTTCTTGGTATGTGTCCATGGGTTTCTTGTGTGCTGTGTTTTAGTCTACCCAGTCTTAGATTCATTACTTCCATCATCTTTGGTATCCAAGCTTGTGATTGCCAGTGTTGCAATAAGATTAGAATTTTACCTCGTGTTTGAACTCCATTTGATTCCCAGCACTAATAAGGAGATTCTCTTAGAATTGCACTTAGGATTTAGGCTAGTCTTAGGCTAGTCAAATATTGAGCCAAAATGGACAAGATAATAATTAATTTTTCATTTTAATCTGAATGAAATAATCTGTTAGTTTAATTAAACTTTTTATTTTTAGATAATTGTAGATCTTGTAGATTCACATGTAGTTGTGTGAAATAATACAGAGGTCCCATTGTATTCTTCAGGCAGTTTCCCCAGTGGTAACATCTGCAACACCAAGATGCGATGTTGTATACAGCAGCACAACCAGGATATGGACATTGATATGGTCAAGATACAGAACATTTCTGTCACCACAGAGATCCCTTTTTATAGTCACACCCACTCCCTTCTCATCCAACCTTCTTTATCTCTTGGCAGCCATTAATCTGTTCTCCATTTTTATAATTTTGTCATTTTAAGAATGTTATATAAGTGGAATCATACACTACATAATCTTTTCAGATTGTTTTTCACTCTGCACAATTCCTGGAGAGTAATCCGGATTGTTGCATTTATCAGTAATTCATCCCTTTTTATTACTGAGTGATATTCCATGATACGGATGTACTGCAGCTTGTTTAACCAGTCCCCTGTAGAAGGACATCAGAGTTGTTTCCAGTTTTTGTCTGTTATGGAAAAACCCCATTTAAACATTTATGTGTAGTTTTTTTTTTTTGTAACTTAAGTTTCCACTTTTCTGGAATTAATCCCCAGGTGTACAGTTGCTGGATCATATGGTAGTTGCATATTTAATATTTTAAGAAACTGTCTAACTGGGGGCTCAGTCAGTTAAGGGTCCACCTCTTGGTTTCCACTCAGGTCATGATCTCATGGGTCATGAGATCGAGCCCCGCCTCGGCTCTGCACTCAGCAGGGAGTCTGCTTGAAGATTCTTTCCCTCTGTCCCTCCTCCAACTCTCGCCCTCTCTCGTGCTCTCGCTCTCTCTCTCTGTCTCAAATAAATAAATCTTAAAAAGAGAAAAAGAAAAAAAGAAACTGCCAAACTGCTTTCCAGAATGGTGGCACCATATTATATTCTTATAGTGTGTAGGTGATCCTATCTTTCCACATCCTTGCTAGCATTTGGTATTGTCTCTGTTTCTATTTTAGCAGTTCTGATAGTTGTATAATGATATCTCATTGTGGTTTTTACTTTGCATTTCTCTGAAGGAGAATGATGTTGACGAACTTTTCATGTGCTTGTCACCTGTATATTCTTTTCAGTGAAGTATCTCTTCATGTCTTCTTTCCATTTTCTAGAGTGTTTATAGTTGAGTTTTGAGAATTCTTTATTCTGACTACGAGTCTTTTGTCAGATATGTGGTTTGCAAATATTTTCCCCCAGTCTGTATCTTATCTTTTCATCCTCTAAACAGACTCATAACTGTGACTTTAGTAATTCAGTATATCTTTCAAATTAATTTTATTTTTTAGGGCAGTTTTAGGTTAATAGCAAAATCAGGTGGAAATTACAGAGAGTCCCGATACACTGCCATCCCCACATATACAAAATCTCCCCCATATATACACAGTTTCTCCCACTATCAACTATGGATACCAGGGTGGTATAGGTTCAATCAATGAACCTACATTATGTCGTTGTTACCCAAAGTCCATAGTTTATATTAGAATGCAGTCCTAGTTTTGTACATTCTGTGGATTTTGAGAAATGTATAATGTCATGTATCAACCACTGTAGATCATAGAGAAGTTTCACTGCCTTAAAACCCTCTGTGCTCATTTATTTCTTCCTCTCCCCAACCCCTGAAAACCACTTACCTTTTTACTGTCTCCATAATATTGCCTTTTCCAAAATGTTGTGTAGTTGGAATTTTATCCTGCCTTTTCAAAATGGCTTTTTTACTTAGTAATATGTATTTGAGTTTCTTTTACATCTTTTTATGGCTTTTATAGCTCATTTCTTTTTAGTGCCAACAATATTCCATTGTCTTGATGTACCACAGTTTGTCCACTCATACTGAAGGATATCTTGATTGTTTCCAAATTCTGACAGTTGTGAATAAGGCTGCTATAAACTTCCCTGTCCAGGTTTTTGGATGTAAGTTTTGCACGACATTAAGTTTTCAGTTCATTTGGGTAAATACCAAGGAGCATGATTGCTAGATTATATGATAAGAGTAAGGGTTAGTTTTTTGGGCAGAAATTGCCAACTGTCTTACAGAGTTGCTGTACAGTTTTGCATTCCCACCAGCAATGATGAGAGTCATTTATTCTCACTAGCACTTGATATTGTCTATGTTTTGGATTTTGGCCATTCTAATAGGTGTGTAGTGATATCTCATGGTTTTAATTTGCAATTCCCTAATGACATACACTGTTGAACTTTTTTTCATATGTATATCTTCTTTGGTGAGATGTCCAAGTCTTATGCCCATTTTAAAAATCAGGTTATTAATGTTGTTGAATTTTGAGAGTTTTTTTAATATTCTGGATAACAGTCCTTTATCAGTTGTATCTTTTGCCTATATTTTCTCCCATTTTAAGGCTTCCTAGTCTCTTGATATCTGAAAATTTTAAACACATGTTTTATGAAATAATAGTATATGTTTGCTTTATAACAGATGTATCCAGAATATAAAGACTTGTATGCTTCAATTAAATAATTTAAGATTCATTTATTTTAATGGTGACACATTATTGATGAAATGTAGGGGAATCAACCAAATAGGAGAGGGATTATTTTCCAGGTTTATAAGTGTCATTTACAAATAACTTTTTAGAAGGAAACAACCAATTCCTTTTTTAAAATAAGATTAAACAATTGATAAATAAATTACTACCTAGTTTATACTGCCTCAGAAGGCCCCCAAATCCATTAGGCCACCAGTTGCAACTCAGCACAACATACTGTTCTCCCCAGAGCTTCAAAAGGCCTAAGTCTTCACCTGCCTTATTGCCTCACAGTATTCTTAGGGCACTCCAAGCCAGACTTCATAATGCACCCATGTTCTAGTCACCTCGATTTCTCAGGATAACATTTTAAGATTGAGGCCTTATCTTGGCTCGATGCTTAGTGTGACCTTTAACACATATAAGACATTTAGTGAATGGGTACTGAACTGAGCTGAACCAGCAGGAGCAAGAGGGATTAGAAGACTGAATTTTAAGTGAAAAGGATATAAAAGGCACTAAGAAAGTATAGATTTGGGAAACGTGAAAATTTTCAAATGACTAAAGCATCAGGCTAGAAATTTTGGGTTGGAGCCAAAATGAATGGTTTGAATGTCATGTAGTTTGTAAATTGATATATTTATCTTTTACATAGAATGGCGAATTTTTATAGCTAAAAGGCATTTAGAATTTATATATTTTTTAATTTTTTTTATTATATTATGTTAGTCACCATACAGTACATCCCTGGTTTTTGATGTAAAGTTTGATGATTCATTAGTTGTGTATAACACCCAGTGCACCATGCAATATGTGCCCTCCTTACTACCCATCACCGGTCTATCCCATTCCCCACCCCCTCCCCTCTGAGGCCCTCAGTTTGTTTCTCAGAGTCCATAGTCTCTCATGCTTCATTCCCCCTTCTGATTACCCCCCTTTCTTTATCCCTTTCTCCTACCGATCTTCCTAGTTCTCTTAATCCAAAGAACATCAAATTGAGATCTGTCAGTAGATCCTCAAATAATTTCTCATTCTCGTATGCCTTCAGTCTTAAAGCAGGTATCCTCAAGTACTGGCACATGCAAACAGAATTCAAAGAAATTTGCAACAATTAAAATAACACACATAAGTAGAAATTATCTGGGGTGTTTTTTGAGATTATAGCACTTGCTTTTATTCTTTCTGTTGCTTTCTCTTTATTTCTTCCAAAGTACAGCCAAATACAACTTATATTCATGATCTCCTCTGTAAGACAATGTGTATTTACAGTAGGACTATTTTAAATTTGAAATACCCTTTTTCTTTTTCAAATGTAATATTAAATGCCAGTTCAGTATGTGTACTCAGTCAGTCTCTTAGTTCTCATTGTGATAAAATTCTCGGGTATGAGAGGCAATCAAATCCTCTTACCCAGACATGTGTTTGGACAAATCAAATAATCAACTTTATAAATTGATATATAATGCGTTGTTTTTACCTTCACAAAAAGTTTTTAATTTTCTTAACTTGCTAGAGTAGTAGCAGAGATAAGGTGTCTTAAGAATTGCTACTCTGCGGAGAGTGTCATAGAAATTACCACAGGGAAGTTAACAGAACTCCCGGCCAATCAGTAGATAATAAGCCCCTTTGTTGGGGGCCTAGGTGGCTCAGTCAGGTGTCTGCCTTCAGCTCAGGTCACGATCTTGGGGTCCTGGGATCAAGCCCCACATTGGGTGCCCTGCTCAGTGGGGAGTCTGTTGCTCCCTCTCTCTTTGCCCTTCCACCCTCCTGCTTGTCACTCTCTCTTTCTCTCTCTCAAATAAATAAAATCTTTTTTAAAAAAAAATAAGCCCCTTTGTCAGCAGCGATATAATTCACAGGAAGTCATTTCATTTTCCCTCATATGACTCAAGCAAGAACATTCTGTGATAATGTTATATTTTAATCCCTATAAAATTTAATAGTATCACTGTAATCATGAACAAACCATGGAAGATGCACATTTGCTGTTTGTACTCTCTGTAGTAATTTCTTAAGTGTTACTTTGTTCTCCAAAATAATCAAGGCAGGGGTTCCAACATCAATTAGCTATTTAACTGAGATTGTAAGAATAGACTTTACTCATGTACAGCTTAGAGTTTGCTTTAAATAAAATATTGGGGTTTGGGTTCAAGATGGTGGCGTATGAAATTCATAAATTCACTCCTTCCCATGGATACAATGAATATACAACTATATATGGAATAATTTCCTCTGAAAAAGACCAGAAAACTGGATGAGCAGAGCCTCCACAAAAAAAAAAAAAAAAAAAAAAAAAAAAAAACATCAAGATGGGTAAGAGAGGGAGAGACACTGTCTTGCCAAAAAAGGACCCACCCCATTTGCAGCAGTTCACCATTATGAGGGATCTCAAAAATACTGAACTATTCCCTGATAAATGAGCAGTTTCTGCTCCACATCAGGCATACCAACCCCTGGATCCTGCAAAAGAAATAAGACTCCTAAATACCAGGTTTTGAAAAACAACAAGGACTATGTCCAGGAAAGCCATAGATCTGTAGGGAACAGAGAACCACCCACACCACCCATCCCTTAAAGGGCTCACTCACAGACTTATTCTCCCTGGGACCTAATGCAAAAACACCAGTTTGAAAAGCACATAGACCAGATGTGAAGGAGTCCCACTTACTAATCTTAAAGTGCCTGTTGCAGAGTTAGGAAACTGTTGGACTTTCTCCATGGATGGAGACGTTGGCAGATGCCATATTTGCGATTTCATCCTACCTTGCCATTGTCAGCGCCCCACATCCTCAGTGCAAGTATGTGTCACAGCCAGGTTGAGTGACAGCCTAGCCCACGTCTACTCTCCAGTGCCAGTCACATGTTGCAGCTGGGCTGGGCGACAGCCCTGCCAACCCCCTCACAATAAATATGGTCCCATCACAACGTATGGGAACACACAGTCCACACAGGGGACACCTTTGAGTGCCTAGATCTGGCAGCCAAAGGGGATTGCAGTTCTGGAATCTATGTACCATCTCCTTGAAAAGGTGACTGGCTCCTTTAAGAGTGGGAGAGGTAGTTCTTTTGGCTAATACATAGAAACAGAGTCAGGCAAAATGAGGAGACAGAGAATAATGTCCCAAATGAAAGAACAAGACAAAACATCAAAGAGAGACATTAATGAAATGGAGATAAGCAGTCCACCACCTTGTAAAGTATTCAAAGCAGTGGTCATAAGGATGCTCGCCAAACTCAACAGAAGAATGAATGAACACAGTGAGATCCTTAACAAAGAGATAGAAAGCATAAGAAAGTTTCAAACGGAAGTTACAAAGCTGAAGAATATAATAACTGAACTGCAAAATGCACTAGAGGAGTTGAATAGCAGACCGGATGAACCTGAAGATCAGATCAACAAACTAGGAGGCAAAGCGATAGAACTTACCCAGACAACGTAGCAAAACAAAAAAAGAATTCTTAAAAATGAAGATAAATTCACTTTGGGGACAATGTCAAGTGGAATGATATTTGCATACTAGGGCTCCCAGAAGAAGAAGAGAGAGAGTAAAGACCGGAAAACTTATTGAAGAAATAATGGCTGAAAACTTCCGTAATCTGGGAAAGGAAACAGAGATACAGGTCCAGGAAACCCAGAAAGTTCCAAAAAAGATGAACACAAAGAGATCCATACCAGACACGTTATAATTAAAATAGTAAAAGTTAAAGAGTGATTCTTTAAAACAGCAAGATAAAAACTTAATGCATACAAGGGAAACTCCATAAAGTCATCGGCAAATTTTTCAGCAGAGACCTTGCAAATCAGGAGAGAGTGGCACAACATATTCAAAGTGCCAACAGGAAAAAACAAAAAAACAAAAACCCTACAATAAACAATTCTCAACCTGGCAAGACTATCATTCAAACTTGAGAGATTAAGAGTTTTCCAGACGGATCTAAAGATGGTGGCTTTGGCAGCGAGGGACTCTCTGGTGCTGTACATGAGTACTAGCCAAACCGTGACTTTTGTCAGAAAAATCCCCTGGACTGCTGCCTCAAGTGAGCTGAGCAGACACTGTGCACAGTTTGTCCATGTGCGAAAGTACACTGTACTTTCTGACAAAGAGACTGGATTTCACAGAAATGTGGATTGGATTCAGTTTTCTTCAGAAGAACTTCAGGGTGCACTACAGCAAGAATATCATATTATTGATGGAGTAAAGCTCCACGTTCAAGCTCAGAGACCAAAAGTTTTGCAAGGGGACCAAACATCTGATGAAGAAAAAGATTTCTGAAACTATTACTACCTGTTAAATAAACAAAATTTTTTTAAAAAGAGTTTTCCAGACAAGCAAAAGTTAAAGAACTTCATCACTACTAAACCGACCTTAGTAAGAAATGATAAAGGTGGGGCGCCTGGGTGGCTCAGTCGTTAAGCATCTGCCTTCGGCTCAGGGTGTGATCCCGGCGTTATGGGATCAAGCCCCACATCAGGCTCCTCCGCTGGGAGCCTGCTTCTTCCTCTCCCACTCCCCCTGCTTGTGTTCCCTCCCTCGCTGGCTGTCTCTCTCTGTCAAATAAATAAAATCTTTAAAAAAAAAAAGAAAGAAATGATAAAGGCACCTCTCTAAACTGGAGGGGAAGCACTAATTAATTACAAGAAAACATACAGAAGTAAAAGTCTCACTGGAAGAGGTAAATGTGTAGTAAAAGTAGTGGACCAGTCACCTAAAAGCGAACATGAAGGTTAAAAGACAAAGGAAAAAAAGTAAAACTACAATACTAAGTTTAGACATTAAAGGATGCTTAAATGAAAAGATGTAAAATGTGACATCAAAAACAGATTACTTGGCGTTCAGTTTTCCCACCGCTTGACTTATTTCACTTGGCATAATCCCCATCCATGTCGATGCAGTGGTGGGTATTCATCCTTTCTGATGGCTGAATAATATTCCATTGTATATATGTACCACATCTTCTTTATCCATTCATCTGTTGAAAGGCATCTCAGCTCCTTACACAGTTTGGCTATTGTGAACATTTCTGCTATGAACACTGCATCAAAAACTAATGATGTATTATATGCTGGCTGAACTGAACATAATTTAAAAAAATAGATTACTTAGGCAGGAGGGCAGGAATGTAAAATTTTGAAGTGTATTCAAATTCAAGTTGCTGTCAACTCAAAATAGCTCATTCTATACATAAGAAGCCGTACGTGAACCTCTCGGTAACCACAAAACAAAAACTTATAAATAAATACCGGAAAGCACTTGAGAAAAGACAGACAGAAAGCAATGAACAAAATGGCAATAAGTACATACCTATCAATAATTACTTTAAATGTAAAGACACTAAACTCCAGTCAAGAAATTGAGTGCTGAGTGGATAAATTAAAACAAGACCCAGCTATGTGCTGCCTACAAGAGACTCAGTTCAGAAGTAAGGATACATAGAGACTGAAAGTGAAGGGATGTAGAAACCACGCAAGTGGAAATGAAAAGAAAGTTGATGTAGCTATACTCGTAGCATACTAAACAGGTTTTAAAACAAGACTATAATAATAGACAAAGAAGTACATTACATAATGATAAAGGGGTCAGTCCAACAAGAGAACATAAAGTTTACAAATATATACACACCCAACATAGGAGCACCAAGATATATAAAACAGATATTAAGGGACCTAAAGGGAGAAATTGACAGCAATACTACAGTTAGAAGACTTTAACACTCCCTTACATCCATGGGTAAATCAGTCAAACAAATTTAATTAAAAGGAATCATTGGCTTTAAATGACATTTTAGACCAAGTGGACTCAATAGGTGTATACAGAACATTCTACCCAAAAACAACAGAATGCACATTCTTCTGAAGTGCACGTGGAACATTCTCCAGGATAGATCACATGTTAGGCCACAAAACAAGTCTCAGTAAATTCCAAAAGATTAAATTATAGCAGGCATCTTCTCTGAACACAATGGTATGAATCTAGAAATCAATTACAAGAAGAAAAGTGGAAAAAAACACAGAAGTGTGGAGATTAAACAACATTCTACTGAACAACCAATGGGTCATCAGAGAAATAAAAAAATGCCTATAGACAAATGAAAATATGAATAGAATATGTAAAAAATCTTTGAAATGCAGCAAAAGTGGTTTTTAGAAGATCATAGCAGTACAGGTCTAACAAGAAACAGGAAAAATTTCAAACAGTCTAACTTTACACCTAGAAAAAAAAAGAACAAATGAAGTCCAAAGTCAGTCGAAGGAAGGAAATAATAAAGATCAGAGGAGAAATGCATGAACTGGAGACTGAAGTTAACAAACAAAGAGCTCTATGAAACTATGAGGTGGTTCTTAGAAAAGATAAACATAATTGACATGCCTTTGGCAGACTAATCAAGAAAAGAGAGAGCAAGCTTTAATAAAATCAGAAATGAAAGAGGAAAAGTTAAACTGACACCACAGAAATGCAAAGAATCATGAGACTATTATGAACAACTATATTCCAAAAAAATTGGACAACCTTAAAGAAATTCATTCCTACAAAGATAATAATTTTCCAAGCCTGAATCATGAAGAAATAGAAAATCTGTATACAAGTAAGGAGATTGAATCAGTAATCAAAAAACCCAACAAACGAGTCCAGGATCAGACAGCTTTACTGGTGAATTCTACCAAACATTCAAAAATTTAATACTTATTCTTCTCAAACTGTTCCAAAAAGTTGAAGAGGAGGGAACACTTCCCAGTGAATTTTGTGAGGCCAGCATTACCATGATATCAAAACCAGGCGAGGATACCACACACACAAGCATACACATACACACAATTACAGGCCAATATCATTGGTGAACATTGATGGAAAAATTCTCAACAGAATATTAGCAAACCGAATTCCGTAATATGTTAAGAGGACCAAACACCATAATCAAGTGGGATTTATTCCACAGACGTAAGTATGGTTCAGCAGCCACAAGTCAATCAACTTGATACACCACAGTAACAAAATGAAGGGACAGTAGCATGTGATCATCTCAGTAGATGCAGAAAAAGCATTTGACAAAATTCAACATCCATTTATGGTAAAAACTCAACAAACTGTGCAGAGAGTGGAATATACATCAACATAATAAAGGCCATATGTGACCCACAGCTAACATCATACTCTGGTGAATATCTGAAAGCTTTTCTTCTCAGATCTGGAGCAAGAAAAGGATGTCCACTCTTACCACTTATTCAACATAGTATTGGAAGTCCTAGCCATTATCAGTTAGGCAAAAAAAGAAATAAAAGACAGGGTGCCTGGGTGGCTCAGTCAGTTAAGCATATGCCTTCGGCTTAGGTCATGATCCCAGGGTCCTGGGATCAAGCCCCACATTGGGTTCCCTGCTCAGCGGGGAGTCTGCTTCTCCCTATGTCCCTCCCCTGTTGCTTCTGTCTCTTGCTCACACTCCCTCTCTCTAATAAATAAAATCTTTAAAAAAATAAAAGAATAAAAAATAAAAAAAGAAATAAAGGCATCCAGATCTGAAAGGAAGAAGTAAAACTGTAACTATTTGCAGATGACATAATACATATTAAAAAGACTCCAACCAAAAAAATGTTAAAAACCAATAAATGAATTCAGCAAAGTTAGCAGTATACAAAATCATCATACAGAAATCAGTGGCAGGAAAACAATCCCATTTACAGATATGTCAAGAAGAATATAATACCCGAGGAAAAATTTAACCGAGGTGAAAGACCTTACAATGGAAACTATAAAATATTGATGAAAGAAATTGGAGAAGACACAAATAATGGAAAGATATTCCATGCTTGAATTAATATTGTTAAAATGTCCATACAACCCAAAGGAACCTATGGATTCAATACAGTCTCTCTCTAAATTCCAATGGCGTTTTTCACAGAACTAGAACAAATAATTCTAAAATTTTTATGAAAACACAAAAGATCCTGAATAACCAAAGCAATTTTGAGAAAGTATAGCAAAGCTGAAGAAATCGCACTCCCTGGTTTCAAACTATAGTACAAAGCTGTAGTAATCAAAGCAGTGTGATATTGGGCATAAAAACAAATACACAAATCAGTGGAATAGAATTGAGGTCCCAGAGCTAAACTCACACATGTACAGACAACTAATTTACAAGAAAGGAGCCAAGAACTTGCAATGGAGAAAAGACAGTCTTTTCAATAAATGACATTGGGAAAACTGGACAGCCACATGCAAAAGAGTGAAACTAGAGCACTGTCTTACACCGTCCACAAAATTTAACTCAACATGGATTAAAGACTTCAATGTTAGACCTGAAAGCATAAAATGCCTAGAATAAAACATAGGTGATAAATGTTAATGTTGGTCTCAGCGATATTTCTGTGGCTCTGACTCCAGAGGCAAGGAAAACAAAAACAAAAATAAATAAATGGGATTATATCAAACTAAAAAGCTGCACAGTGAAAGAAACCATCATCAAAACAAACAGGAGGGGGAGGAGTTAAGATGGCAGAGGAGTAGGGGACCCCTTTTTCAGCTGGTCCCCTGAGTCGAGCTGGATAGGTACCAGACCAGCCTAAACAACCACGGAACCAGCCTGAGACGCAGGAAGATGCATCTGGATCTCTACAAATGAACATCTCCAGTGCTGAGTATTGAGGTACGAAGCGGGGAGCCGTGAAACCTCGCACAGATACCGGAAGATAAACAGAAGGGGGAGGGAGCCGCTGCATTTGGGCACCAAGGAAGCGGTAGCCACCTGCACGGGGGAGCGGGCGGGCTCGCGGACCGGCACCCGTGAAACAGCAGACTGAGACCGTGAGCCGGGAGCACGCGCCACTAGGCATCTCACGGAACTCTGGAAACTCGTGTGCTCACTAGATTCAGACTTAGACCGGGAGCACGCGGGGGGCGGCTGGCGGCTGGCGGCGTTAGAAACACAAAGGACAGAGACGCGCCGGCCCTGGAAGTGAGGGCTGGGACGCGGGGTGTGGGGAGCACATCCCGGGACGCTGCAGGGTTGAGCAGCACCAACAGTAACAGAGTTAAAGTGGCCAGAACATCATTGGAGAAGGGTCCGCGATCCCTCTGTTCTGTGACAGAGGCTGAAACTCGGCCGCTGCTGCTCTGACTCTCAGAAGAGGCACAGCAAACCGCCAGGGAAAGCCGCCAGAGAACAAAAGCCTGGAAATACCGGCTCAGAGAGTGCCCATCCCCATCCCCCCTCGCAGAGGACACGGAGACTCTACCCAAACAGGGTTGCCTGAGTATCGGCGCGGCAGGCCCCTCCCCCAGAACACAGAAGGCAGGCTGAAAAATCAAGAAGCCCACAACCCGGGCGCCTGGGTGGCGCAGTCATTGAGCGCCTGTCTCCGGCTTAGGGCGTGATCCCGGCGTTCCGGAAAGGAGTCCCTCATCGGGCTCCTCCGCTGGGAGCCTGCTTCTCCTCTCCCACTCCCCTGCTTCTGTTCCCTCTCTCGCTGGTTGGCTCTCTGCCACATAAATAAATAAATAAAATCTTTAAAGAAGAAGCCCACATCCCTAAGATCCCTATAAAACAAGGGGCACGGCCTGGGACCCAGTCAATAATTTGGGCTCTGGACAACCCCGCAACCTCTCCTCATCAGAATGACAAGAAGGAGAAGCCCCCCCCAGCAAAGAAAAGACAGTGAATCTGTGGCCTCTGCCAAAGAAATAATGGATATGGATGTAACCAAATTATCAGAAATGGAATTCAGAGTAACGATGGTCAAAATGATGAGTAGAATTGAAAAAAGTATTAACGAAAAGGTTACTGAGAATATAGAATCCCTAAGGACAGAAATGAGAGCGAATCTGACAGAAATTAAAAATTCTATGAGCCAAATGCAGGCAAAACTAGAGGCTCTGACGGCCAGGGTCACCGAAGCAGAGGAAAGGGTTAGTGAATTGGAGGATGGGTTAATAGAGGAAAAAACGAAAATAGAAGCTGGTCTTAAAAAAATCCACGCCCACGAATGTAGGTTACGGGAGATTACTGACTCAATGAAACGATCCAATGTCAGAATCATTGGCATCTCTGAGGGGGTGGAGAAAAACAGAGATCTAGAAGAGATATTTGAACAAATTGTAGCTGAAAACTTCCCTAATCTAGCGAGGGAAACAAACATTCGTGTCCAAGAGGCAGAGAGGACCCCTCCCAAACTCAACCACGACAAACCTACGCCACGTCACGTCATTCGCAAATATTAGATCCAAGGATGCAGTATTGAAAGCGGCCAGGGCAAAGAAATTTCTCACGTACCAAGGCAAAGGCATCAGAATTACGTCAGACCTGTCTACACAGACCTGGAATGAGAGAAAGGGTTGGGGGGGCATTTTTAAAGCTCTTTCAGAGAAAAACATGCAGCCAAGGATCCTTTATCCAGCAAGGCTGTCATTCAGAACTGATGAAGAAATAAAGACCTTCCAGAATCGCCAGTCATTAACCAATTTCGTAACCACGAAACCAGCCCTACAGGAGATATTAATGGGGGTTCTATAAAAATAAAAAGGCCCCAAGAGTGATACAGAACAGAAGTCACAATCGATAGAAACAAAGACTTTACTGGCAACATGGCATCATTAAAATCATATCTCTCAGTAATCAGTCTCAATGTAAATGGTCTAAATGGTCCCATAAAACGCCACAGGGTTGCAGATTGGATAAAAAGAAATGACCCATCCATTTGCTGTCTACAAGAGACTCATTTCGAACCCAAAGATGCATTCAGACTGAGAGTAAGGGGATGGAGTACCATCTTTCACGCAAATGGACCTCAAAAGAAAGCTGGGGTAGCAATTCTTATATCAGATAGATTGGATTTTAAACTAGAGACTATAGTTAGAGACGCAGAAAGGCACTATATTATTGTTAAAGGAAGTATTCAACAACTGGATATGACAATTATAAATATATATGCCCCCAACAGGGGAGCAGCAAGATACACAAGCCAACTCTTAACCAGAACAAAGAGACATATAGATAAAAATACATTAATAGTAGGGGACCTCAACACTCCACTCTCAGAAATAGAACACCCTGGCAAAAACTAAGCAAAGAATCAAAGCCTTTGAATGCCATACTCGACGAGTTGGACCTCATAGATATATATAGAACACTACACCCCAGAACCAAAGAATACTCACTCTATTCTAATGCCCATGGAACATTCTCAAGAATAGACCATGTTCTGGGACACAAAACAGGTCTCAACCGATACCAAAAGATTGAAATTCTCCCCTGCATATTCTCAGACCACAATGCTCTGAAATTGGAACTCAACCACAAGGAAAAATTTGGAAGAAACTCAAACACTTGAAGACTAAGAACCATCCTGCTCAGGAATGACTCGATAAACCAGGAAATCAAAAATCAATTTAAGCAATTTATGGAGACCGAGAATGAAAACACAACTGTCCAAAACCTATGGGATACTGCAAAGGCAGTCCTAAGGGGGAAATACATAGCCATCCAAGCCTCACTCAGAAGAATAGAAAAATCTAAAATGCAGTTTTTTGTATTCTCACCTCAAGAAGCTGGAACAGCAACAGAGGGACAGGCCTAATCCACTCACGAGGAAGCAGTTGACCAAGATGAGAGCAGAAATCAATGAATTAGAAACCAGAAGTACAGTAGAGCAGATCAACAGGACTAGAAGCTGGTTCTTTGAGAGAATTAATAAAATTGACAGACCACTGGCAAGACTTATCCAAGAGAAAAGAGAAAGGACTCAAATTATTAAAATTATGAATGAAAAAGGAGAGGTCACAACCAACACCAATGAAATTGGAAGGATTATTAGAAACTATTATCAACAGCTATATGCCAAAAAACTAAGCAATCTGGAAGAGATGGAGGCCTTCCTGGAAACCTATAAACTACCAAGACTGAAACAGGAAGAAATTGATTTCTTAAACAGGCCAATTAATTTTGAAGAGATTGAGTCAGTGATAAACAACCTTCCAAAAAACAAAACTCCAGGCCCGGATGGTTTTCCTGGGGAATTCTACCAAACATTCAAAGAAGAGATAATACCTATTCTCCTAAAGCTATTTCAAAAAATAGAAACAGAAGGAAAGCTACCAAACTCATTCTGTGAGGCCAATATTACCTTGATCCCCAAACCAGGCAAAGACCCCATCAAAAAGGAGAATTACAGACCGATTTCCCTAATGAATATGGACGCCAAAATCCTCAACAAGATCCTTGCTAATAGAATCCAACAGTACATTAAAAGGATTATCCATCATGACCAAGTGGGATTCATACCTGGGATGCAAGCGTGGTTCAACATTTGCAAATCGATCAGCGTGATACATCATATCAACAAGAAATGACTCAGGAACCATATGATCCTCTCAATTGATGCCAAAAAAGCATTTGACAAAATACAGCATCCTTTCCTGATTAAAACCCTTCAGAGTGTAGGAATAGAGGGTACATTTCTCAATCTCATAAAAGCCATCTATGAAAAGCCTACATCAAATATCATTCTCAATGGGGAAAAGCTGGAAGCCTTTCCCTTAAGTTCAGGAACACAACAAGGATGCCCACTCTCGCCACTATTATTCAACATAGTACTAGAAGTCCTTGCAACAGCAATCAGACAACAAAAAGGGATCAAGGGTATCCAAATCGGCAGAGAAGAAGTCAAAATGTCTCTCTTCGCAGATGACATGATACTCTATATGGAAAACCCAAAAGAATCCACTCCCAAACTATTAGAAGTTATAGAGCAATTCAGTAATGTGGCAGGATACAAAATCAATGCTCAGAAATCAGTTGCATTTCTATACACGAATAACGAGACTGAAGAAAGAGAAATTAGGGAATCCATCCCATTTACAATAGCACCAAAAACCATACGTTACCTTGGAATTAACCAGAGACGTAAAGGACCTATATTCTAGAAACTATAAATCACTCTTGAAAGACATTGAGGAAGACATAAAAAGATGGAAAGATATTCCATGCTCATGGATCGGAAGAATTAACATAGTTAAAATGTCCATGCTACCCAGAGCAATCTACACTGTCAATGCTATCCTGATCAAAATACCGAGGACATTTTTCAAAGAACTGGAACAAATAGTCCTTAAATTTGTATGGAACCAGAAAAGGCCCCGAATCGCCAAGGAACTGTTGAAAAGGAAAAACAAAGCTGGGGGCATCACAATGCCGGATTTCAAGCTGTACTACAAAGCTGTGATCACAAAGACAGCATGGTACTGGCACAAAAACAGACACATAGACCAACGGAACAGAATAGAGAACCCAGAAATGGACCCTCGGCTCTTTGGGCAACTAATCTTTGATAAAGCAGGAAAAAACATCCGGCGGAAAAAAGTCTCTTCAGTAAATGGTGCTGGGAAAATTGGACAGCTACATGCAAAAGAATGAAACTTGACCACTCTCTCACACCATACACAAAAATAAACTCCAAATGGATGAAAGACCTCGATGTGAGACAGGAATCCATCAAAATTCTAGAGGAGAACATAGGCAGCAACCTCTATGACATCGGCCAAAGCAACCTTTTTCATGACACATCCCCAGAGACAAGAGAAACAAAAGATAAAATGAACTTATGGGACTTCATCAAGATAAAAAGCTTCTGCACAGCCAAGGAAACAGTCAAAAAAACTAAGAGGCAGCCCACGGAATGGGAGAATATATTTGCAAATGACACTACAGATAAAGGACTGGTATCCAAGATCTACAAAGAACTTCTCAAACTCAATACATGAGAAACAAATAAACAAATCAAAAAATGGGCAGAAGAAATGAACAGACACTTTTCCAATGAAGACATACAAATGGCTAACAGACACATGAAAAAATGTTCAAAATCATTAGCCATCAGGGAAATTCAAATCAAAACCACACTGAGATACCACCTTACACCAGTTAGAATGGCAAAAATAGACAAGGCAAGAAACAACAATTGTTGGAGAGGATGTGGAGAAAGGGGATCCCTCTTACACTGGTGGTGGGAATGCAAGTTGGTACAGCCACTCTGGAAAACAGTGTGGAGGTCCCTTAAAAAGTTAAAAATTGAGCTACCCTATGATCCAGCCATTGCACTACTGGGTGTTTACCCCAAAGATACAGACGTAGTGAAGAGAAGGGCCATATGCACCCCAATGTTCATAGCAGCAATGTCCACAATAGCTAAATCGTGGAAGGAGCCGAGATGCCCTTCAACAGATGACTGGATTAAGAAGTTGTGGTCCATATATACAATGGAATATTACTCAGCTATCAGAAAGAACAAATTCTCAACATTTGCTGCAACATGGACAGCACTGGAGGAGATAATGCTAAGTGAAATAAGTCAAGCAGAGAAAGACAACTATCATATGATTTCTCTCATCTATGGAACATAAGATCTAGGATGATCGGTAGGGGAAGAAAGGGATAAAGAAAGGGGGGGTAATCAGAAGGGGAATGAAACATGAGAGACTATGGACTCTGGGAAACAAACTGAGGGCCTCAGAGGGGAGGGGGTGGGGGAATGGGATAGACTGGTGATGGGTAGTAAGGAGGGCACGTATTACATGGTGCACTGGGTGTTATACGCAACTAATGAATCATCGAGCTTTACATCGGAAACCGGGGATGTACTGTATGGTGACTAACATAATAAAAAATCATTAAAAAAGAAAAAAAAAGAAATAAAGACCCTTACAGACAAAAAACAACAACAACAACAACAAACAAACAGGAAACCTACCGAATGGGAAAAGATTTTGCAAATCATATATCCAACAAGGGATTAAAATCCAAAAAACATAAAGAACTGATACAACACATCACAACAACAACAAAAAACAACCCAATTAAAAATGGACAGAGGTTCTGAAAAGACATTTTTCAAAAAAAAGACATAGAGATGACAAACAGGGACATGAAAAGTTGTTCAGCATCACTAATGATTAGGGGAATGTAAATTAAAGTTGTAATGCTGTATTACCTCATGCTAGTTAGAATGGGTGTTATCACTGTTATCAAAAAGACTAGAAATAACAAGCAGTGAAGAGGATGTGGAGAAAAGGGATCTCTCATATACTCTTGATGGGAATGTAAAATTGGTACAGCCATTAGGGAAGAGATTAATCAAAAAATTAAGAATAGAACTACCATATGAGCCAGCTCTTCCTCCTCTGGGTACTTATTCAAAGAATTCATAAATGTTGATTTGAAAAGATATACCAAAAAGAGATATGTTTATTGTAACATTATTTACAGTAACCAAGAAATGATAACAACCTAAATGTTCCTTAATGGGTAAAGAAAATATTGTGTATGTGTGTGTCTATACACATACACACATATACATATATACATATAATTGATCCCTTCACTCATTTTGCCCACCTTTCACCCCCTTTCCCCTCTGGTAACCACCAGTCTGTTCTCTCTATATATGAGTTTTTCTATACTTCGTTTTGTTTGTTCATTTGTTTTGATTTTTTAGATTCCACATATGGGTGAAAATCTTATATTTGTCTCTGTGTGATTTATTTCACTTAGCATAATATCTTCAAAGTACATCTATGTTGTTGCAGAATACAAGATTTCATTCTTTCTTCGTGGCTGAGTAATATTTCAGTGTGTGTGTGTGTGTGTGTGTGTGTGTGTGTGTGTGTGTACGTGTGCTCCTTAACCTTTTTCAATATAGCTTCTGCTACTAACCCTGAAACCGCTTTCCATAGTAATTAGAAACATTCTAAAAGCTAGGGGTGCCTGGGTAGCACAGTCGTTAAGCGTCTGTCTTCGGCTCAGGGCGTGATCCTGGCGTTCTGGGATCGAGCCCCGCATCAGGCTCCTCTGCTATGAGCCTGCTTCTTCCTCTCCCACTCCCCCTGCTTGTGTTCCCTCTCTCGCTGGCTGTCTCTATCTCTGTCAAATAAATAAATAAAATCTTTAAAAAAAAAAAAAAGATAAAAGAAACATTCTAAAACCTAATTCAAATGGAAATTTTGCAGTCTTAGTTTTGTCTTGGTCTATAAACACTTTAAAGTATTTAATCATTTCTTATTTCTTGAAACTTACTTTATTTTGGCTTTCAGGATACCAGTGTCTCCTTGTTTTCTTCTGTTTCTAAGACTGTCCCCCCCTCAGTTCTTTACAGACTTTTTATTCTACCAGTGCTTTGTACCTCTCTTCTGATATTGGTGGTTTCATGCACTCCTATTATTTCAGCTGCCTTCTATCCTGATCATTTCCACATCTATCTTTAATTCAGGGCCTGGCTGCAGGCCCATCAGTATAACTGCTTACTAGATACCTCCTTTCTCAAATTCATAGGGTTTTTGTAAGGATTAAGTTACTAAACCACATAAAATGAGTAGCAGGCTCTGTAATAATCATGTTGGCGGTATCGATCATGGTGAATTTTTTCCCAGTGCATTCGTACTCTTTTATTCATTCTTTTGAGATCCATTGTCTTTTTGTTAAGTCATCACTTTCCAAATTGTGTTCTTGGAATACTAGTATGCTTCCAGGTGTTAATTGGTGTTCCCCAGAAAACTGAGGAAGTAGGGTTCCATGGTCAACTAAGTTTGGGAAATAGTTTATAAAAGGGTTGGCAAACTATTTCTCTGAAGAGCCAGACAGTACAGAGTTTGGGGACAATGTGGTGTCTGTCATAACCACTCACATTTTCTCTTGCCATGCTAAAGTAGTCATAGAAAATACATAAAGAAATGAGTATGTTTTGCCCCATTCATATTTTGTTTGTAGACCTCGAAATTTGCACTTCAAATCATTTTCATAAAATATTATATTTTTATTTATTAGAATATAAATTTTATATTTTGTATATAATATATGTTATATTATGTCACAAAAGTATTTTTCTTTTTGTTTTTTTCAACCACTTAAAAATGTAAAAGCATTCCTTGCCTACAGGCTCTACATCAACAGGTGGTGAGGCAGGGTTGGCCTGTGGGCAGTAGTTTGGCTACCCCTGCTTTAAAATATAGTGTCCTATTAAAGATGTGTAATCTATACCATAAAAAGCTCTTGTGAGTTCTGTACCAGTGGGTTATTAGGCCCAGTGTTCCTCCTATTTATTTGACCTTGGAAATCTTTTTTCATGGGACATTTGTTAATATCTCTTTCCATAGTTCTGGGGAATACACTTTTGAGAAATGTTGACCTAGAGAATAACTGGGTGTGCTAGAGGTGAAATTTTGAGCTGTGGAACAAACTGGAAGTAAGAGAAAGTATCTTGCCTTCATTACTCCTCTGATCAGGTGAGCTAACTAGCCACAGAGAGAATGCATTTTGGAAAATTTAATTACCCCTCTAAGGAAGGCACCAGTTAGACACTACAGCTGAGTCAGACTGGCTAAGTCGAAGGTAGACTTGATAACATTCATGCCATCAATCAGGTTTCAGAGATAGGGAAAACGTGTATATTACTATAACGTAAGACAAAATAGACATGCTCTAAGAAAATATTTAGTTGAGGAGGAAGAGATCCAGAGGCCATAAACAAAATATAATCAGTAATAGTTATCATTTTCTCTAGTTTTAAAATACTTACTACTCTTTTTAAAGTAATAAGCAAAGTTTAAGAGTTTTTCTTTTTAAGTAATCTCTATACCCATGTGGGGCTCGAACTTACAACCCCGACATCAAAAGTCGCACACTCCACCAGGCACCCCTAAAAGATTTTTTTTTTAATTTTAGTTTACATAGGGGTGCCTGGGTGGCTCAGTCGTTAAGCATCTGCCTTTGGCTCGGGGCATGATCCTGGGGTCCTGGGATGAAGCCCCACATCGGGCTCCATGCTCTGCTGGGAGCCTGCTTCCTCCTCTCCCACTCTCCCTGCTTGTGTTCCCCCTCTCGCTGGCTGTCTCTCTCTCTGTCAAATGAATAAATATAAAATCTGTAAAAAAAAAATAAAAAAATAAATTTTAGGTTACATACAGTAAAACTCTAAAACTTGTTTTGAAATAGTATTTTCAATTGTCATTTTCCTGTATCTTTGAGATGTAAGCATGTGACTTAGTAGGCTGTGATGGTTATTGCTTTACTACCTTTGAGCATACTTTCCCTATTAAAAATAATACCACTACTATGGAGAGAAACTTCAAATAAAAATAAAACTTCTCAGAGGATTCTGCATTTCCCATTGTATTATGCCTACTGTAACCATGTGCCCGTTATATACATAAGAAAAAATAGGTGTAATAACCATGCTTCCCAAATTATGTTTGGCATTTTACAAGTAGCTAGAACTTAAGAAAAGATGCAGAGAAGGTGGTGGGAACATCCAAGCTGGCAACAATAATAATTCATCTGCCAAATGCAAGCACAGCTCCTTGCCCATTCCTATAGAATTTCCTCACCAGATGTTTCATTCCAAAGCTGTGTAGGGGTGGAGTTGTTCTTATAATTTTTGCCAACAAATTGATAGCAGATGGATAATAGAATTGTTGAGTCATTAATAGAGGAAGGTAATAAATTACTGAATTTGTTTTTATCTGTTGTGGCCATCAAGTGCTTCTGGTGACCTTCAAGATCTCAGCAACCCCAGTATCTCTAGTCCCCTCTCAGCACATCCCACATATATACTCATATATATCCCCGTAGATTTTATATGTTTCATATATAGCCTACAGAATATTGTGGATATTTAGTCATTGGAACATTACCCACTTTTTTTTCAGGCAGTATAGCAACCAATTCAAACATTACATGTTCTGTATAATGTTGGATATTTTTTTAAATCAAGACACACTTAGTTGCTGATTATGCTGCAAGGTGGAGAAATGAGTACCATGATACCACAGGCATTCTTCTAACAAATGTCGTAGCAAACAGACTTGGAATGCAACGGAAGCTTTAAAAACAGAGGCAGGCCGGCCTCCACAGTAGCACAGTGTGGACAGCTGGTATGGACATGTTATCCATCTATGACTGGGAAAGGTTAACTAAACAGTGGGACAGTGACAAAGTGCAGGGATTAATTGCTTAAAGCATTCAATAATTCTTAAAACAGACAACTAAATAAATGGAAGTATTCTGGAGTTTGAATTCTGAGAAACAATGTAAGACTTTATTTTCCTTTGGAAATAGTAGACTTCCTTAAGAAGACACAAGTGTGAGTAGAAGAACAACAGGTGTGCCTTATTTTGAAGGGACTATGTCTTTATAAGGAGGGTTTGTATTCTGAAGTTTTCTGTTCATATTATACCATTAAACTTGAGGCAGAACAGACGTACTATTATGAAATAGTAAAGACAAAATGAAAGAAAAGGCCAGTATAAATCTTTTTGTACACATCATCCCCAGATGTTACTGTGAACCCATCACTTAGTTTCATCTCTTGAGATTCATCCTAAGCTATCTGTCCACCCCCGTCTCCGACAGAAATCAGTGGGTTTAAGAACATAATTCACTAGGGGTTTTGATAGGATTTGAATAATCCCCAACAAACACTCCCTTGGCTGCCAGCTATTTTTAAAGGCAAAGATTTAGAAAGCAGAAGATCCTAAGTTCACCTATCTGTCTTGTGATGGCCCTTGCCATAAAGAAAGGAGGAAATTTACCTATGAATGCATTATGAAATATTCACTGAAATCTTTTTTCAAACAATCTTTTGAGTAGAACTACAGTACAGAAGTCCTCGCTGCATGATATTTCTGAGTCCAGTAATGGTCAATATTACTAGTGTCTGCAGTATCATCAGAATTTAAGAGTTTAAAAAAACTGGTTATTTTCACTATAGAATTGGAAGATTTTCTGTGTATTTATTGAATTATGAACAGTAAATGTAAATCCTAAATAAAAACTCAGTCTTGGCAAGAATGTGGAAAATCGAGGTACCTATAATACCCACTGTTGGTGTTTTAAATTAGTTCATCTTACTGTAAAGTAGTGGATCTCAAATTAACCTGGACTGCCTCTTAAAAGTTATAAATGCCAATTCTCTGAAATTCAGATATAGTAGGTCAGCAGTAGAGCACAGACTTCATTTTTAATCATTTATTTTATGTTTGAGAACCACTGTTTGTAAGGTAAGTCTGATACAGTATTGTAAGTTATACAACTTACTGTGCTATTGACCTTGAGCTCTTCTTGGGTTCCTCGGGTAAATCTACTTCCCTCTCATAGCTGTTTCCTTCAGTAGACATTTTGGATTGGTTTTCATGTGCTAAGAATTTTCTTATCCATTTTCACTTTATATTATAATTTGCCATAACATAAATCTTCTTGTATCATCAAAGGTGGGATTTGTTTCTGTTTTTTCTTGTCCTTGTATTTGAGAGTGATTTTCCTAAAGGAGAAGGGAGCTGAGGTTTTTGTTCTGCCATCTTGAAATAAGGAATCCAAAGTTTTAATTAGAAGTTTTTAAAATTTTGACCAGGTATGTCTATCAAGAGATGAATGGATAAAGAAGATGTGAGATGAGCGTGCGCGCACGCACACACACACACACACACACATGTATATACATAAGATGGAATACTACTCAGCCATAAAAAAGAATGAAATCTTGCCATTTGCAGGGATGTGGATGGAACTATAGGGTATTATGCTGAGTGAAATAAGTCAATCAGAGAAAGACAATTATATGATTTCACTCATATGTGGAATTTAAGAAACAAATCAGGGTCATAGGAGAAGAGAGGAAAAAATAAAACAAGGTGAAATCAGAGAGGGAGACAAACCAGAAGAGACTTTTAATCATAGGAAACGAACTGAGGGTTGCTGGAGGGGAGGGGGGTGACGGGATGGGGTAACTGGGTGATGAACATTAAGGAGGGCATGTGATGTAGTGAGCACTGGGTATCATATAAGACTAATGAATCACTTACTTCTACCTCTGAAACTAATAATACATTACATGTTAATTAGTTGAATTTAAATTTAAAAATGTATTTTAAAAATAAATCAATAAATAAAATAAAATAATTTGGACCAGAAGGGCAAAAGAGAAGGTATAGCAGTTTAGGGAAAAGTAAGGCGAATGGAGGCTTTTTTTTTTTTCTTTTAAGAATAAAATAATTGTAGGGGCGCCTGGGTGGCACAGCGGTTAAGCGTCTGCCTTCGGCTCAGGGCATGATCCCGGTGTTATGGGATCGAGCCCCACATCAGGCTCTTCCGCTATGAGCCTGCTTCTTTCTCTCCCACTCCCCCTGCTTGTGTTCCCTCTCTCGCTGGCTGGCTGTATCTCTGTAAAATAAATAAATAAAATCTTTAAAAAAAAAAAAAAAGAATAAAATAATTGTAGGGTGGGGAGGGCCTGAATAATCAGTCATTTTAGATCAAATAAAACACATGTTTTTATTTTTTATGAGTTCTCTCTGGAAATAGCTAGCCATTAGGTAGAATCAGAAATCATTTCTACACTGAACCAGAGATAGAGACAACTTACTCTAATGAACTGTGACTAAATAGAGAACAGTCTGAGGCTCTTACCAAAATGATACTGTTTTCCTTTCTGATATAATGTTTTGTTATAAATTGTAGTTCCCTGAATAATACATTGAAGGGACTTTTGGTATCTACATATTTGGGTGTCACAAAAAATCCTCTAATTAGAATGCATAGATTCATTTTATATACAGTTTGGTAGTTGACTAACTTATGGTTCTAGATTTATTTTTTTAAAGATTTGTTTTATTTATTTGATAGAGGGAGAGAGAGAGGGGGAGAACAAGCAGGGGTAATGGCAAGCAGAGGCAGAGGGAGAAGCAGGCTCCCTGCTGAGCAAGGAGCCTGATGCAGGACTCAATCCCAGAACCCTGGGATCATGACCTGGGCGGAAGGCAGCCAGGCGCCCTGTTCTAGATTTCTTTTAAAGATAGGTACTGTATACTATTATTTTACAAATTAATGTAGATCCTATAAATTTTTGGTGGGGCGCCTGGGTGACTCAGTCAGTTAAGTGTCCAACTCTTGATTTCAGCTGAGGTCAAGATCTGATCCAGGGTCGTGAGATGTAGCCCCACATCAGGCTCTCTACACTGGCCGTGGAGCCTGCTTAAGATTCTCTCTCACTCTCTTCCTCTGTCCCTCCCCTTCCTTCTCTCTCTCCCTCTCTTAAAAAAATGTATTTGGGGCGCCTGGGTGGCTCAGTTGGTTGAGCGTCTGCCTTTGGCTCAGGTCATGATCCTGCAGTCCCGGGATCAAGCCCTGAGGCAGGCTTTGCGCTCTGCAGGGTGTCTGCTTTTCCCTCTCCCTCTGCCCTCCCCGTTCATGTTCTCTCTCTCTGTCTCTCTCTCTCTCACATACATGGATAAAGTCTTTTAAAAAATGTATTCTGAGACTAATTCTGATCCTTAATTTCTAATTTTTAGATTCTAGTTATATTGTCTATTTTACTATAGACTTTTTACTATAGACTTTTCAAATTTTTTACTTTATGTATGCAAAATGCTAAGGAGATTTAAAACATTTTATTAAAACTGGTTAGGATATATGTTCTCCTGCTTTCACAAGAATAACAGGGTAAACTGTATATAAATTTGTGTCTCTTTCATGTAATAGCCCAAGCTGGTATAGTATTTCTGCTCCATGAAGTTTTCGGGAGTTCAGAGTCTGAACTCCTCTCTTTTGCTTTGCCCATACCTGAGGTATTACTGAGTGATCCAGGATGGCTCACTACCACATTGCATTCCAGCCAACAGGTAAGGGAGAAGGAGAGGGCACACTGAGCTAAATGAGCAATAAACTACTTCAAGTATAATTCAAAAGTAAAGAAACTTAGAATATCGGAAATAAGAGTTTGTATGTCACGTTCATCAGAAGGAAACTTCAGATATAATACTGCATAGAAGAGATTGTGTTTTCCTGATCTACTCAGAAGGAATGAGGTTTGTCTAAGAATTGGTAAGAACTTTTTTTAAATAAGAACATTGGAACATAGGATCCAGCTGAGTGTCAAAATATTATCATCTAGATAATTTTATGCTGATTCCATCGGTGCCATCGCTGCTAAAAATATATTTGTAATCCTTTTCTTAAGAGGTGCTTTTGGAGCCAAATTATAAGATGCCTCCAACAGAAATATATGCTTACTCATTGTGGTATAAAAAACATATCATCCCGATTTGTTGTTTAACTTCAGCGCCCCAGACTTGATGTCAAAACTAAAATTCGGTTTAATAAAAAGGATGTTTGTCATAATTTCAAATGCTTAAATAATGCAATAAATTTTGAAGCCAGTTTTAAAGGCAAAATTGGCAGCATCAGAATAAATGTTTCTAACAAATAAATGAATTCTTTGAAAACTTAGCTTTCATTTAAGTGTAAGTACAAGTGTATTTCATGAAGGAAGCAACTGGATAACTTGTGCTGTATTTTAAGGAAGTACAGGGTAAGAAGGAGTGTCTTTATATCTTACTAATGTTAAACTTGCAGCAGTCGTAAGGAAGCACTGGAATTGAGGCCATTGACTTTGGGGGAACCCCATTTAATCACTGAACATAGATTATGCCCCAGTTGGACAACTGTAATTTGCAAGTGCTTCATCATTTGCTGCAGTCTTACCAAAATCAGTCTTCCTCTTGTCCACATGGAAAATTTAAAATGGGTGCCCAAGCTTTGTTAAAAGAAACCTAGGCTAAAGATTTTGTTAGTTTGTTTTTTAATATGGATGGAACTTTCTAACATTTTGACACATGGTTGTTATCAGTAGAACTAAAAAGAGCTTATTAAAGTTTGCGTGATGTCTAACATTAAAGAGCAGAGAGAAACTTTAAATTATTAATCATGGGCTTAATTTTGCTCAGCATCTAGCTTCTGTAATAGACGGAGTTCTGTGAAGTCATCATTTCAGTATATCAGTAGTACTTAGCATGGACCTGGCACGTAGTAGGCACTCCAAATATGTGGTAATTGGTAACTTACATTTTATTTTGTTCGTGGCAGTGGGATTCTAAGTGTCAGGTCATAGGTTAGTAAATAAAGTAGTTCATGCTTCTGGACCTACAGCTCAGTACTTTAAAAATACCTGAAAAACGAAGTAGCAAAATAGTTACTTTTCTTAGCAGCTGGCTTTTCGGACTTTTTAGTATAGTTTTTGAGAGCTTCTCATATTGCTCATTGAGGTCCCACTCATTTTTACATTGCTGTGGTATCTGACTAAAATAGCTATATTGAGCGATGCCTGGCTGGCTCACTGTGAAGGACATTGCAACTCTTGACCTTGGGGTTGTGAGTGTGAGCCCCATGTCGTATATGGAGATTACTAAAAATGGTTTTTAATTTTTTTAAATAAAATATCTGTAATTAGTCTATAGTCACTAAAATGTATTCTCCCCTATTCTTTTCATTTTGCTGTATGCATTTTCTTAAAGATACCTTTCCTGTTTGTTAAGCCAGTTATTCAGTATGAATGGGATAAATTTCTTGTTTTTTGACAAACTAAAATTAAATTTTTTTCCTCTGAGGAATTATTAAGTCATTAAATTGCAGAGTAGCTTGAGTCACAAGCCTCACTTTCAGAAATCTTAAGGGATTTGGCTTTATGCAAAAGTGTCTTCTTCCTTAGAAATCATACCATGCTTTCCCTCTACAGTCCTATTCAGTTTTTATGTAGATGTTTCTTACTAGAGTCAGAAAGGATGCTGTTTTCTGTAGGGCAGTATCCACCTTTAATGTACTGGGACTTCTTCAAGAAAGTTTCACCTTTAAAAGATCAGCTACAAAGAAGAGTGTACACAGCAGTGACTCTAGATGAGCTCTTATGCAAAGAATTATTTGCTCTCTGTGATCCCATAATTGTGTAATTATTGAGGAAAATTTGTTTATTTGATTATTGGAGGGTCTACCTTGTTGCATATAGAATAGATAATGCTATAATTAATCATTTATCATTTTCTTTTCTCTTATGTTTGGGTAAATGGCTTTTCTACCCTTAGTTCGGAGACAAGTGACCAGAAAGGATTTTTAGTTCTAGACTAGTTTAGTTTTGAGTTAATTGGCTCTAATTTACTGAAAAGCTTATATGTGGAGGATATAGTGAAATTAAACATGGTCCCTATATTCAGGAAACTTACATCCTACTTGAAAACTCAAGATTTAAATATGTGCAACATTCTCTTTTTAAAAAAGATTTATTTATTTTAGAGAAAGAGAGCTTGATCCAGGGGGAGGAAGAGGGAGAGAATCCTCAAGTAGACTCCCTGCTGAGCAGGGAGCCCAACTCGGGGCTCAATCCCAGGACCCTGATCATGACCTGAGCCAAAATCAAGAGTCAGGTGCTTAACTGATTGAGCCACCCAGGCACCCCGCAGAATTCCCTTTTTAAAAAACCCTCCTCAGGGATGCCTGGGTGGCTCAGTCGGTTAAGCATCTGCCTTTAGATGGATCCTGGGATCCCGTCCCACATCAGGCTCCTTGCTCAGCAGGGAGCCTGCTTCTCCCTCTGCCTACTGCTTCTTCCTGCTTGTACACGCGGGCGCTTTCTCTCTCTCTGACAAATAAATAAAATCTTTTAAAATAAATAAATAAATAAATAACCCTCCTCAGCTTACCAGTAATGTCTGTTCCAAACAGTATATATGGTATATGTGGTAAAGTTGTATGTGATTAGACAAGTAAAAGATAGCAGAAATAAAATAGCTTGAAAAGGCTTTGTGGAGAAGGTACACGTAGACTTTAAAAGATGGGCTTGGGTGAGTGGAAGGTATTCAAAGACAGACCCATTAAATTGAGGTGATGCTACTTTAGTCTCTGGCCTGAAAAAAAAAAATGTTTGTATTAAACTAATAAAGAATTTGTGGAAATCTGTGCTTTGGTGAGTTTTGCATACCAACCTCACTTTCTCTTTAGGGAAGCTTGGCGCTGTACTTAAATACCAGATCCCTCCTGCCCTCTTAATCTTGAGCACTATAAGCAAGACCTAGATCTAAACATTGCACAGTTATGAATGTGGAGTAAAAATCTCCCATGAAATTGGTTTTATAAAACTGTCTTCAGGAGAGCAAAACTTTGGGACATTGGACCACATAATGCAGCATTTGTAAGACATTATACATGGGGTTGAAGTTGTAGTTTTTGAAAGCTTTTTACTTATTGTCAGCTAGTCAGCCCAGGGAAGGATGAAACTAATAGCTGACTCTATGTATGAAACATGGGGGTAAAGAGTAGAAAGAATGTCCAGAGTTTATTGGGACCTTATCTACAGTCAGGGAAGCTAAATTTTATTTAAAATATTCATGGAAAAGGAGCTGGATTCCAGTGTTTCTGAAAAGAAAGTCATTCTATTTTTGCATGATGTTCTTTATTTTAGACCTTTTACCTCCAGATTGCTTTATTCTGTTGCTAGTACTTTTTTAAGTGTTGTTGTCTTATATAGCTCTAGAGAAGATTGTTGTATAATCAAATATTTATTTCAAGTTTAACCAAATATTAGAACTCTAATAAATATCACCCTCACTTTCTTGAACAGATATTCATTATCACTGTAAATGATATTTAACGTTGACAGAAAACAAATCGCAGAAATTTTAAGTTATGTACAGTTTAGCAGCACTGAAGTCGTGTTTCTATATTATACTTTTGAACTAGACTTAATAAGGGAGAGCATCGGAACCCCCAGGAGGCCAGTGGCATTCACTAAGTCCTGTCAGTGCTTCCACTTCAGACCTTTCCTCTTCTGCTCAGTTCATCTAATCTTGGCTCTTCCCACCACCACTTCTAGTCCAACTATAACTGAATAAAAGGCATAGTTTTTAGAGATGTAATTTTCGTTTTTAGAAAATGGTAGTAAAGAAAAAGAGTTTGAAAGAAGACTTGGGAAAATACTTACAGTGTATATTTTATCTTAAAGTTCACTTAAATTTGGAAGAATAAAAATACATTGTATTTTAAGATATTATGCTAAGTGAAATAAGCCAGATACAAAAGGACAAATAGTATATGGTTCTACTTATAAGGGAACTAGGGTAGTTAAATTCATAGAGACAGAAAGTAGAATGGTGGTTGCCCTGGGTTGGGGGTGGAGGGAATGGGAAGTTAGTGTTTTATGGGCATAGAGTTATAGTTGGCGAATACAAACAAGTTCTAGAAAAGGATCATGATTTTGATGGTTGCACAACATTGTCAATATACAGTGCCACAGAATCATACACTAAATAGTGATTAAAATGGTAAATTTGTTGTTATGTATATTTTACCATAATAAAAAAAATACATTGTGCTTATTATTGTCATGTTTGCTGTGTAACATTCCTCGTTCAGGAAATGTTTATGATTTTGAAAATTATTGGGTTATAATATCAATACAATAGAATGTCTACATGTTAAGGGTACAGTATGGTGAGTTTTGACAAATGTATACACTGGGTTACAGCCACCACAGTCAAGCTATAATACATTTCCAGAAAGTTCTTTTGCTTCCCTGTCCAGTGTTCCTGCAGCCCTAGCTCCAACCCCTGGCAACCACTAATTTGCTTTCTCTTTGTGGATTAGATTACAATTAATTTTTATTTTTTTAAACAAATGGAAAATATACAAGCTTTTTTTTTCTAACAAATATAGATACAAACATCAAGTTTTTTGCCAGTCTGAGAAGCAGGCAGAAGCTTTATTAACAGAAGTGTCAGTATCACAGTAGAACTAAGTCTTCCAAACATGTCATAATCTCTACTGGTTTGGAAATATCAAAATGCTCATAGCTCAGAAAAAGTGAGGACGAAAAAATGAATACAGGTTTTCCATGCAAAATGTTGTTTAATCAACTTCACTTACTGAGCCGTAACTACCAGCAGGTTCTGTTTTTATTGTGTTAACTTTCTTTTCAAGGACTTCTGAAAAATAAGTCAGTCCATATTGGGATAACTTCTCTACCCATTCTTATGTCAGTGTATTTCTTAATATAAATCGGTTTCCTTTCCTTATCTCAGGAGATGGACATAAAGCAAGAGAAGATTGAGAAGATTCCAAATTATTCTGGGCAAAGGCCTTGCTGCTGTGCTGCAGGATGGTTGTATGAGGCAGGACCCCGGCATGCATTACTGAATCAAATGCCCTGATATAGTCTGCATTTGGTGACGTTTGAAAGTTATTTTCCAGGGGCACCTGGGTGGGTCAGTGGGTTAAGTGTCTGACTCTTGGTTTCTGCTCAGGCTGTGTGTCAGGCCCCCTGCTCACATGCACAAGTGCTCGTGCACGCGCTCGCTCTCTCTCTCTCTCATAAATAAATAAAATCTTTAAAAAAAAAGTTACTTTCCAGCATCAAAACATAAATGTGATATGTTTTATATTTCATATTCATTGAATTATATAGCACTTTATCATAGTCCCACCTGTGACTCTTGCATCCAAAATTCAGACAGCATCATTTTATTCTTTATTCCTTAAAAATAGTTTTTGTAATATGAGAATTCTATTCATAATACATCTCCAGCAGTAACATCCTGACCTTTCTGCTTTGAGAATCATCCAATTTTCCCTCTTTGCCTCTAAACCAGTCTTTTCTAAACCCTTGCTTTACTTCTCCGGAACTTTTGATGCTACCATATTATCAAAATCAAATCATTCTTTATTCAGCATTTTGAGTAACCCCTATTTGTCAAGTTTGGGTCAGAACCCTCAAGGATTTTATAATCTGTGTTTATTCCTTACTGCTATTCCAAACCATCTCTACTCTGATTCAAAGCCACCTTTTCAGTTTCTTTTTCCCTGTAGAAACCCTCGAATCCAGTTATGCAGTGTGTCCTCACATATGCCTGTTTTTACACTTGCCACTTTCTCTCTCTTTCTCATTATCTCTGTCAAAATAAGGTCTCTCTCAGGTCCCATGTCCTCAGCCCAAGGTGATTTCTTTGTCTGCGGTATTATTTGAGCATCTACTGTCCATGCGATTTATTGGCACTTATCATTTATTGTCTCATCTCATTCGTTTTATTGAAATATTACAGTTAAAGAGGACAGACTAACTCAAAAACAAAACCATTTATACGGTATCTCTGATAATGTCTTTAAACACCCAGTCATGGAAAGCTCTACCAGTTTTTAGGCTTCCCAAATCTACTTACTAACAAGAGTTAATACATTAGATGTTCGTTATATAAACTGAAGCCACTTTGTGACTTTCTTCCCTTGTGCCCTCTAGAGGAGCACAGATTAAATGTCTTATTTCTGCTATTCTGACAGCAATTATCATGTTATATGGATAAATCTTTTTGAATTAACATGCCCTTTTATAACCCCATTCTGTTACCTTCCTTTGGATACCCTCTACTTTGACACTGTCTCTTAAATTATAGCATCTAGAATTGAACCTATGACAGTTGTCATCTTTCTACTTAGAGAAAAACAAAACTCTTTCTTTAAGTGAAATATAAATTAGCCAAAGTTAGTGGTCTCTTTTCTGTCTTGGTTTTCTTCATGTTTCAAGGTTTTTCCCACTCTCTCTGCTTGCTTGGCTTCCATGCTACTGGACCCAAAAAAAACAAAAAACAAAACAAAACAAAAAAACCACAAAACTCAAAAAACAAACAAAAAACTTTAAAAATAAGGTGAAATAAGAGAATAGCTTCAATAAGGGAATACATTGGAACAGCTGGGAAACCAAACCATCACATTGGATAAAAATGGAGTCAGAATTGGAGGAGCTATTGGTTTGAGATAAGTTTGTGACATGCCTACTCCATTCCAGGAACTATTCTTGGTACTTGGGATGCATTAGTGAACAAAACAGATGAAGATCCTGGTTTCATGGCGCTTATAGTCCAGCTATTTTGAGCAAAGACTTTAGGCTAAAAGAAAGACTAGCAAATAATATCAGAGTATACAGAGTACAGAGAGTAACTCATACCAAATAAAAGAAAAAATTGTTAATGGTTTAGGCACATGCAATGCAGAAAATTAATATTTGTAAGCTTGTGGTATGCAAAGCCATGAATTAAGACTCTAGAAGGAAAATAATATATTTTTAAAATTAAAGATGGGATATTATTCATAATAGAGACAGAAGCAACCCAAATGTCCATCAACTGATGAATGGATAAACAGTGTGGTGTATACATACAGTGGAAATTATTCAGCCTTGAAAAAGGAGATTCTGACAAATGCTACCACACAGATGACCCTTGAAGACATTATGTTAAGTGACATAAGCCAGATACAATAAGACAAATACTGTGTGATTCCCTTTATATGAGGTTCCTAGAGTAATCAGATTCATAGAGACAGAAAGTAAATGGTGGTTGCCAAGGGTTGGGGGTGGGGGAGAATGGGGAGTTCTTTAATAGGTACAGTTTGAGTTTTGCAAGATAAAGAGTTCTGGAGATTGGTTGCACAACAGTATGAATGTACTTAATGCCACTGAATATACACTTAAAAATGGTTAAAATGGTAAGCTTTATGTTACATGTATTTTACCACAATAAAAAATAAAAAGTTTAAAAATATTTTTAAATTAGTGAGCTAATTAATTGAAAGACCAATAAAATCATAGAAACATTAAAAGAAAATTTTAAAGACATAAACCATAAACATAATATAGTTGAGGAAGCAGACCCTTGCATGTGTAGAAGAACTGAAGGACATTTACAGAGCACATGTCTGTTAATATCGCTTAAACTGTGAACATACTGAAGGGAAATGCTAAATAGACAAAACTTAGCAGTCAGGTGAGGAGTCAGGTTTTAAAGGAGAGAAAGCGACAGGCATTTCAGGTAAGGAGCATAGCATAAACCTAAGTGAGAACAAGTAGTAACTCAGTGATATAGGGTCCTTGAAGGACAATGAAAAAGTAGTCAGTTGAAAATTGTAGCTGGTCAAATATTAAGCCAAAGCACTTGATGTGGTAAGAAACCAGATGAAAGTGAATTGGGAGGGTAGGACATTGTAGAAGGATGTTGAAATCAGAATGAGTTAAAGAATGATATAGGGGCACATGGGTGGCTCAGTCGTTAAGCATCTGCCTTCGGCTCAGGTCATGATCCCAGCATTCCAGGATCAGCCCCACATTGGACTCCCTGATCGGCGGGAAGCCTGTTTCTCCCTCTTCCACTCCCCCTGCTTGTGTTCCCTCTCTCACTGCCTCTGTCTCTGTCAAATAAATAAATAAAATCTTTTTTAAAAAAAATGCTCCTGCCTTTAGCTCAGGTCATGATCCCAGGGTCCTGGGATCGAGCCCCACATTGGGCTCCCTGCTCAGCGGGGAGTCTGCTTCTCCCTCTCCCTCTGCCTGCCACTCCCCCTGCTTGTGTTCTCTCTCTGTGTCAAATAAATAAATAAAATCTTTTAAAAAAATGGTATAGACCCATGATAAAAGGATGGTAGTGACTATGATAGTGAACTTGGAGATACAAAGCCATGAGCTCATTAAAAACTATTAGAAAGAACCGACAAAATGTGAACATTGGTTATTAGGAGCAACGAAGTCAAATTACTTAGATGTTGTCAGCCTATGGATCTAGGAATATAGTGATTTAATTAACATAGAAAAAAATTTATTATGGTAGATGAAGAGTTTTATTTAGTGTTGACATTCTACATCAAAGATATTTTTGGTTACCTAGAACAGAGATAGTGAGACTGTCGGTGACCAAAGCTTGAAAGATCAGACATTTCAGTCAGGCTTGCCCAAATAGGCTTACCCACAGGCTGGTTTTCACTGAGCTTAATGAAGGTAGTATGTCTGCCATACTCTCTGAGACCTCTTTGTAAGTGAAGTTAGAGAAAATAATAATCAAAAGGGTTTCTTCAGGAAATGAGACGGAAGAGTAGAAGAGATATCCCAGTAGTTTACTACTCACTCTGAATAGTTAAATAACAAGTAAAGAAGGCATCAGAATCAAGGAGGCATCAATAAGAGAATCTAGATTTCAGGTTTATCTTAAAATTGAAATAGATTAAACTATGCTTACATGTCCATGACAGTAGTAGATCTAAGGCAACTGACCTTATTCTTGCTTTCGTCTGATCTCTCTCCTGATGTTTTCAGAATTCTGGAATTTATGAAACATGATTGTGTAATCATTCAATTTGAAATACCCAGTTGGAGGAAGAGGGAAAAATAAACCTTGAGGTGGCATCCCTTCATTCATATCCCTTTTCTGTCTGGCATTTCTATTAAAAACACATATTTAGGACTCACTCTTAAATTGTTAGCCACCATCATTCCAACACTGATTATATTTCTTTTTTACTAGTGATAGCAGGCTAATGTTGTGTTCTCAAAGATTCAGGCATTATCAGAAAGATTTTGAGCTCCGTTTGCCTTGGATATTTGCCTCCTATTTCCACATGTTCTCAGAAGGGAGAAGGGGACAGAGGAGGTGGTCTTACTATTTCTTAAAGCTCGTATGTCACAGTAGAGTACTTTTAGAGACATCTTGATTCTATTAGAATTTTCAAGTCAAAGGGCAGGTTCAACTGTTATGTAGTTTAAAGCACCAGGGATAGATTGAAAAGACCTTTTTAATGACTTAAAGTTGGATTTCTGCTACTGCCTACTCATTATGCAAGTAATATGGCATGTTAGTCAAGCAGTAGGGGGCCACTAATCACTTTGAAAGGTTCTGTGTATACATTTTCTTTTTCTTTTTCTTTTTTTTAACTGAGGAAAAGACATTAACAGAACAAGGAGAGTAATTTAGCAGGAGGAGCATGCAGTTCTTATTTTGCTCTGGGCTTGTGGCATACATATATTACCTTTCATATTATACGTGCTTGTATTACTCCCTAGGGGCTCATGGGAAATGAAGTCAGAATGTGCTTCACTAGCAAGTCTTCCTTTTCTGTAGGTAGACTTTAGTTAGTACAGCTCTTAAAGTCAAGTATTAATCCCCATCAGGGTTCATTTTCTTTAAAATAGCCATGTTAGAATAGGTGACTTCCACATCTCAAGCAATTGACTCTATTAAAAAGGAACTATTTCGGTATTTATTTTCTTCTTTTTAGTTTTCTGGATCTTCCAGTTTTTATTCCATGAATGCACATTACTTTTATCAGAAAATACCTTTCTTTTTTCAAAGAACCAATTATGTTAAAAGTTAAGTGGCTACTAAAATAATATTCTTTTTGTAATTTGCTTTTTTTTTCCACTCTGAATTCCATTCCCTCTGAAAAGCAGGGTGTTCTTTAAAATTTTTTAGTTTCGACACTTTTGAGTGCTCTCTGTAAAACTTAACCACATAAGTTCAACTATACCATGTAGTCTTTTCTATCAAATGTAAAGAGGGAACAACAATTTTTCTTATTCCCAAAATTTAGATGGCTGTTACTACTTATTAGCTTTAATATTCTTGCCTATCTTCCAAATTTTTAAGAGATTGCTCTCCCCTATAGCTGTCCATTTCAAATTTACCAAAATTGTACACAAGAGAACAATACTGTCTCTTTCCAAAAACAAAAGAAAAACATAAAAGCTATTATATACCCATAAAACATACTGACGTTACCCAAAGTTTGTATGTTTATATGTGCAGTATATAATCAAAACATTTTATTCTCTTGACTATCAACCTTTTGGGGCACATATGCATGTAGAAATCACTATCAAGAGTATACTTTTAAAATGGAAAAGACAGTGGTATGTTGAGCTGTTAGGGAATTTTTAGAGGTTGAGAGCGATGGTTAGGGAGGGAAAGTTTGTTTCTGTGCAGTTTGTAGCATATTACCAATGCTCAATAAAAAATAAATAACAAACGACACAGTAAAGTTTCTATTTGGGTTTTATATAGAAAGAACAAAAGACTTAAAATTATTTATCTTAGTAAAAAAGGCATTATTCCAGTGGCTCAGAGTCTACCACTACATCCTTTATTTTAAAATTTGGAGTCTGAATTGTCACCTGTTATATCATATTGCAGTTTGGGAATGTGACATTTTACCCTAGAGATTAACTGTACCACGCTTAGCTGGCCAAGCGTATCATTTATAAGAATTTGGAATTCAGTCAAGATGCTTCACCAACATAGAATAATTTTTACTATTTCACATTATGATGCTTTACTTAAGCACAGAATGGAACTCAGAACCCATCACCTTTGTATCTTTCATTTTGCAGAGGTGCTAGTTACTTGATCTAATTGGGTAAAATAATTTATCTTTCATTCATCTTCTGTTATTTGCCTGCTGCTAAATGTGTAATTCTGACTATTGGTGCACAGAAATACTGCAGCACCCTTATTGAGAAAACACATTTCTCATTCTAGCTTTGAGCTTCCCCAAAGGGAACAGATGACAGCAATCGGCAGGAAATTGTGCATAGTGAAACCAACTTGAACTCCTTCACCTTTAAGCTCGTTTCACCACTTAACATATTTTTTCCAAGTGGTCAGTGGATATGTTTAGACTATTGTTATCCCTTTGTTGTTGACTAAAGCTTCATGGGTTAAGCCATCTGCCATTTTTTAGAATTATATAGAGTGTGGGGACAGTGGAGAATTACACTGGGGTCAATGAGAATCTTCTTCCCTTCTAACAGCAAAGACTGGTTAAACAAATCTTCATTTCATGATGTAAGCTGATCTTTCTCCTCTGTTCGTTAGCACTGCTTGTTCAGAGTTCTCTAGACCTACCCATCCAGAAAACAGAAAATCCTTGTCAGAATATGCAGAAGATAGTCTTCCAGTTTGTGGCTAAACTAAAACTCTTCCAGATGACTGCTATTGAAGCGTAATTATCTTAACAAAAGACAGAAGCAAGGTTAAACATGGGCAGTTCATTCTCAGATTCAGCATTTCCTCAGGTCAAAAGCTCAGGCCACTTAAATAGTTCCTATAAATCAAATCTGTGTTCTTACAGATGACTTAAATAATAGATGAGCTATTGCGGAATACATTTTTGCCAGGAGACTAATTGTTCACCAACTTCATATTATTTTGTAAATTTCTTGTGTTCACCCCTCTTCTAAATCCCACCTTCTTTTCTTTCTGAATGTGAACCAAAAAGTAGTTAGCTAAACCACAAGGAATCTGTAAGGTTCAAGTTATTGTTTCAAAGTGCGCTGATTCGTTGCCAAATAAAGCCACAACTGGAAACTTATTTGCATTGATGAGAGAAAGAGAATTGTAGATGTTTAGAACGCCCCAAGAACAGATGGCTGATTTTCTAAATCCTATTTCCTAATGTTTACGGTTTGTTATACACGCTATACGTAAGAGTGTTTTCAGTTACAGTAATGCCTCAGTTTCCCTGGCAGGTACAGACTGCTTATCAAAAAAAATGAATTAAATGGGTAAAATGTATGTGTGATAGTATTATTAGTTTTAAGAAGTCATTAATTTTGTTTACTTTTGAGTTTAACTATAACTGTAGGAACTCTTTATTAGGATGTCAGTATAACACATGATAAAGACATTTAGAGTCAGAAAAACCTGAGTGGGATTCCTAGCTGCACCATTTACTTCAAGTGTGAATTTGGGCAAGCTATATAAACTCTCTGAGCCTTGGTTTCATCGTGCATAAAATGGGGCTGATAATAGTAACTTCAAAGGATTGTTTTGGGGATGAATGAAAGTCCTGGAATTTTCTTTATTTTGTAGGCAAGAAGCTCTTTTGGCTGCCATTAGTGAAAAAGATGCCAACATAGCTCTTTTGGAGCTTTCATCCTCTAAGAAAAAGACCCAAGAGGAAGTGGCTGCACTGAAGCGGGAGAAGGATCGTCTGGTGCAGCAGCTCAAACAGCAGGTATAATAAAATGCCAGGGAGGGCCCATGGTGGAGGGGCAGTAAGACCAGCTTTCATGCCATTCTCTACCTTTGTCTTTGCCAGCTTATGTTTTAAGGTCTCACATCTCATATTAGACACCTGATCTTTGTATCTAGCTAGGGGCTCCCCCCCCAGGAGGGAGGTGGACAGGAGGAGAGGCAGAAACAGAATCCTAAACAGGCTCCATGCCCAGCACAGAGCCCATCACAGGGCTTGATCTCATAACGCTGAGATCATGACCTGAGCCAAATCAAGAGTCAGTCGCTTAATGACTGAGCCACCCAGGCACGTCTCTTGTTAGTTTTCGTAAGCAGAGACTTTAATCTTCTTCACAAATCTCTGGCTATATCTAGGAATTAGAGGATGTTCTTGGTAAGAGCACTAGTTTAGAAGATGTTACAAGTCTTCTACGAGAAGGTTTTTTAACTTAGCTGAATGAAATTAGCAAAGTTCTGCCCACTTAAAATGAAAAAGGCTTATTTTTGACATCCAACCAAAGTCTTACTATAGAAGGCACTAAGTATATTTTTACTAAACAATTTCTAGCTGCTCAGAGCTGAGTAAGCTTTGAAGGTAAGAGCAAAGTTTTGCCCTTTTCTTTTCCTACCTAATCCTTCCCCAGATGTATGCTTAATATTTATGTAAGAAAATAAAAGCTAAGCATTTCCCCTTTGTTAGTGGTTGGACAACAGTGTAAATGTACTTAATGGACAGTTAAAAATGGTGAAAATGATAAATTTGTTATGTATATCTTAAGACAATTCAAAAACTTGGGGAAGAAAATCATTGAGAATACAGGGAAAGCTGAATTTTAAAATCTAAGCTCCCTTCTTTATCTTAATGCTCTTCACTGGCCATTCCTATACTATTTGCAGTGTCCACAAGTCCTGTCTTCTAATATCATCTCCTCCATTCTCAGTCACATTTTCCGTGCATTGTGTCTGCCTAGGTTTGCTCTTCTACCTGAAGTAATAAGACTGGGAAAGAGTTTTTCAGATGAAGGAATTTCTTCTTTTCTACTCTAGGGGATCAGTCATCAATTGATAGTATTTTTAACATAATATTTAATGTTCAAAATAACAAGAATCCGTATTTACACAATAAATATATCTCTGTTTGTAGACCAGTATTAAAACTGCTTAGAAATAGATTTTATGTTTATTTATGTGACCAACTTTGCTGAGAAAATGCCAAAAGATGTCTCTTTTCTATAGGATAGATAAATGACCAGCAAAAATACAACCCGTTGCTCATTTGTAAGTAGAAGAATCTTTTCCAGTGTCCTAAAATAATTTGCCATAAGAAGAAGACATCATCCAGTATTTGGACACCTGTTAAGTAAAACAGGAAGAACGTGGTTAATATTAAAGACATCTGTCCAGTAGTTCAACACTGAAATTTGGCTTATCAAAGCTGGTAATATGAGTTGAATAGTGGTTGCAGTGGCCTAGAAGGGTGGGGAAAATGGAGAGGTGTTGGTCAAAGAGTACAAAATTTCAGTTATGCCAGATGAATAAGTTCTGGGGATCTAATACACATCATGGTGACTGTAGTTAATAATATCATATTATGTATTTGAAATTTGCTAAGAGTAGATTTTAAGTGTTCTTGAAAAAGGTAACTGTAAAGTAATAGAAATGTCAATTAGCTTTATTGTGATATTGATTTCGTGATATATACATATATTAAAACATCACATTGTATATACCTTAAATATATACAGCTTATATTTGTCAGGTATACTTCTGGGGGGGGCGTGCTGATATATGAAAAAGGAGGGTATTATTGAGAAAAGGCATTCACTAGTTTGTGAGTGTGTATACTTAGCAATCTCAGTTCTCCTAAGTAGTTAGGCCTGAATATATAGACGTAGATTTAAGTAGTTCCTGGTCCCGCTACTCTCAGACACGGAACAGAATAAAATGTCTAGCAGACTAGAGTACTGTATCTCATTCGTAGTGGCTTTGATTACTTCCTTCTCAAGGCTATGTATTTTCAGTAGGTGAAAATTAAGGATATTCTTTAATCCATGAACTTAAAATCTTAAAAAAGAGCAGCATTCCATCTTAACTATATGCCCTGAATATTCTGTAGTCATGTGATCTATGTAAGGAGAGAGATAAATGTAGTTCTCGGGAGTCCTTCCTAACAATGTTTTTCTGTCTGCTTTCCATGTAAAGTTTCACATTCCTGCCCTCTCAGAGAGTGTCTAGGATGCTGTGAGCAAGAAGGAACCAGTCTTGCCAAAGATATTTGATTCTTTAATTTTTTCTAAGTGTGTGTACTCACTTTTAGACAAGGGAGAGGCCTTTTGGAAAGAGGATATGGCATCAATATTGTTTTAATTTAAAGCTTCTAGTCCTTGAATTGCTGGAATGTGCCTCAATCTAAAGGCCATTTCCTAACAAGGAAGCACTCAGCATTGACCAGGCTTTCAAGTAAGTGGAGCCGCCACTGCCTGATGGGCTCTTGGCACTCATGTGCAGTTCCTATTGTCAGAAAGAGGTGAAGCAACAAGGGATTTACAGATTTGGGGGTCACCCTCTAAGATGGTCCCAATTTGCATACCCACCCCTGGGTAACTTGTCTCCTTGACTCATTCACGGCCAAGCAGCACTTGGAGAGGCTGCATCAGAGGAAGGGGCCAGAGCCAATGAAAAAAATAAAAAATAAAGGTTGTCTAACAAACTCCAGATGTGCTGTGGTGGGTGCCAACCAGTGTGTTCGAATTATAAGTCATGAAGAAGCCCCTGCTGTGATTGTCAAGCACCCACGCTGGATTTAATGTAAACTCACATGGAACCCTGGAAAGCATTAACACAATCTGTTTAGCCACAGCAGCTGTCACAAAATGGCCTTTCTCTCAGCATTATTTTCTTCTTTTCACCTCAAGAATTTTACAACCTCCATATTGTATTTGCTGTTAGTGTGAAGTCTGGCTCTGCCCCTGTGTGCTCTATACAAAATGTGTCATGGGCAGTTTGGGCTTTTCAAGACAAGCTACATGGTTTGGTTTGGTTTGTTTCCTGTTTTTTAAAGGTCAACTATAACATTAGAAGAGGAAAGGCTACAAACTTACACTGATTTGGTTTGAATCTAGACAGTCTCATTTACAACTGTAATTTAAGAATCCTCTGCATTAGGATGAAATGTCAGACAATATATTCCTTTATTCCAGCATTGTCTAGGCATGAAGGATATAAAGAGACCGTACTTGCCTTAAAGAAGAAGCTCACAGTATAGTGCTTAAAATACTAGTTGTTTTAAACATTTGGCAAAACCATTCTGTAGAAGGGAGCCTTACCATTTTTTCCTGCTGACAGCCTCAGCAAATCATCCCTGCATTACATGATTTATTCGCCCATTCATTTCAGATTCTTTGAGTATCTACTGTGGTTCAAATATTGTATTCATGGAAAACGAATGTCTCTCTTCCTAGTTAACAGTCTGGCAGCTAATCAGACCTAAGTTGTACCTCTAGGTGTCTCTTTTACCAGTTTAGACAAATTATTTCTCTGAGATTCATGTTCCTCTTCTATACCATTTGCATAGTATTACCTACCTCACAGGGTTAGTGTGAAATTAAATAGTTTCACACTATTTAATGTGTGAAACCCAAAGCACTTAAGCTACCACTTCTGTTACCTCTCAGAGATCTCTGTTTCACAGTGAGCGCTGTGCTGTGGGTGATACAGGCTACACTGAGAAAAGGGGGGACTTCAGTAACTCTGGCTCTCGTTCAGTCATGTATAATAACTATTGAATTTTCAATATGTCTTTCTTAAGTCTTACAGTTTCATCATTGAAGAGCATCGTTAAATGCCCACCTGCCTGAAATTGTCAGCACTAGGAACATTATAACTCCAAGCATGCATTCTGTCTCACTCACTCTCTAGTTCTGTGACTCTACGTTTGCATACATGCCTCTTCCATCCCTGACTCATACGACTTTTCAGAAATATGTGAAAATAGAATAACTTACAAAAATGGCTGCCACTTATCAGTTGACTATAATATGCCAGGCACAGCTGCTTTGTATACGTCATATCTAGTCCTCACCAGAATTCTGTGTATTATTATCTTTATCATGTAGATGAAGCACCTGAGACCCCAAAAGATTAAATTTCTTGGGTAAATTTCTACATGGTGGGACAAGAGCTCGTTCTCTTCTTACTCCTACCATCTTATGTGGAAATTCCAGACAGTTGGTAATTAGAAAAGTTGTGTTGGAATTAGAATAATACAAACAATGCAGGGGTACCTGGGTGGCCCAATTGGTTAAGCATCGGCCCTAGGTTCAGGTCATGATTCCGGGGTCCTGTGATTGAGCCCAGAGTTGGGCTCCCTGCTCTGTAGGGAGCCGGCTTCTCCCTCTCCCTCTGCCACTTATACTCACTCGCACTCTCTTTAGCAAATAAATAAAATCTTTTTTATTTTAGTTTTTTAAAAAAGAAGAAAATTACAAACAGTGCTATTTCAAGTCTTTAAGGCACTCATTTGCTCTCCCAAGAGATTGGAAAAGGTATTTATTTATATTCCAAAGCCTCCCCTCTCTGCCTCTGAAGAATCTGAAACAAAAAAGAAATGGTGGATTTATCCCTGTTCTTCAAATTACTAAAAGAAGTGATGTGAACTTAAAGCTACAAAATTACAATGAAGTATAATTTAGCTTCTCTTATGTCTTTGGAGATGGCAGTCCTGTATCAGAACTAAACACGCTGTTCTAACAGTGCGCCTTTGCGTTCTGCCTTCTTTGAACCGTCTGCAAACAACTCCTAAAAGCACCAGCTGGGAGCCAGCCTCCCAGAGACTTTGACCATCCTGAGTATACAGAGACTTTTCAGCTTCCGAGCGATTATCGAGGAGTGTTTGGTCCCCTGGATTCCCAACCTACATACGGGTAATGAAGGGATATTCTAACCCTGTAGCTATCCAGCATGTAGCCTGTGCGGCCAGTCTGTTTGGCCTTTACATGGGGTTAAGAAAATTGCCCACTTAAGGTCTGGTCCCCCTGAACCTTTATCACCTATGAACGTGATGTGCATGAATTAAAGAGTAATTACAATCTCCTTCAGAGAGCAGGCAGTCAAGGTAGTATAGTAATTTCAGGGTCCTACGGGTTTAAAACTATTGTTCTTAAAGAATATTTATCTGACCACTCATTTGAGTTTTAGACTGAATTAATTTAGTTGCTTTTCAGGATGAGTTTTAAAAAACAAAACAAAACAAAAATTAGGGGCACCTGGGTGGCTCAGTCGGTTAAGCGTTGGGCTTCAGGTCAGGTCATGATCCCAGGATCCTGGGGTTGAGCCCAGCATCCAGCTCCTTGCTCAGTGGAGAGCCTGCTTCTCCCTCTCCCTCTGCCTCCCTCTCTGCCTACTTGTATTCTCTCTCTCTCTGTCAAATAAATAAAATATTGAAAAAAAATTAGAAAATCACTATGCTTTTAAAAAATAATCTGAAGTAAAGTATTAATTTTTCACCTCTAAAATATCAATTTTTCATAATCACAGATTACCCTGGAAAGTTAGTTCTTGATGATGTTGTTCACTATGAACTTTTCAACTCTTTTTTTTTTTTTTAAGATTTTATTTATTTATTTGACAGAGATAGAGACAGCCAGCGAGAGAGGGAACACAAGCAGGGGGAGTGGGAGAGGAAGAAGCAGGCTCACAGCGGAGGAGCCTGATGTGGGGCTCGATCCCATAACGCCGGGATCACGCCCTGAGCGGAAGGCAGACGCTTAACCGCTGTGCCACCCAGGCGCCCCTGAACTTTTCAACTCTTGAGTTCCATAGGCAAATGTTCTACTTTCTGTAATAGGATAATGCTAAATTAGGTCTAAGTAAAATAAGTAGGTAAGTCAATACACTCATAATGAGAAACCCCAAATTTTGATTGGTTCCTTTTTTTTTTTTTTTTTTAAACAATCACTGCTTTTGAGTTATATCACAGAAAATGTTTTAGGCTTTAACCTTTTCTTTTCAAATATTAATTTCTTGTACTCATAAATTTTTATGAAAATTACTGTCAGCATTAAACCTGTGATTCTTCATACCTTCTGTATTCCCCTTCTCCTCCAGGACCTGAACTACTCTCATTGATGATATGTTAAGACAGCTATCAGGAATTCTCCTCTGTGGTGATACTGACATACAAAATCAATTGAGTTTTAAAAAGATCTTTATAAAGTCAGGATGGCCTCACATCTTTTATTACACACACACACACACACACACACACACACACACACACACCTTTGTCTGTCTGTAATGTTGAGCATTTGTCTCGCTCCCTGTTGGTGTGTTTGTAAAATTTTGTCATCATTTTCTAACAACATCTCCTGAGAGGAAAACAGGTTATTAATAATGTAGTTCTGTTTCACAGAAGGTAAAATCAAGGCCACTGATCAGCTAACAGCACAAATTAACTATAGGTATCAAAGAATAGGTCATACTTTAGCACAGATAGCATATAGCATCCTATCATTGTTCCTAATTGGAACTCTGGGGCTATAATTCAAGAAAGCCTTAGTATTTCCCCTGCTGTCCAGGAATCTCTTCTTCCTTGACTCACACCCTTTACTGTTAACAGACCCTTCCAGACTCTCATCTAAATTAATTTCGCAACATCCACCAATTATTATTTAGTGCTTACTATATGCCACGCCCTCTCCTAGGTGTTGGTGATAGAAAGGTAAGCAAATAAACATGGCTCTTGGAGACTTCTCTTTAATGCACTTTCAGCTACTTTATCTAGCATTTCTAGGTATTTTGTCACCTAAGAATTTTCAGGTCATCTAGTTGGGCATAGAAGTTGTACTTCTTTCATACTACACAAGAATTTGAGCAAAATATTTATTAGTGATTTGTCACACAATTTGTCATTGTAGGAACTCTAAACTAATTTTAAGTTGTCCTTATTTTATATATTCTGAACAAATTGTCAGTTTCCAAAATGCTCAAATAGAATTATAAATAGTTTAAGGATACCTAAGTTTACTAGCTGAGTAGGCCTGAAGAATCATAAGTAATGCATATATATAGTTTGGTGGATACAGAAAAACCTTGATAAGTTGGTATGTATCTGTGCTTCATTTCTCCCAAACAGAATGAATATTATCTCTCTCTTGTTCCTGTTCAGGAAGTTTGAAGATCAATTAGAACCAAGATCTTGGGGCATCTGGGTGGCTCAGTCATTTGAGCATCCAACTCTTGATTTTGGCTTGGGTCATAATCTTGGGGTTGTAGGATCGAGCCCCATGTCGAGCTCCACCCTCAGCTAAGAGTCTGCTTGAGATTCTCTCTCCCTCTGCTCCTCCCCCCACTCGCTCTCACTCTCTAAATAAATTCTTTAAAAAAAAAAAAAAAAAGACCCAAGAACCAAGATCTCCTGGAGAAGAAGATCTGTATATCGTATATAAGTACTATATGTAAGTACAGAGCTGTGTGATGTGTCAGGATCTCCTGTTCTATATTCTGCAGAAAGGTGTCTGTCATGTGGGGAAGCTAGCTGACTGTCAGATACTAATGCCAAGGTTCATCTGCACATTTCTCAGCTAACCAGAGCCTGCTCCTGGTGTCTTTTTACCGTTCAGTCTGAATGTCACCTTTCTGTTCACACAGTCTTTCCCAGTTGTCCCAGTTCTGTTTCCTTGCAGTTAAGCCCAGGTGATCCTGATTGGTACTGGAAGTGATCCCATACTCTTCAGTCAAGTGTTACCATCTACTTTCTTCATTTTCTATTGTGTTGTGTGTATTTTATTTGTTTAACCCTCATAAGACTACTTTATTTCCCTAATCTCTAAGTTCTTGATGGAAATGGGTTGTTTCAGTGTTGCTCCGAGTATTTTTAATAAGTACAGTATGAAAAATATCTGAAGTGAGTTATACTTTAATTGTCTTTTGTTAAGTTCTGCCCACTCTCTAGTTTTTTGGTCAGTCTTGCATGACATATATGATACCTTGTATAATAGTTTTATTTATTGCTTTATCAGGTAGAGTGAAGGACTTTGACAGCCTCTAATGAGGTGCAGGAAACTGGCCTACTTTGAGTTGGCACTTACTGCAGTCCACTATAGCATACCTTCACTCATCCATAAGCCCACATCTATATATTCTCTGAGAGTTCCTTATCCCTGTTAGAATGCTGGTTACTGAGAGTGACAGTATACAATGTGCTATCCACATACCTCACTCAGAAACAGCCTATTCTATAATATGGACTTGTCCTTTACTTCCTTTATTTTGGGTTATTTTACACCCTTTTAATAGTGAGCAGAATGTGTATATAGGTTAACGCCCTTCTTATTTTGACTTTAGACCCCTTTTCTTGCTTGTTTTAGGGCTGACCATTGGCCAGCCTTTGAAGAGAAATCATCATCTCTCTTTTACTCCTTATAGCAGTAAAGGCTACTATTATAGTAGCGTGATATGCTAACTCTGAAGTTATAGTTGAGAAGGCATGTATCAGAACCACTCCAGGCACTTGGAACTTTCCAAATAAATTATCCTTTGGACTAAAATTTCTCATGCTTATTCATGGTCCAAAGGCGAATAAATTTTTGAAAGTTCAGTAAATTCCTTTTGTTTGGTACTGAAGGTTAGGGCACAATGAAATAGCATTCGTTCCAACTCCAACTTTGGTGCACATATTTTTTTATCACAGTTTCGATGAAAGAAAATGCTGTTTCAGTATTGATTCTAAGTAAGCCAAGCTCAAATCATTTTATTTTGTTTCAAGTGTCTTTCTCTACCTATCTCATAGTTTTGAGTAAAGAATGTAAATCTATTGTTTTGTATGTAAAAATGTGATTGGTTCTTAGATTTCTACTAATGGAAAGAACTGGCTCAACATTGTTCTGAAAAATGAAAGTATAGGTCAGATACATTAGAACAAACACAACAACTCACATTTGGTTTTCATATTCTTAGCCCCAGGCCCTGACCCACTTATTGGAGTAACATTTAGAACTACCAAGTTGGAGCACGATAAATAATTGGATTCTTACTTGCCGGACTTATTGTTGATTCTCTGTAGTATGCATAGATTTTTTCTGAACAGAGCCAAAATAGTGAGAGCATACTAATATACCAGTATGAACCCAGTTTAGTGAAGGTCATGACTTTGGATTTATCATTTTTTTTCCTAAACAGAAAAAATTTTACGAAATATCCTTTTAACTAGCCAAGAAAATAGACATTTCAGAGGCTGCTTACTCATTTAAAGCCTTTCCTTATGAATGAAATTCTTCATGGAGGTGTGTTGCCAGTAAGTTTATTATTTGTTAAGTTCCCATAAACACATAAAAGGACCAAGCTAAACTGCCCTTGGGGTAGACACATTAGTGCTTTTCTTTCCTCTCTATAAGAAGCAAGAAGGAACCAGGGCACACCTTCAGGCCTCTAGCTGGAGGTCTCCTTAACTAAATCACTCAGTTCATCAAATGCAATTTTTGACCCTCCACATTACAGCTAATAATGTTGTCGCCCAGCTTTCTGCTACTACTTAACAAGGATCCCCTTAACATGTTGCTTGCTTCTTTTGAGGGCCCCATTCGTAGCCTCCTCAAAACCTTTGTACCAACAGTCTATTCAAGGCACATTACATTTTCCTAAGTGTCCTCAAAGTCTTTCCAGCTCTTCCAGCTTCCATCCCACTGCCCAGTTCCAAAGCCACTCCCACATTTTAGGTTTTTGTCGTGGCAGTTACTAAAATTATTATCTATTACTGCATAAAAATTGCCTTAAATTTAGTATCTTAAAACAACAAACATTTAGGAGCTCCTGGCTAGCTCAGTCAATGGAGCATATGACTCTTGATCTCAGGGTTGTAGGTTCAAGCCCCACAGTGGGTATAGAGATTACTTAAAAACAAAATCTTTAAAGAAAAACACACACACACAAACATTTATTATCTCGCGTAGTTTCTGAGTGTAAGGAATCTGGGAGCAGCTTAGCTGGTTGTTCTGACTCAGGGTCCCTTATGATTTTGCAGTCAGGCTATTGGCTTGGTCTAGTTATCTAAATGCTTGACTGGAGCTACAGGATTCACTTCCAAATTCACTCATATGACTCTTGGCTCTACACCATGAAGGCTTCTCTATAAGGTTACTTAGTACGTGACAGCTTGCTTCCCTTGAGCCTGTGATCCAAGAGAGGTAGAGAGCAAGGAGGATGGAAGCCACAATGTCTTTTATAGTCTAATCTCAGAAGTGACATGCCATCACTTCAACCTTATTCTATTGAGCACATAAACCAACCCCCTGTGGTGCGGGAGGGAACAACACAGTGGTGTGAATAAATGTAGTCAGGGATCGTTGAAGGCTGGCTACCACAAGTGAGTGAATAAACAAATTGTGGTATACACATGCAATGAAATACGGCTTGGCATTAGATAGGAATGAACTACAAACACACATGACACCATGGATGAATCTCAAAAACACACTGAGCAAAAGAATCCAGACAGAAGAATATTCCATATTTATATTAAACTCTAGAAAAGACTGTTTTAATTTATGACCTCAGAAAGCAGATCAGACAACAAGACAAAACTGGTTTCATCTTCTCTTCCCTACCTCAGCTCACAAGCAGGGCGTACAGTGGGAAAGGGACCCATTCTGTTCTCTCTCATTCCTGTTTTTTTCTTCCTTTGGTGTCGGGGCCCTCAGATGCTCTTGCAGTCCTCTCACGTAGTTCTCTGACCAACACTGACCCCGAGTTGCTTGGGGTAGAGTAGTAACTGAAAGACAGAAACCTTCCTCTAATGTCACTTGCCTCATAGGAAACTTACGCATCTTTGCCATCCCAATTAAATAGTGAGAATCTATAAGCCTACAGATTCAGTACTTCTCTGTCCAGCCTTGTTCTCTCTCCAGTGGTCTTTTTTCCTTCTCAGATAAGCACAAGGCAAATCAACAAGTCTGATGCCTAAGTAGGTACCAAACACAGGAATGAGATGCCAGTTTTACTTTCACCCAGTGTTTAGGATTGAAATGACTTCTGTTTGAGCCCTCTCACTGAGCTCAGACACAGGGACCCTCATGTGCATGAATATATATCCTTGTGCCATCAAGATTCCTTTCCCAGTCCTAGCATCATCCCCACAGCAGTCCCAAGAGAAAAAGGCATGTGCTGACATGTTGGACTGGTGGACAGTCGTCCCTTTTCTGCCACCTCTTAGTAAGCTCTCTTTATAATATGCCTTGTTTAGCTCTTCTTTGTCCCCAGCTTTGGTCCCTAGTTGCTAATTCTAGAACCGCTGGAAAAACCCATTCATCATAGTATTAATGCTAGTTTAAAAGGGACCTCTAAAATTGGAGAGAGAACAATAAAACTATGGTACATTCTTTAGAAAGAGAACATTAATAATGTAAAGTTGCAAAGAGCTCTTGAGTTGTTAATGGACAAAGGGGAAAATAAGTAGCAAGTGTTGAAGTAGCTTGAGTACTTCAGAAGCTGTTGGTGGAAAGTAAAATTTAGTAGTCATCTGTCCATCTCACTAGGCAGTTTAAATTCTTGATAATGGAGAGCATTCAAGTATCCATTTGTCCACCACACATATATAGCGCCAAATATCTTTTGCTCGATGGGGCAGACATTCTTCAAGAAGACATGCGTGTAGGCACTGCTGGACAACCCCTTGATGTTGAGCTTGACTGTGCCTGCTTTCTCGTTTATTTGCCATATACACATGTCCACCTCTCAGCTCTCCTGTCTGACATCGTCTCCTGAGAGTGACTGTTATCACAGAAAGTGAAAACCATCTGTCTGGCTAAAACACATAATATTCAGAAGTTACCAGAATAGAAGATTGCAATTCAATCAGTATTTAATGATTCAACAGCCCTTATTGACTTGGTCAGATAAAAATGTTAATCTTGGTGGCTCAGTCGGTTAAGCAGCTTAAGCCGTTATCTGGGGGTGCTGGGATGGATCGGGCAGAGCCAGGCTCCCTGCTCAGCGGGGAACCTGCTTCTCCCTCTCCTCCTCTCCCTCCCCCCCAACTCATGTGCTCTCTTACTCTGCTCTCTCTCAAATAAATAAAATCTTTAAAAAAAATGTTAATCTCTTTTTAATTATCCTATTCCCTTCAATTCTTTATTTTTATGTATTAAGTATTCAGTATACGTATTTCTTTCTCTAAACCACTACAGACATTAAGATCAGCTAGATTTTTCCTGCTGATGGTATCCAGATTTATTTGAAAGGAACTGGATGCAAAGCATTTCCCATTCACTGTCCTCACCTCTGGAATTGCCTCTTCTTCCTCATCTTAATCTCTACTTTAATCTTCACTTCAAGACTCATCTTTGTAGTTTGGAATTTCCTAGCCATGAAATCTGGTTTGGGTTGGGGTTTTTTGTTTTGTTTTTTTCATTAGCAAAGTTATTCTGTGCTGTTTTTCATTCATACATTCATCCTCCTTTGGGTAGAAGTTGAAACATGAGAGTGGAGGAAGAAAGAAGAAGAGAAATTATTCACTGATTGTACAACAGTTGTTAATTTCATTTATTCTAAGCCAAATTATTCTCATTGGCATGGCTGTTTCTTCAGATACAGGAATTCCCATTCTGTAAGGGTACACTAGAAATAGCACGAAACAGTGTCAAGAGACCTGAGCTCTAGCTCCAACTGTATTGATAGCTAAGTGTATAATCTTAAGCAGTAATAACACCATCAACTAACATGCACAGTTCACAGTTTACAAAGTACTATTCAGATACCTTATAGCACCTAACCCTGTGGCTGAATGAGCCAGGCAGATATCGTAGGTTAAAGAAGTGAGTGAAGTGTGTAAAACAGTAAGAGAGAGAGACTGTGATTAACTAGCAGCCAGTTTTTTTTTTTGTTTTTTTTTTTTAATAATGATTTTTTATTATATTATGTTAGTCACCATACAGTACATCCCCGGTTTTCGATGTAAGGCTCGATGATTCATTAGTTGCGTATAACACCCAGTGCACCATGCAATATGTGCCCTCCTTACTGCCCATCACCGGCCTATCCCATTCCCCCACCCCCCTCCCCTCTGTAGCCCTCAGTTTCTTTCTCATAGTCCATAGTCTCTTATGTTTCATTCCCCCTTCTGATTACCCCCCTTTCTTTATCCCTTTCTTCCCCTACTGATCATTCTAGTTCTTATGTTCCATAGATGAGAGAAATCATATGATAGTTGTCTTTCTCTCCTTGACTTATTTCACTAAGCATTATCTCCTCCAGTGCCGTCCATGTTGTAGCAAATGTTGAGAACTCGTTCTTTCTGATTGCTGAGTAATATTCCATTGTATATATGGACCACAACTTCTTTTTTTTTTTTTTTATTAATAATGATTTTTTATTATGTTAGTCACCATACAGTACATCCCCGGTTTTCGATGTAAGGCTCGATGATTCATTAGTTGTGTATAACACCCAGTGCACCATGCAATATGTGCCCTCCTTACTACCCATCACCGGTCTATCCCATTCCCCCACCCCCCTCCCCTCTGTAGCCCTCAGTTTGTTTCTCATAGTCCATAGTCTCTCATGTTTCATTCCCCCTTCTGATTACCCCCCCTTTCTTTATCCCTTTCTTCCCCTACCGATCATCCTAGATCTTATGTTCCATAGACGAGAGAAATCATATGATAGTTGTCTTTCTCTGCTTGACTTATTTCACTTAGCATTATCTCCTCCAGTGCTGTCCATGTTGCAGCAAATGTTGAGAATTTGTTCTTTCTGATAGCTGAGTAATATTCCATTGTATATATGGACCACAACTTCTTAATCCAGTCATCTGTTGCAGGGCATCTCGGCTCCTTCCACGATTTAGCTATTGTGGACATTGCTGCTATGAACATTGAGGTGCATATGGCCCTTCTCTTCACTACGTCTGTATCTTTGGGGTAAACACCCAGTAGTGCAATGGCTGGATCATAGGGTAGCTCAATTTTTAACTTTTTAAGGGACCTCCACACTGTTTTCAAGAGTGGCTGTACCAACTTGCATTCCCACCAACAATGTAGGAGGGATCCCCTTTCTCCACATCCTCTCCAACAATTGTTGTTTCTTAACTAGCAGCCAGTTTTAATTCCAACTTGGGACCATGCATGATGTGAGCCTCATTTTTTCTTCATGGAATCCATAATTTTATATAAATCTCTTTTCTTAATTGAGATGTAATTGACATAAACATTGTATTAGGTTTAGGTGTGCAGCATAATTTGATATATGTATGTACTGTGAAATGATCACCACAATCAGTGTAGTTAACATCCATCACACACATGGTTACACATTTTTTTCTTATGATGAGAATTCTAAGATCTATCTGCAACTTCCAAATATACAGTACAGTTTTGTTAACTATGCCCACTGTGCTGTACATGACATCCCCAGGATTTATTTATCCTGTAACTGGAAGTTTGTCTTTTTTGACCCTCTTCACCTTTAAATCTCTCGATATCTAAATGTTGGCATTGAATTTGTTTTTTTTTGTTTGTTTTTTTATATAAAGCCAGGCCACAAGTTGCCTAGCTTACCTCTCTAGGTTTTATCTTCCTCATGTATAATATTGGATGGATAGATAAAAGGAATTTTGAAGTCTATTATTTCCATGTTATGACAAATTAATGTATTTTCTTATAGCTATATTATCTGCTAATTGCTGACATTAGGAATATTTTTAAAAGAACCAATTATAAAGCACAAGAAAACACATATATATGTAAGGATTGTTTAAATGTGTCTTTAGAAATTTGCTTATTTTATGAAATTGCATTTTGAAGTTGAAAAAAATCCTGGTTACTTAGTATCCCTTGAAAACTTTTTTTATATTCTACAAAGAAATAGATCATCTTTTGATGAGTTTTGCTTGTTTGGAGTTAAGTGAAGTCCAGAGGTTGGGAGATGTGGGGAAATCTGGATTCCTCCCAGTCTCCTTTCATCCATCTGTTCCATCTTTTTCGTCATCAATTCCAGATGTAGGAAAATTCTTCACAAAAATTTGATAAGACTCTTGCTTCCCTTCTTTTCTAGCATCAAATCTAACTTGCCCTTCCTATTGTCAGGCTGCTGCCTTTTATGATGCAACAGGGAATTTATAAATCTTCTGCGTTTCCTGATCCGTCTTGAATTGTCTCAATGCAAATAAATCAACCTAGGTTTCCTGCCCCCATGCTTGTACCCCTCCTATTCCTGCTTCATTTATGTCTGTCGGGTGGCATGATCTATAACTGTGTTTCTTGTGCTCATTGACCTTGGTCTGAGGAACTCATTAAGCATAAGTAAAACTAGAAAGATTGGTTTGAGGGTGTTCCCCCTTTCTCCCACTAAACTTCTCTTGGTAGGAATCAGTCATACCAGTATATTCCACAGAGTATATTCCGAATTACTGCCTCTTTTTGTCTCTTTTGAACTAATGTGGATACTTATTCAAGGTGAATATGGAATTAAATGATATTTACATTCAGGAACAAGAAGTGTGATATTAGATAAACTATAACATTTGCATGGGCAGTTTACATAACCAAATTAAATCATCTGAACTACTACGTGGCTCTCTAGAAAACTGTACTCATTCCATTAGTCATCTCACAGATTAATAATGCCTAACATTCATTGAGCTAAGCCTTGTTTCGAGTGCTTCACATGAATTTACTCATCTTTACGACAACCCTGTGAAGTAGTAATCCTCATTTTACTGAGGAGATGCTGGGAGAGAGAAGTTAAGTAATTTGCCCCAGGTCACATGGCTAGTCAGTGACTGAGCTAAGGAATCCTAACAGACCCTATGGCTCCAGTGCTGACACTACTAATCACTACACCAAAAGGTGTTGCCATCACTATGTGCTTTTGGTTAGGGATTTCAGTAGTCCTCAGCCATTATTAATGACCCCATAATTCTGTCTTGTAATAAATAGTACTTTAATAATCTCTTATTTGTTTGTTTATATTCCAGTACAATTAACATAGTGTTACATTAGTTTCAGGTGTACACTATAGTGATTCAACAATTCCGTACATTTCTCAGTGCTCATCATGATAAGTGTACTCTTAATTCATTTCACCTGTTCCCTCCCAATCCCCTTCCTCCTGACAACCACCAGTTTGTTTTCTATATCGAAGAGTCTGTTTTGTTTTCTTTGTTCATTTGTTTTGTTTCTTAAATTTCACATATGAGTGAAATCATACGATGTCTGTCTTTCTCCATGTTGTTGCAAATGGCAAGGTTTCCTTCTTTTTTTTTATGGCTGAGTTGTATTCCGTTGTATCTATCTATCTCTCTCTCTCTCTGTATCTATCTATCCACCGCACCTTCTTCATCCATTCATCAGTTGATGGACATTTGGGCTCTTTCCATAATTTGGCTGTTGTAAATAATGCTGCAGTAAACCTAGGAGTGCATATATCCCGTCGAATTAGTGTTTTTGTATTCCTTGGGTAAATACCCTATAGTGCAATTACTGGATGATATGGTAATTCTATTTTAACTTTTTGAGGAACCTCTGTACTATTTTCCCCAGTAGCTGTACCAGTTTGCATTCCCACCAACAGTGCACAAAGGTTCCTTTTTCTCCACATCCTCACCAACATCTGTTGTTCCTTGTGTTGTTGATTTTAGCCATTCTGACAGGTGTGAGGTGATATCTCATTGTGGTTTTGATTTGCATTTCCCTGATGATGAGTGATGATGAGCATCTTTTCATGTGTCTGTTGACCATCTGTATATGTATCCCTTGAAGAAGTGTCTCTTCATGCCTTCTGCCCATTTTTTTAATAGGATTATTTGGTTTTTTCGTGTTGGGTTGTATTAGTTCTTTATATATTTTAGATACTAACCCTTTATTGGATATGTCACTCACAAACATCTTCTCCAATTCCGTAGGTTGTCTTTTAGTTTTGTTTCCTTGGCTGTACAAAAGCTTTTGATTTTGATGGGATCCCAAATAGTTTATTTTTGCTTTTGTTTCCCTTTTCTTAGGAAACATCTAGAAAATGTTCCTAAGGCTGATGTCCGAAAAAGTACTGCCTATGCTCTCTTCTAGGATTTTATGGTTTCAGGTCTTATATTTAGCTCTTAAATCTATTTTGAATTTATTTTCTGTATGGTATAAGAAAGTGGTCCCCTTTCATTCTTTAGCATGTAACTCTCCAGTTTTCCCAACACCATTTGTTGAAGAGACTTTTTCCCACTGCACATTCTTTACTGCTTTGTCAAAGGTTAATTGACCATTTAAGGTTTATGTCTGGGCTCTCTGTTTTGTTCTGTTGATCTGTGTGTCTGTTTTTGTGCCAGTACCGTACTGTTTTGTTTACTATAGCTTTGTAGTATATCTTGATCTCCAGGATTGTGATACCTCCATTTTGTGTTTTTTCTTTTTTCTTTTCTTTTTTTTTTTTTAAGATTTTATTTAGTTATTCATGAGAAACAGAGAGAGAGGCAGAGGCAAAGGGAGAAGTAGGCTCCCCGCTGAGCAAGGAGCCTGATGTGGGACTCGATCCCAGGACCCTGGGATCGTAACCTTAGCCGAAGGCAGATGCTGAACCGACTGAGCCACCCAGGCACCCAGTTTTGTGTTTTTTCAAGATTGTTTTGGCTATTCAGGGTCTTGTGTGATTCCATACAAATTTTAGGATTGTTTATTCTAGTTCTGTGAAAAATATTGTTGGTATTTTGATAGGGATTACATTCAATCTACAGACTGAATTGGGTAATACAGACATTTTAACAATATTTGTTCTTCCAATCCATGATCATGAAATATCTTTCCATTTATTTGTGTCATCCTCAGTTTCTTTCATCAGTGTTTTATAGTTTTCAGAGTATATGTCTTTCACCCCTTGGGTTAAGTTTATTCCTAGTTATTTTATTATTTTTGTTATAATTGAAATAGGATTGTTTTCTTAATTTCTCTTTCTGCTACTTTGTTATTAGTGTATAGAAATGCAGCAGATTTCTGTATATTGATTTTTGTGTCTTATGACTTTACTGAATTCGTTTATCAGTTCTAGTAGTTTTCTGGTGAAATCTTTAGGGTTTTCTGTATATAGGATCATGTCATCTGCAAATAGTGAAGGTTTGACTTCTTTCTTACTGATTTGGATGCTTTTTATTTTTTTCTTGTCTGATTGTTGTGGCTAGGATTTCCAGTACTATGTTGAATAAAAGTGTTGAGAGTGAACATCCCTGTCTTGTTTCTGACCATAGAGAAAAGCTCTCAGTTTTTTACCATTAAGTATGGTAGCTGTGGGTTTTTCCTATATGGCCTTTATTATGTTGAGGCATATTCCCTCTAAAGCTGCTTTGTTGAGGATTTTTATCATGAATGGGTGTTGTACTTTGTCAAATGCTTTTTCTGCCTCTACTGAAATGATCATATGGTTTTTACCCTTTCTCTTATTGATGTGATGTATCATATTGATTGATTTGCAAGTATTGAACCACCCTTGCATCCCAGGAATAAATCTCACTTGATTGTGGTAAGTGATGTTTTTAATGTATCATTGAAATTGTTTTGCTAATATTTTGTTGAGAATTTTTGCATTTATGTTCATCAGAGATATTGGCCTATAGTTCTCTCTCTCTCTCTCTTTTTTTTCTGTAGTGTCTTTATCTGGCTTGCAGAGCAGGGTAATGCTGGCCTCATAGAATAAATTCGAAAGCTTTCCTTCGTCTTGTATTTTTGGGAATAGTTGGAGAAGAATAGGTATTAACTCTTCTTTAAATGTTTAGTAGAATTCACCTGTGGAGCCCTGTGGTCTTGGACTTTTGTTTGTTTGGAGTAATCATCTCTTATTTTAAATTATACTAAAAATACATAAATTATCATAAGACTATTCTCAGTTTTGAAAAATTATTCAGAATTTTTTTTAAAGATTTATTTACTGATTTTAGAGGGAATGAGAAATCGCAGTGGGGCAGTGAGGGGCAGAGGGAGAAGGAGAGACAGCCCCCAGACAGGCTCTGTGTTTAGCACGGAGCCTGACACAGGGCTCGATCCCATGACCCCGAGATCACAATCTGAGCTGAAGCCAAGAGTCCGACACTCAACTGACTGTGACACCCAGACACCCTTTATTCAGAATCTTGACAGGTCAAGCTCTTCCCCATCTTATATCGAAATATGTCTTCTCATTTCAGGGTAATCTTAGAAATTGTTGACTGGATTAATGAAAGTTAGAGGTCAGAGAGTTCTGATTCAAAGAATATCTGAAATCAGATAGGCTGATTTTTAAGCAGCCAAGTTTAAAAACCTATGTGCTAGTAACCCTAAATTACCATCACAAATAATTCTGGTATGAAAATACTGTTACTATCATATATACATATATATGAAAATCTGGCCCCAAGATACAACATGGCATTTATTAAGATAGCTTTTGGACACATAATTTTTTAGTTTTAAGAATCAGTAAATTTGCGGGCACCTGGGTGGCTCAGTCAGTTAAGCATGTGCTTTTGGCTCAGGTCACGATCTCAGGGTCCTGGGATTGAGCCCCACATTGGGCTCCCTGATCAGTGGGGAGTCTGCTTCTCCCTCTCCCTTGGCCTGTGTCCTCCCACCCCTGACTTGTGTGCTCACACTCTCTCTCTCTCTGAAATAAATAAAATTTAAAAAAAAAAAAAGAATCAGTAAATTTGCATTCTCAGGGAGAGCTCATAGAGATGAGAGTTTGAAAAGCTGTTATTGGAAAGTCTCCCCAAATTAATGACTGTCGAAGAATGAACATTGATTATACCTGAGCTCAAGGTTTTTTCCCCCCTCATATTCCAAAAGTTTTATGAATTATAAGAATTTAATTAACTAAATTGTTGAGCTTTAGCACAAAAAACAGTATTGTGATCATTGGTTTTCAAGGTAAACAATGTTTAAAATAAAGTTTATTTATATTACCAGTCATGTTCCTAAATAGGGCATTCTGAATTGGATATGATGTTTTCCCTGGACTTGTGTAAAATTGCAGCCTACCAATGGCCAAATCTAAAATTATGGGATCCCTGAAAACAATTTTGAACATGCATCTTCTAGGCCTCCGTAGCTTTTAACTAGCTGATTCATCAGAAATACACAAAGAGATTGAATTGATGTTTAAATATCTATATGTTCTCTTCGAAAGTATACCGAAATTGCATACCTGTAACCAATACCAAACTGTCTATTAAGACTCAGAATGAACATACTTAGGAGCCTAGCTGACTCTTCATTGGCTCTCAGGCACTGGCCTGAATCTAGTGAAAGAATATAGTTGTATCCTATCCCTGTAGTCTGTGTTCAACATTTGTTAGTAAAATGAAGATTCTTAAAATCAAGTTGTCTTTTGTAATGGTTTTCGCATGACTGCCTCTCTGCTCACCTTATTATTTAGGGAAAAAAAATAGCCAAGCGGAACTATATGGCACAGGAAACCAGTGCTGGTTCTACTTCAGCCGATTGCCATCATTGACTCTATTGTATTTAGACATCAAAACAACGGTCACAGCAATATTTCCTAATGCTGGATTATTGTCTTGAATGGTAATGATATTAATAGCCACCACCTTGCAGCTGTTCCTGTGGCTGCACAATGAAATAAATATTTCTCTTAATTTATAATAGGAAAGATAGCTAAATTATATCTTTTAATCTGAGACTAAGATGGGTTTCTCACTTTTATGTCAGCTGATGAGAGCACTCGTAACTTAACATCTTTTGATTATCATAATATTGTAATTATAGAAAAGACAAAACGTGAGCTATAATTGAAGGAAATGACTTTCCATCAAAGATCATTTCCTCTATTGCTTAAATCTTCTTGTGATACAACCTTTTGAAAAAATCTTTTTTATTGAAATATAACTTACACATAGAAAAGTCACATCATAAGTATACATATCAGTGAATTTTCACAAAAGAACTTATTCATGTAACCAAATGTACATCTAAGAAGCAGATCATTAATTACCAACACCCCAAAAAGTAACCCACATGCTCTCTTTCAGGCACTATACTCTACCCAGGCTTGCAAGAGTAGCTGCTCTCCTGGCTTCTAACAGTATTGGTTAATTTTGCCTTAAATTCAAGACTTTAAATTTAAGATATTATGTTAGTGAAGCTGCTGGGGGTAGGAGGCGCCAGAGGCAGAGGCCAGTGGAGCCAGCACATGCCCAGAGGGCAGAGCTATGAGCCACACAGGCTTAGTCACAAGTCTTGAAATTTAATGGAATTTGTTCTGCTGGATTTCAAACTTCCTTGGGACTGATGACCCCTTTATTACTTCCAGTTTTTTTCTTTTGGAATGGAAATATCTATCCTATCTATACCTATCCCAGCATTATAGTTTAGAAACTGATAATTTGTTTCCTAGTTTGGCATGTCAACAAATGAAGAGGAATTTTCCCCAGGATGGATCATACCCAGAGTATTCTTGACCCGATTTTAGTGATGAGATTTGAGACTTTTGAGCTGACTGTTTTTAGATGAGATTTTAAATTTAGAGTTGATGCTATAGTAGGTTAAGACATTGAGGGATGTTGGGTTAGAGTGAATGTATTTTGCATATGAGAAGAATATGAATTTGGGGCGCTAGAGAACATGTTACAGTGGGCCGAATGGTGCTCTCTAGAAGTGGATGTCTATGTCCAAATCCCTAGAATCTGTAAATGACCATAAGGTCCAAATAATTTCCAAATAATTGGAAAAGCAGTCTTTGCAGATGGAATTAAGTTAAAGATCTCAAGATGAGATCATTCTTGATTATCTGGGTTGATCGCAAATCCAATAGCAAACCCTTTTAAGACTCAGAAGAGAAGACAGACTTAGAGGAAAAGGCAGTATGAAGGCAGAGGCAGAGGCTGGAGTGATGTGGCCATGAGCCAAGGAATACCAACAGCCACCAGAAACTGAAGGAGTTGAGGAATTCTCCCCTAGAGCCTTCTGAGGGAGTACGCCCTCCCTACTTTTGGATTTCTTGCCTCTAGAACCATGAGAAGATATATTTATGTTGTTTTAAGCCACTAAGTTTGTGGTAATTTGTTACAGTAGCTTTAGGAAGCTACTGTATCATACATGGATGTGTATGATACAACTTCTTGAGTCCTTCGTCCTAACCATTTCATTCTCCTATATCTTCAGGGTTCCTTAATATATAAATAGAAGTGGTTATAAAAATACATAACTTTTTACACTTATATTCTGAATTTTATTTTGTCTCAAGTTTACTCTTGGGTGTGGGGTAGGAATTCAGTTTAACCTTTTATTTTGTGCCAAGTATTTTTCTAGGTGTAGGAATACAAAGATAAATGGGACAAATTTGTTATCTTTGAATGTGTTAGGTTTGCTCTTTATTTGAAAGAGAAATATAAATCATTTCTTTGTAATGATTAGCATTCACTGATATAGATGTATGCATTCTGTCAACAGGTTGTTGAGACAACCAGGCAGTAGCCGAGGTCAAATAATATTTTCTGAGAAAGGAGAATCCTGAAAGACTAATAAAAGGTAGCTTCATGAAAAAAACTGGTAAAGAATCCTTTTTAGGCAGAGGCATCAACATGAACAGAAGTGCTAAAAGTGTGAAGCATCATGAGATCAGAGGACTATAAGAGATTCATTACTACTCATGGGAGTGACATAAGATGAGACTCTAGAGCTGGAAAAGAATGATATCCTAGAAAGCATTGGATTCACAATGCTGAGGTTAGTTTGGAATTGATTGTGTAGGTAATGCCAAGCTGTGGAGAGGTTTTTAATCTCACTGATATTTTCAGAGTGTTCTTTTAGGTAAATCACTCTGGCAGTTAATAGAAGTTTGAGGGGGCCTGGAGAGATAAGACAATGGTAAGGTTAAAGACAGGAAGATTAAGAGTCTATTCCAATTATCTAGATATGAAATGCTGAAGCTGAGACTACAGGGAAGAATCAAGAAGATTCTGGTAAGATGGCATAGTAGGAAGCACCAAGAATCCCTACCAAAACAGTTGTTGTGCAGAATCTGTCCAATGTAACTTTTTTGGAACTCTGGAGTCTGTTTAAGGCTTGCAGTTTCCAGGGGGAAGATTGGGTTGGTAAATTATGGTAAATTACAGTCAATTTCAGCTCTTAGCAAAGTAACAGCTACCCATCCTCCACCACCATCCATGTGGCAGGCAGCTGTGCATGTGTTCCTGCGGCAGCTTGCACACAGCTTGCAGGAGGCAGAATTGGCAAAAAGGGCCCTGTCCTGGAAATTCTGGAGATCTGTGTTCTGATCACTGATTGCTGCTTCTGGTCACAGAGGTGCAGACAAAGAGGCAGGTAGCCACTGTTGTTGTTCCCCCTCCTCCTCTGGCTGATATGACTCTCAGGGGACTTAAAGGGCTAGCACCATTTCCGCCCTTTCATTCTTTGCATTTTCCACTATTGGGAGCCAAACTTTAAAGACCAAGACATTCAAAAACAATTGAATATACAGGGAAAATTAGAAAATGACCGTGCATGCTCAGGGAAAGGCTCAGAAAAGACCTGAAAAGACCTTAAGTTTACACCTCAGGCTGATACTCAGCAGAGAGAGAACCTACAACAATCAATCAATTAAACTAAATCAATTAAATTTAAAACTTTTTAATAATTCAAAACCGTAGGGAAGAAGGAGAATTTGATTTCTGGAGTTACCACATTACCAAATTCAGATGTCTAGTATTCAACAAAAAAATCACAAGGCATACAAAGAAATAGGTAAAAGTTTGTGCTATTCAAAGAAGAAAATAAATCAACAGAAACTGTCCCGGAAAAAGATTTAATGGCAAATATATTAAACAATGACATTAAAACAACAGTCATAAAGATGCTCAAAAGAACTAACGGAAGATGTGGGAAAAGTCAAGAAAAAAGTGTGTGAATAAAATAGAAATATCAGTCAATAAATAGAAAATGTAATAAGAAACCAAAGAAATTCTAGAGGTGAAAAGTACAATAACTTTTGTAGTATAGTAAGTATAGTAAAGCAGAAGAATCATTGCACTTGAGGATAGGACAATGGAAATTGTCAAGGCTAAGGAGCAGAAAGAAAAAAGATTGCAGAATAGTGAGCACAGCCTAAGAGATACCAACAAGTGGATGAACATATATGCATCATAGGAGTCCCCAAAAGAGAAGAGAAAAGGTTAGAATAACTGAAGAAATAATGGCTTAAAACTTCCCAAATTTGATGAAAGACATGAACATAAACATGTAAGAATCTCAACAACCTCCAAGTAGAATGAATACAAAGAGATCTACACCTAGACATATTATAATCTCAAAAGATAAAGAGTGAACTTGAAAAGCAGCAAAAGAGAAGTGAATCATCACGTACAATGGGGTTTTCAATATGATTTTCAGCAGATTTCTCATCAGAAACTTTGAAGCCAGAAGACAGTGGGCCAGTACATTCAGAGCACTAAAAGAAAAAACAAACAAAAAGAATCCTCTATCTGGTAAAACTGGCCTTCAAAAACGAGGGAGAAATTAAGGCATTCCCAATTAAAGGGAGTCCTGCAGTGAAATGGGAAGACACTAGACAGTAACTTGGTACCTGTGGAGAAATAAAGATTTCAATATAGGTAAAGAAATAGGGACTTTTAAAATCTAGTATTATTGTAACAATTATTTATGAGTTTACTTTTTGTTTTCTGTATGATTTAAGAGGCTAATACACTTTCGAGATGCAACTATTAACATAAAAGCTCATATTACTCTAACTTTGGGTTGTAACTCCACATCTCATTTTCTATGTAATTTAGGAGATGAGTAATTTAAAAGAATTACTAGTTTATGTTTTCAGGTACACAATGTGTAAAGATGTAATTTCGTACATTAAAAACTGAAAAGGTCGACACAGCTGAAAAGGAGCAGAGTTTTCATATGTTATTGCAGTTAAGCTGGTATAAATTCAAATTAGAGTGTTACAACTTTAGGTTGTTAAATGTAATCCCTATGGTAACCATGAACAAAATAGCTATAGAATATACACAAAAGGAAATGAAGGGATTTAAACATTTCACTACAAAACAAAAAAAGACAGTAATGGAAGAATTGAGGGATAAAAAAGCAATAAAGCATATAAAAAACAGATAGTGCAATGACAAAAATAAGTTCCTCCTTATCAGTAATTAAATGTAAATGGAATAACTCTCCAAAAGACAGATTGGCAGAATGGGTAAAAAACATAGGATCCAACTATATGCTGTCTGCAAGAGACAAAAAGAGATCTAAAGACAAAAACAGTTTAAAATGAAAAGATGGAAAATGATATTATATGCAAACAGTAATCAAAAAGAGCAGGGGTGGCTGTACTAATATCAGGCAAATAGACTTTAAATCAAAAATTTACAAAAGGCAATGAAGGACATTATATATTAATAAAAGGTCCAATACAGCAAGAAAATATATAACAAATATAAACATTTACATGCCTATTGACTTCAAAATACATGAAGCAAAACCTGACGGAACTGATGGGAGAAATAGACAGTTCTACAGTAATAGTTGGGGACTTCAATACCCCACTCACAGTAATGGATATAACAACCAGACAGAACATAAGCCAAGAAATAGAAGATTTAATCAATGCAGTGAACCAACTAGACCACACAAACATAAAGAACACTCTACCCAACAACAACAGCATACACATTTTTCTCATGTGAACATGGGATATTTTCCTGGACAGACTTATGTTAGATCAAAATTCAGTCTCCATAGATTTTAAAAGATATAAAGTATCTTCTCTGACCACAACACAATGAAGATAGAAACCAATAACAAAAGTAAAACTGAAAATCTTTAAATAATTGTGAAAATTAATATGCATTTAAACAATAGATCAAACAGGAAATGACAGGTGAAATTAGAAAATACTTTAAGATGAATGGAAATGTAGATACAACATACCAAAACTTATGGGATAAAGTGAAAGCAAGGCTAAGAGGGAAATTTATAGCTGTAAATGCTTACACTAAAAAACAGGAAAGATCTCAAGTCGACAACCTACCTTCACAACTTACAGAAGTAGAAGAAGAACAAACTAACCAAAGCAAGCAGAAGAAAGAAAATAATAAAGATTAGAATAGAGATAGAGAATAGAAAAATAGAAAAACTCAATGAGACTAAAAGTTGGTTTCTTGAAAAAGTTGACAAAATTGGTAAACCTTTAGCTAAGAGGGACTAAGAATAAAGGGAGAAATCTTAGATTACTAAAATCAGAAATGTAAGCACAGACATTACTGCTGATTCTACACAAATAAAAAGGATTATTAATGTGAAAACTTCTATGCCAAAAAATTAGATAATATGCATGAAATGGACAAATTCCCTAAAAACACAAAACCTACCAAGACTAAATCACAAAGAAATAGAAAATCTGAGTAGACCTAGAACTAGTAAGAAGATTGAATCAGTAATCAAAAATCTCCCAACAAAGGAAATCCCTGGTCCTGATGGCTTCTCTCTTAAATTCTACCAGACCTTTAAAGAACTACTGACTTCCTCAAACTTTTCCAAAAATGTGAAGTCCAGGAAATACTCCCTAACTCATTCTGTTGGGCCACCGTTACCCTGATACCAAAGCCAGAGACTACAAGAACACTACAGACCACTATCATAAACACTGATGCAAAAATCCTCAGCAAAATACTAGCATACAAAATTCAGCAGTATATTAAAAGGATTATACACCATGTCCAAGAGAGATTTATTCCTGGGATGCAGGAATGATTCAATACAAAAATCTATCAATAGATAGATTAGCACCACATCAACAGAAAGAAGGGAGAAAAAAACCACATGATCATCTCAATTGATGAAGAACAAGCACTTGGCAAAATTTAACACATTTTCATTATAAAAACACTCAAGAAAATAGGAATAGAAGAAAGCTACCTTCACTTAATAAAAGCTATATATGAAAAACCCGCAGCAAACATCATACTCAGTGGTGAAAGACTGAAATGAAAACTTTCCTCTCAGATGAGGAACAAGGAAAGAATACCCACGTTCACCATTTATATTCAATATAGTACTAGGAGCTCTAGCTAGAGCAATTAGACAAAAAAAGAAGTAAAAGATCCAAATTGGAAAGGAAGAAGATTATGTGTTTGTACAGATGATATGATCTTCTATGTAGAAAATACTAGAGACACCACAAAAAAGAAACCTGTTAGAACTAATAAATGATCAGCAAAGTAGCAAGATGCAAAAAGTCATAAAAAAATCATTGTATTTCTATATACCAACAATGAACAATCTGAAAAGGAAATTATGAAAAAAATTCTATTTACAGTAGCATCAAAAGGAATATTTATCCAAAGAAAACAGAAACACTAATTAGAAAAGATATATGCACCCCTGTGTTTATTGCAGCATTATTTACAGTAGCCATATTATGGAAGCAACCCAAGTGTCTATCAATAGATGAATAGATACAGAAAAGGTGGTATATAAAAACAATGGAATATTACTTAGCTATAAAAAAGAATGAGATCTTACCATTTGCAACAACATGTATGAGAGAAGATATTATGCTAAGTAAAATAAGTCAGAGAAAGACAAATACCATATGATTTCCCTTATGTGGAATCTAAAAAACAATAAGTATATTCTTAAATACAGAGAACAAGCGATGGTTGCCAGAGGGGAGGTAAGTGGGAATATTGGTAAAATAGACAAAAGGGATTAAGAGGTACAAACACCCAGTTATAAAATAAATAACTCATGGAGATGAAAAGTACAACATAGGGAATATAGTTAATAATATTGTACTGAGGGGCGCCTGGGTGGCGCAGTCGTTAAGCGTCTGCCTTTGGCTCAGGGTGTGATCCCGGCGTTACGGGATCGAGCCCCACATCAGGCTCCTCCGCTATGAGCCTGCTTCTTCCTCTCCCACTCCCCCTGCTTGAGTTCCCTCTCTCCCTGGCTATCTCTCTCTCTCTCTGTCAAATAAATAAATAAAATCTTTTAAAAAAATAATAATAATATTGTAATGATATTTGGTGACAGATGGTGACTATACTTATGGTGAGCACTAAGCAATATATAGAATTGTTGAATGTTGTACGTCTGAAAATAATATAACATATGTTAATTATACTTCAATTTTAAATAGGGAGAAAAATGAATATAATTTTAAGGAGAAAAAAATATTAGGAATTAACCAGGAAGACTTACAAAATGAAAACTACAAACAACATTGTTGAAAGAAATTAAAGGAGGCATAAATAAATGGAAACACATCCTATATTCATGGATTCAAAGACTTACTATTTGGGGCACCTGGGTGGCTAAGTCTGTTGAGTGTCCAACCTTCGATTTCAACTCAGGTCATGATCTCAGGGTCCTGGGATCAAGCCCCACATTGGGCTCTCTGCTCAGCAGGAAGTTTGCTTGTCTCCCTCTCCCTCTGCTCCTCCCCCCGCCTTGCACATGTGCTCTCTCTATATATAAATAAATACATCTTAAAAAAAAAAAAAACTTAATGTTGTTAAAATGTCAGTAATATCCAAAGCACTCTACAGATTCAATGCAATGCCATATAAATTCCAGTGATGCCTTTGCAGAAATCCATTCTAAAATCATCTGGAATCTCAAGGGACCTCAAATAACCAAAACAATGTTGAAAAAGAAGAACAAAACTGGAAGACTCACACTTCTGGTTTCAAAACTTATTACAAAGCTATAGTCATCAAAACAGTATGCTAACTAGCATAAAGACAGACATATAGACCACTGGGATATGAAGCCCAGAAATAAACCTTCGCATATATGATCAAATGATTTTTAACAAGGGTGCTAGGATCATTCAATGAGAAAAGAACCATCTTTTCAACAAATGATACTGAGAAGACCAGATATCCACATGCAAAAGATTGAAGTTGGACCCTTACCTAGCGTTATATACTAAAATTTAATTTAAAATAGATCAAGGACCTAAGTGTAAGACCTAAAACAATAAAATTCTTATAAAAGCTTTATGAAATTGGATTTGACAGTGATGTCTTGGATATAACACCAAAGGTACAGATAACAAAAGGAAAAAATAGATAAATAGACTTAATGAAAGTGTTTAAATTTGTACACCAAAAGACACTATCCAAAGAGTAAAATGGCAGCTAATAGAATGGAAGAAAACATTTGCAAATCATATGTCTGATAAAGAATTAATATCCAGAATATATAGAAAACTCCTAAACTCAACAACAATAAACAACCCTAATTTAAAAATGGGCAAAAGACTTAAGTAAAAATTTCTCCAAAGATATATAAATGGCCAATAAAAACATGAAAAGATGTCAATATCATTATTAGGTAAATGCAAATTAAAAGTACAGAGAGGTATCACGTCACACCAGTCAGAACAACCACTATCAAAAAGATAGAAAACAAGCGTTCCAAGGTTGTGGATGAATTGGAACCCTTGTGCCATATTGGTGGGAATGTTAAATGGTATAGCTGCTGTGGGATACAATATGGCAGTCCCGCACAAAGTTAAAAATAGAACTAACTTATGATCCAGAAGTTCCACCTTTGGGTATATACCCAAAAGAATTGAAAGCAGGGTCTCAAAGAGACATTCGTACACCCATGTTCATAGCAGCATTATTCATAATAGCAAAAATGTGGAAGTAACCCTAATGTCTATCAAGGGATGAATGGATAAGTAAAATGTGATATATACTGATGACTCTTCAGCAACATAGGTTTGCACTGCATGGGTCTACTTATATATGGATTTTTTTTTCAATAAATATGGTATTACGAATGTATTTTCCTTATGATTTCCTTAATATTTTTTCTATCTTCCTTTATTGTAAGACTACAGTATATGATACATGTAACATAAGATATGGGTTAATCGACTGTTTATGTTATCAGTGTGGCTTTAAATCAACAGTAGGTTATTAGTAATTAAGTTTTGGGGGAGTCAAAAGTTAACATGCAGATTTTCAACTGCATGGCAGGTAAGTGCCTAGAACCTCCATGTTGTTCAAGGGTCAGCTGTACATACAATGAAATAATATTTGGCCTGAAAATGGAGGAAATTCTGCAATATGTTGCACCATGGATGAAACTTGAGGACGTTATGCCAAATAAAAATAGCCAGTCACAAAAAATCAAATACTGTATGATTGCACTTATATGGGGTGCTTAGAGTAATCAAAATAATTAAGACAGAAAATACAATGGTGGTTGCCAGGCACTAGGGAGAGGGGAGATTGGAGACTTAATGTTTAATAGGTATAGAGTTTCAAAGTCACAAGATAAAGGGAGCTATGAATTAGATGGTGGTGGTGGTTGCACAACAGTGTGAATGTATTTAATACCACTAAAAATAATTAAAATGGCAAACTTTATGTATGTTTTACCACAATAAAAAAAGAAAAAATTAAGTCAGTTTTTTTTTAAAAATACAAGGTAGTTGAGATGAAGAGATAGTATATATCGTAGGCCATAATGTGATAGCAAACACCACATAATCTCAGTGGTTTAACACTGTAAAAGTTAATTTCTCCATTATGCAGAATCCGCTACATGTCTTGCTGACTCTGTGAGGTGTTGCTCTCCGTGCAGCAATGCAGTGATCTGATTTACATTTTTATAGCTTACCTCTGTCACTCTGAAGTCTCCTTAGGTTAGTCATTGCTGAAGGAAGAGACAGCTGGAGGGTTCAGTGCAGTTTCTTCTATGCTTGGGCCCGAGGTCACTTCTACCCACAGACCGTTGGCCAAATATCTGTTTTGGGTGAGTGGAGGTAGTTTCGCTAGTTGAGATAATTTTTCCAGAAGAAAAACCACATGTGGAGGAGAAGATAGAACATTCCTTTTTACTAAAGGTGAGTTTAAGGTGTCTGCAGTATATACCCAAGTAGAGATATCAAAAAGGCTATTCGACTGATAGGTATGATGTTTCAGATAAAAGTGAGAGCTAGAATACTGATTTTGGAGTCATCAAAACAGAAATGCCTGTAGTTAAAACCACAAAAATAGATTACCTTAAGAGAAAATATAGGTAAGTTTTGTTTACTCTTTACTGTTTTCTGAGATTCATATTAAAATATTAATTAGGGACGCTTGAGTGGCTCAATCAGTTAAGCGTCTGCCTTCGGCTCAGGTCATAATCCCAGGGTCCGGGGATCGAGCCCCACATCGGGCTCTCTGCTCAGTGGGGACCCTGCTTCTCCTCTCCCTCTGCCTGCCACTCCCCCTGCTTGTGTGCACTCTCTCTCTCTCTGTGTCAAATAAATAAATAAAATCTTCAAAAAAAAATTAACACATGCCATTCTTTTCATCCTCACATAAATATAATGAGCATGTACCCTCTGTACAACTTACTGTTAACTAATTTCAGAATTTGCTTTACTGGGTATGAACTGAACAAGTTTTTTAATGAGGTTTCAGGGCTTTTAAGATCTTTTTTCTATGTTGTAGGTCTTAAAAATGTTTTAAGCATTTATGGCACAATACATCACAGGCAGTTGTGATATATTATGTACCCCATAGCCATTTTACTGTTTTGACATTATAAATTTAAATGTGTTCCTGGAAACAAGTTGGATGGAGATATAAATGCTACACCAATATTTCGAGGAGGTAAAACAGATGCAGGCCAAAAAAATTCCTTAAAGAAAATAATTCAGTCCAAATCCTATCAATTGCAGGCTATTCTATTTCCCTTAAAGCATCTGAAGTTTTCAATCTTTATGCTTTCGATTCCTCAGCAAAACTATGTAGTATCCTTTAGTTTGTTTGTTTATACTCTTGGGTAGGTAAACCTATTCATTTTAAGTGCCATCCAGTTCTTTCATATATTTGGGTAGTCAGTTGAACTTCAAAATACAAGTAAAAATTTGATTTTTTAAAAATTTTGGTTAATTATTTCTTTCTAATCATAGTAACAAAAATTCTATATTATGAATAATAATTAGCTTATAAAAAACATTTTAACAGAAATAAATCAGCCTGTTTGGTGATGAACCTATCTCTTGATGTCATTAGAATTGATCCTTAGCCAGTAAATTTCTGTGTATTTGTAGAACAGTATAATCCCCTGTAACATAAATGAAGAGTTTTAAAAAATCAATTATACAATAAATACCAAATGTCCATTAATATTAATTGATAAATCAGCTTTAAAAATTAATAAAGTAATTTTTCAAGTTGATAAAAGTAAATATTATATTTACAAATCTGAATGCTTTCATATCCCCTGGGTTTATTTAAAGATACTGCAGTGTACATGCACTTGAGTGTACAGTTTGTAGCTAACTTATATTTTGAGTCAATTTCATTCTTTCCCACACATGCACCATGATTTCGTGAAAAGGAAACATTAAATTGCCTCAAAATGTCTTACTTTAAGAATTTTTGATTCATGTCATCTAAAGTGCTTTTTTTTTCTTTATGTATGTGTGTATTTAAAGTGCTCAGAATTCTTGAAGGTCACTCCTCTGCCTGCCTAGTTATTCTCAAACAGGATAAAAAAAATTTTTATCAAAAGCATTAAATAATTTAAAGTTGATTTCTATGTATGTAGTGAGGAAAAGGCTTTTTGTTTAAAGGGAGAATACTAAACTTTTCTGCTTTGCAGCACGAAATTGTTGGGTGGAGGGTGTATTGTAACTGATACCTATGGTTTGTGCTACAGTCCTAAAGAAAATGATTTTTTTAACTTGTGTTTAACACCATCCAAGATTTTTTTTAAGTATCTTTTCCATTACATGTGAAGAAATTTAGCATCACCCCTTTTTTCCTGGCTTTCTGTATCGGTAAAATTTTAACTGCATACTCAGCCACCCAGATAGCCTTAGCCATAGACAAAACTCTGTGGTAAATGTTCTCAAATCCTAGCCTTTGTCTGTTGATTCCTGGAATAACAGAAAACACCTGCCTACATTTTCTTCTTTCCTTAGGTATGATGGTGATTCTCACTGGATCCGGCTAATATTCCCCTTAAACATTCTGGTTGCTTTCCAGAACGTAGCATGTCCATTTCTTTGAGAATGGATACAGTTGGCAAAAATGATCTTAATGGTATTAAAACTGGAATTAGGGTTACTTTAGCCTTCTTGCAAGGATGAGGAAATATGTACTAGAAAGTAAGGTGGTGGTCAGGAAGAAAATTTTGGTTGTACTTTGTTCTTGAACAGTCTCATTTTAGACATTAGTTTGGGTTAGTAGAGGCAGGTGGACCTGTAAGATGTTTCATTTCCTGGAACTTAAGTTTCTGACCTAATTTTAGGAATGACTTTATGGAGCTGATCTGACTTTAGCACTCCAGTGTACAGCAGTTACACACTAGGCCTTGCCAGAAAACATCACAGCTGTCAAAATTAAGAGTAGAACAGAAATTTTTAGTTAAAAATTTTTAATTTGGGGCTCCTGGGTGGCTCAAATCAGTTAAGCGTCTGCCTCCAGCTCAGGTCATGATGTAAGAGTCAGATCAAGCCCCACATCAGGCTCTGTGCCTGCTTGTGCTCTCTCTGTGTCAAATAAATACATAAAATCTTAAAATTTTTTTAAATTAAAAAATGCTGAATATATCTTTATCATCACGTTAAATTTTTTGGACAAAGAAAGTATAGGCTGCTGTCATCCACAGTTAATGTCTTCATGGCATATAGAAAACTGTTAGATATACACAATAATCAGGATTAACTACTAATATATTCTTTCTGACAGCTAAGATGGATTATCTTCAGTTCAGTGAATATTAACTATGTTTAAAAATTCTCCCAGCTATATTATGTGTCTCTGTGTTATAGAAGCAAAGAATAACATACAAGCCTCTAAGAATTAAGGAATGATCATAATGAGATGGAAGAGGGTAGGCTCCTCCAAACAAGCAGATAGACAGTTTTGTGGGCATTTGTTGTTGTTTGGGGGGTTTCTTTGTGTGTTTTGTTTGTTTTTCTTTCTACCAAGAGAAAAAAGAAAGTAGGGTTTTGGTAGGAAGTACAGAACATTGAAAGAACAGATATCCTATGAGCTTAATGCCATAAATGGTGATGTACCCAAGAGTACTCTTTTTTTTTTCCCAAGAGTACTCATTAGATAAAGAGAGGAAAATTACACAATGCCTTTATTTTTTTTCCAGAAATTTTTTTTAAGATTTTATTTATTTATTTTTCTGAGAGAGAGAGTGCGCACAAACAAGGGGAGCAGCAGGCAGAGGGAGAAGCAGGCTCCCCACTGAGCAAGGAGACTAATGCGGGACTCAATCCCAGGACCCTGGGATCATGACCAGAGCTGAAGGCAGACACTTAACCGACTGAGCCACCCAGGCGTCCCTCCTTGAAGCCTTTAAAAAAAACTCCACTGAATACTAAAATAAATACATAAATAGCTGTAGTCAGAAGTTTTCCTCTTCATAAATAAATCATTTGTATATGAGAAAATCAAAGAAAAAAATTTCATAAATACTTATAAACCAGAGTCCTTGGATTCTGGAGCTTTTTTTGAAACTAGTATAAGTAATAGCAACTATGGGTTTTGGGGAGATAAAACTGCTAGTTAAAATGTCTTTCCTTTTTGCTGAGATAACTCATTGTGGTAATGCTGAATTTTTTGTAGTCGTGAGAAATTCTATTTGGTAAATCTATTTTTAATTAATACAAATGGAAAAGTGCATTATTAAATGAAAGTAATTCAATAGAAAAACCTTTCAAAATATGAAGCTCATTGCTGGAAAAATAATAAAATATAATCCAAAAGGGTGGAAAAGGTGGGAACTACGAACTTATTTTCATTTTTTATCAACCATGGGAAATAGACTCTGGAATTGGCAAACATATTGAGGATCTTATAAATGCTGGCAATTTTACTAGGAACTGAGTTGATACAAAGGTGAGTGAGTCTTTGTCCCTGCTCTCATAAAGTCACAATCTGTTGAAAGAAAATATATGTGAACAGATTATTACAATCTGACAGAGGTTCCAGATAACACTGAAATGCTTTTGTTCCAAACCTAAAGATACAGGTTTTAACTACTCTCAAAATTTGTGATGCGTGATGGAGCTCATTGAAAGGGAAGTCTCCAGGTGTCCGAAGCAAAGAGGGGATCAGAATGCAGAGATGGAGGTGTATGAATGAATGCAGCAGCAGCCCTGGGAGTTATGATTGGTTATGACCCAGTTATAACTAGGAGCTTGGATTTCAGTGCCTATGTAAGGAAAGGGGGAGAGACATTAAAATTACATGAGGTGGGGAGTTGGAACTGAACTTCTGCTGTAGGATAGGACAGCCAGAGGAATGTAATAAAAGGGGAAAAAAGACTAAGTCAAACTTTTACAACTGGTAGGTAACAAAGAAGCTTTTTCTCTGCCATGCCTCTGGAAAGAAACCCAAAGTCCCCTATAAGATGTCAGAATTCTGAAGCCTGTACCTCCTGTAGATTCAGAGTGCAAATTTACACTTGGTGTGGAAGTTCCTACCTGAAATATTAGTATAAAAATTTATCCCAGACTTACATGCCCCTTTAAAGCAATTACAGTATCACCGTAAGATCCTTCAACAACCCAAACTTCACAGTATTCCCATGGAATGAAAAGGTGCCCTTCTTAAGATGAGTCCACCAGGAGGAAGACGTAAGAAACAGGAAGATCACCTTTTTAAAGACTTGAGATTATAGAGGAGCAGTATTTTTATTTTTTTAAGGATTTGTTTATTTATTTGAGAGAGAGCATACCTGTGCGTGGGGGAAGTGCAGAGGAAGGAGAGAAAGTCTCAGACTCCATGCTGAACATGGAGGCTCAATCCCACAACCCATGAGATCATGACCTGAGCTGAAACCAAGAGTCAGACACTTAACCAACTGCACCACCCGGGTGCCCCGGAAGCAATATTTTTAAATGATTTTAAAATAAGAGATGAACAGGGGATGCAGTATACTGTAGTAAAGAGTATGGGCTCTTAAGTGTGAAACTACGGGGAAAAAATTAAGTCACAAACACCTACTATCACTAATAAAAAGCATTTCTAAAAATTCAGAAAATAATTTAATAGGGGAAAAATGGTTAAAAGATAATAGGGAAGAAATGTAGATGAATTTGCCTATTCTAGGCATGTCATATAAATGGAATCCTATAACATGTGCCCTTTTTTGTGGCTTAATTTACTTAGCAAGGTATTTTCAAGTTCCAGCCACATTTGTTGCATATATCAGTACTTCATTCCTTTTTGTGGCTGAATAATATTCCATTATGGATAAACCTCATTGTATTTACCCATTCGTAAGTTGCTGGATAGTTGGGTTATTTCTCCTTTTCTATTGTAATAGGCTGTGAACATTTGTATACAATTTTTTGTGTTAAATATATTTTCAGTTATCTTGAGTGTACACCTGTGAGTGGAGTTGTTGGGTCATATGGTAAATCTGTGTTTCACCTCTTGAGGAACTGTGAAGGTGTTTTCCAAGGAGTTATACCATTTTACAATCCCGCTATCATTATATTAGCATTCCTCCACATTCTCACCAGCACTTGTTATTGTTTCTTATTATAGCCATCCTGTTTATTGTGTTATCTCATCATGGTTTTCATTTACGTTTCCCTAATGACTAATGATGTTGAACATCTTTCCATGTGCTTATTGCTTATTTGTGTATTTTCTTTGGAGAAACATTGATTCAAATCCTTTACCTATTTTTTAATTGGGATTTTTTTTTCTTACTGAGTTATAAGAGTTCTGGATATAAGTCCTTTATCAAATACATGATTTGTAAATATTTTCTCCCACTCTGTGGATTGTCTTTTCACTTTTTGATAGTATTATATGCAGCATAAAGTTTTTAAATTTTGATGTAGCCTAATTTATTTGGCTTTTTCTTTTTTCTTTCTTTCTTTTTTTTTTTTTTTCTCTTCTTTTCCTTGAGGGGATGGGGAAAGAAGAGGCAGAGGGAAAGGGAGAGAAAGAATCTTAAGTAGGCTGTACACCCAGTGCAGAGCCTGGTATGGGGCTCAATCTCAGCAATTCCTGAGATCACAACCTGAGCCAAAATCAAGAGTCAGAGCCTTAACCAGCCGAGTCACTGAGGCACCCCGTGGCTTTTTCTTTTGACATTCATACTCTTTTGGTGTCATATCTCAAATATTATTGCCTAACTCAAGATCATGAATATTTACTCCTGGTTTTTTTAATAAAAATTTTATAGTTTTAGCTCCTACATTTAGGTCTGTGATCCATTTTAAGTTCATTCTTTCATGTTGTGAGGTAGAGGGCCAGTCGTTTTTTTGCATATAGGTGTTAATTTGTTCCAATACCATTTGTTGAAAAGACTGTTCTTTCTCCACTGAATTGTCTTGGTATCCTTGTCAAAAATTGACCATAAAAGTTAAAAGTTTATTTCTGTACTCTCAATTCTGTTTCATCGATCTGTATTTCTAGCCCTATACTTCGAAATCAAGAAGTATGAATCCTCCAACTTTGTTCTACTTCAAGATTGTTTCGGCTATTTTTATATTATTTTTTACAACTGCATTGAATCTATAGTTATCTCAAAATTAAGTTAAAAGAAATGTGGTAGCAAATAAAGAGAAGGGGGGATAAAGGAAACAAGTAGAGCAATATAATGATTCCTTTTTTCTCCTTTTGTGTATGTTCAAAGTTCTCAATATAAAATGTTTTTTTTTTTATTTATAAAAAAGAGTAGAGGTTCTTCTAGTCTAGAAGCTAGACTGTTGGTATTAGATTCTAGCCCTGTGAATTATTCATCATATGAACTTTATCATATTACCTAGGCTCTATATACCTGTTTCTTCATATATAAAATTGGGATGATAATTGTACCAACTTCATATTGGTGCTATGAGGATTAAATTAATTAAGTTACCTAAGCTCTTAAAATAGTGCTTGGCACATAGTAAGCATTGGGTTGGGGAGATTTGCCAAATAATCAGTATGAAATGAAACCAAAAAATCTAATCATTTTGTTAAAAACTTAGCGGGCAAATTAACACATCTAAAAAGAGAATGTTTTGAAAGGTAAGATTGCAAAAATTACCTCAAATACAGAACAGAGAGATAAAATGGGATAGAATATTAGGAAGAGAAATTAACAGACACACGAGATAGACTGAAAAGGTACAACATTCATCCAATAGGAGTTTTGAGAAAGATGATAGCAAAAATTCCAAAGAGGCAGTATTAGAATGGATAAAAACATATTTTTATTATTGATGAAAATCACTAATCCTCAGATCGAAGAAGCACTACAAGTCTTGAGAAAGACCAATAACCACACATACAAATCTTTTAGTGAAACTGCAGAACATCAAAGAGAAAGAAAGACCTGTTAAAAGCAACCAGGAAGAACAGATAGATTACCTACCTACAAGGATACAAGAATTTGTCAATAGATTCAATAAAAGGCGTAAGAGAGTGAGGTGATAAATAGCTTCAAAGTGTTGAGGAAAAGTAATTGCAGATCTAAAATTCTGCACCCAAAAGTATGGTTGAAATAATATTTTCAGACAAATGCTGAGAGAGTTCACCACTCATGCTCCCTCATTTAAAAATGATACTACTAGGAGAGGGGGGTGGGGGAATGGGATAGACCGGTGATGGGTAGTAAGGAGGGCACGTATTGCATGGTGCACTGGGTGTCATACGCAACTAATGAATCATCGAACTTTACATCAGAAACCGGGAATGTACTGTATGGTGACTAACATAATATAATAAAAAATCATTAAAAAAATAAAAAAATAAAATAAAAATGATACTACTTCAGTGAAGAAGAAATTAGGTGAGATGCCAAAAATAGTGCTGGGGGGGTGGGGAGAATGAATGTGTAGGCAAATCTAAGTAAGCATTGAGCATAAAACACTAATTTAGTAACAATGACAGATTGCCCCAAGTGTCCATATTATTAAGGAGGGAGAATAAAGATGCGATAACCTTGTTATACTTGTCAAGCATACGTGCTGGTATTATAGGTAAACAGTAAAGTAAAAGAAACAGAGTGTAGAACTTCAAATTAATGAAGGAAAACAGTGAATAAATATTTTCTTCATCCATTCACCTGAAGTCAAGAAAGAAGTAGTAGGAAAAATACCTGTTATCAAAAGTAATGTTAAAAATAAATCTAATTGTATCAGTAATACATTAAAGGTAAATAGGTTTAATTTTATTGAAGAAAGATGAAAAAATACCAAATCTAGCTGTAGACTGTTTTTAACTTCAGCCAATATTCTTTAAAATGTAAGCTCCATGAGGGAAGGGGCTTTGTTCATTTATCACAGCACCTAGAACAATGTCAGAAACCTAGTATTGAATGAATGAATGAATGAATGAATGAATGAATGAATATGCTATTTTTTGAGAAACAGATCTAAAACAAAATGATACAGAATGGAAGACAGTTAAGTGACTTTTTTTTTTTAAATATGCTGGGCAGATACTGACCAAAAGAAAGACAGTAGAGCTCTATGATTATTGGACAAAACAGGCTTTAAAGCAGAAAAGCAGTGATGGGGAGAACTGGTCAGTTCAAGTTGCTACAGCTGAGATTCTTTATGGTTTCTTTTTTCTTGATGTGTAAGAGTGATTGCAGGATAGGGACGCCTGGGTGGCACAGCGGTTAAGCGTCTGCCTTCGGCTCAGGGCGTGATCTCGGCGTGATGGGATCGAGCCCCACATCAGGCTCTTCCGCTATGAGCCTGCTTCTTCCTCTCCCACTCCCCCTGCTTGTGTTCCCTCTCTCATTGGCTGTCTCTATCTCTGTCAAATAAATAAATAAAATCTTTAAAAAAAAAAAAAAGAGTGATTGCAGGATAATAAGCTTCAAGATTCCATCAGTAAACTGAAAATACTAATCAAGACCACCAAAATTAAACTACCAAACTGATTTATTTAAGAATCAAAACAAAATCGTGGAAGATACACTTTTCTGTTATAGAACTTAAACACCAGTTGAGAAAATAAAATAGGATGTAAAGGTAATCTGACTGTGACAGCGGTTGGGCTAAATTCTGTACAGATATTCCTTCTAATCTTGTTCCCCTTCCTCTTCATACTGTCCTCCCTCACATTGTCCTTCGGAAAGCTGTTCAACCAATGGAAAACAAACTTTCCCGGCTACAAAGATCATCTTCAGTCATTGGTGTATAAAAAGAGAAATATATAGCACAACTCAAGAACAATTAATGACTGGGGCCCCTGGCTGGCTCAGTTGGTAGAGCATGCAACTCTTGATCTCGGGGTTGTACATTTGAGCCCCACGTTGGATATAGAGATTACTAAAAAAATAAATAAGTAAAATATTTTTAAAAAATTAATATTGGTGACTAATTTATGCTTTTTCATGATATGAAGTTTAAAACAAAGCTCAAAAGTAATTTGTTGAGATTTTGTTAAATGTATAACAAGCACTGAATCTGACACACCTAACTGAAATCGTTAAGGATTATGCTTTTTTCATTTTGTATATCAAATACCAATACAACTAAGTTTAATTACAATTCACTATGATAAAATTATTTCCAAGGTTTAACAAATGTATGCAGAAGTAATTTTAATATTTTCTTAAAGATAATTATAGTTGGAAATAACCCAGATTAGTAAGAGTAAAATTTATTCACAGTATGTTTTCTAAAATATCTCAGAATATTTCCAACTATTCCTATTTCTGAAACTAGGTAGGTTAATAACAATAGCAGAAACTGAAGAACAAAGATTAGTGAACTAGAGAAATCTGGAATTCAAACCTTTTCTTTAAATACCTGGGTTTGGATAACTAACATACACTGTTTCTTACCTTAACTATGTATTTTTTCTGTGAAATATAGTTTCTCTGAACACCTTGTTTGAGCACTGACATCTTAGAGAAAGGATTACAGAATAAACAAGGAACTCCCTTTCCTCTGAGAGGGTGTGTATACCTGTATACATAGATATGCATTTACAACTAACGAAGTTTATTTTAGTAAGTTTCTTGCTTTTTCTTTTCCTTCTTTTCTTCAGACAGTCTGATTATTTATGTCATTGGGGTCAGGGGAATTCAACTATGTGCACATGCACGTGGCATGGTTTAAGAGGGAAAATATCTGGATGTAAAGTACCTTTCATGTCAGTAAAACATGAAGGACTTATTCCTTTTGCTTGTCAGTCTTATCTTCAGAAGAGCATAGTACAAGAGCTCCTTAAGAGCACGGAGTCATTGATACAATATGTATAATTTCTAATGCTGTATGAAGCAGTCAATATTTTAGAGCTCAACCTCATGACTATGCAGGGAACGAACTTCAAATTTCTGAACACTATACGTAGAAACAATAAACTTTGATCATCTTCATGTCTTCTAGAAATGGAGAACTAAGTTCTTATGACTAGTTCTTCATTCATATACATGTATCAAAAAAGTAATCTTTGGTCTTATCTGTCTACCATGATGAATTCCTTTGGGAGGATTTCATAATCCCAACTAAGAAATATTTGAAATACCGTCTTCCTTGAAAGTGGATTTGTGTGTGCTTTATTAGTACCTCTTTTTAAGTTTTTATTTTTATTTTCTACATGAATGGCTCCTATTGAAAGCCACTACATTTTTTTTAAGATTTTATTTATTTATTAGAGAGACAGAGCACAGACAGGGGGAGCGGCAGAAGGAGAGGGAGAAGCAGACTCACCACTGAGCAGGGAGCCCAATGCAGGGCTTGATCCCAGGACCCTAGAATCATGACCCAAGCCAAAGGCAGATGCTTACCAACTGAGTTACTCAGGCACCCCATAGTACTTCTTTTTAAGTTTTTTAACTTAAACTAGGCATCACATATAGAAGATTAAGTATGACATGTTCTAGAAAAATAACTAGCCAAGTATATTATCACTGTGCGTTATTACTAAAGTCAACTTGAAAAAGTTTCTTAATCATGTGAATGATGTGCAAATGTTTTGCTCACTTTCTGGGCACACCTCTTTGTCCTTTCCTTTCTCCTGTTGCCTTCCCCAAGACCCACTTTGCAGAAAACTTTCCATTTGTCATGCAATACCACATGACATAAAAAAAATTACCCTACATATTTTCAAGGTCACCCCAAGTCATCTCAGAAAAGAGAAATTTGGTTATTCCAGACAATTTTTGATAAGTATTTTCTTTGCTGTCATTTTCTGGAGGGAAGAAACAACTTAGTAATGTGCATGTACTATTAGGTAAAAATGTGGAGAACCTTAATGTCCAACGATATCAGACTCATTAAGCGTCCATTCTCCTGAATACTTTGCAGCCAGTTAAAATTAAATTTAAGAATAGTTTTTTTTGCTTTTGATTTTTTTTCATCATGGTAAGTGTACTCTTTAATCCTTATCATCTATTTCACCCTCCCCGCCACACATCTCCCCTCTGGTAAACATTAGTTTATTCTCTGTAGTTAAGAGTCTGTTTCTTATCCCCCCCCCCTTTTTTCCCTCTTCAATCCAAGAATAAGTTTAATATAATTAGCATGTCAGCCTACTGACTTTTAAAAATTTCTTAACTCAGATTTTTTGCTTATAATTTTTAAAACCTATAGAAGGAACACACAGTTCCCATGAGTATTTTAAATTATGAAATATGTAAACTAATAATAGCTTAGAGAACAATAAGATACAAAAAATAAAACAGGACTATGACAGTACAGAGAATCTGTTTCTGTAATTTGGTGAGTAATATCTATTCATATACTCACCAAACAGGTTAAGAAACATGCAGAACTGCTAGAGATAACCGTGTCACCCACTCCAGATCAGGTACATCAACCCTTTCCCACCTTCTACACCACTAACTTCGACTTCTATGGACAGTTGTCCTATGCATGTATATATTCCAAAGCAACCAATACAATTGCTTCATATGCTTTTAAGCTTTATGTGCATGGCATCATGAATTCTAAGAACATGTTCTGTCTCTCCATTTTAAAGTTATTCTTTGGTGCTCTTAAGTACTATTTTGTGATTTCACTCACAGATAATTTACATGTAGAAAAATACGTATTTTTCTAAGTTCTTCATATCTTACTAGCTATTGCTATGTTTTCTCATATTTTTAATTGGTTAATACTTATATTTAACAGTCATCTCTCTCATAGTTTATAGATCTCATCGATACGTTAGGCAGTGAACTAATGCAAATATTGAAAGTTTTATATTTTCCTTTTCAATTTGTATATCTTTGATTTTATTTGGTTTCCTTATTGCCCAGGCTGGGACTTTCATTATAATGTTGAATAAGAGCAGTGGTAAAAGATAGTCCTTTTTGTCCCTCAATTTAATGTTTTCACTTCAAAACTTTCACCACTACACAGAATGTTTGCTCTCTAGTGGAATGAGGAGAGAGGTCTTCATTAACTGTTGATTTATTAATATTTAATATTTCTTTTTGCATCATTTTTGGTAAGTTGTTTTTTAAGAAAAGTATCCCCTTTACCTAAGTATTTAAATGTATTGGCATACATGTAGTATTTGATGATTTTAAAAATCTGTCTATAGTTATGGCCTCCTGTTTTGGCTCCTTCTAACATGTGTTTATGTCTTTCTTTCTTGACATGTTTTGCTGGATATTTATTATTAATTTCAAAGAACCTGATTTTTATGTTATTATTTCTCTTTTTAAAAATTCACTAATATTTGCCTTTATCTTTATTTGTTTCCTCAATTTACTTTAGGCTTAACTTACTTATTTTCAATCTTGACTTTTTTCATTTTTTATTTTTTTAAAGATTTATTTCTTTATTAGAGAGAGAGAGAGTGCGAATGTGAGTGCGGCAGGGTGAGGGGGAAGCAGAGTGCGATGGAAAATCTTAAGCCGACTCCATCCTGAGAATGGACCCGACTCTGGGGCTCCATCTCACGACCCTGAGATCACGACCCAAGCCGAAACCAAGAGTCAGGTGCTTAACCCACTGCACCAACCAGGCACCCTTTGACTTTTTCTTTAAATAAGGGTATTCAGAGGTTGTTTGAGGTTATAAATTTTCATCAAAGAGCTACTTTAAGTTGTATTCTCAAATTTTGGTGTATTATATGTTAATTTTTTTGATTATAAATAACTTACAATTTCCATTATGATGTCCTCTTCTTTAATTCATAAGTTACTTTAAAAATACATTATTTAGGGGTGCCTGGGTGGGTCAGTCGGTTGGGTGTCTGTCTTCGGCTCAGATCATGATCTCAGGATTGAGCCCCATGTCAGGCTGTCTGCTCGGCAGGGAGTTTGCTTCTCCCTCTCCCTCTGAGCTCTCCTTCTCTCTCTTCCTCTCTCTCAAATGAATAAATAAAATATTTTTAAAAAAATAAAAAATAAAATATATTGTTTAATTTTTTAAAATGTTCAGTTTTCCTTATTCTATTTTTTATTTCTATTGACTATGATTAACATACAGTTTTACATTAGTTCAGGTGTGCAATATAATGATTTGATAATTCTATACAGGGGCAGCAGGGTGGCTCAGTCAGTTAAGCGTCTGACTTTTGATTTCAGCTCAGGTCATGATCTCAGGATCATTAGATGGAACCCCACATCTGGGCTTTGCACTCAGCAGGTAGTTTGCTTCTGTCTTTCCCTCTCCTTCTGCCCCTCTCCCCACTCATGCATGCACATGCTCGCTTTCTCTAAAATAAATCTTCTCTAAAAAAAACAATTCTGTACATTACTCACTGCTCATCACAATAGTGTACTCCTTTTTGGGGGGATGCAGCAAAAGCAGATGTTAGAGTGAAACTTATGCTATAAATGCTTGTATTAAGAAAAAAATTCAAATAAACAGCTAACATTACACCAAAAGGAACTAGAAAAAGAAGAAACTTGGCTGAAATTTAGTAAAGGAAGGAAACAACAAAGAAAAATCAGAAATAAATAAAATAGAAACCAGAATAAACAATAACATAATGTTGAAAGTAATGCCAGTTTTTAAAAAAATAATAAAATTCATAATGCTTTAACTATGTTTGCTGAGACAAAAGAGAAGACTCAAAAACCAAAATGAGAAATGGAAGAGAAAATAATACAACAGATAACCACAGAAATACATAGCGTGATAACAGATTACTGTAAATAACTATGTACTAACAAATCAAATAGCTTAGGGGGAAAAACAGATAATTCCTAAAAACTCACAAGTTACCATGATTGAATCATGAAACTTGAATCCAAGAAATAGGAAATCTTCTTAGACTAATGAAAGAAATGGAAGAATGAAATTTGAATTAAAAATTAATCTCGGGGCGCCTGGGTGGCACAGCGGTTAAGTGTCTGCCTTCGGCTCAGGGCGTGATCCCGGCGTTATGGGATCGAGCCCCACATCAGGCTCCTCTGCTATGAGCCTGCTTCTTCCTCTCCCACTCCCCCTGCTTGTGTTCCCTCTCTCGCTGGCTGTCTCTATCTCTGTCGAATAAATAAATAAAATCTTTAAAAATAAATAAATAAAAATTAAACAATCTCCCAGCACAGAAAAGCCCAAGACTTTAATGGCTTCATTGGTGAATTCTACCAAACATTTGAAATAATGACAATCTTTATCAAAATCTTACAAATAATAGAATAGAGGAAATACATTCAAAATCATTCTGTGAGGCCAGCATCACCCTGATACCAAAGCAGGATAAAAACAATACAAGAACAAAAAAGTCTAGTTTATCCTATATAAGTATTGCTACTCCCATTTGCATGAGAACTGTTTCTCCACCCCCTCACTTTCAATCTTCAGGTGTCTTTAAGTCTAAAATGAGTCTCTTGTAGGCAGCATATAGATGGATGTTATTTTTTTACTCATTCTGACACCCTATCTCTTGATTAGAGTGTTTAGTCCATTTACAAAATTCAAAGTAATTATTGATAAATATGTATTTATTCCCATTTTATTACTTGTTTTGTTGTTTCTGGCGATTTTCTCTGATCCTTTCTTGTCTTTGTTACTTTTGGTCTCTCCTTTGCACTCAGAGTCTTTAATATTTCTTGTAGGGCTGGTTTAGTGGTCACTAACTCCTTTAGTTTTTGTTTGTCTGGGATGCTCTTTATATCTCCCTCTATTCTAAATGACAGCTTTGGGGATAGCGTATTCTCAGCTGCAGATTTATCTCATTCAGCACCTTGAATATATTCTGTCAATCTCTTCTGGCTTGCCAAGTTTCTGTTGAGAACTCTCCAGCTAGCCTTATGGGTTTTCCATTGTAAGTTAAGGACTTCTTTTGTCTTGCTGCCTATTAGATTTCTTCTTTGCCACTATATTTTGCAGATTTAATTACACTGTGTCTTGGTGTTGGTCTGCTGTTATTGATTTTGATGGGAGATCTCTGTACCTTCTGGATCTGCATGTCTGTTTCCTTCCCCAGATTAGCTATTCTTTCTTTCGTTTCTGCTATTCCTGAAATAAATTTTCTGCCCTTTTCTCACTCTTCTTCTTCTGGGACTCCTATAATATAAATATTACTGCATTTGATGGAGTCACTGAGTTTCCTAAGTCTTTTCTCATGTGGCATAATTCTTCTTTCTCTCTTTTGTTCTGCTTCATTATTTTCCATTACTTTGTCTTCTAGGTCACTAATTCATTACTCTCCTTCTTCAACCTGCTGTTCATTGCATCAGCCTGTTTCCAATCTTGTTTATTGCATTCTTCATCTGATTGATTCTTTTTTAGCTCTTTGATCTCTGTGGTGAAGGTCTCACTGATGTCTTCTATTCTTTTCCCAAACCCAGTGTCTGTTGCTTTAAGTTCTCCATCAGACTAGTTACTTATATCTGTTTCACGTAGATCACTTGCCCTGCCTTATCTTGTTCTTTCATTTGGGATAAACTTCTTTATGGTGGCATTTTGTCTAAGTCTCTGCCTTCTTCTGTATGTTAGAAAAGCTGGTTATGTCTCCTGTTCCTGACAGTAATGGCCTTAGGAAGAAGAGGCCATGTAGTGCCCAGGCCTGATGCTTCAGGGAGTGTCTCTGGTGTGTGTTACGTGTGCTCTGCTCTTGTGTTTTGACTGCTCTATCTATCCTTCAGGCCAGTGGTCTGCAAAAGCTATCCTGGCCTGAATGTGGCAAGTTTTAACCAGGTGTACTTTGGTCTGTTTATGAAATGAGACTTGACACCAACTGCACCAGAACTGAGGTCCTACAGAACTCTCTGGTCAGGAGATGTGGTGTGGGTAGGAGTTTGTGCTGGAGTTTTGGGGGAGGAACCCACTGCACTGGGACTGAGGCAAGCTTAATGAGAACGGCAGTCCTGCCTAAGCACAGGGGGGTGGAGCTTTGTGTAAGCAAGTTAGGCAACCAGTGTAAGCCTTGTGCTGCTTCCCGCAGGTGGTTCTGTGTTTATGCTGAGGGGCCGGGGAAGAAAGTGGTAGCACAGCCAGCCCCTTTGTTTCCATAGGGGCATCTCTGTGAATGCTGCCTCTCAGGGATGCACTCTGAGAAGAGCAAATAATCTATCCCCTGTGTGCCCCAGGTGTTTTCAGATTGCTGTTTCCAGGCTCTCTGCCCCTAGGTTGTTTGCCTGCCTTCTCTCCAGGAGCAGGGCAGTGCCCTTGGGGCTCTATCCCAAGCAAATCTGCTGATCTTTAAAACTCCAGGCTTTAAGTCCCACTGGTTGTAAGTACTCAAGAAATTCAGCCCCTCTCATTTTCCAAGCCAATGGCTCTGGGAAACATTCTCTTTCTGTGTTCGCCTGTATGCTCCTCTCTCTCTCTTGTTCTTCTGTACAACCATGGCTCCCTCCCCTCCTCAGCACCTGTGATCCGTTTCTCCCCTAAACCACATCTCTGCCTTCCTACATTCTTCAGTGTGACTTCTCTCCCTTTAGTTGTGGAGTTTGTTCTGTAAGTCTTCAGGTCAATTTCTGGGGTATTTAGGATGATTTGATAGTTATCTAGTTGTGTTCCTGGGTCGAGGTAAGCCTGGGGTCCTCTTATTCTGCTGCTGTCTTCAACAGACTTTAAAATAATATTTAATGGCATGATAAAGTATGTTCATCGTGATGGCGATAGCTAAAATACGCTGGGTGCGTGTTTCATGCCAGGCACCTTTCTGTGTGCTTGTATTAATTCAGTTGATCCTCATACAGTCTTTTAAGGAGAAAGTATTGTTATCCTCATTTTAAAGGTGAATAAACTGAGGCTCAGAGCATTTAAGTAGCTTCCCCAAACTTAGATATCTGCTAAGAGCAGAACTAGAATTCAGACCCATGCAGTTTGCCTCTAAAGCCCTTACTCGGGTGTTATTACATGAAAAAATACCAAAGAAAAATCTCTATAAATTTTCTCATGGAATTAATCAAAGTGTTTTTAATCTAGGAAAGAAAATGTGTTAAAGAGTCCCAAATTTTGACAAAGCAGAATGGGTAGAGGGGAAGGACAACTTGTCCTATGAGCTATCAAAATATACTGTAAAATAATAGTAATTTTTAAAATACTGTATTGGGGGTACCTAGGTGGCACAGTCAGTTAAGCATCCGACTCTTGGTTTCAGCTCAGGTCGTGACCCAGGATCATAAGATCAAGCCCTGCATTGGGCTCCATGCTTAGCATGAAGTCTGTTTAAGACTCTCTCCCCCTCTGCCCCTTCCCCATCCCACTTTCTCACTCTCGCTCTTGCATGTGCTCTTTCTTTTTAAAATAAATAAATAAATCTTTTTTCAAGAAATACCATATTGTAGGGGTGACTGGGTGGCTCAGTCAGTTAAGCGTCTGCCTTCGGCTCAGGGCGAGATCCCAGGCTCCTGGGATTGAGTCCCGTGTCAGACCCCTTGCTCAGCGGGGAGCCTGCTTCTCCCTCTCCCTCTGCTGCTCCCCCTGCTTGTTCTCTCTCTCACTTTCTGTTAAATAAATAAATAAAAATCTTTAAAAATACCATATTGTAGTAGAAATAAGGAAGAAATAGAGAAAAAATCAGAAGAGTATGCCACTTCTTATGTTTATAGGGAGGAGGCTGAGTGGATACACCTAAGTAGTAAGAGTGATTATTACTTATCAGAGAGGGATTTACAGGTGATTTTTTAAATTTTTCAGATTATCTACAGCAAACATTTTTAAATTGCATAATATTAGGAGGTTTATTTTCAATACTTTAAAACTTTAGATTTTTTTTTATTATATGTTAGTCACCATACAGTACATCATTAGTTTTTGATGTAGTGTTCCATGATTCACTATTTACATATAACACCCAGTGCTCCATATAATACATGCCCTCCTTAATACCCTTCACCGGGCTAGCCCATCCCACCACCCCCCGCCCCTCTACCCTCATTTTGTTTCCCAGAGTCCATACTCTCGTGGTTCATTTCCCCCTCTGTTTACCTCCCTTCATTTTTCCCTTCCTACTCCTAACAATCTCCCTGCTATTCCTTATGTTCCACAAATGAGTGAAACCATATGATAATTGTCTTTCTCTGCTTGATTTATTTCACTTAGCATAATCTCCTCCAGTCCCATCCATGTCAATGCAAATATTGGGTAATCATTTTTTCTGATGGCTGAGTAATATTCCATTGTATATATGGACCACATCTTCTTTATCCATTCGTCTGTTGAAGGGCATCTCGGCTCCTTAGACAGTTTGGGTATTGTGGACATTGCTGATATGAACATTGGGGTCCATGTCCCCCTTCTTTTCACTACATCTGTATCTTTGGGGTAAATACCCAGTAGTGCAATGGCTGGGTCATAGGGTAGCTCTATTTTTAATTTTTTAAAGAAACTCCACACTGTTTTCCAAAGTGGCTGTACCAACTTGCATTCTCACCAACAGTGTAAGAACAGGGTTCCCCTTTCTCCACATCCTCTCCATTTGTTGTTTCTTGCCTTGTCAATTTTTGCCATTCTAACTGGCATAAGGTGGTATCTCAATGTGGTTTTGATTTGAATTTCCCTGATGGCTAATAATGTTGAACATTTTTTTCATGTGTCTGTTAGCCATTCGTATGTCTTCATTGGAGAAGTGTCTGTTCATATCTTCTGCCCATTTTTTTATTTGATTATTTGTTCCTTGGGTATTGAGTTTGAGAAATTCTTTATAGATCTTGGATACCAGTCTTTTATCTGTAGTGTCATTTGCAAATATTTTCTCCCATCCCGTGGGTTGCCTCTTTGTTTTGTTGACTGTTTCCTTTGCTGTGCAGAAGCTTTTTATCTCGATGAAGTTCCAAAAGTTCATTTTTGTCCTTTGCCTTTGGAGATGTGTCATGAAAGAAGTTGCTGTGGCCAGTGTCGAAGAGGTTACAGCCTATGTTCTTCTCTGTGATTTTGATGGATTCCTGTCTCACATCGAGGTCTTTCATCCATTTGGAGTTTATCTTTGTGTATGGTATGAGAGAGTGGAAGAATGAAACTAAAACTTTAGATTTTAACAATATTTTGTTAGTGCAATATATTGCTGTTTAGTTTTAGGCATAGTCTACCCTGCATTTTCTGAATTTGTTGGTGTACAAAATGTGTGTGTATGTGTATATATATGCATATTTTAATTGTGGGGCATCCCAATCAGATGGGGGACCAGTGGCATAGGCAGTGAAAGATTTCACCCAAGGCAGAACAAAAGAGATAGAAATTTATTGAATACACTGCAAGGCACCAGTGAGCAGGACAGCAAAGGAGAGACTGTCTGCAATAAGGCAGTGGTGAGGGACCAGTTATAGGGCAGAGTGAGGAGTTATGGGAACATATTGAATTTTCCCTTTTTCGGTTAACTGTGCCTGGTTGTATGTTGTGCATTGGTTAGTTACAGCCTGTGGCTGTTTCAAGGTGGGTTGCTTAATGAGCCTGTTTGCATCAGCTTGGTGGTCGCTGTGGGCCCTTTCATCCTGCTCAAGTTCCATTGCTCAAGGCTGTTGCCTAAAAGCAGCCTCTACCTTTATATTTACATTTATACTTATATTTATATATTATGTATTCATTCATTTATTCAGGTCTTACATTAACCAATCACACAGAATCACCAATCCACTCCTTTTTGGTAAACATGGAGAAAAGACAATGGGATAATAATCGTGTAGCCTAGTGTTGAAGAGAAGAATTTCAGAATCTCTGACTTATTTTGAAAACCCGAATGTTTATTGATGGTGTTAAAAAAAGCTATTGAATTTTATGTATGTAGCTTCCATCTGATAATCTTACTGAACTTTATTATAAGTTGTAATAGTTTTTCAGTTGATTCTCTTAGATGTTCTAGGTATATAATCATTTCATTTACAGATGATAACTTTTTTCTCCAATATTTATGGTCTGTGTGGTATATAACATCCCCCAAAATGGAATAGTGTTTAAAAAATGAGTAGTTCTTATAGTAGTATGAAAATATGACTCCTACATATCAAGAAGTGAAAAAACAGAGTTACAGAGTCCTATCCTAGGTATGGTATAATCCAGTCTTTATTTTAAAAAAATAAAGCACTGTATAAGGGGCTTGATTTGAGAAGATTACTCTTTTCCTCAAAATTTCTGTACTAATTTAGGTGCCTGTCTTAGTTTGCTTGGACTGCCATAACAAAATACCATAGACTTGATGGCTTAAAGCCCAGTCTGGAGGCTAGGAAGTCCAAGATCAAGGTGCCAGCCAATTCAGTTCCTGGTGTGAGCTCTCTTCCTGGCTTGCAGAAGCCAACTTCTTATTGTCTCCTCCCACGGCGGGGAAGGAGGAAAAGAGAGAGAAAGGGAGAGAGAGAGAGTAAGTGACTTAGAGTGAGAGAGAATGAGAATGATCTCTCTCTTCCTCTTCTTACAAGGCCACAGTCCTATCAGATTAGGGCCCCACCCTTATGGCTTTATTTAACCTTAATTACCTCCTAAAGACTCTAGCCAGATGTAGTTACCCTGAGGGTTAGGGCTTCAACATGAATGAGGGGAAGGGTGGGGAAGGGGTGCACAATTCAGTTTGGAGCTGTGCCTAATTTTTTTCCCTGATATCTTCAGAAATCCTATGTTTAATTTTATTTCAGACAGCATTAGTTTTATTATTTCTTATGACATTCTTAAAAGACTTGTTACTTTACGGTGTTTCATAGAAATTTTATCTCAATTTAACTTCATGAATCATTTCCTCTTAGACACAAAATCGAATGAAGCTAATGGCCGACAACTATGAGGATGACCACTTCAAATCCTCCCATTCCAATCAAACCAATCATAAACCCTCCCCAGACCAGGTAAGACTGTTCTTGAGTGTTTTATAAAAACAAGTGTGCTTTTATTTTCATGTATCTTATACTAGCATGTTACAAATTCCAGAGTATAAATTAGAAAAAGAAAAATAAATAAATAATTTCTGAAATCTTCACTCATGTTTTTAAACATAGATTTAATTTCTGTACAGGAAGGTGGTGGTAGATGATTCTGAATATTTTTAGAGGAGATACTCAAAAGATTTGAGGACTATAAGAAATCCTTGAATTGGTTGAGAAAAAAAATTAATCTGAAAGATACATACTAATTTGTAAGTGTCCTACTTTTCTTATTAAAACAATGCCTTATTTAAAAAAAAAAAAAGACTCTTTCCTTGTGAGCTCTATAAGACACAATTCTGTTTAGAGATGACTATTGTTTAATTGCAAATTTTTAAATCTCTCCTCATCACCTATTATGAAGAGTGATAATTTCTTCTCTCCCATTTCCCTGGTTGATCCCTCCAGTATATGTTATTCTCAAGGAAAATTGTTGCCTTCAACTTCTCATCAATGCAAAAGAGGCATTGATGAGACTGAAGGGAACCATATTCAACTCCAGTCTTTTGGAAGAAGGGAACTCTCCCAAGATCTTGAAAATGATGGATGGGGGAGAGTGGTGAACAGATTACCTCATATCCCATTGCCAAAAATCAGATTTCAACATCTCCATCACACTCAGTCTTAAAATATATAGCTGAAGGAAAAAAAATAGTTAAGTAATTACATCCATATGACTAAAAAGCCAAGGGAAACTCCCCCACTAAACATCTCCACTGAATGATAGCCGTGACATTGTCTTAGAAGAAGAAATATTGCAGATGAAAACAGCAATAATATCCAAATTATAATTTTTTCTGAGATTCAGAAGATATAGTCACAGTATGATGACATTTACTAAGCCAGTTGAGGCAAGCCTTATATTTTAGAGGGAAAACAATAGCAATCTTAATGTAGGCAGAATGCAGAACTGTCTGCCTGATGTCAGCCATCTTTCTTTGCCAAGAAATGATTTTGCTATCTCTGCCTGTTCTTGATACCCAGAATTAAATTTATGCCAGTGTATATTAGATGAGTATTAGATCCTTTCCTTGAAACAGATTTTGATAATGAATAAATACAAGAAATTGGATGCCTGGGAATATTGGAAAGCAAATGGAAATGAGGAAAGTTTGAAGAAAAGGCAAAAATAAAGTAAAGTCTGCAACCTGATAATTTTGTCCAGATCCAGCCCTGGGATAGAGACAGTGTCTTGAAAGGGTAGGAAAGTAGAAATGTAATGACAAACTAGTTACTGATTTGGGTAGGTTAGGGAATTTAGGGAGTTAGAATCTATTATAAAAAGGGTCAAGAACTTAGAGACCATTTTCTTCTACTACATTATGCTTATGTCTTTGTTTTAAATACTAACCAACTCTTTTTCATTCCCATGCTGCTCTGGGGCATTGTTCCCTTTGTCATCTTTCTCCCCTAGGATGAGGAGGAGGGTATATGGGCATAGCCAATCAGATGCTCTTAGTTCAGCCATTTTGTTCAGAACGGTGAGAAACACCTTTCCTTAACTATAGAAATGTTTTTTGTTTGCTTTCATTTTTTTTTTTTTTACACAGTCATTCGCACATCTTGTTTCTCTGTAATTCATGAAATTGTTTGGTGTGCTTTCTGTTTTCTCATCTTCACATGATTCCTGTGTGTATTGCTATGCTTCTGACGTAGGGGGGTTGGGTTTTGTGGGGTTTTTTTTGTTTTTGTGTGTTAATAATCACTTTTATAATTTCTTTTTATACATTTTTGGGAGAACTTCCAGGGCATATAATTAAATTTCTCCTGTTATGATTTTATTAATAAACTACCTTATCTAATGTGATTTTACAGTGTCCTGGTAAGGTTTATAGTGACTTACATCAAACTGGAACTAGAAAATTGATCAAATACTCTGCCAGCAAGTTTGGGATATTACTTTTTGTGATAATTAATTGTAAATATATGTCTTTAAAAAAATTGTACTGTGAACTAAAACCTCTTGTTTCTATCTGTAAAAGGATGCTCTGAATTCTCAGGGTCAGTGGTTCTTATAGAGTGCCTATCAAGGACATCCCCTAGAGCTTTGACATTACTCTCAAGCTGTCCTTAAAAATAAGGAGAAGTAAAGAAGTAAAGGAAAACCTTTTAAAAAGTTGGTCTAAAGAATTCTTTTTCCTCTCTTTTATGAATTGCTGCTGTGTTAAACAGTTGCCAGGACACTGTCTAGATTCTCCTTTCCAGGCCAATTGGCTGGAAAATATAGTCCAGCTGTGGCAGTATCTCCCTTTGATCTGATGCCCTGGAGGTTTGACTAAGGAAATCCTTTTCTTAGAAAAAATAATAATTACAATTAATAAGTTCACACATATCGGTGGCCTTGCACTCCCTGGATTCACTGCCCTTGCTTATTGGTGATCTCACTCTTTTGGAGTCAGTTCTCTCTGAAAAGTCTGTGTCTTGGTGTTATACTTCTTAAAATGATGAGGACATGTGTAGACCTCTCACTAGCAAACACAGCCAAGAAGGATGATGAGGTAAGTTGTGGAAAGGGGCATATACTGTGAAGATGGGAACCTTTCCAAATGACTTTATCCTGAGGGTGTACAAGGCGAAATGTATACCAGCCAAAAAGCTATTTGGGTTAGAGTGTTGCATGCCAGACAAAGCTAAAGCTGAGAAAATTCATGTGCTAATTCTCTTTATCTACACTGCCCCCTGCAAGGAGTTATTTGTCATCGTGAAGGCTATGGGGGGCCATACAGTAGTTGAATATAGAATACCAGTCCCCTCCTTCTAAATGAGCCTGCCTTGTCTATTTTGGCAGAACATAGGAGCCTCTTGGCATGCCTTAACAGGAAGCACGTCCCTGACATATGAATAGGATTGTATTGGTTGTATACCCTTTTTCTAGCCAATCAGAAGAGACAAGTTAGTGTTACAGGAAAGAAGGCCCATAAATAACTTCACCAGGAGACTGAAAAATTAACAAACCTACACATAGACTTGTTCCTAAAGTGTCCATTTTATTTTTTCTTCTTCCCTAGTGAAATAGCTCCTAGTAAGAGTTCAGATGCTATTGATTTTTTTTAATTATTGCATTGTTGAGCTTATTGCACTAAAATATTAACTGCCATTGGTTTGGCACAGTGCAGTTGCAATTAGCTGGCCATAACTGGAGTTTCTATGATATCTCAAATTTTCGAAAAAGTGCTATATATGCCATGATATCATAAGGGTTTTACCTAAAGAAATGCATGAGTGACCCATAAAATATTGCAGACGTCTTGACTTGATCTCCAGTTTTCTTAACTTGTTTTCTTGCTAATTCTAGAGAACAGATTTTTCTTAATAAAATTTCAAACTTTTGAAATTGACGATTTATCTTGTCAAACTTAAGAACGTAAATAATGCTTTACATCTAAAACATTTTAAAAACACGGTATATATGTCAGCAAAGCGTGAGTCTTATTAGATTTAATCAATACTCAGTCAGCAAGAGAATCATAGAAGTAGAGAGCTCAAGGGGTCTAGGCAATTTCACAAGAAGTGTTAGAACATAACGGTTACGAGTCGAGGCTTTGGAGCAGAATGCCTCTGGTCAGATCCTAACACCACCATGTATTAGCTTGTGACTTTGGACAAGGTATTTAATCTCCCCATACTTCAGTTCCTTCGTCTTTCAAATGGAGGTTGTTGGAGAAGCAGATGAGTTGTTAGAGGCATAAACTCTGGAGCCAGACCACACAGCTTTGCATCTAGACTCCACCTTCTTTGTGGCCTGGGGAAATTAACTCAGTCTTTGAATCCCAATTTTTCTGTAAAAATGGTTTGTTTATTTATTTATTTATTTTGATAGAGAGAGTGCGGGGAGAGGGAGGGGCAGAGAGTCTTAACAGGCTCCATGCTCAGCGCAGTGCCCAACATGAAACTCGATCTCACAATCCGGAGATCCTGACCTGAGCCAAAATCAAGAGTCAGACACTTAAGCAACTGAGCCACCCAGGCGCCCCTGTAAAAATGGTTTTATTAATGGCCTACTTTGTACAAAGGGTTGTTGGACAGATTAATAAGTTAATGTATATAAAATGAATTGAACGGTGCCTTCCACCATGTACTCTGCTTATATTATTGTATTTGTCGTTGCTGTTGTCATCATTAACTTGAATCCGTCTCCGGAAGTAGTCAGTGTTCAATAAGTGTTAGTTACTATTTTTATTAATATCTAGTCCAGTGCCCTCATTCTGTTGGTAAGGGTGCAAAAAATAAATAAAGGATTTAGATGTTAAGGCCCCCAGCATTTCTGTGATCTGGATAGAGGAACTAGTAGCTGACAGTGAAAGAGATCATCTAAGACATATTGGTGATTATATCTCCCTTTTCATCACCAAAAATTTAATCTCTTATATCCTGAGGAATTTTTTCCCTTGAGAAAACACCTTAATTTTTCTATAAAAGAAATTTATTCATCGAAACTTACTTTGGTTTTTTTTGTTTTTTTAATAATAATTTTTGTTTTGTTAGTCACCATACAGTACATCCTTAGTTATTGATGTAATGTTCCGTGATTCATTATTTGCATATAACACTCAGTGTACCATGCAATACGTGCCCTCCTTAATACCCATCACCGGCCTATCCCAATCCCCCACCCCCCTCCCCTCTGAAACCCCCAGTTTGTTTCCCAGAGTCCACAGTCTCTCATGGTTCATTCCGCCTTCTGTTTAACCCCCCTTCGTTCTTCCCTTCCTTCTCCTACCAATCCTCCTATTTCTTATGATCCGTAAATGAGTGAAACCATATGATAATTGTCTTTGTCTGCTTGACTTATTTCACTTAGCATAATCTCCAGTCCCGTCCATGTTGCTGCAAGTGTTGTGTAATCGTTCTTTCTGATGGCTGAGTAATATTCCATTGTATATATGGACCACATCTTCTTAATCCAGTCATCTGTTGAAGGGCATCTCGGCTCCTTCCACAATTTAGCTATTGTGGACAATGCTGCTATGAACATTGGGGTGCATATAGCCCTTCTCTTCACTACGTCTGTTATCTTTGAATATGCTGTCATAATCCTCCTGAGACACACAGAATAAAGCAAGTGTTACCTCCAGTTAGAAAGCATGAGAGTCCCTTCTCTCTCTCCCTTCAACCTATAGAAAATCCATGTGAAATGTGTCCCTGCTAGTGTCTATCCCTTTAATTTGTGTTTCCTTTCTTGTTGTTCCCTGACAGTAGAAGTAGGCTCCATGGGAACAGGGACTTTAATATGTTTGCTTTTGTATTTCTGTCATCTAAAATAATGCCTGATATACAGTAGGCCCTCAGTAAGTATATATTGAATGAATTAACTTCTGAATTCATGAAATGCAGAGAAGAAACAATAAAGTTTACATTGAAACCAAGAGCATAGAATTGGCTGTTATCTTTAATGTCAGCATTACTAGTACAAGAAAGGGAAATTTTGAAAGGTAATATAGGAAAACTGTCTAGAAACAAAAGACTTGTAGAGAGAAATGTTAAAAATTTAAGGGAAAGTCATAATTAAGTCATAGACTCTGGCTCCTATAATTTCATACTAAATAAAAAAGTTGAGTATAATTCAGAAATCTTTTCTATCTGAAAAGTGAACATCCTTCAGGTGGAAACTTTTCTCCTAGTAACCTGTGGTTCATAGCCATCAAGAAAAGCCTAGAGCATAGTAGGTACCATGGCCATGTGCTCTTTGTGGACCTCATTCTGGGGAAGCACTCTGTGTAAACTAGCACCAGACCCCTCAAGTAAAGGATGTACTTGTTAAGAAGTTGGTCTTGTTATAAAACCATTCCACTGACTAAAATCTGGAAATGAGTTGCATGACTATCAGACCAGCACTATTGCATCCTAAAACATAATTTGAACTGATATGTTATGAAACTTTTCTTTTTTAATTAGAGATGGTATCAGTGTTAAGACAAGCTTTTAAGACAAATGTTTTAAAACAAGTGTCTCTTTCTTTTGGCATTTCATTTTCCTTATTGTCTGTCCTAGTTGAGTTGTCCACATAAATCTCTTCCTTATCAGTTTGAAACATCGTGAAAGTGTTCTCTTGGTTAGTACTACAATGAAAATCTCTTATATCTCTAGAGAATCTCTCTCTAGAAGGGAGGTATTAGATTAAGATGTTACAGAATTGATTGGAGTAGTGAGTTAGAATATTTTGTCAGTGTGGTCCAGATTGTTTATTGGACCAACTGTTTAAACAGTTTGGACCAATACCAGGATCAGTTTTTGACATAACAGGCAAGAAAGAATTTGACCTTGTATTTTCAGAAGTGGATCAGAGATTTCAGCAAGATGCTTCTTTCCTAAAGAGCTTGGTAAGGCCAGTAGAATTAAGGAAGTGGGAGGATCCTAGTTGCGGGAAAAAGTAACATTTGTTAAACACTATGAGAGACTATGGACTCTGGGAAACAAATTGAGGGCTTCAGAGGGGAGGAGAGTGGGGGATTGGGATAGGCCGGTGATGGGTATTAAGGAGGGCACATATTGCATGGTGCACTGGGTGTTATACGCAAATAATGAATCATGGAACATTACATCAAAAACTAAGGATATACTTTATGGTGACTAACATAACATAATAAAAAATTATTATAAAAAAATTTAAAAATTTAAAAAAATAAACACTATGGGCCAGACACTTTCATATCACTTATCCCATATTTAATTTTCACAACCACTCTAAGAACATGTTTACCAATGAGGAAATAAAGTTCATAGAAGTTAAGTGATTTTCCAAGATTACAGAGATAACAAGCGGCAGACATTTAAACCCAAGACTGACATCAGATCCCATGCCCTTTCCACTATACCATAATTAAAAGAGAAGGAATATTCCACTTTACAGTTCCTTGGACATAAGATGACACTTGGTAGAAGTATGTTGAATTGAATTGTATTCCTGTATAGGAAAATAACAAAACAACCTTTCCCAGTAAGGGATTTCCCTTATAAAAGGAACCTAAGTGGATTTCTGACCTCACTTCACTGATTTTTTTTTTTAATTAATATAACTACCCAGGAATCTGGTGACAAATTTAGAACTGTAGAGTTTAGGAAGGGATAAGAAGTGGATCTTGGAGGTTGGATAAAGTTTGGGTGGCAGGAAGGGGAAAGAAAAAGAATTTTAGATGGGAACCACCTTGAAGGAAGGCCCTAAGAAGGAGTAGGGGCCAGTATATGCACCCCAATGTTCATAGCAGCAATGTCCACAATAGCTAAATCGTGGAAGGAGCCGAGATGCCCTGCAACAGATGACTGGATTAAGAAGTTGTGGTCCATATATACAATGGAATATTACTCAGCAATCAGAAAGAATGAGTTCTCAACATTTGCTACAACATGGACGGCACTGGAGGAGATAATGCTTAGTGAAATAAGTCAAGCAGAGAAAGACAACTATCATATGATTTCTCTCATCTATGGAACATAAGAACTAGAATGATCAGTAGGGGAAGAAAGGGATAAAGAAAGGGGGGGTAATCAGAAGGGGGAATGAAACATGAGAGACTATGGACTATGAGAAACAAACTGAGGGCTACAGAGGGGAGGGGGGTGGGGGAATGGGATAGACCGGTGATGGGTAGTAAGGAGGGCACATATTGCATGGTGCACTGGGTGTTATACACAACTAATGAATCATCGAGCCTTACATCGAAAACCGGGGATGTACTGTATGGTGACTAACATAATATAATAAAAAATCATTATTAAAAAATAAAAAAAAAATATTAAATTAAGGAATTATCTACTTTAAAAAAAAAAAAAAAAAAAGAAGGAGTAGGGGCCAGTGCAGAATCCAGCCTTGCTAGAACAAAGGATATCATGGTCCTTTTATTTTTTCATTGTTATGTACCACCCACATTTCTGTTTTAATATAGGGTACCCATAATTCAAATAGAAAAGCTACAAATACAAGTGTCTCACAAGAACAGTTATACATTGAACTTTACAAAGATTAACATAGCAGTCAGCTTCCCCTGAAGATTATCTGAATCCCTGTGTTCTGAGTTGATTGCCTCCTCATCTAGTTCTGATGCTGTAGGGTCGTAGTCAGAATGTGGGCTTTGGACCAGATTGCCTGGTTCCAAACCTCTGTGTACCTACTTTATTCATTTGTAAAATGGGAAGAGTAATACACCTACCTCATAGGGTTGTTAGGTGACTAAATGATATAATATAAAGCCTTTAAAACTGTGTCTTTGTATATCATGGTTGCTTGATTAATGTTAATTATTGATGTCTGCAACCTGAAGACACACATTGACAATTTATAGCATGATCCCCACCTCTCTTCCCTTTCTACCTCCCTCCCTCTCTTCCCTTTCTACCTCCCTCCCTCTCTTCCTGCATTCTCTTTTCCTTTCTCTTGGTTCCCTTGTTCATTTAAATGGGAGGATTGGGTGAGAATTCATTAATAGTCACCTTTGGATTCATACTGTTCTTAAACTACCTAAACTCCAGTTTAATAGCATTTCCTGTCTACGCTCCTTAAAAAATGTCTTAACTAGTTTCTTCTTTGTCCTAGGTACACAGCCTGCTTTGTGCCTTTCATATTTCTCTTCCTTCCTTTCTCCTTCCCAAAAATAAATTTAGAATTCTCAGTTTTTTCTGCTTTTCATGATTTGCCAGAGCGTTCTACTCCCTCCACTCCTAATCTTTCCATCCTAGGTTCTCTCTAGCTGTCTCAAAACTCTGTCCTCTACTGTTACCATGCCAAGCTCTCCACCAACTCCGTCTGCATACCATACTCAGCAAGTGCCTTCTACAGGCCCTCATTCTTTAAGCCATTATCTCTTCTTAACATATATATATAAATTATATATATAAATTATATATATAATTTATATATATATATATATAATTTAGATGCTGTGTCAGTTTTTTTCCTGGTCTCAAGCAGCTTGAACCTATGTCAAATCCAAAAAGATTCTGGAAAATGGAGCTATTTTTAACAAGAGCATTGAGGAATAGATGCTAAAAGATGCTGATGCTGATAGTTACCATTTAAAGAATACCTACTAAATCCTAAACACTTAGTTTAAGCTTATAAGCATATTCTTATTAAATAATCCTAGACTACAATACAACAAGCCTAGAAGACAGACACCATTCTCATTATTTTATTGCTGAAGAAACTGAACTTCAGAGAAAGAATTTAGCAAACTTATCCAAGTTCACATTGCCTGTAGGTAGTAGAGGCCAAATTTGAACTCAGGTAAGTCTAAGCCAAAATTTGACCCACTTCCAGTAAGGAAACTTCTAGAAGAGTTTTTTTAAAAGGTTATTATGCTTTTTTATTCATACTAGTTATAAGAGAAATAGTAAGAATATTCAAGTACAAATACATGAAGAAAAAAATTAATGAAGAATATCAAAAAGAAACCCCTCGTAAAAACCTAGCTAAACAAGTAGAAAGACCTCCTAGTAATGTAGAGAAGGAAAAACTTTCTCCTCTGCTTTCTTACATTCAGTGACTGGGGTCTGTGAATCAAACTGATAAAAGACTGATTAGCAGAAAGGAAAAAAAAAACAGATTCAATTATGCTTGAATGCACAGAAGCTTACAAAAAAGTGTAACTCAATTTGGGGTTTGTATCCCATTATAACAAAGGGAGGTGAATTGTGGAAAAGAAACTAAACAAAGGAAAAAAGATCCCAAGGCTTCTAGGGAGAGGCTAAGTTATGGAAAGGTGACTTGGAAATGTATGGCAAATAAGGGTTATTTAGTAAGGTTTGTTGCAAGTAAGAGTCTCAGGTAACAAGAGGTGTCTCTGAAGTTGTTCTTTTCCTGGTAGAGGAGAGAGCGACCTTTACAAAGGGAAATATATGTCCTGCCTTATGACAAAAAGGAAGGATGGCAGAGAGCTATGTGCTTTTAGCTCAAAACGACCCTTAATGCCAAAGGGGCATATTTTGGGGTGGTATACTCATCCCATTTAGTATGTATTATTAGACTGATTTGTAACTGAATAATATTTCATCGTCTGGATGTACCACACTTTATCCATTCACGTGCTAAAGAACATCTTCGTTGCTTCCAAGTTTTTGCAGTTAGGAACAAAGCTGCTATAAACATCCATGTGCTGGTTTTTCTGTGGCTGTAAGTTTTCAACTCCTTTAGATAAATACTGAGGACCATGATTGCTGGATTTTATATTAAGAGTAGGTTAGGTTTGTTAGCAAGAAACTGCCACTGTCTTCTAAAGTGACTATTATCATTTGCATCCCCACCAACAATGAATGAAAGTCCCTGTTATTCTTGGCAGCATTTGATGTTATATCTTCTGGATTTTGGCCATTCTAATAGGTGTGTAGTGGTATCTCTTTGTTTTAATTTGTATTTCTCTGATGACATATGTTATGGACCATCTTTTCACATGCTTATTTGCTATCTGTGTATCTTCCTTGGTGAGGTGTCTGTTAAGGTCTTGGTCTTTGGCCCATTTTTTTTTAAATGTGTTGTTTTCTTGTTGGATTTCAAGAGTTATTTGTATATTTTGGATAATAGTTCTTCTTAAATATGTCTTTTGCAAATATTTTATCCCAGTGTGTGGCTTGTCTTCAATCTTGAGATTGTCTTTCACAGAGAAGTGTTTTATTTTAATGAAGTTGAGCTTATCACTTATTTCTTTTATGGATCATGCCTTTCGTGTCTAAAAAGTCATTGCCATACCAAAGATCTTGTAGGTTTTCTCCTATATTATTTTCCAGAAATGTTATAGCTTTACATTTTATATTTAGGTCTGTGATCCATTTTGAGTTGGTTTTTGTAAAAAGTATAAGGTTTGTGCCTAGACTGATCTTTTTGCATGTGGATGGTCCAGTTGTTCTAGCGTCATTTGTTGAAAAGACTGTCTTTGTTCAGTTGTATTGCTTATGCTGCTTTGCCAAAGATCAGTTGACTAGATGTATGTGAGTCTGTTTCTGAGCTCTCGGTTCTTTTCCATTGATTTATTTGTCTGTTCTTTTGTCAATACCACACTATCTTGGTTACTGTAGCTTTATAGTAAGGCTTGAAGTCAGTGTCAGTCTTCCAACTTTGTCTTCTTCAAAATTATGTTGACTATTCTGTGCTTTTGGCCCCTCCATATGAACTTTAGAGTCAGTTTTCTGGTATCCACAAAATAACTTGCTGGGATTTTAATTGGGATTGCATTGAATCTAGAGATCAAGTTGGGAAGAATTGACATCTTAACAATATTGAATCTTCCTATCTGTGAATATGGACTATCTCTCCATTTGTTTAGTTTTTCATTGATTTCATTCATCAGAGTTTTGTAGTTTTCCTCGTAGAGATCTTGTACATATTTTGTTAGATTTATTCCTAAGTATTTCATTTTGGGAATGCTATGTAAATGGTATTGTGTATTTATTTCAAATTCCACTTATTCGTTGTTGGTATATTGGAAAGCAATTGCCTTTTTTATATAAACCCGTATACCCTGCAACCTTGTTATTATAATTGCTTATCAGTTCCAGGAGTTTTCGTTGTTATTGCTGTTCATTCACTTGGAATTTCTACTAGACAGTAATGTCATCTCTGAACAAAGACAATTTTATTCCTTCCTTCCCAGTCTGTGTATCTTTTATTCCCTTTTTCTATCTTGTTGCATTAACTAGAACTCCTAGTATAATATTGAAAAGAAGTGGTGCTGGGACCATTCTTAAATGTACCTGATCTTAGTGCGAAAGCCTCAAGTTTCTCACCATTATATACAATATTAGCTATTTTTTTTTGTAGATATTCTTTATCAAGTTGAAGAAGTTCCCCCTATTCCCAGTTTACTGAGATTTTTATCATGAATGGGTGTTGAATTTTGTCAGATGCTTTTTCTGCATTAATATAATTGTGTGATTTTTTTTTTTTCTTTTGCCTGGGTTGATGTGATGGGTTACAGTTAATTGATTTTCAAATGTTGAACCAGCCTTACATACCTGGGATAAATCCAGTTTGGTCTTGGTGTATTTGCAAATATTTTGTTGAGAGCTTTTACATCTATGTGAATGAGAGATATTGGTCTGTAGTTTTCTGTACTTGTAATGTCTTTGCCTGGTTTTGTTATTAGAGTATATCTGGCCTCCTAGAATGAGTTAGGAAGTACCCCTGTGCTTCTATCCTCTGAAAGAGATTGTAGAGAATTGGTACAAATATCTTCCTTAAAGGTTTCATAAAATTTATCAGTTAACCCTCTGGTGTAACTACTTCCCTAGGTGTTTATCTTAATCTTTGTGATAATGTATCTTACAGTTAGCAGACTACAAATGCATTTTCCTAAAAAATTATAAATCCTAGATACATTTCTTTATATAAATATTATATACCTTGCTTGCTTCAAATATCAATATCATATTGCATAGAAAGACTACAGGGTTGTATGCTCTTTTTAAACCTGGCACTCACATCCTGTTATTCTATTTAGTAAGTCATCTCCATGTTTAAGGAAGAGTCCTGTTCTTAGGGAAAGAAAATGTTTTCTATAAAATTAATTTCTGCCTTGAAATTCTTTTTTTTTCAATTAATTTTCAAAATCAAAATGGAAGCTATGGTTTTTTTTGTTTGGTTTTTTTTTTTGTTTTTTTTTTTTTTAAAGATTTTATTTATTTATTTGACGGAGAGACAGCCAGCTAGGGAGGGAACACAGGCAGGGGGAGTGGGAGAGGAAGAAGCAGGCTCCCAGCGGAGGAGCCTGATGCGGGGCTCGATCCCAGAACGTCGGGATCACGCCCTGAGCTGAAGGCAGACGCTTAACAACTGAGCCACCCAGGCGCCCCGGAAGCTATGTTTTTAATCAGATTTTATTCAAGGCAAAAAAAAAAAAATATTGAAAACAGAATCATTGAAGGAAGTGGGGAGTTGTTTAATGAGTATAGAGCTTCGGTTTTGCAAGATGAAAAATATAGAGGTTGGTTGCACAATAGTGTGAACGTATTTAACACTACTGAACTGTACACTTAACAGTGATTAAATGGAAACTTTTATGTGTGTTTTACTACAGTTTTTTACCACAATTTTTAAAAAGTTTTTAGTAAAATCTAAAAACCAGCTAATAGTATCTTCTGGCAAAATATATTCAAAATATGCACTGAATATTATTTGTAACATTTTATGACTTAGTGAAGCAAGAGAGACACCCTTCTTCCCCAGATATATATCTCAGAGTTTTGAAATGGAAAAAGATTGAGCTTTGTATAGCTTTTTTGTTCTCCGTGTAGGAACAGGGCTATTTATTTGTTTATTTTAGTAGTTGATCTGTTAGCATATTAAAGAATTTGTGCTGTTTGCTGGGCTTCCTTGAGTTGAATTGCTTAAGATAGGAAGCCCCTTCTAAAAGGTCATTTACATAATCTATTATTTTTAAATATGCTCACATTGGGGCTTACTTTAACACAGGTCTCCAGCTTATACTTACTACGAAGACTTTATTTAGGCAGCCTAGCAGCTACAAGAGGAGTTTTTAAGTGGGTTGAAACACTAAGTTTGGGAACCACCTTTTAGAAATTATCATTTACAAAAACACTCTGCACAAGAATTTTTAAAGTAATTTTACCAGCTTCGGTGAATTAGGGTCTTTACCTTGCCTTTTTTTCAACATTTTATTGTGAAAATTTTCCAACACACAGGAAAGTTGAAAAAAATTGTATTTTAAATCCAAAGTCTCTAACTTTTTGATATTTACTTTATCATATATCTTTCTATCTGTACATCAATCAATCTCATTTTTTTCAGGCATTTCAAAGTAAGTTAAGAGACACTTGTATACATCACCCCATGTGTATGAATTAAAATTCAAAATCAGTTTATGGGTTGTTTTTTTTTTTTTTAGTGAAATGCACAAATCTTAAGTTACACTACTCTATGAGTTTTGACAAGTGTATCTGCAGACACTTGTGTAACCTAAACCCCTATTGAGATATAGAAAGGGGTTAGTAAACTATTTTTTTTTAAGAGTCACATAGCAAGGGCACCTGGGTAGTTCAGTTGGTTGAGTATCTATCTGACTCTTGATCTTGGTTCAGGTCTTGATCTCACAGTTGTGAGTTCGAGTCCCACATTGGGCTCCACGCTGGGCATGGAGCCTACTTAAAAAAAAGTCACATAGTAAATATTTAGGTCTCTGTAGCAACTACTGACATCTAACACTGTAGTGTAAAGCATTAGTGGACAGTAAGTAATTAAGTAAGAATGGCTCTGTTCCAGTAAAGCTTTATTTACTGTCTCTGAGATTTGGCTATAATAGAATTTTCACATGTCATGAAATAGTTTTTTCCAACCATTAAAAAATGCAAAAACTGTTCTTTGCCAATAGGCATACAAAAATGACAGCTGCCTGGATTTAGACTGTTTGGCCATTATAGTTTGCCTACCCCTGATACAGAACATTAACATCTCCCAAGAAAAGTTTCTCCTGCCTTTTCCCAGTCTGTACCTACTCTCACACTTAGAGGCAAACACAGTTAATATTTGTGCATTTGCTTGATGTAACTTAGTTTTCCTGTTCTAGAACCACATTTTCAAAGGAATCATACAGTCTGTACTCATGTAAGACTTCTTTTACTCAGCATAATACATTTAAAATCCATTCATTTTTTTGGATTAAAGACCTAAATGTAAGGCCCAAAACCATGAAAATCCTTGAAGAGAGCACAGGCACTTAATTTCTCTGACATCGGATATACAAGCATCCTTTTAGATATGTCTCCTGAGGCAAAGGGAACATAAGCAAAAATAAACTATTGGTACTACATGAAAATTAAAAGCTCTGCACAGCGAAAGAAACAATTACCAAAACTAAAAAACAACCTACTGAATGGGAGAAGATATTTGCAAATGACACATCTGATAAAGTGTTAGTATCCAAAATATGTAAAGAACTTATACGTAACACAAAAAAACCCACAAATAATCCTATTAAAAATGGGCAGAAGACATGAACAGACATTTCTCCAAAGAGGACATCCAGATGGCCCACAGACACATGAAAAGATGCCTAACATCTCTCATTATCAGGAAAATGCAAATCAAAACCACAATGAGATACCACCTCACACCTGTCAGAATGACCAAAATCAAAAGTTCAAGAAATAACAAGTTCCATGATTCATTAGTTGCGTATAACACCCAGTGTACCATGCAATATGTGCCTTCCTTACTACCCATCACCAGCCTATCCCATGGACTTTACATCAAAAACCAGGGATGTACTATATGGTGACTAACATAATATAATAGAAAAATATTATTATTTAAAAAAAAAGAAGAAATAACAAGTGCTGTGAGAATGTGGGGAGAAAGGAAACCTGGTGCACTGTTGGTGGGAATGCAAACTGATGTGGTCCGTGTGGAAGATAGTACTGGAGATTCCTCAAAAATTAAAAATAGAACTACCCGGGGGCTCCTGAGTGGCTCAGTTGGTTGAGCCTCCGACTCTTAATCTCAGCTCAGGCCTTAATCTCAAGGTTGAGTTCAAGCCCCATCTTACACTCCATACAGGACATGGAAAAAAAAAAGTAGGACTACCCTATGATCCAATAATCACACTACGGGGTATTTAGCCAAAAACACTAATGTGAAGGGATCTATGCACCCTTGTGTTTATTGCAGCATTATTTACAATGGCCAAATTATAGATGAATGGATAAAGAAGATTTTATGTGTGTGTGTGTGTGTGTGTGTGTGTGTGTGTGTGTGTAATGGATTATTACTCAGCCAAACAAAAAAGGATGAAGTCTTGCCGTTTGCAACAACATGGGTGGAACTAGAGAGTATAATGCTAAGCTAAATAAGCCAGTCAGAGAAAGACCGATGCCATATGATTTCACTCATATGTGTAATTTAAGAAACAAAACAATTGAGTAAAGGAAAAGAGAGAGAGAAACCAAAAACCAGACTCTTTTTTTTTTTAATGATTTTTTATTATATTATGTTAGTCACCATACAGTACATCCCCGGTTTCCGATGTAAGGCTCGATGATTCATTAGTTGTGTATAACACCCAGTGCACCATGCAATACGTGCCCTCCTTACTACCCATCACCGGTCTATCCCATTCCCCCACCCCCTCCCCTCTGAGGCCCTCAGTTTGTTTCTCAGAGTCCATAGCAAAAACCAGACTCTTAACTCTATAGAACACATTGAGGGTCACCAGAGGGGAGATGGGTGAGGGGTGGGTGAACTGGCGAAGGAGATTAAGAGCACACTTAGGATGAGCACCGAGTAATGTATAGAATTGTTGAATCACCGTATTGTACACCTGAAACTATTACAACACTGTATGTTAACTACTCTGGAATTAAAATAAAATTTAAAATAAAATAAATTCATTCATTTTCTTAATTGTAGAGGTAGCTCATTTTTACTGCTGAGTAGCAGTCCGTTATGGGAGACTGATTGCCGTGCATTGGATCTCTTGAATAATCTGGCTTGTTTCCAGTTTGAAACAATTATGGGTAAAGCTACTGTGAGCATTCTTACACATGTCTTTTGGTGGACATATGCTTTTATTTCTTTGGGTAACTACCTATAAGTGGACTTGCCTTAGTTATATGATGGTTATGTATTGAGTTTTATAAGAAACTGCTACTTTTTCAAAGTGGTTACATCATTTTATGCTCCCACCAGCAACAAATGAGAGTTCTGGTTGGTCCATATTCTTCTAAACATTTGGTACTTTCCATCTTTTTAATTTTGACCATTTTTATGACTGTGTAGAGGTATTTCACTGTGGTTTTCATTTTAATTCTGCCACCGGTTCGTGATGAACACTTTGTCATGTGTTGACTGGCTATTTGTATGTAGTCCTTTCTGAAGTATCTGCTCAAATGTGTATTTTTAATTGGATTTTATCTTATTAAGTTGTAGGCATTCTTTATATGGCCTAGATACCAGTCCTTTTTGAGATAAATATTTTGCAGATTTTTTCTCCTAGTCTGTGGCTTGTGTATTCAGTTTTTTAATAGTGTCTTTTCATTATCAGAAGTCTTTAATTTATTAAAGTCTTATTTATCAGTTTTTAATGGGTATTGCTTTCAAGGTTCTAAGAAACTTTTGCATAACTCATAGAGCTAAAATATTCCCCTCTGTTTTTTTCCTTTTTCCAGACACTTTATTGTTTTGCTTCCATGTTTAGTTCTATAATCCATCTCAAATTAATTCTGGTGTATATTAAGGTAGGGGTCAAGGTTCTTTTTTTCTGTGCACCTTTGTAAAAAAAAAAAATCGAAGATGGAAATATGTGTCTGTGTTTGTCTCTTCTATTTTCTTCCATCATTTAATTTGTTCATCTATATTACCACACTGTCTTAACTACTATAGTTTTATAATGTGTTAAAGTCAGATAGTGTAAGTCTTTCAAATTGCTATTCTTTTTAAAGTTGTTTTAGTGATTTCAGGTTGTTTGCATTTTCATATAAATTTCAGTTTGTCAGTTTCTTTTTTTAATAAGATTGTATTTATTTGTTAGAGAGAGAGAGAAACGGCACAAGCAGGAGGAGTGGCAGGCAGAAGGAGAAGCAGGCTCCCCGCTGAGCAAGGAGCCCGATGTGAGACTCCAGCCCAGGGTCTTGGGATCATGACCTGAGCCGAAGGCAGACGCTTGACTAACTGAGCCTCCCAGGCATCCCAGTTTGTCATTTTCTTTTCTTTTTTTTTTTTTTTTCAAGATTTTATTTATTTATTTGACAGAGACAACAAGAGAGGGAACACAAGGAGTGTGAGAGGGAGAAGCAGGCTTCCCGCCGAGCAGGGAGCCCTATGCAGGGCTCGATCCCAGGACCTTGGGATCATGACCCGAGCCGAAGGCAGACGCCTAACGGCTGAGCCACCTAGGCGCCCCGCAATTTGTCATTTTCTATGACAAATCCTGCAGGAGGAGTATTGAGATTGCATTGATTCTGTGAACCAATTTGGGGACAGTTAACATCTTAACACTATTTAGTCTTTCAAATCATGAACATACAATTCTCCATTTAATTAGATCGTCTTTAACTTGTATCTACAATGTTTCATTTCAGTTGTTTGCTGCTAATAGATAAAAATACAATTGATTTTTTTTATATTGAAGTACCTTACAACTTTGCTAACTTTTTTCCTAGTAGTTTTATTATTATTTAAAAATATCTTCTCTTTTTCCTGTAGATTTCCAAAAGTGTCTAATTTCAAATTTGGGAGTTTTTACCTAGGTCGTATTGTTACTGATTTGTAGGTTAATCCCATTGTGATCAGATAATATACTTTATATTATTTTAGTATTTTATATTTTCTGATACTTTTGTTTTATGGCCCAGAATATGGTCCAGTTTGGTGAACATACTATGTGCTCCTGAAAGGAATGGTATTCTTTAGTTATTACGTAATAGTGTTCTATAAATATCAGATAGGTCCAGGTGGTTGATAAAGTTGTTCAGATATTCCATGACTTTACTAAAAAACATATAGGGTGGGGGAGTCCAGTCTATTAGTTGCTGAGAAACAGATATTAAGTTCTTTGAGTATAATTGGAATTTTTCTATTTGTCCTTTGAATTCTTCAACTTTTGCTTCATGTATTTGGAAGCTGTTATTATTTGCATACCCGTTTATGAGTGTTTTGTACTGTTGCTAAACTGTTCTTCTTGTCATTATGAAATATCTTTATTTCTAGGAATGCTCTCTGTCTTGAAATTATTTTATTAGTCTTAAATCAACAAGGAGCAATATAAAGTGACAGTAGAGGTCACTTAAGTGTTGTCTGGCAAATAATAGGCATTCAGTGAATACTTCTTGAATATTGACTTTCTCCAGCTTTAGTTTTTCTCAATATTACTTTTAACTATTATGGACTTTCATGGTTCCATATATATTTTGAGATTATTTATTTCTGTAAAAAATGTCATTGGAAATTCGATAAGGATTGCATTGAATCCTAGATTAGATTACTTTGTGTAATATGGACATTTTAACAATATCAGTTCTTCCATTCCATGAGTGTGGAAGATCTTTCTATTTATTTGTGTCTTCTTTGGTTTCTTTCACTAATGTCTTATAGTATTCAGTATACATACAGGTCTTTTACCTCCTTGGTTAAATTTGTTTCTAGGTATTTTATTCTTTTTGATGTAATTGTAAACAGGATAGCTTCCTTAATTTCTCTTCTGTTAGTTTATTATTAGTGTATAGAGACACAAAAGGTTTCTGGGTATTGATTTTGTATCCTACAACTTTACAGAATTCATTTATTAGTTGTAACAGCTTTGGTACAGTCTTTAAGGTACTCTGGATATAATGTTATGTCATCTGCAAATAGTGACAGGTTTACATCTTCCTTTCTGATTTGGATGGCTTTTATATCTTTTTCTTGCTCAATTGCTCTGGCTAGGACTTCTAATACTATGCTGGAAAAGTGTGGTAAAAATAGACTTTCTTGTTTTGTCCTGATCTTAAAGGAAGCACTCCCATTTTTTTGTCACTGACTATGTTAACTATGGGCTTGTCATATATGACCTTTATTATGTTGAAGTACTTCCTTCTATACTTGCTTAGTTGAGAGTTTTTATCATAAATTGTTTAATTTTGTCAAATGCTTTTTCTGCCTCTATGGAGATGATCATATGATTTTCATGCTTCATTTTGTTAGTGTGCTGTATTGTGTTGACTAATTTTGCAAATGTTCAAGTATCCTTACCTCATTGGAATAAATCCCAATTGGGGTCGATCAGGGGTATGATCCTTTTAATGTATTGTTGAATTTAGTTTGCTGATATTTTCTTGAGTATTTTTATGTCTATATTTATCAGGGATATTGGCCTATAATTATTTTTTCTTGTGGCTTTTTTTTTTCTGGTTTTGTTATCATAAAATGATTTGGGAAGAGTTCCCACTCTTCTATTTTTTTTAAGAGTTTGAGAAGAATTGCTGTTAATTCTTTAAATGTTTGGTAGAATTCACCAGTGAGACCATCTGGTCCTGGGCTTTTCTGTTTGGGGAGGGTTTTGATTACTGATTCAATCTCCTTACTCAATATTGGTCTGTTTAGATTTTCTGTTTCTTCATGATTCAGACTTGGTAGTTTGTATGTTTATAGAAATTTATCGTTTTCTTCTGGGTTGTCTAATTTTTTGGCATATAATTGTGCCTAGTAGTCTCATGATCCTTGGTATTTCTGTGGTATCAGTTGTAACACATCTTTTATTTCTGCTTTTATTTATTTGAATCCTCTCTCCTTTCCTTCTTGGAGGGTCTAGTTATTGTTTGTCAGTTTTGTTTATCTTTTCAAAAAAACAGCTCTTAGTTTCATCGATTTTTTTCTATTGTCTTTTTAGTTTCTGTTTCATTTATTTCTGCTCTAATCTTTATTATCCTTCTTCTAACTTTGGACCTTATTTGTCCTTTTTCTAGTTCCTTGAGGTGTAAAGTTAGATTGTTTATTTGAGACTTTTTTTGTTTTTCGAGGTAGGCATTTATCGCTATGAACTTTCCTCTTAGATTGGTTTTGACATTTTAAAGAGAAATAAAGTAAACACTGATGTAGTCCCCTGTGGTTTTCTTTAAGGGCCATCTGCTGAAACATTATATCTTGAGAAGAGCTGATGACCTATATACTCCACAGGTCAATAGTAACTCACTAACTCATAGCCAGGGAAAATACCAGAATGGCTTGGGACCTCAAGAAGCCTTTATTTGAATCTTTTAAACCAAAGAAACTTTTTTTTTCTTTTCTTTCTGTTCAATTGGTTGTTAATTTTTTAAGCTTTGGAATAGCACTTTGCTGCTTAGACTAGGAGAGAGCTAGGATTCTTTACTGCCAGGAATTATTTCTTTCACATTTTTGTTTCTGTCATATAAAGGGTACGTGTGTAATTTTGTTAAGGCACTTGTGCTGGATTGTGTATAATAGTTGGGAGTGAGAATACTTTTTGGTATGTGATTTTGCTTCATTTCCTGTGGGGATAGGAATATTTTCCTGCAACAATGGATGGTATCCTTTTCTACTTTCTGCTTTCCTCTTTCCTCCAAACTTAGAACAGTTCTGGTGAACAGAGCAGAGGAGCCAGCATTGTGCACCAGCATTCCCACCAGCCTCACGAGATCCTGAATCTCTTATTCAACTAAGAGAGGTACCAGTCATCTGTACCTATTCAGCCTTGTCACCCAGCAGAGTGAGACAGAGAAAAAGTTGGTTACAAAAATAATTATTCCTCTGTGAACAAAGGTCTCATGCACATCATTCCTCCTTGGTGTGTTTGGGCTTTCCAGAATAACTACGGGACAGTGTTGATCTGTTTACATGACTTGGACAGAGCATTTAGCTTTTAGCACAACATTTCAACTGCCAAAGTTGTTTTTCTTTGACATACTTACTGTTAGGATCAACTATCATTTTTCTAGTCCTGATGCACTGAGATATTAAAGTCCTCAAAGTTCAAATATGTCTATTTTTCTATTTCACATGAACTATCCAAGAAAAATGTAGACAGCTGTTTGATATAATTTAAAAAGCACTGAATGAAGGTCAGAGATTTCAAGTAATTCGTTAACCTCTTAGAACCTTAGTTTTTTCATCTCTAAAACGAGTGTGATGATAACTGTCCTGTTCTCTTAAGGCAGGATAACAAATGTGAAAGTTGTTCGTAAATCCGTAATTTGCCATACAAACAGCGGGTGTTATTTGGTGACCTACACAGAGCCAGCACTCACTTCTCTATAGCTTCTGTATGGTACTTGAACTATAATACAGGCAGTCTTCATTTTTAGTTTTAGAACATTTTTAATGGATACATCAAAGGAATGCTGATGGGAGCAGGATATAATTGTTTGACATCAGATCTCTGTATTTTTAACACCAACTTTCTGTATTTTTAAGGTTAGTCACTCTCCCTAAAAATCAACATTTTTTTTTTTAAAGATTATTTATTTATTTATTTGACAGAGATAGAGACAGCCAGTGAGAGAGGGAACACAAGCAGGGGGAGTGGGAGAGGAAGAAGCAGGCTCATAGAGGAGGAGCCTGACGTGGGGCTCGAACCCGGAACGCCGGGATCACGCCCTGAGCCGAAGGCAGACGCTTTAACCGCTGTGCCACCCAGGCGCCCCAAAATCAACATTTTCTGAAGCCCACATGCTTTGTGATAACTTCTAGATATTCTCAGAATTCTAGGACCTTTGCTGTAGGCTAGTTTTTCCCAAATTCAAACTACAAGTATGTTATATGCTTTGTGGACTGTAATAGTTGATACAGTAAGATAAAGTAGTGCATGCTAGTGAGATTTGAAAGCTCTATCAACATTATCATAAAAATAGAATACTGCTTTTATTTCCTAATGATAATCATGCCCCAGTTTTTTTCACCATGTTTTGTCTACCTTTGTAATTCTAAATTCAACTTAACCATTCTCTTTTCCTTCATAATTTAGGATGGTCTATGACTGAACCAGATTTTATCTTCAATTTTTTTTCTTTTTCTTTCCTTTTATTTAAGTATAATTTCCATTTTATTTTTTTCCGGAGGATAGCTTTTCTTCAGACTTTAAACTCAGCTCCTTACATTGGCTTTGGCAGAGGTGATAGGGTGGCACCTACAGGTCTAAATCAGGGTGGGAGTGTTTGGTCCTTCCGGGCTTCACCAAAATCATTCCTGACTACCTTGCTGCGAATGGCGCAATTCCTGCAGTAATGTAGTTGCACTTATAGCCTGAGAAGCATAAAGTTTTTGGAGACCCTTGCTTCAGAAATGTCCTGATGGCTGCATCCTCTACTGTGATTCAAACGATGAACGTCTTAATGGCCTACTCCTTGGGTACACGTCAGGCACGGTTGGTATAATGAATAAGCGGCGCACAGTTGGCAGCACTTTTCTTCATGATAACTGTTCCTTCTTTTCATGGTCATATTAGAAGCAAGTATCCAAGAGCTCCACTTTTTCTTATAAATACATTTTTCTGCTAAAGAGGTATTGTAAGTGTTGGGATTCCTTCAAGATGGCTGCCTCGGCCCTCCTTCTAATAGCTTACTAGGACAGTTAGGCCTCTAGGAGCCACAACGCACTGGTACTCCAGGTGAATTTACATATCTTATTCCCAAGTAGGATTTCTCTGATAACTGGCCACCAGCCTAGAAATATCTCAAACCCCCTTTCACTACTTTTTTTTCCTTAAAGCCTAGACAGAGTCTTCCAGAACTGGATAATCCTCAAGATAGAGTCATACCCCGTTCCATTTTCCCATTCCAGAAGCAGGAAAGGAGTAGGCCTCACTGTATCTCCTAGATTTATATATACTCTCTTCTCTCTACCTGTTAGAATGCACACATACTGCATAAATGACTATGTGAGGACTTCCTTTGTGCGAAACCTGGGTGTCTTGATGCATATCTGAGCTTTTATATAAGGCAGATTGAGAGGAGGAGGATTTGTAGTCAGCACTAACCACTTAACTCGGAAAATAGAGAAGGAAAAGAATTGCTCATAATCCCACCACCCTGATGCAATCTCAGTGAATATTTTGTCGTCTCAGTCCAGTGTTACTGTCTTTCTTATACGCGTTTTTGTCATAGCTGTGATACATGCACATTAGCACTTGAAAGTGTTTTCAAGTTTCTACTTTCTTAAAAATGTAGTATTACCTCCCATCTATGAAACTGACAAAATATATTTTCTTTTGTGTACTTTATAAGGCCATTGTATTCTTTTTATGGCCTCTTAGCTTGGTGGTAAACAGCATGTTTTGTCTTTAGACCTAATTTAAATGTCACTCAATAGCTGTGTAATTTCCCACAAATCACCTCACCTCTCAGCGTCAGATTTCTCATTTATTAAATGGCAATAATAAAACCTGCAGCAAAGGCTATTGTGAAGATTAAATATAATAAGGTATTAAGTGCACTTAGCTCTTTGCCTGGCACATAGGAGGTGCTCAATGAATGATAGTAGCAATGACATTTATAGTGGTTGTGATACAACCCTAGAATGTTTATGAGATCCACTGATGCTACTATTTATTTTATAGATTTCTCCTCTCTTCTAACATTACTTTGATTGCACAAGTAACCCACAATCCTAGTTATTAATTTTTCCTGCAGCAAAAGGAATTAATCTTTCGTGAATCTCTAATTGAATTGTTCGAGTTCACCAGTACTGCCTGAGCAACAATATGGGTACCTCTCCAAGGCCTCAAGGCATGGGAGGTTAGCCACACACCTTGTCAGACCTAATTACCTTTCATAAGCACCCCATGGTGGCAGGTGCCTTTTTCTTCTGGAGTTTTCTGACCTGAGGGTGATTTTCAGACAATAGTAAGAAGCAGAAGCCACCACCTCTACATTGTGTTTCTAAAGTAATTCTGGAGGCTTGATGATTACATGAGCTCAATGGAGGCAGAGATCTTAGACTACATGAGAAAGTTGTAAGTAATTTGGGGGAGAGACCTTTCTTGTAAGTATTCTTAAGACATCATTTATAGTGTTCTACAGTGTCTTTGTAGTTTCTGCTGAATAATTTAAGGTGACGTTGTCCTGTGACTCACACGATTTATCTCTCAGACTCAAAATTACAGTGTTTTAAATGTCTCTGGAACATGTGCTCTCAGATCCATTGGCCCTTACCTTAATGATTATGAGCATCTGACTGAGGAAAAGCTATCTTCTTCTTCTTTGGGGTGTAATTTGTGATTGAAACATTCTTTCTGGGCAATAAAAATATCTTTGCATTTTAGGGGCACCTGCATGGCTCGGGTAAGCAGCCAACTCTTGATTTCGACTCAGGTTATGATCCCCAGGGTCCTGTGGTTGAGCCTCATGTGGGGCTCCCTGTTCAACAGGGAGTCTGCTCGAGGATTTCCTCTCCCTCGGCCCCTCCCCCCACTAGCATGCACGCGCATGCGAGTGCTCTTTCTCTCTCTCTCAAATAAATAAATAAATCTTTATAATACCCTTGCACTTTGTGCAAAATAAAATTCTTCACACCTTACTTGATTTTCACAGTCATCTGAAAATGTGGAGGCTCAGTAGAGTTCAATATATATTTATTGAATGAAAAAGCTGGTGAGTTTTTACCCTAAAGGAAGGTTTTGTATTTTGTTTTGTTTTGTGTTTTAAAGTAGGCTCCACACCCAGTGTGGGGCTTGAACTCACGACCCCAAGATCAAGAGTTGCATGCTCTACTGACTGAGCCACCTAGGCGCCCCAGAAAGTTGCATGTATTTTATTTAAGGTTTTATGCATTAGTAGTAGATATTTTTAATCTTTTAATTTCCTCTGTACCTTAAGTTATTTATCCTATAATCTGACACTATTCATGTATATCAGTTTCCCAGACTGATCTTAGCCCCAGTCAATATCTAGTGCACCTGCTAGAATATATCATTAAGTTCACCACCCACATGTACCAGTTAACATATGATAGGACCCCCTTTTAATAGTTTCGGAAGACAGGCCCAGCAGTTGTCTATTATATCACATTTTTATTTTATAAAGTTATGCTTTGGAGGATATGATTTAAATCACATTTTATCTGAACTATTAAACAACAATCTTGTTACTATACGGTTCTACAGTATTCCTTTCATTAACTTGTCCTCAACTTCTCACTAATTTGTTATTTTCTATACATTCTCTCTGTCGTTAAGATTACTATCTGTTTTGGGTTAAAGGAATATTTTCTTGGATACAAAAATGCATCATCAACCAAAACAAAAGAGTTATTCTCTATTGATGTGTCTTCCTCCTTCTTCCTGATCCGAGGATGACGAGGCTAAAGTTTCCAGCTGGATCTGGCAGTCAGCATTTCTGGGGTAAATTAAATGAGCACACTTGATTGAGGTGTAGCTGGACTGTATCACTGTCTTCCTATTATCCTGGGAGATCAAAGCAGAGCACAAAATGAGGCTTAGTCTTTAAAATATTTGAAACAGATGGCTGGTTCTTTTTGGTGAAAATTCAGGTTTTAAGGCAAACCACTTGTTAGCAAGACTTCATTTCTTTTCATTGAAAGAATAGTCAACACTGAACATATACCACTCTTTCTTCCTCAATTTCAAGACTAGAATCACAAACTTTTTGCATGAGGAGGGATTTGGCAGACCTAGAAGGTGCTTGGACTGCCTGGGTTCCTTTTCATGTAAATAGAAAATAAGTTGTTCAAATTTTGCTTTTGGCATTTTGAGTATTAAATGAAAACATCTTAAATGTTTAAATTTTCATAGTCATTTTGTTGGTGGATCACTATTTAAAATCTAGCATTCATATGGCTGTATCTTCCAGAAATTGAACCAGGAGGTTTATCCCTCACTTTATGTTTTAACAACCTGAAAAGCCCATTCTCCACAGTCCTTTATCATTGACATATGGGTCCTAAGTTCACCTAGAATAATTCCATAAGTGTGGTTTGAGATTTTTATTGTTTGGTTTAAAATGGACTGAGATGAGAAAATGAACTTAAAAATGTTTATTGGGAGCCTACTCCCAATCCATTTATTGCATTTAGGTATATGGATTAAAATATATGTTTCAACACTGTAAAACAAATAGTAAACCACATATTCTCCAACAGAAAAAATTATACAAGGTACAATAGGAAAACCCAGGCCTCCACAAGTAGACTCAAGGTTTCACAGAGAAGGTAACACTTGAGCTGCCTCTTAAAGGAGCAGTTGGCATTTGCCAAGCAGATGTAATTTTAGACAAGGACATAGATGCATAAACAGCATAACAAATTTGGTATACCCTTAGTAGTTTATGATGGATAGTGCTTAGGATGTGTATTAGTTATTTGTACATAACATATTACCCCCAAATTGGCAGCGTAAAAAAACAATAAGCCTTTGTTATCTCAGTGGTTTCTGTGGGTCAGGAATTCAGGAACCACTTAGCTGGGTAGTCCTTACTTAGAGTCTGTTTTGGGGTTACAGTCAAGATGTCAGGCGGGACTGCAGTCATCCAAAAACTTGACTGGGAGTGGAGCATCCAGTTTCAAGATGGCTCATCCACAGCCCATGCTTGTTGTTGGTAAGAACCTACGTTTCCTCGCCACGTGGATCTCTCCACAAGGTGGCCAAGGTGGCCAGCTTCACCCAAAATAAATGATTCAGGAGAAGAGAACAAGGATGAAGCCACAAATGCCTTCTTTGACCTAGAATCAAGTTACATACCATCACTTTTACCATATTCTGTTCCTTAGCAGCAAGTTACCAAAACCATTCCACACTTAACGGAGCAGAGTATTCTGGGCTCTACATTTTGGAGAGAGGCATGTCTTAGAATTCATGAGCTTATTTTAAAACAGCAGAGTGTCAGGGTAGGGGGAAGACAAGCCATGAGGGTGACGCAGTCAGCAGATAGATCATGAAGAACTTAGTGCGCCATTGCAGTCTGTACAGGATGGACAACGAGGGGAGAATACTGGAAACAAGGAGGTCAGTTAAGATTCACTTCTTATTTTGTCCTGGATAGCTGTGCTGAAGGCCTGAATGGATGCAATGGTGGAAGAGTTAGTAAAACGGAAACATGTTCGTTATCAAGAAACATTGGTTCTTCTAAGAAATGTCCCAAATTGTTTCCAATATTCTTTGGTTTAGAAAATAGAGAACACAGTCTGAAAGCCCAGTTACAGTTCAGAAAGTTAACGTGTCCACAGGAACTATTCAGATAAAAAGCAGTGAATAAGGCCTGCGTGTTCTATAATTGTTCAAGGTAAGAAGCATCAAGCTGTGATGTGCGGCCACTAGCTGAACAGCATAGCTCCTAACCGTATTTACAGGTCAGGTTACCTCTCCAGGCCTTGAACTTTTCATTTAGAAAGTAGGGCATGGGGGCGCCTGGGTGGCGCAGTTGTTAAGCGTCTGCCTTTGGCTCAGGGCGTGATCCCGGCGTTCTGGGATCGAGCCCCACATCAGGCTCCTCCGCTAGGAGCCTGCTTCTTCCTCTCCCACTCCCCCTGCTTGTGTTCCCTCTCTCACTGGCTGTCTCTCTCTGTCAAATAAATTAAAATAAAATAAAATAAAATAAAATAAGGGCATGGAGAAGGGGAGTAGATGACCTATATGATCTCTAAAATTCCTCCCATCTCTTATGTTCTGTACTGAAAATGAGTACAAGATGCCTTTTTGTTCCAATTAGTGTTTAATTTTTGTTTGACCTTGAGAATGTTTGACTCAATAAAAATATTTGACCTATTCATAAACATTTAAATCAGGATAGACCAGTGTCAGGGAATTTTCACTGAATATTTGCTGAAACTAAGTCAATTCCATTTAATTTCTTCTTTTTCTTCTTTTTTCTTTTTTAAAGATTTATTTGTCTGAGAGAGAGAGTGCATGTGCACATGTGAGCAGGGGAGGGGCAGAAGGAGAGGGAAAGAGAGAATCTCAAGCAGACTCCCCGCTAAGCATAGAGCCCAATGCAGGGCTCGGTCCCAGGACCCTGAGACCATGGCCTGAGCCAAGATCAAGAGCTGGCCTCTTAACTGACTAAGCCACCTAGGTGCCCCCCGTTTAATTTCTTTATCAACTTTCCATACATACAATTGAAAATATCCAGCTTTTTCAATATTCTTATTTTACTGAATCATTTTAGTGTCAGTTCTTTTCCATATTTAAATTGTATAATGATTGGAATGCCTGGGTGGCTCAGATGGTTAAGTGTCTGCCTTCGGCTCAGGTCATGATCTCCAGGTCCTGGGATCGAGCCCCACATCAGGCTCCCAGCTCAGCAGACAGTCTGCTTCTCCTTCTCCCTCTGCCTCTCCCCGTGCTTATGCTCTATCTCTCTCTCTGTCAAATGAATAAATCTTTAAAAATAAATAAATAAGTTGTGTAATTATTTTATTTATCATTCAGAGTTTTGCCCATATCTAATTTTACTAATTATAGCTTTCTGCAACTGAATTTTCTTTCTGTGCCTGTTGCCAAAGTCTATTATCTATTTTGCCAGTGTTTTGTTTTGATATTGATGTAAATAATATTCATTGTGAATTGATTTTTCTATCATTTGATTCTTTTTATCATGATAAGTGTATATTCTCTTTAATCCTCATCCTCTATTTCCCCCATCGCCCTACCCACCCCCTCTGATAACCATCAGCATGTTATTTATAGCTAAGAGTCTGGTTTTTGGTTTGTCTTTCTCTCTCTTTTTTTTTTCACTTTACTCATTTATTTTGTTTCTCAAATTCCATCTGTGGGTGAAATCAGGTGTTTGCCTTTCTCTGACTGATTTATTTTGCTTAGCGTAATACTGTCATGTCATTGCAAATGGCAAGTTTTCATTCTTTTTTATGGCTGAATAATATTCCATTGTGTATATATATATATATATATATATATATATATACACCACATCTTCTTTATCCATTCATCCATCAGTGGACACTTGGGCTGCTTCCATAGTTTGGCTATTATAAATAATGCTGCAGTAAACATAGGGGTGCCTGTATCCCTTTGACTTAGTGTTTTTGTATTTTTTGGATAAATACCCAGCAGTGCAATTGCTGGATCATAGGGTAGTTCTGTTTTTTTCATTTTTTTTGAGGAACCTCCATGTTTTCCACAGTGGCTGTACCAGTTTGCATTCCCACCAGTAGTGCAAGAGGGTTCGTTTTTTTCCACATTCTCACCAACACTTGTGTCTTGTGTTTTTTATTTTAGCCATTCTGACAGGAGTGAGGTGATCTTGTTGTAGTTATTAATTGAATGTTTTAATGGTAATTATTATTTATTTCTTAACTAGTCTGTGAGAAAATTATAAGAATTTCCTAATATTACGGTTACCTGATTGTCTGGAATTGATCTGTTGTAGGGATTGGCAAAATTTTTTGTAAAGGTTCATATAGTACCACTGTTCTCTGTCACCACTATTCAGCTCTGCTGCTGCAGTGTGAAAGCAATCATAGGCAATGTGTAAATAAAAGAGCATGACTGTGGTCTAATAGAACTTTATTTATGGGTGCTGAAATTGATTTTTATATAATTCCTACATGTCACCAAATGTTCTTCTTTTCTCTTTTTTCAACCATTTGAAAATGTAAAAACCATTCTTAGTTGATGGATTATAGAAAAACAGGCAGTGGTGTTAAATTTGGTCCACAGAGTGTAATTTACCAACCTCTGGTCTGTTGCTTATCCAGTTCTTCTTTGCTGTTCTCATCACTTCCCATGCCGTTATCTCACCACCCACAGTTGTTAGTGGAGCTAAGCACAGATGATAGGGTTAAAATGTCCTCAGGGTCAGAAGGTCAGCAAAAGTTATCAAGAAGAACTTGAATTTTACACGGACTCAAATGCATTTTATAGTTGATGAAACAGATTCTTGAAAATAATGATTGTTAATAATTATTGAAGGAGCTTACTACGTGGTAGACTCATGGATTATTATAACTCCATAAAATTTACAATCCCCAAAGTAACTTGTCCTAGGTCTCATAGCGAGAATGTTGCAGAGCCTAGAGTTCAACCAGTCTCCAGAGCCCATGCTCTTAACTCCTGCACAGTATTGCTCTGTAGTTCTTCACTGCCTCACAGAGTTATCAATACACTGCAGACATTTCATAGCAGATAATGTAAGTGATGCGAATCTGTCTCTGGTGAGGGCAGCCTCTGGGTGAAAAAGCCTTTCTTCACCAGTCTTTGAAACTGGATGCCCAGTAATTAACATGATTACCAGCCAAGGGCCTACATGCTTCTGGCTGCAGTGTTCGAATGAGTCATGTTTATGGCCTCAGCCAGTCACATTGCCTTCCCTGGCATGAAAGAATGGAGGCTACTGTGTCTGCTGGGAATGTAGTGCTATAAGGCGTGAGATGCCACAGCAGCTTTTGCCAGGGAAATATTCAAGTCTATAAGATTCTTACTAAGATCATAAGATACAGAGGACCACCTACATTACTTTAATTCCATAGCTAACTAGCAAAAAATGTCATGAGTGAAGTAACTAATATGAGGGCAGATAAGGCAAGCAGCCAGGCAAACAACTGTGCTTTCCTAGAAGGTACAAGTTGTAATTGCTTCAAGAGACCTGGGGATGCAGGAGTTCCAGCTCAGAGGAGCCTGGCCCCTGCCAATCAAACCATATAGTGCAGGGGCCCGGGAGGGGGTTTGTTAAGTAACACGTGAACCTGATGCTTTATTCTCGTGCATAGAAAAATATGATCGTTTAGGTGGGCATGTTAATGAAATCAGGGAAAGCTGAAAACCTTCCGGTACATAGAATTTATGGCCCTGAACTCACAAGATAGTCTGAGACACAAATGTCAGCCTTAGGATGGCTTTGCAGTATTCTCTGAAATGCTACATCTGGGAAACAATGTGCAGATGGTTTATTAGCTAGACAGAGAAGTACGCCGAACCAAATGAATCCTTATTGCTTAGACGAAGATGGCAGAGACTTTGCTTCCTGTGGATGATCTAAGGCTTTCAATTTCTTGCCAGCAGTAACATCTCATATATAAGATTACAGCTGCCGAAGCCCAGAAAGCAACAGAGTATGAAGAATCCCCCCAAATTGTATTTGAGCAGATTGCTTAAAGCATGGACAGAGCTGTTCCTCCTGTTAGCTGCTGTGAAAGTCTGCGACACTGAAAGTGTACTCCCTGGAAAGAGACCAAGGAAGAGCACTAATGACATGAACAGGTTAACACAGTGAGCAAAGGTGTATCCTGCATTCTCTTGTCGCTTTTCCTCTTTGCTTGATCTTTAGAGTTGGAATTTCTGCTTCACTTTTTCATTCCGTTTCCTATTTTTAGAAAATAGGAACACCCATAATGCGTTAGGTGTTCTGATTGTATCAGGGATATGGTCTGTGTCCTTTGTATTTCCTTACCAAAACTGTGAGAGAATTTGGATGTGGGTGCGTATGTGTGGTAGCTTTTTCATGAGGACTAAAAGCTGGGGCTGGAGTCTGGTAGATGAAACAAACTTGAAGATTCTGCACAAACATAACTTTCCCCCCCACTATGAAGTCACTTTACACATACACTAGGAGCCTTCCTACTCTGTTGTATCACGTAGCTTCACCTGCTTCGCTCTAGATGTACTCCCGTTTCTGGGTCCTTGGACTTTCTCGCTTGGTCTGCTGGCACTGCATTTTTTACTTGCTAGTATTCTGCTGTTTTTCTCTCAGGATCTGTCAGCTCTGTCAGAATGCTGTGTTGCTCTTTCTGACCGCTATGTCCCTCACATTCCGGTGGGACTCCTGTGCTCTGCCGTTAGACTTCAGAGTTGATCTTCAGTCAGCACTTGAAGAGCCCTGTGTTGGATCAGAGGGAATCAGGGCACATGGATCCTTCTTCCAAAAATTGGGTTATACACACACACACACACACACACACACACACACACACACACACACAGAGCTTGGCTTGCCCCACATTACTTAATCTTGAAATCCCCTGGCTGTTAACTTACAACATGTAACATCAGTCACAACTTGTAGGATTTCTGGTATTTCTATGCTGAGCCTATTTTGTCATAGTAACGTTTTTATCCTCAAATAATAATAAAGCTTTGCTAAAGCATCAGCTACTATGAATAGTGAAATGGTGATATCTGTCAGAGTTTGTGTTTTGCTAAGAAATTTTAACTTTCAGAGAGGGAGTGGGGGAGATTAATTCAGTGATTATATGGGAGGTTTTATTCTCAAATAAAGAAAATGGATAGAGAAAACCATCTTCCTAATTTTTGTTTTTCCCAAATCTTTTTTTTTTTCCATCCAGAGCCTGGATTACTCCCAAGGTAAAAGGAGTAATGTCTGGAAATCGTTAATCCATGGGATTTGTTCATGGTGTATAAAATTTTCAGAAAGAATTTGCTTTTTAAATATGATTTCCTGATTGACTATGACATACATAAATCCAGGAAGGACAGCTCTGTCGGAGCAGCCAAGATCCCTCCCAGATTCTCAGATATATGACATTTTTTGGTGTGTATGTGTGGAGTGGAAATAAAGGTTCTCTGTGTGGGTAGGTCAGGAGGAAAGAGAGGTGAAGGGGAAAGGAATGAACGGTGATGCTGCAGGGGTAGAAGTAGGAGCCACACAACCTGACCTCTCCTGGAATTCGCTGCGAGCTTACTAGGATCCTAGCTTTATTTCAGTTTATAGTAATGAGAGAAAGAAGTTAAGGAGTCATGCTTTGTGCCTCCTGTTGTGGTACTGGTTTCAGTTCTTGAAGGGCTCTTTTATAATATTCAGAAACACACCCATCCTCTCAGTTGGCAGAGTTTGAAGCTGTGCTCAAGCTGAAAATAATGGCTAAGGGCCATTTTACTCAGATCCTTCCTTCCATTTTGCCCTTGTCACCCTCCTGCCACTGCAGACACATACATGTGCCTTCTCAGACACACCAAATCACGTGTCTCTAACCTGTCACAGTTTCTTTCCTGGTTATTTCTCACTTTAACATTAAGAGATCAAATTCCTGTACATAATTAGTCTTTCCCTAAATAGCACAGATACCCATTTTTTTTTTAAGATTTTATTTATTTATTTGACTGAGAGAGACCCAGCCAGCGAGGGAACACAAGCAGGGGGAGTGGGAGAGGAAAAAGCAGGCTCCCAGCAGAGCAGGGAGCCAGATGCGGGGCTCGATCCTAGGACCCTGGGATCATGCCCTGGGCTGAAGGCAGACGCTTAACTACTGAGCCATCCAGGCGCCCCCAGATACCCATTTCTGATATTTATACACAACTGCAGATACACTTATATTTTCCCCTGCACTTCCAAGTGATAAGTAGACTCTCCTTCTCTCCCACCTGTACCCTCCTAGGCCATGTTCTTGTTAAGCCACGTCTACCAAAGGCTTCAGACACAGAACGAGTCCCTCAGTGGCCACAGCCTATCTGTGAGCATTCCACAGTGAACTTCTAAATCCCTGCATTGTCCTGTTGTGTTTGATTTGACACCAGAGTTGAAATAATAATGTGACTAATGGCAAACTGTCCCATTCTACTCCTCCCAACTCTTTTAGGTTTACACACACATATGCATGCATCTTTAACCTGACCTTGAAATAAGCTAATCACAGAACAGTCTCCTCCAGAGACTGGCCTCTGTTTGGGAGCCCTTATACAGATAAGCTATCCAATCTCCTAGTTAGTAGATAATCATACTTGGCTCTTTTCTTCTCTGTATTCCTGTAGACTGTGAGAAGGAGCCAGTGGATGTGTTCCCTGTAATGTAGATTCACATCCTTTGTTATGTCATTCCTTGTTTATTGACATATGTCAAGGTCGGAAGTTTCCTTTTGTTTAACCTGGGCACCTCCACTTGGCCTTCTCTTCCACTTCCAGGGCAATTGCTACATTGCATTGGAAAGAGAAGAAAATGAGATGTTGTGATAGATTGTTATTGTGCTTTGCCCATCAGGCAACAAGCACGTTGCTGTTTTTCAGATCCATCTGTCTAGCAGACATGTAATAATGCCAAGAAATGTTGTTCTTGACCGCAGCAAACAATTATAGCAGGGGTACTTTAGGCTCCAGATCTCAAAGGATGAGAATGGAGTGTGAGTTACAATTTCAGCGCTCAGGTATGTGCACAGGCATGCAAGGAGTTGAAGCCACCATTTTTGCCTGTGGCCAGATGTCTAACTAGTTTTTTCCTTTTAAATGCAGTATCAGCATTCATTTGGCTTTCCTGCTCAAAGAATGTGAACCTCTCTTCTCCCACTTCTGCCTCATTTCTCTCCCGCATACCTAGAATCTTTTCCTCATAATTTCTCATTCATAAGTGTATAGCTGTGGAACTTTTCTGTAGAATGGGGAAGTCATTCATCTGTTTTATCGTGTGCACACTTTTTTAGGTGCACGCACACGGATATTTAAGCCCTACATTGTTTACTAAAATACAATAAATGATTTATTGTGAAGAGGCACGCCTGCAGCCAAGAACTGAATTGAAGTTGCTTTCCCATCTTTATTAGCTCTTAAGAGCAAGGAAGAATTTTGGAACACACACCTGCTCTTAGTATTTCTTAATCTAGCAGAGTGGATGGCTTTTTTTTTTTTTTTAAGATCTTATTTATTTATTTGACATGGTGGGGTGGGAGGCGCAGGCTCCCCACTGAGCAGGGAGCCTGATGTGGGGCTCCATCCCAGGACTTTGGGATCATGACATGAACCAAAGCAGATGCTTATCCAACTGAGCCACCCAGCCTCCCCGAGTGGATGACTTAAACAATTCATGTAAACCAATGAGAATGAAAACACATCGGTCCAAAACCTATGGGATACTGCAAAGATGGTTCTAAGGGAGAAATACATAGCCATCCAATCCTCACTCAAAAAAAAATAGAAAAATCCCGAATATACAAGCAAACCTTCCACATTGAGGAACTGGAGAAAGAACAACAAATCCTAAACCAAGCAGGAGAAGAGAAATAATAAAGATTAGAGCAGAGATCAATGAATTAGAAACCAGAAATACAGTAGAGCAGATCAACGAAACTAGAAGCTGGTTCTTTGAAAGAATTGATAAGATCAATAAACCAGTGGCCAGACTTATCCAAAAGAAAAGAGAAAGGACCCAAATTAATAAAATCATGAATGAAAGGGGAGAGATCACGACTAACACCAAGGAAATAGAAACAATTATTAGAAATTATTATCAGCAACTACATGTCAATAAATTAAGCAACCTGGAAGAAATGGATGCCTTCCTGGAAACCTATAAACTACCAAGACTGAAACAGGAAGAGATTGACAATCTGAATAGACCGATAACCAGTAACGAAATTGAAGCAGGGATCAAAAACTTCCCAAAAAACAAGAGTCCAGGGCCTGATGGATTCCCAGGAGAATTCTACCAAACATTTAAAGAAGAAATAATACTTATTTTCCTGAAGCTGTTTAAAAAAATGGAAACAGAAGGAAGGCTTCCAAACTTGTTCTATGAGGCCGGCATTACCTTGATCTCAAAACCAGGCAAAGACCCCCTCAAAAAGGAGAATTACAGACCAATATTCCTGATAAATATGGATGCTTAAATTCTCGAAAAGATCCTAGCCAATAGGATCCAACAGTACATTAAAAGGATTATCCAACACGACCAGGTGGGATTTATTCCTGGGAGGCAAGGGTGGTTCAACATTCACAAATTGATCAATGTGATAGAACACATTAATAAAAGAAGAGATCCTCTCAATTGATGCAGAAAAAGCATTTGACAAAATACAGCATCCTTTCCTGATTAAAACTCTTCAGAGTGTAGGGATAGAGGGACCATTCCTCAATTTCATAAAAACCATCTATGAAAAGCCCACAGCGATTATCATTCTCAATGGGGAAAAGCTGAGAGCTTTTCGCTTAAAGTCAGGAACACAACAAGGATGCCCACTCTCACCACTGTTGTTCAACATAGTACTAGAAGTCCTACCCTCAGCAATCAGACAACAAAAAGAAATAAAAGGTATTCAAATTGGCAAAGAAGAAGTCAAACTCTCTCTCTTCGCAGATGACATACTTTATATGGAAAACCCAAAAGACTCCACCGCCAAATTACTAGACCTCATACAGCAATTCAGTAATGTGTCAGAATACAAAATCAGTCCATAGAAATCAGTTGCTTTTCTATACACTAACAATGTAACTTTCTCAATTCTAGTTATCTTACTCTTTCATCTGACCACATCTTTGGGAAGCCTGGTATGTGTCGTCTTGATTGGTTAGCATATATATATGTATAGAGAGAGAGAGAGTAGCTTCTGTGCCTCAGAATAGCATTCTCTCCAGTTGATGTCCATTTATCTGCACTTCATCATACATACATACTTGTCTTCCCCCGTATTGGTAAGTGACCTTATTTTCACGTATCTTCCAAGTTTCCAAATATTAAAGTAGCTACTTGAAATACATACAACCTTAACATCCTCCATGAGCATATAAATAAAGGGGCTCAGCAGATTTCCTTCCCTCACTAGTGGGCAGGACCCCAACACTGTGCTATATTTGAGTAGCATTTATTATACTTCATAAGATAGGATAGGTTTTAACAAAATGGAAAATAAATAGGCAAAATATAGTTAGCAGCTCTATAGTTCAGATTTCAGGATTCATTTTATTCTGTACTACTTCCTATCTCCTTATGACTTTGAATACAGAATTTTTTCTCTCTGTCTGAATCAACAAGTAGGGGATATTTTGTTTTGTCTTGCCAAAGTGGTAATATATGCTTAAGAAAAATTGATGACAGACTTCTGAGCTATAAGACTAAAAGGAAATGATCACATGTTATTTTAAAAAATTATTCCCACTTTTTTTTATACTTCAAAACCCATAGCCTTTTTCGGTTTTCATAGACACATTTAAACTTTAACAAACCATAAAGTCCTTTAAATCTGAAACCTTTGAAGAAAGTTTTTACTTTAAGAGCCAGATATTTCTATTTGTGGGAAGATTTCTGGTTAACATTTATTCATCTCAGTGATCTAGTGGTCCCTGGACCTGAACTCCTAGTGATAACCGAGTATTTACTATTCCTCTCCTTTACCCAGTGTTAGAGAAAAAAAAATTATCAAAAGAAAAAAATTATCCATTCACTTTTTTTTTTAAGATTTTTATTTACTTATTTGACAGAGAGAGAGACAGCAAGAGAGGGAACACAAGCAGGGGGAGTGGGAGAGGAAGAAGCAGGCTCCCAGCGGAGGAGGGAGCCCGATGTGGGGCTCGATCCCAGGACCCTGGGATCAGGCCCTGAGCCAAAGGTAGACGCTTAACAACTGAGCCACCCAGGTGCCCCGTCTATTCACTTTTTAAAACAGTAAGACAGACTTCATTCAGGACCATTGTGATAGGTATAGGGACCACTGCAATGGAGTTTTTCAGTGGGGAGAAAGATTGTGCTTAACAATCTTTGTATTAAATACAAAAAGGAAAAGTAGAAATTTATAACTAAGGAGCAGGGTGGGGGTCAGTGGGTGGAGGCTTACTAAGAGGAGACATCAGGGAGAAGGGCACATTCTGGCTAAACGGACCTAATAGGATCCTTGCTGAAGGCAGGCCAGAGTGACCAGACATCACCTGGAGAATGGTGGAGAATGAGAAACCTGATCAGATATTGAGGGTGATCAAATATCAGGGATGGGAGATTCTTGATAAACCAGTTTAGCAGAATTCTTGCTAGAGCTAGATAACATAGAAATGAACACAGAAGCTCCAAATTTCAGGCCCAGTTGAGAGTAGAGTTCAGGGCAGCCTAACTAAGGTTAAAGAGAGAATCTTTGTCACCAGTATATAGATAAGGTCATGAGAATGTTAATTGAGCCAGTCCAAATTTTTCATTAACTGTCATAATAATAGCAGGTCATCCATAAGGGAGACTGAGGAAGGGATTCTGCTTGCTATAGAACTCATATTTGAGGTACTTAGTAAATATATATGACACGAGTAATATTCTGAATTATTTTGCTTTTGTCATGATTTTTATTTTTGGTTTGGAAGATAAATGTAAGACAGTCACATTCTATAAAATATGGGGAGTCAAATAGATATACATGAAAAGTAGTTATAAAGTAAGGGTCAGGATTTGGAGCCCTTAAGTTTCTTGCCTTTCACTTTATTTATTAATTTTTCCTGAAATTTTGGAAGTTTATTGACTTACCCCTAAAAGAAGGGCAGCTATGCTATTATAGAATTGTTTTTCAGTGACTAGTCCTCTAAGCACAAACTAAGTCTAAAGCTATTAAAATTTTTCCAGATTCTCGATGTTAACAGTAAGGTTTGGTTTTGATGGAGGTTATATAGGTAAATCTTATAAACTGTTCTGAAGATTTGACTTTTTTATAGGTTATTATGAGGGTGCAGACATACTAGGCATATTTTTATCCAATGTATCTCTTACAGGAGAAGTATCAATTGAGGGCAATTCTCAAATGTATGGGTTTTTTTTTCCTGTTTTGTAGGGTTAAAAATGGGTAAGGACTGTAACACCAAAAATATTTAGGAAGTCCTCTAATTGTCCTTCTGTTTGGGCTTCAAATGAGAAGGCTAATTAAGAAGTTGGATCTCAGGGGTGTCTGAGTGGCTCAGTCGGTTAAGCATCCGACTCTTGATTTCTGCTCAGTTCATTAAGATCAAGCCCTGTGTTGGGCTCCATGCTGGGCGTGGAGCCTACTTGAAATTCTCTCTGTCTCTCTCCTTCTGCCCCTCCCTGCCTCTCTTGGGGAAAGAAAAAAAAAAAGGTTGGATCTCAGAAACCATTAAGAATAAAAAACTTGAGGGGCGCCTGGGTGGCACAGCGGTTAAGCGTCTGCCTTCAGCTCAGGGCGTGATCCCGGTGTTCTGGGATCGAGCCCCACATCAGGCTCTTCCGCTGTGAGCCTGCTTCTTCCTCTCCCACTCCCCCTGCTGTGTTCCCTCTCTCTCGCTGGCTGTCTCTATCTCTGTCGAATAAATAAATAAAATCTTTAAAAAAAAAAAAAAAGAATAAAAAACTTGAATTTTATGACCTTATGTATGAAGACTAAGTTAGTTAAGCTAAGGTTCAATTCAAGGCAAAGAGGTTTATTTAGCAATTTAAGTGTTTGCTTGAAGTAACCTTAAAAGTAAACTTAAAGATAAATCATGAATTTATGCATTTTAATTCTTGTATACACTCAACACATTAGTTTCACTATATCATTTTTTTTTTAATGTAGACCAGAACCACATCTTATTCTTAATATTCTCATCAGCTAAAACCAGACATGGCATGGCACAAAGACATTCACCAAATGTTTAAGTGAATTATATAACTTTTAATTTCAATATATGTCATTTAATATGCAGCATATCTAATCAATGTAGCAAAAATATTATGAGGATTACTATATTTTTCAAACAACTCTATTCTTTCACAAAATAGCTGCTAATAAGTAAGAATGTAACACAAAGCTCCAAACCTTTGTGAAGAGAATTAACAGTATCCTTCATCTTTCTGATCCTGAGGTATGTTATTGGTCAAGAAGATAAACTTCATTAGTTATTAAGAGGAAAAAAGACTTTGAGACTAGATTGATGTATTTTATTTTCTTCCTTTTTTACTTTTCGGAGTTAGCTCTCTGCTAACTGGACAAGAATGCAATTAAGAGAGTAATGTCTCTGGGAAGTTAATATGTTAGTTGTTCTGGGACTATCTTGATGTGCCTACATTGGGGGACAGAAGTATAATGGTAACCCAGTGAGATATCAGAACTACCACTAGCTTTCATGCTGTTAATATATGGACAGTTGAATCTGCCTCTGAAGGCTTTAGCAGCAGATAGAAGAAAAAGATTTTGTAGCCAACTAAGGGCAGTCAGCTAGCCACAGACGAATCATAGTAAATTTAAAAATAATTTACAAGTAACACAGTAAATGATCAATAAACAATAGCTTTTTTAAAGAAATGGTATCTTCCGAACAACAAAATATTAGTTACCCCAAGAGCAAATACCTTAAGTATCAAATAGTACTCAGTTTTTATGATGAAGATACACCGTTCCTTTCAAAATGAGTTCATTCCTCGAATGTGTTTCAACCAACTAACCTATTCTTAGAGTGAACGTCTGACACAGAAACAGAATGGGAACTGAAAAGCAGGCTATACAATGGACTGGTTAGGAGTCTTTCACTCTGCACATTCCATCCTTGTATTGAAGAGTCAAATGGTCTAGGAAAGTGTGTTCAGATATCATAGATAAATGGGTCGCAGAAATGGCATACTGTGGAATTTTCAGTTACCGTCTACATACAATACAGGAGCAACTCATCTGTCTTCCAGAAGACCTTTTACCCATCTAATCTCACTTAAGTGGAAAAGAGGTTAAAATAAACACCTCAGAAGATCACTGTCCTCTGTCACCATATGTCATCAAACACTGGTCTGTGGAGTCAGTTTGAGAACCCAGTACATAAGCAAATAAATCCTTGCATGAAGAAACAAAGCTATCAGTACGTCAACCAAAAAGTCTCATACCTTTTTACACTTTAAAGTGTTTTCCTTAACAATTTGGTAAATATAGGATTGGGGGAATATTGCCATTTGGCATTATATTTGATACAAACAGAAGTTGTCTTGACAGGTTCATTTTTTAACTTCCTTTTTGCCAAAAAAAGGTGTATAACTGTTGTTCTCCATAGCTATGGAACTAACGTGGCCTGACCACATTTGTCATAGTTTTTGGTAGGACTTCTTGCTAATGTACTGAGGTGGTATGTGGACAAAAGACATAACTTATGGATCCTGTAAGGCATCCTCATTCTACTTGGCAAGTGTCCCTCTTCCCTCTTGAGATTAGGCAGTGGCAGTTCTACCTTGTGGGAAATGCAATTTCTTTTCTAAGTGGCCTGCCCAAGTCAGATAGAAAAAGGAAGAGATAAGGGCATTTCCCACATGATTGACATGGTTAAATGTGTCCCAGAGAGGCCAAAGGGATTTTTTTAGTGGGTAGATTTGGGAACTGTGCTATTTAGGCTGTTTCCTGTGCTTTCACATAGTTAACTCTGTGGGTTTTGTTTTGTCTTGTTTTGTTTTCAAGGAGTTCCCTTTGGCATGGAAAGAAGGGACAGAAATCTGGGCTATTACATGGAATGAATTTTTATCCTGGAAAAAAATGTCAAATTCCATCATTTTTTAACTTTTCAATTTGGACTTTGAAAAATTCTAGAGTGCAAAAGACATGATTTTTAATCAGTTAGCACTTCAGCATGAAATGCATTTAAATCAGCTTGAAATTTATCTTTGATTAAGAATAATCAAAGAATGTAAATGTAAATTTTTTCATCTCAAGTCATATAGTGGTGAGGTAGTATCTTTCTAAATTCCATTTACTTACAAGAAATTTGACTTCTCCATTACTACCATTTATCACATTGTCCCCTCCCTCTGTGGTCATACTTTCTTATGCCAGTTTGCCCATTCAAACATTAATTACCTAAGATACCAGCTTTTTTGGCCTTTCAGCCCAAATGTGATAACAACTATTGACACACACACACGCAGAATGGGAATAAGTGGAAATCCCAAAAGTGAACCTCCCCAGAATTTGTTATCAATGTGTCTGTGAAGGTAGACAAGGGTAATCTAAAAAAAAAAAAAAAAAAGTAAAATGAAATAGGGCTACATTGCTTGGAGGCCTCAGGGATGTGGTGTGTGGTAATAGAACCATGAATAGGCAGTTTAGTTACTGAAGTGCAAAGTGTGAATTCATTTAAAAGAATACTGCTTTTTAAATTGCTTTTATAGATTTTGCTTTAGAATTCTCTATAAAATTTTCTGCAGTGAATTTGGATTTGTGGTCAGAAATAAAATACAGTTCTTGTTTCAAGAGATTGGTGATGTTTGTGAAAAAATTATCCAACTTCCCCACTGTCCAAATCCTCTGCTTTATTGAAACAGTCCCTTCCTAGGCACCTGGGTGGCTCAGTCAGTTAAGCGTCTGCCTTGAGGTCAGGTCATGATCCCAGGGTTCTGGGATGGAGCCCTGCTTCAGGCTCCCTGCTCCTCGGGGAGCCTGCTTCTCCCTCTGCCTCTAAATCAACCCCCCCACCAACTTTCTATCTCTCTCGAACGAAAAAATAAATAAAATCCTTAAAAAAAGAAAAAAGGGAAACGGTCCCTTCCTTCTGTGATTGGCAGTGTTGATATATCTATCATAGGTAGGAAATGCCAGCACAGAACTGGTACCATGAGCCTGCTCTTAGGGGTCTCTTAGAGAGCCCAGGAACTTTCCACATGAGCACCAAAGTGTTTAACCTTTATCCTTAAAGAATTGTGTATGTGAGTTTTAAAAATAAAATAATGCTAAATTGATGTAGTTTCTCTGGTTTGTGTAGCCAGGCTTTTATTTCTATAATGTGTAATACTACATAGGCCTACACTTGGAATTCTGATCTTTTTTGTAAGCTAAAGATTATTTTAGCCACTAAGCTCTCTTAATTATTTCATGGAAATAACATCAGAAACAGAGGATATGTGATTTATTTATAAAGCAACCATTAAAAACCAGGTTTTCCAGGAATACATGATGTTTGAATAGTACTCATAACATTGAATGGATAAACACTGCATCAAGCAAAATATGAAGTGTGATACTTTTAAAAGCTGATTTATAGAAGTTTATAAAAAGACTTAGAAGAAAATTAGTGTTACAAATGGTAGTCTTATGGAACACTTATAGCCTATTTTATTATTTCTTTTATACTTTTTCCCCATATTTTTCAGAGTAAAATATGTATTGATGTCATAATAAAAAATATGAAATTTTGTTCATTTAAGAACTCTGAAAGAGAAACAAAGGAAAGCAGCAGGAGCAGGCCTCTGAGAAGGCAAGGGAGAAATCAATGTCACTTTTGAAAGTATTACCAGTCCATGTTTCTGTAAATGAAGATTACTGAGCTCCTTATTCATTAGGTGGGTCAGAGGTGTCCTGTGCATGGAAAATGCCAGTCTAGCGACTTACAACAGGTGCAGACCTCTGCCTTTTAAGCCTGGGGAACATTCTGAGAATTGCTAGCATTTTGGTGAGGCTTCGCAGCTCTCACAGCCTCTGTGTATCAAGCAGATGCTGCTCGAACATTTCAGCATTCTGAGATGTGAGATCAGGCCCAGCTCTTCCTAAGCACACCAGGCTTTGACCAGCTACCAAGTACCTGACCAGAGTACTGTCATGAGGGCTGTCAGATGAAATTCTGGGGCAGAAGCCATCTGTCATTTAATGTGTTTCCAGAGGGAGTCAAGGGATAGTTATTCACCCAGGGTAAAGGAAATACCAAAAACAGATTTTTTTTTTTAATGCAGGACTGTTCTTCAAGAAAAACATCAAACCGGTGTTACAACTGAGAGAATTTTAGAGGCCTTGGCTGTGAGTCAGGTGTTTGGCATTATATAAGAATTTATCAATCACTATTTAAAAAGAATATCAGATAGCTCTGTGAAATGAATGAGGGGAGCTTAAGCCAGGGTGAGGCAGATTTAGTAATGAGTTCACTCATCACATCTCATGGCCAAAAAAAACATGCACCTTCTCCAGAGACAAAATTTTTCTTCCATTCCAGGAGGTGAAGGAACACATGAAGCGTATGTTGTCCAGGCTTTCAGTGAGCAAATTTCACTAGCAGTTTTTTGTAACCACTCATAAATAAATGGGAAGAGAAATTGTGAGGTAACTGGAGTCTTTCTGTATCAGGAATGTCATCTCTGTAAAAACAAGTTAGTCCTGTGTTTAATCCCCTGCCTAAATACGGAACTCTCAGTTTCATGTTGATAGACTGAGCCGACATTCCCTGCCTGTCTCCCAGAAATGGTTGGGTGTGACAGTGTAAATGTGCAAGTGTGTGGAGCTGTATCTTTTTATAATCCTAAAGATTCAGTGGTGCTTAGAGGAGCTTTAGTCTTTGGTCCGCTTTCTTTGACTTGGGAGGCATGAAGATATTTGAACTTCTTGTTTCAGAATGACCTTGACTTTCCTCAATTTTTTCACTTCAGATCATCCAGCCCCTCTTAGAACTTGACCAAAATAGAAGCAAATTAAAGTTGTATATTGGACACCTGACAGCCCTCTGCCATGACCGAGACCCCCTGATCCTTCGTGGACTCACTCCACCAGCTTCCTATAACTTGGATGATGACCAGGCAACCTGGGAGAATGAGCTGCAGAAGATGACCCAGGAACAGGTAAGTCCCTCACTTGAACTTTGACAAGACCCTGTTAAAATTCAGCTGCTGCCTAGGTTGGTGCAATAGGAGCTCCCTTGGGAAGTTCAGTGTTCAGATTCAAGATTCGTAGCAACAGGCAGTTCTTCAACAGATAATAGGAATTATTGTTTGCAGGAAGTACCCCTTTATTCTTCCCTCAGTGTGACTTACTCAGGTTTCAGGAAGGACTGCTTAGAATGGAGAGGGTTGGGGTGCCTGTGTGGCTTAGTCAGTTAAGGTCCGACCCTTGGTTTCTGCTCAGGTCACGATCTCAGGGTCTTGAGATGGAGCCCCAAGTCGGGCTCCATGCTCAGCTCGGAGTGTGCTCGAGATTCTCTCTCTCTCCCTCTCGCTCTGCCCCTCCCCCTGCTCGTGTTCTCTCTCTCAAATAAATCTTTGAGAAAAAAAGGAGAGGGTTAAAGACAGTCTGCTAACATGCCATACTTTATTTCATAAAAGTGATGACCACTAATAATTATGGTCACTGAAAGAAAATCTGAGCTAAGGATACTTGGATAAAGGGTTCTTTTTTTTTTTTTTTTTAAGATTTTTGATTTATTCATTTGAGAGAAAGATCGAGTACAAGAAGTGGGGAGGGTCAGAGGGAGAGGGAGAAGCAGATTCCCCAGTGAGCAGGGAGCCAGACGCGGGGCTCAATCCCAGGACTCTGGGATTGTGAGCTGAGCCGAAGGCAGTTGCCTAACTCACTGAGCCACCCAGGTGCCCCTGGATAAAGGATTCCTGACAAGTTAGTAGCAAGTATTTGCAGTTGTCTGTAGGGAACAGTGGGTTACAACACACGAAGTTTTTAAGTGAAAGAACCATTAGATGAATTAGTTTAGGTGCTTCCCATGCTACATTTTCTACATACTGTTCCCTGTAAAAATCCAGTGTTTCTCTTTTGTTCATATTGTGATTTTTTTGTTGTTGTTCGATAAAGAAAGGCTAGTCTGGACACAAAAGCTGAGGATAAAGGAAACAGATGGGGCGCCCCGGTAACCCAGTCAGTTGAGTGTCCAACTCTTGATTTCGGCTCGTCAAGATCTCAGGGTCATGAGATTGAGCCCCTCGTGGGGCTCCATGCTCAGTGGGGAGTCTGCTTCTCTCTCCCATTACCCTTCCTCCCCTGACTCGTGCTTGCAAGTGTGCTCTCTCTCTCAAATAAATAAAATCTTTTTTTTTTAAATAAAAATGGATGAGGATAACTATAAAGAATACACATGGAAAGTGAAGGAAAGAAAAATTGAATAAACACAGAAAAAGAGAAATAGAACAGTTTTTAAAACATTAACTCTGAGCTTCTTTGGTTCCTAGTTTACAGAGGGGTTGATGATATCCCTGACTAGGCTACGATCATACCAAGTGAGAGACTTAATTGCACTCATGTTGTAAATTTACTTAAATTCTCTAGAATTTTGAAGGTATATGCTATTTTCCAGCTAAGTCCTTGTAATTTGTTAAATATGGTTTGTTTACTCATAATATGTGAAGGAAAATTGTGTTAAATACAGACACTTCCATGGTATAATGTTAAAGACAGCAATGTCAACCCACAGATCAAGAAATGCAGATTGGAGTTTTAGAGCTGTACTTACTTCTCCATGATATGGACATTGCCTCATAGTAGACATATTTAACAGCCTAATTAGTTATATATTTTACTTATTTAATGAGTAAAGGTAAGGCCTACCTCTCAAATTTAGCATGTTGCCATAAGTTTTAAATTCTCTCTTCTTGAAAGAGGGAAGAATGTAAAGAACAGTATGAAATTGGATTCCTAATAGCGCCTTTGGATATTAATAGCCATGTAGTGAAAATGCAACTGAAAGCCCACTGGAAGCAGAATGCGTGCCTAGTTAATTTTAAAAATCTTTACTTCGAAATTCTATAAAAGAACAGTGCTTCTTGGGGCGCCTGGGGGACTCAGTCAGTTAAGCGTCTGCCTTTAGCTCAGGTTGTGATCCCAGGGTCCTGGAATCGAGCCCGTATCAGGACTCCCAACTCAGCGGGGAATCTGCTTCTCCCTCTCCCTCTGACCCTCCCCACTGCTTGTGCTCTATCTCTCTCTCTTTCTCTCTCTCTGGCAAATAAATAATAAAATCTTAAAAAAAGAAGAACAGTGCTTCTTAAAGCACGGACATAGTGATGTATCAAAAGTGAACTGGCATTAAATTATTTCTTTGTATAACAGTTTCTAAGGTAAAAAAAAAATATCTCCAGGGTGAGACCAAAATAGGAAATTTCAAACTAAGAATTTCTCAGAAAGTTTTAAGTGAAGGAAACCAAGAATTCATTAATAGGCTTGCCATCATACATTATGTTACGATCAAGCTACTGTAATCATCAAAAGAGTTTTGCTCATATACATGAATTGTGTTAATATGTTTCTTCTTGACTCAGAATGTGCTTCAGTCACTGAAGTTATTGCTTGAGGTGTGTGAAGTTGTGTCTTTAGCAGGCTTCCCTGAGAACTCTGAGAAACAGGGACTTAGGCCATCTGTAAAGGAATCCAGCAACTAACACCACCTTCCATAAGCTTCTCCTTAGCTGCTAAAGATTGGTGGAGAAACCAACCAATTTTCTGCCAGCTCACCACAAGTAAGAATTCAAGGGACAGTGCAGGCTATTGAGAAGGATGACCCCTAATTCTACAAAATGATTGGTCTATGAAAGTATTATGATCAAGGTTTACTTTAGTTTTTGAAGCCCAAGAAACATAAGACCCGAATCATTGCCAAATACGCACATTGGTTTATTTTGTGTGTGTGTGTGGTGTTTACATTTTTGTTTTGGGGGTTGTAGAGCCCTCTGCAGCTGACATTTGTGTTATCCAACTATGTGTGTCCAGTGCCTTTCACTGCCACCATGCCTCCCCCCTAATAACACCCTCATGAGCACAGGACAGGAGCCGTGTCTATCCCAAGAATAATGCCTAGCATATAGTATCTGCTCAATAAATATTTGTTGAATGAATAAGAGACAGATTGGATAAATTCCATACTCCTTATCATATCCTACAAGGTTTTCTTTCATTGGCCGGTTTATTAAATGTACATCTCTTCTCATCCTAGCCTTGAACCTTACCCAGCCACTTAGTTTTAAACTACTTAAAGTTTTTATACTTCTGCCCTTTTGCTCCTATTGATCCTTCTGCCTAATATGCCCTTCCCTACCTTGTCTCCCTGGGCAATACCTAAATAGGGATCTGAGTTTTTAAGCTCAACTCAGACATCATTTCTTCTATGTATCCATTCCCGAAACCCTAGGCAGAATGTACCGCTCTCTCCTTAGGGTTTCTGTAGTACCTACAACATATATACTTACTTGTTTTCATATCCGTCTTCCCATTCTAGCCTTTCTGTCTGTTAAAGACATGAACTATATAATTCTCATCTTAAAATTGGTACCACATCAACAAGTACCACTTGCTCAGTAATTGGAATGAGTGAGTGAATTCTAGTGAGTTCTGCATAGTTTATTAGTTTGTATTTCATATTTGAGATTCTTATTTCTCCAACTAGGAAAGTTTCTTCACTGCCAGAACCATGTCTTGTATTTCTTAAGTGCCTAGCACCGTATTATGTGTATAGAATGTTTAGTATATACTTAGCTGATTATTTATCTATTGAGCAACCCGAGACAGTTTCCTCAGTGCCATTCAGTAGCTTTGGATAAGCTTACTCTTGAGGTCAGGAACCATTCAGACTCATCCTGAGTCATAACCCTGTAACCTGCAACTGCCCAGCCTATAGAAACCTAGCCTTATATCTGAAGATTTACAGAATTGTTTTGTTTCCTTTGCCTTTTTAGAAGCTGGCTACCATACAAACTAAACTTACAGATTTCCTTATTTTTCTTACTGGTTTTTGCTTTATGTATCCTGAAGCTCTGTTACTGAGTGCATACAAATTAATGATTGTTATGTCTTCTTGATGAATTGATTCTTTTATTATTCTGTGACAGTAACATAACCATTCCAGCTTTCTTTAGGTTAGTGTATGCATGGTATATCTTTTTCCATATATTTGCTTTTAAACTATCTGGGTCTTTATATATAAAAAGAGTTTCTTGAAGATAGCATATATTCCACCAGCACCGGGCACAGATCTAGGAGGCAAGGCTATCTCTTCCACCTTGGTTCCAGAGGGCAGGGCTATCTCCTAGGTTTCAGTAGATGAGGCTATCACCCAGGGCCAGGTGGGTGGAGTTGCCACCCCAGTGGACCTGGAGGACAGAGCATCCAGCCAAAGAGGATTATTCTTGAGCCTTAAAATCTAATGGAGTGTACCCTGCAAAGTTTTGAACTTGGCTTGGAACCCATGACCCCTTCTGGAATAGGAATGTCTAACCTATGCCTGTCCTACCATTGTATTTTAGAAGCAGATGATTTATCTGATTTCAGCAGGTTCACATCTAGAGAGGAATTTTTGCCTCGGGATGAATCATGCCTTGAGTCTCATCCACATTTGATTTAGATGAGATTCGGGATTTTGAGGCTGAAATTAGTTAAGACTTGTGGGCTGTTGGGATGAGGGTTAATGTGTGAAACACATTATTAATGTGTTAATAATGTGGGCTGTTGGGATGAGGGTTAATATGTGAAACACATTATTAATGTGTTAATAATGTGGGCTGTTGGGATGAGGGTTAATGTGAGAAACACATGAATTTGGGGGGTGTGGAGATGATGTATGAGCTGAATTATATCCCCCCAAATTTGTATATTGAAGCCCTAACTCCCAGAATGTGACTGTATTTGGAGAGAGAGCCTTCAGTGAGGTAATTAAGTTAAAATGAGGCTGCTAGGGTGGGCCCTAATCCTATCTGACTGGTGTCCATATAAGAAGAGGAGATTCGAACCTGCAGAGAGACGCTAGAAGTATGTGATCACAAAGGAAAAAACCATGTAAAGACACAGCAAGAAGGCAGTCATCTGAAAGCCAAGGAGAGCGACCTCAGAAGAAACCAACCTTGCCAGCACCTTGATCTGAACTTCTAAGTTCCAGAACTGTGAGGAAATACATTTTTGTTTTTGAGCCACCCAGTCTGTGGTACTTCATCTAGCAGCCTTGCAAACTAATATGCCTTCTTTCCGAAAGATACCCTTCTCTGGATATAGAATTCTAGGTTGACTGTTTTGTTTTTTAATTCTTTAAAGATGCTGTTACATTTTCATCTTGCTTCCATAGTTTCAGATGAAAAGTCTTTTATATTCATGTATATATTTTTTCTTGGTCATGTTTCTTTTTTATCTGACTGCTTCCAAGATTTTTTTTTTATCTTTTGTTTTCAGCCATTTGAAAATAATGTGCCTACTTGTGTTTTTCTTTATATTTGCTGTCTGGACTAAAATCCTCTTTTGGATCTCTGAATCTCTTGGATCTGTGTTTTGTTGTCTTTCCTTAATTTTAGAAAACTCTTGGCCATTATCTCTTCAAATATGTTTTTACCCCTTTCTCTCTTCTCCGGTAACTACAGTTGCATATTTGTTAGATCATTTGATCTTGTCCCACATCTTTTGGATGTCTGTTCTGTTTCGTTTTGTTTTGTCTTTCATGTTATATTTAGAGATGCCTACTGTCAATTTGGATCATTTCCATTGATCTGTCTTCAAGTTCATGTGTGTTTTTTGTGTGTCTCATAATTTTTTTATTAAATGGTAAATATTATATGTGAAAGAACAGTTGAAACTGAGGTCAATAATATTTATGTCTGAAAATAGGCATTCCTCTTCCATCAGTCCATTAGCAATGGGGACTGAGTCACATAAGTCAGTAATTGAGCTGCATTTGAGTTTTGTTTTTGCTATAGGCTTCAAATTTTCCAGTGAGTTACTACTATTGTGTCTTTAATATAAGTTCTAGAGTATTGATTTTTGTTTTGTTTTCCTGCTTTGTTCTCAGCTTTCAGTAAGTTCCCTGTGCCTGTGTCACGGAGGGCTCTTTCTATATGCTCTTTCCCTTCTCCAAGTAGCAAACTGCTTTTGTTTCTCAGTCCAGTACTCATGGTGGGATAAGGGGAGGTTTCTTCATTTTTCTGCTCCAGACTCAGTCTTACGCAGCCTCAGTTTCAATGTTCCTGCCCCACCCCCAGTGACAGGTAATTCTCCCTACAATTTAGTGCAAGGTCTAGATTGCAGAAAGACTTCCTGCCCTTCCCTGGTAGCAGCAGACTTCTGCTTTGAATCAGTTCAGAATATGGGGGCATAGTGGACTCCCTGTCTCTTCTCTGATGATAGATTTCTTTGCCTATTGTCAATGCAGGAGGTAGGATAGATTTTTTTACTACTGTAGTGGCAGCCAGTCTTTGCCTAGGAATAGGGGTCATGCGGGTTTCCTGCTCTGCCCCCCACAGCACACAGCTATTCTTGTCAGAGCAAGGTCAGGCTCTAGCACTAAAGGGTTTCTTGCGTTCTCCAGCACATGATTTTTGCCTTATATCAGACAAGAGTCCAGGGGGCAAGTGCGTCCTGGGTGCCTATCTTCTCATGGCAGCCATCAGCGCTTGTGCTCAAACAGGGCCTAGAGTATGGATAGACTTCTCTAGTGCTACTGCTCTACCCTCAAACCTTGCCGGTCCCCACATTCCTGTACCATAGAGGGAGGACTATCTTGCCCCTCATCTTTCTAACAAACATACTATGACATCCAGTAGAATTATTAGGAAGTAAAGTCTTATCATTGTATAGATTCTGTAAGAGTCCACTTAGGATATGCAAGGCTTGATATCATTTTTATTCCTGGTGCTGCATAAAGTTGACAGAACTGACATTGACTTACTCTAATAAAAACATCCCTTTTTTGAAAGGTAGAAGTTTATGTAGACCCATAGCACTATTAAGGTTTTTTTTTTTTTCAAGATTTTATTTATTTGACAGAGATAGAGACAGCCAGCGAGAGAGGGAACACAAGCAGGGGGAGTGGGAGAGGAAGAAGCAGGCTCCCAGCGGAAGAGCCTGACGTGGGGCTCGATCCCAGAACGTCGGGATCACGCCTTGAGCTGAAGGCAGACGCTTAACGACTGAGCCACCCAGGGGCCCCAAGGTTTTTTTTTAACCTATCAAACTTAATAGGTTGCTAGCTTAATGATAATTCTAGGATAACTAGATGGTAGAATGTGATGAATTCTTTCTAGGCTCTGCCTTGAAACTGTTCACAGCAGAGACTTTTAATTTCTGAATTTTGTAAGTCTGCCCCCAAATTTTATACTCTCTGGAGCTGTCTTTGGGTGTGATACGTTAGTTTTGATTGGATTGAACTTGATAGATGGGTACATGGATAACAGACAAGCTGTTATCCTGTACATTAGTGCTACTGGAGTCAGCCTCATGGGAGATGATAAGTGGTAGGTGATAGTTCCTCACTGTTTATTATGTACTAAGACTCTGCCTGATGAGCCCCCATCACCTTCGGAATTTTCACTTGTTCTGAAATCTCGAACATGAAAAATTCTGACCCTATATCTCTAGTCATATCTGGGCTTTCTTAATTTCAGGCTTCCTATCATTTTATATCCATGTTGTTACCTAAGAGAGCATTCTTAAGTTTATATATTTTAAGAATCACAAAATATTTTTGCAGAAGATTGAGAAAACCTATAGTTGCCATTTTTTATATTATATATATTTAGTTGCAGTTTTGGTCCATATTTTCTGCTCTATGTATGGTTGTACCAAATTGTTTTTAATGAAATATTTTAAGCATTCAGAAAAAGTATAGAGATTAATATAACATCAGCTTTATACTCAGAATTAACAATTACTTTGTTATATCCACTTCAGGGTTTTTTTAATGCTAAATATAGTTAAAGTCTTCATACCCCTTCTCCGTTGCATTTTTCTTTTTTACCTACAGTGGCAATCGCCATCCAAAACTGGTATGCATTTTTGCAGTCCACATTTTTACCTTTTAATTAAAAAGCTCATATTTATTTCCATAAACAATACACAGTATTATTTAGTGTGATATAAATTTGAAATAAATTGTATCAAACTACTTAGGCTATCTTTCTGTTCATTACTGAACAGATTCTAGTCATTTAGTATTGGAAAGAGAGACATTGTTGAAGTTTTTTCAATTAAGTATATATCTTATACCATTTTACATATAGTTCTGGAGCCCTAAAGAAGCTTTCTCTGAAAAAATAGATTGAGGTATTGTCAAAGTAGAATGCTATTATGGTACAAAGTGGCTAGCATGAAGAAAAAGTTTTATTAGTTCAATTTTAGATTTGAACCTCTTCGCCGTTTGTTTTAGTCTCATATTTGACCACTATCTGTTATCTTCCAGAATCACAGCTCGTAATGGCAATTCCAGGTCTGTGTTTCCCACACTACACTTCTACCGCTTCTCCTACATAAGGTGCCTTCATTTCTTTGCCAAACCATTTTCTTGCTAGCCCTTGGGCAGGAAATCTTGTTAGTGTCTCCCTGACTACAGCATTGACACTAGCTAACATATGAATAATATCTACTCAAGGAGTTATTGGTTCTTGGGGCAAGTATTATAGAACTGTGAAAATTGTGGGGCATTTTCAACTAAAACTTGTCAGTATATTCAGACAATTAGAAGCTTTAAATTTTCGGATTTATTTTCATTGAGCTCAAGAATTTGGGTCTTGGTGTATTTGGGAGGGATAACAATTAGTGTAACATAAGTCTTTAAAAGGTTGTATCAGACATGTGCTACATATCATCTCCTTGGTTTCAGAAGGATAGAACAAGGTGGGACACCCCAGATATTTGCAGGTGCAGATATTAGAAAGACCACACCCCTATGTGTAACCTTTCTCATAGCTGCAAGTGATTGAATTCAACTTTACAATGAGGTGAGGAAACATTTAGAAGTCTGCAGTGGCTCTCCTATTCATACACTTCTGTGTTGTATGACATGATTTCCCTGCAACAATGAACAACTTTTCAACTTGTCACCAGCACAATGGCTCATAGAAAGTGAATGTGGTAACCAGGTTGGAGCATAATATTGTTCATGGGTCAAAGTACCTTGATTTGAAGAAATTGTATGTATTGTGATTTACACACACTGGCTAGAGTCAGTGTAGTCACCAAAGACTAAATAGATTCATTTGGGAATACCTGTAGTTAATTGTATACACTTTCAGAATTTTGGTTTGTGGGTGAATGGATACATGTGGATTATATTTTGAAGACTTTGTATTTGGGTCCTATTCCTTTGGTTTTCTGTCTTTACACTTTACCAGGCATACATTGTTCAAATAGTTAGTTTAAGGCTACTTCATCTCTAGCTGCAATCTTGTCAAGGTCCGACAACCAAGTAAGTTTGGAACAGGTCGCGTTTGAGATAGTTTATGGCCAAAGAAAGCTTGTTTTTAAATATCTTGTATACACGAAAAGACCATTATTTTATCTTTGAGGTAATTTTTTTTCTAGCTCACATTATATTATTTTTACTTCTTATCATAAAATTAAGAAGTTATATTCACAATATTATATTTGTTCAGCTTTGAGGCTAAAGGGAACCATGTTCCAAAAGGATGGAATGAATAATCAGAAACTCAGTTCTAAATCTTATAATACTCCAAATTGAGTGAGTAGTTTCAAAGCAGTGCTTCTCTGAAGGAATAGAAGATATCAGAATCTCATGAAGAACTGTCCTCTACTCTGCATTCCCATCTTCATGATTCTAATAATCAAGGAGAAATGAAGTTAGAGAAAAATAAGGTGAATCCAGAAGTGAGCTCTCAGGCACTGTCAAGAAATTTGATTGGTTGTGCAGTCTGTAGTGTCTTACAAGATTAAAACAAACCAGGAGTCCCCGCAGGTCCTCATCTGGGATCAAGTTATAAGCCACATCTTAAACATCCTTCCAGTATATACGACAATGAGTTTCATAGGCTTTTTTTTAACATCTCAACAATACCATAACACCAGAGTTCATTTAAATAGAAATGATTTTAAGGAGATCCTAAATATTGCTGCCCAAGTACTCAGATATTCAGGACTCCTTGGAGATATGTCTGAGTCTAACGCTGTGTGTGGCATAGCACAACATAAATCTAGAACATCTTACTATAGCAGAAAGTAAGGAAGTGTACCAGGTGTGGTAGAGTATGTCAAAGGACATGGGGCTCTCAATGACAAAATTTTGAAGAATTTGAGCAGCAAAATCAATATTGATAATAGATTATAACCCATTGAATAAAATAGAAATCTGTGAATCTATACTGGTATAAAGAAAATTGGTGGTGAGAATTTAAAGTAGTACAAGACTTTGGGAAACCATCAGGCAGTTTCTTATTAAATTAGATATACTCCTATAAGTCAAGAGCAGTGTCCACAAAAAGATGTGTACAGGAGTATTCATAACAACTTTATTTGTAAAAACCCAAAACTGGAAACAATCCACATGTTCATTAACAGAATAGATATTCTTAACTATTATGTATCATGTAATGGAATTCTACTAAGCAATAAACAACAATGAACTAATACAAGCAACCTTATGAATGAACCTCAAAAATACTATCAAGCCAAAGAAGCCAGTACAAAATAAAATGTAATTAATGTATGATTTCATTTATATGACAATTTGTGAACAGGGTAAACTAATCTGTGGTGGTAAGAATTAGAACACTGGTTACCAAAGGAATTGACTGAAAAAGAGAGTACAAGAGACTTTCTAGGATGTTGGAAATGTTCTATAATTTATGTGGGTGTATGGATTTATCAAAATTCATCAAATTGAACACTTAAAGATGGATGCATTTCACAATATGTCAATGATAGTTAAATTAAAATGAAAACAGAGGGGTGCCTGGCTGGCTCAGTCGGAAGAGCATGTGACTCTTGATCTTCGGGGTTGTGAATTTGAGCCCCACGTTGGGCGTGGAGCCTACTTTTAAAAAAATAAATAAACTTTAAAAAAAAGCAACTTTAATAAAAAATGAAAACAGGAAAATCATACCCCACTACCAGTGTCTTTTTAACTTTTTGAAGCAGTTTGACTGATAAGCAGCATCTGCGAAAAAGCTAAAAATGGAATTTGTCCTTAGAGTACAAATTCTTTTTTTCCACCGTGAATGCCAGCCTCCCATCAGGGGCCCGACCACACTGGAATGAACTTGTATCAGCCAGCCTGCTCTGTGGGTCATGGAGCTTTGGATTCCAGCTCCCTTTCCCAGCATTCTGTCCCATTTTTTAATTTCCAGGGAAGTATTGTTCCAAAACTTGGCTCAGACCTTGTCCTCTCCTTGGATTCCTTCTTCCATTTGTTTTCTTGATTTTGATCAATCACTCTTTGGCTTGTATCCCTCTCTTTTCAAGGTGGTGAATCAGAGGGGTTTAATGCTGGGGCAGTATTGGGCACAGAACCTAAAAGTCCTCTCCCTCACTCAGGGAAGGCATCAATCATCCATCACAACATGACGTTTCATTCTTCTCTCTTGAATGCATTTGCACAGATTCTTGTCCCACACAAGTGAGCCAAATGGACTTATGAGCTGTTGGGGGGCAAGGGATAGGGGGCAGCAGGAAGAGAAAATAAGAAAGAGAGAAAGAAAAAGAATGGTTCTTTGTGGGGCAACAAACTTTGTTCTGGTTCCCAGCCTGACTGTTTCTGATCTGGTTTTCTTCTTTTTTGTGATGTTTGAACTTGTTTCCTCAGCTCCAATGTTGAACTCTTGTCCAAAAAACTAAGAGCAGCAGAGTGTGAGAGGCTGAGAAAGGCAAGACCAGCAATCCAGCAAAAATAACTGCAGAGCTGTGAAGATAAATGTGTGTCTGTATCGGAACTGGGCTTGAGAATGGGGTGGGTGTGTGTGTGTGTGTGTGTGTGTGTGTGTGTGTGTGTGTGTGTGTGTCTTAACAAATTTATGAGAAAAACCCTGTGGAGTAGCCTCACTGCTTCTCTCCTTCTGCTCTCACACAGTCTGGCGCTTTCTCCTCCCTCTGACAGCTGCCATTAACCTTTTTCTGCAAAGAGCAGAGTATCTTGCCAGTTGGATGTTGAAAATCTGGCAGAGAAAAAAGGTTGTTCAGAAAAAAAGGTGGGGGGAGGAAGATAGGGAAGAGCTAGGCAGACACCACAAGAGAGGATAGGGGCAGACAGGGTGCTAAGCTGGGCCATAGGACACAAAACTGTTGCCTTACTTCTGATAAAACCCCCAAAAGCTGAGCTGGGGAAAGGAAGAGGAAAGGATTTGGATATAGAGGTGATAAGGACCTCTTACATAGCTGAAATTACACAGTTATTAAGCTTTATTTGCAGCTCCCTCCCAGTGTGAGAGCAGCCTTACGGTGTGCACATGAAAGGATGTACTTCAGTGGGGACAAAACTACAGGCTTTGTGCAGAATGTAGAATAATCTTGCTTGTGGAGAATCAGAGAATATTAAGAGACCTAGCTAGACCAAAACTTTCTTTGATAGAAAAGATCCCTCCAACCATTTTCTTTCTTAACTTGTCTCAGAGATGGGTAGTTCTCCCAATTCTCCTGTTTCTGTTATATCTGCGGGTCTCTCTCTCCACTTCCTGACTAGGATAGCTCTTGGTCCTCGTTACTGGTACCTACCCCCAGCTAGCCTGGGCTAAATAGAAGTGAACATAAAACACCTCCTCTGAATTCAGGTCTCGTGTCCTTGGCTTTGCATTGAAAAATGCAAGAACCTTTTTTAGTCTAGTTTTTATTAGCTTGGTCTTGCACTGGGCTCTTTAGAGTCCTAAAATATGAATATGGACTATTTTGTTAATTACAAAGCTCTGTATTTATAGAGATCTTAATGTTTTCTAGCTGCCCTAATTGCATTTTTCCCTTTGTGTTTAAAGTATTCCCATGGGAGAAGAGGTTAACACTCCTGATTCCCTAGAGCTCCTGCAGGAGCAATTATTTACCATCTTGGAATTTTAATGAGTCTTGACAATTACTACAGTCCAGTACATTAAACACGGGTCTGTCGTCTCCAATGTCATCTTACAGAGATAATGCTCCCCCAACTAAGCAAAGAAGAAAATTAATCCTGTGGATACAAAACAAAACAAAACAAAACAAAACAAAACAAAAAACCATGACCAGCATAGCCACTGCAAACTTAAAGCCAGTGGAACTTAGAAACTTTGGAAATGACAGTTTTTTGGTCTCGTCAGAGCCTTTGAAATAAATGGCCCTTAGCTTTCTTCCAAACTATTTAATTCTTTACCAGTGGTTTGGTGGGGCAGTCTAGAAGTAGAAGTAACTTTAATTGTTTATGGGCACAATCTCCTGTGGTGTATGCCAGGGGCTCTCAACCATGTTTCTGCCCCAACACCCCGAAAGGACACAACGCTCCTGTAGTAACAGTGGCTGGGTGCAACAGTAATTCTCTAAGGGAAACCTATTCAAACTTAAGAAAAAACAAAGGTGTGGGAGTGTACCCCTCTCCCAGTGAGGCATGATCTCTTAGGTGTAAAATCAAAAGGCTACCCTGAAATATAAGCCGTCTTCATTCTACATACGGGCAATACTGCCATTCTTGCCTTGGCTGTCCAGTGCCCCATAACTTGATGCCGTGCTTCGGGAGAGTAGGGGGGAAATGGTGCCACAACCTCCCTTCCTGTATTATTCACTAGTCTGAAGAGTCCCTGCTACTTGAATGAGCTAGCCCCTCACAGCGGCTGTTAGCTGCTGTTCTGGCCGTTACTGCTGTTCCTCCCTGAGCCTCTAGGAGAACCTCCTGCACCCGTCGTAAGAACATCCTGCTGCTGGAGCCACCGCCATAGAAGTGAGGTTTTCTGCTAAGTGAAGATGGGACCGGGCCACACTCACTTACACTGGAGCAAGCGAAGATGTATTTCTGATGTCTGGAGTTAGAGCCCAGAAGGCGTCTTCCAACATGTAAAATGTTATGAATGGTGGTTAAGTTCTGCGACACCGTACACCAACAATACTGTATTAGTTTGCAGGCCTGCCATTACGAAATACCACAGGCTGGGTGGCTTGAACAACAGTGATTTATTTCTCACAGTTCTGGAAGCTAGCAGTCCACGATCAAGGTGTTGGCAGGGTTGGTCCTCCTGAGGCCTCTGTCCTTGGCTTGCAGATGGCTGCCTCCTCACTGTGTCCTCACATGGCCTCTCCTTCATGTGCATGCATCCCTGGTGTCTCTGTGTCCAGATTTCCTCCCCTTCTTCACAAGGACACCAGTCATTACAACCAGACGCACCCTAACAGCCTCATCTAACTCAGTTACCTCTTTAAATATACCTCTTTAGGTCTCCACGCACAGTCACATTCTGAGGATATGGGATTAGAGCTTCAACATGTGAGTTGGGGGAGGGAGCATGATTCAGCCCATAACAAGCATTACTGGTCAGTAGTCTCATGGGGACTACTTGGGAACCTAACTACCACTTAGGTAATTGTTTCTGGGTTTCAAACAACTGACTTTCAAACAAGCTCTGGAAACGGCATTCCAAATAAATCATGGGGCCCTGCCTATTAAAAGGTAGGGGGGTACTGCACAATCTGTTACTCACACCCACTAATTACAGAGTACTCCCTCAGGGGAGTTGCAGGGCATGCTGGTGACTTCAATCCAGAATGCTATATGAAAAGAACTTAGTAACTGGACCTTTCTTAAAAAGCTGTGTAATTGACATAAAGGCACATAAAACACGAAGCAGATACTTGTTTAGTGAATGAATGAAATCAGGAACTTTCTGGAGGTGTTCTGCATGGTATGAATGCTATCTTAACTGCTTTGTCTACTAATTTTTATACAAGAGACCACCTAGACGCAAAAGAAAATCTGTTTACCTGGCACATGCCCTCCTGGTAAAAGGGAGCCTTCAATTTTAACGCTTAATAGATCTTGCTGTTAATTGCAGTGATGTTCAGTAGCCCTAAAGATTAGGTTTTGAGGAGCACCTGGGTGGCTTAGTTGGTTAAGCTCTGCTTTGGCTCAGGTCATGATCCTGGGGTCCTGGGATCGGGCTCCCTGCTCAATAGGGAGTCTGCTTCTCTCTCTGCCTCTCCCCCTGCTTGTGCTCTCCCTTTCTCACAAATAAATAATCTTTAAAAAAAAAAAAAAAAGATTAGGTTTTGATTGATTAAAGACTAAAAAAAAAATCTTTTTTTTTTTTTTTAAGAATTTATTTTAGGTGGGGCGCCTGGGTGGCTCAGTCGTTAAGTATCTGCCTTTGGCTCGGGGCGTGATCCCAGGGTCCTGGAATCGAGCCCCGCATCAGGCTCCCTGCTCTGCTGGGAGCCTGCTTCTTCCTCTCCCACTCCCCCTGCTTGTGTTCCCTCTCTCGCTGGCTGTCTCTCTGTCAAATAAATAAAATCTTTTTTTTAAAAATTTATTTTTAGGTAATCTCTACACCCAGAATGGAGCTCAAACTCATAACCCCTTAAGAGTCACATGTTCCAGTGACCAAGCCAACCAGGTGCCCCTAATCTTACCCTTTTCTTTTTTTTTTTTCACCCTAAGATTTTATTTATTTGAGAGAGAGAGTAAGCAAGAAAGAGAGAGAGCATGAGCCAGGGGGAGCAGCAGAGGGAGAAGGAGAAGCAGCCTCCTGAGCAGGGAGCCGGGTGGGGCTCGATCCCAGGACTCTGGGATCATCTCCTGAATGGAAGGCAGACGCTCATCCAGCTGAACCACCTAGGCGCCCCTAATCCTGCGCTTTCCTAATGTAATCCCTAAACCAAAGGTCAAGCGCTAACATCCTATTGCCAACTTAACAGAAAAGAATGATGTGATGGTGGCTTAAAGGTAACAGGATGGGATGTTTGTTAAAGCTCCTGCCTATGTGCCTGAAATTTCACTGTTCAGTTTATTCCTTTGAATCAGTTATGCCTCCAAGGTATTGCCTTTTTAAATGCAGATATTTGCAGGAAGGATAGATAGCATGGTGCCGTCATTACCTTTGTGTGCCTGGGATACCCACACACCAGAATGATAAGAACTGTGAGTAACTGGGGAAAGTGCAAAAAAGGACCGAATTGCCAGATTAAAAACTGGATTAATCTCCTTCTCAGTGTAACCCAAGCCTGGTGATAAAACATCATTGTACTTCAGATTCTCTGATTTTAGGCTATCTGATACATCTAGAGTATACGGGAAATCACACCAACCTTTGGTGAGTATTTAGCCTAAATTTGAACCAATAGATATTATTCCTAAAAGTATGTTTACCACAGGTAGATGTTAGGATGCACCTAGCAGAAAGGTAGGGAATCATCAAAAAGATTAAGGTACTAGGTTTTTTCTGGCATCCCGTGATGAGACGCAGAGAAGACACAATGTGAAGTCTTCATGAGTTCTGAAAAATCCCTCTAACTAGAAATAGCCTGCAGGCTCTCAGTTGGGGATCACTGTTCTAACGGTATTTTATCAGGAATGAGCTATATTTATTCATAGATAAAGCTGGAGAGAATTTAGAGATCTTCGAATCCCCCCCCCCTTTTTTTTCTTCTACACACAAGAAGCCTGAGGCCAGAGAGGTGAAGTGACCTGCCCAAGATATAAAGTTAAGTGGCACAGTAGGGACTGGACATTTCCTTCCATTTCAGACCTTCTCCCACTCTTGCACTTGAAGCCCCCTTTAGAAGAAGATCCTCTTAGCCAGTCAGAGGAGGCCCTAGTAATAACGGTATTCTTCTACAGTGATGTGAAATCACCTGCAGGATGCCGCAAGGCCATTTGCCTTCTAGTCCGAGCAGAGTATGTGTCGGTAATGGATCACAGCAGAGAGATGCTTGTGGGGTTTCTGCATTGTGCACAGACCAAGCACTGTGACTTTCTTTGGGGGAGGAAAATGCATGGTAGATCATTTAAACTACTTGGTAAAAAGTTTCTGTAACTTCCCTCGGGGCTGCAGCTTTGCCAACACCTCTCCTGCTCCCTGCACACTCAGTCGAACCGTTAGCATTTGGCTCTTCGGTACCATCCAGGGGAGTGCAGCCCACAGGCAGCAGTCCTGTAGGCACTGGGGGTACTTGGGAAGAGCCACATGCAGGACTTGCTGGGGTATTTATTTGGCCTCCTTGGGTTCTGTGTGGTGGGATGATCCCATGACTTCTCCATCTTCTCTTGAAGAGCTCACTTTCTCACTTGGCTGCTTCTGAAGGTTGAGCTCACCTCCCCTCCAGCTGCTTCCTCAGGAAGAAAAGTAGAGAGAGGAAAGATCCGGTGATCCTTCTCTTCAATAAAGTACTTGCTTTGGTGTGGACTTTCCTTCTCAGGCTTGGTCATTCTTTCCATGTGGAAATGAAGCTGGGTGAGGCCACTTGAGCTCTGGACTGCCATGGCTTTGCCCACACTTTCTGGGGGAACTATGCTCATGAGTGTGGTGAGCCTTAGCATTCATTGAGCCAGACTGGACTGGAAATATCCCAGGAGTCTCTCATTCTCACCCTTCTCCTAAGTAAACACTGACTACAAAATTTTCTGAGCATTAGGAGGCTATGGGAATATTTTTCTTTCAACCTCAACCATCCCCAAGAACTTTCGAATCACATCACATATTTTCTTCCTTTAGCAGTCCAAGATTGGTTACATACAACTCTAGATGCCTGCCTCTTCCCCAACCTTCTCCATGTTTTTTTTTCTCCATGATATATTTACTATATCACTATATTATGCTTGCCCCTCACAACTACTCATGGTCCTCCATAAGATGGCCACGTGTACCCAGAGGAGTCACTCAGAACAGTCCACATGACTCCAAAGCCTTGGTCAGTAATGGCACCCCTTCCAAGGCCCTTCTGAATTACTGGGCCAACAACGTGTACCACACTCAAGGGTCATTTTGTCATCTCACCAAGAAGTCAGGAGACACCACCCAGGGAATGTATCAGGTTGGCAGTAAAAAAAGAAAAAAAAGAAAAACTCAAGCAAGATCCATAGTTCCCTGTGGGAGGCTTTCCAGTCTCTCCCTGCCACACTCACCCCAGGATTAGATCCAGGTGCTGGAAACAGCAGACAGCAGTTCTGGACAGAGAGTGTACATTGAACGCATGCCACTGTGGTGGAGGAAATTTCCTTCTCTCTTCCTGCTTGGCCAGAGAGATGAGCTGGAACTGGATCAGGCTTTGTGCTGGTTTAGCACTAAAATCTCAGCTGCAACAAAGCCTTGTTCTTACCGCCCTGACAGTTTCAGCATTAGATTTCTTATTAGTTGTTTGGGTTGTTTTTTTTTTCACCCTCTCCCTTTTGACACTTTTCTTTTCTGAGAGCCAAACCAAATACACTGGGCTGGCTAGCTAGCCTGTCTGTGTCTGCGATTCCCGGAACTCTGCTGCTGTTCTGATGGATCCCTTTGGCAAGGAGGGGAATTTTCTCCATTTCGATAATGACAGGCCCTTAATTTTAGTGTCTCTATTTACGTCAGTTAACAGATTCTAAGAGATAATGTGAGATACTACCAATCACCTTAGGCAACCATATTAAAATTCTGCCTAGCTGAATTCTGTTTGTAACACTCTACACTTTCTCCAGCCACAAGTACTTACCTCAGCAAGTCTCTGATCTGGTAAAGCCTTGCGGAGACCATCCCATCCATCGCTCTGCCTCAGGTGTGTGCTTCATGTGAGCACCCCACCCAGATGGATACCTGGCTGGTTCTTTTCAGCTTTCCTGAAGTACAATTGACAAAATATTAAGATGTTTAAAGTGTGCAATGTGATGACTTGATATACATTGTGGAAGGAGCCCCCTCCCCCTGTTGAGTTACTTATCACATCCATCACCTCACATATTTACTTTTTTTTTTTAAGTTCTACTGTCTCAGCGAATTTCCGTTCTGCAATACAGTGTTCATCAACTATAGGCTTTTTCTTTGAGTGGGATGATAATCACAGTTCCCTTGATGTTCAGGAACATTCTTAGACTACAGATGATTCCCCATTCTCCTGTATCCGGGACCAGACAGACCAATGTAAATCTCCTATTGGGTTTTGTTTTTTTTTTTAAGATTTTGTTTATTTTATTAGAGAGAGAGAAAGACCACACAAGCAGGGGGAGGGGCAGAGGGAGAGGCAGGCTCTCTGCTGAGCAAGGAGCCCAATGTGGGGCTCAATCCCAGGACCCTGGGATCATGACGTGAGCCAAAGGCAGACGCTGAACCGACTGAGCCACCCAGGTGCCCCTCTCCTGTTGGGTTTTATGGGGGTTTCTAGTCCCACTTTTATCTTTTGCAGACATGTCTTCTGCTTTCTTGCCATACTCCTCTGTTCACTCTCTTCCTTCACTTGCTCAGAGAAGGTATAACACCTATATCAAGATACAGTCTTTTAGGGGCGCCTGGGTGGCACAGCAGTTAAGCGTCTGCCTTCGGCTCAGGGCATAATCCTGGCGTTCTGGGATCGAGCCCCACATCAGGCTCCTCCGCTATGAGCCTGCTTCTTCCTCTCCCACTCCCCCTGCTTGTGTTCCCTCTCTCGCTGGCTATCTCTATCTCTGTCAAATTAATTAATTAATTAATTAATTAAAAAAAAGATACAGTCTTTTAGGAAAGACAGTAACCTGAGAGTTTCTTACAGGCACAGAATACCACACAGAAAACACTCAAATTGCCTCAGCAAGGGAAGAATGCTTTAGGCAGGAAAGCAGCAGCCAGCATTTTTGAGGTGTCTAGACATAAGTAGCTTAGAAATTAAAATGTTAGTGACATCTGCAAATACAAAATAGAGTTCTCAGAAAGCAACAGTTTGTGCTGGTTTATGTACAGATAAGTGTCTAAATCTGGATTGTCACATCCATTGTACTTGCCTGGCTCCAGCTCTGCCGTATGTTAGGAGATTAATGTACAGTGGCAGGTATTAGCAACATGTGTTTTGGTCCCATAGATTGCCACTGACCCCAATTCATTTTACCACTTTTACCTGGGTTACTCGACCTCTCAGTTGTTGCCTTTCACAAAATCATGACTGACTCTAACTTAGAAAACTTTTTTCTTAGGTGAACTTTTTTTTTTAAGGTTTATTTATTTAACTTAGAGCATGAGCAGGAGGGGCAGAGGGAGAGGGAAGTAGAATCTGAAGCAGACTCTGCGCTGAGTGCGGAGCCCGATGCAGGCTTTGATCCCACAGCCCTGAGATCATGGCCTGAGCTCAAACCAAGGGTCAGATGCCTAACTGACTGCGCCACCCAGGCACCCCAATATGACAACTCTTAAGAGGTCTGATAGTTAGCTAGCAAGACCAGATTTCTTGTAGTACTTTTCTCTGAGGCAGGGGAGACTTCCTCTTCTCTAGGGAGACCTTGTGCATCTGAAGACAGTAGAGTTTGAGCCCCTAGCTACTCAGTGGTTGGACTTGAAGGATAACACACAAGTGATCCTGAGGCAAACACTTCTGTCAGTCTAAACTCGATAGCTACTGTGCCTCCTTAGGCCTTGGTTGTCTGACTTGCAAAGCTAGAAAATTCAAGTAGTTCTTAGCTCCCGTGCCAGGTTTATAATTCTCAAGTTCAAAATCAGTAGTTCTGTTTGCTATTTTGTTGGGGAGGGGGTTAGTGTAGAAAACGAAGTTACATGCTTTGTGTTAATATAGGTCCACTAAAAATCGTAAGTACTTATTTCTGTCAGAGCTAGGGAGCTGCCAGTGCGGCACTGCAGAATTTTCAGAGCCACTGCTAAGAAAGAGAGCAACTCTTGAGTTGCTTTTGTTGTTTTCTTTTTAACCTTTGAAAATGAAAGGTAAAAATACATAGAGAAATCTAGCTACGCCAAGGCATATGGCATGCACTCAGTAAGTATTTGGGGAGCACCTGCTGTGTGCCAGGCATAACATGCTCTTGAAAGTACTAGAAAATACTAGAAAAATGCTAATACAACACAAAAATACTGGAAAATATGTATGATTTTCTTGCTTTGAGAGGCTTCAGTACCTGTGGTTCCCTCCTACCTTGATGCTTCTGTCATGAGGGAATGAAAGGAGAAAGTTCCTTTGGTTATACAAAACCAAATGAATCTTGGGGAGATCTCTGGAATGTCATACTGTTCAGCAGTGGAATTTTGAGTGTGGGTCATGTATATACAGGCCCCCTTGGTGGAATGGAGCTAAACTCTTGTTTTTATTATGCCATTTTGTTTAAGATTAGTTGTGGAAAAGCAGCAACATCTTATTTACTTTTGGCCTAAGACAACAAATAGCCTTTCCTTCCTTTTTTTAAAGATTTTTATTTATTTATTTGTTTGTTTATGAGAGAGTAAGAGAAAACACAAGAGAGTGCTAAGCAGTGGGAGGAGGCCAGAGGGGGAGGGAAAGGGGCAAGCAGACTCGTGCTGATCATGGAGCCCGATGCAGGGCTCAATCCCATGACCTTGAGACCCCAAGACCATGACCCCAGCTGAAATCAAGAGTTGGCCAACATCCAGCTGAGCCACCCAGGCATCCCTAACCTTTCCTTCTTATGAGAACAAAATCAGACATTGCCTGACAAAGGAGTTCATTACAAGTTAGGGGAAAGAGAAGGCCCCATAGCAACCTCATGATCATGACCGCTTCCACTCAGAATTGCAAGAGCCTAAGGCCGTGGTGGCAGTTGCTTCAGGCTCCACATACCAAGCAACTAGGGCAGATGGAGACTTCAGGAAGAAAACTAGGGGATTCAGGCTGCAAGCTCAGACTTGAAATACCAAGGAAGAAAGGATTTTGGAGTTAATCGTAATGTGTGGGAAATAATCATAGGACAGATATTTCAAGAGCAACTTTAGTTTTCCCTGGTACTAAATGCTAGAGGGACTCTACAGAGTGGAAAAGTAGCCAAATACCTGCCAAAAAGTAAGTGACTAGACAAGAAATACCCACCATGTGCTCAGATCCCTCTGACCACATGCATTTTATGTTTTATCAACAGATATAGCAAAAGGCATTTCATTTTATTCTAGTTTTTTCTGGTTTTTCGAAAATCCAGACTCAGAAGTTCTTTCATGTCTTCATATCTCCTAAGCAGATGTGGTTGCACAGCCTGCTTGTTTGGGCTGGGGGGCTCTAGCCCAGATCTGGCCACGGTCGAGAACCATTTCAGCTTGATCTATAACCTCCAAAAGGCTCCAATTATCATGCCAGTTTACCACCTCAGACCTCATGGCCTTTGCATCCTGGGACCTAGCTGTTAAAAACCTCAAGGTCAGAGTCTTGTCTGCTTCGGCCAAACTAAACATCTCTGTATAATTTCCTGCCCACCGCAAAACCATCCTCAGAAAGGAATTAATCTGAGTCACTGCCAACCACAACTGAATTCATTCAGCTGCATCTCTTGTAACCGTCCCTTCTTCATAGCCATCCATACATCCTCTTCTTTCACCTCACCCCCTGTGACGATGAACAGAGCTCTTTACCTTGAAATAAAGCTATTTTCTCTCCTTTAAGACTCTAATTTTGTGAATTTCTGTTAGCTCTCCCTATGCCTTCACTCGGCTATGGTGAGATATAGTAGCCATTCTGAAATCATGACCTGTGCTGAGCAGTACATGTTCTGGGGCAATTTGCCTGCATCAGTCAGCCCATCCGTCAGCTGTACTTCTGTTCCTCCATTCAGTGCAGCTACGTTCCTTATTATTCTTCACACCCTCAGCTCTGTTGTCTGACACAGAACCACCCTAACATTGAAAGCAGGAAGGGAACTCCGTTGGTTTCCCTTACAGCTAGCCTTTATGACAATATTCTGCATGGTGCGAGGTTGTAAAACAGCATCTCTGAAATACCCATTTCTTTCTGCGCTTCCTCTGTCCACTTGTCCCCTGAGCAGTGGTGGAGACTAAAGCATTCTCTCCTTCCCTTGTGTTCACACACTTCTAGCGTGTGTTGCTTCAAGCTTTCAGATTGAGTTGCTTTTGCATTTGTGATTCTTGGCTCAAGTCCCTCTAGAAATCATATTACTACTCTGAGTTCAGGGAGGGCTGGAATGGCTACTAAGAACAGAATACATTATAATAACATTCAGCAGACAAAGCCAGAAAATTCCTGCCAGAGACCACCTTAGTATCCTTTACTTGGCCCATGTCCCATTTTCTGAGAAGTTTAAACCAAGTGAGATGCCATAGTATACAGTTTATGTGCCCTGCTGTAAGGTCTGCTTCATCACACTGTCTCGATTTTGAGATACTTCACATTTTACCTTAAAAAGCTCTTTGGAAAGTTATCAGTGTTTTCCCTCCAGGATTAGCATGCTCCTTCACTTTATGCACCAGTCACTTCTCGGTCGCCAGCTTTGGGCAGGGTATTTTGCTAGGCAGCATTGGTCTGTAAAAAAGAACCTGTCAAGGAATTTGAAGACGAGTTGGGGAATTAAACAAATATCCAACTCTTGAAACACAAGACCAAATTTAATACTTGAGCAGTATTTACCTCTGAACAGAGAAGGCTTCACAGAGAGAAGAGCCAGTTGCTCGGTCATGAAGGATGAGTAACATAGGGAAGAGAGGGGTGTAGGAGGGAAGATTGTCCACATTCTAGGATAAGGGAAACACATCAAAATAAAAGCAAAGAGGAGGGCATATACCAGGAGATGAAATTGGGAAAGTAGGATGGAGTCCGATGTGGCTGCTAGGCCAAAGAGATTGGATTATAAGTAGGTAATCATTTAAGATCTTGGAAGAGGAGGAGAGGGAACCTAACCCAACCTGTTTTAGAAAGAGTGCTCTTACAAACCAAGGTTGACGGTGCTTGTGAAGCTATTACAATAAGCAAAAGATACTAGGATAAGAGAGCTTATGTTTGGGCTGTGACCAGGAGATCAGCAAGGAAGAAACTAAACCAAAAGAAACATAGCCTGGAAAGGGCGTTAACAGAAATTTCCCAGAAGAAGAAATGGCCAATAAATATATTTATAAATGTTTGGCCTCAGTTTTTGGCTTCACTACAAATGAAAAGAATTACAAAGAACTGCAAATGAAAATAGCCCCATCATATCAGCAAGTTTGGTGTGTGTGTGTGTGTGTGTGTGTGTGTGTGTGTGTGTGTGTGTGTGTGTATTGCCCCAGTATATTGGGTGGGTGAGGAAATGAGCACCCTTATTCATTGCCTGTGGGCTGAAAATTAGTACAGCTCTTCTGGAATAGTTTGGTAACACGTCAAAAGCTTGAAGAGGTGTATACCCTTTGACCCAGGATTTTAAGAAAACGATCATAAATATGCAAAGATTTATGTACTAGCAAACTCAACATGTTACTATTTGTAGTAATGAAAAATCAAAAACAAACTAAATTTCTAATAATGGAATTATTTAAATTATAATACATCCATAAAATGGATTACAGTATGACCCATTTAAAAATTGTGTTTTAGAAGAATATTTAATCACATGAAAAACTATTTGTAGTAATTATTAAATGAAAACAATAGCTTATTAAACAATATGAACAGCATGAGTTGATGTGTAAGTGGAACATTCACAAGGAAGTGTTTATTAAACATTTGAAAATGTGGGTCGAACTCCGGAGAGAGAAGGGAGTTAGAGTTAATATAATTATATTGACATACCTTGATAATCCTTAAGTTTAGGTCATGTATGGGTTATTTTACTGTTTTCTTTTGTTATGTGTGTGAAACCTTCTATGCTAAAAGTTATTCAGATCCCACAAAACCCACAAAAATCCACCTCAAAATAAATAATTAAATTGGCAAAGAAAGTAGATTAAATGTGTTAATAATGCACTAAAGCACTTAGAATAATACCTGGCCCATAATAAGTGTCCAGTAAGTTACCTGGTCTTACCACCACTTGATAAAGCTAAAGATACACAGTGTTACCCAAGCACAGGACAAAAGAGGAAGAACAAAGGAATGTCCCCCCTTGAGCTCAGGAAACCCCTGCATGTGTAGGAGGAAGCAGAAAGAAGAGGAACAGCAGCAGGACAGAGAAGAAGTATAAGGACAGGCAGAGAAGAGCCAGAAAGTCAAGAGGGAGAGAGTTTAGAAAGAGGTGTTACTAGAACAAAGAGCCCAAAGGAGTTCAATTAGGTTGAAGACCGTTAAAGCCATTGGATTGTGTTGTTAGGGAATCCTTGAGGTTCGGTTTTGGTTTTTGCGTTTCTTTATGACATGCGTGCAAAAAAATACACAGATGATAAGATGCAACTCAACAAGTTTTTACACAGTCATGTAATGAACATCCGGAACAAGAAGCAGAAAGTTCCCAGTACCTCAGAAGCCTCTTGTCATGCCACTACTCCACCCTCCATGGGTGAGCTGACCTTTAACACTGAAGGTCAGTTTTGCCTGTTTTTTAACTTCATATACCCGGAATCATACAGTGTGAACTCTTTTGTGTCTTGCTTCTTTCATTCAACATCATGTTTATGAAACATGTCTGTTATGATATACATAGGTATATAGTTCATTCTCACTGCTGTACAACCGTCCATTGTATGAATGAACATACCACAGATTGTCACCTAGTTGTTGACGGACATTTGGATTATTCCCAGGTTTGAGCTATTTTTCTGGATTCCCTTCTCTCTTCCATTGGTCTATATGCTTGTTCTTGTCCCGGTAGCAAGCTATCTTCATAACTATCGCTTTATAGTAATACTTTTCTTCATGACTGACTTTGGTCTTTGAGATTGCTTTGGCTATTCTTGGCTGTTTACATTTCCACGTACCTCTTGAATTAGCTTGTCACTACACGCACGCATGCACACACCTGCCAAAGTTTTTATTTGGCCTGCACTGAATTGTTGATTAGTTTGGGCAGAATTAACACTTTATGCTGTTGAGTCTTCTGATCCATGGTCATCTTGTATTCCTCCATATAAGATATCTTTTATTTCTCTAAATAATGTTCGATAATTTTCAGTGGACAGGTCTTAGCTTAGTAACCCTTTGAGAGAGCAGTTTCAGTGAATAGCAAAAAGTAAATTCTTAGATGCTAAGGAAGGAAGTGGCAAGCAGAGGTAGCAAATGTAGACTGCTCCTCTGAGATGTTCGATGGTGAAAAAAAGAGGAAAATTGGTACTAGCTTGCAAGAGAAGCAGATTCGATGATGTCGGGATGAGAGTGCCTTCTGAAGCCATAGTGAAGGACCGGGGGAGAGGGGAGGTTGGAAGCACAGAGTTAATTAAAGGGACAGGGACGTGGAAGGGTGGCTCAAGTTAGCCTGGAGAAGAAATGAGAAGCAAGGAGTGTTGTGAGGTGATTTTGAGGTAGTGTGTTTCACATCTGCATTATCTTAGTAACAATTTCCTCAGACTCATTGGCTGCTTACACAGTGAGCAGCACTGAGCCATCATGAGTGCTGTGCCCTTTGTCACTAATGGTACCAAAACCCACATGCAGGACGTTTGGAGCAGCAAGACTTGCTGCCCTCACAGTCACCCCTAACCCACATTTTCAAGTCCCTATTTCTTTGAGCAAAGCATATTTATATTTTCTCTACTGTGCATACCTATTTATCTATTATTCCGATAATCCCCTCTGCCAGAGTATCTTACTTAAATTAAGGCTTAATAGATGGGGGCTTTTCCACTAAATCTTGAGGTGCCCAAGAGACTTGAGGAAGAGTTTGTAGTAGAGATTTTAGATATGGAGGAAACGAGGGTGCTGAGATAAGGGATTTAATCCTCAAATTCTAGAAAGAGCCTGCAGGATTCACGGGAACAAGTCTGTTTTGCACTTTAGTGGAAATTGTTTTACTTTGGAAGTGTTTTTAAGTTTGTTGTTCACTTTAGTTGCAAAGCTTTCAGTACATACACAGAAAATTGCATCTTTTATCTAGAGAGGGCATTGTGTAAACTTAACGTGCTACATATAATTACGGTGTTTTTACCAAGAAGACAATATTTTTTACTGCAGTACTTGCAGTGGTGGAGTTAGCCTGCCAATATTAGAAAGTAGAGAATAGGAAGTGGAAGATCTTGTTGGATTACTCAGTCTTATATCCACTCAGTGTGGATATGCAGCTTTAACAAGGAAGGGAAAGAGGGAGAGAAAAGGATTTAATTCATTGCAGCTAGGATATAATAAGCATTTTCATTGAATCCCAATTATATGCATGTTTGTACTTTTGGGGAAATTCTTTTCTGATGTTAAGTCTAAAGTGGCCTTTCTTTGGGGAGGAGGTGAGAGTTGAATAGGCAGGCATGGGGGCAGGGCATGGGGCAGTGGGCAAGGGGTAGAGGGAAAAAGAACGTCTTGAGTGAGGTCTGGTAAATTACACTTCAGAAGCTAGAACACACTTTTCCCAATTTAACTATAGGACCCGCTACATACTGATACCAAACAAAAACTTCCCTTTTTTTAACTTGTGATGCACATGCTAAAGAAATATTTAAAATAACGAGGTACTAATACATTTCAAGATTTGTTTTCACACCTGTGCTGCATAACACATCTGTCTACGTTTTTAGTTTGATTACTTCACATTGCCTTTCTTTCCTAAGTGCTCTTTTTTTTCTTTCACACATTCCTGTACTCCTTTGACTTCAGAATGACTAAAGCTTTGCATTTCAAAATCAAAATAAAAATCCTCATTTTAAATGTAATTCCAGTTTCACAAGAAAAGTTGATCTTTGAGATTTTTTTCAAGACAGGAAATGTTAGCATATAATGGATCAAGTGCCGATGAACTCTCTCCCTGCTCAGCCGTGTCCACATCTAATGTTGCTTGCAGATAAAACGCAAACCATGCCTAATCCCTGGAGAACAGAGAAAGCCCCACCAGACGGAAAGCAACTCCGGCTAATGAAGGAGCACTTCCTTCTCTAAACTTCGTGATTCCTCTGATCCCCTCTCTTTTTAAACACCTTTTCCCAAGCAAACCATTCATTAGCCCTTGGAAAAAGCATAGTCTTACAGTCCGCCTCTGGTGTTTCCTCCCAAGCTTTTTTTTTTTTTTTTTTTTTAAAGATTTTATTTATTTATTCGACAGAGATAGAGACAGCCAGCGAGAGAGGGAACACAAACAGGGGGAGTGGGAGAGGAAGAAGCAGGCTCATAGCGGAAGAGCCCGATGTGGGGCTCGATGTGGGGCTCGATGTGGGGCTCGATGTGGGGCTCGATGTGGGGCTCGATGTGGGGCTCGATGTGGGGCTCGATGTGGGGCTCGATCCCGCAACGCCGCGATCACGCCCTGAGCCGAAGGCAGACGCTTAACCGCTGTGCCACCCAGGCGCCCCTTCCTCCCAAGCTTTTTGTATCACTTTGAGTTCTACTTCCCCCTCCAGTGCTAAATCACTCCTCCCACTTCTCAGTACACGCTCCTGACATTTGTCGGTCATAATCACGTTCCCGCCCCTTAGTGTTCAGTTAGTTCAGGTCCACCACTTAGTTCTTCTAATCCTGCCTCATAAAATGATCCTTTCAGCTTCTTAGTCATGCTGTCCATTTTCCTTTGAACTTATTCCAGTATGTCTCCATTTTTTGGGTAATGAGGTGCCTGAAATAGAACACAGTGCCCTAGGTGTGGTTTCATTGAAACCACCGAACAGAACGAGGGTCCTCTGAGGGATCGTGTCCAGGCCTAGCCAGCCCACGGGCCTTTTGTCACCCTCAAAGACTGGTATTGCTTCTGTCAAGACCCAGTAATCCCTGTATTCCTGAACTTCAGCCAGCAGCCAAGTGCATGTCCTCCCCCATGCCCTTAAGTTATATTATTTCTCCATTTACAACAGCCCTCTTTTCTGTCCTCTCATGTCAACAGCCATATTCCTCAAGAAGTTTTCCCTTCCTTCTCCCCTTTTTTTCTGTCCAGACTGAAGGCAGTAGCACTTTATACCTGTCTGTGGGCTTTTGCTACATAGTGCATTGAACAGAGTCCTCAGCATTTCTTTACAGTGTCCTTGAGCTGTAATTCACACACCATACAATTCACCTGCTTAAAGTGCACAATTTAACAGGTTTAGTACATTCTCAGAATTGTACCACTATCACCACATCAATTTTCAAACATTTTCATCATTCTGAAAAGAAACCCGTGCTTCTTAGCCATCACTCCCGTTTACCCCATCCCACTGAGCCCTAGGCAGCCACTGATCTACTTTGTGACTCTGGATTTCCCTATTCTGGACGTTTCATAAAAATGGAATCATAAAATATGTGGTCTTTTGTGACTAGCTTCTTTAATTTAGCATAGTGTATTCATGGTTCATGTTGTACCATGTATCAGAACTAAATTCCTTTTCATTGGCAAAACAGTCAATACTTTTTGTATGAATATTTTATACATTTCTGTTTGTCCCTTTTCAGTGTCTTAGAACATCAGAATTACATTTAGAAATACATGCAGCTTTGAATATTTATATTATATATTTTTGTCCATATTTCTTATCATATTGATGCTGCTTGTGGTATGAAATTAAACAGTACAAAAGTGTACAGAGTAAACAAAATGGATTAAAGACCTGAATGTGAGAGGGGCGCCTGGGTGGCTCATTCGGTTAAGCGTCTGCCTTCAGCTCAGGTCATGATCCCAGGGTCCTAGGATTGAGCCCCGTGTTGGGCTCCCTGCTCAGAGGGGAGTCTGCTTCTCCCTCTCCCCTCCCTCTCCCTCTGTGCCCTCCCCCCAACTCGTGCTTTCTCTCTCTCAAATAAATAAATAAAATCGTTTTAAAAAATAAATAAATAAATAAATAAAGACCTGAATGTGAGACCTGAAACCATAAAAAAATCCTAGGAGAAAACATAGGCAGTAATTTCTTTTGCCATTTGTCTTGGCCACATTTTTCTAGATTTGTCTCCTCGGGTGAGGGAAACAAAAGCAAAACTGAGCTATTGGGGTTACACCAAAATAAAAAGCTTTTGTACAGTGAAGGAAACCATCAATAAAATAAAAAGGTAACCTACTGAATGGGAGACAATATTTGCAACCGAACATCCAGTAAAAAGTTAATATCCAAAATATATAAAGAACTTATACCACTCAACACCAAAAAACCCTCCAAATAACCCAATTAAAAATGGGCAAAGGACTTGAACAGATATTTTTCCAAAGAAGACATACAGAATGCCAACAGACACATGAAAAGATGCTCAACATCACTCATCATTAGAGAAATACAAATCAGAACCATGATGAGATGATGTGATGTAAAAATGGCTAGAATAAAAAAGACAAGAAGTAACAAGTGTTGGTGAGGATGTGGGGAAAGGGTAACCCTTGTGCACTGTTGGCGGGAACGTAAATCGGTGCGGCCACTGTGGGAGACAGTAATGGAAGTTCCTCAAAAAATTAAAAGTAGAAATACCATATGATCCAGTAATTCCACTATTGGCCATTTACCCAAAGAAAATGAAAACACCACAACTGATGAATCGTTGAACACTACCTCAGAAACTAATGATGTACTATATATTGGCTAACTGAACATAATCATAATTTTAAAAAAGATACTTCAAAAAAAAGAAAATGAAAACACCAATTAGAAAAGATATATGTACCCCTGTGTTTATTGCAGCATTATTTACACTAGCCAAATTATGAAGAAACCCAGGTGACTATCAATAGAGAAATAGATAAAGAAGATGTTATATGTGATAGAGAAAGACAGACAGATGTATCTACACATATACATATTTATACAATTGGCCATAAAAAAGGAATGAGATCTTGCCACTTGCAACAGTATGGATGAACATAGAGTGTATTATGTAAAGTGAAGTAAGTCAGAGAAAGACAAATGCCATATCATTTCACTTATACGTGGAATCTAAAAAAACAAAACAAATGAATAAACAAAAAGCAGAAACATACCCGTATGTACAATGAGCTGGTGGTTGCCAGAGGGGAACGGGGTAGGCGGCTCGGCAAAGTGAATGAAAGGAAGCGGGAAATACAGGCTTCCAGTCATGGAATGAATAGTCATGAGGATGAAAGGTCCAGCATAGAGAATATAGTCAATGGTATTGTAATAGTGTTGCATGGTGACAGATGGTGGCTACACTTGTGGTGAGCATAGTATAACATATAGGTTTGTTAAATCACTATATTGTACACCTGAAACTAATGTAATATTGTATATCAACTATACTTCAGTTAAGAAAAAAACAGTAAAATTGAAAGTCCTTCCATCCATTCAAACTAGCCGTTCTTCATAGTTTTGGATTTCTCTTTACGTATACGGTAGATAGATTAGATAGATACACCGATCGATCTCCAAACTTATCGATCTCTCTCACCTCTTGTTTGACACGGAGGTTGTTAATAAATTTTTGTTCTGATTGTCTTGGTAAACAAACTTGTGTATACATTCTTGAATTTCTTACTGATATTTCTATGGAATGTACTCTTAAAAGTGGAATTATTTGGTCAAAGGATATTTGTGTTTAAATTTGGTTGATGAGACCAGATTGCTCACTATATTCCCACAGTAGTATAAGAGTACCCACTTCCGGGGCGCCTGGGTGGCTCAGTCGTTGGGCGTCTGCTTCGGCTCAGGGCGTGATCCCGGCGTTCTGGGATCGAGCCCCACATCGGGCTCCTCTGCTGGGAGCCTGCTTCTTCCTCTCCTACTCTCCCTGCTTGTGTTCCCTCTCTCACTGGCTGTCTCTCTCTGTCACATAAATAAATAAATAAATAAATAAATAAATAAATAAATAAATATCTTTAAAAAGGAAAAAAAAAAAGAGTACCCACTTCCCCAACACTGATTATTAACAGTCTTACAAAAACTTTTGCCAGTGTGATAGGGGGAACAAAACCCTATCTTGTTTAATTTGTATTTCTTTAATTATAAATGAAATTTAGTATTTTTTATGTGCTTATTAGCCATTTGTATTTCTTCCGTGAGTTTTTTGTTCATATCCTCCGCCCGTTTCTCTGTTATTAGGCTTGTAGCACCACTTTCATAATACATTGATACCAATACTTGTCCTTTTGTCTTTTTTCCCTTTATTTTATGTTGAGGTATATTCACTCTACCCTCTTTGTTGAGAGTTGTTATCATAAATGGATGTTGAATTTTGTCAAATGCTTTTTCTATATCTGTTGAGATGATCGTATGATTTTTATTCTTCATTTTGTTACTATGGTGTGTCATATTTATTGATTTACAGATGTTGAAGCATCCTTGCATCCTTGGAATAAATCCCACTTGATCATGGTGTATGGGCCTTTTAATGAGTATTAAATGCAGTTTGCTGATACTTCATTGAGGATCTTTGCATCTTCAGGGATATTGGCCTTCAATTTTCTTTCTTTGTGGTGTCCTTTCCTAGTTTTGGTATCAGAGTAATGCCAGCCTTGCAAAATGAGTCTGGGAGTATCGCTCCTCTTCTATTTTTGGAAGAGTTTGAGAAGGATTGGTATTAATTCTTCCATAAATGTTTGGTAGAATTCACCAGTGAAGTCATCTGGTCTTGGACTTTTGTTTGTTGGAAAGTTGATTAATGATTCAGTTCCCTTGCTGAGAATCGGTTCAGATTTTTTGTTTCTTCATGGTGCAGTTTTGGAGGTTGTGTATTTCTATGAATTTATCCATTTCTACTAGGTTGTCCAGTTTGTTGGCATTTATTTTTTTATAGTAGTCTTTTTTGATTCTTTGCATTTCCCTGGTATAAGTCGTAACATCTCTTCTTTCACTTCTGATTTTATTTTCTTGAGTTCTCTTGCTTTTTTTCTTGTTAAGTTTAGCCAGAGGTTTTTCTGTTTTGTTTATCTTTTCAGAAAACCAGCTCTTAGTTTCATTGATCTTTTCTATTTCTTTTTAGTCTCTATTTCATTTATTTCCACTCTCATCTTTGTTATTTTGTTCCTTCTGCTAACTTTGGGCTTTTTCTAGTTCCTTGAGGTATAAAGTTAGGTTGAGATCTTTCTTGCTTCTTACTGTAGGCATCTATCACTATGAGCTTCCCTCTTAAGCACTGCTGTTGGGGCGCCTGGGTGCCTCAGTCACTTAAGCGTCCAACTCTTGACTTTGGCTCAGGTCATGATCTCAGGGTTGTGGGATTGAGCCCTGTGTTGGGCTCCATGCTCAGTGGGGAGTCTGCTTGAGATTCTCTCTCTACCTCTCCCCCACTTCCCCCTCTCTCTCAAATAAATAAATCTTTTTTTAAAAATGCTTTTACTGTATCCCATAGATTTGGTATATTGTATTTCCATTTTTATTTGTCCCATGGTATTTTTTTATTTCTTTCTTGACCCATTGATTTTTCAGTCACGTGTTGTTTAATCTCCAAATATTTGTGAATTTTTCTGCTTTCTTTTTGTAACTGATTTCTAGTTTCATACCATGTGGTTGGAAAATATGCTTGATGTGCTTTCAATCTTAAATTTATTAAGGTTTGTTTCAAGGCCTTACATATGCTCTGTCCTGAAGGATGTTTAGCATGTGCATGAGAAGAATATGTATTCGCAGTATACTTTTTAAATTTAGATCTTTAGGTAATTTGAAATTTATGTTTATATATGGTATGAGCAGAAATCCAACCACAGCTAGGTCCAGTTGACCTAATACAATTCATTGATTTCAGATGCCTCCTGACCATATTCTAAATCCCAGTGATCTAATTTTATCAGTACAGTACTCTTCTAATTAGAGTCTTTTTGCAGTATGTTTTATAATCTGGTAAGCCAGTCCACAAATCATTTTTCTTCCTTTCAAATATTTTCTTGGCTCCTGTGATATATATGGATAAATTTAGAATTAATTATCAAGCTCCGAAAGAGCCTTTGGGATTTGGTTTGGAAATGTATTTGTGATATATTTTTAGGTGAAAACAAAATCAGTACCCAAATAATATACTGACATTGCCATTTTGTTTCTAAAATTATATGTATGTATAGTAAAACAACCTCTCAAAGAATATATGACAAAATATGTAGCAGTGGTTATTAGAGTTCATTTTTTTTCCTGGTGCTTTTGTTTTCCAAATTTTCTACAATGTGTGTGTAATACTTTTTAAATCAGAAAAAAAAACTGAAAAAATATTAAACAAAAATGTATCCATTAGTAACTTCATGATTACCTACTTAACAGAAGCCAAATGGGATAAAAAAGATTTCACAGGAAATAAATATGTGACTTGTAGAGAGTGAACTGCAGGTACCTGGCTCAGAATATAAACCAAAGATGTCTGGAATGTTCCTGGGACAGATTGAGATGGGGAACTGAAGCAGTACAGGTGTACGGCCTCCTCCGTTACTTGGTGTGGTGGCCTTCAGTTCTGTTCAAGAGATTTGAGGGTCATAACCTCCTGGCTTAGCAGTCTTCCCGTGTTATATTCTGTGCAGTTGGACTTAAAAGGCACCTGATTTCTTTGGTTTCCCCATTTTAGAGACTCACATTCATACGACACAGCCAGACCTTGAGATGCGTCAAGACTTAGCGTAGTCTAAATCTGGTCCTTGCATGTCCTGGTGTTTTAGTCAACATTTAACAGAAAGAAGATTGCAAAATCCGTTCCCAGCTCTTTGATATATTTGAAGAAGCAGCTCATCCTTGGCTCACAGCATGTAGAATCTGTCAGCAGTGTAATTAAAACTTGGTTCTGTTTGCTCTTTAATCGACCTGCTCCGTCGAGGTAATCTTACCAATTTAGCAATAATTATAACAACACCTAACATTTATCAAACATTTTCTGTGTGTCAGGCATTGTACTGCACTTTATATGAATATCTCATTAAATCCTTAGAACAGCCCTATAAATGTTATTGCGCCATTTTATAAATGAGAAAACCGAGCCTCAGAGAGGTCCAGGTCATACAAACTAGTAAGTGCCGACTGACATTGAAACCTAGGCAGCCTAACTCCAGAACGTGCGTCCTTAATACACTTGAAACTCAATTTTTAATCTCTTTGCTTTCCTAAAAACCTGCTCTGCCTCTTGTATTTTCAGTCTTATTTGTTTAATGTCCCCAGCTAGAGCTGTCAGAATGATCCTCCGTCCCCTGTCATTGAACTTCACCTCCTATCAGTCCTACCTTGGGGAAGGCTCGCGCCCGTCTCTCGCCCCCCGCGCCCCTGGCCCTGGCCCATGGTCCCTGGGCTCGCCACAGTAGCCTCCCTTGGCTCACTCTTCCTTCCGTTCAGTCTAACGCGTTTTTATCTTCACGGTTTTCTTCTGAGAACCCGAAGCTGACCGTGTCACTGCGCTGCTTAAAAGCTCTTAGACTTCCTTTTTTGTTTGTTCGTTTTTTAACCAGATTAAATCTGAACTCCTGAGCTTTCCATCTACAGTCTGGCCCCGGTCTGCCTCTTCATCTTGATGTCCTGTCGTTCTCTACACATGCCCTTGCCTTACGCTCCAAGCACACTGAAAGCGTCTGTCTTCCCGAGGTCTGTGCCAAGCCCCTCCGTAGCTCTGCACATCGGCATTTCTTTCATCTGCTTGAAGGCCTCTTCTTGGATCTCCCCCACAAACTCCTGTTCAGCTCTCAGGATCCGCACCACATACTGCCTGCAGTAACATCTTCCCTGACCCCTCCAGGATGCAGCAGTCATTCTTACGTCTTCCCCTGTACCACGCGCTCAGGCCTCGCTTGTGGGAATTAATTAGCTGTGTATGTGTCTGTCTCTTCCATTAACCTACATGGATCTTGGGGCAAGGACCAAATGCATTCATCTTTCAGCACCTAGCACACAGGAGGCCCTCGATAAATGCTGGCTTAATGCTTGACGGAATGTCCAAGAGAGCGTTTGAAATGATAGGAAGTTAGAATTACGCTTACTCATGAACAGAGGACTATCTTACGTGTTTCTCAGAGTAATCTCTTTAGCTAAATTAGCAGGCCTAGATTAGCAGATGTCTAACTTACTGAATAAAAGTGGTTTATAGCAAACGGGGAAGGTCTTTTAAATAGAAGTTTCCCTAGAACAAAGGACCATTATGCAAGAGTAAGATCCGGTCTGAGATCGTGCGTGTGCCCCTCTCACTGTGCTGGGCATGGTGTGATATTGTGACACAGTGGAGAAAACATTCCCCCTGGCGTGAGAGCACTGGTGCTGGCTTACCACCTTTGGGACTCGGACTAGTCACCCCTCCGTGAGCAAACACTCGATGTTAACTTGTACCCTTTCCTGTTTGGGAACTTTGATGCAGGAGGACTTCCCACAGAAAGTGCCTATCCTTTTTTTGGTCATTTCTTTTTTCATCGTCAGCTTTATTAAGGTTTAATTGACAAAACTGACGTAATAAATGTACAGCGCGATGATTTGATGCGCGTTGTGAAGATTCCCACAGTCAAGGTAACACATCTGGCATCTACATAGCTCCTTTTTTTCCTTATGAAAACATTTCAGTTTTACTCTCTTAGCATATTTATTTATTTTTTTAGGTGGGGGGAGGGACGGAGGGAGAGGGAGAGAGAGAATCTCAAGCAAGCTCCATGCTCGCCAGTGCAAAGCCCAACATGGGTCTCAGTCCCACAACCCTGAGATCATGACCTGAGCCAAAACCAAGAGTCGGACACGCAACTGACTGAGCCACCCAGGCGCCCCTCTCTTAGAATATTTAAGTATATAGTACAGTGTTATCAACTGTAGTTATCATATTATACATTAGATCTTCAGACCTTATTCATGTTATAACTGAAAGTTTGTACCCTTTTACCAAGCTGTCCCCATTTCCCCCACTCCCCCAGTCCTTGGTAGCTACCGTTCTACTTTGTGTTTCTGTGAGTGTGACTCTCCCCACCCACCCCCCCAGATTCCACTTATAAGTGATACCATGCAGTATTTTGTCTTTCTGGTTTATTTCACTTAGCATAGTGCCCTCCAGGTTCACCCATGTTGTTGGAAATGCCATTTCCTTATTCATGAACAATAATTGTTAACCCAGTGTGAACAGGATCGTTTTAGTTTTTCTGAACTCCATCTTTCCTTTCCCTTTCAGCTTCAGAATGAGTTAGAAAAAGGTGAACGGGACAATGCAGAGCTGCAGGAGTTTGCCAATGCCCTTCTCCAGCAGATAGCAGATCATTGCCCCGACATCCTGGAGCAAGTGGTCAATGCGCTGGAAGAGTCGTCCTGACCCTGCTTCGTGGGGAGTGGCCAGCCCAGCAGCCTGCTAGAGTAAATCCAGGAGCCGAGAAAGAAGAGCTGTAAGGAACAGGCACCCAGAAACTTCCTGGCACCCAACAAACACTATAAACTCTATCCTAGCTTGGTTGGCCCTTCAAGTGTGATTCCAGCACCCTTTCTACAGCTGACATCTTACCTCTGCCTTTCTACTTTGGATATTGTCTCTACACTAATTTTCCTGATGTCCAGGGTGAGTAAGTGGCCAAGTTTCCATGAAGAACTGCCATCCAGTCATCAGCAGTGGAGAACTGTGGAAGCTGGTGGTTCTGCCCTTAGAGAGAGACATGGAGTGGAGAGCCCTTTTTCCTTCTGTCCTTGACATGAGAACTAAATCTGGAATCTCCTTGGAGTTCAACATATTGAAAGAAACTTCCCAGTGGACTAGAGAGCTGAGTGTTCTAATATCACAACAGGTGCTTTCTCCTAAAAGGATTAAAAAAAAAAAAATTTAAAAAGAGAGAGGGGGGGAAAGGAGAACAGGGACAAAGAGAAACTGACTCTTCTTTTTACTGTCTCTTTTGCTTACTTTCACATGTAATGTTTTATGCAGGGGAGCTACAAGCAGGCCTCATGACGGCTTTGTGAACACTAATACCCCGAGTTTGGAGTCTTTACCCAGCCCTGTCTGTCTCCCTCATCCTTGCTCTTCTCAGCCAGTTAAGAAGAGGATGGTGTGGACAGTTCTCCCCCCAGGTCCCTCTTGCTTAAGACCTTTGACCTTATTATACTTAGGTTGTCAGATCATGTAGCTGGATCTGAAAGAGAAGAAGGGTTTGACGTGAGACTCTGCCGTCACCACCTACAGCTCTGCTTCTGTAGAAGATGACCGTTCCCTGGGGTCAGGCTGGTTTCTCCTAAACATCTCCTTCATTGGCACTCTAGGTCCCTGAGCCCCAGAAGAATGCTTCTGCCTTCCTACCACCCATGTTCCACACTCTTGCAGCCCAGTGTTTGCTGAAGTTTATGGCCCACCTTCCTCCCTTTTAGCTTTACTCTTGATGTGCACTCCCAGAACCGTAGCCTCGAGCATTGGCTGGAACCTCCTTCTGGCACAAATGAATGTTTCTCATCCCACAAACATTCCTTCCTCCATTCTTTCATTCAGAGAATATTTGTGAAATGCCTACTGTGTGCAGGTCACTGTTGGGTACCCATCCTTGACAAAAGTCTCTTTTCAGTGAGGGAGAAAAGTGAAGGACTCTATGAGACATACCTGGTTGAGTCAAAGCAGTCAAATGCATACCCTTCCCCTCCCTGCTCCTTCTATCTCAGTAGAAATTATCTTTTCCAGATAAATCTTTCACAAATGAGCCTTTCTTATTTCTCATTATAGTGGAATTAATGAGTTCAGGGGGCAGGGGGCTGAGTCACTTCCTTGCCTGTGGGCTCTTACTTGGTGGTTCAGGACTTTTGTTGTTGTTACCCCCGCAGGAGTGTAGTGTTGAGGCTACAGCAGTGGATGGTGTTTTCTTAACACATCCATGTACACCACATGGAACTTGGCCAGCTCCATGTCGCAGATCAGAAAATGGACCCTAAAGTTGCAAATCCAGTTGAAGGTATTGGTATTTTGAAGGGCATTCTTCCCAAGCTTAGACAATGGCAGTCATAAATAATCAGGCAAGAAAGAGACCACTTAACCCAAATCTAGCCCTTTGACCACCTCTCCAGCCAGACGTCCACCAGACACTCACATCTTCTGATAAGAGTTGCTGGGCTAAATGTTTTTGTCTTGCATTTCCCTCTTTCCCCCTCCCCGGTTACTCACCCAGAGAATCTGATGCTGCCTGGAAGGTCACCACGGCCATCAGTCCGGTATCTTCCCACCGGGAGCCCTTGACTGTCCCGTTAACTTATATGGTCATATCTCCAGCTGCCCTAATTCCCTGCTGTAAAACAGTCTCTCCTGTGAGAAAGTGTAGAATGTTTCCTATCAAAGGTTTAAATGGACTCTGCTCATAAACCTCTTACTGAGATGCTTCCTGATAGCCCAGCCAGCCAGCAGCGGGCGAGGTGGGAGATGGGGGGGTTAGATAGGTAGTGGTCAGTCACCTCAATTCCATGTATTTCTTGCACTGCCCATAAATCATGTAGAAAGCTCCCAGTATTTTAGGCCTGGAGTATTAGCATCTCACTTTATCTACCATAATGCAAAGAACTGAGGGATAAGGACACCCTTGACAGGACTCCCGCAGAACAGAGCAGGCAGGAGCAGAGGCCATGCCCAGAGAAGTGGCCTGGCCCCAGCTGCTGCTCTCCAGCAGGTTCGCTGGGATTGGGGGACAGCAAGCAGAACTGTCTCTCCAGGTCCTGCTCATTCTGTCTCTGCTCTCAAATACAGTACCTGCCACGCTTGCCCACTGGGTGTGTGACTCTCACTGCACCTCCTTTCTTCCCCTTTTCATTTCAACCCTTCCTGTTGTTTCCCCTCCAAAACCTTATGGAAGTCCTCTGAACAAGTGCTTCTGAGAAGAAAAATTTCTGGGCAAACATCATCTGTCTGGTCTCTGTGAATCTCCTTGATTCCTCATGGGTGGTCATCCTAGCACCTCAAATGGTTCTGGGGACAGTTTGGTTCTAGATGAAAGTAATTTCTGGCTAAACTTTAATAGCAGACATGACCTGACTTTATATTACAAGGGAAAAATTAATAGTGTCTAGCACTTAGAGTATCTTACTGAGTTGAGATCAGTCGTTGAGCCAACTTTTGCTAAATGTGCAATTCCCATCACACAAAGACTTATCATTGCACGCCATTCTTCTGGTGTTCATGGTTTCACAAACTCACTGCAGGTTGCCTGTTAGATTCACCACACTCATCCATTCCACTGGCAGGTCTAGTTGCTCCTTAGCACCTAAAGATCTGTACCCCAAATCAGGGTCATCATAAAAGGGGACAGGAAGAGGAAGAGTGGGTGGAATCCAATGTGGGGCTCATGGCTGCAGAAATACAATGTGATTTTTCTCATCTTTTCATATACCTCTATCCCAGGTACTCATTGAGTTCTTGATGAAGTATCTGAATTGAGATTTACAAGGACTTGGATACCATTTGAAACGGAAAAGATTTTAAATGGGCTTTAATATATTAAATATGAATGGGAATCCCCAAATCCATCTCGGCTCTAACCTTTATCTGGTACCTTATAGTCCAACAAAGAGCTAAGTGCTTCTGTCTCTTCCTTACACTTGATCTTTAGAAATGCTAGTAAAGCAGAGGGGACCCAAGACTGCCTTCAGGGTCAATAGTGGCAGTGTGACTGGGCACTTTTTGTCAATAATTAAGTCTGTTTGGTTTTCCACAAGGAGCTCGTTGGCTCACCCTTTCCTTAGAGAGACGAAGAAGAGGAAGTCATCACAAAGGTTTAGTCAACTGCTGAGCTAATCCCTCCCCTATGACGTTCAGGATTGGCATTTGGGTTTGCTGCTGGAGAGTCCTGCTGATCCCAGAACCATCCTGCCCTCCCCTTTGACCCCAGTAGTGAGGCACAGGCCCACTGGCTCCCCTCGGGGGTTCTGAGGAAAGAGCAAATCAAGGAATATGGTGCCACATAGAATGTGACCTTCCTGAGTCACAGTGGGCCCTGTGTCCGTGATATCAGTAACTTCTATGTCTGCCTCCCGAGCCTCACCTCCCACCCGCAAGAGTTCAGAGCTGTGGAAAAGCAGATGAGGACAGAGTAGACGCAGCAGGGCCTGCTGCCCTTTGCCAAGCCTGCAAGGCCAACCCATCCATCACTGCCAGTCCCTGGGCTTCTCAGGACAGTGACTTGAACTGGTCAAAGAAATGTTTTAAAAGGAATCTGGAGTTTTCCCCACGCGGACTAAGGGAATGTCTGGGCAAGAAAAAACACACAGGGAAATCCTTCTGAACAAAATGGCTGTCTTTACTTACTCTTTTTAAGCAAAAACTGTTTCCATACTTTTTAGTGTCAAAACAGTAATCAAGTGTCTCCTGATTTTTTCCAATGTGTTTGGCGAGTGCTGTGACCCTCTTGTAGGTATTTCTCCTCCTGACTCTTTTGGGGGAAAGGTGGTTTTAGGGATTGATTTGGGAGGAGCGGATTTTTGTCCCATCCCACCTCCTCTTTTGTTTCTCTGCTTGTCGATATTGTCTGTGTGGTTCAGAGCATTGGGGCAGTTACATTGTGTCCATTGTTGACATTATTAAGATATTAAAAAGTAGTTTGTAGAACTGAAAAGTTAAAGAGCTGTGTTTTAAGAAATGCAAAACGATATCATGTTAATAAAGGAATTCAAGCTATGGGGCAGCCGAACTCCTCCCCCTCCTCCCAGGTTGGCCAAGGTGGCAGCTGGGCTGGCCCCCCTCCAGGTGGGTGACTGCCTGTGTGAAGGAGACAACTGCTGAGTAAAAGGAGTTGGGATCCAGGGCTCAGAGATTCCCACTTGTGCCAGAGATCGCCTCTACATCCTCGGGACCTCTGGGTAGAGGTTTCAAAGTTTGTGACCCCATTAACCACCCTCAAACCCACCTTGGTCCCAGCTCAGTGTGCCTAATACTGTGTGGTAACCCGGGCTTGGCTCTGCAGCCCCGCAGTGGGCGGCAGCCCTGTGCGGGCGGCAGAGGCTCTCTCCTGCCCACTTGGTGCTATATCATCCAGTGACCCGACCGGCACAGCCAAGCGCCGGCCAGCCTGGAGCCCGCCATCCAGGCGGATGAGTTGTACTCAGATCTCAGTTCCTTCCGGCTTCAGGCACCAGATTCTTTGCTTTAAGCTTTTTAGGCCCTGCATCTCCCAGCCCCAGGCTGTCTCTCTTGGCCCTGGAGATGCCACGGTCAGGAAAGGACGGGATCCCTGCCGAAGCCAGAGAATTCACCCCAGGCCAGCACCAGCGCTGCGAGCCCAGCCCTTCTTTCCGCGCCACACCAGTATTGCGTTCTTGCTCTGACGCAGCTAGACCTACCTGAGGGCAACCCCCAACCCGTTCTGGCTGGCCTGCCCACTGGGGCACACTGGGCTGTCCAGGATGGAGACCAGCCGTCTCCCTGGGATCTGCTCCCCCCTGCCTCGGAAGACAAGTGCTGCGCTTTAGTGAGGGGGGCTGAGGGGCCCTGGGCGCGGACTCCTAGCTTGAGTTCCTTGTGGTGACAGTAGCAGCCGCAATGATGGTGTCTGTGATGCAAATGCACCCACTGCCTTCAACTGTGTGTGTGTGCGTGTGTGTGTGTGTGTGTGTGTGTGTGTGTGACGGCCGGAGTCGTGTTACTGACAGGTTAATGACATTACAAAAAAATTGTGTTATAGTCAACTTTGCCTTGATAATTATTGTAAACACTTTGTCCATTTTTTTCTTTTTTATTCACAAACTAAATCCATCAGGAAATTATAAAGTTATTTAAAAATTGTGTGCTGTGTCTTTCTTTGAGTCTTATCCAGTCTGATAAGCCAAGTGAGAGGAGTCCTCAAATGCCAGAAAAGCAGGGAGGAGCCAGTGGCCTCCAAGAGCTTAACACCGTGGCAGGTAAGCCGAGACCCAGCGATGCCCGAGTGAAGGCGGGGACGGAGGAGCCAAGGCTGGCTCCGCCCTGATGGGCCTGGGGGGTGATGTCCTCAGAAGAGTCGGCCTCCATTGGGTCCCCACCTGACCTCTGGATTGGCAGACCCCTTAATTGCTTTTCAAAGTCAATTTCCACCTCCCTTTCTCCTTCCTTACGCGCTAGGCCCTGAGCCAGTTTCCCCATTTTGCGTGGCACTCGTGCTCAGGTGGGGGAGCAGCCAGGGCGTGGCGGACGGGGTTTCACTCGGGACTGGCACTCGGACGTCATTGGGGTGTATCCGACATAGCTCAGGGATGTTGGGAGCTGTGGCAGCCACCGAAAGTGCAAATGCCAAGAATAAAGGAACCAGAGAAGCTGTGCTTGAAAATTCCCCAGTCTAGGGGCGCCTGGGTAGCGCAGTCGTTAAGCGTCTGCCTTCGGCTCAGGGCGTGATCCCGGCGTTTCGGGATCGAGTCCCACATCGGGCTCCTCTGCTGGGAGCCTGCTTCTTCCTCTCCCACTCCCCTGCTGTGTTCCCTCTCTCACTGGCTGTCTCTCTGTCACAAAAATAAATTAAAAAATCTTAAAAAAAAAAGAAAAGAAAAGAAAAGAAAATTCCCCAGTTTAGGTATTTGTCTTGGGCCTTATGCTCAATAAGAAATTATTCTGGGGTCGGGGAGGGGCTACTTCTTGTATGAAAATTAGTTTTCTGCTTAGCTCCATTTCTCCATCTACATCTGAGGGGATCAACCTGCTTGCTTCGCTCTGCTGCCCCCCCCCCATGGAAGTTCCTGCCCGCTGTGCACTGGCACCTGGGAATTGGACAGGAGAGTCAGACATCGCCCCTCCTGGCAAGTTCTCCCCACACCTGGACTCTGGCCCTGCCTGCCTCCAGCTGGAACAGCTGCTGAGAAGTGCTGCCAGGTGGAGAAACACCTGGGAGACCGCGCTGTTTACAGGACTGGGAGCCTGATGTTGCTCACCGTGTCGTCATGAAGCAGGAGCGATTTCACGTGCAAAACATGTATCATAGTGCAAAACAGGAGATCACAACCGCAAGCAGATGTGTCCACAGAAAGCTGTCCGATTACACTGGTCAGCTGTTGCCAGATTTTTCCATTAATCTTATTTCACTATTTGTTTATTCACTCTGTGGTTTACCAGCACTCCATTGCAGACAAATGGACGCAGAGACCACAAGTTCAAGGAAAATATGAGAGGGGAACTTTCAATTGAGAATTCCATCCATTAACTTGGTTTTTTTCTCTGAATTAGGAAAAGACTGCTATTATTTGATTTTTTGAGGTGGAATATCTCAGACTGGCTCAAAAATTATTAAGAACTAGTTAGACTCGGGGCGCTGGGTGGCTCAGTCCGTTAAACACCCGACTCCGGATTTCGGCTCAGGTTGTGATCTCAGGGTGGTTGAGATTGAGCTCCACGTCCGGCTCCGTGCTGGGTGTGGAGCCTGCTCAAGATTCTCTCTCTCCCTCTCCCTCTGCCCCTTCCCAGCCCCTGCCCTCTCCTGTGCACGCACGCACTTTCTCTCTCTCTCAAAAAAAAACAAAAAACAAAACTAGTTAGAGTCTGGGGTAAGGGAGTGTTCTGAGCTGGTTTGAGATCCACGAGCTTTCCCAGATGTCCTGGAAAGAGCCCAGGACTCCCAGCCTGGAGCCTTTGACTGCCCCCTGACCTTTCGGCCTCTCTTCAACCTTCCCCTTGAAAATAAGGCCACCTTCATCTAGGTCACAAGCCATAAGCCATGAAGAATAGTATATGATTATGTGTTTCCTTTTTGAAAGCTCCTTTAAGAGAATAAAGCATAAAATTGCTTTTTTCACATCTGTAATTTGCTTTAAGCTAATCCAGCATGTGTGTTGGGTTGGTGGTGAGGAGTGGGTCATCCGTACAGAAAGATCGGCCGTGGATCAGTAACTGCTGGAGCTGGGGATCCGATGCCCAGGGCTCATCATCCCATTCTGTTGCCCTGTATGTTTGAAATATGTCCTTCGATTGTGCTTTCCAGTCACCACACGTGGACCTTTTCCCCAGGACCCAAGTACTGCCTTCACAGATTGCCATCAGTATTCATGCTCTGCTGTGTTCTGGGCACCAGTCATGCCAATAAGAGCCTGAGGCTCCCAGGAGCCAGCTTCAGGTCTCCGCACTTCACCTGTTTTCTCTCATTTCATCTTCCTCGCCATCCTGCGAGGCGGGTGCTGTTTTCTCCATTTTACAGATGAGGCACGGGGCAACGAGACAACCTTCCCTAGGTCCTGCAGCTCAGACGTGGCGGGGCTAGAGGTTCAACCCGGCTCCAGCTCCAGGGCCTGTGCTCTTCGGCCCCCTGTTGTGGCTGCTTCTCTTGGGCAGCTTAGTCCAGTGGAGGAAAGGAATCCCAGTAAAACGTGGGACATAGAAGAGCAGACAATGCTCTTCACAGATCTTCAAGTTTGACCTTGAAAGGTGAACAGAATTTTGCCAGCAGAGGAGTTCAAGTATGGGAGAGGCAGAAAAGAGGACCTGAGCAAAAACAGAGGTGGGAAAGGACACAAGGTATTTGGGGATAGCAAGCCATCCAATGGCAAGATCAAATACTGCTTGTCTTAAGACCATGGCGGAGAACGGGGAGCCTGGGTGGCTCAGTTGGTTAGGAGTCTGCCTTCGGCTCAGGTCACGATCTCAGGGTCCTGGCATCAAGTCCTGCATCAGGCTCCCTGCTCAGTGGAAGCGTGTTCCTCCATCCCCACTCCTCCCCTCACCCCGCTCGTGCTCTCTCTTTCTCTTTCTCAAATAAAAAAGTAAAAGAGTAAAATCTTTAAAAAAAAAAAAAAAGAGTGTAGAGGAGAAGACTTGGAGGCCACAAACATAGCTTAAAAGGAGATTGGATGGGCCCATACTGTGAAAGACCCCTACCTAATGCTTTGGAAAGGAAGGCCAGCTTGGGAAAGCCTTAGCCACACCACCAGTGACCGTAACTACAGCCACCACAAGAGGCTGATCGAAAAGAAAAGAGAAAAGGAAAGAAAAGAAAAGGAAAAAGAAAAAAAAAGCACCTGGGTGTGTCCACTCTGGAAAGTGTCCAGGCCGAGTGACCTGGGGGCTGTTGGACGCAGTGAGGCGCCGGCTGTGGCTGGAGCCGCGGAGGGAAGTCGCCCAGCGTTCCAAGGCCGGCAGGTGCTGGGCCTCGGGTCCGACCTGGGTCGGTGTGGGCACCAATGTCTCTCGGCAGTTCCTGCCACCAGCCCCCAGCACCACCAGAGCCTGAAGCCAGAGAGGAGGCCCTGTGTGACCCGGGCCTCGGAGGAGACTCCCCGCCGGCGCTGCAGGCCGTGAGGCGTCGAGGCGGGGGCCGCGGGGGCTTCAAAGGAAGAGGGAAAGCGCATGGCCCGCTTGTCCCCCTGCAGGAGGGATGTCACACCGGGAGTTCGTGCTGTCCGGCTCTGGGCGCCACTTACTCCCCGAGGGTCAGGCCGCGACGCGCCACGAACGTCGCTCCTCCAGGCCCTCGGTGGGAAAGGAGTGAGGTCTGAAGACGCGGGAATGCCGCCTCGGCCCTCCCGGTGACCGGTCCCCTGTGCGGCCTGCGGGGAAGAAGGGACGCCCCCGCCCCACGGCGCCTTGCTTCCAGCTCCTTCCCTGAACCAGCGCCGCGCCCTCGCTCCGTGCCCGCCCCGCCCCGGCGCTTCAGCCCTGCTCCTGAGCGCGAGGGACGTGACCCGGTCCCTCCGGAGGCAGAGGGCGGCGTGCGAGCAGAACGCGTCCGTCAAATGGCCGCAGAGTCTCCGTGCGGAAAGCCGCCCCTGGTGAACTCACACTCCGGAGGTGGTCCCTGTTGGGTTCGCCCTGGGCTTGAATTTTTTTATTAGGATTTTATTCTTAAGAATTGTCGGAAATGAGGCTTTGGAGCGAGTCTGTTTGCAATCTTAACTTGGAGTGGCGTGCGCAATGGAATGGAGGGGTACCTGGACCCCCCGCCCTGTGTGTGTGTGTGTGTGTGTGTGTGTGCACGTGTGTGCGCGCGCGCACGTGTGTGCGAGCGCACCCGGCAGGGGTGTGCTGAGAACAAAGCCCAGCCACGAGAACTTCTGTGTGAGGCCCGGAGCCACGGCTGCCCCTCCCCCGGCGGCGGGGTAAGTGGTCAACCAAAGGGACACGCTCAGCGGCCTTGGAAGCGAACGGCAGGCTCCAGGGTGAGTGGGTGACTGGAGGTTTTTGTATCCAGTTTTCCTTGGATCGTTATCATAAGCGTGGATGTCAGGAAGATCTGCAGCTGTCAGGAGTCATCTGACTCCAGGGAAGAAGAAAAGTCAAGAAGCCAGTCAGCCCTCCTCATCCGTAGGGTTCATCGCTGGCCATCCCCACAGCACTAGCTGCCCCAAGGACACCCACCAGCCGGGGCTGTGCCATCTCAGGGCGGCTGAACCTAGGCCACACTGGCTGCTTGCCCTACACAGCCTCTGTGGGGCCCGCAGGGGTGTGGGGGACAGGATGCTTAACCCGCTGACTGGGCAGAGAACAAAAGCAGCACAGGGCTTGGCGCGTGGAAGCCCTGGCCCTTAGGATGAAGGAAGACCCAGGTTCTCATCTTCTCTTCACTGCTTATTAGGTGTGTGGCCTTGGAGAAATCACTTGGCCCCTTTGACCTTCAGTTTTCTCACTTCTAAAATGGAAATAATAGTGCCCAGGGGACCTGGGTGGCTCAGTCAGTTGACCATCTGACTTGATTTCGGCTCAGGTCATGATCTCAGGGTCCTGAGATCAAGCCCTGCGTTGGGCTCCAAAGTCAGTGGGGAGTCTGCTTGAGATTCTCTCTCTCCCTCTCCTGCTGCCCCTCCCCCCACTCTCTCTCTCAAATAAATAGATCTTTAAAAAATAAAAATAAAGAAATAATAGTGCCCTCTTCACAGCTGTAGAGTGAAGTTAGGCGAGCTAATGCGTGGGAAGGCACATGGGGCCCCCAGCGGCCGTTTGTGGCATTAATCAGCTAGGGTGAGCCATCGTTTGCCTGGGAAACCCTTGCTGGGTTGCACCCACCATCTGCAGGGTAGAATTACCCCGTGGCCTATGAGTAAATCCGTACTGTTTTGCCCAAAGACTTGCCAATGGGACCATCACCTGCCTAAAAGGTCATCCCGCTCTGACCAGGGCCTACAAGTACTATTTCTCCCTGTCTGCAATCCTACAGCCGGGAAAGCTGAGGCCCAGAATGGGGAGTTTCATGGAGGGGAATCGCCGCCCTCCTTCGCGTGAACTCGGGAAAGCACACGGACAGCTCTGGGCCTGCCTTCTGGAAGCCCCGTCCCGGCTGAGGCTGCGGTGCCCTCCCCCAGGGAGTCTGATGCCAACAATCATATTGCTTCTGCTTTAGGAGGAAAACCCCCAGATGCCAATGTGCCTGCCTCATCGGCTGGGGCCGTGTTATCCTCCTGCAGGGATGGGCTCCTGAATGCCAGCTTTGTCTGCCCTGCCTGTTAGTCACTGTGACAAAAGACACCCAGGGAGACTGAAGCCCGCCGTTGGATTCTTTGGCCAGGACGTCATGCCGTGGAGGCCAGGCCGCCGCGAGCAAGCAAAGCCCGGTTCCAGGCCCTCTGCGCTCTCCTGCATGCGCTGGAACCTGCAGAAGGCGCCCGAGGTGGCCCCATTCAACCCCACCCGTGAGCACACACTTTAACCCCCATTTCCTCCTGCCCAGACCCCAGGGCCTGCTCCCTCGTAAGGCCCCTGAGGGCAGGAAACCCGTCTGCCTCCCTCCCGGGTCCCTGCAGGCCCGCAGCGCACACTGATGAGCTTGCTCGCGGGCTTCCCTGGAGCTCTGTATCCCGGGGTTCTCTTTTCCACAGCTGGCCCGGTTTGAGCCCATGTCACTGGAAACGTATCAGTCCTGACATACGCACACCGACATCTGTCAGGAGCCCAGCTTCCCCCGTGGGCAGGACGGGTCACAACAAGCCTGCGCCAGAGCTACGTGATGTCGGGGGGAGGCCTGTCTGTGGCCTCCTCTGCCGAGTTCCTCGTGTCCAGGCCAGGCCAGGGAGCAGCAGGGCAGCCATGATTGCGGCGCGGGGGCACACACGGGCTTGTGAACTTGGGGGCTCAGGATCCTGTCTGAGGGCCTTACCAAGGCCTTCTCTAGTCCCCGTGCTGACCTCTCCGCGGGTTTCCCTGTGCGGGAACAAGGGCAGGTGGGAGCTCTTCACAGGAAAATCTTCACGCTGAAGGGCTCAGTCGATGTCTTGGGAACTTGCCAGGGACTGAAATGCAGCCAGTCTTTCTAAAAGTTCCTCCTGTCCCTCTGAGTATGTGCATGCATACAGCCATACACCCTAACGCTGTGTGAATACACACACTCTCACACACTCTCACACACACACACGCAGGCTTTGGCCAAGTGCGAGGGTCCCCATGTTATGAAGGGAATAAGTAAACAAGCTCAACATTTCTGTTTCCCTCTGAGGCTTGCAAAGAAGGTGTTAAGAGCACAAGATTTAAATCATAAACTTTATTAAAAGCCCAACAGCCCAGTGTGTGACTCTTGCCAACTCGAACAGAGTCTTTGGGGTAAAGCTACACTGAGCTAATCCAGAAGGAATCAAGTGGAGGAAGACAGCGGGTGGGAGGGAGCCAAGGCATCCAACCTACGGAAGGCGGAGTGGGGGCGCTGCCCTCGGATTCAGCCTCCCGGGCCGGCTGAGCCGGGAGGGTGGGGCAGGGGCCCAGGTAAGGCCTTTAAAATATCGAATCTTTTTTTCAACTTTCCTCATACTATTCCCTTAACAAATGGAGCCTCGTTGATACCTGAAGGACTCCTGGCATGTACTTCAGCCAGTCTCAGAACGGCCAGAATTGCCCAGTGAGGAGCGTTTGCGAGCTGAGCAGAGAGGAAGGCCCCAGCCGCTCCGCACCAGGCAACCCGAGGCAGCCTCCCTCCTCCAAAGGGTGGTTGCCTCTTTACCGGGGGGCAGGGACTATGCCCACAAGACAGAGAAAGGTGAACAAGATCGCTGCTTGCAAGGAGTTCTAAATCCAGTTGGTGAGTTCTAAATCCAGTTGGTGACTCAGAACCAAGACACGAGTCAACAGTAGGCGCTGGAATTCAGGACAGGAGCGGAGTGGGGGGACCAAGCAGAGGAGATTTTCTGGGGCAGAGGGAGCCGCTCTTGCCTCCCACCCGACTCTGGCTCCAAGATACCTTCCCAAAATGGCTCTGCCCAACCAGGCACTTCACTAACACTCAGCCCGCTCCTGTCCTCCATCTGTTTCACCTCCTGAGGACATTTTGGCCCCACTACAGTCTCTTGGGGCTTTGTGTCATTGAACTTGAAGAGTCTCATTTCCGCTCCCTGACACAAGCTGGCCAAGGACGAGAGCAGTCTCTGCAGAGCCCTGTGGCCTCTGGGATACGAGCCATCCCATTCCACACGTGACAGAAGCCCTCCAGCCCTGAGCTGGCCCCTGTGGGCTCTCGGACCTGAGGGGGCCGGTGAGGACCCACAGACAACCATGGGGCAGGAGGAAGGGAGGCAGCCTCTGTTAGCGGACACGGGACCGCGCTGGTCTTTTTCCGGCCAGTTAGACTTCACGGGCTGAACGGCTTCAGGAAATCCACCTGTCTTAACGAAGTGGTGGCTTTAGCATAAAGTGTTAAAGATCATCGGGCGCCTGGCTGGCTCAGTTGATAGAGCACAAGACTCTTGATTCTCAGGGTCGTGAGTGTGAGCCCCATGTTGGGTGAGAGGTTAGTATAATAAAATAAAATTTCTTTTTTAAAAAAATCATCAGTGCAGCTTGGGACTGGCCACAGCATTCTTCCAAATCTCCTCCGTGTAATCTCCCGGGAGCACCGAGGGCCTTTGCCCAGAATCTCTGCAACCTTCAAAGATCTGGAGTGTGGGGGCGGGTCTGGCAGGACTTCATCTAATCCCCTTGGAACAATTTCCCACATAGGTGTGTTTGTAGGTGTCTCTGTAAATAGCGATTAAATATTCTTGCCTGGATATCTGTGTCTGCAAACCAGGGCTTCTATTAAATATAATTACTTCCTCCTGGAGTTCTTTGAATTCTCCCTCCTGAGAGACAGAGAGAGGAAGAACGGAGAGGTGTGCGCTTCGAGCCTCGCCTGAGCAGTGAGAGCCCGGAGGCTGCTCACACCGGCTGTGGTGACCGGTTACACTTGCCCTTGACAGCTGGGAGATGCCCACGACCCACAAAGACCAGGCCTGCGGTCCCTTGGCCCTCCTCACCCACACCTGCCACTAAGCCACCCCAAGGGGACAGCTTCTCCACCCCAAACCCGCCCGGCCTTTCCCAGCAGCTGTTCTTTCTCTTCCATTTTCTCCCTTTGCCTAAAAAGATCCCACCATAAAAATAAAAACAAAACAAAACAAGTCGTCTTTTCTTCCTCCATATGTAACAACTGAATCAGGAAACCGCAGGGGCTGCAAAGTGTGCTGGTCCTCGGGCCGAAGGTCGCTATATGCAGGTGCGGACCGCGGACGGGTTCAAGGTCTGCTCGGTCCCCAGCAAGCGTGGGAAGGAATGTGTCCTGCGTCTCTGGGACACACGATCCCAGCTGCTGGCGGCGCGGCCGGGTCGGTGGAGAAAGTCCATCATTTATGTTCCCTGCCTCTCCCCAGCTTTTCCTGGGATGCCTTTTGAGGTTTGCTGGTACGTGTTTGTTTCCACGTTTGCGTCAGTCACTGTTGACTGTGGGTAGCTGTCGTTACCAGGGCAAACCTGGGCCCGGCCAGCTCCCCACGGTGCCTCCGGGACCTCCCAGCCCAGCCCCCGCCTCGGCCTGCCCTTCACGCCTGCTGCTCTCTGTCCACACCACCCACCCCTTGGGTTCACTGTTATTTTCACAGTGGCCCTCTGTGAATTTTAAAAATGAGAATTAGAAGAGTTATTTATACGAATACGTCCACAGGAGGTTATTTATACGAGAACATACAGTGTCCTTGATCATGGGTCCAGCTGCCGAGTTTGGGGGAAGGAAAGGACCCTTTATTAAGTGCTTCTGATGAGTCAGACCCCGAGCCAGCCCTCTCCTCTGTGGCTGGGATCACTGTCCACGTTTCAGGCAGATGTTGAATGCGAACACGGCCCACATCTGTTTTGTCATCCTTGAGCTGAGAAGGTGGCTGGGGCATTCTAGGTGTTCAGGAAAAATGTGTTCCATAAATGAATGGAAAGGAAACAGAGGCTCAGCGCGGGACGCCGCTGGCGCGGAGTCGCCCAGCCTGGTCGTGACCAGATGGAGGGAGCCCGAGGCCTGCCTGGCCCTCAGCCTGGGCTCCCTCCCTCCACCTTCCATGGGTTTCCCTCGGCTTCTCTGGATGGAGCCCCTGGGGCTCTCGCAAAGGCTGGTGTGTGACCCAAACTGCACTGCTTCCTCAAAAAATTAAACAGAGAACTACCATATGATCCCGCAACCCCTCTAACCCCTCTTCTAGGTGTACCCCCCAGAGAATGGAAGGCAGGGTCTCAAAGAGACATTTGTACGCTTGTGTTCACAGCAGCGTTATTCACAACAGTCCAAAGGTGGGAGCAGCCCGAGTGGCCGGCAATGGATGAACGAACACATTAAACAAAATACCCGTCAGTGGAATATTATTCTGCCTTAGAAAGGAAGAAGTTCTTGGGGCACCTGGGTGGTTTGGTTAAGCGTCTGCCTTCGGCTCAGGTCATGGTCCCAGGGTCCTGGGATCGAGCCCCACATCGGGCTCCCTGCCCAGCGGGAAGCCTGCTTCTCCCTCTCCCTCTGCCTGCCGCTCTCCCTGCTTGTGCTCTCTCTCTTTTTCTCTGTCAAATCAATAAATAAAATCTTTAAAAAAGAATTTTAAAAAAACTAGAAAGGAAGAAGTTCCGACACAGGCTACAAAGGGGCTGGACCTGGAAGACATTACGCCAAGTGATTAAGGCAGACGCAAAAGCACAAAAGCGGTGGATCCCTCCTACACGGGGGACCTAGAGTAGGCAGATTCGCAGAGACAGAAAGCGGAGTAGAGGGCAGCAGGGGCTGCAGGGCAGAGGGGGGCTAGCGTTTCACTGGGCGCAGGGTTACCGTTGGGGAGATGAACGGTGTTCTGGAGAGGGATGGGGGGGCACAGCGTGGGTGTACTTAACTGTACACTTACAAATGGTTCAAATGGCCATTTTTATGTGATCTAGATGCTACCACAATAAAAAGTTAATTAAAAATAATAAATACAAGCAGAAAGTAGAGTTTTTCTTGGAAATGAAGAAGTTCTGGGTGGAGACTGTGGTGATGGTTGTGCATAATTACGGTCCTGCTTCGGGCCCCGTGCTGCATACCCACGAACGGTGAAAATGGTGAAGTCTCTGTTATGGGGACGCCTGGGGGGCTCAGTCGGTTAAGGGTCTGCCTTCGGCTCAGGTTATGATCTTGGAGCCCTGGGATCGAGCCCCACATTAGGTTGCCTGCTCAGCGGGGAGTCTGCTTCTCCCTCCACCCCTCCCCCTGCTCATGCTGTCTCTTTCTCTCAAATAAATAAATACACTCTTTTTTTAAAAAATAAAATCAAAGTATATCTGAGGGCTTCGTCCATTTTCTAAATGGGGAATAGGGCACAAAGAGGTTGAGTAAACTACCATTTATTAGATTTGTTCAGTTTAGAGCAGAATGCTCCTGAGGAATTCACTTTATATTAAAGAAAGGCTGCTTTCGATTAAGGGCGTCATGAGAGAGTGGTGGGGGTCGCCCTAATTTCCCCCTTACTGCAGGATCCCCTCTTCCTCTCTAAAGCAGCCAGTTCCATTTTTTAACAGATTTTTATGTTGGAAAACTCTTCCTATGGGTTCATAGATAATGAGAGCTGGAAAGGATCTTAGAAATAATCCTGTCCACTCTCTTCATTTTAAACAGCAGGGGGTCTAGAAATATTAAGCAACATGGTCAAGATCTCACTTTTGGCAGCACCCAGACCCCTGTTCTTGAGCCTGGCCTCCCGCCAGCATGGCACAGAAGACCTCTGAGCTGGGGTGACCCAGCCCCAGCTAAATGGGACACCGGCTAGAATCTTCCTCCTGCTGTAGCCCCAACAACGTGCTCCCCTGCTCAGGGAGCCTCCCTGTCCACAGGAGGTGAGGAGCACGCCTTCCCCAAGGTTAACCCAAGAGCTAGTCGACTAGACGCCAGGCACAGGCTGAGCCTGGGTACCCAGCCCCCAGTCCTCTCTACCTCAACGAGAATAAATCTGTTCGACCAGAAATAGTGAAGATCAATATGATCTGCTGCGACTAGAAGTGGATACCCCACTGGGACCGCCTAGGAAAACCGTGCCTCGCGTGTATGGAAGGAGCCAGTGCCGTGTAGCGGGAACAGCAGAACACCACGAGCAGCTGGCAAACCATGACGTTCACTTAGACGCCAGACTTGCCGGCGACTACAGAGTGTAGACACGAACCCTTGGGGATTAGATGGGGAGTCACTCATTCCCCACTTTAGAGCCAGAACCCGTGTATCTACCGCCTAGCTTTGCCCCAGACGCAATCACCGTATCTGACAAAGATGCTAACACGGTCAGCTTCTGACACGGCTGGAGGAAATGAAGCCAGTAACTTTGAAATAACTCAAAAACAACCTTTCAACCTTGTAAAGGTGTATGGAATAGACTTTCATATGAGTTCTCGTGGTATCTGAGAAACAAGAAGACTTTTAAAATTTACGCTTTGAAACTTTACCTTTGTGTATAGAGAGATATCCCGTATTTTCCCTGACATTTTGGTGTCAGCGCGGGAGGACCACGTGCGCGGACGGACAGGTGCACAGAGCGACAGCACTGGCCTACACCGCCTCACGCTCCCTCCCGCCCCAACAGATGGTTCTCTAAAAAGAAAACAAGTCTCATTTGCGATGATTGTTAACGACTCCAAATTGAGTCCTAGTGTGTAATAATTTCTTTTCAAAATATCCGGAAACAATTTAATAATTTTTCTCTAAATTTTTTGCTGGAGACTAACATTAATCATTAAACATGTGCGTGCGTGTGTGTCTGTCTGTCTGTCTGTGCATTTGAATCCCTAGAGCAGAGAGTGGAAAGCTTTTTTTTTAAGTTTATTTTTATTTATATTCTTGGGACGCCTGAGGCTCAGTTGGTTAAGTGTCTGCCTTCAGCCTAAGTCATGATTCTGGGGTCCTGGGATCGAGCCCTGTGTCAGGCTCCCTGTTTTTCCCTCTCCCTCTGCCCCTCCACTCCTGCTCTCTCTCTTATTTGCACTCGCTCTCTCCCAAATAAATAAATTAAATCTTTGAAAAAACTGTTCTTAAAGCTTATTTATTTGTGTTCTGTACACCCAACATGGGGCTCAAACTCATGACCCCGAGATCAAGGGTTGCATGCTCCACCAACTGAGACTTCTAGGTGCTCCAGCAAACTTTTCCTGAAAGGAGCCGGAGAGTAAATGTTTTAGTCAGTGCTGACTTCCTGGGCAGTCACATAGGACCCTGACTTTAGAGAGGCCACCATACTTGGTTATTATTAATGCTCTGTTGTTGCCATCATGGAATTTTTAATATTTTTTTAACAAGGGGCCCCCCATTTTCATTCGGTACCGCAAATGTTGGAGCCGATCTTGCTCTCAGGCCATACAGTGTCTAATACCACTGTTCAGCCATAGGCAATATGGAAACAAATGCATGTGTTCCAATAAAACTTTATTTGTAGGGGCGCCTGGGTGGCTCAGTTCATTAAGTGTCTGTCTTCGGCCCAGGTCATGATCCCAGCATCCTGGGACCAAGTCCTGCATCGGGCTCCCTGCTCAGCAAGGAGCCTGCTTCTCCCTCTGCCTGCTGCTCCCACCTGCTTGTTCTCTTTCTCTCTGACAAATAAATAAATAAAACCTTAAAAAATAAACAACTTTATTTGTAGACACTGAAATTTGAATTTCATAAAATTTTCACGTCATGAAATATCAGTCTTCAAAAAAATTTTTCTCCAATCATTTAAAAATGTAAAACCCATTCTTAGCTTGCCATGCAAAAATAGATTGTCGTCTGGATTCCGCCCCTGAGGTGTAGTTGGCTGACCCCCAGTCTAGAGAAAAATCTAGGAAGACCATAATTTTCCTCTTGTTGAAATTCTGGATGTTGGTTCGGATTCCTGGGAATTTACACAGGCCTTGCTAATGTGCCGCCATATTGGGCACAGGAATGGGATGTTATCAGTTAAGAGATATGCATGTCTGCACCATGGTAGAGAGGAGGGAAATGGACCTTTTGGCAACACCTTTCCAGGGAATTCGCCTATTCCTTCTGACACCCTGGATCTGGCCCAACCAATGAAAGTAGAAATGGAGATTCAGCCCCACTCCTTTCCCCATCCTCCCCCACCCTCACCCTACAAAGCCACTGAGTTGTGATGTCAGGTCATCTTCCTCTGCTTGACCAGAGAACAGGAGGGACACTAGAGACCTCGGCGTCGACACATGTGCTGAATCCTTCCCGAAGCCTCTTCCATGTGTGTTTCTCCGGGTTCGATGTTGGATGGCAGAGGCCGAGTCTGACCCCAGAGCACTGAGGGTCAGGAACACCCAGAACTTCCCTCTCGAAGGCAACCTGAGCAGACGCCTGCTGCAGCTTACTGGCTCAAGAGCCCTCCGAGAAGCACATGGAGACAGAAAGGACAGGCGGCCTTTCCCACTCACTGTCTTTGACACAAGCTCTCGCGCCAGGCATCTGAGTTTCACAAACGCCCTCCTCCCGTTGGCCTGTCTCCCTTGGAGCCGCGGCGCGGACTGATGTTATGAAAGGCGCTGAGATCAGGCCCACTCAGCAACAGCCCAGCCCTTTCCCCAGCCACTAACTCTTCTTCAGTTACACTTTCTACAGCTCCCTCCTAACGCGCTCATCCGAGAGATGGGTGACCGCCGCTGAGGGCTGGTGTCTGAGTTCATTCCAGACCTACGTCTTGAACGTGAAGGAGCCAAGTCAGCCCCCCAAGGAAGGTTATAATTGCTGAAGGAAATAATCACGAGGCAAGGGGTGGGGGGTGGGTTACGGTGAAGACATTGCACATCTGAGAACTTTGCAGCTTGGACTTCTCCAGGAAAGAAGAGAAGAAGCGAGAATGAGAACGTCATTGGTGGCTGGACCTCAAGCCACCAGCACCCTCAGCAGCGACTGTGTCTGAGGTAGGGTCATCCAAATAGCTGGCCAGAGGCGCAGGCAGGTACCCAGCGGTGGGTGTGAGCAAGCTCTCAGGATGAGTGGCTGTTTTAAAATCCGTTGACAAATCGGGCGAAGGGCTGTTGAGGATACAAAGCGCGCTCAGCTAAGGAACTTACCATCTTGTTAGAAAGGTAAAACGAAGATCTAAGTGGACATTTAATGTCCACATGAGGCCATATGGGAGAAGTTCCCAATTCCCCTGTTCAGGAAGCCTGTGCTGAGTGCCTCTGTGCGCCAGGTAGAGGCCTAGGTTCCTGAGTGTGGGGACAGGCAGAGTGGGCTTGGCGGACAGTGTGGAGCGTGCGGATGGATAGGGTCTAGATGGGCTAAGAACGGTGAAAGGATCTCTGCGAGTAACGATATGTGCAAGTCAGTCTGGGGCCATAAAACATTCCAGCTGGAGGAGACCGTTCCTGTGGATGACAGTGGTAGGAAGCACTGGACATTTTTTTTAAAGTAGGTTCCATGCCCAGCCTGGAGCCCAATATGGAGCTTGAACTCATGACCCTGAGATCAAGACCTGAGCTGAGATCAAAAGTCAGACTCTTAACTGACTGAGCCACCCAGGTGCCCCAGCACCGGACACTTCTGAAGGAGGCAGTTGGTTAGGGCCCCGAGTACCCAAGTACCAAGCCAAGGATTTGGCCCTAGACTTATGCACAGGAGAGTCACGTGCAAAGCGGTGGTCAGAAAGGGTGTAAGCTTTCAGAAGGCAAGGATTTGTTCTGATTAGCTTATATGGATGCCATCAAATGGGATGACCTGAGGAGTGAGCCATTCAATTAACAATGCTTGAAATAAGTTCCCAGAGCTTATTTCTGAGTGGCGGTAATTTGGGCAGGCAAAGCCAAAACTTGACCATGCCTTCCTCCTCACGCACTCAATCTCAAAAGCTCATGTGCACGTTGGCTCCCTAAAGGAGGACAGGCTTTAAAGTCAGGCTGACTTGGTTTGAAACACAATTCCGCCACTTCGGAACTTGGTCTCCTTGTCTATAAAATGGGATCGTAACACGTATTTCTCACGGCATCCTTGTAGAATGCCTGGCTCCAGTCTGGGCAAAGGATAAATGTTCCATAACACTCACTTCCCTTGTCTTCCTTGTCTCTTGAAGAGCTGAGTGCATTTCTTCCCGTCTTTTTTTTTTAATGATTTTTAGAAATTTTTTATTATGTTATGGTAGTCCCCATACAGTACATCCTTAGGTTTTGATGTAGTGTTCCATGATTCATTGTTTGCGTATAACACCCAGTGCTCTGTGCAATATGTGCCCTCCTTAATACCCATCGCCGGCCTATCCCAATCCCCCACCATCCTCCCCTCTGAAGCCCTCAGTTTGTTTCCCTGAGTCCATAGTCTCTCGTGGTTCATTCCCCCTTCTCCTCCCCCCCCCCATTCTTCCCTTCCTTCTCCTACCAATCTCCCTGCTATTTCTTATGTTCCATAAATGAGTGAAACCATATGATAATTGTCTTTCTCTTCTTGACTTATTTCACTTAGCATAATCTCCTCCAGTCCCGTCCATGTTGCTGCACATGTTGGGTAATCGTTCTTTCTGATGGCTGAGTAATATTCCATTGTATATATGGACCACATCTTCTTAATCCAGTCATCTGTTGAAGGGCATCTCGGCTCCTTCCACGATTTAGCTATTGTGGACAATGCTGCTATGAACATTGGGGTGCATATGGCCCTTCTCTTCACTACATCTGTATTTTGGAGGTAAATACCCAGTAGTGCAATGGCTGGGTCATAGGGTAGCTCTATTTTTAACTTTTCGAGGGAATGCAAGTTGGTACAGCCACTTTGTTTTTTTTAACGATTGTAGATTAACAGGAAGTTACAAAAGTAGTACAGAGAGGTCCCCTGTGCTCTTCACCTAGTTTCTGCCGATGGCCGCATCTTCCCTAATAATATCAAAACCAGGAAACTGACACGGTGTAAGCTGTAGCCCTTACTCAGAGCTCACCAGGCTGTGCATTTGCATGTGTGTGTTTCTAGGCAAAGTTACCACGTGCTGATTCTTGTCAGTCAAGATGCAGAATTGCTCCATCGCCACTCCTTTATGGTATTCTAAATACTCCATCCTCCTCCCACCCACCTCCTCCTTAACCCTGACACCACTAACACATTCCCACTTTTATAATTTTGTCAGTTCGAGACTTTTATATCAATGGAATCGTGCAGTAGGTAACCTTTTGAGTCTGGCATTTCTCGGCATAACGCCTCTGCGATCCGTCCGAATCGCTGTGCGTGTCGGCGTATTCCGTGGCGTGGACACACCACAGTTTGGGTCAACAGTCACCTACTGAAGGACATCTGGACTGTTTCCAAGTTAAGGCTCCTACCCACAGAGTTGCTGTGAATTTCACAGATTTCGTGTGAGCGTCAGTTTTTGTTTCTCTGGGGTAAGCGTGCAATCACTGCACTGTATGGTCAGTGGAGGCTTCGTTTTTTTTTAAGAAACTTCCAACCCGCTTTCCAGAGCGGCTGTACCATTTTATATATTCACTGGCAACATATGAGAGATCCATTTTCTCCATAGGCTGCCAGCATTTGGTGTTGTCACGTGTTTGTATTGTAGCTGTTCATTAATACATGTGTCGGGATCGCTCATGGTGGCTTTAATTTGCATTTCCCTAATAGTTAATGAGAAACACTTTCATTTTGTATAAAGTGTGAGATTTAGTTGAGGTCCATATTTTTAATCTACAGATGTCCAATAGCTCCAGCACTGCCCATCTGTCGAAAGTAGGGTCTTCCTCCATAGGATTGCTGTTGTATCTTTACCGAAAGTCAGTTGGACACATTCGCATAGGTCTTTCGGTTTCTGAGTTCTGCGCTCTGCTCCATTGATCTGTCTGTCCTTCCACTGAGGCCATATTGTCTCGATTTCTCCAACTATGTAGTAAGTTTTCACGTCAAGTAGAGTAACTCCTCCCATTTTATTCTTCCAAATGGGGTGGATTTTAAGACAATATTCATTCAACCAGATTTCATATTATAAACAGGAAATTTCAACATAAATTGGGTGAATTGAAAATTTTTTTTAGGAACCTGTTAAAAGGTGTAGTTTTTTTCCACAAAATAAATGAGTTAACTCATTCTCTCTCTCTTTTTTCTGTTTGTTTTTCTTATTATGGTCAAATATACACAACATAAAATTTATCATTTTAACCACTCTTAAGCGTACAATTCAGTGCCGTTAAATATAATCACATTGTCATGCAACCATCCATCTCCAAAACTTTTTCATCATCCCCAACCGAAATTCCATGCCCATCAAATAATTAAAAACCCACTCTCTCTCCCTGCAAGCCTCTGGCAACCACAAGTCTACTTTCTGTCTTTATGAGTTTAACTAGGTACTTCCTGTAAATGGAATTATACAATATCTGTCCTTTCGTGTCTGGCTTATTTCACTTAGCATCATGCCTTCAAGTGTCATCCATATTGTAGCACGTGTCAGAATTTCCTTCCTTCTTAAGACTGAATAGTGTTCTGGGGTGCCTCGGTAGTTCAGTTGGTTAAATGTCTGACTCTTGGTTTTGGCTCAGGTCACCGTCTCAGAGTCGTGAGATCAAGACCCATGTTGGCCTCTGCACTGGGCATGGAGCCTGTTTAAGATTCTCTCTCTCCCTCTCCCTCTCCCTCTGCCCCTCCACCCACTCGCCTGTGTGCTCTCTCTCCCTCTCTCTCTCTCTCTCTCTCTCTAAAATAAATAAATAAATCTTTAAAAAAAGAAGACCGGATAACGTTCCGTTGTTTACCCATTCATCAGTCAATGGACATTTACGTTGTTCGCACCTTTTGGCTATTGTGAGTAATGCTGCTATTAACATCCATGTACAGATATGCCTTCTAGTCTCTGCTTTCAATACCTTCCAGCATATACCTACAAGGGGGTCATTCTCTCTTATGCCAGACTTGGGACTTGTTCAAACATCTGCTTCCTTCTCTTTTGTCAAGACCCCAGGGGCCATCAGCAAGTGGGTCCATTGGGCCACTAGGGGGAGCTCCCCACCCTGGGATTCGGTGGGGTCCCTGCTTTCTCAGCAGCTTGGTGGAGGTGAGAAGACACACTGAGACCACAATGAAGGAAAGGACAGCCCTCCCGGGCTCTCAGAGGCCATTTCTCATGGGTTTGACCCAGTTGTAGCCTGAGCAGACGTGGGGGGGCGTTGCGCCCTGGTGTTCTAAGCACACCCTCAAACTTGCTTTATTAAAAGCAACAGATCTGTGCCCCCAGGCATGAGAGATTGAGGAATCAAAGAACTGGCCTTTCCTCAATTCTTAGTTTGGGGAAAATTGGTTTCCTGTCTTATTGTGAATTTGAACAGATTGTATATAAACATTACTTTATTTTCCACATTTTTCTCAAGTTCTCCTGCCCCACTTCTCCTCTCCCACTGTTCATAGAATTAGGGCCCGAGGAGATGTCCTGCCCCTGAGTGACGAAGGCACTGGAAATAGAGGGCTACCTCGTGGTCAGTCTGGGGTGATCTTGGGCAGAAGCTTTAACCTAAACAGTAGCAACCGTCCTCCCTGTTCTCTCTCCCCACAGGCTCTTCCACGACTGGTGTGCAGTTGAGCCCAATGCCTGCTAGCTGCGGATTTGTGGGTAGGTAACTTGACCTCTCAGTTTTCTCATCTGTAAGATGGGATGATAATAGCGCCAACCTCATAGTGTTGTGAGGATTAGATCCCTCAGCCCACTGTAAGCACTCAGTTAGACCTGGTTATTATTGTTGTTGTCCTGATGTTATTATAATTCTCCTGCAGAAGTGAGTCCTGGACTAAGGCGGGCGTCCCTCCGCATACTTTCTCCCACTGCAGGCTGAGAGAATATACATAAAAATGAATAGTTAGGGCACCTGGGTGGCTCAGGTGGTTAAGCGTCTGCCTTTGGCTCAGGTCATGATCCCAGAGTCCTGGGATCGAGTCCCACATTGGGCTCCCTGCTCAGCGACAAGTCTGCATCTCCCTCTGCCCTTCACCCTGCTCGTGCTTTCTCTCACTCTCTCGCTCTCAAATAAATAAAATCTTCAAAACTAAAGATAAAAAAATAAAAATAAATAAAATAAATAAAAAAGAACACCTGTATATATGGTGACTCCCTCGTTAGCAGCCATGGAAGCTCTCCTGGTCCAAAAGCTTTTCCCGGGGACTGAGCTCAGGAATCTATGCTACTGAGACTGTGTTTCTAAGGCGGGGTTCTGCTGGAGAGGGCCTTCCCTCCCCAACCCACCGGACCATCAACCCCACCCCAACCACCGTGCCTGGGCCGCTGCAGTGGAACCGGAGAGGAGGAGCCTGCTGGGCCTGGTCCCGGAGAAGACGGACCGCTCCTCTAGTCAGAAACAAGGACCAAATGGACTTACTTCCACCTCGTTCCTTCTGATTCTCTCGGCCGCCCTCTGGAGCCGAGCAGGGGTCAGGTGGGAGTCCCAGAAACAGCCCCGGGTTAAGTGGTTCCCCTTGTCGCTGCGACCTGAGTGATGAGGAGTTAGCTGACAGGAGGGGTCGGCGCCCTGGGGCCGCTCCCATCTCATCCTGGGGCTCCGGGAGCCAAGTTTGCATCTGTGGGGTCAGCGGCCCCTAACACCCTTTATTGCTACCAGTCGGCCACCCCTCCCTGCCCCCACTGAGACTGGAAATCAAGTGGCAGGGGGGTTCTGTGGGACTCGGCCTGGGGGCTGGGGTGTGAGTGGGGTGTCGTGCTGCTCGGGTAGGAGAAGACCCCCCGTCTCCGGCATGACCTACATCGGGAGTGCCTGCGTGGCCGCACAGGCAGCACAGGTTCCGGAGTCCAGTCGGCAGCAGGGAGTCCCCGCGGGCCTGGGGCAGCTGAGCAAGGGCCTGGGGTCACCCCCCTCCCTCACTAGGTGTGACTCTGTTCCCGCCTGCCGTCTTTGGGCCTGAGAAGACAAGGCTGAGATCACACTGTTTCAAACAGGGGTGAACACTCCAGAGGGGCCCCTCAGGCCCTGACATCTGCTGGCGATGGTGACTCTGAGGCGGGGCCCAGTCCTCACCGCACGCCCGCCGGCTCCCCTCTCTTGTGCCCTCTCAGGACACCCTGTGCCCAAGTGCTGCCGGCTCCTGGCAGCTCGTCGACAGCAGCTCCCCAGAGAAGAAACTCCCCTCCTCTCCCCATCCTGGCCCAACTGCCAAGCTGCCTGGTTCGTCCCTCTTTCCCACCGCATGAAAGGCACACTGGCCTGGCTTGGACTGAAGTCAATATTCATGTGCTTGGTGTTGGGAGCAAATGAGCATCCTGTGTCTGTCTAGGTCACTGTCATCAGCCATCAGGGCAAGCAGGGCCAGACTGAGGACTCTCTAAGGGCAAAGGGAGAAGGTCTTAAAATATTGATTGTGACCAGATTTGTCCCAATCCTTTAATTGGTAGAACGAAGGCGTCTCTGAAGCCCGCGCTGAAACCCTTCCCGGGGAGGGGAAGCCCTGAGGACTGCAGATTGCCTGGCGTAGGTCTCACTGACCTGCGCCTTCCCTGTCAGCTTCTGGAGACCCTGTCCCTGTAACCTACTGCAGAGCCAGATGGACATTTAAATCAAGGAAGCCAAGCAAGCAGCTGCGGGCTGCCTGCCACTGGCTGGGGTGGGGGAAGCCCTGATCGGGGCGCCTTAGGGAGCGGACGGAGGCAGGCAGCTGCCTGGGTGGTCAGACCCAAAGGCACTGGGGAGGCTCCCCATGGGCGCGGCCACCTCCCCTGGGGCCCCGGGCCCTGAAAAATCTCCTGCACTTGAGGCCTCCGTGCCTGAAATTCCACCACCTGGAATCATCGCTGGGGACCTGGTAACTCTTCTGTTTCCAGAATTTCCTGCTTAAAGCCCACCACACCTGGCAGCCCAAGCACGAGATAAGAGGGTGGGGATACAGGTATGCTTACCAGGCTACAGGAAAGGCAAAAAGGAAATCAAAAGGGGAGGTAAGAGGCCGGGCATGAAACAGGACCACAGCACTCCGCGTGACGGTGAGGTCACTCGCTAGCGCTTCCCCTCCCCGGGCTTGTCGCCTCTTGCCCTGTTCTCTCCTTATCTGTTTCCCTCCTACCTCCTCGGGCTTGGGAAAAGCAAGTCAGCTCCTCCAGCACACTACTAAGCCTGTAAAACCAATGGTATTTATCTGTCCGTTCCTCTCCTAGATTCAAAGGTGTTCAAGGCCCATTTCCGAAACTTGGCAGGAAAGGAAGTTTTGACTGCAATTTTCAGTCTCTGCTGATCTCTTGATCTCGGTGTCTTTATGGCGATGCATGAAGTCTCGAGAAGGACTTCTAGAACAGGAGAAACGGTCAAGGCTAATTCACAACGGAGCTGATGGCTATTTTGTAGAAGTCATTTTTATTGATCAACCTAGTTAAGAACCTAAAGGATTAACGCAGGATGCTCTGGTTAGTTTGGCGGTCGGACCCAGAGGCCTGCACAACTACATAGTGAGAAACAGACAACAACGGAGGGGGTTGAGCCAAATGCTTTATTATTATTTTTTTAAATTTATTTATTTGAGAGAGAGAGAACACGAGCTGGGGGAGGGGCAGAGGGAGATGGAGAAGCAGACACCCCGCTGAGCGGGGAGCCCAACTCGGGGCTGGATCCCAGGACCTTGAGACCATGACCTGAGCCGAAAGCAGATGCTTAACTGACTGAGCCACCCAGGCACCAGAGCCAAATGCTTTCAAGTTAACATTCTGAACATTAACAATTGTCCATCACAGTGATACATTTTCACGTGTCACTGTTTGCCTCCTGTGGTACAACCACGTTTCCTCGAGCCAAACACACACTTCACATAGGAAACTGCCTCGCAAAGCATCCCAGCCTGTAGAGTGGAATTCGGGAGTTTATAAATGCTTTTGATGATAATTATAGGTCAGGAGACAAACTGTTACTTACCTTGAGATGTTTGGATTACCTGTGGATTTCCTTTATCATCCTTATTAGTACCATTTAGCAAAAGTTAACTCAAACACGGTGGCGATGGCCGCATCTGGAATCCAGTCTCACTCAGGCTGAGCGCACCCCACCTAGACCTTGCCAGGGCCGACGCAGGAAGGAACCGGGCTGGTGGAAAACCAGGTGGATTGGCGCTCTACCGCACCCCCTTCCCTTCCACCTCCACTGCAGTGTGGCCTGAGACAACTGAACTGGTAATTTCCTGGGGCTCAAGGGTGGCCACAGCCCTCCCGGCTTTACACTGGCACATTGCAGCAAGCACCTCTCCACTCCCTGGGCGGCTGGCTGGGTGCGACCCTGTGACTGAGTCTCACACAAGCTCAGGGGCAGAATCACCTGTGGGGCCTTCAGAGTTACAGACTGCAGCCACACGTGCTTAGACAGCCTGACGTGCAGCCTGGGAATCTGTTTCTAACATTCATTCTTTGCTGGGGAATTCTGATAAACCAGCGGTTCAACCCATCAGTGCCCTGGGAAGCCTCCCAGGGAGCTGCTTCAGAGCCAATGGCCTTGGGACAGCCTCTGCTCACAGGCATAGGTGTCTCTCCTGCTTGGGGCCACTTCAGGGCTCCTTGCTGCAAACGCAGCCTGCTTTCTTCCTCCCTTGTGCTCTGGGTCCTGTCTTTCCTGGCGTCCTCACAGCCTCCCAGAGAGGAAGGAAGAAGGGGCCCCTCATGCTCTGGAATGCTACCCCCCAGCTGAGCTCCTCGCCTCCCTCCTCGCGGGGAGCCAGATCTTGCTCCAGCGCTGGCCCCTCCCTTTCTAACAGCAGAGATGCTCCATCCTCCCCACTTTTCTTCCCTCTGCTTTCAAGCATGTCCGGGGCTCCCTTATGGTGAAAACCGCATCACTTCACCCCGCGGCCCCTTGCCGCACCGTCGGGGCCCTCCCCTGCCCTCCCTAGCTAAACTTGTGGGGTATCCGCACTTATGTGCGAGTTCCCGGCCATCTCCTGAGCCTTGACCCTCATGGCCGCTCTGTTTACCAGCTCCCCTCGCGGCAGCAGCGACGCATCTCCAGCCACCCTGACCTTTAACCCTCCTCCCGGTTCTCTGTTCTGGCTGTCAACACTGGCTGTCCCTATTGGCACTCCGAACAAAATGGTGCAGTCAAATTCATTGTCTCCCACCCACGCTTCCATCTTTCTCGATTTCCCCTTTGACTCAACCATAGATTCATTTAGTTCTGGAAGAAATCCTAGCGATTATTTAGCAAGACCCACGCTCTTTACAGGTGAGGACACTGAGGTCCAGAGGGAGGAGGCGAATCGCTGGGGTTAAAGGAGCCCCTCGAGGAAGGGAGGCGGGACAGCCGGGGCCTCCACCCGCAGTCCTGAGGGATGGCACCCGCAGTCCTGAGGGATGGCCGTAGCTGCCAGGGCTTCGGCCCCGGGGGGGTCTGCCAAGGGCATCGTCCTTTGGTTGGTTTCCTTTTGCCTGCACCCTGGCCCCACCACGAAAGCAGAGCTCCTTGAGGGCGGGTGCCCTGTCCCCCTTCCCTCGGTAGGTGTCTCAGCACAGAATATGAGAACGGACTTGAGTCAGAGCCGAGAAGGGGAGACACAGGATGCACGTGCGGGCTAGACTCTCCAAAGGGAGAATAGCATTTCATGTCGATTACAGTTCCAAACAGGGCCTCAAACTTTGGTCAAGTAGAGGCGGCGCGGCTTATTAACAGGACTGTGTTCGTTAGCATTGCCGATTTTCTCTTTGTTTTTGTATTAAAGCTTTTATTTTTAAGTAATCACTACATGGGGCTCGAACTCAACAGCCTGAAGATCAAGAATCACACACTCTACCTACCGTGCCAGCCTGATTGTCTCTTTATGGGACCCTGACAGGTGGCACCCGCTTGAAACTCTTGCCTCCCCAGTCAGCTGGGGCTCCGGGTTTGGCCAGTTCTTGGTGACACCTCCACCTGTTTCATTCTAGATATTTGTAGAGCAGTTCATTCAAGGGATGATATAAGACTCTGTGTGTCTTCTCTCTCTCTTTTTTTTAAGATTTTATTTATTTATTTGACAGAGAGAGAGACAGCCAGCGAGAGAAGGAACACAAGCAGGGGGAGTGGGAGAGGGAGAAACAGGCTTCCCGCTGAGCAGGGAGCCAGATGGGGGCTCCATCCCAGGACCCTGGGATCATGACCTGAGCCGAAGGCAGACGCTTAACCGACGGAGCCACCCATGCTCCCCTCTGTTTGTCTTCTCTTGGGAGAAAAAACAAATGGGGATTAAAATCCAGGAGTTCAAGAACTACGAGCAACATTAGACTGTCCAAATGAAAAATCAGGTCATGTCTACTTAATAGTAGTAATACTATTATTAATATTTATTGACTGTATACCACATAAGACATGGTTCTTGGTTTTTTATCTGTATTATTCAGTTTAGGTCTCACATTCCCATAAGGTAGACAGTCTTGCCACTGCTCCCTTTCCGATGAGGACACTGAGGCTTCGAGCCCAAGACCCAAGACCCAAGATCACACAGGTAGTGAGTCCGGTAGAGATTTCCCGGTGTGGGCCAACTCGGAGCCATCTGCTCGGTAGCCATGCTGGATCCCCTCCCTGAGGGACGCTCACCTCTCTTTTGGGGAGAACTCTCCAAGTGTGGTGAGTGGGACTCTCCTCATTTGATGGCTCTCTGTTAACATAAAAATGAAAAGGCCATTTGTAAACTGGTAAGTTCTCGGCACATAACAGGTGTTAAGACTATCGAAACTTTCACCCCTCTTCTGGTTTTATATAAATGCCTTCAGCTGTTGGCCTCTCCTGTGCGCTTTCTCCCCTACGAGCAAAAGGCAGAGCCAGAGTCAAACTCCCAAGAGCAGAGTTTTCTTCTCACCAAGCCTGCTGCCTGCAGCTCTTAGAATTTTCCTTGACCCAGATGTCCCAAATTGTCTTGTGAATCTATGGGGGTCATCTATGGATGATGTCCGGATACTTGGGTCAGAATCTACCAGTTTTTTAAGCCCTTGTTCTTGGGAAAACATCCAGACAGCAAGTACAAAAGGAGCCCTGAAGAGCCCAGACAGCAGAAGTAAACCAGCTGCAAAGCGGCTGTCAGGATAGAAGGCCACACTAGCTGTGCCTCTCCGATTGTTTGGGGCTTCGGGGCTCATCAGGCTGGTTCCCCCAAGAAATTTTCCGTGCATCCCAAATAAATGCTTTGAAAGAAGCCAGCGGAGTGGGCTGGGGCGGAATGGGAGAACTGGCCGGCAACCGGGGCTGCCACCAGGAGCAGCAGCACGACCCGAAGGCCTTCGTGCTGGGGCTGGGACAGGTAAGGGGACAATTGCCCTAAGAAGGCACAGTCCAAGGGCCAGAGGTCAGCCCTAGATCTGCCCCCATAGGAAAGTCACAGAGCGCTAAGGACACAGAGGAGGCTGGCTCCTCTCTCTTTCCGGCAAGGTTTTATGAGCTGATCTGGCTCCGAAGAGACCTCTGGGGGTGGTTGGTGGCCTGTGAGGTCAGGGCCAGGATGGGGGGACCGTGTCTCCAACAAATGGAGCAGGAATCAGTACACGTTTTCATAGGCCCAAATATTTGTTTTTTCTTTTCTTTGTTTAAACCACAAATGCTAAGTCAGGATATGTTTTATTCAGGGGGCGAAGGCGAGAGACCCCGCCCAGCAATCACAGACAAAACATGGGTGAGATCCGCCACATTCCCATCAGGGCTTGCCTCCAGGGCTGGCTCTAGACTCCCCAGCAGCTCGCTGACTCAAGCGATGGGGTGCTCACCACTTCCCTTGGGAATCTGGCCCAGGACTCTGCCCGCTCCTCATTCGAATGTTTTCCCAGTTACTGGGCCACAAGCTCCTTTCCTGGGGGCACTGCAGCTTTCCTCTGCGGGCCACAAGTTTTGACTCATCCTGGACAGAGACTGTGGCAGGATGGGAATGATTACGTGCAGACATTCAGCTGGGGGTGCTGTCCTTTGTCACCTGCTCCCCTCCTGGGTCGTCAGCAGGACACCAAGCAAAGATGTCCCTTCTTGTGCTCATTCTAGGCCCCAAATGAGAAGTATCTCCCCTGACCCCACCCCACTCCTTTAGACTTGAAACTTCCTGAGCTGGGAACCAGTCTCAGTCATCTCTGTATGTTGAGGGCTCAATAAACGGTTGTGTGATGTAGACCCCCCCAAATCCCCCAGGTTGCATTCCAGAATGATAAGGGCCTCCTGGACAAGGCTTTCCCTTGACCTCCCACAAAGACCCTAACCCCAGGACTGATGCTTCTTCTGAGGAGGAGAGGAACTGAGCCTATTTGTAATTTGACAAAATGGATTCAAAGCTTTTATGGCTGCTTTAGACCAACTCTGCCCCCTGTCCCATCTGTCCCCAAAGATAAAGCCTTGAACTAGCTCCCGTTGGTGAGGCAGCCCCCCCCCCCACGGCAATTTTAGGCCATTCATTTAAGGTTGCTGGACCTGGTCTCATAAACCCCATTCACCGTGAGGTGAGAAAAGTCGTGGAGAACCTCCGGCCCAAGGCAGCACAATTCCAAGCAAGCCTTTCCCTCGAATTAGTCAGGTATTTGCTAAAACAGCTCTTACTTTCCTTATTGTAAAAGCCAGAGGACAAGAGCTCTTTATTGCCAAGCCAATGTAGTGGGTTCCTGGTCCCTCACTCCGTCACACTCCCTGTGGCCCCTTGCCCCACTGAAACGGGAAGGCTGTCACCTTGTTTGGTTACTAATTAAGAAAAGGCAAAGCCTTCGATTATTACCATTGTTTTGTTTTGTTTCCTCACTGTACTGCATTCAAAGGCAATTTCTTTAGCAGGGTGACCTCCTACTCAGTCAGGGAAGAGAGGGGGTTTCAGAATGTAAAAGAAAAGCCATTTGGAGGGCATGCTCGAACCTTGGGGGTTGCTGTTGGCTGGTGCCAGTTTACTAGGGTCTGGAACAGGGTCCAGCAGCTGGAGCTTGAGCTCCTGTCTCCTGTGAAGCCTTGGAACTCCCTGGACAAGTCACCCAGGGGTGCTATGAACTAACTTACCAACAGGACTTAAACATCAGTCCCGCCTCAGACTAAAAACTGGGCTCTAGGGACTTTTCAGACAACTAATTCTCTTTAGTAACTATGGACTGGTAGTGCCAATTTTCTGTGCCTCAGTTTCTCCATAAAAAGGCAGGCCAGTATTTCAGCCCCAGAGCTGTTGCACCAGCGATCAGAGGATGCATTTCCCATTAGGAAACATTTCACTTGGTGAGCCCCGTCCTCCACCAGATTTCCTTATCCCGGAGATCTCTGCTGGTGCTGCAGGAGAGGGGTGGGGTCCAGGACCAGGAAGGGATAACTTGGGTTTGTAAAGCGGAAATAACAGATCACTCTACTTCTTTGGAGGTATTCAAAGGAGGAGGAACGCGTGCGAATGGCTGAGGTAAATGGAAGAGCTGTTGCTGTGACCCTTTGGGCTCTCAGAACCTCCAGCCCCGCAGCGTCCCGAGTTCGGGGCTCCTGGCAGGAGGGCTGGGTGCCCCAAGGGGCTCTGGATGGGGTGAGTCCCGCAGGTCCTCTCGGACGACCAGGTCGAGTTCCGGGACAAGGAGGTGGCGGAGGAAGGGGGCGGGCGGCGGGCCTCGGGGGCGGGGGCCCCCCACTGGCACCCCCGCGTCGAGGCCGGGGCCGTTCTGCCGAGGGGCCGCGGGGCCGGGCGAGCGCGCCCGGGCGGCGGGAGGCAGGTGCGGAGGTCACGGTCCCAGCGCCTGGGAGGAGCCCTGGGGAGGGGTGTCTCGGGCTCGGCCGGTGGGAAGGAGAGAGCCGGGGGCCGGCGCGGCTGCCGGGGGGCGGGGAGGAGGCGCGGGAGGAGGGGCGGAGGCGGCGGAGCCCCCGGGATCCACTCGCCCAGCGCCGGCCCCTGCACTCGGAGCCGCGGCCGCCACCCGCCCCGCAGCCAACTTGGGGCCGAAACTTCTTGAGGTCCTGCGCTCCGGAGGAGAGCGCTCAGCCCTGCGACGACCGACGGCGGCGGCCCGAGCCCGGCGCCCAGGGCCCAGGGCCTCCCTCCGCCTCGGCCGCGGGCTCCGCTCCCCGACTACCCCCGCCCGCTGAGCTCGGGGGTCCCGGGCGCCAAGCAGGGAGTCCCCCCCGCCCCGGCCCTGCCGGCGACAGCAGGGTGCGCGGACTCCGAGATCCAGGACCGCTCGGGGAGGAGGGCCGTTCCGCAGGGCCCGCGGAGGCTGCCCCTGCATCTGGGGGACCGAGCAGACGCGCCGGCGGGACCCCCGGAGAGGAGCGCGCCGGTCCGCGCCGCCAGCCCCGCGCCGGGCGGCGGATGAAGAGCCCAGTGCGGCGGCCCGAGCGGCCCGCTCGCTGAGAGGGGCAGGCAGCGTCTGGCCCGGGCGCCCCCGGCGGGGCAGGGCCCCCCGACCGCGCGCCGCCGCGCCCGGCCGACCCAGTGCAGCCGGGCGCTGGAAGAGCCGGGCCGAGCGGAGCGGCGAGCCGGAGCCCGCGGGCCTGCCGGGCGGCGGGACATGCAGGTAAGCGCCCGACTGCCAGCTGTGGGAAAGGGAGGCGGCGGGCCTCCGCCGCCGCCCCCGGCCCTCTTCCCTCGGCCCTCGCCGCCCGGGAGGCGTTCCCGTCCCGGGTTCGGCGGCCAAAACTTCCCGGAGCGCCCCAGCTTCGCGGCCCCCCGGCGCCCGGCGGCGCGCAGCTCGCAGCAGCGGGGAGGGCCGAGGGGCGGCGCGGCGGCTCCGGGGAGCGGGGCCCTGCGCTCGGCGGGTGACCGCGCGGTGCTCGGCCCGAGCGGGCGGCCGCGGGTCAGGTGGGGGGCAGGGAGCGCCGAGGGAAGCGCAGTCCTCCGCCCGCGGCCGCGAACAAAGCTGGGGCGGTGGGCTCTCGGCGCGCGGCTGCCTGCAGCGAGCGAGCGGGGCTGGGCGCCCGGGGCGCGCTCCCGGCCGCCGGCAGGTAGGCGAGGGCTTGCTCGCCCTCCCCCTGCAGCCCGGGCGTTCGCGGCTCCGCGTCCCCAGGGGAGGGCGGCCGGGGAGGGGGCCAGGCTTGCGCCGGGACCGGTGCGAGCCCCTCGGTGCTTCTTGCTCACTTTCCCGGGCTTGGTCGGCCCAGCTGGACTCCTGTGCTAGAGATCTGCGCCCCGCATCAGCAGACTGGAGCGAGGACTGCATCTGGATGATTTTAACCCCCACGAGCAGGGTTAGTTTGGTGCCTGCATTGCTGCCTAAGCCTCAGAGCAAGTAAAGCCCTGAATGGAACTGCTACCTTTCTGTTTTCTTTCGTTGCTTTTCCGCTCCTCTGCCTCGTCCATCCTCGTGGAGCCTCCGTGGCTATTTGGCCATGCACTCTAGTCAGAGCCAAATGTCCTAGATATTTCCATCCTACAGATCATTGTGAGAGATGATTCAGTGTGCCTGGAGCATGATTGCTTCCGTTTTGCAAGAGGGAAACTGAGGTGGCTGAGGCGGGGGTTGGTGACCCAGCTGTAGAGGGAAGCATCTGCTGGCCACTCTGCCCAGCCCCTCCTTCACTGCTTTGGCCACCTGACCCCATTGGCAACAGCTTTCAGTTAATACTACCCTGGGCAGAGTTTCAGCCTGGGTCCTGGAGGAGAAAGGCTCACGTTTCCCATCCTCTGAAGTGCTACAGTCACCCGGAAAGGTGCCCACTTGACAGACAAGGCTGTGATGGGACATCTGTGCCATACCGTCGATGCGGGTGCAGAAAACTCGGGGTCAGTGGGGCAGGGCCCAGTACCAGCACGGATGCACACACATGGGTGGAACCTTAGGGTGACTCCTTCCGTGGCTGGCCCCTAAGGCATCAGAGGGCCCTGGGAGCAGCGGGAACACCCTCAGAAAGGCCTGGGGACCCTTTCCTGGACCCAGCCACTCCTGCTACTGTCTGATTCACATGTGGGCTTGACTTATCAAAGGCATGGATGAGTGGATGCCAGGCCCTGAGCTTGTGCCCACACGCCTGTCCAGGCTCACACACAAGTCCTGGCAAACATACCGACCTATGAAAGGCTGAGTGGTGGTTTTCCTCCATTTCAAAATAGTGTCTGTTCTCTCTTTGACACAGAAGATTTGTGGTTATAAATAGCGAGAAGGAGGTGTGTCTCCTGGGAAGGGAAGGCAATGCTGAGATCCTCTTCTGCACAGTTGTAAGGAGTGATGTAGCTGGGCTCTTCATGGTGATGCCAAGTCCATGAGCCCAAGGGAAGAGGCAGACTTAACACTAGGTCTCCGCACTAAAATGTGTGGGTGGAGCTGACACCAGGGCAGGAGCTGAATAGAGTAAAAGGACCTAAAGAGACGCCTTGTGCATAAATACCTAAGGGCAGCCACAGCTCCCTTCCCTTTCCTAAAGAAAATCAGACTGAGGGTGTGCAGAGCACTGAGGGCGGGGCGGTGGGGGGGGTTCTGACTGCCAGGGGAGCAGGAGCCAGCCTTGGAGGAGCTGGCTGGCCGTCTTCCATCCGTGGATTTGCTACTTTCCCAGGCTCTGGTTTCTTATATATTTGAGTATGACTATATGAGCGAGGGCGTGTGTGTGTGTTAGGGGTTTGCTCAGCGTGCCCGAAACCAGTCTCCTCTTTAGTCCATTTGGCGGTTGTAATACCTTGAAGGGTGTCTTACTGACTTGAAAAAACTGTTTCCTACATTTTTTTCTATCCCCAGAGCATAAGTGAAAGGGCTGTTGCCAAATTGCTGGGCGCCATATGCTGTGAAAAGCAGAAATCTGGGGTTGTTATTCACCTGCGTATTTCCCGCCTCCCCCCACCCCTTACTCTAGCGGCAGCTGGAAGATTTTGTTGTTCGCTCTTCCTCAGGAAGGGCAGAGGACTAATTCTAATTTTTGCTTCTAGGATGGTCGTGCTGGTTTCTGGACTGCCCCGCCCGGCCTCTCCAGCAGGGGAGGACGTTTCTATATGAGGTGATAGCCCTTGCCCTCTCTGAAGTAACAACCAACACGTCCCCAAAAGCGCTCCTGTTCGCTTCTGCGTTTGTTCCCTCCAGCTCCTTTTCAGACTGTCATTTAACTCCTTAGGCTTCTACACAGCTCTTCCCTCAGACGCCACCTTTGCTCCGGCCCCACACCTGAACACGGCCCTCCGCTGTGGGGGCGGCAGCGTGCCTCAGGCCGCTCGAGACTCAGGACAGCACCGACAGAAAGAGGCCCTAGCGGGGAGAGAACGTGGGGGCTCCCCCAGCCTCGTCTGGACATCCTTGGCTGGTTTCTACTGAGCATCTTCAAACTGTGCCAGAGTCCAGAAGAATCCAGCAGAGGGGATGGGAATAGAGCCTCTGACAGAGATGAGAAGACTGATAGTTTCCAATCTGAGCCACCTTTTAAAGTAAAAATCACCTTCTACCCAACTCGGAGGAGCAGCGTGACCCCCGTGTTGGCGGAGGAGCCCTGTGAGCGGGCCTGCTGCACCCTCCCTGCAGTGAGAGGCGCCCCAACTCCGCGGGGCAGGTGACTGCTCTGCCCTTACCAGCCCTCTCCCCCGGCAGAGGCCCTGTTTACCTGGCTAAATTTAAACCTCCACCCCCTCCACCCCAGTTCGACCCACTGGCCGGCGGTCTGGCCACTGGGCCGGCTGCCCCTGCAGCATTTCCTGACTTCTTTGCCCCTGTGGTTGCAGTCGTGTCTTTTTGTACTGCATGAATCCGCTTCTAGACTTTCCAAAGTTGGTCTCTCTCCTCCCTGCTTCTCCACCCATGTGGCTTTCTTCCCAACTCTTTTCCTTCTGGGTGACTTGGAACCTGGTTTGGTACTTGGGGGAGACCCTCGAAGTGCCATGCACGGAGGTTTCAGGACCCCTAGACTCAGGCTGCCACCAAAGGTCCCCAGGGCCCGTGCTGACTGGTCACTACCCAGCCCTGCCCGCCTGGCTCTGGGACCCCCAAAGAGCCAGTAGGGTGCTGGCAGCAGTGCAGTCCTTAAAGGCACAGGGGTGTTTTCTCGGACTTTCTTTTTGCACCCCCAAACCTCTAAACCTTCCAAATCCCAACCTGTCTGTATGTCCGGTTCTTGGCATAGCCTCTTTTTCTGAGGTGTTGCCGTGAAGGTTATATTGCAAGGGGAGAGGGGTGTTTGGGAGAGGGATGCATTGTAGCTTCTGCTTTTGGGGTGTCAGTTGTCTCTTCCATAGAGTGAGGGCGTTGGAGGCCCCTTCCAGGGCTAGCATTCCGTCGTTTTCAACAGCTTTAGCTGGTTCCATTTTGGAAATCCTCTGCTCTGCCCCGGCCCGGGGAGGGGAAGCAGCCAATCAAAGGAGGTGCGTCCCCACGGAGGGGTGGCCTGAGCCGGCTGCTTTCACAGAGTTGCTGTTTCACAAATCGTGGTCTTGCAGCAGGGTTTGTGGTCGAGTCGGAGGCTCTGGTTGTGCTCCTGGCTTTGGGCTCTGGCCTGGCAGGGTCCTCTGTGGTTAGCCGGCCTCCCGAGGAGGATTACGGTGAGCCTCTGTCTCCAGCTTCGGGTGACTTGGGGCTGGTGTCTGAGTTCCTGGGGGGAGGCCCCTGGAGTCCATTCTTAAAAGGGTTTCCAGTCCTCTGTCTTCTACAGCCCCCTTGAGCCTCAGAAATGCTAACTCCTCAAAGGTTGCTCTTGTCTGACTAATTGATAAAAGGTCAGGAGTGGATTTCCCCAGGCCCGGAAAACGATAGCTGGGCTTATTTAGAAAAGGCAGTGGATTAGAAGTTTTGGGTTTGCAAACTTTAGCCCTGAAAGGTCACTTTAAAGTTATCTAGAGTGCTCAGTCATTAGATTTGCTCTGATTCCTGCTGGGGGAGCAGCAAAGCTTTTCCGACCCTAGCTGGGGGTAATCCAGGGCACCGCTGTGTCTCCCCTCTGCCCTCCTTCCCCGGAGGGGGAGCCAGGACTTTAAGGGGAGAAGCTGCACAACAGCCTTGTGCTCGGGGCATCTCCGGGGTCCCAACCAGGACTCCGGCCCCTCCCGCATTTCTCTTCTCAGCAAATAGCCCACAGTGGTAGGAGGCTGCCATCACGGCGGGAGGCTGCCGCTCGGACGAGTCCTTTCACAGATCATCTCTAAGATGACAGACACTTCACCGTTGAGAAATTTCTCCTGGGAAGATTTCAATAATGAATTACTAAAAGCTTCACACAAATCTTGTTTGGGGTGCAAGAGCTGCAATCCCGGTAATTAAACCTTTAAAGAGACTCTGCACATAAGGTTAGAACTAGAACATTCCAGGTCACATTCAGGAGCAGGAGCTGGTGAATGGGGCACGGGCAGGGGGAGGGGAGAAGAGGCCAGGGAGGAGTTCTAGGTCCTACTATCAGGATATGTCTTAGAAAACTAAGACAATAGAGACCAGGGCTTTGGAGTCAGGCCACCAGGGTGTGAATCCCAGAGCTTAGTAGCCAGGCATGTAACCTTAGGCGACGAGCCTTGACTTCTCCATGCCTCAGTTTCTTCCCTTGTAAAGCAGAAACAGTAACTTCACGTTTCTGTGATTGCTGTGACAAAGGCTATAGGAAGCGCGGTGTATATAAAGCACTACAGCTGTGCCCAGGACTTTGCAGGACTGCTAATGGTGCTGTTGATGAGGCCCATTGGCAGTGCAGTTCGAACTCCCAAGTCTCTGCCCCCTGCTTGCTCCGCATTTAAAGATGGAGGCTGTTTGTGGGGGACGCTAGCGGCACACCCATCGCTTAAGTCAGCATGTGCTCGCCAGTTCCCGAAGGACTCTCATGAACACTGACAGTGTCCAATCAAGCCTAGATATTTTGTTTTAAAGATTTTATTTATTTATTTGAGAGAGAGAGATCACAAGCAGGGGGAAGGGGCAGAGGGAGCGGGAGAAGCAGACTCCCCACGGATCAGGGAGCCTGATGTCCAGGGCTTGATCCCAGGACCCTGGGATCCTGACCTGAGCCGAACGCAGACCCTTAACTGACTGAGCCCCCCAGGCACCCCAAGCATAGATATTTTGATCATCACATCAAAGGGAATTGAGGGTCCCGGTTTGTGGAATGATCCAGGACGGGAGAGCACACATGTTCAGGGTTGGCTGTCATGAAGGGAGGGAAAAGTGGGACAGTCTCAGGAGGAGAGTGGATTCTGATGGGGTCCTGCAGGTTGAGATAGGATCAAGTCCCTGGCTGGGAGGGATGGGGTCTTGCTGATCCCATCTCAAGCAAGTCCGTTGGTTTAACTAAGCAGATGTTGGTATAGTCCCTGTGTTTGGAAACCACTCAAATTCTTGACATGTTGTATTTTCTTATTCTTAAAAGGGTAACCTCTGTGGTATCAAATCTAAACTAAGTTTTAACTATAAAGGGGAAGATGAGAGTTGAGAGTTTTCCTTTCTCTCCTGGGCCAGGTCTGGCTCGCACCGTATGGCCGCGGAAGGAAACACTCCGGGGTCTCCCGCTCACACGTCCCCGTCCCAGTCCCCGGGGGCCAGCAGGTAGCCAGATTGAGTGAGGGAGGAGGGGAGCGTTTATAACAAGTAGTGGGTAAAGGAGAGCTCCCTCAAGAGTGCCTTCCCATTTACAGGCCTTCCGGTTCAGACAGTTAAAAACTTACTGTCAGCCCTCCCAGGCACGTCTGCCCTTGCAGGGACCCACTCGCTTTCCCAGCTAAGAGCCCTTCTCCAGAAGGGAGGTGAGGCTGCCTCTAGGGGCTTGGAGTGGGTCCTCTCCTTTGTCAAAACCCAGAGATTACCCAGCCTCGATCCTAAAGTAGTTGTTCCTGACCTAATCTTCCGGTTTCTCTGAGAGAAAGGCGTCTCTCTCAGAAGTGTCAGAAACAGAGCCATTACGAAACACGGTTTCCTACAGATTTTGTGTACACTTCCTGAAATTCACAGAGAGCTTTCACATTTCCCAGAGAACATCCTCTTTAGCTCCACTGCGACTTCAAAGACAGCCCAGCCCTGGGGCGCCTGGGTGGCTCAGTCGGTTAAGCATCCAACTCATGATTTTGGCTCAGGTCATGATCTGAGTCTCTGACTCAGGTCTTGAGATCAAGCCCTGTGTCGGGCTCGGTGCTGAGCAGGGAGTCTGCTTGAGATTCTCTCTCCCTCTCCCTCTGCCCCTCCCCAGCACCCACAGGCGCACATGCTCTCGCTCTCAAAAAAATTTTAAAACAAAACAAAAACCCAGCCCTGCACGAAAGCCTACAAAGCCCCCTGCAGCCTGGCTCCTGCCTCTCCAGCCTCATCTTGCACTTCTCTCTGTCACGCCCAGTTCCTGCCACACGTGCGTGGGCATGATGCGGCTCAAACCCTCTGAGCTCATTCGGGGCCTCTGCACCTGCTGCTCCCTCTGCCTGGACTACGCCTGCTCTCTCTGCACCCGATGGCTCCTCCCCACCCATTCAGGTCTCCGCTTCTCAGGGAGGTCCTGCCAAGCAGAATTGCCACCTGCCCCCTGGCACTCTCTGTTTCCTCCAGAGCCCTTCCCACCGTCTGCAGTCTCCTGTTCATCTATTAGTTCTTGTTAAAAGTCTGTCCCTGCCCCATGTTTGTCTGGCTCTGCACTGCATCCTCAGAGCTAAAACAGCATCTGAACAGTGTCTGAGCTTAAAAGATGTCCAATGTATATTGTTATTGCTGATGGAATTGTATAGCATGTTCATTGCAAGAAACTGGTCCGTTTTGCCTAATAAGTACGCCATCCTGTACTGATTTTCTGATGACGATTGAATTATTCATATAACAAATATTGATCCAGGCATGCCCCAGGTGCTGGAGATGGAAGATACAGTTTCTGAACTTCAGTAGCTTTCCTTCTGGTAACTTCTACAACATGCAAGCAGCAAAAGTGCGGTATTCCAAAACCTCTCAAGTCTTTTATCCTCTCATATCCTGTGCTTCAGACCCATCCTGTGATCGTGGACGTCACAGGCAGTTTGGGCATGCGGTGTAGGGAGGGAATGCGGAAAGAATGGGGAAGCCGGAGGAAACCATCCAGGCCCAGGGGTAGATCCGTGACATGAAGCCCCGACCTGACCTGTGGCTCAGGCTGGGTCCTCAGCTGCTCTCGAGGGGAGCTGGCGCATTCCTGCGTGCTGCCGTTACTGCTAGGACAGTCTCCACCCCGTCTGTGACCACTCTGGGAGATGGCGAAGGCGCTGGTTTAGGAGTTCCCTGGGTGCCTCACATCCCAGGCACTCAGTCATGCCCCTTGCTAGGCTGTCATTCCAGACGGCTGGCACCATCTAGAAGTTACTAGATCTCATCTCTCTGGTCCCAGGTTGCCTCGCACAAGCACCCAAGAAAGACACATCGAGTATAACTTGAAAAGAACTGGTAGGGAAAGATCTCCAGTTCGCCGCGGGCAGTTGCCCCCTCTGATGCGTGATCTCCGAGTTCCCCGTCTCTCTCACTGGCAGCGGCTTTCCTGGTTTCCTCAACCCCCTCCGACTTCTCCGCACCCACACTGGTGGCTGTAAACAGCATCTGGGCGCTTACCCATCCCACATTTTCATCCCCTGCCTGCTCATCCCTCCTGACCTTCACGCTGCTGTGCCCAGTTGCGCAAGCAGCGTCTCCTCCAGGATCGAAGACGCGTCTCGGCCTCCCTTCTGGCCTCTTCCCACAGCCTTCTCGGCCTCATCCTTCTCATGCCATAAACCCCGGACTCATTCTTTTTTTTTTCCCCCAAGATTTTATTTATTTGGGGCACCTGGGTGGCTCACTTGTTAAGCATCTGCCTTCGGCTCAGGGCGTGATCCCGGCGCTCTGGGATCAAGCCCCACATCGGGCTTCTCTGCTGGGAGCCTGCTTCTTCCTCTCCCACTCCCCTTGCTTATGTTCTCTCTCTCACTGGATGTCTCTCTCTCTCTGTCAAATAAATAAATAAAATCTTTTTTTTTAAAGATTTTATTTATTTATTTGACAAAGAGAGCATGGCCAGGGGGGCAGAGGGAGAAGCAGACTCCCCGCTAAGCAGGGAGCCCAACATGGGGCTCGATCCGAGGACCCTGGTATCCTGACCTGAGCCGAAGGCAGATGCTTAACGACTGAGCCACCCAGTGCCCCCCCCCCCCCGATTCATTCTTTCTCTCACCACCCACATCCAACCATCAGGGAATCTTGCCATGTCTAATTTCAGGAGATACCCAAATCCCTGCCCACTCCTCACCTCCCCCACCTCGCTCCTGGCTCATTCCACCAGCAACTCTCAGGGATTACAGGGATGCACTCCTTACTGGTCTCCCTGACGAACCACCTCAGATCCTGCCACTCCCTCCCTCAGAGCCCTCTGATGGCCTTCCGTCTGGTACAGGGAGAAGGCAAAGTCCTTACAATGGCTCGCTAGCCTGGGCGACCTGACCCTCGCTTCCCTCTACGACCTCATCTATTCTCTCCCTTCACTCCAGCACAGTGGCCTTCTTGCTGGTCTGTGAGCCCAGCAGGCACGCTCCTGCCTCCTGCCTCCTGCCTCCTGCCTCCTGCCTCCTGCCTGGGCTTTGCTGTTCTTCTGCCCGCGCTGCCCCTCCCTCCTCTCCCTGCTCCCTCTTCCCCCTTCTCCCTCCTCTGGCCCTCCATAATGTCTCCTCAGCAAGGGTCTTCCTTGGCTTCTCTGTATAAACTACAACCCTCGTACCTATTTCTGACCCTCTTCTCTGTGTGTTTTTTCTCCATAGCACTTATAACCACTGAACATGCATAGTTTTATACATTTTATGTATTTGTTCTCTTGTCTGCTCCCTCTCACTAGAATACCGACATCCCAAGGGCAGGGATTTTGTCTGTTTCGTCCAGTGCTGTATCTTGGGCACTTAAAACCATGCCCCACACAGAGTGGGTGAAGGGACTGAAGGAACGATGGGGGTCTCCTGCATTGACGTGCAAGAGTCTGCAAGTGGAAGAGGGGGTCCTGCCTCTGCTCTGTGGCTCCCCATTCTTCTTCCCCTGTCCCTCACCAGATCCCAGAGGCAGGGCACCCCGGGGGAATGTGTGGCCCCAGGACATACCTCTCTTTGTTCTGATGAGATTAAGATGTGCTCACTGAAAAATACGGAGCTGTTTTCATTTTTTCATTCCATCCATATTTTCATGGAAAAACAGGGAGAAAAATAAAAATGTGAATTCCAAGTTAGAGATAATCACTGATAATATTTTGGAACATTCCTTTTCAGTCTTTTCTGCACACATGTGCAGGCACATCTGTGTTCACAGACGTGCGTGCTTCTGATGTGCTTTCTCCCCTCCCGATGGCGAGGCCTAGCGGACAAGGATGGGGCCCGTTCCCATCTTCAGTGCCTCTCGGGGCCTGGCCTGTAGCAGGTGCACACACCTGGATGAGAGGAATGACGAACAGGTGCGTGGTCTGTGTGGAGCCATCCCCGGGGTTTCTTTGCCTTTTCGTCTCATGAGCGGCAGGCCCAGCGTCCCATCTTTACCAGTTCTGTTGCCTTGTGGTTCTGAAACAGTGTTTCTGAACCTCTCCGCTGTGGGTTATTTTGGACCTGATCATTGGTTGAGGAGGACTGCCCTGTGCATCATAGAAGCGTTAACAGCATTCCTGACCGCTCCCCACGAGATGCCAGGGGAACTGCCCTCCCAGGGCTGTAAGTAAAAGTGTCCTGTGGGGGCCAAACCTCCCTTGGTTAAGCACCATTGCTCTAAAGTGTCTCTACTGTTTCCCTAGTTTTCGTGTCCCCTAAATCCTTTGGAGTTGATATCCATCTGTGCCGCTGCCCGAGTGCGAGTTTTTATGCATCAGATGTGAATTATGGCCCCAGCTTTCCCACCAGCTCTTTGTCCCTGGTCCACACCCCGCAAGGACACCTGTCACCTTGCTCCCACACGAATCATGCTGTTGCCTCTCCTGCTTACAGTTCATTTCCCTGCTGAAGAGATGCCTTTACTCTGTTTTCCAGTGCCCTTGGCAATCCTACCCTGACCCACCTCTCCAGATCTCTCCTGTCCCTCCCCTATATCGCAGCCGAGCTGGAAGCCCTGCTTCTTAGTGTTTGCTCGTGGCCCTGGCTCCTCTCAGATCCCTTCCCCTACTTCTCTTCCTGTTCATACCTACCTGTTCCTTACGGTGCAGCTCAGATGTCACCTCCCTGGTCCCCTCGGCCAGCAGTGATCTCCCTGTGGCTCGGAGCTGGCTCCCCAAAGAGCTGTTACGGTTCAGGGAATGTTCGTGACCATGGCCCTTTCCACTCTTTGCCCTACGTTGTAATTACCTGTGTTCACACCTTTTTTCATCACCCCTAGCTGTGTGGTTGGCTAAGCTGTCTTCCCGCACACAGCTAGGACTGTACGCAAATCACCTCCGAAAGGTGAACAGCCATCCTGTTGATCAAACGGTCCCCAGGTTGCGTGAGGTGACCCGTAGCGGAAGGGGCTTTGTTGTTTACTGGTCGTTGTTTAGCTAGAACACCAGCCGTCTAGACTTCACCTTCGAGCAGCGGTGATTTTCAAACTTTGAAAAGCCTTCATCCTCCCTGCTTTCTGTCCCCTGTCCAGTAGAAAGCACATGGCCTTTGGGGGGGCAAAATGAGCCGGGGTTTGAACCCTGACCAACCTCACGCTGGCTATTTAGTTTTTCTGAGCTCCCCGTTCTTCATCCTTTAAACAGTATTACAGGGTTAATAACGCCCAACTCGTACTGTTATTGTGGAAATTCGGTGTGATAACGTATGTGCATCGGGGCGATTCCTGGCACTTAGGATGTAGTCGGTGTTAGTACCTTTCTTTAATTCCTCACTGAAAAAGAAAAACGGGTGCAAGAAATTGTCACTGAGATGCTCCAAATACTGGCCAGAGTTTGGTCCGGAAGAACTGGGTGTTTCATCATTTGATTGGTCTTGACCTTGAGGAGACAAAGGAGACCTTAAAAACACTGTTCAAAGCTCTGTAGCTCCTGGCTCTTGGAATCCTCCTTGAGGAGCTGATCTAAGAGGTGGGTTCTGAACGCTGGAGATGATGCCTTTACTCACCTTTGCTGCTCTCTTCTCACTGATGGGCCCAGCACTTGGCATTGTTATTGCTTAATAATACTGATAAATTAATGAGCGGGAGGCTTCTACCGAGGTCATAATCCCCAGTTTGAGAAAGCTGGTCTTGAATTGTCGTATTTCATCAATACTAAGATACATTTTCATAGATCTGAGATTAGGAACCTTAAAATCAGTAGGTGTCATAGTTTAATGCGAGAACTTTTCTTTCTTAATGGTACAAAATAATGGCACGTTTTAGAATCTGTAGCATCTAATAAGTAAGATGATGTCATCGATCACTATTTACCAAGCTGACCTGTTGTCATTTCCTGGTGCCTGCCTTAGCATTCCTTTGGAAATGTGCTTCTGTAATTTTGCCAGATAGGATAGTTTGAGTGTCGCCTTGTGTTGAACATCTCCCCACTGAAAGCTGAAATTGAGATAGGAGATGGTAGGCAAAGAGCAGGTGTCCCATAGGGCCTGAGGCCTGGTGCTCCAGGACGTTCAGCCCCGCAGTCACTGGGGGTCCGAAGTCTGTGCTTTCTGCCCCTGTGTTATCAGGGAGTTGGGCAGAAGACACCTTGGACAGGTCTCCTTGTTCTTCTTCGTCAGTGGGTTCCCAACACAGCCCCACCCTGCCTAGCCACAGACTAGCTGTTAGGGTTGAGATGGTGTGTACGAAAGTGGTTTATAACCAGTGTAAGGCACTGTTCCTACCTGTAGAAATGGAAACGTGCAGAGTAGAAATGTGACCCAGACAGAGACTTTTTAAATCCACCGACAAGACACAGCCCCGGGTGACTCAACAGTGATTCATATCTGGCACTTGTCTTCTTATTTCTTTATTTCTAGGAAAGAGTCTTTGAAACTTTGTAGAAGCCTGTCTGGTGAGGTGAAATAGTATCCCAAAGGATCAAAGACAAGTTACGTCCTATAACTAGACTGCACGCTTTTTTCCTTTTCTTCCATTTTGTTTTTTCCTGTTTCACCGCCTTGGCATTGGAAACTTTGTCAGACAAAGTATCATTAACATTAACACAAATCTGGGGCGTCTGGGTGGCTCAGTCGGTTAAGCGTCTGCCTTCGGCTCAGGTCCTGATCCCAGGGTCCTGAGATCGTGTCCTGCTCGAGTCCTGCATCGGGCTCGCTGCTCATCGGGGAGTCTGCTTCTCCCCCCCTCCTGCTTGCACACATACACTCTCGCTCCCAAAAATAAATAAATAAATCTAAAAAAGAAACCATTAACACAAATATCTTTCTCATGAAAGAGTAGGTCTGATCTCTTACGTACGTGCTGAAGAAATCAGGCAGGTTCTGCAGCCCAGCAGGTGCTGCCTCAATCCCGGCCCCGAAACTCACCGGCGGTGTGAGAAGCACACGGGGGTGACCTTGAGCAAGTTAGCCCCAAACCCGCTTGACCTCTGTTTTCACGCCTGTTAAAACCCGTAAGAGGCCCTGGTGAGGATTTCACAGAATGCATGGAAAGCACTTCGCAGGGCCTTGTGCACAGAAGTCCCGGAGTAGCTGTTCGCTCTAATTATGCTCCTGGACAAGGTTGAAACACGCTGTTGCGCAGTCGCCAGCGACTTCTCCTGCTGACATCATCCAAAGCTTGGTTGTGTCTGGAAGGAAGGGACGGAGTTGGTGTTATTTTCATAGTTAGGCACGGCTTTAACGAGCTACCCAAGCATGTCAGTTCAGCAGTCATCGGACCTCCGCACCATCGCATCACGGGCTGTAACCAAATCAAGGGAATCCGGTCCAGAGCTTACCAGACAGCTTTAAATACTTTCTTTCCAGTGAGATTCTTGAAGCGTACCGTTCACCATCCCTGTGCTGAGGACTGGTCTTCAGTGGCATCCTCCTTTTATCCATAAACATTTGCGCTGGCTGCCCTCGGGGGAGCTGTGGGGAGATGGTGTGCCACTGTTAACTCTGGTCCAGGAGGGAGCGAGCTTCTGAGAAAATACCCTGAACTTCCTTCCACAGTCCGTCTGTGTTAGGGTCAGCCTAAGTCTCAGGGCCCAGACTCATACGCTTTATACATTGTGTCCTGTTTCTTCACACGCCGCCCTATATTGCCACAGCCGAGCGGTGGGGATGCTTCCTACGTTTCCTTTTTAATCAACTCTATTGAAATATAATTGGCATACAGTAAAATTCACTGGTTAAAATTCACTGGTTGTAAGTGCACACTTAGTGAATTGGGACACCTTTGCAACCACCACCCCAATCCTATTTCTCCTTCCTGAGAGAGCCCCCTGGACCCCTGTACAGTCTCCACAGGCCAAGCCTTCCCCCACCTGAGGCAAACGCTGATCTCATTTATGTCATTCTAGATTACTTTTACCTGTTCTAGAATTTCACATACATAGAACTGTACCAGAATTCTCAATTTTTTAGCTCTTTGGTGCCTGGTTTCAGCACAGTATCTGTGAAATGGGTCCATGTCGTTGAGGTATTAGTAGTTTGTTCCTTTTTATTGCTGAGTAGTATTCCATCAAATGGATATGAGATAATTTGTTCATTCCCTTTTGATGGATATTTGGATTATTCTAGATATTTGCTTAATATAACAATCTGTCTTTTATTTATTTTTTTGAAGATTTGCTTATTTATTTTAGAGAGAGAGTACACGAGTGGGAGGGGCAGAGGGAGAAAGGGAGAGAATCTCGAGCAGACTCCCAACTGAGCGTGGAGCCCGATGCGGGGCTCGCTCCAAGGACCCTAGATCATGACCTGAGCTGAACCCAAGAATCGGATGCTTAACCAACTACGTCACCCAAGTGCCCCAACAATCTGTCTTTTAATTGAGAGTCTATTTATATTTAGTACCATCTTTTAACTTTTTATTTTGAAATCATTTTAGGCTTACAGAAATGCTGCAGTCGTAGTTCAGAGAATAACTCCATGCCCCTCCCTTAATTTCCTCTCGCGATGACAATTTAGACAACCGTAGAACAGTGATCAGCAATAAGAAAGTCACATTGCACTATTAAGTCATTCGCAGATCTTATTCCAATTTTGCCTTTTTCCTATTGTCTTTCTCTGTCCCCAAATCTAATCCAGTGTCTCACCTCCAGTCAGTGACACTCCCTCAATGTCTCTTATGTCTTTCATGACCTTGACGTTTTTGATGTGCCCATTTATAGAATGTTCCTCCCTTGGTTTGGGTTTGGGCTTTTCTGATGTTTTCCCAGGATTAGATGGTGGCTACACATTTCTGGCAGGAATACTACAAACACGATGTTGTGTCCTTCTCAAAGCATCGTATCACAGGATACATAATGCTGGTATTTCTTACTACTAACGATGTTAACATTTGATCATGTAATGTAATTTTTGATATGGTTTGGGTAAAGTCTACCATGTTGCTATTTTCCATTCATCCCCTTCCATTTTGTTGTCGTTTGTTTGTTTTTGGTGGGCCTCTAAGGCTAACCACAAGCATCCTTAACTTATCAGGGTCTATCTAAATCCCAGTTGTACGTCTTCGTAGTCCACAGATGTGATAAAGTTACAACAGTGTAATTCCATTTACCTGCTCCCATCCCTTAGTATATTGTTGTATCTTTGCCCTCGATATATGTTATAAACTCCTATTTACAGAGTTAGTACTTTTTCCTTAAATAGTCAGTTGTCTTTTGGATAAATTGTGGGAAGAAGGAAAACAAGTTTTTTATACTTATACTATAATTTATCATTTCAGGTGCTCTTCATTCTTCCCTGCAGATCCACATTTCCCGTCTGATGGATATCCTTTAGCAATTTTTGTAGTGCTGGTCTGCTGAAAGTGAATTCTCTCAGCTTTCATTTATCTGAAAATGCCTTTATTTCATTCATACTTGCTTTTGAAGAATAGTTTTTCTGGTTATAATTTTTTTTTCTCCTTCGGCACCTTAAAGATGTTTCGTTGTGTTCTATCCTCTGTACTTTTTAATGAAACGTTGGCTATCTTTTTAAAACATTTTGTTCCGTACATAATGTGTCTCCCCTACCATTCCCCACTACTTTCAAGATTTTATCTTTATCTTTCAGAATTTTGACTGTGATATGCCTAGACATGGCTCTTTTTATGTTTATCCTTCTTGCAGTCTGGTGAGCTTCTTTAAGCTATCAGTTAGTGGTTTTTATCAAATTTAGGAAATTTTTGGTCATTCTTTCTTCCGACATTTTTTTTATATGTGTGCCCCTTTATCATCCTTTTATGGTGATATTTTAATTACTTTTGTATTAGACTGATTGATAGTATCACTCAGGTTCCTGAAATTTAGTTCATTTCTCTTTAATCCTCTTTTCTCTCTGTTCTTCAGATTAGGTAGTTTCTATTGATGTGTCTTAACATTCACTGACTCTTTCTTCTACCATCTCCAATTTGATGTTAAGATTATCCAGTGAATTTTTCATTTTAGTTACTGCTCTTTTTAGTCCTTAAATTTTCACTTGGTTCTTTTTATAATTTCCATTTCTCTGCTGAGATTCCCTTATTTCTGTATGACGACCATATTTTTATTAAGTTCTTTGAACACACTTTCCTTTAATTATTTAAATATAGTTGTAATAGCTGCCTCAGAGCCTTTTTCAGCTAAGTTCAACATCGAGGCAGGTCAAATTTGATTTTTTTCTTTGAAGATTTTATTTATTTGTTTGAGAGAAAGAGAGAGCATGATTGAGGTTGGGGAGGAGCAGAAGGAGAGGGAGAAGCAGACCCCTGCTGAGCAGGGAGCCAATGCTGGGCTCAATCCCAGGACACTGAGATCATGATCTGAGCCAAAGGCAGACGCTTAACGACTGAGCCACCCAGGCACCCCTCAAATTTGATTTATTTTGACTATTTTGTCTCAGCTTTTTCCTGTTTATTTATTTTTGTCTAGTGGTTTTTTGACTGGATATTAGGTGATCATATGTTTTAAAAACTCTGGATTTTGTTAGCGTTCTCTGAAGTGTGCTGGTTCTTGTTTTGGCAGATGGTTAAATTGCTGGGTGATCACTTTGTGCCAGTGTGGGTTTGGTTGAACACTTGGCTAGTGCAGATCTGTAGAAAGCACACACTTTAACTTGGCAGCACTCAAACCCGAACTTCATCTGTCCTGCAGATCTTGTTAGGGCTTGGTTTTAGACTTTATTAGATTGGGTGTAGAGGAGGCCTCCCTGTAGGGCATGGCCCTTACTCCTAGGGCATGTGTCAGCTGCATTCTAGGGGTGTTAAATACATATATATAAAGTTTTATTGAGATATAATTCATATACCATAAGATTCAATGATTTAAAGTGTACACTTCAATGGTTTTTATTACATTCACGGAGTAGTGCAACCATCACCACAGTCAGTTCTAGAACATTTTCATGTTTCCCAAAAGAAACCCATACCCCTTAGCAGTCACTCCATTTTTCCGGTGTCCCCTATCAGTCCCAGGCCGCCACAGTCTGCTTTCAGTCTCTATAGATTTGTCTCTTCTGGACATTCCATAAAAATGGAATATGCAATATTGTGGTGTTTTGTACTGGATTCTGTTGGTTAGCATAATGATTCCAAGGCTAACCAATGTTGCAGCATGTCTCAGTACTTCATTTCTTCACGCAGTGAACACTATGCCATTGTACACATTTTCCACCTTTTCTTCTTTCATCAGTTGTTGGACATTAGGGTTGTTTTTACGTTTTAGCTCAAATGGATAATGTTGTTGCCAACATTTGTGCACCAGTTTTCGAGTTTCTCGGGCAGATACCTAGCAGTGGAATCGCTGGGTCGTTTGGCAACTCCGTGTTTAACCTTTTGAGAAACCGGCAGACTACTTTTCAAAGTGGCTCTACCATTCTGTGGTGCCACCAGCAGTGGGTAAGTATTCCGGTTTCTTCACATCCTCATCAGCACCTGTTATTATCTGACTTTTTTATTGTAGCCATCCTAGTAGGTATTGGTATAGACTGACTTACGTTCTCCTCAGATTCACATGTTGAAGCCATACCTTCCAATGTGATGGCTGTGGGGCCTTTGGGAAATGATTAGAGCCAGATGAGGTTGTAAGGGCAGAGTTCTTAGCATCCTTATAAGAAGAGACAAGAGAATACACACACTCTCTCTTTGCCTTGTTGAGGACACGGTGAGAAGGTGGCTGTCTGCAAAATAGGAAGGGAGCCTTCACCAGAACTTGACCATGCTTGCACCTTGATCTTGGACTGCCAGACTCCAGAATGGTGGGAAAATCATTTTCTGTTGTTTAAGCCTCCCAGTCTATGGTAACACTAAGACATGCATGAAGTGGCATTTCATTGTGGTTTTAATTTGCATTATTGGCCATTAGCATATCTTCTTTGGAGAAATGTCTATTCATCCTTTGCCCATTCAAAAAAATTGGATTTTTCGTCTTTTAATTATTGAGTTGTGAGTGTTCTTAGTACCTCATAGCTTACCAAATATTATATTTGCAAATATGTTCTCCTGTTTTGTGGGTTACTTTCTCTTGGCTGCGTTGTTTGCACCACTGAAGATGAAACTTTGAAACATACTGAGTAGCTAATACAGGTCTCTGAGGCATCCTGTGTTAGTTATTGATAGAGGAAGCGACCTGAATGTCTTTAGAGAAGCCAGTTAAGCTGTGATAAATTGCCAAAATATAAATCTCTTATAGAGAGAGAGTATTTTATGTTATTTTCTTGTATAATAAGTAGAAAATCCTGTAATCGTCACTAACTGAAATTGTTAGGGGTCCAGGAGTTCAGAAGCCTAGGGACTTTCCTGGAACTGATGACTTGTGCGTGAAAGCCCCATCTGACAGTTGGCTTGTTGAAAGGGAGTGTTGGCTGAGTGAGGCACCTAGCGGTTAGAGCTCAGGGATCTTAGGAATGTCCAAATTCCACAGTAACTTGAGCTTTATATCCATAGCGTCTTTTCATAATTTTAGAAGTTTATAGGAGAGTGAAGGTCCCCTGAAAATAAAAGCAAACTTTTTGGAATGGAAACATGTGCCATTACGTGTTGTGAGAACTCTTCCCTCTCTTCTCCCAAAATACTACATGCGGTGTGTCTTTTAAACGTGAATTGAAATTAACTTCATTTTGTGTTTCACGATACCTCTTAAGATAATTATCTTAAGATAATTGGAGCGAATTCGAGATAACACAAAATTCTAATCAAGTATTACCATCTTGTTAAATATCCTGAAAAGCATTTCCAGGAGTCCTATTTCAACAGCATGGCCGTCCGTGGGGATGAGTCAAGTCTCCCACACCGGCCTGTTCTTTCCGTCCGCCAGCACGCTTGTCGTTCACGGGAGTCATTTTCCCAGAGCAGGTGATAACATGATAATGCTTCACATGTGTGTGTGACCTCAGGCGAGTCACGTCACTCTGCCGCTTGCCCCTCCGTGGGGTGCTAGGAATGCTTTGCGGGGTGGGGACTGAAGATGAGGCACACGGGTCCTGACTTGGAGAGGTCTGGCTGTGGGAGCTCGCCATCTGACCTCAGGCCGCTCCTTGCCTTTCTGAGTAAGAGCTGCTTGAGGAGCTCTGTGGGCCCCACGTCCCTGCAGTGCCGGGAGGATCGAGGACGGGGTATGTGCGAGGGGACCTTGATAACGGCCCTCCCGGCCTCGGCTGTGGGGGGTCGTCGGAGGCGCGGTGAGGGCTGGTTCTGGGGGGTGGGGGAGGCCCCCTTGTTGCGCAGATGGCCCACGCGGGAAGGGGCGGTTCGAGAACCGGGAGGCCCGGGAGGAGGAATGTGGGAACTTCCCGCTTGGGGGCTTCCACGAGGTCTCCACGCTGATGGACGACGTGGCCCCGGATTGCTTCTGTCCGGCCCTGTCCCCCGAGCGCTCGGTCTCACGCGCGGCTTGCACCGGATGGCTTCTGCGGCCTCGGGAGGTCTATGAATCCTGCGTTCTTAACTCGCTGTCATCTCCGCCGCGGGGGCTTGTCAGCATCTCGGCGTGGCAGATCCCTTTAATCCTGACGGACGTTCTCCTCGGCTCTTGCCCCGGGACACATTTCCTGCCAGCCACCCCGTAGGAAACCGACGTCCATGCCTCGGGCTGGGGATTCGGGAGGGTACGCGAGGTGAGGGAATGAAATGAATTCCTGCGGACAGCCGGCTTCCCTCCGACATACTCTGCGCTTTCTTCAGAGGAGATCTTTCTCCAGCGGGGAAATAAAAACCCTTTTGAGGACAGATAACGGGGAACTGTGGCCCCCCGCTGCGCCAGGCTGAGCGTGTCTTCTGGAAGGGCTCCTGCTGGGCGCGCACAGCCGCCGAGAGCGGGGGTGGAGCTCTGCGCCCGCAGAGTCGTCCCCGCCCCCCGCGCAGGGCCCCGCGCTGTCCCCGCGGAGAGGCCGGCCTCGGGCTGGGCTCCAGTTCGGGGACCGAGAGCCCCTGCCTGCCCAGATGCTCACCTGCCTCTGGGGCGCCACCCTGGGTCCCCTGGTGTCCTGGTTTTGGCACACACACGATTAACCCTTGGTGGTCACAAGGCCTTCGTCTTACAACGCAAGTGTTCACGCGTGGGTGGCTGGGGACCAGTGGTGTTCAGAGCCGTCCATGCTGGCACCCCGGAGCCGAGCGGCCACCGCACGTCAGAGTCTGAGCAGGCCGTCCAGCCCTCCAGTGGCTTCTGACTTCCCAGGCAGACCTGCTGCCGGCCAGGAGGGTCGCCACTTGGGTAACTCTTGGCACCTCTGTGTGGGCCATACAATCAACCCTTCTTTCTTCTTTCTGTGCCCTTTGGTTCCTTTTCCTCACCATCCTCTTCAACGTGGCAAGCACAGTTGGCTACTAAAAATGCCAAAGGTATTATAACAAGAGGGTTTCTTTTGATGAGGATTATTTAATCCAAGAACTGTTTATTCACTGTCTATTTGTGGCATGGTGCTCTGCTAACTTGGGCCGACTAGAAACATGACTGAGACATGTCTCTAAGGAGCTTATGTTCTTTCTTTTTTTTTTAAGATTTTATTTTTTTATTTATTTGAGAGAGAGAGAGTGAGCACAAGCAGAGGGAGAAGCAGACTTCCCATTGGGCAGGGAGCCTGACGCAGGGTTCGATCCCAGGACCGTGAGATCATGACCTGAGCCAAAGGCAGACACTTAACTGAGCCACCCTGGCGTCCGTAAGGAGTTTAAGTTCTAAAGGAGGACTTTTTTTTTTTTAAGTCACAAATTACTATATCAAGAGGCAGAACTATCTATTAACTCTGAGACCTTGGGAATGTCACCCAACTCTGAGCTTCAGCTTCCCCATCTCTAAAGGGAGTTATGAAATTTCACCTCCAGGAATTATTGTGAAGTGATTTAAGAATGAAAGAAAATATTTTTCTTTCAATTTATGTATATCATCGTTCCAAATGGCTGCTAAGTTGTTGGAACATAAAAGCTTATTATGTTCTTTGGATTTAACTACTTAAGAAATGGAACTATTAGGTCTTTTCTTTTTTTATAAAAATGATTTTATTTATTTGAGAGAGAGAGTGTGGGAGCATGAGCAGGGGAAGCGTCAGAGGGAGAGAGAATCTCAAGCAGACACCCTGCTGAGCTGGGAGACCAACGCGGTGCTCAGGGACTCGATCCCAGGACCCCAAGATCATGACCCAAGCCAAAGGCAGTCACGTAACCAACTGAGCCACCCAGGCGCCCCTGCTATTGCATATTTCTTTTGGCCCAGGCACCCCACGAAAACGTACTGAGATGCTAAGCTTGACATGAATCAAGAGCTTATCGACTCTGAGATGCCTTTGGTTCTACCCTCTCCTTTTCTTCCTGTGTCGCAGAGAAAGACAAACACTGCCAGTAACCTAGGATGCAATGCCTCTCAGATAATCCTGTGGAACACAGGAACTGGTCCAGCCTCTCCTGCTTTGCAGTTTCTTTTGTATTTTCCATATGATCTGACGGATTCGTCCATTTCTCTTGCCTCCAGGTGCATTGTTTGGGCTGTAATCAGCATAACTTTGTAGGAAGTAACTTAACTTTTCCTACCTGTGGGTATCCTTCTTAGGTCCCCCAAAGTTTTAGATTATTGTTTTGCAGTAAAATTTGGAATTTTGGTCATTCCTCCAGTGGCAAACATTTAATGTAAAATTTATATTCTGTTGTTATGTTTCCATGCCTTTCTATGTACCAGTAACTTTGGGTTTCAGTGCTGAATCACGGTGTCATCGTTTTGAAGACATTTAAAACGGCAGTTAAACTCAGAGTGGGTGGTACCAACAATGCGTATTACTCAGGCCAAGTGACAACAACATAAAAACCATGACCAAGTTCTGCCATTCAGAGGCAGCAACGATGATGTCACGACTGCATAATTGCAGCGTTGAAATGTGTATGGTTGGCAGCATTGACATTTGCGTTCAGATTTCAGAGTTGTTCGACTGTGATAAAATGTACGCGAGAGTGTCATCTTGAGTGTGGACTTTCTTTGACTGATGCTGGCTTCCTTGGCTTGTATACTTTGTTAAGAAGGATCTCGAGGCCAAGGGTGGGTTCGGCAGGAAAGAATGCCGTGATCCTTTACTGATGTCTTCTGATCGGTGTCTGGGCAAGGTCACAGGAAAGGGGCCTGTGTGGGACGATTTGCCCTCCCAGGGTTTGGGGATGGAGAACATTTAGAAGGGCCGCTATGATAGGGGTCAGGTGGCACAGTGAGGCTCCAGAGGGGGGCACAGAGGCAGATTTGACGAGACTCGCCACCTGCGTAGTCGCGGGCAGTGACTTGCTGAGCTTGAGGTCTGGCTGACTGGAACATGGCTGGGCACTCATGTGAGTGACTGCATTAAGGGCTGGATCAAGGGGGCGGGGGCGGAGTCACTTTCACAGGCTGAACCGGAGGTGGTTAGTCTATCCAGGAAGTCGTAACTATGGCCCTGGCTCTCCTTTCAAGAAGTTGGCCAACGAAGGCCAGGACCTGAGGGTAACTGGAGGGGGCAACAGAGGTAAGGAGAAGGTGCCAGTGGGTGGGGAAGAGTCATAAGATGCTCAGAGACCAGTGGGGGCGGCGGAGCAAGGTCCCGGAGGCCTCGGGAGGGAAGGGGTGAACCTGTGACTGTTCACACCAGCGGAGCGCGGGTTCCAGGTAACGGCAGCTCGCTGTTCCTTCTGTTTTCTTCCTTCTCACCCCAAGGTTATCCGAGTCTCCCCATCCTTCCTGTGGTCACTCTGTGCTTTCTTCCTGGACTCTCCTTCCGCTTCCTCGGGCTGCTCGGCCTCCCTCTCACCTGCCCGTGGTCCCCGAGGACACAACTTCTCTTACTTGGAGGCTGAGTGTTCCCCTGAAGGCCCCCAGAGCACCCTCTTGACCTTTCTTGGCACCCAAAGAATCTCTGTGTGACCCTCAGACGTTTCCAAACTTTCCTAATTGATTGGGTCCTTTTTTCCTTCTAATTGAGGTTTTCCTGGCATTAGCTTTCCACTAGGTTGTTTTCCCCCTGGGACTTTTTCAAGCTTTCTGACCTCCCTCTGGGCCGCCCGCATGACCCTCCCCGTTAGCGTCCCACCCTTTCACAGAGTCACACCTGCTTCTGGAGCCATTATCTTCTCAGAATAACTGTTAGTGTGTATAAAGCCCAGTTACATTTCAGTTACTCTAGTTCCAGCCCAACGACTCATTCTCAGTCCCTACGGCAGTGGACTTTAATGGCTGAAAGGCAGGCAGGAAACCATCACATCCAGCACTTTCCCACATGTGTTTCTCCCTAGAGGTTAAGAGATATTTGGTGGGGAAAAAAAAAAAGAATTGTGTGATTAAATAAGTTTGAGAAATGCTGGTTTTGACGAAATTAAACACTTCCCCCCCCACCACAGAACTTTAATGTGTTCATATGTAATATGAATCCCTCAGGCGGGGGAGTGTTTCCCATATTTATTTGACTATGAAACCCTCTTGTCCCAGCACATCACTGCCCCAGTCCATTGCCATATTTAGTAGATGAGCAAACTCACACGGACTGAGCATGTGACATCACTGAGACACCACATCGTCTTCAGTGGACTCCAGTGACTAATTCATGGCCACTTGGTGTGATGTTTACGAACCTGTATGCATTCAGTGAAGGTTTGCACGCCGCTGGGACACCTGCAGAAAACTGTTCTGAACTTTCCCAACTGAAAATGAGAATTCGCTACAGAATCTGGCGAGCTCATAGCCAGTGTAAGACCTTTCACTAGGGACCCAGGAGCGGCTGGACCTTCACTCCTGAGTGTGGAATTCCATGCCCTTCCTGCCCTTGGGCCTTTGCACATTCCCGCCCCACTGTTGGCAGTGCCCTTTTGCACCTTCTAAGCCCATCAGACGACCACGTTTACCACTGGAGTCCTTCAGAGGGCCCCTCTTTTCATGCCTCCCTGAGCTCCCTGGGCAAGGTTGCTTTCTCCTCAGAGCTACCGAAATCCTAACAAAATTGTCCCCCCAAATTCTAACACACAATCTAGCACATTCGTTTAAGGCTTTGGTTTTCATTTGGTCCTTCACCAGACTGGGGCCCTTGAGGGCAGAGACCCCTTCCCATTCACTGCTGCGTCCGTAGCAGCTCACCGTGCTTGACCCAGAGTAGATCTTGGTGAACTTGGTTAGACGAATGACCCTTCTCTCGTGAGGCTCACCAGTCAGAGGAAGTAGCAGGAAAGCCGCCAGCGTGGGAAATCCATGGGAGCATTTCAGAGACAAATAGCTTTCGAGGAGACCCTTGGAGGAAACCATCAGACTGGCAAACAAGAGAGGGAAACGCTCTTCCAGGCGCAGGGGAGAGTGGAAAAGGAAGACGGTGGAGGTGTGGCAGGGAAAAGGAACAAAGAAGGCCGAACAAATTCTTCTCCTGGATAGAGTGGGGAAGTGAGGTAGGGCCGAGGAGCAAAGAAGAGCTGTGATCTGGCAAAAGAGAGGGTGGGGGGCTGTGAAGGCCCACCTCGCAGTGCGGGGAGGTGGTGGGAGGCCTTGTCAGGTGGGGAGGCTGGTGCCCATATGGCCTGCAGCTGCCGGCTGGTTCTCTGGCCAGTGTTTCACCCAGATGTTCGCTCAGTGCCCAGGCCAGACTCTGGCCGGCTCTCAAACATTCAAGTAACGGAAACCATCTCAGAGGATGGTGTATTTTTAGCCGGGGACTCTGGCTGTGGTAGGCGATGACTCTGTCATCAGATAGTTACTGCAGCAGCACGGAGGCTTGGATGGCCGAGTTAGATTTGAATTCTAATTCTGACCTCCCTCCTGACAGACCGCGAGGTGCTGGGAAAGTCACCTGACCCTTTCTCCTAGATCACACTTTGCCGTTTGTACCGAGGGAGAATAGCAAATGCCCATACAAAGGATTGAACTTTAAAAAAAACGAATAGAGGACATTTTCCAGCTAAAAGAGGCTACAGCAGAGTGTTAATAGTAGTTCTCTCTAGGTGATAGAGTTTGAAGTGTTATTTCTTCCCATTTCTTATTTTCTAACATTTCTAAAAGTAAACAGGTAATAAAGTAAAACCCAAAAGTTACCTTTAAATATGGAAATGCTAATTAATTATAATAAAAAACTTTAAGACATGTAGTACGTACTGGAACAGCAGCTAAGACCTGCTTTTTACCTGACTTTGACATTGACTTAGTATTCGACTGTCACTTAACGTCTCCATAGCTTTTCTGTGTATTACAATTTAGACTGCCAGCTACTGGGGCTCCGGGGTGTCTCCGTCCGTTGAGCGCCTGACTCTACACTTACCTGACAGGTTCACAAACCTTATTGTGTTGTTGTTTTCTTTTTTAGACACAACAACGAAATTGTTAACATGCACAACATAAAATTCACCACTGAGAAGTCTGTGGTTTTGTGGCTTTAAGTACATGCACGCTGCCGTGCCACCGTCCAGCCCCGGAACTCTTTTGTCTTCCCCAGCTGCAACTCTACCCATTCCACACTAACTCTCCAGTCCCCTCTCCTCCCTCCAGCCCCTGGCCACCACCATTTTGCTGTCCGCCTCTGTGAATTTGACAACGCTGGGTGCCTCATAGAAGCGGGTCTTTACAAGAATGGTCCTTTTGTGTCTGCATCAGTTCACTTCGCATCGCGTCTTCCGAGTCTGTCTGTGTGTCGTCGCATGCACGCGCCACGTTTTGTTTATCCAGTCATCCATCGTTGAACGTGATTGTTTTTAAAGTTTCTCTAGTTAAGGTTTTAACACCTGATAGCGTTTCTCTTCCCCATTGGACTGTGAGCTCCTCGGTGATTTTATTCATCTCTGTGCCCCTGGTGCAGCGCGGTGGTCAGTAACGTGCCGAATGAACGCATAAACGGTGAGCCGGCTGGTGCTTGGATTTGAATATCTGCCCAAGAATCAGATCCAGCTCTTCCCCTGAACCTGATGTTCTGGATGAAGGGAGTTACAGACCCTTACTTCTCTGAGCTTCGTATCTATGACACTGGGACGTTATACTTGCTACTCGATCATTTGCCTGATTCAGCACTCTTTGAGCTTTTCAGGTTAAAGTTGCTATTGAAACACCCGGGAAATTAACACTAACACTTCCCACGCCCCCCCAGAACTCTTCTTGAATTTAAGAAATTCAAAAGCGGTTCCATTTGAAACTACTCGAGACTTGCCATGGATTTATGTTTTAAAAAAAATCTATTGTTATATGAAAAGAAAATAGCTTGGAATACGCCCAAGCCCATGTCTTTCTTTCCGCTTCTGTCGTAGCAAGGGACTCCCCCGTGACAACTCCTCTCCTGGTTCATGTGCCACCAGACTCGCCTATGACCTCTTGTCTCTCTGAGCCCATCCTGTGCTGAGATCCTAACTTACATCGACTCTGCCTTCATCTCTCTTTTCTTTTCCTAGACGATGTTTTCTCACTGCATCTAACCTGTTGTCACTATCAGGGTGATTCCCAAAACATAATCTCTGCCCAGACTTCTCTCCCGAGCTTCGCTTCTGCACTCCAGCTGCATCTAGATATTTCTATCTGAGGAGGTTCATGTGTCTGACACGAAACCTACGTTTCTTCCCACGTGCCACCATCCTCCCCAAGAATTCATCTTTCCTCCTCCTTGACCCCCAACATCTCATTACTTACTCAGCAGATCTCTGTTGCACCAGATGGAACTAAATGACAGGTGCCAGGCACCATTCTCCGCACATAATTAGCAGGTTTGTCCAACAATTCACAAAGGGAAATGCCAAGGCTCTATTCAGTTCTCTGGCCTCTATTTCCTCGGCTGTTCCGTCGTATTTGTTTCTAGGGCTGCAGGAACAAAGTATCACAAAGTAGGTGGCTTAAAACTGCAGAAATGTATTGTCTCACGGTTCTCGAGGCCACAAGTCTGAAACCAAGGCATCAGCAGCATTTGTCCCTCTGAGGCCTGAGAGGAAGAATGTGTTCTGTGCCTGGGTCCCAGCTGCCAGTGGCTTAGCGACCATCTTTGGCGTCCTCGGTCTGTAGACACACCCCACTCCTCCACCTTCATATGGCAGTCTCCCTGTATCTCTGCACACAGCCTTCTCTCAGTGCATGTCTCTCCGTCTGAATTCCCCCCCAACCTTTTTTAAAGGTTTTATTTATTTATTTGAGCGAGAGAGAGCGCGCGGCACACATGCATGTGGGTGGGGGAGGGGCAGAAGCAGGTTCCCCGATGAGCAAGAAGCCTGATGTGGGGCTCCATCCCAGGACCCTGGGCTCATGACCTGAGCTGAAGGCAGACACTTAACCCATTGAGCCACCCAGGTGCCTCTGAATATCCTCTTTTTATAAACATACTGGTCATATTGGATTAGGACCCACCCTAATGATCTCAGTTTAACTTGATTACCTCTGTAAAGATCCTATTTCCAAATAAGATCACATTATGAATGAATAAATGGATGGATGGATGGATGGATGAGTTGGTCTCAGTCTGCCTTTCCAACCTCCATGCCATCATTCCCATCCAAGCACTTTGTCCTCTGGCCCGGTGTTTGGCTTCTGTTCTCCCTGCTATTTCCTTTCCAGCCCCCTCGAGTTCAGGTTCTAGCCCTTGGCTAAAGCCCATCTCAAGTTCATGTCCTCGCTGCCCCTGCCACACTGATGTCTGCCTTCTCACCCTGGTAGTGCCCTGCTGGTGCCTCGTCCAGCGCTGTTAGCTTCAGCTTCGTGCGACAGTGACGTATCACAGAACGCTGCCCCTGTTAGAAGCCCTCGTGCAGAGGGGCCAAGACCAGGATGTCTGCATTTGACCACTTGGGGGCCTTTTAAAACCCGTGACCGATCCCTGAGCCCCACACTTCGAGAGTCTGACCAGCAGGTGTGGGTGGGGGCCTGGAATCTATACTTCCAAAACTGCTCTACGAGATTCTGATACCCAGTCAAGTTTGAGAACCACGAATCCAGTCCAACCTCCTTATTTTACTGACAGGGAAACTGAGCTCCCAAATTGTTGTACGACTTGCCCAAGGTCGCGTAATGAGCCGCGGACCCTCCAGTGATAGGGTTCTCTTACCTTCTCAAACAGACTGACGCTGCTGAGGAACAGCGTTTGTAACCAACGTGCTACCGTCAGCGTACGTCAGCCAAGGAATTCACAGTGATGCTATCATCGAGTGCCAGACTAGTGGCCATCCCGGACGCTCCGAGAGGATGGCTACCAGCTCTGTCTCGGCTTACCTGGCATAGTGCCTGGCACATAGTAGGGTGCTCAGTTAATACTGGTTGGGTGCCGGGAGCATCTACCAGGTACCGGGTACTGTCGCAGAGGTTTGCACACATCGTCTCATTTCACGGATCTCAACTATGACCCTGTGAAGTCGGTTTTAATACTCCCATTTTACAGACGAGGAAACTGAGGGCCAGAGGTTGGATAACTTGTTCAGGGTCGTGCAGCCAATAATTGACGTAACTGAGTTTTAAACCCCAGCTCTGTCTTCAGTGCTCAGCTCTTTTCAGAAGCTGTAAGTCACCCCAAACAATGTGCAAAGGTATTTCAAAGCCCCCAGATGTTTAGAAACCTCAGCTTAGTTTTCAGCTCTAACTCAGCCTTCCTGCCCCACTTGTACGCTTCTATGAGCGTGACTCAGCGCTATCAAAAGCTTTTACAAGTGTTTCATCCGCTTTCCCTTGCTTTTCTAAAAATGCTTTTAGAATACCCCTCCCTTTGTAGGGCAGAAGTGGCAGGACCAGGGCAAGCAGAGTTCAGAGAGTGTCCCAGCATGACCTATTCTAATACCAGGTTTCAAATAGGAGCTGATGACTGGGAAACCCGAGGAGGGGTGCGAGTGGGCCCCACACACCCAGTCCCCGGCCCAGATCACATGAGCGGTGAGCAGGTTTCATCTGTACCAGAGGCATCGCGTGTCAGAGACCCTATGTCTAGAAATGGCAGGGCTCTGATCCAAGCTGTCAGGCATGAGAGGGAAACCTAAGTAGCCACATCCCGGAGATAGTTTCAGCTTTGTCATCTGAAATGTTTCTGTTATTTTTTTCTTTCCAGTTTGATGTTTTACTTGGATCTTGGCCTTGAATCTATTCTCCATGTCGACAATTTCCTCGTTCTTTGTGGCCTCCTTTCCATTGCTTCCGAGACCAGTCCTTTCTGGGACTGTAAGGTCACCCCTCCCCGACCCAGCCTCAGGGGCGTAGGAGTGAGTGAGGGGGTGGGGGCTGCACCCACAGGCTCTTTCTCAGAGCGGCCGCCCTCCACTCTAAGAGCCTATGTCCTCCTACTTCCAAGCACACTTCCACCCTGTCCTTGAATTTTTCAAATATGTACATACATTTGTTTCAAATTCTTACTTATCCTTATGTCTTTTAAAGGGCCTTGAACATAATTACTTTAAGGACTCTGGTCTTGTAAATAACCAAGGAGGAAGCTGGGATGGAGAGCCCACTCCAAGAGGGGTCCCAAGAGGCCATGGATGGGCCTGGGGAGTGCTGACGGTTCTTTGCACGAGGGTAACAAATTGCCTGACTACTTGGGGAAACCAAATGAAGTGAGGGGGTCCCAGGGAGTGGTGTTTCAGCGTCCAGTTGTGTAATACGCAGCTACTTTTATGGTGAGGGACTGGGAAGCCATCGGCTGTCCGAATTATCAGATCTACCACCACGAGGCCAATATATATACACTATAGACAAAATCTTTTTTTTTTAAGATTTTATTTATTTCGCGAGAGAGCAAGCAAGCAGGGAGAGGGCCAGAGGGAGAGGGAGGGAGAATCCCAAGCAGGCTCCACGCTCAGCACAGAGTCCGATGTGGAGCTCAATCTCACGACCCTGAGATCATGACCTGAGGGGAAATCAAGAGTCAGATGCTTAACGGACTGAGCCACCCAGGAGCCCCTGTAGGCAGTCTTTTTACAGTAAAACCGAAAACACCATCCAAATTCCTTGGTAATACAGCACTAAACTCTTGCTGATTAAATCTTACTGGAGTTTGTAGACCATGAGCTGGATTCTAATTTATTTTTATTGTAGTGATATGTGTTTAATGGAATCTGACCTATATTACTTCTGCCAAGAGGGAATTCAGAATTACCAATTGGAGTTAATGTGGTACAAAGAACCCCAAACTTCTCATTCTCAGGATGTGAACAGGAGTGAGTCTTTAATGAAAGCATTGAGTCAGTAATTTTTGTGGCTTAATATTGCCACATGCAGTTCCGTAGGCTCAGCATAGATTCTCTGAGACAGGATGCTGCAGTAGAAAGCAAGAGTTAAGCACCCAGAAAGTAGATTGGCCCCTAACGCTGCAACCCAGGGCAGTTTCCCTGACTTCTCTGCGCACCCATTCTGTTGCCTAGAAGATGAGGGGCCAGGCTAGACAGGTGGTTTTCGAGAGAATTCTCACTCAGGAACTAGTGTGGAAATCCTTTCCCTCTCCAAGTTTCACCTGCATAAATGTCTTTATTTCTTGAGCTTCAACATGCAATTTTAGTAGAAAAGCAGAGTTCTAGCTCTTAAAAAAAAAAGTTTAAAACCACTGGACTAGGGGCGCCTGGGTGGCTCAGTCGTTAAGCGTCTGCCTTCGGCTCAGGTCATGATCCCAGTGTTCTGGGATCGAGCCCCGCATGAGGCTCCCTGCTCGGCAGGAAGCCTGCTTCTCCCTCTCCCACTCCCCCCGCTTGTGTTTTCTCTCTCGCTGCCTTTCTCTCTGTCAAATAAACAAATAAAATCTTTAAAAAAAAAAGTTTAAAACCACCGGACTAGATCGTCACCATCTCTGTATCTTTGTGGCGCGCTGCAAGGTCTACCTGGTAAACTGTCTTCCACCGTGGACGGCACTCTCGTGTTTTTAGGAAGGTTCTCTATGCCAAAAGCATGAGTCAGTCAGGTTCAGCACGTAGGCAAGCTCATGTCTTGGGACCCTACTACCAGAGTCCAAGCCAGAAGGTTCTTTTGGACAGCAGAGAGAGGGTTCTTAGCACTGCCCTAGACAGGGCATAGGCAGCAGTTTCTAGAACAATCAGAAGAGACAAAGTTCTTTAACACCTCAACCATCCTGGTTGGACTAAGGCAAGCCCAGTGCAGAGCTTTGGAAGAGAACACGAGGTTCCACGTCTCCAGACTTCCTAAGCTGCATAGTACAGAAGTCAGTCACTGTGGCCCTGAAATGGGGACCAAGAGAATTGAGTCCCATCAAGTTGAAAGGTAATTTGAGAAAAGGCAATGTGGGGTGTGATGATGGGACAATTGTTTCTTGTTACCATCATGGCCTCCTCTTGATGTATGCTCTTTCCGCCCCCAGTGATTCTTCCTTGACCCCTGCATATGACGACCCTGCCCCTGGGAACCTTCCCCCATGCTGAGTGGCCATCACTGCTCATTTGCCTGTTCCTTTCGCCTCGACTCCGGCTCCTTCCAGCCCTTATCCCCAGTCCTCTCAAATGTTCATGATAGATTCCCCAACTCATGGATGTGAAATGATCCAGCTTAGATTGTAAACCAGGAACTTATTCCTTTGGACCAGAGAGAGAGAAGAGAGAAAAACAGGAAACAACAAACCCAAATGGAGTATGTGAGAGGCAGACATACATGTTCCATAGTTTCCATTAAAACGAAAGCTCCATGGGGAAGGGAATTGCAACTGTGAAACGTGCAGTGGATTTCTTTCACATATGGGCACTCAGGAAACATTAGTAATGGATGATAATGATTTGTCAAGTGACAAAATGTTTCAGGGAAGGAACAGGGAAGGAAAAATAGAGACATTCTTATATCTCAGTGGGGAATTGCCAGGCAGGCCATCCAGATGCTTTTTCTTTGGGGGGTTGTGAATTCCTTGTGTGTCCGGCCATCACTGTGTAACCTTAGTGTGTTCTCTCAGAAATATATGCAGTCGGGACGCCTGGGTGGCTCAGTCGGTTATGTGTCTGCCTTCGGCTCAGGTTGTGATCCCAGAGTCCTGGGATCGAGTCCCGCGTCAGGTTCCTTGCTCAGCAGGGAGCCAGTTTCTCCCTCTGCCTGCTGCTCCCCCTGCTTGTGCTCGCTTGCTCTCTGTCAAATAAATAAATAAAATCGTAAAAAAAAAAAAAAAGTCCCTTGCACTGGACCACCAAATCCAGGGGTCCTGCCCCCTTCCCAGAGGAGGGCGCCAAGGCATGAGAGGTTAGGAGAGCCACCACCTCAGAGGCGAAGGGCTGCTGGCATATACAGGTTGGGGGCAGGTGGCAGTGGAGAGGAAAGGTGGGGGCCAGATCACCGAGGGTCATGGGTGCCTCACAGAGTTTAGAGTTTAACGTAGAGGCAAGAGTCATTGCAGAATTGTGACTGAGGAAGTGATAAAATCAGATTTGTACATTAGAAAAATCACTGTTGGAAATTGGCTCAAAGTTACAAATGAGAAGGACTGATTTAGGGTAGAGGTGGTGGGGGTGGGGTGGGGGGACAAACACGTGGAATCTAGAAAGTAGGACTGACAGGCTGGGATGCTCCAGTTGGGCACAGGGTTTAATAAGAGAGCGAGAGGAATCGTACATACCTCCCAGGCTCATTGCTTGGCCAGCAAGGGTGCCTTTTATGGAGGCTGCAGGTTATTTGGGCAGGTAGAGTATGTTTGGTAAGAAGATGTTTAGTTTCATTTATTTACTTTCAAAGATTTTATTTATTTGTCAGAGAGAGTGTGTAAGCAGGGGGAGGCGCAGAGGGAGAAGCAGGCTCCCTGCAGGGAGCCCGATGTGGGGCTGGATCCCAAGACCCTGGGATCATGACCTGAGCCGAAGGCAGACGCTTAACCGACTGAGCCCCCCAGGTGCCCCAAGAAGACGTGTAGTTTTTGATGTGCTGGGTTGAGATGTCTGCTGAGTAGAGATGTCTAATAGTCAGGCCTGTGGGTCCAGAGGTCCAGACTGACTATTTCAGGATCATCCTCATTCAAATGACACTTAAGAAAATGGTTTGGAACCTCCCAGTCCGCAAGCAAGAGCTAGGATAGCAAAGGTAAGTTCTGGCTGTGTCTGGGAGGCAGTCTCTGACTCCTGGGCCAGGTTAGGTCCTTTGGATTTGAGTCCCTCAGATTTGGGTCCCTCCTCCCTCAACCTGTACTGGGTTCTTTTCCTATCAAAACATTCATCCCCATTATGGTAACTACTTACTAATTGTTTCTTTTCCCCACAAGGCTGTAGCGTGCGAGACTGGCACCAAGCTTGGTTCATTGCTGTGTACTCAGCCCCTCTTGCAATCTGGGCAGCTAGCAGAAACTCAACACGTACTTTCATGCCTGTCAATTGAATGCCATCCCAACCACCTGCCACTAGGAGATCCTTCTAGGGAGAGGAAGTGAGGCAAGACAGAGCCAGACGTGCTGAACCAGAACCTCATACAACATGGTGTGGGGATGCACAGGAGAAAGTGGAAGGCTCTACAAAGTTCATTGGAGCCAGGCCTTGAAAGGTGAGGAAGAGTTCTCTAATTAAGCTGGGAAGGAAGCACATTCTAGGCCTGGGGGTAGAAAATATGTAAGGGCACAAAAGAGTGAAGAGGTTGCATGTGGCCAACATAAGATGCTAGGATTTGGAAGGATGAGGACTGGCAGGAGCTGGATCTTGAGGAGTCACTGGAGACCCTGCAGGCTTATGGTTCTGTAGCAAGGACTTGGGACTTGACTCTTTAAGCAACAGGAAGCTAGTGGAGGTTTCTAAGCAGGATAACACTATGGGCAGATTATAGTTTTAGGAAGAAATCTCTGGGATAGAGTAGAGAGATTGCGAACCCTTCCCCGAGAAATGCATTTTTGGCAAGCACCCAGGTGATTCTTCCACGGGTCTTCCTGAGACCACCCCTGAAGAAACAGTGGCAAGTTAAGGCTGGGGGCAGAAGAGGTGCCTTGGAGACAGGCACAGCGAGTCTGCTGGGAGCTACTGGGGGCCATCCCAGCTAGTCAGCCAAAGGAGTCTTCAGAATCTTCTTCTGTGGGGCGCCTGGTGTCTCAGTTGGTTAGGGGTCTGCCTTTGGCTCCGGTCATGATCTCAGGGTCTTGGGATTGAGCCCTGTGTGGGGCTCCCTGCTCAGTGGGGAGTCTGCTTCTTCCTCTCCCTCTGCCCCTCCCCCCCACTCATGTGCTTGTTCTCTCTCTCTCTCTCTCTCAAATAAAATCTTTTTAAAAAGAAAAAAAAAAAGAAACTTCTTCTGAGGCATCCAAAACTCAGGACCTCAGAGGTCCCAGAGCATCAGTGATAATAAGCCATGTGAAGCTTTGGAGTCCTGCCACGTGGATGCTTTTGTGGTTGGATGTGGGCAGAAACTTTGGGGACATGGCCAGTAGGACCCTACCTTACTTCAGATGTAATCTGATCACAGCCCCTGGTGCCCTGATGACCATTTGGGTCCTAATGTGAGCATTATTATGCCTGGAGGAAAGGTTTTGGTAGGAATTCATTGGAAAAGCCAAGGGCCTTCTTTACCAGTCATCTTTGATGAACTTAAGAGTGTACTTCAAAAGTACTTTTTGTCCAGTGATGACAAACAAATTGCTTCTGAACTAGATGGGAAAGATCTAAACACATCCTCTAAGCACAACAGTGTCAAAAGTATCTCTGCTTGTCTTTATTTGCCCTAAAAAATCTGTTCAAACAAACATGAACAGACTTGGACTCTAAGAATAATATTTTCTGTGGACATATATGGACAGATAAGAAAAACCCCAAGGGAGAAAAAACTTCTATTAAAATAAAAATAAAGATCCCCCCACAGCTTTATCCTTTGCTTACTGGGGTTTCTTTATTCCGCTTTGAGATAAAAGTACTTCAGTTTCTCAGGAGATGCTGATTAGGCGTTGAAAAAAAGAAAGTATTTTTCCCCGTCTATCTATCTATCTATCTATCTATCTATCTATCTATCTTCCTTCCTACCTTCCTTCCTACCTACCTACTTACCTATCTCCGGCCCTGAATCTGCCAGCCATAAGCGTAGACCTTTCTGCATGGCGTGGGTTGTGCTACTTTGAATAAACACTAACCCTGCTGCTCAGGATCCCTGGGAGAAAAGCCCTCCTCCTCATTGGTCAGTGAGAATACTGTGCTCACAGCTTCTACCCCGCTGAAAAGCCCCATCTGAAGCTCGTGGAAGGCTCTCTGGGACCCGAATCTCTCTCTCTCTCACACGCACACAAGCACACGCACGCCACCCCCGCCGTCTGGCACACTGTGATCCTTGCTCCTGGGTTGCTTTTGGCTGCTGTCCATGCTCTGTGTCAGCATCTGGAGCTGACAGTCGTGGGAGCGCGCGGAGGCACCTGGCGGTTGGTCGGCGGGAACACGAGGAGTGGAGAGTGCACACTGGAGGAAGGGCACAGTGTTACCGTCTCCGCGGCAGTATCTTTGGGGAACTGTCTGTGCTTCGATCCTGTGCAATTATCACAAAGTGGTATGCAGGTTGGGGGGAGCGCCTGGTGGGCTCAGTCAGCAGAGCATGTGACTCTTGATCTCAGGTTGTGAGTTCGAGCCCCACGTTGGGCATGGAGATTACCTTTTTTTCCCCAAGATTTTTTATTTATTTGAGAGAGAGAGAGAGATCGTGAGAGAGAACATGAGAGAAAGCACAGGCACGGTGAGGGATAGAGGGAGAAGCAGACTCCCCGCGGAGCAGAGAGCCTGAGGTGGGACTGGATCCCAGGACCCCGGGGATCATGCATGACCTGAGCCAAAGGGAGCTGCTTAACTGGCTGAGCCACCCAGGCGCCCCCCCCCAAAGAAAAACTTTTTTAAATAAAAAATAATAAGATGGGCACCTGGATGGCTCGGTTGAGCGTCCAACTCCTGGTTTTGGCTCAGGTGGTGATCTCGGGGTTGTGGGATCGAGCCCCAGGATGGGCTCTGCCCTCAGTAGGCACTCTGCTTAGGATTCGCTTTCCCTCTCCTTCTGACCCTCCCCCCCGCTTGCACTCTTAATCTCTCTAATAAATAAATCTTAAAATAATAAATAAATAAATAAATAAATAAATAGGGGCACCTGGGTGGCCTTTGGCTCAAGTCACGATCCCAGGGTCCTGGGACTGAGCCCCATATTGGGCTCCTTGCTCAGCAGGGAGCCTGCTTCTCCTCTCCTTCTGCTGCCACTTCTACTCCTTGTGCTTGTGTTTGTCTCACTCTCTCTCTCTGTCAAATAAATAAATGAAATCTTAAAAAAAATTTTTTTAATAATAAATAAAGTTTTCTGCAAGTTGGGCAGGAACTCTGGACTTCCTCCCTTCGCAGGGTCTTCTGGAGAGAAGGTCCCATCCTAAGAAAGCCGCTCAGCGGACGGTCGCCTTGCCTGTGGAGCCCGCGGGCATGTGTGTTTGTGTCCACACCGAGCTGCACACATGACAAACTGTACACAGTGCCTCAACACAGCCCAACAGGTGTTTTCTGTTTACATTTAACTAGCTTTAACAGCAGGAGGAAACCTTAAATACTTCCTTTCTTCTCACAAACCCTTTCTCTAATAAAACAAAATTACTGGAGATGAAGCAGAGAATAATTCAAGTAGTCATTTAAATCAAGGACCTGGTTTGGCTTGGCCTCCCTTGGAGACTTTTTAGCTTGTGCTAATAAAGGCCAGGCAGGCTAAGCTGACCTGAGCGGAAGGCCCAGAGGCTGGGGGGGAGGGGGCAGTGTAGGCCACTGGGGCTCCTGGAGCCCCTCACTCAGTATTTTTGTCCCAGTGAAATCAAGCTGAAACAGACATGGAGGGCAGTCTGGAGGAGGTGGGGGGGAGACCAGGAGGAGAGCAGTTCTGGTGTGGACTAGGATCAGGCGGCCACTCTCTGGGGAAGCTGGAAGGAATTTAGTGTCGTCTGTACACAAACCTCAGTGTGGCCTCCTTATCTGCCGCTGGCTGGTTCCTCCTGGACTGAGGACTCTGCAGAGCAGCAACCCCCAACTTACTTTTTTTCTTTTCTTTTTCCTAAAACGCACACGAGGCACACTCCCGTGGGCATACCAGATTACAGGCTGCGGCACAGATAAATCAGGCTGTGGGTTGGGAGCAGTTCCCAGTGAAACTCCACTTCGTTCTGTCCCACTCAAGAAAGCAGACCTCCGTACAAGCGAGGGTAAGATGTTGCTCTGTATCCTGAGCCCTGGGTGCAGGATTCCGGCCAATAGTAGCTGCCAAATAAATACTAAGTGAAAGACAGCCTTGAATCCACACTAATTTGTATTTTTGAATAGTCATTCATAAATTCTAGCATTTTAACTATTAGTTAGCAATTAATCCCAATAAACCAGCAGGATCTTGTGATTGTGAACGACTGTTACGTGGGTTGGTCAGAAGGAATATTTGTTAGCATTTTTATAGGCTCTTAAAGTGGTTTTAGCTCTATAACTGATAAAGCCAAGCACAAGCTTTATCAGTCCTGCCACTTGCCTGTCAGCACTATGTAGATAAACTCATAATAGTTCCCAGGGAGGAACTTTTTAAGAGATTCTTCAGCAGGAGACCAGGAGAGAGAGATTCTTAATGTTGCCTGATTAGCACAGACCCTTTGGGGGCTTAACGTAGGCTGGCAAAAGGTTAATTTCAAGATCATATACAAATCAAAGATAAGATTCTGTATCAGATCCAAAGCTGGGGCATTTGTCACCTCGCTGGTGTTGGCAACTCTGAAAGCTGGAGTTGGGTCCAGAAGGATACAGCCCACTCTGTCCCCTCATACATCTCAGGGGAGGGAAATGGCATTAGATGAGGGACCGATGAGTGACTTTGCCTTGTCATCCAAATGTTTTTATTCCAGATGATATTTTTAATAAGGATTTTTTTGAAATAAGGATTTATGTATCCCTTTAAAGAATGGCCTTAAATTGGCAGGCATACTTTAGTAAAAATAATACTTAAACTGTGGCGTAGAGATTGCCATCACCAGTCTGGATGATTCTGGGGAGTTCCACAGCTATTGGGAGGTACCGGGGCAGACAGAACAGGGCAAGCAGGGGAAGCCAGGGTCAGGTGCACGGCGATCCCAGGCAGAGACTGTGGTTGCTGAGTGGAGACTGTTAGGCATAGAAGTGGTGATTTAGGGAGTTAGGGGAGCCAGATGATAAGTGTGCCCATAATAATGGAAAAGGAGTGAAGAGGAAGAGTTTCAGAAACATGAAGCAATACAACACAGGTGACCTGAGTAGGAGTCAAGTGTAGACTTCAGTTATTAAGAGTGTTGAGAGAAGGAGCTAGGGAAGACACTAGAGAAGGAAGGCTCCATTTCTGCCTGTAGGTTACCCTGCCTGGTGCAATCTGGAGAATATTTCCTCCCTTCTCCCTGGATTCAGGGGCACTTCCCAACAATTTTAGGAATGCCAGCTAGACACAATGAACTTTGGACCAATAACATTTCGACCTCAAGATATAATTTCCTTTTCTCTTTAGGCCTTAAACATAATTTTCTTTTCATTAATTTGAAAGCCCATACTTTATACTTCTTTTTTTTTTTTTAAGATTTTTTATTTATTTATTTGACAGAGAGAGAGACAGCCAGCGAGAGAGGGAACACAAGCAGGGGGAGTGGGAGAGGAAGAAGCAGGCTCCTAGCGGAGGAGCCCGACGTGGGGCTCGATCCCAGGTCCCTGGGATCACACCCTGAGCCGAAGGCACACACTTAACGACGGAGCCACTCAGGCGCCCCCCATACTTTGTACTTCTTACTTCTAATTATAGTAATCTTGTTTTTTGAGTGGAAAATGAAGAAAGTTGGTCTTAGGTTGGTTTTTACATACCTTTCTGATCTAATGAGAGTCTGAAAGATGTTTGCATCCCAATGTACTAAAATCTTCAACCGCCCTGAAAAATCTGAGACGCATTGTCATCACTGTTTTATCAAATTGTTGCTTTCAAATTGCTATTTTACTCTTCCCCAAACTGGTTTGGTAGGAAGAACGACTTCTAAAACAACTGATACTTTGTTCGATACAGTATGTTAAAAGAGTGGGGAAGTATAAGAATAATGATGAGTATTAAACTAATGTTGGGGCGCCTGGGGGGCTCAATCGGTTAAGCATCCAACTCTTGATTTTGGCTCAGGTCATGATCTCAGGATCCTGGGTTCGAGCCCCGCGCTGGGCTCTGCGCTGGGCATGGAGCCTGCTTAAGAGTCTCTCTCTGACCCTCCCCCCTCAAAAAACTTAAATAAATAAAATAAAACAAAATGAAATAATACTAATAAGCCAAGGAAAGAAGCAAACAGGCATTCTGGGTAATGATTCAGGAAGGGTATCTGGGAGAGGAAGCTTGGGAACAACTCACCTTGTAAGGCAGACCTAGCTCACGGTTTGCTCCTCGTTTAAAGAGTCAGGCCCCCTTAGACTCTTTAGAGTTAGTCCACTGTCCCCGCCGATGCCCTTGAATGTATCACTTCACCTTGCTGAACAAGTTCATCTTCATCTAAAGCAGGCTGAAGATTATTCACTCCTGGAGAAAGCTGTCACAACATTTTGATAACCAGCAGAAGTGATCCGGCAAGGCTGTCTGTTGTTATTTGGGGAGACGGGCCACCCTTACTTGCTGTCTTTAGGGACACTGGATGGGCCCCTCCTCCCACAACACCCAGCAGAAGAAGCGCGAAGGGCCACGTAGAGTACCAGGATGGTGTTAGTATGAAGTGTTAAATGTGATGTAGCCAGCGTAACAATTGTGCTTTTATCCATCTGGTTCTCACTTGCTTAAGGTTTTTCTGCAGGAAAACTGAAAAATCAGTAAGGCAAAATACATCAAGAAGGCATTTATACTGACAAAAGCAGACCAGAGTTGGTTTTTTTGTGGTGGTGTTTTGTTTTTGTTTTTGTTTTTGACCAAAGGTATTTTAGGGACTTTGAAGAAAGGACCTAAAAATTATTACTCAGCCTGGCGCTTATTTTGCAATATGTGCTGACTTCTAACTTTCAAAGCTGAACAGCCTAATCCTTGATCATCCCAGAATGAGTTTAGGAATTTGTAATCATTTCCTTTTTACTGGGTATTTGCATACATCACTAACCAGCTCAGTTGAGAAAGAGGAGCAGTCCCTCTGCTGAAACAGAGTGATGAGAATTTAGGGCCAACCTGAAATGTTCATTTATCAATTAGTCCTTAATGAGCATTTGTATAAATGACTATGCAGAGAAGAAACTCCCTTCCATAGCATACACTTTCAAAGAGGCTAATAAGAATGGTTAGGGTTTTATATTTTTATCCATGGTTTGCATTAGGGCTCTGTGTTGAGGGGAAGGGTCAATGTATATAAATAAGAAGAAGGATATCTGGCAAGATTGGGAACATGACCTCTTGCCCTCCAAAGCCTGGGAAGCCCTAGTGAATGCTCCCAATCTAAGGAGTGTATGGACACGGTGTGAACTCTCCCCTCTGCATACAGAGTGGGGGTTAGAGGTTAATGAATGAGTGCTCTCCTCACACACGAGATCCTGTTCGATAGTGGTTTTATAAATAAGGGCTTAAATGGGGTCAGAATAGGACCTGCATATCGCTTCCAAACTCTCTAAATCTTTTTGAAGTGATGGCGTTCAGAGATGACACCCTTCCACCAGGGAAGGGAGACGTGAAGCTCTCGTGCTTGGGCAACTGGACGCTGCTACTGGTTCAATATGTCTAAAAGCAGGACCAAATGGAAAACAAAGCGGGGGTGGGGGGGTCCTTGCTGCCCCCTATTCTTCTCTAGTAATCCCTTAAAAAATAATTGCAGACCCAAACCTCTGGCCTCCAGCACATTTTCCACTTGATTAGAGGCCTTTGTGAGGTAGGGAAAGGGACCTGCAGCCTTGTACATTGTGCTAAGGCCTGAAATGTCCAGCTGGGATTTTTTTCCATCAAAAGGGGATTTTAGTAAAACCATTATCAGGGGCTTAAGAAGAAAAGCTGTTGAGCTGCAAGTGAGGGGGGATTAGCATTAGCAGGCTTGTTTTGGGCAACTGGTGGAAGGGTGGGAAGGTGTTTGCAGCCCTGCACACAAGTGCTCTAGTTTCGCTGCAAGTTCCTGGCAGGTGCAGAGGCAGGAATGAGTAGGGGAGTGGGAGCTCAGGGCTTGGGAATGATACATGGGGGGCTTCCCCTCTGGGGATCAAGTGCAAGGCACCCCCAATCCAGGAGGATTGCAAGAGAATGCAGGAACCCTGCCAGATGGTGTGTCAGAGGCTGGAGCCGGGCTTCCTTACAGGCCGTGTACATCCCTGTCACCTGGCACACACCCCACCCCCACCCCCACCGCTCTCGGTGTCCCTCTGCACTGTCGGAACTCGAGGAACCGGGACGTGGCTGTGCTGGATTAACTTGGATGTCTGTGTGGACACCTTTACTTTTGTGTGGCCGGGACTGAGGGCACGTTAGGAAAGCAGCAACCATGGCGGCCCGGTGGGCAGATCGGTTGTCAGTCTGGGTGGGCTGGCGAGATCTGCCCTGGGAGCCCTCTACAAGCAGGCTTTCGGGGGGTTCTCTAAAAGCATCTTCTGGGGATCACTAGAGCTGTGGGCTACACCTTCTTTGCCCAAAGAGTCCAGAAGCCTGAGCCAAGTGGAGCTGGTGGGCAGTGGCCACTGGAGCCAGCTGCTGCCTGAAGGGCCTGTGTGAGGGATGTCACCCCACAGCGGCTCTGGAAACGCCTGTTTTCTGTGTCTCCCTGGGTGCACTGTCGTCCTAGCTTGTTTTCCCTGTGCAACCAGGACGGTGGCTGGAACGTACAGTTCGTCCTGCCTGCTGGAAGCACGCAGCGGGGGCGTGCAGGGGGGCGTGCAGCGGGACCGTGCAGCAGGAGCATACAGGGGAGCGTGCGGGGGAGGTGGGGCGTGCAGGGGGAGCGTGCAGCGGGGGCGTGCAGGGCAGCATGCGGCGGGGGCGTGCAAGGGGAGCGTGCAGCGGGACCGTGCAGCAGGAGCATACAGGGGAGCGTGCGGGGGAGGTGGGGTGTGCAGGGGGAGCGTGCAGCGGGGGCGTGCAGCAGGAGACTAGGATGGCTGTGGGGGATGCGCAGCAAACAGCTACCTGTCTGAGCAGGACAGGGTCACGCACTCGGTGCTGTCACCTTCCATCACGTCCTCAGTCACACCGCAGGCCAGCGTGGTGGCCTGTGAGTTGTAAGTTTTGTCTCAAGTCAGACGCCAACAACCAAAGCAAGAGGCCTGTCTTCTTGGAGACATGTGCTGGTTCAGGAGAGCTGCTCCTGGAGGCCGCCGATCGGTCCTTCTAACCGCCATCTGTAGGAGCCGCTAGTCGTTAAACAGGTCATGCTTTCCCTCAGTGTCAGGTCATCTGCCTTGACCGTTCTGAGCCCTCAGCCTGCCCCGTGTCTTCTCCTCCTCGGCTCCGTGTGCGGGGATACAGGCTCTCTATTCCGGCTGCTACGACCTCTTTTCCTCACTTGGGTTGCCGCCCCTGAATCTGGATTGGGTCTGGTCACTCACAGTGGCATCTTGGAGCTACGATGCCCATAAAGCTGCCTGGGAAGATTTTCTGCGTTCGTAAGACCTTCCTGAATGGTGCCGGGAACGGTACTTTGCTTCCTGGATGGGCCCCGAGTTCCAGAAGGTTTTCCTTTCTTTTGTCTCATTCTCTAACCAATGACCTCTGTATGACTGAGCTAATAAAGCTGTGCCCTGTCCGGTGACGACTGCGTGCTAGCAGTAGCCATAGGGGACATCCGCCTTTCACGTTCCACATGTGTATCCCGCGCCTGCGCCAACCTCAGATCCAGGCGTGGATTCCCTGAGGCCAGACTGTTGAGCACCAGAGGGCAAGACCCCGAGGCCTGGCCTCGCAGCCCTCAGCCTGCCCTTATTGTGTCATTTTATGGAATCTGGCCAAGTTGGCTTAGAAGTTCTTCCTCTTTAATTTCTCCCTTTTCCTAATGTCTGTTTTCCATAGGAGGAATTTAGACATGTCAGTGACTTTACTTCTCTATCAGGCTCTTAAACATCTTCAATTTCAAAGACTCCTTTAGATTTTATGAAGATGTCTTCATCTGGGCAATAAAGATGCTCATTTTATAATAAAAATAGGTACTCCTAAAATTTTTTAAATATTTTTGTTTTTCCCGAAATGCGCTCTAGAATTTTTCATTACAGATGATATGCTTTCTATTTTTTTGCAATAAGAAAAGCCTGAACCTTTATTCTTGCTGTTCAAATTATCTTCGTGTAGGATTGTAAAATTTCACCCCATTTGTTCTCCCAAACTTCCCAAATATGGCAATGTAACAGGATTTGTACGAGATGGTCTTTAAGAAAAATTAGAAATTGATGCTTGATTCCCACAGCCTCCAAAAGCAAAGCCCTCACAGTGAGCTAAATCAGGGAACCTTTATGAGGTCACATCTGTTACCTTGCACCTGGGCTCCTTCGAATAGCTTCTCTGCTGTTTTAAAATTCAATTTCATCTTTTTGGCAACATGAGATTCCTCCTTTGTCAACTCTCAGACCCTGGGGAAATTCTTTGGGTCGGGGAAGGTGGTGTGGGAGGTGACCAGAGGGCATTTGTCTGAGGGGAGGCGGTCTGGGCGCCCCACTAGAAATAGCCTCCAATTGGTAGACAATGCTGCCGCCTGCTGACAAAACACAGGGCTTGCAGACTTCGAGGATAAATGACTTTCATCTTGCCACTTTCCCTCTTCCACATTGGAAAACAAATACCCCTCGTTTGCATTAACAGTACTTTCTCGTTCTGCCTTATAGTGGGTCTTAACATCGTCCTCGTAAGCTTGGGGGAAAGAAAAACACAAGGTTGGACTCCCAGCTAGACCTGATTCATAGCTGCATCACAGTGGGGAAGGTCAGTCTTGTGTGAGTGGGAAATGTTTGTTGTTTTTGGTTTTTGTGGGGATGGGAAAGGTCAAGGAATGATCTAGAAGGAGTCAAAATTGATTTTCCACCCCTGCTTTTCAATACAGGATAGTGCTTGACTTCTGTCTCCTAACTTGCATATACACATTTTTCTTTCTTTTCTAAGTTTTATTTAAGTAATCCCTACACCCAACATGGAGCTCGAACTCACGACCCTGAGATCAAAAGTTGCATGCTCTTCCTGCTGAGCCAGCCAGGTGCCCCTACATGATTTTATTTCTAAAGTAAGCAACAATGAGGCTCTTACTCAAGTGAATTTCTGCAGTTCCTCTTGTGATTCCACTGAAATTTAGACCCTTGTGTGTGGGAAAAAGATGGGGCAGCTGTCTTCCTTTGGACCACACTGTTCTGACTGCCGCAGTTGACTCTGAGCACAATGGGAGAGCATCTGGCTCAAGTGCACAGACGTCAGTGAGGACTGGAAGAGCCAGTCATCCATCGATTCCGGACTCAGAGAATGTGGAGACCTTCCCTGCTTCCTACAACCGCAAACTCTGAGCCTGATAGAGCTTCGGAGATCGGAGACGCTGGCCATACCGTCTTCACAGATTCCTGAAACTCACTAAATTGTATGCATGTGAAATGACGTAGAAGAGCTAGAAATTGTCACTTTTTGTCTTTTCCATATTGTTCGCTTAGGACACACCTACCGGTCTTTTTTTTTTTTTTTTTTTTTTTTTTTTTTTTGGTTCACAGCAGTGAGCTTTTGAGCTATGAAGCTAAGGTTTGAAACAGTCACAATGGAAGTACAAAGTAGGTGTCTTCCATCTCAGAACATTAAGAATCTGAGGAGCTTAACAGTTGCGATTCCTCCCTTATTTTATCCATCTGTCCAATTTTAGCCTCGGTGATTTTACTAAAGATTCTAGGAGTATTATGACTAATTTTTATGGTTCCTCCCTATTTAGAGACGATTTCTCAAAAAGCAAAACAGTAGCAGGTAGCTATTCCTACACAAATGTGTACATAGAAATGCCAGCTTAAGGGTAAGGATCTCCTAAGGAGAAATATTATTTCCATATTCATTTCAGATGAGGAAAACAGTTCTTTCCAAGCCATGTTGAGTTATCCTGTGCTATTTATAAGAAGTTCATCTGGTCTCCAAGAGTGGTTTTCCCACAGTCCAGTTCCAGGGACTTGCATCCACGATAGGAGCAGTAACTATTGAACAGACAGCTGGGGCCTGGGCCCCATCCTTCTGGAGTGTGGATTACATAAACTCAGGAGTAATAAACACTAACAGCGTGCCTGATATTAACAAATTAGACCCTTGTACTCTTTCTGGACAAGAGGGATTTTTGTAACTAAAACATCTGTTAAGTCAAGCCTTTTTACCTTTGAATGGAGAGGTGATCCTGCAACTCGATTCTGCTTGAGGAGGTTTGGGTGACAGACATTTGCAGTGCGCTGAACACCGTAGGTCCTTAGCTTCGAGACTGCTGCAAGCACAGACTTACAGCATCCGTGCTTTGCGTCACTATTTGTGACAAAGCAGTGCTTGGGAAACTTGCTCAAGTCCTCTGAGGACAGCAGGTGATAGGTTTGACACTGCTGGCTGCTTCCGTACCCTATAGCCCATTTACAAAACTGCTTCTTGAATAATCCTATACATATGCTTGCAAAACATATCTAAGTTTACATAAAGTGATGCATATTAAGTAGCAGTAGTAACTTTCAGCACTTGGGTTTTGTTTTGTTTTTTTCTACTCCCAGTGAAAATAGGCTCTGGTTTAGCTAAACCTTTCTGAAGCCAAGGGGTCAGGGTGGTGTTTTGCAGTGTCTCAGGGGAAGATCAGAGAGCTACCTGCGTGTTTATCCCCCTCTGATGTGGTCATGAAAGTCTGAAGCAGTCCTCATTCTGATATGTGCTCCTCACATCACCGAGGCAAAAGCCTCTTTCCCCATTTACAAAATTAAATGTACAACATCAACCAGATTTGTGAAAACAAACATTGTGAGACAGAAATTGAACACTACGTCATGACTCAGTTCTTCCAGCAGATTGCGTTTGCGTCCCTAACATGGTCTCACCCGGGTTTCTTTGAGGCTGCAAAAGGACCTCGTTCTTCTCTTCTTTGTAACAGACACTATTTTCCACCACCACAAATAAAAACGAGCTTACAAGGATATGTGACATTTGTCCTTTAAACAATTAAAGCCGAAGAGTAATGAGAGAATAAAAACGTAAGACTTCTTTTTTTTTTTTAAGAAAATAACGTGCACTTTTCTGGTTAACAAACAGCAAGCAGAGGAACTCCACTTCTGTTTTGTTTTATTTGCAGGGCTGTTGAGCACAGCCCACGCTAGTGCTGCACAGTTCGGATCTCAAGCTTACTTTCTCTGGCACCTTAACTGGAAGACTTGACTTTACATGGTACCAAATGTTCTGGGTTGGTACAGGCAGCTCCACCCGGCAAAGTCAGAGCAATCCCTGGAAAAGAGGAAAAGACTGGAACTGATCATTTGTGGACATTTAAATGTACTCACTGTCTAGAAACGATTCGTTTTCTCTCCAAGCCCTAAGAGTACATGCTTTTATTCTAGCTGTGCACTTACCTTTGCTAAGTTCTAAATTATTAATAGTTGCCAGTGATCCAAATAGGAGTGCCTTATCTGTTTGATACCATTCACTTAGCAAATACTTTAACTTGCTACATCACATTTGAACAAAAAGTGAGAAAGGTGGCCTAAGCATAGGCCTGGTCCTGAACATAGCTTTCTGGTGTCCGATTCTGTGCTCCGCAATAGGTCATCAGAAGGCCTCACCCCTGCCTCCCCAGGGGTCCCGCGGGGCACAAAATTTAGGTGTTGCCCTCTGCTAAATGGACAGAATGACCTGGAAAGGGAGTGAGGTGAGCTGCAGGGAAGAGAAGGGCAACAGAGAGGACGAGCAGTGTGTGACTTACTGGAGCCCCCTCTCCAGCAGGGCGGCGGAAGCAGAGGCCAGGGGACCCCCTCGCAGGGGACTGGCAAGAGACTGTTGTCAGAAGCTGCTTGAGGCCTCCGTTTTGTTTTACAAATCCGATCTTTTAATCAAGATGTGCTTGTTCTTTGGAAACACAGTGGTCCCTGGGGGCCACTACCTTTCCCTTCTGAGAACTCGAGTTCACATTTCCTAAGTCAGAAGTGAAAAAGGTTTTGCTTATTCCAAGACCAGCACGTCTCTAGTAAGCACAGCAGGAAAGCACCAGGACTCAGGGGGGAGGCCATGCTTCAACTTCAATTTACACATCAAGTGTCCTTTCTTCAGAGAAAGTTCTTACCTTTAAAAGGAAACTCCAATAAAAAGAAACATTTGCTTTTTCAGATCTTTGTTGTTGATTTGAATCATGAAAGAGTATGATTAATTTGAATTTTCTTAACTATTTAAAGACATACTGTAAGTTAGGCAAGCCTCCCTATCCCTGTTGCCAAATGTAGGGTACATGGGGCGGGCCCTCCCCTGCCTTAGGCCTGAGGAATCCCACTGGAGGGAGTCCACAGCAGGGAGACTCAGCCAGCACCGGAGGCCTGTCAGGGTCCTGAGGGGACTGCAGAAACTGAACCCCACTGTGGCATTTACCATCTTTTCCAGACAGGCTTTAAGGGCTACCGCCCAAAGAAAGGTATACAGAGCCCTCCCCCCACCACCACCCAAACCGTTTCCATGAGGTTTATTACTTCTAGGTGATAAAGTTTACACTAAGCTCCCATTTTGGTTTTTCACTTCTGAAGTTGCAGCAAATACCCGAACCAGGTTTTTTCCTGCTATTCTAAAAACTGCCCTGAAGTGCCGTTTAACTTCTGTAGCACCCGCCAAATATTATCATTTTCTTTAGTGCTTTTAGTCTTTAAAAGCTTTTCTTTCCATTCCAGTAGGTATGGTGGAGACTGGATCCACCCATATTCCTTTAAGTGGTGCCCTGCGGCCTGTGCTTGTCCACACGCTGCTCAGACAGCTACCACTCATTTCTGTGAGGTCACCTCACTGGAACTCAAGGTATGATCAGTAACTGAACCTTCTCAGAGTACAGAAGGGAGCTGGACTTTGGAGCTGGCCCTGGTGTGCGTCCTGGTTTCCCTCCGTTAGTGGCTGGCTGGCTTCAGGAGAGTACTGCCAATCAGGATACCTGTTTCAACAGGTTGCTTTGAGGACCGAGAGGAGAAATTCACAGGTACCGTGCAAAGCACACCCCAGGTTCTCAACACATATTCATTTCTTTCCATCCACAAAGGTTGAGAGATAAACAGTTAACCTTGGCTGATGAAAGTAAATGGTTTATTCATCGTTTCCAGAGACACTCCAGATAATATTCTTAAGTATACCCAGTTCAGGATGAGGACAGTAGGCCCGTGATCTTAACTTTCAAACATTAATTTATCGACCTTTAGTCAAGCTTATTAATTTAGCCTTCCAAGTAAAAAACAAAACCAAACAGAAAAGTGGAAACCCCTTCCCGTTAGTTGGTAGGATTATTTTGTGTATTAAAATGAAGAATGTGAGCACAGAGGTTAAGACTTAGGAGGTGCTCAGATTTTATTGACTGAATCCGTACAGTCATGCAGTCTTTTGGAGGAAGAAAAACAGTCCAAGAACTTACAGCTTGTGGAACCTTCATGCGGTATAGTGCCAAATGCTAAATTAGAAAGCTGACCCTAATTCCAAGTCCCGACTTCTTACTACGGTTCACACATTTTTTTTTCCAGGCAATAAGCGCTGTAACCTAAAAGGGAAGAAAGAGATCCACACCTTCCCCAAAGAAAAGGAAGATGGATCTAGTGTCAGGCTCAATTAGACCCAATTGTGCTGGCTCTCCAAAAAGGAACAATGCAGCTTTTGTGATATGCTCCAGCAGAAAGCTTGGAAATTTTACAAAACAATCTTACCCCAAGAAAACTTGGGTTCTAGCTCTTCCTGGAAAGAGGTGTCTTTGCAGGAAAGTTTTTACCGCTCTTATTAGCTCTTGCTGGGTATCTGTAATTTTTTTTTTTGGTTAAAAAAAAAATCTCAGAAACAACTAAGACCTATGTGAAACCAGGAATGTGAATTACTCCACTGTTTTGAGTACTTATAGCCTGCCACTTCCGCAGCCAGCCACAGGGGTGTCCATTAGTTAGTTATTGTCTACCAGAGGGAACTCCGCTAGAATTGTTGGTATTCATTTATCTGCCCCGAATTCAGCCTAAGAGCCCTCACCACAGTGGATCCGAGTGGCGAGCTTCAGCACTGGAAGTGCTTAAAATGCAAATGTGCAAGAACTCCTGGCCAACCTCCCCATCCCCCAGGAAAGTGCTTAAATACAGCGGGGCCTGGAGGAGAATGTTAAAAAGAGGGGCCGAACTGCCTTCCTCCTTTCCACCAGGACCCTCACTCACACTGTGAGATTCAGCACGCATGACTGAGCAAGTGAGCGAGCAGGCAAGGACAGCGCTCTTTTAACTTTCCTGAACAATGGCTTCAGTTCCCTCCACCCTTCACCATTTCACATCCTCCCCACACCCACTCAAAGTCGAAGAAACCCGTCTTTTCTTCCCCACTTCCACATCTCATGACCCATTTTTCAACAGGACCCCTGGATCTCATTTCCACCCTGGGGAAACTGTGACTCTTACAGATCTAGTTTTTTAAAAAGTTCCATTTTGTTCGGTTTCTTTCAATTTCCATGTTGTTGACAGTTTAAGACCAAAAATTATATAAATCTCCAGTCCAGTCACATTTCTAGCAACAAAACATTTAGATGTCAGTGGTAAACCTTATACAGAATAAATTTATAACCATGAGCTTAACTCACACCACACAGGATGCACCGAACTCTATACCTTATCTCCTCTTAGAGTAACAAACAGCACCTCCTACTTTGGCGTGCACCCAAACACACACTGCCTTCAAAATAATTCACAGATACAAGGTTTTTTGTTTTTGTTTTGTTTTTTTTTTTCAAAAACATACTTCATATTTCCTCTTTTATTATATAAATATCAGTTTAACCTTTTACTGTAAGAATATAAACGTTTTAAGAGGATCTTTGTTATTATTTATACAAATTCACAAACAGTACAATTAATTGATAAAGGTCTCTGGGTTTCTTTAACTCCATGGTCTCGCATGTTGCTGTGGAGGATTCTAAAAAAATAAACAAAAACTCCAACAAAAATATACATCCTACTCAAAAGCGATTTTTTTTAAAGCCACAAGTCCCAACCCCCACCAAAATAAAGAAAGCCATCTATTCCTCCATTTAAAAACAGATTTTTGTAAAACCCACAAACTCCCATTTTATTAACAGAACAGAGATAAGACATGAGTTTCAGTCTCCTCCCCTTCACGTTACAGCCCCAGGGGCTCCGTAGGCCAACTCTGCTCCTCTGCTTCCAACAGGAAGCCTCACCGTGTGACCTTTTTGTGGGGAAACTAGGAAGAGGGTGAGGGTAGGGCAGAATTTGCATATATAATAATCATTTTCAAGACACAATCTGCATCTCAAACAAACAGAAGTTCAACTCTCATTTCTTCCACACATTTGTGCTATAAATTAAGTCAAGATTTACGAACCCCATTGGGCCCCCAAGTCCCAATGGGCAAGGAGAAAAAATTATAGCCAGAATGTGGAAGTGGGACACACTGGATGGATGGGGTTTGGGAAGAAGCCAAAACAAAAAAGACGTACAAACCCAATGGGCATCTTTCCAGTCTAGGCACAAAAATGTTTCAGTCTCAAAATATCTCTCTTGTAGAATTCCAGGGCTTCAGAGAAAAAAGTAAACTAAAACGAGGTAGCCAGACATATATATATGTATATATATATAATTTATATATATATAATATATAGACTATATTCAGCAGAAAAAAAAAAAGGACCGTGATTTCAAATTTCTTCAAAAAATAAAAACAAAACAAAAAAAAAAGACAATTAAAAGGAAATGAGCGTGAACAGCAGAGCACTGTAGGAGAAGTGATGAGAAGAGCCTGGGACTAGTTACAAAGAGGAAGGAAGAAGGGTGGAAAGGCCGTGCTAGTTGGGTTTGCTCTTTATACAAAATAAAAACCAGATCACAGTATTCAAATGAAAGCTTAAGTGAAGGCAGGCATTTTCCTCAACTCCCCAGGGTTTTAAGGACTAGTCACTCCCCACCCCCTCCCCCATTTCCAAATGTAAAGCAGTGGGGATACAGTAGCTCAAACAGTCCTCCATCCCCCTGCAGAGAGGAGTGGGTGGGTAAGTAGCTGAATCCATCTCTCCATCGTCAGGGGAAATAAGAGAGGGGAGCAAGGGAGGGGCAGCAGAGGAACCCCAGATGCAATGGGAATGGGCGTGTAGTGGGCCGAGGTGCAGGAGGAGGGAGAAAATGAGCTGAGGCTTCGTGTCACTGCCCCCATCTCATCCGCTACAATGATCTATGTGTAAGTGTGCATGTCGAGCGAGGGGGGCGGGGGTTGTGGTGGGGACCGGAGGATGAACAGGGCGGGACAAGGGGAGCAGGTGCTGCTGCCCTCACCTGACCTTCTCACTGTCCGTCATCTGCCAGAGTCCCAGGTTGAGTACCTTGAGGCAGGGCAGCTGCGTGATGCGCTCCAGGCCGCGCTTGGTGATGCGGGTACAGCCGTACAGGTCTATGCCAGTGAGCTGGCTCAGGTGCTCCGCGATCAGCTCCAGGCCCTTGTCTGTGATGCGCACACACTGGCCGATGTTGAGCGTGCGCAGCCCGTGCATCTGCCGCACCATGCGGTTAATGCCATCATCGCTGATGTGGCAGGAGCAGAGGGACAGGGACTTGAGGCCGTCCAGGCCCTGGGCTATGTAGGCCAGGCTCTGGTCCCCCACCTTGTCACAGAACGACACATCCAGTCCTGAGAGGCGCAGGCTGCCCATAGCCAGATGCATGATGCCCGTGTCACTGATGTTATCGCAGGAGCGCAGGTTAAGGCTGCGTAGGCTGCCCATGTGCGACAGGTGCAGGAGGCCCGCGTCCGAGATGCCCCCGCAGAAGCTGAGGTTGAGGAGCCTCAGGCCCGTCAGCCCGCGGGAGATGTGCTTTAGAGAAAGGTCAGTGAGCTTCTGGCAGTCCTGCAGCGTGAGCTGCTCCAGGCCCAGGCAGCCCTCGGCCGCGCTGCGCGTCATGCCGGCCAGGTGCCCGATGCCCACGTCCGAGAGGTGGCGGCAGCTGCGGAGATTAAGGCTCTTGAGGCGCTGCAGGCCCCAGGCGATGAGCAGGAGGCCGGTGTTGGTGATGTTGCTGCAACCCCCCAGCTCCAGCACCTCCAGGCCCTTGAGGTACTGGGCTATGCGGCCCAGGCTGCTGTCGGTGATCTGCTTGCAGAGGCTCAGGTTGAGGGCACGCAGGGAGCCGATCTCCTGCACAAACGCGTGGCCCAGCCCGTTGTCAGTGAGGTTGTAGCAGCCGCTTAGGTTGAGGCTCTCGATGTTGGCCATGCCCTGGATCACGTAGCTGAGGCTGCGGCGGAGGCTCAGGATCTGCACACGGCGGATACCCCGGGCCTGCAGGCTGGGGAACAGCGACGGGTTGGCCCGGCGCAGGTGCAGCTTGGCCTCCACCCCCCGCCACACCGACTTGTGGTAGGCAGCGTCCCGCCAGGCCGTGCACACCTGCGCCGCGCGCCCCTTATCCCGGACGTCCAGGTAGCCGAAGATCATGGCCAGCAGCTCGGGAAACAAGCACGAGATGTGGGTCTCCATCTTCCTCCTCCCCCCTCCGCGGAGCCGGGGGGAGGAGGCGCGGGCCCCGCCGCTCCTGTCCCGAGAGGCGACAAGAGCGGTTCGCCCCGGCCGCTGCCGCCGCCGCCTCGGGCCCAACGGACGGCCCCTCCCCGCCTTCCGGCTCCGGCCGCCGCCGCCGCTCCTCCTCCTGGTCCGTCCGTCCTTCCTTCCTTCCTGCCGGCTTCGCCTCCCTTCCCTTCCCTCCCCCCGCCCCGGGCTCCGCTCGGTCCTCACATCCCGGGCGGGGAAGGCGCCCTCTCACTCACTCCCGAGCCCGGCCGGGCCGCCGCCTCCGCCGCCTCCGCCGCCTCGGGTCTAACCACGCCGCACTCGGGCCGCGCCGCTCCGCCCGCGCCGCCCGCTCCGCCGCCGCTCCCACGCCCCCTGCCGCATCCTCTGCCTCCTGCCACTGCCGCCGCCGGCCGCCGACGCTGCTGCTCCGGGCCGGCGGGCCGGCCGGGAGGCCCCGGGGGCTGCGAGCACGGGCTCCGGGCGCCGAGGAGGCTTCCTGCTGCCTTTGTCTCTCGCCCGCTTTTCAAACCTCCCAGCCCGGGCCGCCCGCACTCCGCCGCCCAGGCGGGGGGACCTGGAGGCCAATCCGGGCCACCGGGCGCACGTTCCTTCTCCCCCCGCCGTCCGCGGCCAGTTGGAAGCTGCCGGCCCGGGCACGGAGGACGCCGCGGCCGGCGCGGCCGGAGCGCGGCTCGGCGCCGGGCCCGGGGCGAGCAGGCGGGCCGCGCGTTTGGTAGAGTCCGGGCCGGACCCCTCTGCCCGACTGCTCCTTCGCGCGTCGCCTCCCGCCGCGCTCCCCCCGCGCGCGCCCGCGCAATGGTACGAGCCTGCGCTGCCGGAACTGTCGGAGCCGTTACCCTGGAAACCGAGTTCTTCCTAGTCTGGGCGCCCCGATTTTTAACCCTGTAGGCGCCATTTGAGAGCAGCTGTCAGCCAGGCTCTTCCCCACCCTTCTCCTTTTCACCCCGGAGCCCGCTATTGAGCCATTCCCTTTCTGGGCCACGCCCCAACCCCATTCCTTCTCTTTTTCTTTGCTGCTGACGTCTGCGCAGTCGTTTCCCATAGTTTACCCCTACCGTTCCTGACCCTTCCTTTACACCCTTCTCCCTTTATTATCCCTGCAAGACCCTCCTCCCAGTGGTAGTATTCAATAATCATCACTCCAACTCTCCTTTTTTTTTTTTTACTGTTCCTAATGTCCCTTAACACGTCCCTGTTAAAACACCCCCAGTCCTCCCGAACGGAGCTGCTTCCTACGATTCCTTCCCGTCTTGTGCCTCAAATTACGGAGAAACTCGGCTTTATTCATCACTACCTTAGCTTAACACTGACCCTCTCCAGCCCTCATTCTAGCATTACCCTTTCCTGCTCCCTTCTAGCATCTTCTGGTTGTTTGCAGACACCGCTGTGGTACTTTATACATCAAAACTTCCCTCCACTTCCGCACTTTGTTGCTGAACTGTGGACTGTCGGGAGCGCCACGGATGCCCTCGCATCGCCTCAGCCTGCTTTGCGCTTAGAAGGGAGCAGCAGTCCCTGAGCCTTGCTTTATGATCTTTTTCCTTCTCACCCTAGCCTCTTGAACTAAATATAAATTGTACGGACAGTTGTACTGAGAGTATATTTGTATGTACTAACACGAGGATACTTTTTAAATAAAATACAGTGACTATTGGACTTGGTTTAAGACGCTGCAAGCAAATGTCTGTGGGTTTATAAACTGGGTTTTATGGAACCAGAGCAGTGCTCTCTTTTAGAATGTGGCTCCTGGGTCTTAAATGCCCGCGCAGACGATAGGATTTCAGCGTTTCCTTTTAACTATCCCCAAACCAAGAATTTTTGGATCAGAGAAAATGACCCTCTGTATTCTTAATGAACTCATGGACCCATACAACCTGATACAGGACAACCTGATGTATTTATCAGAAAAGGAAAATGGTTTTATTGATTCTTTGAGGACCCAAACAAGATTTTGAATGGGTTCCCTATTCAGTCTGTGAGATTAATTTTTGGCCACCTCTCTTTGCCCAAGAGACCAACTAGACCAAGTACGTTCAGATTCACTAATAGGCAGAAGATATTTTAGACACCCCCCCCCCACCTCTCCTGTTCCTAAATCAGGAAATGCAGAAGCAAAAATTCTTACAAATTTGCTACCTCACCCACATTACACCTGGTGTGAGGCCCGTGGGTTTTTACAACCTTTCTGAAATAACAGACTGTACTTTAGTCACCTGTACTGTTAGACCCAGATGTGCTGCGGCAGTAAGATGTCATAACTCTGGGCCATCCCCGAGCTAATCCTCTTCTCCTAGAGCGTATCTGGCCTTCCATTTGTCTCCGTGACTTAGGCCTAAACTTTTACCTTAAACTCCACAGGAAAGTCACTTTCGTTGTTGTTATTCTGAGGATGTAGATGTGTTTGTATTGATGTTAAAGTATGAATCCCAAACACCTCAATCCTACTGAACACAAAACAAAGTGCTAGACCACACAGGGGCCGGGGGAGTGTGTTTGTAGGCTGGGAGCATGACCTGAAGAAAAGGAGCTCAGTGGTTTTCCTCCTCTAGACAGGCCATTGTTCTCAAGTCTGAAGAGTCATTCAGAGGTGCCCAGAGCACTTTCTCTGGGAGTTGGCCACTTGATCCTACTTCTAGCAAAACTTTTTCTTGAGTTGAACTCTGGACTTTTATTAATACAGAGCCTTTTGTTTAAGACATTCAAACAAAGTTCAAGGATTTCCAGTAATATGATTGTTTTCATGTTCAATAAATAGGTAAATAAACATCAAGAGGCGTCTCAGGAAATGAACGTTAGTGAGAAAAAGAGGTGTGGCATCAAAGAGCCCTGTGCTGTCTGGAGACAGGGTGACTTTGCCTGGCTTTGAAAAAATGTGTCCCCTTTCTGGCCCTCAGTTTCCTCATGTGACACGGGTACGATTTGACTGGATAATCTTCAGGGGCCTTTCCAGTAGTAATGCTCCAGGAGACCATGAGCCTAGATTAGTCCTGGTGTCTTCTCTACCTTGGAGCTTACAGATTGTTCCTAAGTAGGCCAGAGATTAAGAATATTTTCACATTCAGTGGCTTCTTGGGAGTTTGGGTTAACGTTCAGATTTGGGACACAAAAATGGATGGAGGGTATCACGGAGCAGAGACCTGATAATCCGAAGAAGACGGATACCAATGTAGAGAATCCTGTGAATAGCTATTCATTTTCCCCCACTTTCCTGAATTTTATTAAAAAGCCAATGATGGTAAACCTCTAGAATGTAGTCGATTTTCTGGGATTCTTCCCTCGAAAATGTGACATTGGATTTCCAAACACTTGCCAGAGCCATACATGGTTCCCAACTGTACTGAGTAGGTGAGAAGCTGAAATCCTGCAGTGTTCCCAGCCTGTGGTCTGTCTTTGGATCGCCAGTAATTGCCTGAATAGCTACTATGGCTTCATGAATTTTTGCCTATAGCTCTCCGAGGTCTTCCATGTGCAGCAATCACAGAATTTGAGCAGCTTCGTTAAGAACAGCATCTCCTGTTTTAAAACCAAGAGTGTGCTTGTCTAAAGCAACAGGCAAGCCCTCTTTTGTTTGATTGGCTGTAGCGCTGTAGGACCGCATCCTGTACCAAGATGCGAATTGCGCTAAGCATTACCATGTAGTCATCCTGACTCGGAATCTGAAGAGGGTTAGCCAAAGCCATTACACCAGCCTTAAAATCAGGATCATTTACATCCAAATAGTTCAGTGCCTCTACATTGCTGGTATTTTTTGTGTTATCATGTACCAAGTCCTTGTATTTTTCAGCATTATCTCCAAACTCAAGTCCTACAGCTAAACCAAGAAGCCAGTCGATTGTTTCCTGCCAATCTTGAATCTTGAAAGGACAGTTAACATCTCTGAGATACTTTTCAAAGAATTTGGGCCAGTCACTACTGTGGAGTTTCTTAAATTACCTCCGCCTTCAATCTTGTAGTGTCTGATTTTCTGGTCTTCAAGCCAAACAATCAAGTTTCTAAATTCTGGTTCATCGTTGCAGTTGAAGCCAGCAGGGTTGTGGTAGTCGAGGGCCATCAGTTTGCCTTGGAGCACGGCCCCTGCTTCTTGGGCTAGCTGCCTGGGCTTCTCCTGGGAGAGGGGAGGCAAGGAGGAGCGGGCAGCGCAAAGTACTGGTGGCGCTGGATGGCTGTTCATGTTTTAAGGACTTGTTGAGATTTTTGTATATGATTCAACAAGTTGCAACCAGAAAAAAGTTTTTTCTGAATGAGCTTCTGTATAGAAGCAGAAATGATAGCCTTGTGTAGGAAGTGTCTCCAAAACTTTACCAAGAATTCTAAAGGAACTGGGGCGCCTGGGTGGCTCAGTCATTAAGCGTCTGCCTTCGGCTCAGGGCGTGATCCCGGCGTTCTGGGATCGAGCCCCGCATCAGGCTCCTCAGCTATGAGCCTGCTTCTTCCTCTCCCACTCCCCCTGCTTGTGTTCCCTCTCTCGCTGGCTGTCTCTCTCTCTGTCAAATAAATAAATAAAATCTAAAAAAAAAAACAAAACAAAACTCTAAAGGAACTAGATTTTCAGATAGGGTGTGTTTTTCACCTGGGTGAGGCCTGGGAAAATTGAGAGGCCCAACCCAAATATCAGGCTTACTTAAGGGTGTGTATACTTCCTCATTCAGAGAGGGAAGCTCTGGCAGGAAAGATCAGAAGAGAGCTGTAGCTTTTTAAACTCTTTCAAAAAAATGTAGATCCAAAGCTAGTGACCCAGAGCCTATCTGATAGGTATTATTAGATCAAAGGAGTTAAAATATTTTGTGTGTGTTTTATTTATTTTTTTAAAGATGTATTTATTTATTTGAAAGAGAGAGAGAGAGAGTGCAAGCAGGGGGAAGGGCAGGGAAAGAGGGAGGGAAGCTGACTACTGGAGAGTGGTGAGCCCAACCTGGGGCTCAATCCCAGTACCCCGAGATCATGACCTGAGCTGAAATCAAGTCAGTCGTTTAAGCGACTGAGCCACCCCACACCCCTTGTGTGTGTTTTATATTAACGCTAAAGTATCCATGGCACAATGTCTATTATGTAACTGGCACCCTGTAAATGTCGTTGAACTGAAATGAATGAGAGCAGTAATAACATAATATCTTCATGAAAGATTTCAGGCATATCAAAACTTCTCCAAGAGTCTGGACAACCAATAGCAACGGATATCTGAGGTTTATAAATGGTAACTTTCCAACTACTTTCCAACTTCAAGATTTCTTGACAGCAACATTCTCTTCTTTTCTAGTATTACTAAACAAGAGAGTACCTTGGGGCACCTCTTGGTTAGAGAATATTAAAGATAACAGAGGGCGAGGACTTCATTCACTGATTGCAAATAGAAGACTTAAGCAGCAGCAAAGGAACAAATAGCCTGATTTTAAAATGGGCAAAGGACTTGAATAGACATTTCTCCAAAGAAGATATACAAATGGACAACAAGCATATGAAAAGATGCTGAACACCAGTAATTGTTAGGGAAATGCAAATTAAAAAGCACAGTAAGATAGCACCTCACACCTATTAGGATAGCTACTATTAATAAAACAAAATAAAAAAGTGTCGGTGACAATATAGAAAAATTAGAACCCTGACATACTGTTGTCAGGAATGTAAGATGGTTCAGCCCCTGTGGAAAACAGTATGGGGGGGGGAGTCCTCAAAAACTTAAAAATAGAACTACCATATGTATGATCCAGCAATTCCACTTCTGGGTTTATAACCCCCCAAAATGAAAGCAGGGTCTCAAAGAAATATTTATACACCCATCTTCATGGCATTATGTACAGTAGCCAAAATGTGGAAGCAACCCAAATGTCCATCGATGAAGATGGCATAAGCAAAATGTGGAATATACATGCAATGGAATATTACTGAGCTTTAAAAAGGAAGGAAATTCTGGCACAGGCTACAGCGTGGAGGAATCTTAAGGACATAATGCCAAGTGAAAGAAGCCAGTCACAAAAAGACAGTGTATGATTTCACTTATATGAGGTATGTAGAATAATCAAAGTCAAAGAAATAGAAAGTAGAATGGTGTTTGCCAGAGGCTTGGGGGAGGAAGAAATGGGGAGTTGTTTATTGGATATAGGGTTTCATTTTTTGCAAGATGGTAAGTTCTGGAGATTTTTTGCACAATGTGAATATACTTAACACTATTGAATTATATACTCAAAAATAGTTAAGATGGTGAATTTTACATTATATGTATTTCACCGTAATTAAAAATGTTTAAATAGAGCAAACATTTTGAAAAAAGATGTAAGTAAAAGGAAAAAAATAGGTGAAAATTGTTCTCCTATCAACAAATTGCCAGGATTACCCAGAACTATTTGTTTACTCTTCCCGAATTATAAGTTTGCTATATCCTAAAATATGGGCTTTAACCACCACAATAAAAAGAAGGGCTTGGGGCCTGGGTAGCTAGAGCCCTCTCATTAGGGTGACTGTGCACTTTATTTTTTATTTTTATTATTATTTGGGGGGGGAAGGGGAGTTTTCCAAGGAGTTTATTTGGGCAGACCTGACGGCAGGGAGTCTTTGCATCTAAAAGAAGGTGTGGGGCCTCTTGGTGGCTTGTGCTGGCGCCACAGGACCCGGTGGGGCAGCTGGGACTTGATCCGGGAGCAGCAGCACGTGCTGGCTGCAGGCTTCTCCACCTTCCTGCTCCGGATCCAGTGGGCGCCCAGGTCCGGGTAGTACTGGGTGACAGCGCCCCCAGTGGTCAGGTGCCGGGACTCCCCGTACAGGCCTTGTATGGGTGCAGCTCTGGGAGTCAAAGCGCAGCCAGGCCCCGAAGTTCCAAACCCGCCAGGGGGGATTTCTCCAACACCTGTCTACACTCGACAGTTTCCCCTGAAGACTTCTGCATCTTCTTCGGCTGAGACACAAAGCACCAGAAGGGGGACTTGGCGACGACATGATGAGGGGCAAAGATTTGCATGCGATGGAGGGGCAGAGTGCGGCGTAGGGAGGGCGGGGGGGGGGGGGGGGGGCGGGGCGGCGGGATGCGGGCAGGCAGCTTGGCCAGGCCTTCAGGGCGCCGTCCCCAGTCTCGCCACCACCCACGAAAGGCGACTGTGCGATATGTTGTCCGAACTGGAAAAACTCATGAGAGCAAAAGGGGGTGCTACTAATGATCACCGCCCCCCCATGAATGGTCATTCCCTCCTTCTCTGGAAACAGGTTGCCATTTGTAATTTGCAACTTTTGAGCATTAAGTCTATTTATTTTATTTATTTATTTTTTTAAGATTTGACAGAGACAGAGCATGAGCAGGGGGAGCAGCAGAGGGAGAGGGAGAGAAGCAGGCTCCCCGCTGAGCAGGGATTCCCGCCCTGAGACTCAATCCCAGGAGTCAGACGTCCCCTGGGATCAGACGTGAGCCTAAGGCAGCGGCTTAACCGGCTGAGCCACCCAGGCGCCCCGCAGCATTAACTCTAATGTATGTTTTCATATTTTCAGCTACCTAACCAAAGGATTAGAAATACTTGGATAGAATAATCTCAAATATCAGCTGTCGTTTGTTAATATTAACAAAAATCTTAGGTACTTGTTACAAAGCAGATAGATATAGCAACTCTAAAAAAAAATATAAATTGTGTTGTAAATAGAGCTATTTCCAGGGCAGTGAACACTTAACAAGATAGATTTTCAGCCAGTCTGTGTTTTGGGAAAATGTTAAAAGGATTTTTGTGCACTGCTCTGTGCTTTGAGGTGGACAAAGACGTGGAAGTGCTGTTTCTGCCTTTAAGGCTTTAGGACCAAGCAATGCGCTCGAGAGCACCTGCCCCTAGTGGTGTGTTTGCACGTGTTCCGGTGCCGCCGGAGTGATAGAAATAACATGTTTCGGTTTAGGGGGTCACCATAGGGAAGCCTAGAACCGATGAGTAGGGTTGGTGCATGAAGGTCGTTACATAGGCTGGAAACTTATTTAGAGAACAGGCTGAAGTTTTTCTTTACTTGTTTAGAAAAAAAATAAGATCACTCTATTACTAGCAGCCCTGCTTTGTCATACTTTCTTATGGTTCTTCCATCTTGAGGCATCAGTTAGGTTAATTTTAAAAATCACCTTTTCAAAGAATTTTTGGCTTTTTTTCCCTTCAAGAACAAGGAAACTTTAACTCTTACTTACCTTGAAATGGAATTCAGTATCTGAAGTCAGGAAATTTGAGTTCGTGGCTTGGACTTTCCTACTGTTTTTACAGACCAGGTTGCCTTGAAAAAAAAATGTTCTTGGGGTACCTGGGTGGCTCAGTCAGTTAAGCGTCTGCCTTCAGCTTGTGTCAGGATCTCAGGATCCTGGGATTGAGCCCCTCATCAGGCTTCCTGCTCGGTAGGGAGTTTGCTTCTCTTTCTCCCTCTCTCCCTCTGCTCCTCCCCACTGCTCATTCTCTCTCTCTCAAATAAATACATACATAAATAAATAAAATCCTTAAAAAAAAAGAAAAAAAAACGTTCTTAACTGGCAGTCTTTCTCCTCATTTGCCCAATTCACTGCTCTCTACCAGTAGAGTTTGATGGCACACATCCAGGCAGGAATGGAGAACAAGAGCCATTTGGTGTTCTGCCTGACCCCGCAAAAGGCCCAGGGGCGAGGGTGGCTTCCCTGTGTGTCTCCCTTGAGTGCTGGGACATGGGGGCTCCTTAGATCGCCTCTGTTCCCAAGGCAGCATTGTGAGCTCAGTCTCCACCAGACTCGGAGTCCGAAGTTGGGCATTGGAATCCTAGCTCTCCCATTACAGACACATGGCCTCCGGCAAAGTGACTGAAATTCTTTGAGCTTCAATTTCCTCATCTATAAAATGAAAGTAATTCCTGTTCACAGAACTGTTGTGCGAACTCCCTGAGGGGGGAAAATTCACAGGACAGGACGGGCCTAGTGTGGAACCTGGCATAGAGGAGAGATCTGCTAAATGCTATTTTGTGTTTTCTCTGATAAATGCACTGTGGGGGAAAAAAAGCCACACAGGTGTGCCCCAAATTGTATAGATATACATTTGCTGACAGTTAAACATTTTTTTTAAATGTTATTTCCTGTTTTTAAGAAATGTGCAGGTTAAAGGAGCGGAAACATAGCAAAAGTGCCAAAGCGTAATAAAATGATCTTTCAGTTAGAGCCAGCCATCTATCTCTCGGCAACTCATTGTCTCCCGCAAAAGTCAGGAAGAGCGGCATCGTCCTTAGTCCCACACTCCTCTGCCAGGGGGACATCCGACTTGTGGCCTTCAACGCATAGGACTCTCACACTCTTGCTTAGAGCGATGGTTCTCAGTCTGGAGCATGCAGCGGGATGCCTTTGAAGCCTTCTGAGTCATGAGGTCTGGGGTGGGGCTGAGCGTTGGCATTTCTAACAAGTTCCCAGGTGATGTTGACGCTGCCGACCTGGGTTCGCAACACCTGCCACTGGTGAGCAACTTCCTGCTGCCCAGTTCTCTTTCTCCTGCTTTAAAACTTCTATTAAATTAACTTCCCAAACGCTCTCCCTTGTCAGTAAAATAAAAATATAGAAAAAAAATGTTGCCCCCACTTATCTTTTATCTTTTAGATCGTAAGCTCATGATGACTGCATTCCCACCCTGCCCCCAGTGATAGGGTGAAAAAAACACAGGTTTTGTAGTCAGACAGATTCTAGTTTAAAATCTTGACTCTATAACTTACTAGCTCTGTGACTTGGACAAGTTATTTAACCAGTTGGAGCCTTGGTTTTCTTGTCTGTGAAATAGGACTAGTGATTTTTGCATCTTGGGAGTTTTGGGGAGACTTGAATGTAACCTCCTAGTACAGTTCCTGACCATGATGAGAATATCTAATATTTATGGGGCATTCATTGTGCATTAGACTTTCTATTAAGGTCTTTACACATATGGACTTACCTGTTCTTCACAATAGCTAACCTATACCCCCTATGAAGAAAGTTCCATTTTACAGATGAAGAAACTATGGCACAGAGAAGTGATTTGCTCAAGACCAAACAGCTAGGGGAACTGGAATTTGAACTTGGTCTAGATCTGGAGACCACATTCGAAGTCATTGTGCTTTGCTGCCTTCACAGTGTAGGCTTATCGTTGCACCTTGCTGGGATCCAGTTTCTACATGACACCACAGAAGGAGGGGTCCGAGAAAACAGTGGTTAGCAGTGAATGAGATAGTGACTGCACTGTGCGCAGTATTGGGCCAGGGCCAGGTGCGACGTCCATGCAAAGCACTTGAAGACCCTGGTTGATTTGCTAGCCAAGGTAAGTCAGTATTTGTGTGCATGCGTGTGTGTGTATGAGAGAGAGAGAGAGTGGATGTGTGAGTGTACACGCTGTGGGTAGATAGCTGATCATCCATTTTACACCTCCAGGCCCACAGGTGGTTGCCTGGCTGGCTGGGCCTCGCATGGTCCCCAAGGAATGCACTTGTGTGTAATTATGTCACCCTCTAGTGGCTACTTCCCCGTTAGCCCTTTCTCCATGGAACAGCCCACTCGGTGCTTTTTCCAAATGAGACTCCGTGAGCAGAATGTGAGGGAGACTTGGGCACGCAGGGGCCGGGCTGAGAGAAGAGGAGCGTGGCCCAGGGCAAGAAGAGAGTGGGGGGTGTGAAGAATGGAAAACGCACTACTGGAAATAGCGACTAGTCCGCTCCGGCGGGGAGGAAGGGGAGGCGGGAAAGGCAGAACATTCGGAGAGAGGGGAGGACGGAAGGATGTTGGTCTTGAGTGAGGCTCCTAACGTACGGTTTTCACCAAGTACCATTTTGTATTTGTGGGACCGGACAGTTACTGCACGCAGAGCTCTTTCCAGAGCTTCAGTACTGAGGGCTGAAGTAGAGCGGAGAAGGAATATTCTTGGCCAGTTTCAGTTCTCTTTTCCAAGGGAAGTAAGCACAGATTGTGGGGCTAACAAAGGCTGGCTACATTCCAGGCTTTCACCACCCTGGAATGGAAGGCTAACTTTCCTGCCTCTCCATAGCCTGAGGCTGTGGTTCTTTCTGCGGTGAAGGTCATCCTCATGGGTTTGTCATATCTTGATAAATATTTCAAAAGGCAAGGAGGCATCAAGATCAATCCTATTCAGAACTGGTTTGTAACTCCACATTGGGCCTGGGACTCTGCTGTCTAAAGCCTTATTGAGCCAGAGTTTGAAGGTGATTCCTATTTTGAAAAGGTACTGGGGCCGAGCCAGACTTTTCTGGAAAGTTCTATGTGGACGAACAGAGCATTTACATTTCTTACATAATGCCAGACCCAGAGGAGTCTGAGGGACCAGCTCTGGCCCTGTTGCAGAGCTCACAGCCAGCCTTCCCTTTTCTACCAAGAGGGTAGGGTTAAAGGTTTAGAAAATAACCAGAATTAACTCTTCACACCCCAGAAGAAAGATGGTTAGGAGATAAAAATCAGATCTTTACATCATGTGATACTGCTGTTTTCCTGAATACCAGTCATTCCTGAAGATGTCAGTAACACCAAGCACTGGCTTTTCCCTCTTCTGGGAGGGATGGGAAAACAGTACAAAAACCTTGTCCAAATGTTTTCTAAATTTGGAACAACTTCTCTCAGTTTCAAGGCCTAGAATTCAGTGAGGTTTTTTTAATTTGTTGTTTACTTCTTATTTTTAAATTTCACTTACCATTTAAGGCCAAAGTGTTCAAGTAACTTACTCAAATAATCAGTGGCTGCTGTTGTAACTATCGAGAATTCTTTGATTTAGCTGGATGAGGGCACAAACTGAAATTGGACTTGTCAACATTTTGGCACAATGACAAAACTTATTAATTAGATGACACCTTCCCTTTAAAGCTCTGAGAGCGCTGTGTGGACATTTAATGGCAACACTTTGTTTGTTTGTTTGTTTGTTTGTTTGTTTGTTTGTTTTGCAAATGGAGAAAATAAAGCCTAGAGTGAAGAAATGATTTTCTCAGGGTCGCGGGGACAACTGAGGTTGGGTGCATCTTTCCTAGGAGCTGCAGAGTATCTTTGAATTCTTGACTCAGGTGCACACGCAGGATTGCCTTTGTACTCCATGTGTGCAGTGGGAAGGATACTCAGACATTGGCAGGAGTACATGGAAATTTGATCCCTTATGCTACTAAGGGGTGAGGATTGCTAATGGATTTAACTGCAATAAGGGAGGACCAGCGAGCGTTTTATTTTAGAGTGATTATGTGTGTCACCCAAGCATGTTAGTGACACAGTGCTGTGGGAAAATGGAAAACAATCTTTGGGATCCTCTTTCAGTTTAGTCCTCCATTTTTCTGATTTTAAACCTATAAATTTTAAAAGTTTGGCACCATTTGAAAAAGAATGTATAAACTAAGAAATGTAGCTGACAGAGCTAAAATTGAATTAGCTGGCATTATGATTTCATCGGCAAGGTGCCTTAGTCTGTAACGCATCACTATAGAGACTCACGTTTGCTTTCATACGCTACATTTAATATCCTGATTATTATAATTTTCAATACAAACATAGATTTATTAAACACATTCTGGGGGTGCCTGGCTGGCTCAGTTGGAAGAGTATGCGACTCTTGATCTTCGGGTCGTGAGTTCAAGCCCCATCCGCGGCTCAGTTGGTTAAGCATCTGCCTTCAGCTCAGGTCAGGAGCCCTTGCTCAGCAGGGAGCCTGCTTCTCCCTCTGCCTGCCACCCCCCTGCTTGTGCGCCCGCGCTTTCTCTCTCTCTGTCTCTCTGACAAATAAATAAATAAAATCTTAATAATAAATACATTTTAAAAAAGAAAAAAAACCTTCTGTAAGGTGTCCTAAACTGGTAGAAAGTTGTAGCTACTACATGAATTACTATGCTAACTGAAGTTTTTCTGTGTTCTATAGCGTAAGATAGTAAGGGCTTAAAATTTGAGCACTTCTAATCCTTGACCAACATAAGAATCATATGGTTAACATTAGATCATCTTAAATTATCCACAGCTCTGGGAGAAAGCTGGCTGTTCAGTTCTGGTGTGTGGATCATGTTCCAAACTGAGGGTTTTGTTTGGTTGGTTGGTTTTGCTTTTTTAAAAATATCAAGTTTTATTTTTATTTTAAAGTGTTTATTTTTTAAGATTTTATTTATTTATTGGAAAGGGAGAGAGAATGAGCAGGGGAAGGACAGAGGGAGAAGCAGACTTCCTGCTAAGCAGGAAGCCCGATGCGGGGCTCAATCCCAGGACCCCGAGATCACGACCTGAGCAGAAAGTAGACAGACCGCCAGTTAACCGACTGAGCCACCCAGGCATCTGTACTTTTTTTTTTTTAAGTTTTATTCATTTAAATAATCTCTACACCCATTGCGGGGGCTCTCAAACTCATAACCCGGAGATCAAGAGTTGTATGCTCCTCTGACTCAGCCAGGCAGGCGCCCCTCAAGTTTTATTTTTTATTCTGTTCGTTTGAAGTCTAAGACAAGGGACACCTGGGTGGCTCAGTCGGTTAAGCGTCTGCCTTCGGCTCAGGTCATGATCCCAGGGTCCCAGGATTGAGCCCCGAATCAGTGGGGATGCTCAGTGGGGAGCCTGTTTCTCCCTCTGCCTCTGCCTGCTGGTCCCCCTACTTGTGCTCTCTCTCTGACAAGTAAATAAATATAATCTTTAAAAAAAATGAATTCTAAGACAAAGCTGGAAAGGGAGAATTGAAGACCTGAAAATAATATTGCCTGCTGTTGCTGTTTTACCATGGAAAAGAAATGGCTCCCCCCCCACCAAAAAAAAAAAGTTGGCGGGAATTAAGTTTGTGCTGTTATGCAAGAGAAGGCACCCAGATTACATATAAAAGTTAAACTGCTTTCACACCCTGTTCCTAAACATAAGAGATGCAAATATGTGGCAGCAGTAGGTGGGAGCCCGAATGTTTTCTTAAACATTTCTTAAATGTTAGCGATCCTGAAAGACTTCTAAACAAGCAGAAAATTCTATTCTCAATGAGTGTCTGTGTGCCTAACTCCTGCTTGGGTGGACCTCCTTTTGCCCCCCTCCTGCGCACAAAAAAGAATAAACTCTCTCTAAACATCGAAGTAAAATCAACTACAATAACACAGCTTTTAAAAGGCACGTCAGAGATCCGACTGAGCTCTCCTGCATTTTTCTGTAGCGTGTCGATTTGACGTGCTCGTGGCTAAATGGTTCCTGATCTGGGTGATGGTTTCGTGGGTGTATACGAATGTAAAAATTCACCAAGCTGTATATTTAAGATGTGTGCATTTTTCTCTATGTTTTGTTTCAATAAAAAAGCTGTTTGTTTGTGTAAGTCAGAGGGGGTTTAATGGGTCAAGGAAAGTTTACTTCTATGCATAGAAATTGTCACAAGTTCTGTTTGTTGAACAGGCTAACCAAACAGGTAGAGATTCTGCGGCAGCTGCTGCCTAGAATTTAACAGGATGGGAACTTGGCGCTACCCCTCAACCCCACAGCCCTGTCTTGCCTGTGATTGTCACTCCCTTCCTGGACCCTCCCTGGCCTGGCTGCGCTCAGGGGAGAACGAGGGCGAGGATTGCGTCCTCACCTGCGGGCCTCCGCTCCGGTCCTTCAGCCCCTGGTGCAGTGCGTGCCGTCAGCACTCAACAAACACTGCGTCTAACTCTGATCATTTTTCTTTGGCTACTATATGTTGGGGGTGGGGAGTAGAGTGGGAGAGAGAGGGGGAGAGGAAACTGTTTCTCTAACAATGGATCAGTGAATGAATCCTTGTTGTAGGAAACAACCTGGGGGCGGGGCAGGAGCTGGAATAAACACACAGACATTCCTGGTTTTGCCTCAGTCACTGAGAATTGTTTCCTTAACATCGGAAAAATGCAAGAGTTTTAGCGTTTGCTGCACGCCATTCTGTGCTGTTCCCTGCTGAGCCAAACCGGGTCACATCATACTTGCTATGTTACGCTGTGCTGTTTTCCATGGACTTTTTGGTTGTTGATATTGGCCTTTTAGGGTTGGGTGTGCGGTTTCTCTCACACAAACATGAACGTGTTTACCACCGAAACGTTCCTAGGGGTCTGGTCATCTTAAGCTGGAAGTTGTCTTCGGGATGCGTTTTTACATTCCTGTTCTTGCTTCCATCTGTGGGAGCTCTCCCGTGGCTTTCTGTGGCTTCCCGTGGCTTCCCGTGGTCTGGTGGATGTGCTACATAGGAGTAGAAAAATGCAGCTTCTCTGAGGCAGCCAGGAAGTCCGGCAAACCACGGTGACGCTGTGTGCCGTTAACGCCCATTTGTCTGTGGCCCATCAGAGCTTCAGATCCAGCTGCCTGCCTGTTGCTGCCACCCCAGACAGTGACATCCACAAGGACAAGGCCCTTTTCGAGAAGATCAAGGACACTCCTCCCTTATCCGTGTTCCAGTGGCGGCAATCGGACAAGATTCCTGCTAATGTCTCCTTGATTTCAACTCGGGGGTACTGGCTACTGGGCAGTTTTTGCAGAGAATCCTCATTAGAATTTCCCTCTCTGGGGACGCCTGGGTGGCTCTGTCGGGTAAGCGTCTGTCTTCAGCTCAGGTCATGATCCTGGAGTCCTGGAATCGAGTCCTGCATCAGGTTCCCTGCTCAGCAGGGGGTCTGCATCTCCCTCTGCTTCTGCTTCTCCCTCTGCTTCTGCTCTCTCTCTCTCTCTGGCAAATAAATAAATAGAACCTTCAGAAAAAAAAAAAGAATTTCCCTCTCCGTCAATTTTTTTAAACTCTTATTTAAAAGGAATTTCTTTTTTTTTAAATGGAATTTCTAAATGCTCTTGAAGCCAACAGCGTTGTTTTATTTTGCTGATAGAACCCAGATGGCGGGAGAGTTGGTTTTTTCCATCATTTGACTCCCCGCACACGCCCTGTGTCACCTAGGCGCAGGAGGCAGATGTCAGGATGGTGCCACGGCCAGAGCACGGTGAGGTTCGGAGACTCAGAAACATGCCTTCTGATGCAACACGTCTGTTGTCTGTGTCACTTCACCGCATATCTCGTTACAGGGTTTCTTTTGGCAAAAACACATTTTTGAGCGAGGGTTAGCCAGGCAAAGCCAGGGCCCCCTCGGCCAGTTGAGTTTGAGGACCCGTCTGCCTCATCCGTCATTAGCAGCATTGTGGGTATAGGGCCTCTCCGTAGAATCTTTATTCATGGAGAAGCCGAAAGAAGCTCAAACAGCCCAGCTGCATTTCCAGGTCCTGAGTGGTATTTGTAACCCCTTTGACTTCTCCACTGAGGAAATTGGATGCGGCTGTCACAGAAAGAGAAGAGATATGGAACCCCACAAGGCTATGCTTGCAGCCACTTTTATTCCATTGAATTGAACACATAATGAAAGGCAGGCAGACCCTGGGAGGAGAGGGCCGAACCGGTGCTAGGAGTCATTCCTACAGTTCAGTCCCTGGAGCTGGTGACGGCTGTGGGCAAGATACCTGAGGGCCCGTTAGTTGGCCGCTGGTGGAGAGAGGCAGGCGATGACATCCCCTTCTGTGGTCCTCCTGCGAGTGTTCTAATCTTGAAACTAAACAACCTGTGGAAGAGGAAATACACATGGCTAATAAACATCTAGAAGTGTGTACCCTCACTAATAATCAAAGAAATGCAATTTCAAATTGGATGGCCATTTTTACCTATTATGAGCAAAGATTCTTAAAAGTGACACTATCCAAATATCTTAACCAACTTTTGTCACTTAAAACTAAAACCTAGTGTAATGTCTTATTAGGCTTTACTTTCTTTGAAGTTTGGAAATCTTAAAAATACTTTGCTTTGAAAGTGCAATCAATGAGCCAATCTCACCGGACTGGTTGGCTGGTCAGTAGATGCCCGAGATGTTAGGGCTGCACAAGACGTTAGGGATTATACAGTTCAGCCTTTCATTACGTAACTGAGAAATCAAGGACCCAGAGCAGCTGTGTGACTTGTCTAGGGTCACACACTTAGCAAGAGCCGGGACTGCGTTAGTAAAAGATGATGGACTGTTATTTAGATCTTGCTGTAGGTAAAAAAGCTTAATAGAAAATTAACCTTTTTTCTTTTTTAATACCTCAAGGATGTTGGGCTTTACTATCTATCGAGACAGACAAAATGTCTTAGACCTCCAAGAACAGGAATTTAAGCTTTGTTACCCTCACTCAATCTGTCCTCATATGACTGAGTGGCTGGATACCTCTCTATATTTTTAATGAGGATAGCAATTTATCTACAATTGAAGTTCTTTTTAAAGAGGAGTTTATTTATTTATTTGAGAGAAAGAGTGAGAGAGTGAGCATGAGCAGGGGGAGAGGTAGGTGGAGAGGGAGAGGCAGACTCCCCACTGAGCAGAGAGCTGGATGCGGGACTTGATCCTGGGACCCTGGGATCATGACCTGAGCCTAAGGCAGACGTTTAACAGACTGAGCCAGCCAGGCGCCCCTACAACAGTTGAAGTCTCTTTGATAGTGTTAGAAACCGCTTGAGCAACTATAAATAAAAATGGGGTGTTTACAGTCCAAAAAGGGGATTTTCTTTCTGATGGGTGTGGAGCCTGATGCAGGGCTCGATCCCACAACCCGTAAGATCACGACCTGAGCTGAAACCAAGAGTTGGATGCTTAACCGACTGACCCATGCAGTTGCCCCCAAAAGGGGGTTTTTCTAAAAGTACAGAGATGAGTCTAATACAAGGTAGAATGAGGGTTATACGAGTTTGTGTTAGTTAAGCTGATGCCAGCGTCTGTAATGAACAAACACCCAAATGTCAGTTGGCTCTTAAGCCATCAGCGTTTGTTTCCAGCCCAAGTAAAAGGCAAGTGCGTGTTCCTTATGGGCAGGCAGTTCTCCAAGTGGTAATTTTGGGACCTGGGCTTTTTCTGTCTTAATGACTCTGTCCTCAGCCCTTACTTTGAAAGCCTCCATGCTTATCTGCTTCAAGGTGAGAGAAGGAAAGTGAGCATGGAGGACTCCTTGCTGGTGGATTTTATGGGCCAGGCGTGGAAGTGGTAGACATCATTTCTTCTAAGATACCATTAGAAAGAACTCAGTCACATGATGACACGTTAGTGCAGTGGAGGCTGGAGGAGGTCTTCAAGCTGTATGCGGCTTCAGTGACTTTCAAGTGAGCTCTGCCACGAATAGCTTTGAGGGTCCAAAGTGGGAAGACAGCAGATGGGGGTGAAGTAACTTTTTGGGCAAATATATATATATATATTTCTGTGCGTGTGTGTGTGCATACATACAAACCCAGGAATGCAGAAGTTATTGATAATTATTTCTACTATTTTTTAAAAGATTTTATTTTTAAGTAATCTCTATACCCAATGTGGGGCTCAGACTTAGAACCCCGAGATCAAGGGTCGCATGTTCCACTGACCGAGCCAACCAGGCGCCCCTATTTCTACTATAAACTATATATTTTTTGTTAATTTCAATGCATGTATTTCTGCTGACTAATTCTAGGTGGTAAATGCACTTCAAGCTCTTTGTTTTTCCATAGTAGTGACTCTTTTTGATCAATAACATGTATTTGCAAGATGGCCAGATCCCCCGGCTATCAGACCTGTTCCAGGCACCTAATGGAGCCTTGAAGATGAGCATAAAAATAGTGGGCTCTCCCCAAAGCCACACAGAGATATACCATCATCAGTATTCTTTATTTCAATTCAGTGGCGAACAAAGGCAAGTGGTCTGAGGGCCTGTGCTGGTGGTTGGTTCCCTCCACTAACGTTTGTCGTTCTCATGGCTGCATAATGCAGAGACCATACCTCCTCCCCTTCCTTCCACTCAGGATGACAGTGTTCTTTTTCTGCCCCTTATCGTGTTTCTCCTGGATTAGTCCTCCCAGCTGGGCTCCCAGCCCCTAGACTCTCACTCACTATCCTCCATCAATCATTATTGCTGGCAAACTATCAACAGTTTTCCTAAATACAGATCCGATGATGCCTCTCTCCTGTTTAAATGCCTCGGATGGTTCGTGCAGATTACAGAATGAAGCCCAAACTCCTGGGTAGGGCCACGGGTCTTCCATGGGCAAGGCCCAGTATGAAGGTCCTGCTTCACCAACAATTAATGACTTGTTTTGCTTTGAATTTTGGCTTTGGTTCTCTCTCTCTTTCTTTGTTTTTATTTTATTTTTTAAAGATCTATTTATTTATTTGAGAGAGAGAAAGAGAGAGAGAACGTGTTCTCACCAGCACAAGTGAGAGAGGGGCAGAGAAGGAGAATCTTCAAGCAGACTTCCTCATGGAGTGGGGAGCCCAGTGCAGGGCCCAATCTCCCGACCCATGAGATCACGACTTGAGCTGAAACCAAGAGTCTGAGGCCCAACTGACTGAACCACCCGAACCACCCAGGTGCCCCTCTGTTTTCATTTATTTATTTTTAATTAATTTATTAATTTATTTATTTTTAAGATTTATGTATTTATTTGAGAGAGAGCACACAAGACGAGGTGGGGGATTTAGAGGGAGAGGGAGAAGCAGACTCCCTGCTGAGCAAGGGAACCCAATGTGAGGCTCGATGTGGGCTCGATCCCAGGACCTTGAGATCATGACCTGAGCAGAAGGCAGACGTTTAACCGACTAAGCCACCCAGGTGCCCCTATTTTTTAATTTATTTTTGAGTAGGCTCCACTCCCAGGGCAGGGCCCAGCTCGGGGCCCAAACCCGTGACCCTGAGATTACGACCTAAGTTGAGATCGACAGTCGCACGCTCAACCAACTGAGCCACCTAGGCGTCCTTCTCTGTTTTTTATAGTTGAATTTTGTGCATGAAAGTGTTGTGTGATGTTCTTATCACTCTCAAAATTTGTCCTGTGTTTTCAGGCCTCTGCACTTTTGCCCATTGAGAGGGTCTCACTCTCCCATTTCCACTTGTGGGAATTCTGCCTGTGCTCTTAGGGACAAGTCCAAATACCACTCTATCATGAAGCATGCCCTCCTTTGGAATTAATTACTCTATCTTAGGACTAGTACTTGGAGTCAAAGGGTAGCAATCAGAAAGCAGCTGGTACCTCCCTTACAGCATGTCACTGTGCTAAATATTGTCATCTTGTGCATGTTTGCCTCCCCCTACAAGATTGTGAGAATTTCTCCTACTCTTTGAGTAGGACCTAGGAGATGCTCAGTAACGTCTATTGATGTGAATTGGAGTCACGGAAAGAATTCCATTTACATTACTTTCGGCATTTTCGTGGGGTCTGAACTTTTTCCTTTTCTCTTGAGTAGCAAATGCAAAATAGCTACCCATTTAGTTCTGATCACGAAAAATTGCTCCCAACTTCATTACGTTGTCTCCTTTTCCTAATGATAACTCCGAAGACGGTGAGTGGAGACCATCATTGGAATAGAAAAAGTGTATCTCCCTGGCCAGTCGGTGGGGTGTTGGTCCCAGCCGTGGGTTACAGTTAGCCGCCCTTACTCAAGTGCCTGTAGTAAGTAACATGTTCCCTCTATCACGGTAGCCCTCATTGCACCAAACTTAAATAAACTAATAGATTTCAGATGGAGCTTTTGGTTTTGTAGGAGTCCTGATTTGTTTTCTAGCTTCCGCTCTAGACCAGCACCATCCGTAAACTCTCTGTGACGATGGAAATGTTCTACTGAGAAGCCACGTGTGGCCAGTGGGTACCGTACTGGGTTCCTGGGAGAGTAACATTGTATTACTTTAGTATAATCTCCTATGTAGTCCTAGGTGTCAAGAGGCCTACAATGAATATTTGGTAAATGATGAACTTTTTTAAAAATTTTATTTATTTATTTGAGAGAGAGAACGAGTGGGGGCAGGGGCAGAGGGAAGAGCAGATCCCTGCAGAGCAGGGAGCCTGACTTGAGACTCCATCCCAGGACCCTGAGATCGTGACCTGAGCAGTCGCAGACGCTTAACCGACTAAGCCGCCCAGGCGCCCCTAAATGATGAACAGTTAACATCCATCGACTGACTGCCAAATGCCGGGTGCGTGCCAGGGGTCGTTTGTGCGTCGTCTTCGTTTTCACAGAGCCCTGGCTGAGACGGCACGGACCACGAGGCGCGGCCTCCATCGCTGCAGCCTTCACTAGGGAAGCCAGTGGGCAGCCACCGGAGCAATTCAGCAAGACGGCTGGAGCTCTGGGAAGGAGGCCCGGCAGGGCCATAAAAGAAAGGAAAGAATCTCGGTGGTGAACCCAAAGCCCCTTTAACGTGCCCCGGCCTGCCTGAATTTGGTGATCGTGCTTTCTCCCGAAGCAGCCTCAGAGTTCCATTCTATTAAATTCCCCAAATCGGAACCTGTGAGACCCACAGACCCGGTCTGAAGCCTGCTGGCTGTGACCCTGTGGTGGCCGAGCTGTGAAGGTCTGAGCCCTGGGGCAGGCGACCCACGTGGCCAGCTTGGCTTCTCAGCCGGCAAAGAAGGAGGTGAGGCTGCGTCTGAGAGGGACCAGCCGCTTTCTGTCGATGTTTTTCATTAGAAAGCTGCTTTGGCACATCTTCCCTTTGAGGATTTGGGAGCTCTTCCATACACCATCTAAGGGTCCATTTGCAACAGGAGCAACGGCTCGCGGGAGTCACAGAACTTAGAGGAGTCGCTGACGGTCTGTCCTTTCCCACTCTGCCTTTGGAGCCCAGCCAGCCAGTCTGTGCCCTGCCGTTGTCCACCCGCACCTGACCCAGGATAGCTGGGGGACAGTCCCTGGCACTCACCACTCAGGGCCTCTGGATCCAGAGCCGCTGTTTCCGCTCCTCTCGCCACGGCAACGTTCACCTCCCAGTTGTTGATAAAAACGAAACAACTATCCTATTTTTCCAAGTGGAAATTGCCAATTTTTGAAGCCTAAGTTTGGCAGCTTCGGTAAGATTCCAACACAGCAAGAAGACTAGAATAAGGGGAGGCAATAAATTCTCATCCAAACTTAGTTCCTGGGATGGAATGACAGAATTGTTTAGAAAGAAAGAAGAGTTAGCATAACTGTGTTCAAAAAACTCCATATGTGCAAATCCAGATTTATGAATAGTTCAGAGTGATTATTCATGTAGTAAAATGACTTGTATATGTAACATATATAATATATAATACACGTATTACAGTTCCTTTAAATAACAGTGGCATACTTAAAAGCCTTTGGGCACCTGACAAGCAAAATGAATGTGTGAAAGAAACAGCTAGGAGAAATGCAGCGGAGAGCAGTGGGGATTTGGGGAAATTAGGGAGGCATTCCTAGTCCAAAAATTTAAAATCATTGTGTTAGCCAAAGAGATTTTGTTGTCTGCCAGTTGGTGAGCCTGCTTTTTTAAATAGTAAGATTTCCCCAGGTCTTTTTACAATATGCTTCAGTTTGCAAAAACAGGACCGCACAAGATACATTTTTATTCTAATTAGCCCTTGGCATAGAGAGGTCATCCCCCTGCCCGGATGGTGATCCAGAATTCCATTTCTTTGCTTCATTCACCCTATCCAAGCCAGGGAATTTGCAGGAGTGGGTGGCAGTTTCCCAGGAAAATATTTTTTCCCATAGAACCAGACTCAGTGGAAATAAGGTTACTTGGAGAAAGATGAGACCGCTTTCCCGTCAACTCCCCAACTCTCTTGAAACAAAGGCCAAAACCACGGCTGCCGTGCTTCTAAAGCAATTTCTTACAGCACACTGACGGGTGGCCATACCTCTCTGCCTTCTTTGCTAGGCCATCTTTTGAAATTAATTTATCAGGATTTAGGAAAAGGAAAAATTCCTTTCTTATCTGCTGCACAGACTAAGATTTCCGGGGCGCCTGGGTGGCTCAGTACATTAGGCATCTGCCTTCAGCTCGATTTCAGGGTCCTGGGATGGAGCCCTGCATCAGGCTTCCTGCTCAGCAGGGAGCTTCTCCCTCTGCCCCCCTCCCTAGCGCTCTCAAATAAATAAATAAATCTTAAAAAAAAAAAAAAAAAAAAGAATAAGACTTCTGATGAAGTTTGCTTGGTCCCAGTGAGGAGGCAGGGGGCTGTGGAGACGTTTTTCCCCCCCTAAGTGTGACAGACAAGAAGGGGTCAGCCGGGATGTACCACTTTTGGGAACTGTGCAGGGCATGGCGTCTCGGGGGTTTGCTCTGCCGGGTGCGTGGGATTGCTCTCTCCGAGTGTGAGCGACCACTTTCACACTTCTCCAGGCACTAGGAGCTGCAGACTTGGGGATTGCTTTTCTCTGAAATATCAAGAACTAGATTTTAGTGTGCGGGCCTCAGGACCTATTTCTGTGCCCCTGTCACCCTGTGCTGTGATTATGTCCGTTTTGCTCCCGTACTTCCCGGATTGTGAGAAATTTCTCATTGTGAATGGCAAACACAGTCTCAAGGAAGGGCAGTTTTGCATTTTTCTTGAGGGCCAGATTAAAATCCCACTGCTCTTACCCCCTCTAATCCCTTCACCCCTCATCCCCAGGGCATTATTTCTCCGGCAAATGAGAGAAAGAGAAAAGACACAATTTGGGAGATGAGTAATATGCTGGAAGCTGGGATACCCGCTCCGAAGAACCCTTTCATTTTATTTCCACCAACCATCGGGAAAGTAGATCACACAAAAGAACGCTCTGCCTTAGGGCTGAGAGGATTCATTGAGAAAAGCTTGGAAGGAAGAGCTAGAGAGACTTGGAGACAGAGAGAGCCCCTTGGGAGGAATAATTAAGGCAGGCAGGGGAAGGCTATGTTAATTGAGCTGAGAAGAAGGATGAGCATCTGGGGATCTTTCAGGAGGTTACAGGATTTTCTGACCAAGTCTCGGGTACATAACTGCATTCATCTTTGGTCACTACTTTTAAAGGAGAAAAGTATGAAAAAATCCATATAAGAGAAACAACTAGCTATAGGACTAAATGGTAAAAATTGAGGGGAAAAAAAAGCGTGTGTTGGGCGGGGCAGAGGTGGTTTTTCCAGAAGATGGTTTTGTCAGATCCTGATTTCCTGGAGTGAGAAGAGAAGAGACAAAAAGCTGAGCCTGAGCCGGCCCCTGGCGTGGTCATGGCAGCCGCTCTTACCTAATAGTCAATCCAGGCCATGCGCTCCACGCACGGAACCTATGCGATTTGCGCTGAACCCCCTCCCTCCCCAGCACCCCTGCCCTCCCTCCCATAGTTATCCCAGTGGTTGTCTCTGAGCCTAAATTTTTCAACCTGCATTTAAGACAGAGGCTTCTTTTTGAGTATGAGGACCCTTTTTTAAGCCCCGCCCCACAAAAGTTCACGTGCCCCCTGAGACTATGGTTGTACTTTCCGCTGAGGAAATATATAAAGATCCCCTCAAACTATTAGGTATTAATGAGACTTTTTCTCATTTTATTTATTTATTTATTTGTTTATTTATTTATTTATTAAAAAAAAAAAAAAAGAAGCTCTGGGCCCAACAGGGGGCTTGAACTCAGGACCCTAGAAATCAAGAGTCATGTGCTCTGCTGACTGAGCCAGCCAGACCACGCGACTAGCCCTCATTTTAAGACAACTTTTCCGTGGATGCCTGGGTGGCTCAGTTGGTTAAGCGTCCGCTTTTGGTATGAGTCATAATCTACAGGTGCTGGGATGGAGTCCTGTACGGGGACGCCCACTCAGTGGGGTTCCTGCTTCTCTTTCTGCCTGTTGCTCCCCCTGCTTGTGCTCTCTCTGTCTGTCAAATAAATAAAATCTTTTTTATTTTAGGAGGGAGGGGGAGAAGGTAAAGGGAGAGGGAGAAGCAGACTCCCCACGAAGCAGGAAGCCTGGTGCGGGACTCGATTCCAGGACCCTGAGATCATGACCTGAGCCGAAGGCAGCTGCTTAACCGACTGAGACACCCAGGCTCCCCAGTAAAGAAAAATCTTTATTTTTTTTAATTTAAAGATTTTATTTATTTATTTGAGAGAGGAAGAGAAAAAGCAGGGAGGAGGAGCAAAAGGAGAGGGAGAGAGAGGAGGAGGGAGCCCATTCCGGGCATTGATCCCAGGACCGCGGGATCAGGACCCCAGTGGAAGGCAGTCGCTCAACTGGCTGAATCACCCAGGTGCCCCTAAATAAAATCTTTTTAAAAAATGGTTTTCGTTGTGTAATATAACATATACAGAGTAGTGCATAGCGCATATATGCACGACGTAATACATTGTTATAAAGAGAACTGCCACATACCCATTACTGAGGTTGAGAAATAGAGCATTGTTGGCACTCCAGAGATTAATTCTCTTATGTCTTATCCTCGTCGCAGTCCCCTTTCCACCCTTGAGGAAGCCACTCTCCTGATGGTCACAGTCATTGTTTCCCTGCGTTCCGCATGTATGGATCCCTAAACAACACGGAATCACGGTTTATATATTCTTTAGTGACTTGCGTCTTCACAGCGTTATGTTTGTAAGATGCACGCGTGTTGTCGCAACTGTACTTCATTCACTTTCATCACTGCCTAATATTTCATTGCATTAATATATCACAATTAACTGGTCCATCCATTGTTGATCGATATTTGTGTTGTTTCTAGTTCGAGGCTTTTTTTTTTTTTTTTGAGAGTGTGTGTGTGCATGCAAGCGGGGCAGGAGAGGGGCAGAGGGAGAGGGAGAGAGAATGTTTTTTTTTTAAAGATTTTATTTATTTATGAGAGAGAAAGAGAGCAGAAGGAGACAGACAAGCAGACTCTGCTCTGAGATCATGACCTGAGCCGAAACCCAGAGTCAGACAGCTAACTGACTGAGCCACCCGGGTGCCCCTCCAGTTTGAGACTCTTAATAGCACTGCTATTCTTGACACACATGTGTGTCGATGTGGGCAGACGTCTCCAGGAAAATGACATTGTTGCATTATCAGGGACACTTAAGAAAAAATGTAACAGCTTTGGTGAGAGATAACTCCAATACCATACAATTCGCCTGTTTAAAATGTACAGTTCTGGGGCGCCTGGGTGGCTCAGTCGGTCTGCGTCCGGCTCAGGTCAAGATCCCAGGGTCCTCGGATCGAGTCCCCTGTAGGGCTCCTTATGTGGTGGAGAGTCTGCTTCTCCCTCTGTCTGCTACTCCCCCCGCTTGTACTCTCTCTGTCTCTTGAGAGAATGAATGAATTTATTTATTTATTTTTAAAGATTTTAATTTGTTTATTTGTCAGACAGAAAGAACGCGCCAGGCAAAGGGAGAAGCAAACTCCCTGCTGAGCAGGGAGCTCGATGTGGGACTCGATCCCACGACTCTGGGATCATGACCTGAGCTGAAGGCAGACGCTTAATGGACTGAGCCACCCAGGCACCCTCTCTCAAATGAGTAAATTTTTTAAAATCTTAAAAAATAAGTGAAGTGTACAATTCAGTGGTTTTTAATCTATTCCTGGGGCTGTACAACCACCACCACAGTCACCAGTAACACTTCCAAATGAATTAGTGTTTTATTAATTCTAAGGGTCTACGTACATGGAGACCATCGCAGTGGAAGTAGGTGGACGTATGTATTCCTTCCAGAGACAGGGCTTGGTTTGCATGTGCTCTGTGGTTCTGGGGCCCCCAGGAAGGAGCCACTGGTTTAAGGCACTGACAGATAGAAATGTGCCATTAACATAGATACATGTTCCCCGAAAGCTTTAGCGCCATTAATTCCTTGCAGAGTACTATGGGCTGCTTTACGGCAGAGGTTCTCAGTTTTTGGCGTGCATCAGAAGCACCTGGAAAGCCTGTGTAAACACATTGCTGCAGAGTTGCCCATTCAGCACGTCTGGGTGGGGCTCGAGAATTTGTATATCTAATCAGCTTCCAAGTGATACTGATACTGTGAGTCTGGGGACGGTACTTTGAGCAACCTGGTAGCTGGCTATTACCTTGGAAATCAGAGAACTGAGACTGGAAAGAATTCATTCAATCGTTCCAAAGATAAGACTTAGACAAAAGACACTTACAAATTGTTGGAGGTAAAGCAGGCCATTCACAGGATCTTGTAGCTGGAGTGGGGCAGCAGGAGTGGGGAGTGGGGAATACGCTTTGTAAATACTATGGAGGCACAGTCGGGAGGACTTGACAATTGGTTTGGCGTGGAGGGTAAAGGAGAGGGAGGAGTCAAGATGAGCAGCAAGATTTTAGGCCTGGATCCAGGAAGAGAATTGGAGGACAAAGAACAAGCAAGATTGTGAGGAAGGGAACCATCAGTCAGTATCTCAGCTCCTGTCCTTGGCTCTCTGGGAAGATTTACCCAGCCACCATTTCATGGTCAAAAGGTGACTGATCCCCTTCAGGTCCCATTCTTACAGATCACGGGAGTTCTCCTGGGCGGCGGATGCTGAACGCTCAGTAGGAATTCAGTATCGGGGTTCAGAGGGACTCCATAAATTTAATGAACAAGAATGATTCTGAGAACACTGGAAATTATTGAAGTCCTTCTTTATTGCAATCTCCCTCCTACCCTTCTCAAAGCACCTTGAAATTTTCTTTGACCAAACCCCATCTTTATGGGAAATCCTTCTTCCCCTTTTCTCTTACTTAAAGCCTGCACATTCTTCAAGGTCCTACTCCAATCCCACATCCTGACTCTGAAGGCTCCCTTGGACTCCTCAGGCACTTCGTGTGTCCTGCCTTTCAGGGTAGGTTTTTCATGTTTCCCACAGCGAGACCCAAGCATCTCAAGGAGCAATGTCGTAGCCATTTTCAGGTTATCTTATAATAAACAGCTTTAGAGGCTGCCTGCTACTCATGTCTTTGAGGAAAAGGTAGAAACAAAGCTGAGACCTGGAATCCAGAATCTCAGTTAGCAGCTAACAGTAGATTCCCAAATAAGGGGATATATTAGTACAAGCAGCCATTTTTGTGGGCGGGGCCAAATGGAAGCCAAGAGGACTCCTTTGTCTCCATGAGAGGCTGGCCTCCATAGCCTGCCCTCTGCCCTCTATTTTCTTTCTTCTTTCTTTCTTTCTTTCTTTCTTTTTCTTTCTTTCTTTCTTTCTCTTTCTTTCTTTCTTTCTTTCTTTCTTTCTTTCTTTCTTTCTTTCTTTCTTTCTTTCAAGATTTCATTTATTTTTTTTCGAGAGAGGGCAAGCTAGAGAAAGCCTGAGCTGAACCTAAGCTGAGGGAAAGGGCAGAGGGAGAGGAACAAGCAGACTCCCCACTGAGCAGGGAGCCCCCCCTCAGGGCTTGATCCCAGGACCCCAGGACCATGACCCAAGCCAAGGGCAGATGCTTAACTGACTGAGCCACCCAGGTGCCCTGCCTTCTATTTTCTTGAGAGCTCACTTTTACCTCTTGGCCTGATTTGTCTTTTCGATCCCAACATAAACATGAACACCAGCTCTCTAAAAACTATTGTTCTATTTTAATTTCTCCAGCGTTAAGCAGCCAGACCTATTCTCAATCTAGATATCATTTTGGTTGGGAAGAGGTCTGGCTTTCCCCCCCAAGGCTCTGCGTATGCCTGTGTGTGTGTTTGTGTGTGTGTTTATACTAGTAACTTTGCAATCACCTTTTTTTTTTTTAAGATTTTATTTATTTATTTGACAAAGAGAGATAGCCAGCGAGAGAGGGAACACAAGCAGGGGGAGTGGGAGAGGAAGAAGCAGGCTTGTAGTGGATGAGCCTGATTTGGGGCTCGATCCCAGGACTCTGGGATCATGCCCTGAGCCAAAGGCAGATGCTTAACGACTGAGCCACCCAGGCGCCCCTAGCTTTTTTTTTTTTTTTTTTTTGATAAACATTGCTTTTTGCACTACTTCCTATAAATCGGGATGTTATTACCTGACAGTCCTACTAGTCACAGCCTTAGTAACAGGGCAATGGTGAAAAGAAGAGAAACAGAGTGGAGAAGGTGTTATGTTCCAGTGATGGGGGGACTACCAACCATGGGGAGGTGTAGAAAGATCTGGATTCCAAGCCAGGGTCTACCATTCAATTGCTGAATGAGCAAGTGTCTTAACCTCTTTATGCTTTAGTTTTCCTATATTCAACACGAGGATAATAGTGGCATAGACCACATAGAATTTTAGTGGAGATTAAATGAGAAAACTGGATGTAAAATATTTGGCTCAATGCATGTAGGGGGTGCTCTAACATCAAGTATTATCACTGGTTATCAAGAGCCATTTATTATTGTCTAGTAAAACTATACTAGGCACAGTGGTGCATACAGAGGAAGTAGGGGAGGTAAGTTTGTACGTTCGGGAAACTTTGCATCTACTCAAAGAAATATGCACAGTTCCAAGGCAGCCTGTGTGGGATGGGGTCCTCACAAGTGCCAAGGAAATACCAAGTGAATGGAAAGATTTTCATCGTGTGGGATTAATCAAAGACAGTTTTATGGAGGAGGTGAATCTTGAGCATGGACTTGGAAGTATCGTTGGAGACGAGAAAGCATCCCTGGGGGGAGAGCCAGAATGAGGGCGTGGGGGGAAAGCAGAGCTCGTTCTAGAAGCAGGGGGAGATTGGAAAAGAGACCCCAACGCGGGAATTTCAGGAGGAGAACGAGATTAAAGTGAGGCCAGCCTGGGAAGTTTAGAATGGTTGAAGAGCTGGGAACCACTGTAAGTCTTCCAATGAGAATATTAGGGCGCGTGATTAGTGTTTCAGGAAAACTGGTGTGGAGCCATTGGGTTAGACCACGGAGGACTACTCTGGTGTTCAGAGGTACGAACAGGTATAAGGAGGGCGAACACTTATCTGAAGATAGGGAAGGAAATTAGTGAACCTGAGTGCAATTTAGGAAGTGTTTGTCAAGTGTTTTAAGATCCATAAAGAATCCTTCTTGAGGCACCTGGGTGGCTCAGTCAGTTAAGTGTCTGACTCTTGATCTTGGGGTCATGAGTTCAAGCCCCTCATTGGGCTCCATGCTGGGTGTGGAGCCCACATAAAGAAAAGAAAAAGAAAGAGTAAGAACCTTTTTCTACAGTGGTGGAAATGAAGTGGCCAAAGGCTCCATCTCTCTTGCTCCTCACCCACCTGCCCCCACTCCCATGGAAATCATCGAATCACTGGCAGACACTGCGGCAGCCGTGTAGCCAGAAGTTCACAAAGGGAGACATTCCCTTCCCAAAGATTGCTAACAGTGTCTATCTTGTTATGTCGGGAACGTTAACAAAATTGGAAAGGTATTTTTTTTAAGTAGGTTCCACGCCCCAGCTCGAACTCACAACCCCGAGATCAAGAGTCGTATGTTTTAGTGACTGAGCCAGCTAGGCGCCCTGCAAATGTATTTTTTTTTTAAGATTTTATTTATTTATTCGATAGAGATAGAGACAGCCAGCGAGAGAGGGAACACAAGCCGGGGGAGTGGGAGAGGAAGAAGCAGGCTCATAGCGGAAGAGCGTGATGTGGGGCTTGATCCCATAACGCCAGGATCATGCCCTGAGCTGAAGGCAGACGCTTAACCGCTGTGCCACCCAGGCGCCCCTGCAAATGTATTTTTTAATCACACATTCCATAGCTCCTCCTTGCGTCGCACAGAAAGAATTAGTCAGTGGCAACCAGGAAAAGGCTCCCATGGAGGCTGTGGGTTATTTCTGGGTAGCTTTCTGGGTGTGAGGGTACCTGTCTGGGGCAACGGGGCAGGTGTGGGATGTGACACCATTTCATGTGCGACTCATACCTTGCTTGAGTTCTTGGGCTCTGGGGGAGGTCAGTCTTGAGCATCTGGTGGTGGCTTTTGTGAACCCCTAATGACCTTGTCAAAGTCCTTGCCGTGTGTGTGGGGTCTTCATGGTGGCACTGCTCTGAGGTGTGTGTGGAAGCACAGGGGTGTTCCTTTGAGGACAGACTGGCTGGGGTCAGCCCCTCTTGCCGGCATCTCTCTCCTTGGGCTCCTACCTCCGGGCTAACTGCTTAAGGGAATGAAAATTGGTGACCAGATCCAAAAAAAGGAAGGAAAGGAAGAGGACTTGGAGCCCTGTCTTCAAATTTGTACCCTTTCGGTTGTGGTGGGAAAGCCGGCATCACAGTCTCAGTAAGGGACATGGCACAGTGGGGTCTGGGATGTGGGGTCACAGCCCTGACACCTCCCTATCTCCACAGCAGCTTGAAGAGAGGTAGGCTGGGCAGATAATTCAGAGTCTGGCTTTCCCTACAGGACCCCAAGCAATGTACGCTATCACCCTTTACCGCTCTTGTCCCGGCTTTCCTTCTCCTTCCAGTATTCACTGGACCTAACACAGGAGGCGTTTACTCGTTTGCTGCCGTGTCTCTGGCCCTAAAGCAGTAACTGGCACAGACGAGGCCCCCAGTGCACCTTTGATTAATGACTTTAATGAATAAACAAATAACTGACTGAAGAAGTAGGGCAGAGCAGATGTCTGACCAGCTCCTTCTGGCCCTCTGGAGGCATCTTCCCCCTCCCTGACCCTCTACCACTGAAGGACAGGGACCCTGGAGTCCCCCATGCTTCACTGTGTTTGCTGTGTTTGATATGGCATTCACCCCTCCTAGGAAGGGGAGATGCTTTCATTCTCTGAGGAAATCTGTAGTTATGACGAAAGGCAACACAAGGAACCCCCTGTCTTTTCCGTATTTACTAGGTTTTTCTTCCTACACAAAGGAGAGCCTCCCCTGGTTGAGCCCTGCTGTAAAACTCACCTGTGACCCACAAACAGAGCTTTCAATGTGTCCCACTCGTTAAAGCCAAAGCATCCATCCCCACCCAGCTTCCCTCTACCCCAGCTGGGCGCAGGCCAGAAGTTTCCATGCTGCCCATGCTGATGAAACCAACCACGAGTCTTTTCTCCTCCCAGCTCCACACAAGGAAAGCCAAAAATGTAAGCCAGGGCGCTCAGTTTGTTTCTCATAGTCCATAGTCTCTCAGAGGGGAGGGGGGTGGGGGAATGGGATAGACTGGTGATGGGTGGTAAGGAGGGCACGTATTGCATGGTGCACTGGGCGTTATACGCAACTGATGAATCATCGAGCTTTACATCGGAAACCGGGGATGTACTGTATGGTGACTAACATAATATAATAAAAAATCCTTAAAAAAAAAAAAAAAAAAGAATGTAAGCCAGGGCAGAGAGCTGGCCCTTTGGGCTCTGTGACATCTGCCCGCATCCTGACAGAGCATCCTGAGGGGTTGTCATGGGGCGGGGGATGGGGATAACGTGCAATGCCAGGGGCCACCTTCCTGGAAGGCAGAGAAAGAAGTCACCACACTTGCGGCAGTCTTTTCTTCCCCTTCTTTTTAAAGTTTTTAAAATATTTTTTTTAATGAGCTGAAAGTTTGATGGAAAGCACAGCGTGGTGGGAACAGCGGGGCAGTGAGCCCTGTCTCCGTTTATGTTTGTGAAGCACCGAGGGGCGGGATTAGCAGCTCTTGGGAAGTTTGGCCCTGGCTGGCCTGTCACTGGGGAGTCAAAGCCACAGTGACCGTTAGCAGGCAGGGACTCCTGTCCTTGGCTCAGAAACCGTGCCCCCCCCCCCACCATGTGTCCTCAGTTGAACCTAGGAGTTGCAGAACCAGAAAGATTTCACAGGAGCTTGAGGGAAAGGTGTGGCAGAAGTGAGAGACGCTGGTGTGAGGAGGGCATCCCCGGGGATAAGAAGTGTCACCCGTTGGGAGACAGAACTCAGCTCTCTGGCAGTGGAAACGTGTGAGGGTGTATGTGGGGCAGGCGGGAGGAGCGGTGGTGGGAGGGTAGGTGTGGGGGAGGGACGAGGACCACAGGGAATGGGGGCAGCTCTGACTCCTCAGTCCCCAAGAAGGACTGGTAGGTGGAGTTGAGGATGTTTGCACAAGGAAACCCTTTGAAGCTCTTCTCTGGTCCTCCCCACTCTGGACCTGGTTCCCTCCCCTCCATAAAGCCATTAGCTTCTGGTGCCGGCCCTATCTCTGCTCCATCTCTCTTGGTTCCAGTCGGTGCATTCACAGACCTCCTGCCCTGAGGGACGGGGAGGATTTATGGGGGGTAGAGGGTAGAGGGGGAGGGGGCATCCTTTAGAGGAGGAGAGGTCTGTTAGGAAAGCAGGGTGTGGGGAGCTGTTAGTCGGCCGCGCTAGAGGCCGGATCATTTCCGAGCTGGCTCTGCATGACAAAGGGGAAGGAGCAAGTTTCTTCTTTGATCTGCCCCCTGCCGGCCCCACACACCTGCCTGTTGGTGCTCCCGCCCCAGCTGAGACCTCAAGAAGAAAAACCAAAAGGGGGTGGGGACCAGGCTGTGGCCCAGCTTCCCTGGATCCTGTTCAGGCCACCTTCCTCTCTTGGTGGCCCCAGGACAAAAATATCTCCTAGGCTGATGACGCGAAGCCCCTGCCGCCCCCTCCCGGAGAGCCCGGAGACCCAGGGCTGCGGGAGCTCCGCGGTGAGACGGGGTGGGGAGGGGGCTGGGAGCGCGCGCCAGGGTGTGCGCCCGCGTGTAGAGTTGGAGGTGTTAAGGGGTCCTGGGAAGAAGATTCATTGGAGATGTGGGGTCACGCCCTGGATGGAAGCTAAGGGGGAAACGAGGTGGGGGTGAGTGGGAGGAGGCGTGTTTTTACAGATCTGCTCTGGGTTCCAGAAGCAAGGATTTTCCGTTTGTTTCCAAGGGCTGGAGGAAAGGTGCTCTTTCGGGGATACAGGCACAGGCGTGAGTCACAAAAAGCATAGGCAAAGATGTGGGAAGCTCTGGAACTACAAGGGAAGGGGTTGTTGGTTCTGGAAGATGCGTCCTCGACACAGACCTTTGAGGCCAGGGCTGCAGACCAAGAGCTCACTGTTGGGGTCTGTGCTCCTGGCCGCCCCTGGAGGGCCACAGCGCAGAGGAGGGGAAGGAGGCCACCTAGGAAGAGACCACCTCACCCGAGGGAGCTTCAGGGGCACATGGCACTTCTCAGAGAAGTTGCCCGGTGAAAGTGCAAAGTCCTCGCCCTTCTGTCTGCTCTGTTCCTGGTAAACAAGGGCTGGGATGTGGAGACTTCCTTGGAGTGAGAAGGGTACAGATTGGGAGGGAAGACTCCTATTTGGCTGTAGGCAAAGCCAACTCACCCACAGTTCTTAGTCCATGAAGGAGAGCTCTGGCTGGAGTGAGACGTACAGGGAGGAGTGGATGATGCCCTGGTTTCTCTGGATGTTCTGGAAGGACAGGTGTGCGCGGCAGCAACCGAAGCATCTCCCTTGATGCTACCTGGAGCACGCTCTGTCCTGGAAATGACTTGTTTTCATTTCTCTCTTCTGGTTTCCCGGCTCATTGTTTCCTTTGGAATGAGGTCCTGGATAGGGTTCCCACAGTTTGGGGTAAGAGACACAAAAGCGCTCCCCTGGTGAGAAGAGTAGCAGTAGGAGATGGAGGATGGAAAGAGGCTGAATCTTTTTGTGGGGGGGAGCAGACCTTGACCTTAGACCCCCCCCAGCTCATCTTTGGTGCGCCCCCCCCCCCTCCTCGCCCCCTGTCCTGCCTCATTGGCTGCATCTCCACATTGATTCTCCCTCCATTCTGTCTTCTCCAGGGAGCCCCATTTCGGAAGCCGACCACCCCTGGGGTCTTCCCAGGGCACTGGGGAGGGCGGAGGCCGAGGCCCACCATGCCCAGCCTGCTGCTGCTTGCCGCTGCTCTGCTGTCCAGCTGGGCCCAGCTTCCGGCCGAAGCCAGCTCCTGGTGGTGAGTGAGAGGGGCTGAGGCCCTTCTCTACAACCTACGCCTCCTTTGGTAATTAAATGTGGAGAAGAGTCACCGCGTGTTGTGATCATTCCTTTATTCGTAGGAATCCTAAGAACCACTTTTATCGCAGCAAAACTAGGACAGCCTTTTCTCTCATAAGCCCCGGAGGTAAAGGTTCAACGAGGATAAAGGATTAGTTCATTTGGTTTTTCCCTCTGATCCTGTCTGCTTTCCCTTTTCCGGACCTTCCTCCATCCCCATGGGTTGTTAGAAATAGCTCTTGCGTTGCTACTGGATCAATAAGAATATTGATTTCTTTTTTTCTGGTGGGGGCTAGGAAAGTAGAATTCCTTTTCTGTATGTCTGATGACCAGATGAGAGGTTGAGATCTCCATCTGCAGAACCGTTGTGTGGCTTTCTTTTGTGTTTTTAAGACTATTGTCATGGCCAAGTCAACCTGGAAATGGCTGGCCCTGCCCACGTATCTTGCCCGGTCTGGCCCCGCTCACATTTGTACTCAGCCAGACGGTGCATCTACAGTCTTCTCGTCTAACTGAACACTTCACTGTATCTGGTAGAGGATGAGCCAAAGCCAGAGCCCTGAACGGACAGAGCGGGTTGGGGGATTTGTGGGTGGGATACGGAGATGAGAACATTTAGACTGTGCTGTGACGTATGTGAATTGGCTTCTGTTTGCAAGGCATAAGGGCAGCCTCCTTGAAGGAATTTATTGCTTTCCATCACACACCCTGCGCTCGGGCTAAAGCAAATGAACCACCCGTACTCCCTGAATAAGTCATGCTCTCTCCCGTTGAGGTTTGGCTGTTTCTGTCCTCCGCCTGGAATGAATGTCCCCTGCCCTCTCTGTCCCCCTCCTCTGGCTGCCTCCCATTCTTTCAGACCCGCTTCGCAGCCTGGCCATTGCCTCACAGAATCTTTTCTCTGTCCGTAAGCGCTCTTTCTCTGCCTGATCACTGTGGACCCAGAAGCTCAAGTCTGGCTTTGGCCCTTGACATTGCCTGTGTCATCTGCATCCGTGCCTCGGTTTCCCTACAATGCCCTTTGAAGGCAGGACCTCTGTTTTAGGAATTTTCCTTTTCAAACCCTTAGCACGGTGCCTTGCACACCGAAAGGAAAGCACTTGCTAACTGGTGAATGAATGACTTCATGCTGCACACAGCATAGGCTCACCCCGTGGCCTTTTGTCCCCTTTCTGGATCTCCGCTGTAGGTCATTAGCTATGAACCCGGTGCAGAGACCTGAGATGTTTATCATCGGTGCCCAGCCCGTGTGCAGCCAGCTTCCTGGGCTCTCCCCTGGCCAGAGGAAGCTGTGCCAACTGTACCAGGAGCACATGGCCTACATTGGGGAGGGAGCCAAGACAGGCATCAAGGAGTGCCAGTACCAGTTCCGGCAGCGGCGGTGGAACTGTAGCACGGTGGACAACGCGTCTGTCTTCGGGAGAGTCATGCAGATAGGTAAGAGCCCACCGATGCATGGCCGGCTAGAGCAGCCGGCCCCACTCCCAGGCCTGGCACGGAGAGCCCTCGTGCGTGTCTAGGTGGGCTCTCCGAGGCTTGGAGCGGTGTGCAAGGGGAGGGGGAGATGCACACAAGGAGCAGACTCTCAGACGCCTGCGCCACCCAGCTAGCGCTCGCCATACCCTCCGCTCCCAGCTTCACCCCTTCTGAGGGCAGTCAGCGGGCGACTCCCTCCGGGAAGGTGGCCGGGAAGGTGGCCGAACTGCGGAGCTGGGTCTGAGTGGATTCATGGACATGCCCACCGCCACCGCCCTTTGTCTCAGCACGGGGCGGGGTGGAGGGGAGGGGGTTTGACAGCATTGGGTAGAAAACCGAAAATCGCGTCCCTGAAAGTCTAGATGACTTTTGCTTCTGCCGCTTGGACCTTGAGAGAGAGAGAGAGAGGTAGAAACTTTGGGCCAAATTGGTGATAGCTGTCACTCACCTGACCCAGATCCAGTCCTGGCTTTTTCATTCCAAAGGGATGTGTGTGAATGTGGGGGAAGGGGAAAGACCCATAAGAAAGATGAGAGGCCACCTCTTCCTGGATTCCTGTCCCTTCCCCTATCCCCTGCTCTCGGACTCTCTGGCTGCACTATTGCTTAGATGGAGGTGTGATCTGGGGTCTAATTGTTTTAGGTCCTTTTGAAATGCAATCCTCCCCTCCCTGGCAAGAAATTGAGAAATCCGGCCCTATTCTACTGGGTCTGACCCCCAGGGCCATAGAAGGAAGGTGTTAGAGCACTGTATTCTCCTGTCTCCCATTCTCCAAAAGTATTTCCCTCCAAGGATGGAAGGCATTTGGGAGTTACCTGCGGCCGAGTTTTTCCTGGAGAACGATTTTAGCAGCAAGCAGGGTATGAGGAAGGCCCCTTACCTCCTGACCTCTTTCCCCTACCCATATTGACAAGTGAGGACCAGGGGAAAGTATGCTTTGAATCTTGCTGCCCTCGTCCTTCCTTTAGGATCAACTCAAGGTCTAGACAAGGAGTGTTCCTGCCACAGTCTTATTGGGCAGCTTCCCTAAAAGAATGGACTTGGAGTTAAGTGGGCATCGTTCATAATTTATTGATTCTTCTCAAATACACTTAGTATCTGGTAAAGTCTTAGCAGCACTCCCTGTGCTGGGTTCTGGGTGAGAAGAACAGGAGGACCCCAGGTGTAGAGAGAGGCATCCACAAATCACTTTCAGGGAACTAATGTCCCTTTGGGACCTAATGCGTGCCTGATGTGGGCTAGATTCTTTTCGTGTGTAATTTTGTTTGAATGAGGGACAAAAAGTGAGCTTTACTTGAGGAAAGGAAGGAATTAGCAGGAATGGAAATGCCACTGGCTTGGGGGAATGACTTGAGCAAGCCCACCCTCCCATCCTCTCTGGACCCTATTCTGTTAAGAATGGAACCCTCTGCTTGCCTTATTTTCACAGTTTCTTTTTGTAGCTTCCCTGAAGACTTATGCTACCTGGGAAGCTGTCCTCCATTCATACCCTGGGGCCCAGAGTGGCTCCTGGGGAATCCTCGCTCTCAGCTCTCTTGTCTATACCTGACTTCGAGGAAAGTCCTGCCTTCTTTGAAGCTGCTGCAAGAGTCCACCACCAGAGGGCAGCAGAGCAGCTTGGAAGGAGGCAGTGGCCCTTCGCCCAGCCTTGGTCAGGGGCGCATGGGGGCACCTTCCTCGTAGTTGGGTGGAACTTCTGTGGAACAGAGAGAGGGCAGGCTCCTGTCCTGCTGTCTCCTTGGAAGGGGAAGATGCTAGGTCTCTCTAGCAGCTCCATGACTGTGGGTTTATTAGCCTTTATCCTTGAGATGGTTTGAGTTTCCACTCTGAGTTGTTTCACATGTAGGGAAGGAAAGCACTTGCTAAATGTGTGGAGTGAATGACTTCATGACCTCCCACCTTGCTTGTGCATTCTGAAGCCCTTTGTTATGTTTTGCTGGCTGAGAGTAGCACCCGGAGTCTGTACTTACCAGAGGACCCAGTTGCTCTCCAGGAAAGCAGAGCTGCCCACCCTCTGTGCCTAACCCTCGGTGCCCCCAACCAAACACAGCAGAGCTTTTGGAGGAAGAGCTAACCCTCCTGAGGACAGCTTGGGATCCGAACCCATTACGATAGGCCAGGACTGTCAAAGCGTATAGGGTCTGCAGCATTATGCTCAGACGCAGGCACGTTATTTTGAAAGGCAGTCTGAGAAGCATGTTTGCTAAAGAACTGAGGAGGAAAATCAGACATATGGAGGCTGGAAAAGACGAAACATAAAAGGCCTGTCAGTTGTTTTCAAATGCTGAAAGGCTGTCAAATGGGAAGGGGTTAGACAGCCGACCAGCGTGGAAGTTACTGGGAGGCATTTTTCAACTTACTGTGAGAAGGAACGTTCTGGTGATTAAAGTCATTAAAAGATGATGGGCTGGGTTGCCTTGAAAACCCCGCCCCGCTTCCCTGAGGAATGCCAAAAAGGAAGAGTCACAGTGGGTGGGATGCAGATACGGGCTCCTCCCTATCCCAGGTCAGGGGTCAGGGGTCTGAGACTTCTCAGGAAGACCTCTCAGGCATGACTCCCTCGCAGAGGGCAAGAGGCCCTCCTCCCTGCAAGCCTGTTGGTCACCCTGGCATCCTGCTTGCTCATTCTCCCAGTCTGACTGCCCTTGATTAGATAGAGCCCTGGTCTCTGGCAGTGGGTCAGCACTGACTAAGATGTCAGTCCTGCTGAATCATGGGTGTGACTTCCCGCCTCATCTGGGTTCTTCTGGTCCTGCTCCTAGTCCACATCTGACCAGAAGCTGACCCCTGGTTCCTTGAGAAAAACTGACTTGCCCAGTCTGGTCTGGTTGCAAGCTTGACTGTGTCCTGGCTAGACAATCACGAAGGAGGACACAGTGGGAAATCACTCTAGACCTATTGAGGATTGTAGACTGCGTCCATCTCCACCTGCCAAGACAGGATTAGGGGATGTCTGCTTCTTTCCCCCCCCCAAAGATTTTATTTATTTATTTGAGAGAGAGAGAGCAAGCGTGAGAGAGCGAGAGAGAGCACAAGCAGGGAGGAGGGGTAGAGGGAGAAGCAGACTCCCTGCCAGGCAGAGAGCCTGATGTGTGGCTCCATCCCAGGACCCTGGAATCATGACCTGAGCTGAAGGCAGCCACTTAACTGACTGAGCCACCCCGGCGTCCCCCCAGGGTGATTTGCATTTCCCTGGTGGCTGAGTATTATTTTTTATAAACATTTTTATGGAAGTGGAACGTGCATAATAGGAGTTTTTCAGTGGTTCACTACAGCAATAGAGAGGAACACAGTTCAGAGTGTCTACTGGAAGTGACCTGGACATTCGGAGAGACCATGCTGAGTGTCCTGGAGATGTGGTTCCCTGGTGCTCTCAAGCTGGGAGGCAGCGTGGATCCTGTGGAAGACAGAGGGAAACAGCGTGGATGATTCTGGATATTGTAATTCCGGCTCACTTCTCCTCCTAGTCTCTGCCACTGTCTAGCTTAGATAATGGCAACAATAAAAAAGACAGATGTGTGGCCCATCGAGTGGTGAGAAATTGGCAGCGGTGAGGGAGAGGGTTTTGCTAGGATACAGAGTCCTGTCGGTCCCATGATTTCTACTCCCGCTCGTTCTGTTCGTCCCACATGTCCCATAAACTGCTTAATGCCCGCTCTCCCCTCCATTTAGATCTGCCTCCTCAGCATCTACTGGCCATGTGCCCTTCCCTGGGGTGGATGTCGGTGTGGGCCAGGGCTAGAGGGATGCATTCTAGTCTGTGTGTTCACTGGGTAGAGGAAGCAAATTTCTGCTCATTATCAAGAGACGCTTCTAACCGTTAGAGCCAGGGAAGTGGAGGGTGCTCCTCCTGACGTCGTCGTTTCCCCTCCTGGGAGCGTTACAGGCCAGGCGGTGGTGCTGGGTCCGGGAGAGGCCGACGGAAGGAAAGGGCCCCCATCGGGAGCTGGCATCCCTCACCCCCTCTCCCGCCTTCTCTTGCAGGGAGCCGGGAGACCGCCTTCACCTACGCGGTGAGCGCCGCGGGGGTGGTGAACGCCATCAGCCGGGCTTGCCGGGAGGGGGAGCTGTCCACGTGCGGCTGCAGCCGGACGGCGCGGCCCAAGGACCTTCCCCGGGACTGGCTGTGGGGCGGCTGCGGGGACAACGTGGAGTACGGCTACCGCTTTGCTAAGGAGTTCGTGGATGCCCGCGAGCGGGAGAAGAACTTTGCCAAGGGGTCGGAGGAGCAGGGCCGAGTGCTCATGAACCTGCAGAACAACGAGGCGGGGCGGAGGGTAAGCTGGAGCTCCCGCACCTCCGCGCACGGACCTCCGCACGCGCGGCGTGGGCTACCCAGCCGTTCCTGGGCCGCGGCCGGGCCGCGAGGAAGGGGGTCGTCCTGACCACGGGGATTCTTACCTACAGGGGCCGACCTAGATGTTCGCGGTGGCAACCTGATCCATTTCACGAGGCTCCATTCCCCAACTGGGCACGTGCGATTGTCATTTTTATAAACCTTGTTTATAGGGATAGGACAGCTGTCCCTAGAACACTTAGCGCAGCCCTGTCATCAGGATTCCAGACGCTCGAAGTAGAGTTCTTTTTTTTTTTTTTTTAAGCTTTTATTTATTTATTTGACAGGGAGCACAAGCAGAGGGAGAGGGAGAAGCAGGCTCCCTGACGAGCTGGGAGCCCAAGGTGGGGCTCGATCCCAAGACCCTGGGATTATGACCTAGCGTAGGGCTTATGATTTGTGAGAGGTGCAGGTGACTTTTAGGAGCTGCTGTCATGCACATCCAGAGGCCCGATCCACAAGTGCGTGTCGGTGCAAGTGGCAGACACACTTCTACACCCAGAGCGCCATGCAGGAGCCGAGTGGGAGAGAGAACCGTCTTTTGAAGGCTGTCTCACCAATCTCATGTGAGATGTGACTGTTTGTGACTGTTGAGTTTCAGTAGACACTCAAATGTGGGTTTTGAGGTGAGAGTGGTTTACTGCACGCGCAGAGCATACCTGGCCAACGGCTCTAGGCTTCCTTGATGGTGTGGCGGAGGGCGCGTGCCTTCTCTGACTGCACCTGGCTCGTGGGGACCTCACCTCGGAGCACAGGCTCCGTCTCCACTTCCCTTTGCTGCTCCTGACATGGTCGGCCTCTGCCTCGGGAAACGGAGGGCTCGCTCAGGCAGAAGCTCTGCTTGCTGCTGGTTCTGGGTTATCACGTGTGGAGGGGAGTGTGGGGGTGCATCAGGGTCCCCCTTATAGAGAAGCATGAGGTCTGAGTGCTGGGTGGGAGGAGTGGCTCCAGGCACGGGGCCGGGGGGGGGGGGACCCACAGACTTCTTTCTGGGTGTGTTTTCTGCATCCGGGTCTGTGTCGAGGCAGCTGGCTCAGGGGCCCAAGCAAGATACTGTCATGAGACCAAAGATGAACCAATGAAACAATGGGGCTAGCAGTTTCTTGAAATCAATTCAGAAAGTTAATGTCGGTTCCTTGGTGATTCAGTAACAGGATATGGATATATTTCTAAAGTATTTACCAATTTAAAAGATTGACTCATGTTCACAGGAGCATGTATCAAATCAATGGAACTGAAATGGCTTTTCTATGAACCGGGGTCTGTGATGTCGGCTCGGTGGAACAGGGTAGGCTGGTGTAAAGTTAGTCTCGTCTAGCGTGCGACGTCACGTTGGGATTAGAGATGGATTTGCCCAGTGTCTTCCTTTCAGAACTGCTATGCAGAGGCTAGGTGTGGGTGTGAGGGGCGCTGTTAATCGGTGGCAGTGTTGGGAGTTCTGGTCGTTGCTCTGGTTCAAACCAGGCCACAGAGAACAGCGCTGCCTTGGATGACCTTCCATGCTGTGGGCATCTGGGGGCCACCTCTGTCCCCTAGGACGTCCTCCTTCCGCTCTGCTTGGTAGTCTGCTTGCCAGTCTTTGGGGATCTAACCATGAGAGACTGGTTAAAAAAAAAAAAAAAAAGGTTAAGACCTTCACTTTATCTCCCAAATGCCCAAATTCTATCCATTTTTTAAGATCCCAGTTCAAATACTACCTATTCCTTAAGATCTCCCTCATCCCCATCATTGGTGGTTTCTGTGCATCTGAACTGCGGTAGGTTCTTTGCTACCTTTTGAGGTCTGGCCTACGTCTCCTCCTCCCACTGGCTGGAGCTTCCTGAGCACAGGGATTTCGTCTATAGCTCTTTGCAACACTCTCGCTGTCCTTTACGCGGGTGGGTGGGCGCATGCGAATCAGAGCAAAGTTCCCATAGGAAGAGGTCAAATTCATGGAAGGCTGTTTCCTGTCTCTGCTCTGAGCTATCCTTGGGGCATTGCGGCAGACGCTGAGGTGACTAGGCATTCCTCCTAATCTGGGCTCCCTTTCGGTCACAGTCTTGACCCCACTTCTTCTGGCTCCTCATTTTATTGCCCTTAATTGTTTGTTTGTTTGTTCTGGCTCTTATCTTGGCCAACCTTCCTTCCATCTGCCTTGTTTCTCACTTACACACCTTCCTTGTCTTCCTCTGTCTGTCTCCCTGCCTTTGGGCCCCCTTCCCCCAGTCTCCACGCCTCTTCCACAGCCTTTATCTCTCCCTCTGCTTCTGTCTGCGCCAGGTTGGGAATTCCTGTCCCTCTCTATTTTTTACCCCCTCTCCAAGGAGCAGGCCTCCACCATCAATCACCATCTGAGGCCAAAGGTATTCACCTCCCACCTCTTCACACCTACACAAAAAAATTCCTTGAGAAAGACTAAAATGGTGGCAGGAATTGAAAATTCCCTGGATTTGTATTTTACAACCAGTTCAAGACTTTATTTTTAAGTCATCTCTACACCCAGCATGAGGCTCAGACGCCCAACCCTGAGCTCAAGAGTTGCACGCTTCACCGTCTGAGCCAGCCAGGCGCCCCAACCGATTTTTTTTTAATAGAATATCTAGGACCTGACATCTTGGCCACAGAGTAAATCTGGGGCATACTTTGCAGGAAATTTCTCTTGGCCTTTGCGAGTCTCTAGCAACCCCATTTTAGACATTGATGGCCAGAGAGTTGGGTTGATACTGCCTTGTCACTCAAGGGCTTAAGTATTTTCTAGATAAAAGCTGCTTAATCCTCCTGACATTCCTATCAGTTACCAAGCTCAGTCACACCGTTAGACGGTGCAGAAGAGGGACTTAGGGCTTTGCCAGGAGGCAAGATGTAGAACTAAGAAAATGTTTTAAAAATCAGCTTTTATTGCTTTTCCAGTTAGCAGGGAAGGCTAAAATTGAGATTTTTTTTTTCTCCTTCTCCTGTCAGAAGAGCTTCTATATATCATCAATAGTAAAATAGTTAAGAATACAACTATTACGGCGTCTTTCTTCATAGAGGAGGGGTGGAATGAATGTCTCCATAGTAAAGATCCGTGACACACTTTCCTCTCGCATTTGTTCTTACTCTGTGCAGTCTTCTTCAGCTCTCCTTCCTCAAATCTCCCTAAGTGTTGGCTCCCAGGAGAGATGCTTATCCTGTCCCCTTGGTCACTTAGTGGCAGGGTACACAGTTTTAGACCCTTAATGTTTCCTGCTTCCAGCAGCGCCAGATGCCTGGCCTCCCTCTCCAAACCAAGGACCATTTCCAGAGGAATGTCAGGCCCCAGCTCAGACGGGGGGATTTGTGCCAGAAGAGGGTAATTGCAGACCCCGTCTTTGAAGTGCCTGTTGGAATGGGGTGTTGGTTCCTTTATGCCCTGGGCCTGGAGCTGCCAGCCCAGTGCTGGTGCCTTTAACCTTGGGGAGGAGCCTTCTTCCTTCTCTACACTAAGCCGTTTTTAAGCCCCAAGATTGGAGTGCAAAAGTGCTAGTCATTCTGACTCCCTTCTGGGTGGCCCTGAAGAGATTACTGAGCCTCTCTAGAGCTTCAATTTCTCCACCACAGAATAGTAGGGATAAGTCCACACCAGGAAAAAATAAAAAATAAAAAAAACCAGGGAGAGTTTTGACAATAGTAATACGAGCTGATGATGGTGAAGCTATTTCTTGCACCTGCAGTGGTGTCGGCATGGCACTGAATAAAGACACAATCTGGGGACTCTTGAAAAGAAATCTGAGAGAAACCCTTGAAAAATGAGTCCCGACTCAGTCGGTGACAATGGCTGTGGCATAAGAAAACGTTCTGCAGCGGGCTTGCATTTTTATCTTGCCATCTGTACGCCTGGGCTGGCTGCCAGGGCCGTTGGACACAATGCATCAGGATGCTTTCATTGAAAAGCACTTTGTAAGCAGCATTCTGGTCGACTCTTGCTTTTTAAAATTTTGATTTGGGATAACCCAAGTTCAGACCCACTGCACATTGTGGTTCAGTGGCTTCGGGATGGATTTGTTTTCAGATGAATCACCCCTGTTGGTGGGCCCAGCGACCCGCTCTTGCCTGCCCAGGGCCCCACCCTCTTCCTCCCCACTCCGCCACTCCAGGGGTGTCTGGGGTGCAAGAAAATGGTCTTGTTCGCAAGTACTGTGTGGTTTGTGGTGAGGCCCCTATGACTCCGTGAACTTAATGACCAAATGTTAACACAGAAAAGGGGGCTGTTTAGTTCTTAGGGGATTTGGTGGAGTCATGGAGAGCTTTTGGCAAACCAGGGCTATGCCAGCAGTTTCTGTCGCACGCTGGTAATATGATTGGGTTTTTTGTTTTGTTTTCTTTTTTGTTTTCCAGCTGTACTCCATCTCATGCAAAAGCTGGACATGGTTTGTTGGTATTTGTTTGAGACTTTGGTCAAGATAGAAATAGCCTCTTTTTTCCTGATTGTAAAGATGACATGGGTTATCATAACAAGTTTCAAGTAATAAGAAACGGACAAAGTAGGAAGGGCAAGGGCACCAAATGCCATCGTCCTTGGAGCCGATCAGATATGCACATTGAGTCCCCAGTGTTTTTCCTTTTTTTTTCTTTCTTTTTGTTTTTAAGATTTTATTTATTTATTTAGAGAGAGAGCAAGCACACAAGCAGGGGGAGCAGCAGGCAGAGGGAGAAACAGGTTCCCCGCTCTGAGGGATGTGGGACTCGATCCCAAGACTCTGGCATCATGACCTGAGCCAAAGGTGACCCTTAACTGACTGAGCCACCCAGGCGCCCCTTCCCAGTGTTTTTCTATGTGGTGCTCCTTTTATCTGCTTTCAATGTGGGTAACTGAGCTTCCTGGAAAGATCCTTCTGTACCTTTGAAAAACGACTCCCCGCCCTTAGCCCTCTTCCGTGTTTGGCCTCTGGCGCCCCCAGCCTCCCTCCTGACGGCCCCGCGGGGCGCTCCCTCTGATCGCCCTCTCTCTCCTCCCCTCAGGCGGTGTACAAGATGGCGGACGTGGCCTGCAAATGCCACGGCGTCTCGGGGTCCTGCAGCCTCAAGACGTGCTGGCTGCAGCTGGCCGAGTTCCGCAAGGTGGGGGACCAGCTGAAGGAGAAGTACGACAGCGCGGCCGCCATGCGCATCACCCGCAAGGGCAAGCTGGAGCTGGTCAACAGCCGCTTCAACCAGCCCACCCCGGAGGACCTGGTCTACGTGGACCCCAGCCCGGACTACTGCCTGCGCAACGAGACCACCGGCTCGCTGGGCACGCAGGGCCGCCTGTGCAACAAGACGTCGGAGGGCATGGACGGCTGCGAGCTCATGTGCTGCGGCCGCGGCTACGACCAGTTCAAGAGCGTGCAGGTGGAGCGCTGCCACTGCAAATTCCACTGGTGCTGCTACGTCAAGTGCAAGAAGTGCACGGAGATCGTCGACCAGTACGTCTGTAAATAGCCGGGGGTACGCTCGTCTGGCCTGCTCTCCGCTCCGCCTCACAAAGTTTATATTATATAAATCTATATAAATCTATTTTATATTTGTATAAATAAAGGGATGGATGGTAAATAATTAAAAGAAGAAAATGGAAAGGAAAAGCTTATTTAAGAGACGCTGGAGATCTTGGAGGATTGCGCTGTCCTGGTTCTCTGCTCCCCGCGGGTGAGGGACCAGGGGCTTTCCCGCCCTCCCTCTGGCGGGGACCCTCAGGATGGAGGGGCTTGGGGCTATTCACTGTCTATCCACCGTGGCCTTGAGGAGACAAGTGGCGGTTAGGTGGAGAAGATGATTCTGTCTGGAAGTCTGGAGTGTAGCGGCTGGATGACTGCCCCGGACCCTGTCATTAGGCCAGGAGGCCCTGTGCAAGGTGGCAGGAACTCAGCTTACACCATCCCGTATTCGGGATCTTGTCCAGAATACTGATTGGTTCCGGAAGAGGCCCGGTGCTTTCTTACCCTTTCACTCATGTGCACCCTGGCAGAATCCACAGTTACAGGAATGAGCAGAGGTCCGATGTCATCTCTGACAGGTGACCACAAAGGGACCTGCGCCTCCACAGACTCCCAGGCCTGTCTGTCCAGCGAGAATTACTCTCCCTCCACAGTTCACTAGGTCCTGCCCCCGGTTCCCTGCACCAAGGGGAATGGGGGTCAGTTGGCCCGACATGTTAGGAGAGAGATGAGCTGAATGGTTGTGCCTGAGCCGCAGAGAGCCAGGAGCGTAACTGGACCGAGCGAACGTTGCACTGTGCTCCCACAGGGAGAGGAAACAGGATGCTGCTGCTGTCACTTCCTCCACTACGGGGTGGGGGGGGGTGTGTGCCCCGAGCGACGGGATGTGCAGCCAGGTCAGGCTCGGCTGGCCTGGCGCGCTCTTTTCATCTCTGCCTCAGATGTACAGTTTCTCTCTGACATTAAATACCCTTCCCTGGAGTGTCTCTCCCTTTCCTTCTTTGGACACACGATTATCTTTCATGAGTCTCCTTTTCTTTTTGATCTGATCCTTAGAACCCTGCTACCTGGCGCACGTGTGGAGGAGGGTAAGGAAATGGAAACTTTTCAGGCCTCTAGTCTGGTGGTTGAAGACAGAGACAGAATATTATGAGAATTAAATAAGGTAAAGCATTTAAGCACTCTCCCCAAGGGCCAGCACAAAGTTAAATACTCGTAAATGTTAGCTATTACCATTACTATTACAAACAAAGGAATTCAGAGATTTCAGTCCAAACCTCATGGCGACCTCTCCTTCTTCTCCCACCCTACAGCCCGCCTGGTCACCCCTGGTTTGTCCACTGGGTCCTTGGTAAAGCACAGGTGGTGGGGACACTCTCTGCAGGCTTCTCTGTGTTGCCATGTCCAGTCTCAGACTCCAGAATCTGGAGCCAGGAGAGAGAGGAGGGCAGAGCTCATGGAGGATCCACGAAGGGAGATGTTCTTTTCTAGAAAGGGAGGAAGTAGTTCCTAGGACACATTGATCCAGGTGCACTGGAGTGACCAGCCTGCACATGACCCAGTGAGTCACCCCATAAAGACACCGGTTTTATTCTAGAAAAGGTTACTTCTGGGGAAGTAGTGGAATTAAGGAGTCCACTTGGGTTATAATGAGCAAATTATATTGCAAAACAATCTAAAAGAGAATGTGTCTGAATTGGAATCATGGCCAGGTATACGACTTGTGTCCTTAGGGCCTAAAGCAGAACCCCCTGACTTGTCATCAAAGAACATCAGACGTAGGGCTATTTCACCCTATCCCTCACGCTATTACTCAGATTCCTTTGGTTGACATTTTCAAGATGAATAGTCCATGAGAGAAAGTGACTGAAGTCGACCAGCCTACAAAAGAGACAAACCATGTCCTTGGCTTAGTTGGCATTCAGCCAAACGAACTTGGTCACGCAGATCAACCATGATAATAAGGGTTTGGGACCCTGGGGGCACTATTGCTCTTCCCTACATCACCGTCATAACTCCTGGAGGGTTACCTTATGTCAGGTGCTCCAAGGGTTTAAGAGCCGAAATCCAGTTCATCTTTAGAAACTTCAGGAAATTAGCTGTGGGTGGTTAGTCCACAGAAAGTGACTTTCATGTTCGCGAAAGGAGATGCATCACCCCTGAATTCTTTTGAGGTCTTCCTGCAGAGTTATGGCAAGGGGATTGAGTAAACATTAAATATTTTCTTCCTGACCTAGGGAGCAAGTCATGTGTTCAAATGCCAATGCAATTGTTGCAGCCACTGACCCCCAAGGTTAGGAAAGACTGAATTGTCCAAATAGACTGGGAGGAAGTTGTAATTACATGTGTGTTAAGCCCTGGTAAACCGGCAGTTGTCTGTGCATGACCAGTAATGCTGTCGGAATGTGGCTGGGAAATCTGAAGACCAACCTAAGAAAGTGAGCTTCTGCTCAGAAACCACACGCTGTTAGAGCAGGGACAGAATGTAGCAGTCAGAGCTCTTGCTCCTGGGTTTCCAGATGAGGACCTCCAAATCTTGAGCAGGTCCCAAACTTCAGTGTGCTGTAAAAATGCAGAGTCCTAGGCCTCCAGCATCAGAGATTTGTATCCAGCTGGTCTGGGGTAGAGCTGGGGCAACTGTCTGAATCTTTAACCAGGCCCTAAGCGGCTCCCCTGCTGGTGGTCCAGAGCCTTCGCTGGACCTATGGTCCGGATGAGCTGGCCACGATCCGCAGGATTTTTCTAGTACCTGAAATGTATTAGATTAACGTAGTCTAACAAGGATCACTGCACTGGATGTAACGCCTGGACCAAGAAGTCCTAGCTATCCCAGGGATCCTTTCTATTGAGGGGAGAGAACATTCTGGCACAGAGCAGAACTGGTTTGCCCTGGGATGTTCTACCTTCCTCCTCTGCCTAGGACTGGTAGGGGAAGCCTACAGATCTAGTACAAAGGTAGTAAGGAAATACTCGCTTTGCAATTTGTTTGCATGTATCCATCTTGTCTTCAAGATAAAATTAGGAGAAAGGTATGTCTGACTGCCTCCATTCAAAAGTCGACAGGAGGGTAGGACGGCAGTCACAGCTAGCCTTGAGGTGAGGGCAGGCCTCCGTTCATAAAGGCATTCTGATGAAAGTCTCTCAAGAATTTGGATTCGGAAGCCTAATCTGGAGAACTCAGTTCCTGGTCGGCTGCTCTCTATCCTTGGAGGTGAGAAACAAAACATGCTACGTTTATTCCTCCCTGCTTGCTGTCTCTCTCCCCTCAGCTGTCAGCCACTGGAGTTCTAGGAGCTAGCGAGACATCAGTGGCTGAGATGGCTCCACGACACACAGCTCTCCCAGCTGCAGTCGTTTATCAAAAAAGAAACCTACTGCTTGGGCAGAGAGCCACACGATCCCGAGAAGGTGGAAGAAAATAGTCATTTCCATCTTAAAACGGGCTCTGACGCATAGCCAGACCCCACTGACACCGGCCACATATATCTCGGGAGAACTTCAGCGTGCATGCGTGTCCGTGGGTGGGTGTGCGGGGGCGCGCATGCGTGCTCGTGCACACTCACGCACGCAGGAATGGATGTTTCGCATCTGTTTTGGAGGGGAGATGGGGAGGCACTGGAGGCAAGGAAGCTGTAGAAAAAAGTAAAAATCCCTGTCACCACTTCTGGCCAAGATGCTGCAGAATGTGGACGGTCTGTCTTTCCTGGAAGTCCTTGCCTTCCGGTTGGCTAGTGATGACAAGCTTCCTATCTCTGGAAGGAATGTTGGGAAGCTGAATAGGGCCACCTGAGCCACTCTTGCTTCCGAAATATTCTTGGTAGTCCTTTATTATTCTGGAATCCCTGCACTGTATTGGTACCAAAACAATAAGGATGCTTTAATTCCTGGTTTTACATAAGATTTGTGGGTAATTTGACCGTAAGAAGGAAGGTTTTGCATAGATGTGAGGGTCAGACATTAGGCAACTCTCCCACAGCTAATTTTCTAGATTGTTTGGGCATTCATCCTGTAGATTGTCTACATTCTTTGCTTTCTCCCCCCTGCTCTCTGCCTTTTGGTCTTCAATCTGTTAATTTCAACTCTACCAGAGGCAGCGACAGAAGATAGAACCAAATCAGTTCATTTGGGCCTCCTAAGTAGTTTTGATAAATAACTGAGTGGGAAAAGGAGGGGCTAAAATTAGATTTTAAAATTATCTGTGAATTTAATGTGTCACTTATGTGTATTATCTACTGCTCCCCATGATAACTGAAAATAGACAGAAGCTGTCCACAGCCCGAGCAGGTAGGAAACCACAGTATGTGTAAAGACAAGAGTTTGCCTCGGTGTAGGGCCTGTCAGCCAAGCATCAGAAGGAGCCTGTAAAAGAAAAGACGCTCTAGAAAGGGTGAACTTTTTTTGGTAAAGATTTATTTATCTACCTTAGAGAAAGAGAGGGAGCACAAGCAGGGGGAGGGGCAGAGGGAGAGAAAGAGGGGAAGCTGACTCCCGGGCTGAGGAGGGAGCCCAATGGGGGCAGCTCGATGGCTCGATCCTGTGACCCTGAGATCTGAGCAGAAACCAAGAGTCAGGGTGCCTGGGTGGCTCAGTCGGCTAAGCATCTGCCTTCGACTCAGGTCATGGTCCCCGGGCCCTGGGATCCAGCCCCACATCAGGCTCCTGCTTCTCCCTCTGCCCCTCGCCCCACTCGTTCTCTCAATCTCTCTCTCTGTCTCTCTCTTGTTCTCTATCATAAATAAATAAAATCTTTAAAAAAAATCTTCACTTTCAAAAAAAGAAAAAAAAAAGAAACCAAGATTTGGAGGTCCAACTGCCTGAGCCATCCAGGCGCCCCAGGGTAAACCTTTTAAAATCCAATTTTATTATAAAGCCAAAAGAAAGAGATTTTGTTTTAAGTGGCCCTGTCCCTCCAGTAAATTTTCTAAGACTTGGGGCTTGTGTTCTGTGTGTTGGGTCAACCAACCCTTCCGCTGGTACTCGATTTGAAGCTTATATCCTTTTCTCTATTTCCAGAGACTGTTTGAGTAGAAAATAAGTTTCTACTCAATACTTTCACTATTTCCAGAGACTGTTTGAGTAGAAAATAAGTTTCATAAAGGATTTTTTTAAATCTCTTTTGCTTCCAGCTATGTCTCCTAGAACCTTAAAGAGTGTCTAGCACAGAGAAAGCATTCAATAAATATTTGCTGAATGAATGAATGACGATTTTTACTGAACAGATGGGGAAATGGAGGGATAAGATTAACTGCCGAGGCTACTGTGTAGCTTGTTCTCTCAAAGTTGTAAGCAACAGAAATCAACTTGAATCAGCTTCAAGGGAGGGTTCAGAAGAGTCTTAGTGACTCCATGGTCTTTGGGAGCTGAAGGCAGACACCACTGGCTCCCTCTCCCTCCTCTTCCTTCTCCCCTGCGTCCTTCTGTGCCACTGCAGACCAGCTTCCTCTGCTCCTCACGGTGGGAAACGTGGCCGCCAACAGCATCCGAGTTAACAGGCTCCAACTCCAGTCATGGGAAGTGACTCCAAATCTCTTCTGACCCTTGTGCCAAATTCCCGGGCAAGGGGCTCCTGGGCCAGGGCTCCCTCTACCATCCCATGACCTTATGGGGGTTCAAGTCAATGAAGTGCAAGGGTTTAAGAATTCATCAACACAGGAGAAGCTGCTCCGTCCTCATCAACTTCCCTGCTGATGGTTAGACAACATGTAATCTAGCTTGCTGCTGTGCATGGAAATACCTGCGAACGCTCATGAAGTCTTTGATCTGTGGAAACGCATAATTATGGGACAAGTCCTGAAACTCTTCTCAAAGAGGAAAAAACAGGAGCCCAACAGTGTGATGAGGAAGGCTCCTGTTCCCTAAATCACTTCCGGGATGAGCTGGATACGCATTGATGTGTCCGATGGAGTTGAGGGAGTAGAGTTGCCAGGAAGCAGACGACTAGACTAGACTCAGTGACAAGCCCTGGCTGACATGCCATCCCACAGACGTAGCAATTTTTTATACTGCTATTTTATACTGTCATTCCTGTTCATGATTTAGAGATCTCTTCCCTTTGACGGGGGAAGTCGACAGTGTCAATTGCTTCCTTCATCCTTTTCCCAGTTCTTCAAGATCTGAGTACACGCCAAAAAGAAATACCTGGGAGGGACAAGGATTGCAGGGTTTTTCTATAAATCTTCCACAGCTCCTGAGAGGAGTGACACAGCAAACATTTGAAACTTTACACATGCCCTATGGCTAGCCTGCTTTTGTCCTTTTTGTTCCAAGAGCACGAGCCATCCAGCCTTCAGATCTTAAGCCGTGGGCAGGGAGGACACATTTGTAAGGTCAGAAGCAGTTCCTGTCACACTTGCAAGGTGCCGTGTTTCCTTCCTGGTTTTGGGTTCCAACAGGTCTAAGGGCTCCTCCTCCTGCGCGCACACTGCGGGCTCGGGCCGCGCGCACACTGCGGGCTCGGGCCGCCCCCGCGCTGGGCTGGGCTGTAGCTCTGGTGGCCACACGGTGTCGCTGTTCTATCAGTTCTAGCCACGCGTCCTGGGGCTCCCACCTTCGCTCAACACTTGGGGTCCTCGTGCGGATGGCAGAAACCGAATCTCAACAGCAGCAAAGCTGAGTTTTAGGGGTTTTGTTTGGACGAATTTGGGAAGAGTTAGGTGTCATTTTACTTATTTTTTAAAGATGGAAAGTGGAAGGTAGTGCAGTCAAGGAAACCATGAGATTACAAAAGTCAAGCAACCATGGTGGGGATGGGGGAGCAAAAGGAAACCGTGAGAACAGTGCCTAGTCCTGCTGGGCCGGGCCACTGAATGTGAGCGATGACAACGGAGTGCCGGCCAGGGAAGTGGCTGCATCTGGGGCATGTGTTTAGCTGTGGTTTATTCCCTTCTCCTGACTAGTTTCCATGCAGCCAAATAGTTTGCATGCCTGGAGGTTATCATCATAGAGGTGGGGAATAATTATAGCTACCAATTATCGAGTGCTTATTGTATACCAGCTGCTTTACATACATTATATGTGATTCTCTCAGGACCTCTGTAGGCTAGGCATTATTACCCACACGTGGCAGATGGGAAAACAAAGACTCAGAGAGGTTAAGTAACATCATTTGACTCACAGAGCTAATAATTGATGCTGACCCCAGAGCTCTTTCTGGTTCTTCAGTGGATCTCTAGGTAATTATAGCATCTAGTCACCTGAAACAAGAGGTGCCCATTTCCTTCTAAGTCTCAAGGTGTGTACAGTAATCTTCCCCATCTGGCCACCATGAATTCTAAATGAGAAGAGTGACTGAGGAAATTTCTTTTGATGGGGCATATGGCGGAGGGAACTTAGTGATCTCGAATCTAAGCAAACAGGACAGGGGCGCCTGGCTGGCTCAGCCGGGGGCTGTGAGTGCGAGCCCCACACTGGATGTAGAGATCAGTTAAAAATAAAATCTTAAAAAGAAAAATAAAGTAAAGTAAAAGGGCAAGGCATCCAGGGCTGATGACAGAAAATCAGGCACAAAATGACCAGAATATATCGACATACATGTGGAAGCCAACGGGAAACTGTGTAGTGCTGGACCTGGGGAATTACGTGCTTAGGACAATGCCGCCGGCTAGGCAGCTCGCAGTATGAATCACAGAGCTACCTCTTGGTGCGGTCATTATACACAGGAGTTGGCCTTTTTTTTTTTTTTTTAAGTAAGTTCCACACCCAACATGGGGCTTGAACTCCTGACTCTGAGATCAAAAGTAGTATGCTCTACCAACTGAGCCAGCCAAGGCGCCCTGGCTTCTTTTTTCTCTGAAAATCTTAATTTGTTCTGGCAATGTAACTAAACTCTCAGGGTAGGCAACACATTATGGCCCTTGGAGAAAGCACCAAGCTGTCAGGACACAGCATGGAAGATGGACGCCACGTGGAAAAGGGATGGGCCGCACAGATGAATGATGGGTGGGTTTCAGGTGTCAGGGCCCAAGTGCTGAAAGGGAGAGGATCAATTGTCCCAGCCTTAATGTGCACTTAAAAAGAAAAAATACCCTTCGTTTCAATTATCAGGAAGAGCTCTGAGGGGCAGGAGGCAGGTTGCTCATGGCTTGCCCCTCCCCGGACCTACAGGATTTGTGAACAGAGGAAACAGTGGGCTTGGGCTGGTGGGAGAGCAAGAGTGGGAAAGGGAGTCACACAATTCCCTGGGTTGATGAGTCAAACCCGGGGCCTGGCCTTCATCCCCCGGGGCCAGAGCAGCATCTCTTCCTTCTGAGGAGACCGCCTGAGCTCACAGGCCCGGATAGCTCAGCGTTCTGGCCTTCCCATGATCCTTCGTTTTTGGGATTCCCTTGTGTCTCAAAAGCCTCGGAGCAGTGAAGTCTCTCTCCGGGGATTTCCTTCCCAGTCAGTAAGCAGCCAAGCCTCCTGGCAGTAAAGTCCTTTCTGTACCAGGAGGGTGGAAATCTGGCCAGCCGTCAGGAAGGGACCCCAGAGGCTCGCAGCGGAGAGTGGTCACTCTACTGCACTGCTTTCCCCGAGTTTACACAAAGGGAAACCCCCTTTCCACGGCCTGTCGCAGGTATTAGGAGTCGGAGTTCTGAGTAATAGCGCTCCTCATAATTCCCAAGTGCTCTGAAAACGTCTGCTGGCGAACAGACAAAACTGTGACCTGAGCTTCGGAGCTTCCTTTCCTAGAGCGCTCTCCAGCCGTCTAGTCTGCCCGCCAGGACTTAACTCCTCATCACGACGAAGGGATTCCTATTGCAAGGAAAGGAGACAACCTGAAATACTTCTGAATTACATGACACATTCAGCCGTTGAAAGGCCCCTCCGCAAACTCAGGGTAGCCCTGGCACTTGGCTGTGCTGCTGGGACAGCGGACGGTCAAGGCGTGGAGCCGGCATGGGGTCAGTCGCGCTGCGGGGACAGAGGGCAGGATGCGGAGGCGGGTGTTTTGATGCCAAGTGAGAACACAGAGCTCCTCTCCCTCGCACTTCCCAGGGTGCCCGAGGGAGCGGCTGGCCAGGGTTTCTGGGCTCAGAGCAAGGGGTGGGGGAGTGAGCTCTCGGGATCCCCATCCTCCAGCTGCTCAGAGACAGGAGCCCGGGTCAGAGCAGGACGGCAGGAAGCTTGAAATGGACATCGCGCAGAGCTTGGACTCTGGCGGGTTACTTTGAGTCCAGTGTGAGGCGCGCTCTATCTAGCCAGGGTGCGGAAAAGGTGAGATAAGCGCTTTTGTTCCCCCTCCGGCGGTGCTGCCGCCGAGGAGGGGGTCCGGGGCACACGAGACACTAGTTCCTCACTGCCAGCCCTCAGTCGGGCTGAATTGAAGGCTCGGACTCCCAGGCCTCAAACCTAGAGACGCTGCCAAGTGAATCTGAGGGGAGGGGCCTGGCTTTTTAAAACCTGTGTTTTAAAAAGACACCTTGGGTGACTTTGTTCTGCAGCAAGGTTTTGGGATTTGCTGCTAGGTCACTGTGTCTGACTGCGCCAAGCGTTCTGTGCAGCGAGACGGCTGTTTGCAGGAATAGTGGGTTAGATAGAAGTGTGACCAAGGCCTCAGGGTGTTAGAGGTCTGAGGATGGGAATCTGGTGTAAATCATCAATGTCTACACTCTCAAGAGTGAACTGGGAGAGGAACCGGCAGACCGTCCTGGATTAGAATCTCCCAAGAGGGGCGCCTGGGTGGCATAGCGGTTAAGCGTCTGCCTTCGGCTCAGGGCGTGATCCCGGCGTTATGGGATCGAGCCCCACGTCAGGCTCCTCCGCTATGAGCCTGCTTCTTCCTCTCCCACTCCCCCTGCTTGTGTTCCCTCTCACGTTGGCTGTCTCTATCTCTGTTAAATAAATAAATAAAATCTTTAAAAAAAAAAAAAAAGAATCTCCCAAGAGACTAAGAACAGTGCAGTCTGTCCCCAAATCCTCCTACCTAATAAGACGTGCGAGTGTAACCTCCTGAACCCATTTCTAATCTCTCCTGCAGTCAGCCAGCTCCCTCTGGCTTTGGAGAGGGGCACAAGACACAGGGGCATCAAGCCGCATGGCCCTCAGGCTGTGCAGGACCCTGTGGCACGCCCGACAAAGAGAGAGAGAGAGAGAGGCTCAGGAGAAGCCTCTGAACGTTGCCGGTTCCCACGCAGGCCAGAGCAGGGCCAAGCCGGCAGCTGCATCATGGCACACACCCGCTGGCTCTGCCCCAGGACCCTCTGGCAGAAGCCCACTGGGGCTTCATGTTCTCTAACCAGAGTCCCCAGGGAGCATCTCTGTTTCTGCTGTCAGCAGTCCTGAATTTGGGCTTGGCACTAAATTAAGAACTCACTCCAATGAAAACCTGGGTAACCTATAAAGTCAACATGACTTTTTGATGGGCACGGAGACCTGACGCTTTAGTCCGAGGGCCAGAGACGAGAATTCTAGTCAGCTCTGTGGTGGATTGGTGTAAGAAGCCTGAACAATACATCAGGCTTCCAGCTGTGAGCTCCTGGCCAGCTCTACCCACCCATCGGGGGCTTTGTAAGGCTTAGCTGCCACAGAGGATGAGGAAATAATATTGACAACCTACACAACCCATTCTTGTGTTAGCTATTACTTCAGTTGTGCTGAAGGTCGTGAATGGACCCAATCATCGCAGGCCAGTCCCGTGTTTTCCCAGCCCCCTATTGTGTTTTCCCAACAAAGTAGTAAAAAACACTTTCTTGGCCAAGCAACTTTTTTTTTTAGTAACAGAAAGAATCAAGGTGGATATAAAGGATGTCTTTCTAATCAGACAGAGGCTATTTGTCACCAGGACGGGTAACTGAGGATTATAGATTTCATTCCCCAGAGAAATTTTAGAAAAGAAGAGGCATTTAGATGTTTTGGGAGAATTTAGTAGGGTCTGGGGGCAGGGAGGAAACCAGACCTACTCCAGAGACTCAGTTCAGCTACAGGACTCTGTGAGTCCTGCCTCGCTTGGGGAATTAACCAACCTCTAAAAAACATTAGCTAGGGCACAAATTTGGTGCGGGAGACCTGGCTTCCCAAGCAAGCAGCTAAGGGATCTCTCGCAGTTTCCCTAGCAATAAAACAGGGATAATAATATCTTTAATCTCAAATAAGATAATGAATGTGAAAGCCTTTCGTAAAATATAATCCTTTTTAAAAATATTTAATTTATTCATTTGAGAGAGGAGAGCAGGAGCAGGGGGGCAGCAGGCAGAGGGAGAAGCAGACTCCTGGTGAGCAGGGAGCCCAATGCGGGGCTCGATCCCAGGACCCTGGGATCATGACCTGAGCCAAAGGCAGACGGTTAACAGACTGAGCCACCCAGGCGCCTTATAATCCCTTGAAAGAGTGAGATAATGGTATGGATGTGTTGAGTCTATATCAAGGCAAGAGTGAAGAAAACATGATTTTTAAAAAGTGCAGGATTATGACATGTAAGATCTTGGGAGTCATCTCTTAATTGAAGCCAACTACAAATGCAAGGAATCTAACCTGGACCTAATTTGGTCTTTGGTATACCTGGAAATGCACCATTCGTTCCCGCATCAACTATGGTCTTTCCTGAGAGGGTCCTTAACTGAAAAAGAAGCAAAAATTTATAGATTAAAACTTCAAAAAAGTAAAAATTAGAAATTCAGTGAAAAATTCCACTCCTCTTTAAAAGGGAGCCACTTTTTAGAGCTGCAGTCTGGTCGCCATTGTTTCTGGAGTACAAAGACCTTAGGAAACTTCAAAAAGGCCAAGGAACCTGGACTAGAAGCAGAACGGAAGCAGGCTTATCCCTGGGGCCTGCAGAAGATGTGGATGGGGAATGGAGGCCCCAGAGAATGGAGTTATAGAGCTTTTTATAGGGGAGTGCAGGGGGTTCTGCCTTCCTCTGTGTCTGGCCACCCCGCTCACAGCTCCCTCTCCTCTCCCGGCTTCCACGCCACGCCAGGGCAGTCACACAGAGGGCTGAGAATTGGGGAAGTCCCTCTTGGCCCCCCCAAAAGGTCTGTGGGGAGGGAAGAAGATTCCCAGGATCTCGCGTTAGGATTCGGAAGGCATTTTCTGAAGGATACATGTTTACACAGTGTGGGGTTTCTGTTACCTTTGTCCAGGCGAGGACTTCAGGGACACACCATGGAGTTCTTCTGGGCTGCCCTGAATAATAAAGATTACACATAGCCGTGTTTATTCCAGGGGAAATGCCTTCCAGTTCTAAACAATAGACCTATAAATTCCCTTTCTGCGAACAATGCCCATTTATGAGTTGGGGACATTCTGTGCAAACAATTGCTGGTCAGCAGTCACAGTTCTCAAGAGAGGGAGGTGGGGAGGGTGTCACCCCTACAGAGTAGGGTGTGCTTAGAAACTCAGCTCCCAGTGTTTGTTAGGGACACAGAAGCAAACTGAGGCGACGGGTCCAAACTTGCCCAGACACTCACACCCTGCTGCATGTGACAGTCACAGGTCCTAACAGCGTGTCACCTAACCTTTACTCTGAGCTGCAGAATATGGGGTGATTATGACCTCCACCGAGGACATAGTAACACACCTTTGGGTATGATCCAGGGCAACGATGCCAAGAAGAAGGAACTCCCAGGTAGCACATTTCTCATTTTTCCTGCTTATCTTCTTTTTTTTTTTTAGATTTTATTTTTAAGTGGTCTCTACGCCCAGCATGGGCCTGGAACGCGGGACCCCAAGATCAAGAGTCACATACTCACAACTGAGCCAGTCAGGCGCCCCTTTCCTGCCTATCTTTTAACAATAGGGGACTAGAGAAATTATTTGGAAATCAGAACACTGAGGTTGTTTTTGGTTTTTTTGGTGGTTGTTGGTTTTTTTGTTTTGTTTTGTTTTGTTTTTGTTTTTTTGGGTTTTTTGCATTGCATAGAGAGAGTTTTATTTATTTCTATTTCAGTGTTTTTGAGATGTCATTGACAAAAGTACTGTGCAAGTTTAAGGTGTATGGCATAATGACCTGGCTAACATATATTGCATAATAACTGCCAGAGTGTTTGGTTGACACCCACCATCTCAGATAGATTTAAAAAAAAAAAAAAGCTTTTTCTTTTTCCTGAAAACTTTTAGAATCTACCCTTCCTTTCAGGGCAGCAGAAGGCTAGCTGAGGACAAAGCACAAGCCGACACCCTGCAAACCACGGTGGGATAGGTGTGACATTCTTCCAGGAAACTTCCAACTATCTTAATGTTAATGCTTCGCTAGAGGAAAAAACACCCTAAACTTGATAATAGCAAGTCCTCCAGTATCCTGAGGGTCTTCTTTAGCATATCAAAGTGCTTTTGGGGGCGCCTAGGTGGCTCTGTCATTAAGCATCTGCCTTCGGCTCAGGGCATGATCCCAGGGTCCTGGGATTCCTAAATCGGGCTCCCTCCTCCGCTGGGAGTCTGCTTCTTCCTCTCCCACTTCCCCTGTTTGTGTTCCCTCTCTCGCTGGCTGTCTCTATCTCTGTCAAATAAATAAATAAAATCTTTAAAAAAAAGTGCTTTTGGACACCTCCCTTTTTGCTTACCAACCCCAACTACCAAGTATATAATCAGCCACTCCTCGCAACCCGTGTGCAGCCGCTCTTTCTGCCCACGGTTCCCTGTCCCCGTGTTGCGGAAAATAATCAGACCAGCGAGAAACCTAGCGACACTTAGAGAAGCAGGAAAACCCAGACGAACTCACACTCGAAATCCTGGGCCCCAGAGAATGGAGTTATAGAGCTTTTTATAGGGGAGTGCAGGGGGTTCAGGTTCCAAGGGCTGTGGTGACTGTTGGTAGGTGGGTTTAAACCCGAGGAGGGGGGGTGCTTTAGGCGGTAACAGCGGGTTGGGCGGACGGGGAGCTTGTGGTGGGAAGCCTATTTATAGAAGCAGAAATGGCTGGTTATCTTCTGCTCCCGGTGGGGCTTTTGGTTATCTCTTGCTCTACCAACTGAGCTAGTAACTTTCCATCTTCTGGGGCCTGCTCACCTGTGCCTGCTCTGGGTCATTTTCCTCTTCACCCGTGCTTTAATAAAACCACCATCTTTTGTTATTGTTGTTAAAGATTTTATTTATTAATTTGACAGAGAGACAGCCAGTGAGAGAGGGAACACAAGCAGGGGGAGTGGGAGAGGAGGAAGCTCCCAAGGGAGCAGGGAACCCGATGCGGGGCTCAATCCCAGGACCCTGGGATCACGCCCTGAGCCGAAGGCAGATGCTTAACGACTGAGCTACCCAGGCGCCCCTAAAACCACCATTTTGCACCAAAGACGTCTCAAGAATTCTTTCTTGGCCATTGGCTCAGGACCTCACCCCACCAAATCTCACCATCGTTCCAAAACTACTAGCAACTTTCAAATGTACCATTAGAGCATGTTAACCACAGTCATCACACTGTGCATTACATCCCCAGTACTTATTTATAGAAACCAGACTTCTTCCAAACCCACAATTTGTAGAGTTCTAGGTAGAGGTGGATTAAGCTTTTGTGGAACTTAAAGGCTATACATAGGGGCGAGCAATAAAAAATTATGAATACAAAATTATGAATAGAGCCTTACAAAGCAAGAGAGAGGCCCTGAAGCTTAATCTTCATTCACTTTATGTAAAAGTCAACTCTGGTTCTAGGGAAAGTGTCCAGAAGATTCCATGAAAATCTTACAGAGCTTTAAACTACTCGTTGTAAAACATTCTCACTCCCTGCCTTAACTGAATTCTGGATTTTCCCTGACAATATCTTCTCTGGAAAAGTTGGAAAACTCTCTGGGGGTAAAGGCTCTTGCTTCTCCAATGTCCCCACGCTGTAGTCTGGAGGGGGGAGGGGTTGCTGCCTAAACACTCGGCTGTTACACAGCTTGCTCAGCAAACCCTCCTGCCAGACCTTCCCCTCTGCCCACCTGGGGGCTCCTCTGCAAAGGCGGTGGGATTGGGGCACAGGGTTACCTCTTCTTCCTAGCCAGTCTCTGACAGCAAGCTGGCCACAGCTGTGGGACTTCTTCCCTCGTTTCTGTATTACTTGGCAGCTCCAAAGCCTAGATCCCCTTTCCAACCCCCATCCCAGCCTCTCCCCTGCAACACCCTCAGGGCTTCCAACCCTGCCCTGCGCTCTCATTACGACACTTGCCTGAAGTGTCTGCCCTCCCCTGCTCTCGTTTTCTCCTCCTGGGACCGGGCGCTCCCACGGCCAGTCCTGCACGCCCCATCCCCCCAGCTTCCATCTTGCGCGGGCTGCCTAGCTGAGAGCCGCGCTCAGCAGCACGGGGTGCAGGGGTGAGCCGGCATCCCGCCACGGAGGAAACACACTTTACTTTCTCTCCCACTGGGGCAAAGAGCCTTCTTAGAGCCATTAAGCAATCTGATTCCTGACCCCCGCAGGGTGATAAGAGTCTCTTGCATCTGTATACATGTAGCTTTCATATATTCAATGCGCTTCCCTGGGCATGACCTTGAATGGTTTCCTCCCCACCTTGACCTACCGCTAATTTCTCTGCGTTCATTTCCCCTGCTGCGGAGTTTGCTGAAGAAAACCGCGAAACAGGGCCAATTCGCCCTTAGACCCACGCGGCTCCACCTCCCTGCTCCACAGCTGCGCCCCCTCTGCCCTCTTGGGTCTCGCCTCCCCCCACGCCCCGGGGTCCTGCTCGCTGACCCTGCTCCGCCCTGACTTAGAGACTAGGAGTGTCATGAAGTTCTGCCACTTCTCTCCCCCTCTCCCTCCCAACTTGTTCATAACGTCCCTCTTCCTCCCCGAGAGCCTTGACCGTGGAGAGAGACAGTCCGAGGAAGTTCCCCATGTGGTTCTGCTGGTACACCCGCCAGATGCCCCCGTCACGCGCAGAGCAGTTGTCTGCATATCTGCTTCCCGTCTTAAATCACCAGCTCTCTAAGGGTAGGGACCGTGTCTTATTGTGCCTGGTCCACGACCTGGCATGTGGCAGTTGCCCCATAGGTTCGCATGCCTATGAGCCTACTGATGAATGTAAAAGAACCAGAAGGACCTTCTGAAGTTAAGCGAGCAAAATATAGAAGAGGATTGCAGGGCTCAAGCAATGAATGCCATACAGATAACGGACCCTCTGTGGTAGCAGGACCACCCCCAAGCCTGCTGTCTTGTCTAGGAGAGCAGAACAGGAGTCTGGATTCCTGGGGAAGGAAGTGAGGCGGCAAACGAGGGGCTGGACCCTCAGCCTTTGAAGTTGGCCTGGGCTCCTGCTCTTCCCCGCCCCAGCACCAGCGCCGCGCCACCTGCTGTGTCCTTCGGGCCGCCCCCACTTCTCGTCTGTAAACGAAGACCCGGAGGTCTTCCCTCTGCTCCTGTGAGGAGCCAGTGAGCCAGTGTGTGTGAAAGCGCAAAATCTCCGTTTTTAATAATCTGCTAGAAGCAAGGGGAATCAGAGCACTGCAACGCTCTCTCCTCCACTGGGAGAGAGACAGCTCTTTTCTTGAGGCTACAGGGAGGACCTGCTGATAGTCCCCAAGCCAGTGAGGGTCAGCTTCTGGAAGGAAGGCACTGGTTTATTTAGTGATTCATTATTATGTTGTATGGTTGTACACTTGCCGAAGGCAGCACCCGCGTCCCGGGATACAGCACCCGTTCGCTGCCAGACTGCCTGCACCGGGCAAGTGCTACCCACACATGTAAAAGCTCAGTAAACATTTGTGGAAGGGAGGGAGGGAAGAAAGAAGGAAAGAACTTAGGGGTAAATATTTCTAGGGAGGATGCAGCCATGCAAAGGGCCCGTAGAAGGTGCAGAAGGTCAACCCCTGAGAAGGGCAGTGGAAAGAAAAAGGCTGAGGGGATGCACCACTGAGTCCAGAACAGCTAATGAGCTTTTTAGGTTTTTGTTTTTTGGGTTTTTCACATTTATTTATTTATTTACTTATTTATTTATTTGAAGATTTCATTTATTTATTTGAGAGAGAGAGAGCACAAGCAGGGGCGGGGAGCAGAGGGAGAGGGAGAAGCAGACTCCCCGCTGAGCAGGGAACCCATGCAGCGCTCCATCCCAGGACCCCTGAGATCATGACCTGAGCTGAAGGCAGACGCTTAACAGACTGAGCCACCCAGATGCCCCTTATTCATTTATTTTTTAATTTAATTTTACTTTATTTAAATTCAAGGAATTAACATAGAGTGTATTATTACATACAGTGTATTTCTGAGGTAGAGGTCAGTGATTCATCAGTTACACACAACACCCAGTGCTCATTCCGTCAGGTGCCCTCTTTAATGCCCATCGCCCAGTTACCCCATTCTCCCACCCCATTTTGTTTCTTTTCTTCAGTCTTATTGTTTAATCCCCCAGTGCTTAAATAATGCTATTTCATGCAGCAGTTTGTATTTGTGATAGAAGAAATGTGGGAGAGCACAGGAAATAGCTGGCCACACCCGCATCTTCATAAAGGAGGGGAGAAAGATTCAACAAAGAAGATGAAAAGGCTGTGTGTGTGTGAAACCTTTGAAGAATACACAGAAGCAGATTGACAATTGTGGATTGTACAGTTGTGCAATTGTGCAGTTGTGCATCTGTATCTATCTCTATAGCTTTATCTAGGGGCTGGAAATCATGATTTCACACTGACAAACAGTCCAAGTCCAGTGGACACCATAAAGTTCATTCCTGTTTTCTCTGACAGTAAGAAACGTGGCTCCAAGGAGGGGTATTTTAAGGAACTGAAAAGAAAAAAAAAGAAGCAATTGGTCACCATGATCTTAGCTTCCCATGTGCCAGCCTTCCTGCAACGCCTCCAAGGGCAGAGGTCAGACTAGGACAGAGGCAGTGTAAGCAGACCAGCTTGGCTGCTGGGCACCGTCAGATGGTAAGAAGTCCCAGAAGTGTCAGTGCCTTGGACTGATTTAGGACACCCTAAAAATATACACCAGGGCAGAGTTGAGTCAAAGCCAGCCGGAGCCTCTGTGCTTATGTCAAAGCTCCAGGGTTCACCTGGATTAAATCTGCGTGACTTTAGTTGTTGATCTCACCCTAGACCGAGGAATATGAGTATGATTAATATTGGTATTTGGAGAAAATGGGAAGGGAGGAGAGAACGAGAAGGAAAAGAAAGCAATAAATATATCATCACTTTAAAGCATTCCTAAAGATGGATAAAGTTGACCGCATACAAAATTTCCATGGGGCAAAAATAATAAGGTAAATCAGAACATTAGCAGTAAACTGGGAAAATCTGTGCAGTGCACACCATGAGAAGGAGCTAATTTTCATTCGTACATGCAAAGTGCACTTGGAAGTCAATAAGACCATTTAACTCAAAAGAAAAGTGGGCAAAGATCTTTAAAAAAATCCAAAAAGAAGAAATACACATGGCTTTCAAACCATGAAAAAGTGATCAACCTCATTTTCAGAAAAAAATGTAAATTCAAATTATAAGATAATTTTTTGCCTAATACATGACTAAAGGTGAATGATTTTTGGATAAATTTCTGTGTGAGAGAGGGTGTGGAGAAACAGGTGCTCCATGCATCGTCAGTGGGAGTAAAAATTGGTACCACTTCTTTGGAACAATCTATCAAAGTTAAAGATGCACATATTCTTTGCTCCAGGGAACTCACCTCTACAGAATTATCCTAAGCATGCCCTCCCTCGCATGTGTATACAAAGACGCACAAAAAGCTTCCTGCATCGTTATTTGGGGAGGAAAAGTCTGAAAGAACCTAAATGCCTGTCTATAGTGGGAATGAATTCCACACATGGTTATTACGTAAATTGAAAAATTACACAAAATGATTCATAGACATATATATGCATGCCTGTGAAGATACGCAAGCTTATCGAAAAGATATAACAAATTCATGATAGTGTGTACCCCCAGGGGTGGGGAGGAGGGAACAGGATTGGCTATGAAGGTCATAGAGGTTTTTTTTTTATGGTCATAGAATATTTCAATTTTGTCTGTGACATTTTATTTCATTTATGTAAGAAAAAAAAAGAAACATTCTCATCAGCTCTGAAACTTCATGTATTATATTCTTACTTTTCTGTGTTTTTCCGTGAGGCACGATACAGATCAGTGGGTATAAGGTGGTATCTTTTGTGTAAAAGAGGCACCCGTGTGCCTGTTTACATGGAATTATCTCTGGAAAAGACAGACAAGGTGACGGTGGATGACCGCTGGCAAGGGGAACGAGGAAGCCTGGCAGGGGTGGGAGGGAGATTTCTTTTTCACGGCACATTCCGACTGTGTATATATTTAACCTTGTGAATGTACTACTTAATAATTATAAAGAGCAATAAACAAAAAGCACGTGTTAAGAGCCAGCTGTACTTCGGAAGATAAGCATGGCCTGCCCTCCAGGTCTGGAGTCACCTCCCATGACCAAGGGAAGGAAGGGCTTCTCTGGGTTCTCTGAGACTTTGCCTGAGGGGAGAGAGGAGAGAGCTGGGGGTGCACACCCTCCCACCTCCCTGTGGGAGCCACGCTGAAAGGGGGGGGCGCCATTAACACAGCAATTAGGTAGTGGACAAGGCAGGCAAAAAAAAAAAAAAAAAACACTGAAAAATGTCCAATATGGCAAAGATAAGTATATTTTAGGGTGTGAGAAGGAAGCCCCGTGGCCAGACAAACTTTCAGATGGTTATCCTGTTTTCAAGTCAGAGTCCTCAGCAAGAAAACAAAAACAAACAGTCCAATCAATGGAAAACAAGCCCTGCAAATCTAATGACGAACACGGATGAACCTTGAAGCCATTATGCGAAGTAAAATAGACCAGTCACAAAAGGACAAGACACTGTGTGGTTCCACTTCTATGAGGGACCTAGAGTCGTGGGATTCAGAGAGACAGAGAGTCGAGTGGGGATGGCCAGGGATGGGGTGGGGGTGGGGGATGGGGAACTCGAGTTTAATGGGGCCGGAGCTTCAGTTGGAGATGAGAAAGTTCTGGAGATGGATGGTGGTGTTGGAAGCATTGCCATGTGAATGTACTTACTGAACTGAACTGTATGCTTAAAAATAATTAAAATGATAAATTTTATGTTATGTGTATTTTACCACAATTAAGAAAAAAAGTTGCCTACCCAGCTGACCGACAATCCTGACAAGCCTAAAACCTTTAACTAGTCATTTAAAGGTGCAGTGCTCAACCAGTCTTATTATTGCCTAGTGATCTTTAACCAAACCCTCTTTTATTTTTTCCCTATAAATTTTTTGACGAGAGTGTGAGATACAACTTGGATACTCATACATAAACACGGGCGGGTCGGTGCTACTAACGTAACAGTCTATACGTAAACAACAGCCACCAAACCAAACAAACGGCTCTTAGAGATGAAGGCAGTGAGTCTACTTAGATTTCCTTCACACAAGGAGGAAACATCCAATAATTCCATTTCTGTTGTCTGTGATGGCCAAGAGAGGAGAAAAGCTGCAATTGTGAGAGCATAACCCCCCCACTCCTTCCACACAAAGCTACCCCCTGCTAACGTTCAGTGGATAGATCTCACTGCTTTTTGACTTTTCCACCAGTGTCCTAACTGAATTTCTTCCCAAATACAGTGTCATGATGTGTGAGCCAGCGTATCTCAAGCTCTGGGCTTTAGGGAGAGTCCGAGTCTCTGGACTTTGAACAGAACTAGGGCAGAGGGAGTCTGGTATCTGGAAGAGACGCTGCCGTCTCTTAATGCCAGCCAGATGCTGGTTTTGTAACTTGGTGTAGCCATGACCTAATCCCTACTTGCCCTAATGCCCACTTTATTCTGCTTTTGAAATAACAGTCTGAGTGGGAAATACGGTGCCGGTGGCATGTCACCCTATATCGCCTCTACCAATGAGAGGTCCCGTCTACTGTGCCCAGCCCAGGCCCGTGCTCTGGACCTTGAACCTTCCACTCAGCACCCCGGCTCAGCGCATGGAGACATAACTGCCATAACCAAGACTCGGACCAGAGAGAAACTGAAATACCCATGATTGATTGGGAAATGTAGCTAAATCTAGTGAAAATATTCCTAATCTGCTTTGACCCTTGCCTAGAAAGAACTTTTATTTCAGCAGGAGTTTATTTGTCTGGCAAATAGGAGTTCTGGGTCAGGGAGCAGGATTGGGGAGAAATAGACGATTACAGCAATTGGGTGCAATTTGAATCCTTGACACACTAGTTTTTGTTTGTACCATCCTCAAATAATCTCTAATTAATTGTCAGAAACATCACAAGCTTTTGCTCTCACAGACCAAAGAACCCCACCATACATCTTATTTTTTCTAGTGTGAGAAAAAACAGGGCTCATCCTTCAGTCTTACGTACCTCCAAACACTCAGGCACAGGTGATACTTGGCATCTTCCACACTCCACTCTGACTCTCTTTCTGGAAAAACATGGAGACGCAAGTCCTAATATCACATCCCTTTCTGAGGGCTAAGGATTTGAGGGTGGAGGAGGATGAGTTCCTAAAGGAGGGAGAACAAACCAAACCAGGAAGGGGGTACATGGGACTGCCTGGGCCCTTGAAAGCTTTCCTTGAAGAACTTGCCTGGAGGCGAAAGCTTCTTCATGCTGTCACCTCCTCTTCACTCACTTCCAACTTGAATATTAAGTGCCTGCCTTTCTGTTTCCACCAGGTGCAATTCTCTACATTGCCCCTCAGCCTGGCACTCTCTCCCCCTTATTCTTCTCTGTTTTTATCTCCACTTTTTTCACATCGGTGGTACAGGTCTGCCACAGAACTGGTTAACAGAGGAAATCCCGATGGTTGGTTCATTCATTCACCTTACGTTTCCTGAGCACACAATTTACAAAGCACTAAAGGTTTGGACTTCATTCTGTTAATTTAAGAAATGAGATGATTTACAACTCATTTGAAACTTGTTAAGTTTCTCACTTCAACTAAGGTATAATTTTTTTTTTCAATCTGAAGTTGTTGGGGTGTTACCAGATGCTGTCCAGTACAATGTTGTGAGTCACACGTCTACACCTGACATCTGGTCAAAGGTCTGCCAGAATATTTGCACCTGTAATTACAGTGCTCATTGTACCCTGTGGTTCTCACTAGTACCAATGTCTTAATCTTGACGCTGGAGCAGTAGACCTTTTCCCTGAGATTCAGAGGTACTTACTTTTACACCTTAAAAAAAACACAGCATTTTGGGATGCCTGGGTGGCTCAGTCGGTTAAGCGGCTGCCTTTGGCTCAGGTTATGATCCCAGGGTCCTGGGATTGAGCCCTGCATGGGGCTCCCTGCTTCTCCCTCTCCCTCTATCCCTCTCCCCGCTTGTTCTCTCTCTCTCAAAAAAATAAATAATATCTTTTAAATAAATAAATAAATAAAAATTATAAAACCCCAGCATTTTACCTTCACCAATACAGCTAAACACGGATTGTTTTTCCTCTCATTAGCTCCTAAAGCTGGATGTTCCCGGAGCTCATGTCTCTACCAGGCCCATTCCTTGTCCGCAATACGGATGGGAAGCGCGCAGAAGCTTCAGCCTAAGTCCCATTGTTGTAACTCTGGTTGCAGCCCAGGAGTCTGCTCGTCCCTTCCTAGTTTTTTTCACACCGATTCCATAGGGCTGGGTTTTTACTTAGCATCCCTGTGTAGGCTTTTCGTTTCCTATTGAGATTAAAGACTGCAGTGTCTATGTCTTCCCAGTATTGGTTCCTGTAGGCACCCCTCTAAAGTTTATGTGATCCTGGTGAAGCTATGAAGGCTGATGCCATCTCCCTCCTAATCCCTAGATAATAAAACTGTGGATGTGTGGCCTAGGCTGGCCAGTCAGAGGAGTCTATCTTCCTTGGCTGTGGTGGTTGGTTCGGGAATTGGTAGAACCCACACCAGCCCAAACAGAGCCTTTATTATACTTTTTTTTTTCTCCCTAACTAAAGTTATCTGGAAAGATGTTCTCTATCAGTTAGGACTGCCAAGCTTGGGAAAGTGAGACGGGAGCAGCTAACAGCCGTCTTGCCTTTGGCAACAGAGCGACATGTGGGGAAGACAAGCAGGGGCAAGGGAATTTCAGAGACAGCGTGGTGGATTGATTATTGCTTCCAACTCTTTATGCTTAATTTGAAATTATATAAATAGAGAGATGGATTTACCTATCAATCTATCATCTATCTATCATATATCTATCCATCGCTCTGTCTCTAATCTTTTGCCATTTGACTTTGCGGTGCCTCCCCCTGGAGTAAATGGAATCTATATCTGTGGTCATTAACTTTGGACTTGGCCATGGGACTTGCTTTGACCGGTAAACTACGGATGTGTGCCCATTGTAAGCTGAGGCCTTATGAGTTTCCACCAACTACTTTGGATCTTTTGCTCTCCCATGAAAAGAACAGATAGCTGTTCATCCTTCTGCTTTGGTCCCAGGATGAAGACATGGAGCAGATCTGTAGCCCACCTGAAGCCTGGAGTCCACCTGAGCCCAGCCACGCCCAGCCACTATTAGCTTAAACATAGCCAATCTGCAGACCTGTGAGCGTGAAATAAATAATGTTTGCTGTTGTAGGCCACTGAGATTTTGACGTTACTTGTTACATAGCATTTGAGATTTGAGTGCTACTTGCTACAAAGCATGATTATACCAAACCTGGCTAATAGAGATGCCCAGTGAAAAAGAGTTCTGAGTGTATCATTCAAACCCTTGATCACATTGCATCTGAAGTCAGTGCCGCTCAATTATGTGAGTGGAGTTTCTAGTATTAGGAACTAAACAGGTCTGGACAGATGCAAAAACCCTTCTTAAACTCCCAGGATGTCTTATAATCTTGAAAAGTCATTACCAAATCCCTTTTCCAGAACGTTGGTTCTATGTATCTGCTGGGATCCTGACATAAGTGGTCAGATCAGTGCAGCAATTGCATTGTTGCCACAGCCTAACCTTTAATCTCACCCAAGACCCAACACTTTTAACAGGGCTGCTGTATCCCAATTGCCAAACAATCATCTGTCCCTTATCCTTAGAGCTGATATCTGCCCTCACTGTCACTGAACTTGCCCTAACCCCTGGATGCTGCCCTTTTTAGATCCAGCCTCTGCCACTGGGTCTGTTTCTTCTGTTCCTTTGGTCTCCTTAGCATTGGGCTGTGCCCTTGCCCACAAACCTACATACCCAAAACAGAATCTATTTGTACTATGACAATGTAAATATGGTAAATATAAAATCTAAATGCAAGATAAACATTTCTCCTTAATTCATGATATTATCTTTGACTGTATTGCAAATAGAATGTTTTTTTCTAACTTGCCCTTAATTCTATTCTGGAGTTAAATTAGTGAGGAGAGAACATCTGAAAATGTAGATCAGCTTTGTCAGAATCTGGAAATGGGTGGATGGAGAGAAAAATTGGGGGATATCCTTCCATGGGGCAGGTGCAAGCTCCAAGAAAATCCACATTTTAGCAGGGATTATTTAAACAGCACGATGACATTAGGCCAAATTTTTAGATTGCTCTTTGGACTCCTTAATTCTTCTTTCAAAAAATGTATATACTTTTCAGACATTTGTAAGATATTTTTAAAATTTAAGCACACATAACAATATAGAAAACACAAATAATACAACAAACACCTCTATCTCACTATCTAAGATTTGTAACTGTTACACTTTCGTCCTATGTGCTTTCTCTTTTTTTCTCTGAAGAAATAAAATTATGAATATAGTTTAAAGTCTCTTTAACCACCATCTTAGTTCTTTTCCCTCTCCCTTTCCGTCCCATGAGCAGATTTGTTCTTCTTTTTTCAAATCAATGCCATTTACTGTTCAAGTTGTTTTACAAACTTGTTTTTAGTCCATGCATTTTTGAGATCTCTGCACACTGAACTGCATGGATCTGGTTTATTCCTTTTAATGACACCACAGTATTACAATGTATGCATATACCATATTTATATCCATTCCTCTACTGATGTATATTTAGTTTGTTTCCAGTTCTCTTGCTATTCCAGAGAATGTTCCAAAACCATTCCTGTACATGTTTTCTAGGGTACCCCACAGGAGCTTACCATGTTACTCAGGCTCTCCCACCCCCTTTTGAAAAATACAAGAACCTTAGCACCCTTTAATTCTATATAGCACCACCCTATCTTACATGCTATTTTTTGAGGCACTTTAGTTCCACTTTCTTCATATATTCATCATTATTATAATATACTCTTAGACAATGAATGCATATTTAGATTTATTTAAAGCTTTATCAGTTTCTTTGCTCATCATTTTTTTTTTGGAGGGGTCATTTATTTTTTCTTTTGTACGCATGTGTATGTGTGTGAGAAATAGATCATGCAGATGAAACTATACAAAAATGTGCAAGTACTATAGCCTTTTTGTATGAATAATATGATATATGAGATATACTTCAAAATAACCTGGGAGGGGAGAAAGCTGGTGATGGTGTAGATGAAGTAAGATTGGTTGTGTACTGAAGATTTTATTAAAATTGGGCTATGGATACAGGGAGATTATGCTATTTGCTCTATTTTTGTGTATAACTGCACATTTTCATATATGTTAAAGAATTTAGAAAACAGAAAAAGCACTATGCTGGCAGCAAAGGTCCTGGGCTCCCATACTCATTCTGCCGCTGACTAGCTGTGTCACTTTTTACAATTCCCTTCCGTCCTCTGGGCCTCAAGTTTCTTCTCTCTAAAATGAGATTTAAACCAGATGATATTTAAAATCCCTCCCTGCTTGGATATGGTAAGAGACATCATGAATCTTTTTCATTTTGCTATTGGTTTTTTATTTGTATTGAGATATAATTCCCATACCATATAATTCACCATGTTAAAGTGTACAATTCAGGGGTTCTTAGTATATTCACAAGGTTGTGCAACCATCACCACTATCTAATCCTAGAACACGTTCATCACCCCAAAGAGGATCCTTTACCCATTAGCAGTCACTCGTAATTCTTCTCTTACCCTAGTCCCTAGCAACCACTAATCTACTTTCTTTTCTTTTTCTTTTTCTTTTTCTTTTTCTTTTTCTTTTTCTTTTTCTTTTTCTTTTAGAAGGAGGGGGAGTGGCAGAGGGAGAGGAAGACAGTTTTTTTTTTTTTGTTAAAGATTTTAGTTATTTATCTGACAGAGAGACAGCAAGAGAGGGAACACAAGCAGGCGGAGCTGGAGAGGGAGAAGCAGGCTCCTTGCTAAGCAGGTAGCCTGACTGGGGGCTCCATCCCAGGATGCTAGGATCATGACCAGGGTGGAAGGCAGACACTTAATGACTGCACCCCAAGGACAGAGAATCTTATGCAGACTCCATGCCCAGTGTGGAGCCTGACTCAGGGTTCTATCTCACAACCCTGAGATCATGGCCTGAGCTGAAGTCAAGAGTCGGACACTTAACTCTCAACCGACTGAGCCATCCTGGTGCCCCACCATTAATCTACTTTCTGTCGCTATGGATTTACCTATTTTGGACATTTCATGTAAATAGAATCAGATCATTCTTTCACTTAGCATGTTTTCAAGGTTTATCCATATTGTAGCACGTATCAGTACTTCATTCCTTTTCATGGCCAAATAATATTCCTTTGTATGGATAATACCACATTTTGTTTACTCACTTATCAGTTAATGCGTATTTGGGTTATTTACCTTTTTTGGCTCTCATGAATAATGCTGCAATGAACATTCATATGTATGTGTTTGTGTGAACATGTGTTATAGATTCTCCTGGGTATAAATCTAAAGATAATGCTGAGTCATAAGGTAACTCTGTATTTAATTTTTTGAGAAACTGCCAGACTGTTTTCCACAGTGGCTGCATTGTTTTACATTACCACCAGCTATGCCTGAGGATTCCAATTTTTCCACATCCTCTCCAACACTTGTTATTGTCTGTGGTTTCTTTCTTTTTCTTTTCAATTATAGCTATTCTAGCCATTATGGTTTTGACTTGCATTTCCCTAATGACAAATGATGTTCGAGCATCTTCTCTTGTGCTTATTGGCCATCTACAGATGTTCTTTGGAGAAATGTCTCTTCAAATCTTTTGCCCCCCCCCTTTTTGTTTTTTTTTAAGTAGGCTCCCTGCCCAACGTGGGGCTTGAACTCATGACCCTGAGATTGAGAGTCTCATTCTTTACCGACTGAGCCAAAAAAGCACACCTGCCCATTTTTTAATTCAGCTATTTTTCTTTTTTATTGAGTTGTAAATGGTCTTGATACGTTCTGGATCTAGACTTTTTTTTTTTTTAAAGATTTTATTTTATTTATTTGACAGAGACAGCCAGCGAGAGAGGGAACACAAGCAGGGGGAGCGGGAGAGGAAGAAGCAGGCTACCAGTGGAGAAGCCTGATGTGGGGCTCGATCCCAGAATGCCAGGATCACGGCCTGATCTGAAGGCAGATGCTTAACGACTACGCCACCCAGGCACCCCCTGGATCTAGACTCTTATCAGATATATGATTTCAAATATTTTCTCCCGTGTAGTCAGTTACCTTTTCACTTTTTTGTTACACAAAAGATTTCATTTTTTAAAAAAGACTTTATTTATTAATTTATTTTAGGGAAGAGAAAGAGAGAGCACGAGCAGGGGGAGGGGCAGAGGGAGAAGGAGAGAATCTTCAAGCAGACTCCCTACTGAGTACGGAGCCTGATGCAGGGCTTGATCCCATGACCCTGAGATCATGACCTGAGCCAAAATCAAAGTCAGATGCTTCACTGACTGAGCCACCTAGGCACCCCCAAAAGTCTTTCATTTTTAAAAAAATCTAATTTATCTTTTTTTTTTTGTCCCTTGTGTTTTAGGTATCATATAAGACATTGTTGCTTCATCTGAGACCATGAAGATTAACACCTATGTTTTTTTCTAAGAACTTTAACCTTTCAGCTCTGACATTCAAGTCTTTGATCCATTTTGAGTTAATTTTTGTATTGGGTGTGAGGTAGGGGTCTAAATTCATGGTTTTGAATATGGATGTCTGTTGCCCCAACACCATTTGTTGAAAAAACTATTCCTTCTCCAATGCGTGGTCTTAGCACCCTTGTCGGAAATCAACTGACCATAGATGTATGGGCTTATTTCTAGACTATTCATTCTATTCCATTGATATATATGTCTATTCTTATACCAATATAATATTGTCTTGATTACTGTACATTTGAAGTCAGTTTTGAAGTTGAGAAGTATGAGCCCTTCATTCTTTTTCAAGATTGTTTTGGCAATTCCATGTCCTTTGCTTTTTCATGTTAGTTTTAGGATCAGTTTTCTATTTCTGCAAAAAATGTAACTGGAATTCATACATCTAATTCATAACAAACTCCTCAATGAGGACTTATCTAACTCGGTCATTGTTGTATCTCCAACATCCGGCACAGGGCCGGACCCACAGTAGGTTCTCAGTACTTTGTGAATGAATGAAAAAAAAAGTAGTTTAAAAAACAGCAATAGGGCTCCTGGGTGGCTCAGTCAGTTAAGTGTCTGTCTTTGGCTTGGGTCACAATCCCAGGGTCCTGGGATCGAGGTCCACATTGAGCTCCCTGCTTGGTGGGAAGCCTGCTTCTTTCTCCCTCTCCCTCTACCTGTCACTCCTTTTGCTTGTGCTCTTTCTCTCTCGGTCAAATGAATAAATAAAAATCTTTAAAAAATTAAAAAAAAAAAACAGCAATAAAATGTACCAAAGCCCTGATATGGAACATTATTATACCTCAAAAGCCACTTGTACGCCACTCCCAGATCAAACTTCCTCATCATTTCTTTGCCTTTTTTTTTTTGAAAGCTGACTGTGTATCTATCTATCTATCCCAAAACAGTACATTAGTTAGTTTTGCCTATTTTTAAACTTTTGTATAAGGGAAATCATATTGTATGCATTTTACCATGACTTGCTTATTTCAAAACACATGTTTTATAATTCACTTATGATAAAGTAGCTTTTTATTTATTATTTATTTATTAAAAGATTTTATTTATTTATTTGACAGAGAGAGGGAGAGAGAGAGAAAAAGCAGGGGGAATGGCAAGCAGAGGGAGAGGGAGAAGCAGGTTCCTGCTGAGTGAAGAGCCTGATACCGCGCTCGATACCAGGACCCTGGGATCATGACCTGGGACGAAGGCAGCCAATTAACCAACTGAGCCACCCACGTGCCCCACTAAAGTAGCTTTTTAAATTCAAAGTATAGCGGACATACAACATCATATTAGTTTTCAGGTGTACAACATGATTTGACATTTGTATACATTAAATGATCACTACGATGTCTAGTTACCATCTGCAAAAAAACCTTTTGCAGTAATGGGTCTATTCAGATTTTCTCTTTCTTCATGAATCAGTACTGGAAGACTCTATGTTTCTAGTAATTTACTTTTTTCTAGACTGTCAAATTTGTTGGTGTATAACTGTTCATAGTAGTCTCTTATGATCCCTTGTATTTCTTTTATATCAGATGCAAAATGTGACATCAAAAACATAGAAAGTTATGGGGAGGTGTAAAAATGTAGAGTGTTAGAATGCATTCAAATTTGTTATCAACTTAAAATAGACCTCATTTTGATATCACAATTTACATCTTTTCATTTTGTACATCCCTTAACTAATTATTGTGGTTATAGTTATTTTTGCTACTTTTGCCTTTTAACCTTCATACCAGCTTTATAAGTGATTAACCTACTACCTTTACTATATATTTACTATTGAGACTTCTACTTTTGTATGTTTTCTTCTTCCTAATTTATGCCCTCCTTTTTCCTCTTTTTTTTTTCTTTTGGCTTAAAGAAATTCCTTTAACATTTCTTGTAGGGCCAATTTAGTGGTGACAAACTAATCCTTTAGCTTTTGTTTGTCTGGGAAGCTCTTTATTTCTCCTTTAATTCTGAATGACAACCTTGCCAAATAAAGTGCTGTAGGTTGGAAAATTTACCCCTTCAGCACTTTGAATATATCACAACATTCTCTTCTGACCTGAAATGTTTCTCTTTTACATAATGATTTGTTTTTCTCTTGCTGCTTTCAAGATTTTCTCTTCATCATTAACTCTTGACATTTTAATTATAATGTGTCTTGGTGTGGGTCTCTCTGGGTTTATCTTTTTCAGAAATCTTTGGCCTTCCTGGATCTGGAAGTCTGTTTCCTTCCCCAGTTTAGGGAAGTTTTCATCTATTATTTTTTTCAAATAAATTTTCTGTTTCTTTCACCTCTCTCTTCTCCTTTTGGGACCCTTCTAATGCAGATGTTACTCTGTGTGATGTTGTCTCACTTAAAAATTTTTTTTTCCTTTTGCTGCTCTGATTGGGTAAGTTCCACTTCCCTTTTTTCCAGCTCACTGATTCTTCTGCTTCATCGAGTCTGCTATTGAACCCCACTAGTGTATTTTTTCAGTGCAGTTATTGTATTCTTTAGTTCTTTAACTTCTGTTTGGTACTTTTTACATTTCTGTTTCTTTGTTGAAGTTCTTGCTGTGCTCCTCCATTCTTCTCCCAAGTTCAGTGAGCATCTTTATGACCATTATCCTGAACTCTGACTCTTTACCAGCTATGTCACTTATCTTTGTTTCTTTTCTTTCTTTCTTTATTTTTTTTGAGATTTTACTTTTATTTATTTGACAGAGAGAGAGAGAGCACAGGAAGCAGGGAGAGCGGCAGGCAGAGGGAGAGGGAGAAGCAGACTCCCTGCTGAGCAAGGAGCCTGATGCAGGGCTCGATCCCAGGACCCTGGGATCATGACCCAAGCCAAAGGCAGTTGTTTAACCAGCTGAGCCATCCAGGTGCCCCCTTATCTTTGTTTCATTAAACTTTTTCCTCCCTTGGGTTTTATTTTGTTCTTTTGTTTGGGATATACCCCTATCTCCTTATTTTGCTTGACTCTCTGTTTCTATGCATTGAGTGAAACAGCTATCTCTTCCAGTATTGAAGGAGTGGCCTTTTGTAGAAGAGAAATCTTACCATTTAACCTTGCCTTAGCTCTTGGTTGTTTCTCAAACTTCAGTGATTGTCTAAGTAACCTGACTTATTCCTGATAGGTCCCAGTTGTTGAGAGACTTCCAGTTCCAGAGGGAACGGTCTCAGCCCATAGTTTCAGGCTGATTGGAAAGTAGACCCTCAGGCAGCAGCTTTTAAAGTATGTATAGTCCTGTGGTACCATAATTGTAAACCCTGCTGACCTCCAGACCAGGCAATCTGGAGGCGTCTCCTTGGAGACAGTTGTAAAAATTGGGGATCCAGATGAGTCCTTTCTGGGAGGTACCAGAAAGCTTTAGCAAGGTCAAGGGAGAGTGCAAAGATGGCATCCCCTAGGCTATGTTCATTCCCCAAGAGCATCTCTGTAACCTCTGCATGTGGAGCAAACCTGAAATGTGCCCCACAGGTTGAAGCTCTAGTACAAGAAAATAGGCCTTTTTCAATGAAAGACCAGAGATGTGTTTTGGCCTGATGTTTATGAAGTGCCTTGGGGGGAAAAATTGTGTCTTCAATTATTTCAGACTTGTGAGGCCCAGAAACACAATCCTCTCTGGCCACCAGAGCCAGGCAGTCAAGAGCTTCCCCTATGTGGGCTGTACACACCTGCTGACTGTGCCAGAGCCAGTGGGCAGTATGTGGGTGGGGCGCTCAGCAATTCTGCTCTGGCAGGGCTGCACAGGTGGTGCAGGGGTTGGGTGTACCCTCCAGTGCTAGCGGGTTAGAGGGACAGTGCAAAAATGTTGCCTGCCAGTGCCTCCATCCCTAGATATGCTTGAAGATTAGCAAATAAATCTACTACACATATGGTTTTGGAGCTTTTCAAACTGGTACTTCGTGCTGGGTCCCAAGGTGAGTGAGCCTGCATACAAGCCTTTTAAGAGTAGAAGCTCTATTCCCTATAGCTTTATGCTTCTCTTGGATATAAGCCCTGTTGGTTTTCAAAGCCAGACATTTTGGGGGCTCATCTTTCTAGCGCAGATCCCAAGGCTTGAGGTGCCTGATATGGGGCACAAACCCCTCACTCCTTAGGGATAAACTCTGTGTTTGTAAGATTCCTTCTGATTGTGGGTCACTGAAGAGACCATATCTCTGCTACTCCTACCTGTCTCCATGTGGCCTTTTTATCTGTTGTGGAGGAAGCGTTCAGCTATCTTTCAGGCCTTTGTCAGAGGGAGTTATTTCATAAGTAGCTGTAGATTTGTGTGTCTATGGGAAGAACTGAGTTCAGGATCTTCCTAGCCCACTATCTTGAACTGCCTCCTCCTTGTAGCTCTTGTTTATTCATTAATGTTCCCAGTTCATTCTATTATATAAATATACAGCACCTTCTTTATCCATTTGGATTGTTCCCAGGTTTTTGCTATAATGACACATGATGCTAGATATTTGTGTATGTCTTCTAGTACACACATAAAAGAGTTACTATAACTAGCAGTGGAATTTCTGGGGCATCCGGTATTTGTATATTAAACTATACTTAGTAATCCAAGCTGTTCTCCAAAGTGGTTATACAACTTTTCACTCCCACCTGAAGTAGGTGAGAATTCTTACCATTGTCCTTTACATTTTATTCCTTCCCTCAGTATCCTTCTCCCTGAAGAATACACTTTAGTTGTTTTTTTTTTTTTTCAGAGAAAATCTGCAAATGTTAAGCTCTCCTGGTCTTTATTTTATTGAAAATGTTTTTGCTTTACCTGCATTCTTGAATGAGAATTTATCTGAACAAAGAATTCTATATAAACAATGGTTTTTTGTTGTTTTTTTTTTCCTCTCATCATTTAAAACATATTATCCCATCATCTTTGGGCCTTTATTTTTCCATCTACTTGTAACTTCTGTCTTTAGTCCCTCGTAGAGTTTAAGATCTTTGTGATACCCACAGTTTTGCCGTGATGTTTCCAGGTGTGCGTTTCTTTTTGTTTATTGTAGTTGCACTTATTTTGATCCCTAAATCAGAGGATTCATAGCTTTCATCAATTCTGAGAAATTATCAGTGATTATCTCTTTGAGTTTTGACTCTCCCCCATTTTCTCCCTTTTCTCCTTTTTTTTAAATTTTAATTTTGGTCTTATTTTTATTTATTTTTTAAAAGTTTTTATTTTAATTTCCCAGTGCTCATCACAAGTGTGCTCCTTAATCCACATTCCCTATTTCACCCAACCCCCACCCACTTCCCCTCCGGTAACCATAGTTTGCTCTCTATAGTTAAAGAGTCTGTTTCTTGGTTTGTCTGTCTCTTTTTTCCTCCTATGACCTTTTGTTTTCTTTCTTTTTTTTTAAAGATTTTTTTTTATTTATTTGAGAGAGAGAGAGAGAGCACGAGCTGGGAGAGGGGCAAGCAGAATCCCTGCTGAGCTGGGAACCCAACACAGGGCTTGATCCGAGGACCCTGAGATCATGACCTGAGCCAAAGTCAGACACTTAACTGACAGCCATCAAGGCACCCTGTTTTGTTTCTTAAATTCCACATATGAGTGAAATCATATGGTATTTGTTCTTTCCTTTTTTTTTTTTTAAGATTTTATTTATTTATTTGACAGAGAGAGAGAGACAGCCAGTGAGAGAGGGAACACAAGCAGGGAGAGTGGGAGAGGAAGAAGAGTCTCCCAGTGGAGGAGCCTGATGCGGGGCTTGATCCCAGGGACCTGGGATCACGCCCTGAGCCAAAGGCAGACGCTTAACGACTCAGCCACCCAGGCGCCCCCGGTATTTGTCCTTTCCTGACTGACTTATTTCTCTTAGCTTTATACTCTATAGCTCCACCTGTGTCATTGCAAATGGCAAGATTTCATTCTTTTTTTATGGTTGAATGATGTTCTGATATATATGTGATATATGTATCTGATATATGTGATATATATATCTGTTCTGATATACGTGCAATATCTATCTATCTATCTATCTATCTATCTATCTATCTATCATCTATCTATCTATCTATCTATCTATCTATCTATCTATCTATCTATCATCTATCTCACATCTTTATCCATTCATCTATCCATAGACACCTGGGATGCTTCCATAGTCTGGCTATTGTACATAACACTGTAATAAACATAGGGGTGCCTGTATCCCTTTGGATTAGTGTTTTTGTATTTTTTGGATAAATACCCAGTAGCGTGATTGCTGGATCATAAGGTAGTTCTATTCTTAACTTTTTGAGGCAACTCCATACTGTTTTCCACAATGGCTGTACCAGCTTGCATTCCCACCAACTGTGCAAGAGGGATCCCCTTTCTCCACATCCTTGTCAACACCTGTTGTTTCTTGTGTTGTTGATTTTAGTCATTCTCACAGGTGTGAGGTGATATCTCATCGTAGTTTTTTTTAAGATTTTATTTTTAAGTACACCAAAAGTGGGGCTCAAACTCACAACCCTGAGACCAAGAGTCATACATCCCTCTGATTGAGCCAACCAGGTGCCCCTCATTATAGTTTTGATTTGCATTTCCCTCATAAGTGATGATGAGCATTTTTCATGTCTGTTGGCCATTTGTATGTCTTCTTTGGAAAAATGCGTATTCATGTCTCCTGCCCATTTTTAAATTGGATTATTTGTTTTTTGGGTGTTGTGGTTTACATGTTCTTTATATACTTTGGATACTAACCCTTTTTTGGATATGTCATTTGCAAGTATCTTCTTCCATTCCAAAGGCTGCCTTTTAGTTTTGTTGATTGTTTCCTTCCCTGTGCTTTTTATTTTGCTATAGTCTCAATAGTTTGTTATTGCTTTTGTTTACCTTGCCTCAGGGGACCTATCTAGAAAAAAGTTGTTAAGGCTAGTGTCAGAGAAATTACAGTCTGTGCTCTCTTTGAGGATTTTTGTGGTTTCAGGTCTTCATATTGAGGTGTTTAATCTATTTTGAATTCATTTTCGTGTATGGTATAAGAAAATGGTTCAGTTTCATTCTTTTGCATGTTGCAGTTTTCTTAACACCATTTGTTGAAGAGACATTCTTTTTCCCATTGGATGTTCTTTCCTGCCTTGTTGAAGATTAACTGACCATATAATTGTGGCTTCATTTCTGGGTTTTCTATTCTGTTCCATTGATCTAGGTGTCTGTGTTTGTGCCAGTACCATACTGTTTTGATTACTTCAGCTTCGTAATATAACTTGAAGTCCAGAATTGTGATGCCTTCAGCTTTGCTATTTCTTTTTCAAGATTGCTATGGCTATTCAGGGCCTTTTGTAGTTCCATATAAAGCTTAGGATTGTTTGTTCTAGTTCTGTGAAAAATGCTCTTGATATTTTGATAGGGATCGCATTAAATGTATAGGTTGCTTTGGGTAGTATAGACATTTTAACAATCTTTGTTTTTCCAATGCATGAACATAGAATGTCTTTCCATTTCTTTGTGCCATCTTCAATTTCTTTCATCAGTGCTTCAGAGTTTTCAGAGTACAGGTCTTTGGTTAGGTTTATTCCTGGGTATCTTATTATTTTTGGTGCAATTATAAATGGGATTGTTTTCTTTTCTTTTTTTAATAAAGACATTTAAAGGGGCACCTGGGTAGCGCAGTCATTAAGTGTCTGTCTTCGGCTCAGGGCATGATCCCGGCGTTCCGGGATCGAGTCCCACATCGGGCTCCTCCGCTGGGAGCCTGCTTCCTCCTCTCCCACTCCCCCTGCTTGTGTTCCCTCTCTCGCTGGCTGTCTCTCTGTCAAATAAATGAATAAAAACTTAAAAAAAAAAAGACATTTAAAACTTTATTTATTTATTTATTTATTTAGAGAGCATGAGCAGGGGGAAGGGCAGAGGAAGAGGGAGAAAGAATCTCAAGCAGACTCCACACAGAGCTTGATCTCATGACCCCGAGATCATGACCTGAGCTGAAGTCAAGAGTTGGACACTTAACCAACCAAGCCACCCAGGTGCCCCTTGGGTTGTTTTCTTTCTTTCAAAGATTTTATTTATTTATTTGAAAGAGAGGGAGTGAGTGAGAGAGCGAGCATGAGCGGGGGGGGGGGGAAGCAGACTCTCTTGCTGAGCAGGGAGCCCAATGCAGGGCTCGATCCCAGGACTCTGGGATCATGACCTGAGCCAAAGGTAGTCCCTTAACCAACTGAGCCACCCAGGCGCCCCCCTTGGGTTGTTTTCTTAATTTCTCTTTCTACTGTTTCATTATTGGTGTATAGAAATGCAACAGATTTCTGTAGATTGATTTTGTACCCTAGTGACTTTACTGAATTTGTTTATCAGGTCAAGCAGTTTTTTGGTGAGTCTTCGGGGTTTTCTATATATAGTATCATGCCATTTGCAAATAGTGAAATGTTTACTTCTTCCTTACCAATTTAGATGCCTTTTATTTCTTTTTGTTGTTTGATTGCTGTGGCTTCTAGTACTATGTTGGGTAACTGTGGTGAGAGTGTACATCCTTGTCTTGTTCCTGACTTTAGGGGAAAGGCTCTCAGTTTTTCCCCACTGAAGATGATGTTAGCTGTGGGTTTTTCCTATATGGTCTTTATTATGTTGAGGTATGTTGTCTCTAAACCTACTTTATTGAGGATTTTTATCATGAATAGATGTTGTATTTTGTCAAGTGTTTTTTCTGCATCTATTGAAATAATCATATGCTTCTTATCCTTTCTCTTATTGATGTGATGTATCACATTGTTTGATTTGCAAATATTGAACCACCCTTGCAATCCAGGCATAAATCTACTTGATTGTAGTGAATGATTTTTTTTTAATGTATTGTTGGATTTTGTTTGCTAGCATTTTGTTGAGGAATTTTTCATCTATGTTAGAGATATTAGCCTGTATTTTTCTTTTTTTGTTGTTTCTTTATCTGGCTTTGGTATCAGGGTAATGCTGGCCTCTTAGAATGAATTTAGAAGTTTTCCTTTTTTTCCTATTTTTTGGAATAGTTTGAGAAGAATAAGTATTAACTCTTCTTTACATGTTTGATAGAAATCACCTGTGAAGCTATCTGGTCCTGGACTTCTGTTTGTTGGGAATTTTTTAATTACTGATTTCTCAATTTCTTTGCTGGTAATTAATCTGTTCAAATTTTCCATTTCTTCCTTTTCATTTTGGTAGTTTATATGTTTCTAGGAGTTTATCCATTTCTTCTAGGTTGTCCAATTTGTTAGCATATAGTTTTTCATAATATTCTCATATAATTGTTTGTATTTCTGTGGTGTTGGTTGTTATTTCTCCTCTCTCATTTGTGATTTTATTTACTCGTGTCTTTCTCTTTTTTTCTTGATATGTCTGGCTAGTGGTTTATCAATTTTATTGATTTTTTTTTTAAAGAACCAGATCCTGGTTTCATTGATCTGTTCTATTGTGTTTTTAGTTTCTATATCATTCATTTTTGCTCTAGTCTTTATTATTTCCTTCTTTCTGGTGGTTGTGGGATTTGTTTGTTGTTCTAGCTTCTGTAGTTGTAAGTTTAGGTTTTTATTTGAAAATTTTCTTGCTTCTTGAGGTAAGCTTACATTTTTATAATCTTCCCTCTTAGGGACACTTTTGTTGCATCCCAAAGGTTTTGAACTGTTGTGTTTTCATTTTCATTTGTTTACATGTATTTTTTTCATTTCTTCTTTTATTTCCTAGTTGACTCATTCATTGTTTAGTAACATGTATTTAACGTTTCTAGATATTTTCTTACGGTTGATTCCTAGTTTCATAGCATTGTGGTCAGAAAAGATGCATGGTATGACTTTGATCTTTTTGAATTTGTTGAGGCTTAGGATGCCTGGGTGGCTCAGTTGGTTAAGCATCTGCCTTCAGCTCAGGTCATGATCCCAGCATCCTGGGATCATGTCCCACATCAGGCTCTTTGCTCAGTGGGGTGCCTGCTTCTCCCTCTGCCTGCCACTCTTCCTGCTTGTGCTTGTTCACTCTCTCTCTCTCTCTGATAAATAAATAAGTAAATAAATAATTTGTTGAGGCTTATCTTGTGGCCTTATATGTGATCCATTCTGGAGTATGTTCCATGTGCACTTGAAAATAATGTGCATTCTGCTGTTTTAGGATGGAATTTTTTTTTTAAGATTTTATTTATTTATTTGACAGAGAGAGAGAGACAGCCAGCAAGAGAGGGACCACAAGCAGGGGGAGTGGGAGAGGAGGAAGCAGGCTCCCAGTGGAGGAGCCTGATGTGGGGCTCGATCCCAGAACGTTGGGATCACGCCCTGAGCCAAAGGCAGAAGCTTAACGACTGAGCCACCCAGGCGCCCCTAGGATGGAATGTTCTGAATGTATCTGTTAAATTCATCTGGTCTACTCTGTCATACAAAACCATTGTTTTCTTGTTGATTTTCTTTTTGAATGATTTGTAGGTGGGGGATTAATGACTCCACTACTATTGTATTGTTATCGATTAGTCCCTTAAATTTGTTATTAACTGTTTTATGTATTTGGCTGCTCCCACGTTGGGTGCATAAATATTTACAATTGTTATATCTGTTGGATTACCCTTTTATTATTACATAGTGTCCTTCTTTGTCTCTTGTTACAGGTTTGGCTTTAAAGTCTACCTTGATATAAATATTGCTATTCTGGCTTTCTTGTGACATCCATTTGTATGATAAAATTTCTCAATTCCCTCTCTTTCAATCTACAGGTGTCTTCAGTAGGTAACATATAGATGGGTCTTGTTTCTTATTCGTTCTCTCATCCTACGTCTTTTGATCAGAGCATCTAGCCCATTTACATTCAAAGCAATTATTGATAGATATGTATTTATTGCTGTTTTATTCCTGTTTTGTGGTTGTTTCTGAAGGTTTTCCCTGATCCTTTCTTGTCTTTCTCTCCTTCATGGTTTGCTGGTTTTCTTTAGTGATATATTTGGATTTTTTCTCTTTATTCTTTGCATGTTTATTAGTAGTTTTGATTTGTGGTTATTTTGGTTTGTATATAACATCTTCTGCATATAGCAGTCTGTATTAAGTTGGTGGTCATTTAAGTTTGAACACATTCTTTACTCCTCTCCTCCCCATGTTTTAGGTGTATGGTGTCATATCATACATCCTTTTATTTTGTGACTTTCTTGACTGATTTTTCACAGAAATATTCATTTTTACTGCTTTTGTGTTTCCAACCTTCATACTGTCTTTTTTGGTTTTTCCTTTCCACTCAAGAGTCCCCTTTAGTATTTCTTGCAGGGCTAGTTTAGTGTTCATAAACTCTTTTAGTTTCTTTACTTTTTGTTTGTCTGGGAAATTTTTTTTAAAAAAGATTTTATTTATTTATTTGACAGAGAGAGAGAGACAGCCAGCGAGAGAGGGAATACAAGCAGGGGGAGTGGGAGAGGAAGAAGCAGGCTCCCAGCAGAGGAGCCCGATATGGGGCTCGATCCCAGGACTCTGGGATCATGCCCTGAGCCAAAGGCAGATGCTTAACCACTGAGCCACCCAGGCGCCCCTGTCTGGGAAATTCTTTATCTCTCCTTCTTTTCTGAATGATAGCCTTGCTGGATAGAGTATTCTTGGCTGCAGATTTTTCCCTTTCAGCACTTTGAATATATCATGCCAGTCCTTTCTGGCCCAGAAAGTTTCTGCTGAAAAATCCACTGATAGCTTCATGGGGTTTCCTTTGTATGTAACTGTCTTCTTTTTGTCTTGTAGCTTTTAATACTTTAAAAAATCACTTTATTTTGCCATTTTAATTACAATATGTGTTGGGGTGGGTCTTCTTTGATTGATTTTGTTGGGGGTTCTCTGTGACTCTTGGATTTGGGTATCTATTTCTTACACCAGATTCAGATTACAGTTATTATGTCTTCAAATAAATTCTTTGCTTGCTTTTTTTGCTCTTCTTCTTTAGGGACTCCTATAATACAAATGTTATTCCATAAATCTAATCTCATTTTGCATAATTCGTTTTTTTCTCTTTTATCTACTTGATTACTTTCCATCACTCTGTCTTCTAGGTCATTAATTTGTTCCTCTGCTTCTTCCAGCCTGCTGCTCATTCCACCGAGAACGTTTCTCATTTTATTTATTGAGTTCTTTGTCTCTGCTGTGTTATTCCTTATTTCTGTGTTAAAGGTCTCACTCATGTCCTCTGCTCTTCTCAATTTCAGTGAGTATCCTTATGATGATTGCTTTAAATTCTTCATCAGGCATGTTTACTTACATCTGTTTTGCCTAGTTCTCTGGCCATGGCCTTGTCCCGTTCTTTCCTTTCAGACAAATTCCTCTGCTTCTCTTTTTGTCTAAGTCTCTGTGCCTGTTTCTCTGTGTTAGGAAAGTCAGCTATGTCTCCTGTTCTTGAGGGTAATGGCTTTATGAAGAAGAGGTCCTGTACTGTCCCGCAGCATAGTGTCCTCTGTTCCCCAGGGCCTGGCACTTCCGGGAGTGTCTCCAATGTGTGCTGCATGTGCTCTGCTGTTGTGTCCTGGCCACTTTACCCTCCAGGCCACTTTAACTCTCCAGTTGTCTGCAGAGGCTCTCTTTGCCTTTTGTGGGGAGTGTTTGGTCCCTGGCCTGAATGTGGTGAGTTTTAACTATGTGTGCTCTGGTCTGCTTGTGAAATGAGACCCTTCATCACTACCACCAGAACCAAGGCCTCAAACAACTCTTGGGCCAGGAGACACCAAGTTGGGAAGCATTTGGGCTGGTCTTCTGGGGGAGGGGCTCACTGCATTGGGACTGAGGTAAGGGTGACTGAGAAGGGTTGTTCTTCTGAAGTGTATGTGGGGGTTGGGTTTGGTGTAAGCAAGTTAGGTAGTGAGTGTGGGTGCTGTGTTGTTTCCCACAGGTGGCTCTGTGCTTATGCTGAGTGGTGGGGGAGGGAAATGGCACCAGCTAGCTCCTTTGTTTCTGAAGAGGTTTCTCCGTGTATGCTGCCTCTCTGGAACATGCTCCAAGATGAACAACTAACCTCACTACTGTGTGTCCCAAGCATTCTTCAGATCACAGTTTCCATGTTGTATGTCCATGAGTTGTTAGCTTGTCTTCTCTCCAAGAGCATTCCCAATGGCCTCTGAGCTCTCCTAGAGCCAAGCATACTGACCTTTAAAACTCCAGGCTTTAAGCCCCACTGGCTGTAAGAACTCACAAAATTTGGGCCTCTTCACCTTACAAGCCAAGTGCTATGGGGATTTATCTTCCCATTTGCTCCCCTGTGTGCTAGTTTATTTCTCACCCTTTTCTGAGGCCACAGCTCCTTCCTTACTACAGTGGTCACAATCTGTTTCTCTCCCAAATCATGTCTCTGCACTTCCTACCTTCTTCAATGTGGCCTCTTTATTACATTTATTTATTTATTTATTTATTTATTTATTTATTTATTTAATTCTTTATTTAAATTCAATTTAGTTAACATATTCTGTATTATTAGAACTTAGTGATTCATCAGTTGCATATAACACCCAGTGCTCATTACATCAAGTGCCCTCCTTAATGCCTATCACCCAGTTACCACTTCCCCCCACCGATCTCCCCTCCAGCAACCCTCAGTTTATTTCCTAGAGTTCAGTGTCTCTTATGGTTTGCCTTCCTATTTTCATCTTATTTTATTTTTCCTTCCCTTCCCCTATGTTCATCTGTTTTGTTTCTTAAGTTCCACATATCAGTGAAATCATATGGTATTTGTCTTTCTCTGATGGACTTATTTCACTTAGCATAATACCCTCTAGTTCCATCCACATCATTGCACATGGCAAGATTTCATTCTTTTTGATGGCTGAGGAATAGTCCATCTCTTCACTACCTTTAGTTGTGGATTTTGTTCTGCCTGTCTTCAGGTCAATTTCTGAAATACTTAAGATGATTTGGTAGTTATCTAGTTGTATTCATGGGATGAAGTGAGCCTGGGGTCCTCCTACTGTACCACCATCTTCCCTTCTCCCTTTTCTCCTAGATCACCTATTATTAGAGTTAGAGTGAACATATTTTTCTCTTTTTTCTAAATCTCTATTTTTTCTCTCTCATTCTGTGATGCCTTCTGGGTTAATTCAGCCAGTCTCTTGACTTTTTTCTTTAGTTACAGCTAAGCTACTGTTCAATTTATTCACTAGATTTTTATTTATAATTTTCAGAAATTTGTTTTGTATTTCTTCTCATTCTTGTTTCATTTATTCTTGTCCTTTCTTACATTTTTTTCTTTTAGATATTTTGTAATTTTAAAATGCGTATTTTTTCACCTCAATAATATTGTTCTACATTTAAATCCTAGGCTTACACAGTTATTGCAAAGTTATGAATTCCTCAGGGATGGCTTTTTTCTTTCCCCTGTTCTCTATCTTCAGGGGCAAGTGCAGCTTTAATTCACACTTGCTACAGTGGTTTTCATTCTCTTTTTGTTTCTGAAACCTGACAATTTAACTTTCTTTCTGGAGTATTCAGCTTTACATTTAAAACAAAACTTTTGAATTTATTCAGCAGTTCTAGGTGTTTGTCATAGGAGAATTTTCAGGTTATCTGGTCTGCCAACTTACCAAACTTGAAGTTTATTAATTAAGTTTGCGCGTGTGTGTGTTTTAATTGAAGCAATTTTTAAATTATGGTAAAACACATACCATAAAATTTGTTAATTAGCTTTTAATATGATGGGTAAAACTGCAGAAAGAATGCCCATTTTTAGTTGCAGTATTAGAAAGGACTTCTTAATACATTAGTAGGAAGCGAAGATTTTCTAAGGGAATGAGAGACAGAGAGGCAGAGATTGGAGGACATATTCTGGGAATGATGAATAGTTGGTTTGGCTGGATTGTAGTATATGGTACCCAGAGTGATGTGAGCAATTTTCTGGAATAGTAAATTAGGGACAGACTATGGAGGGCCTTGGCTTTCTGCTTAAGGGATTTGGACTTTGAAAGTCTGAAGGTTTCAAAATTAGTTCTTTTTTAAAATTAATTAATTAGTTAATTAATTAATTTGAGAGAGAGAGAGAGAGAGGAGTCTGGGAGGAGGAGCAAAGGAGAGGGACAAGCAGACTCCATGCTGAGCACAAAGGCCGACCCGGGGCTCAATCCCATGACCCTGAAATCATGACCCGAGCTGAACTCAAAAGTTGGACAGTTTAACTGACAGAGCCATCCAGGCGCTCTTCGAACTTAGTTCAATTTGAAGGTTAGTGCTGGCAGCAGTATATAGAATGATTTAGAGGGTGGTGGGATTGATGGCAGAGATCAATTAGGAACATACTGCAATAGCCCAAGAAGATATGAAGACCCATAATAGGGGTAAGACCTGACAAAGGCTCAGAGCTGTTGAAATGACCAAAGCATAATTGTAGTTATTAACCAAATTGGGGCTGAGAAAAGGTGCTGGTATAGCCATATGACAGCATTCTCTAGAGTAAGTTGTTTCCCAATGGAGTTGCATTATGAACTCTTAGAGATGCTACTTATAAAATGTCTGCTCATTAGTCTGTTGTGCTAGTTAGAGCTTTCCTGTGATTGAACCCAAGCTTGAAAAGCATGCATCAGTATAGTTTGAAAAATGGTTTTAAAACAGGGAAAGTAGAGTAAAACAGAATGATCCATAGCTCTACATTGTACAAGCAACTGTTCTTAGCATCAGAAGTAAGAGTTTTAAGTGGTCTCCCATTGTTTGCTTCTAGTGTTAACAAGATCTTCTGAAATCCTTGATCTGGACTTTCTATCACCAAATGTCTTAACAGGCCAATTTGATCACTTGTTTCTACTGGGACTTATGTCCAGTTGACATGATGGTAACCCAAAGTGTCTTCTTTTGTGCTTGTTTTCTTATTACTGTGGTATGTTCCAAGGTGATTTTCTTACATGTCATGAGTGGGAGTCTCCCTTTCCCAAACTGTTGTGGGTTGTTTTCTAACTTGTTTCTTAATTGTATGAATTTAAATGAACACTGGCTATTTAGAAATGCCACATTTAGTATTTAATTAATGAGTGAACTGATAAAAAGCAATGGAACTATGCAGCTAAGAAGTTTACTAGAGAAGATCTCAAATAACTTAATTTTGAGAATGAGTTGTCAAGGTGTGGGTGTAGACAGAGGAAAGAAAGAACCTGGAAAGGCAAATATTGATGCTCCCTCACCAAATATGCAACATCTATATAGATTTTGCTTTCAACCTTTATATATTCCCTTATGTGTTTCTCTAACTGCTAGTTTTGTTCATCATGTGACAACTTGCATTTCATGTATTTCCCATTTTTGGTGTGTTTGTTCCACAGTGCCTTTTAAATTCATACCCTTGATGTCTAGCATGGTTTTTATTACATAATAAATATTCAACAAATCTTGTTAATAAATGATTGAGTGGGTGACTGCTATTAAAAAGAAGTCGAGGGGCACCTGGATGGGTCAGTTGGTAGAGCATGTGACTCTCTTTTTTTTTTTTTAAAGATTTTATTTATTTATTTGACAGAGAGAGAGACAGCCAGAGAGAGAGGGAACACAAGCAGGGGGAGTAGGAGAGGAAGAAGCAGGCTCATAGCAGAGGAGCCTGATGTGGGGCTCGATCCCATAACGCCGGGATCACGCCCTGAGCCGAAGGCAGATGCTTAACGGCTGCGCCACCCAGACGCCCCGAACATGTGACTCTTGATCTCTGGGTTGTGAGTTTCAGCTCCACATTGGGTGTAGAGATTACTTAAAAGATAACATTTTTTTTTTAATTTTAAAAAACAGAAGTTGAATGATATTTTGGAATCACATTTACTATACTACTAAAGAACATTAGGATACCTTTACATTCTTTTTCTCCCTTTCCTTCTCTCTATCAATATTTATTGAGCACTTAGTACAGGTAAGCACCATGTTACATGCTGGAAATTACAGTGATTTGTTCTTTCATCTTGAAATAGTTTGGCAGTTGATGAAAAGCTTTAAAGTTTGTTGTTTAGGGTGCTGGGGTGGCTCAGCTGCTGAAGCATCTGCCTTCGGCTCAGGTCATGATCTCAGGGTCCTGCTCCGCGGGGAGCCTGCTTCTTCCTTTCCCTCAGCCACTCTCCCTGCTGTGCTCTCTCTCTCTGTCAAATAAATAAATAAGTAATTTTAAAAAAGTTTGTTATTTAAAAATAGCCAGTTCTTGGATTTGATGACACAGTACAAGTGTAAGGCTTACAGTTTGTTTGTTTGTTTTACAGTTTTATTATTTCCTTGAGTCTACACTTCACAGAGCCATTAGATTTTAAAAATATTTTTGTCTTTGGTAGTGATAGCTATTTTACAATTTTAAGTCATTAGTGTCTGGAGTAGGCATTTTTAGCTTGAGATCGAGTCATAAAGGTAAATGTATGGTCTTGGAGGAACAAAGGCAGTCTTACGGCAGTTTGCAAATACGTGGTGTATATATTTGTTTTCCTGAGGGATATAGATTCTCAAAGGAGTCCATAACCCCAAAAATGTTACAAGCAATTCTGTTTGCCTTGCTTCATTGAGCTCCCTTTTCTACACTGTCTAGTGGTTAAGTGTTTGGGTAATGTAGTCATAGTCTCTGTGTTTGAATCTTAGCTCTGCTATGTAATAGCTGTGTGACCTTAAACAAGTCACTTAACCTCTTTGTGCATCAGTTTCCTCATCTGTAAAATGGAGAGAACAAGAGTGCTACGTCATGAGTTAATATATATGTATAAATAACTCAGCAAGTGCTTAGCACATAGTATATATTCTATATATATTAGCTACTGTTCTTATAATTATTACATAGATGTGGCATTGGTGGTAATGATGGTGAAAATCCTGATGACTTATACCTTCCCAAAGCCACTTAAGAGTGAATGAAAATGAGCAACCATAAGAAATGTTGCATAACCTGCTGACCATTCTGGGTAAAGCCAATACGGATTTCTCTTGTTCTACTTTAAGGAGAGCCAGACTCTTAAGCCTGGGTAATCTGGTTCAACTGCTCAGATGAGTATATTCAAGTTGAATTACAGTGGCAAAAGCAGTGTGCCTCTTAGATTTAACTGACATGTATACTGATTCTTGTGTTTTGTTTGTTTTTTTGTTTTGTTTTTTTTAAGGATTTCATTTATTTATTTGGGGAGGAGGGGCAGAAGAAGATGGATAAGCAGGCTCCCTGATGAGCGTGGAGCTGTTACACAGGGCTGGATCGCAGGACCCAGGGTTCATGACCTGAGCTGAAAGCAGATTTTTTTTTTAAGATTTTATTTATTTATTTGACAGAGAGAGAGACAGCCAGCGAGAGAGGGAACACAGGTGGGGCAGTGGGAGAGGAAGAAGCAGGCTCCCAGAGGAGGAGCCTGATGTGGGGCTCGATCCCAGAACGCTGGGACCACTCCCTGAGCTGAAGGCAGTAGCTTAATGACTGCGCCACCCAGAAGCCCCTGAAAGCAGATTCTTAACTTACTGAGCCACCCAGGCTCAGTCACCCCTATATTGATTCTATTTTTTAGCCTGGGATGAAACTGACTCATTGCTGTGATTCTGTTTTTTTACCACATGGAATGTGCATTGTTGATGCTTTACCAATGATAAACAATGCATGGGGAAATGGGAACCTTTGATTAGGTGTCTTAAAGCTTTTCGGTACTAGTTCTCCCACAAAATACTATGACAAACTGACAAACATTTTCTTGAAGTCCCCATCTCCACCCACTGACCTCAACTGCAGGGTTAGTCAAATTAGATTAGATCAGAATTTATTTCAAAGGTCTTCAACTTTTTCTAGCTTTTAAAAACCAAAGTTTTCTTTAGATTATTTAATTTTAGGGTTATCTTTTCACCTTTGTTGGGTCAATTTTGTCTCTCCTCAAATGCCTGAGAGTGATTTTTTTCCGTGTGTATTATTTCTGAGGTTTCTCTTTTTTTTCCCTTCCTTGCGCAAACAATTTCCAATTCCTGTAACAACTGCCCCCAGGAATTTGCTTCCTGTAATGGTGGCTACTTCTATCCCTGGGCTTTACCTCTAGAAACAATCCCACTTAGGAATTCTGGATCCAAAAGTACGAAGTAGAAATTGTGTAAAGTAATTTTATTCAGATGCTGGGTATCTATCAGACTTAAAATCCAATAGATCTATAGATAATTGCCTGAACAGTTTCAGTAGTGAAAGCTTGAAGCCTAAGATCTAACCCCCATTGCATTGTTTTTCAAAGTGTGGTCTACGGGGACTGGACCAACTACATAATTTTCAAGACTAATTGTAAAATGAACATTGGCGGGGGGGGGGTGTCTCTTGTTCAAAAGGTAAGAATTTTAACAGCTGCAAGAGAGCATTAAACTCAAGTGATGAGTCCTTTTGAGTACACAGCCCTGTGTAAAGGCACAGGGCATATGTCCATGAGACTAAGGCTGGTGGAGCCAATGGCATCTGACTGGTAAATCTGCTATCTGGGGCCTACCAGAGAGTTAATGAATTAGAATCGCTGCAGATAGTGTTTGTGAATCATCATTCTTAACAAGCTCTCCAATGTTAATTTTTTAAAAAAAGATTTTATTTATTTATTTGACAGAGGGAGAGACAGCGAGAGAGGGAACACAGGCAGGGGGAGAGAGAGAGGGAGGAGCAGGCTTCCCACTGAGCAGGGAGTCCCATGCAGGGCTTGATCCCAGTACTCTGGGATCATGACCTGAGCCGAAGGCAGATGCTTAATGACTGAGCCATCCAGGCGCCCCTCTCCAATGTTAATTTTATACAAAATTAACACAAAAAGTTGATAACCTCTCACCTATTTCTTTCATTTGTTTGGGAAGAAAAAGTAATTCTGTCTTTGAAAAGTGTGCGGCTTGCTTGCCTTGATAGCTCCCTGAGCCAGCTACCTTGTACCACATTCAGCTTTTCTTTTTCCTTTCTTTTTCTCTTTACTCTCTTTCTTCCCTTTCCTCTTCTATTCTACATTTGTTTGGGGCCTGTCAGTAGTATGTCAGGCATGGCTAAACTTGGCTGACGACACCCAAGGCATATGAAACTATTAAACAAAGAAAATTTGAGAGGAGTGGGTAAGATTTTCAGTGGTTTAGGCACTTTTTCTGTAGGGATTATGGTGTGTTTTGCTTTGTTTTGTTTTTGCCAGAGCCAAGTTTGCTTTTATTTCTAAAAAAAATAGAAAAGGAAAAAAAATCAGAGAAACAATGCTGTGAGAAAAACCCCAATTCCATAGCTCTACCTTCAGTGAATATTTGGTCACATTCATTGGAATTCGATTTTGATCAGTCCATTTACTCCATAGTAAATGTCTGTCAGTTCTTGGAATTTATTTCTACAAATTGTCTGTTCACTAAATTGTAATCCCGGGGCTCAGGAATTCATCCTGGGTAACTTCATGAGAGAATGCTCATCAAATTACCTTAAACACTTCGTTTTAAGTTCTGAGTTTAACTGTACATCATCAAAATAATTCAATCATAAATCATAATTTATACTATGGATCTCAAAGTTTAGCACAACAAATGCTCTTTTTTTTTTCTTTTTGGCTTGCAGTTTTCTCTGTGTGGGTGATTCCTTACGTAGTCACTAAGCAGAACAGATGTTTTCTTGAATTTTTGCTTAATAAAAAGCCGACAGATTTCTACTAACAGGTGCTTCTAAATTCCTTATGAAATTACTGGTTTCTTTATTGATTTAACCTCTATTTACTATTTTTTACCTAGTAGTTGTAGTTTTTTTTTTTAACACAGAGCTTTATTACTCTCTGTTTTTAAAGTAATGTAGACTTTTGTGTTTCTTTTTCCATTCTCAAAGCAAATGAGAGACTAAATGGAAGCAACTCTTTGTAACTTAAAAATATTATAGAACCCTGATGGTCTTTTTTTTTTTTTTTTAGTTTACTTATTTATTTTAGAAAGAGAGAGAGAGAGCAAGCCCACAGAAGTAGGAGAAGGAGAAAAGGGAGAGAATCTCAAGCAGACTCCCCACTGAGTACAGAGCCGGAATTGGGGTTTGATCTCATGACCCATGAGATCATGACCTAAGCTGAAACCAAGTGTCAGACACTTAACTGACTGATCCACCCAGGTGCCCCTATAACCCTGAAGTTCTTGAAAAATATTTCGTGCTTGCTTCTTATTCTCACAAAGGACTTCTATGCAAGAATATATAAAGAATTCTTACAACTCAATAAAAAGAAGGGAAACACTCAGTTTTAAAAATAGGGAAAAATTGAAATAGACATATTACAAAAGAAAATATAAGAATGGCCAATAAGCACATGAAAAAGTTTCAACATCATTTGTCATCAGAGAAAGGCAAATTACAATAAGCTGATACTAGCATAGCTATTAGAACAGCTAAAATAAAAACAGCTGACCAAACTAAGTGTTGGTAAGGATGTGGAGCAACTATATATTGCTGGTGAGAGTGTGAAATGATTCAATTATGTTGAGAAGCAATTTGGCAGTTTCTCATAAACGTGAGTTTAAACAAAAGTTACCATATAACTCCGCTACTTCACTTTTAGTTATTAACCTAAAAGAAATGAAAACATATGTCTTCTCATGGATTTATACATGAATGTTTATAGCAGCTTTATTCATAGCAGTCAAGAACTGGAAATTACCCATAAATTCATTAAAGGGTGAATAGGTGAAACTGTGGTATATGCATACTACTTAGCAATATAAAGGAATCAACTACTGATATGTGCAATGATATGAATGAATCTCAAACACATTATGCTGAGAGGCACCTGGGTGGCTCAGTCAGTTAACCGTCTGCCTTTGGCTCAGGTCGTGATTCCAGATCTCCCTCTACCCGCTGCTCCCCCCTGATTATGCTCTCTCTCCATCTCTCTGTCAAGTAAATAAAATCTTTAAATTAAAACAAAAAATCAAAACAAAACACAAACCAAAACAACATAATGCTGAGAGAAAGAAGCCAGACGCTAAAGAGTATATATTGCACAATCCCACTAATTTGGATTCTAGAAGAGGCAAAACTAATCTGCAGTGACAGACAGAATGTCAATGCTTGCCTGGCGCCAGGTTTGGGAGGGGGGCTATTGAACTCCAAAGGCACATGAAGGAATTTTGGGGGATGGGGATGATTTAATACTTTAAATTTGGGGGGAATTTTGGGGATGATTCAATATTAAAAAAAATTTTTTTTTAGTTTTTAAAGATTTTATTTACTTATTTATTTGAGAGAGAGAGAGAGAGAGAGAGATAGTGAGACAGCAAGCATGAGCACTGGGGAGAGGGATAAGCAGGCTTCCTACTGAGCAGGGAGCACAATTTGGGGCTCGATCCCAGGACTCTGGGATCATGACCGGAGGTGAATGCAGATGCTTAACCAACTGAGCACTCAGGTGCCCCTGGAAACATTCTATATTTTAATTGAAATAATGCTTCCATGAGTGTATACCTTTGTCAAAACTCATTTGAACTGGAAAGCTCCTGAACTCCCCTCCTCTCATGGACACACCAAGTACATAGCTACACACAGAGCAATACCTCTGAAAGAAATCCAGAAACTACCTACACATTGGGTGAACGAGAAAATATCCACATCAGAATGTGTAGGAAAGGGTGAAACACATTCACCATAAATTCCATCCCCAGCAGGGTGTCATACAATTGGGAGGGAACTGCCAACTCCCAGCTTCTCCATGAGGAGCAAAGGATTTGGACTTCACATTTAGTACCCCAACTTTTAAGATTCCTACCTAAGGAATGGGCTCCCAAAACACCTAGCTCTGAAAGCCAATGAGGCTTGCATCCACAAGACCCACAAGAGTATAGCAAACAAAGAAGCAGTTGTTAACAGGCATTCTCACCAAATGGCTATCCCCCAGGTTCAGAGCAGAGAGAGTAGGCAGAAATGTTTATATATCAGTCTTTCCCTGAACAGGGTCCATTTGTATACTCTGAAAGCTGCTTCCTGAGGGTCAGGCTTCTAATTTGGCACACATCTAGGAGCTGGCTGCAACCTCCCTAGAGACCAAGGAAACTGGTGGACACCTCCCCCACTATCTCCCTCCAGACTACTCCAGTATCTCCCTTGAGTGACTGTGTACACACTGTGCTCCAGCTTTTGCAGCTGTTGCCCAAAGGACAGGTTTCTGGATCACCTGTCTCTCTTAGCCAATGGGACTTCCATTCATGAGTCCCATAAGACTACAACAAACAAGAAGTAGTTCTTAATGGGTATAAGAGCACCTCCTTGTAACTTTAGACCTGGGCCCAGTGCAGAAGAAGCAAACAAGAATGTCTGTCTCCTAGTCTCTCCCTGGAAGGGGATTAACTGCATACTTTTCTTTTCTTTTCTTTTCTTTTTTTTTAAAGATTTTATTTATTTATTTATTTGACAGAGATAGAGACAGCCAGCGAGAGAGGGAACACAAGCAGGGGGAGTGGGAGAGGAAGAGCAGGCTCCCAGCAGAGGAGCCTGATGTGGGGCTCGATCCCAGAACGCCGGGATCACGCCCTGAGCCGAAGGCAGACGCTTAACCGCTGTGCCACCCAGGCGCCCCTAACTGCATACTTTTCTAACTGCTGCCTGAGGGTCTGGCTTCCAATCAGCCCTTATTTAGGTGCTGAATGAGATCCTCCCTTTGGGACACTGATGGGTCTTGGCACACTCTCAACTACTGGGAGCCACTTATTCTTTTTTTAATAATAATTTTTTATTATGTTATGTTAGTCACCATACAGTATATCCTTAGTTTTTGATGTAATGTTCCATGATTCATTATTTGGGTATAACAGCCAGTGCACCATGCAATATGTTGGGAGCCACTTAGAACAAAGAAGGTTGTTTGGATAATCACAAAGGTTTGAGAGACAACCAGATGCTCAGGCTGGGCTGATTGACAAGTTTGATGTCCTACATGGGACCATTCTGTCAAAACTGGAAGAGGTGGCTGCTTTATCTAATATGCAGAAACCAACACAGAGAGTCAAGGAAAATGAAGAAACAGAGAAATATGTTTTAAAAAAGAGACAAATTTCCAGAAACATATGTAAATGACACAGAGATAAGTGATTTATCTGGTTGAGAGTTCAAAATAATGGCCATAAAGATGCTCACCAAGGTCAGGAGAAAATGCATGATCAAAGTGAGAATTTTAACAGAGTTTGAAAATATTAAAAAGTACCAAACAGGGACGCCTGGCTGGCTTAGTCGGAAAAGCACGTGATTCTTGATCTTGCAGTCATGAGTTCAAGCCCCATGATGGGTGTAGAGATTACTAAATAAACTTAAAAAAAAAAAAAAGCACCAAACAAAAAATATAGAGCTGAAGATTACAATAACTGAACTGAAAATTTCAATAGAGGGGTTTGGCAGAAGACTACATCAAACAGAAGAAAAGGATCAGCAAACTAGAAAGCAGGGCAGTGGAATTCATCCAATAAGAGAAGCAAAAAGAAAAAGAATGAAAGAAAGTAAAGATTCTTTAAAGAACCTCTGAGATAGAATCAAGCAGACCAAAATATAGATTATAGGGGTCCCAGGAGAAGAGACACAGAAAAAGGCAGAAAGCTTATTCAAAGAAATAATGGCTAAAAACTTCTTTAATCTGGAGAAAGACACAGATATCCAGATACAGGAAGCCTAGAGCATTCCAAAAAGATAAACCAAAGAGACCCACACCAACTGACATTATAATGAAACTGTCTAAAGTTAAAGGCAAGGAGAGAATCTTAAAATCAGCAAGAGAAAAGCAAGTTTTTTTTTTTTTTTTGAAAAGCAAGTTTTTAGGAACAATGGAGCCACCATGAGACCATCAGATTTTTCAGCAGAAACTTTGCAAGTCAGAAGGCAGTGGCATGATATATTCAAAGTGCTGAAAGAAAAAAAACTGCCAACCCCAAATACTTTACCTAGCAAAGTTGTCCTTCAGAATCAAAGTAGTTATAAAGTTTTCCAGACAAACAAAAGCTGAAGGAGTTCATCACTACTTGGCCAGCCTTATAAGAAATGTTAAAAGGAGCTCTATAAGGTGAATTAAAAAGATCCTAATTAGTAACAGGAAAACATATGGAAGTATAACACTCACTGGTAAAAGTAAATATACAGTTGACCCTTGAATGACATGGGTTTGAATTGCACAGATCCATTTATAAGTGGATTTTTTCAATAAATACAGTACAGTATCATAAATGTATTTTCTGTTCCTCATGATTTTCTTAATAACGTTTCCTTTCTCCAGCTTACTTATTGTAAGTATAGAGTATATAATACATATAACACACAAATACATGTGTTAATTAACTGTTTATGTTATTGGAAAAGCTTCCAGTTAGTAGTATGCTATTAGTAGTTCATTTGTTGGACAGTCAAAAATTATACATGGATATTTGCCTGCATGAGGACTTGGTGTCTCTAACTCCTATGCTGTTCAAAGGTCAATGATATAGTTAAATTCAGAATACTCTAATGTTATAATTGTTGTGGATAAATCTCTTATACTCTAGTAGGATTATTAAAAGACAAAGTATTAAAAATAACTATACTACAATAATTTGTAAATGGATACACAATGTAAAAAGATGTAAATTGCGAAACAGCAAGGGTTTCATAAAATAGGGGGAGTGTATAATAATGTAGAGCTTTTGCGTGTGTTTGAAGTTAAATTGTTATCAGCTCTAAACAGACTTTTATAAGGGTAAGAGTTTTATGTAAGCCACATGATAACCACAAAGCAAAAACCTATAGTAAATACACACAAGATAAAGAGAAATGACTCAAAGAATACCACCATAGAAAATAATTATACCACATGTACGCCTGAAAACTCATGTAACATTGTGTGTCAACTATACTTCAATAAAAAAAGAAGAAAGAAAAATCATTAAAACATGAAGAAAGGGACAAACGAAATAAAATAATTACAAAACAACCAGAAAACAATGAACAAAATGGCAATAGTGAGTTCATATCTTTCAATAGTTACTTTAAATGTAAATGGACTGGATTCTCTAATCAAAAGACGGAGTGGCTGAATGGATAAAAACAAGACCCAGCTATGTGCTGCTTACAAGAGACTCATTTCAACCTTTTCCCCCCAGATTTTATCTATCTATCTATCTATCTATCTATCTATCTATCTATCTATCTCTATCTATCTTTATCTATCTATCTATCTATCTATCTATCTATCTATCTACCTATCTATCTATCTATCTGAAAGAGAGAGAGAGCATGAGCAGGAGAAGAAGCAGAGGGAGAAGGAGAGAGAGAATCTCAAGCAGACTCCCTGCTGAGAGCAGAGCCAAACTCAGGGCTCGATCTCAGGACCTTGAGATCATGACCTGAGCAGAAATCAAGAGTTGGATGCTCAATCAACTGAGCCACCCAAGTGCACCTCATTTCAGCTTTAAAGACACACATAACCTGAAAGTGAAGAGATGGAAAAAGATTGTCCATGCAAATGAAAACCTAAAGAAAGCAGAGTTAACTATACTTATAACAGACTTTAAGCCAAAGACAGTAACAAGAGACAAAATCCATTATATAAAAGGGTCAATTCATCAAGATGATATAACATAAGTAAATATTTATGCTCCCAACATAGGAGAACTTAAAAACATAAAGCAAATCTTAACAGATTGATAGGGAAAAATAGACAGCAATACAATAATAGTAGGGAACTTCAATACCCTATTTTTAACAATGGATAGAGCATCCAGACAGAAAATCAATATGGAAACATTGGATTTAAACTACATATTTTATCAGATGAATCTAACAGGGATTTTACAGAACATTCCATTGAACAGTAGCAGAATACACAGTCTTCCCTAGCACACATGGAACATTCTCCAGGATAGATTTTATTTTAGGCCACAAAACAAATCTTAATAACTTCAAGAAGATTTAAATCATGTCAAGCATCTTTTCTGACAATAATAGTATAAAACTACAAATCAATTACAAGAAGAAAACTGAATAATTAACCCAATACGTGGAGATTAAACAACATGCTACTGAAAAATCCATGGTCAAATAAATCAAAAGAGAAATAAAAAAATATCTTGAGACAAATGAAAATGCAAATAAATATACTAAAACTTATGGGATGCAGCAAAAGCAGTTCTTTTTTTTTTTTTTAAAGATTTTATTTATTTATTTGACAGAGAGAGGGACAGCCAGCGAGAGAGGGAACACAAGCAGGGGGAGCGGGAGAGGAAGAAGCAGGCTCCCAGCGGAGGAGCCCGATGCGGGGCTCAATCCCAGGACCCTGGGATCACACCCTGAGCAGAAGGCAGAGGCTTAACGACTGAGCCACCCAGGTGCCCCTCTATCAAAATTTTTTTAAAGATTTTATTTATTTATTTGAGAGAGAGAGAGGGTGGGGGGAGAGGCAGAGGGAGAAGCAGAGGGAAAGGGAAAAACAGGCTCCCCAATGAGCAGGGAGCCCGACATGGGGCTCAAACCCAGGACGCTGGGATCATGACCTGAGCTGAAGGCAGATGCTTAATTGACTGAGCCACCCAGGTGCCTCTCTATCAAATTTTCCATGGCATTTTTCACAGAAATAGAAAAACAATCCCAAAGTTTGTACGAATTACAAAAGACACTGAATAGCCAAACAATCTAGAGAAAGAAGAACAAAGCTGGAGGGATCATGCTTCCTGATTCCAAACTATGTTATAAAGCTATATAGTATTGTATAGTTTTGGCATAAAAAGAGACACAATAATCAATAGAACAGAATAGAAAACAGAGAAAAAAAACCCATGTGTATATGGTAAATTAATTTTTGACAAAGAAACCAAGAATATACAATGAGAAAAGGATAGTCTCTTTAATAAATGGTGTTGGAAAAACTGAATATCAATATGCAAAAGAATGAAATTGGACCATTATCTCGTATGATGTACAAAAATCAACTCCAAATGTATTAAAGACTTGACCATAAGACCTAAAGTCATAGAACTCCTAGAAGAAAACACAGAGAATAAGCTCCTTGACTTTGCTCTTGGCAACGAATGTTTGCGTTTGACACCAAAAGCAAAGGCAATGAAAGCAAAAATAAGCAAGCAGGACTACCTTAAATTAAAAAGCTTCTGCTCGGCAAATGAAACCATCAACAACAAAATGAAAAGGCAACTTATGAAATGGTATAAATCATTGGAAACCACATATCTGATAAGTGGCTAATATCCAAAATATAGAAGGAACTCCTACAAACCAATAGCAAAGAAATAAAAAAATTAAAAAAACCCCAATTTCAAAACGGCCAAAGGACCTGAATATACATTTTTCCAAAGAAAATATACAAATTGCCAACAAATACATAAAAATCTCAACATCACTAATTTTCAGGGAAATGTAAATAAAAACTATAAAATATAACCTCACACCTGTTAAAATGGTTATTATAAAAAATACTGGAGCAAACAAATCCTATCAAGAATGTGGAGAAAAGGGGGACACCTGGGTGGCTCAGTTGGTTAAGAGTCAGACTTGATCTCAGCTTGGGTCTTGATCTCAACGTCATGAGTTCAAGCCCTGTGTTGGGCTCCGCGATGGGCATTGGGCTCCATGCTAAAAAAAAAAAGAGTGAGAATGTGGAGAAAAGGGAACCCTGATATGCTGCTGGTTGTATGCTGCTGGTAGCAATATAAATCAGTGTAGAGGTTCATCAAGGAATTAAAAGTAGAACCACTGGGGCACCTGCCTGGCCTAGTTGGTAGAGCACACAACTCTTAATCTCAGGATCATGAGTTTTAGCCCCACATTGGATGTAGAGTTTACTTAAAAAAAAAAAAAAAGTAGAACTACCGTATGATCCAGCTATCCCACTTCTGGATATCTATCCACAGGAAATAAAACCATTGTCTTGAAGAGATATTTACACTCCTGTGTTCACTGCAGAATTATTCACAATAGCCAAGATGTAGAAACAACTTAAGTGTCCATCAATGCCTGAATGGATCAAGAAAATGTGTCATATATATATAATGGAATATTATTGCCTTAAAAAGAAGAAAATCTTGGGATGCCTGGGTGGCTGAGTCAGTTAAGCATCTGCCTTCAACTCGGGTCATGATCCTGGGTCCTGGGACCAAGTCCCACATCAGGCTTCCTGCTCAGTGAGGAGCTTGCTTCTCCCTCTGCCTGCTGCTCCCCATGCTTATACTCTCGCTCTCTGACAAATGAATAAAAATATCTTTAAGAAAAGAAGAAAACCCTGTCATTTACTACAACATGGATGAAACTGGAGTTCATTATGCTAAATGAAATAAGGTAGACAGACAAACACAAATACTACTGCATGAAAAAAAAGTTGAACTTGTAGAATCATAGAGTGGAAAAGAGTTGCCAGGGACTGCAGGATAGGGGAAATAGGGAGAGGTCGGTAAAAGCATACAAACTTTCAGTTATATGATGAGTAAGTTCTGGGGATCTAAGTTATAAAATGGTGACTGTGTTTGATAACATTGTATTTTATCATTGAAACTTGCTAAGAGCGTAGAACTTAAATGTTTTCACCAACACACACAAAAGTAAATATGTAAGTAAGTATGAGGTGATGTATATGTTAATTAATTCGTTGGTGGGGGGATCCTTTCACAATGTACATGTATATCAAATCATCATGTAAACTTTAAATGTCTTACAATTTTATTTGTTTGTTATACCTCAATAAAGCTGAGAAAAATGTATTATTTGAACTGTGCACAAAAAAATCGTGCGTTTTATTGTATGTAAAGTGTACTTCAATGAAGTTGATTTTTACAAACTGCAAAAAAATGTTTAGAGAAGGGGCACCTAGGTGGCTCAGTCGGTTAAGCATCTGATTCTTGATTTTCACTCAGGTCAGGATCCTGAGATCGAGCCCCGCATCGGGCTCTGCACTGGGCGTGGAGCCTGCTTAAGATTCTTTCTCTCCGGGGCGCCTGGGTGGCGTAGTTGTTAAGGGTCTGCCTTTGGCTCAGGGCATGATCCCAGCGTTCTGGGATCGAGCCCCACATCAGGCTCCTCTGCTGAGAGCCTGCTTCTTCCTCTCCCACTCCCCCTGTTCTGTTCCCTCTCTTGTTGGCTGTCTCTGTCAAATAAATAAAATAAAATCTTTAAAAAAAAAAAAGAAAAAAAAAGATTCTTTCTCTCCCTCTGCCCTTCCCTGCCCCACCCCCTGTCTAAAGAAATAATAAAATAAAATAAAATAAAATAAAATAAAATAAAATAAAATACTTCCTATTCGAAAGTGTGTTAAAAAAATGTTTGAAGAAGACTCTAACACACATCCATGTACACATCACCCAGGATTAATAAATGTTAAACATTTGTCCTTTGCTTTATCTGTTTTCATATAGTGGAAATGAACTATTACCAATGAAGGTGAATTCTTAGTTCCCAGACCTATTTTCCACCCCTTCCCACCACCGAGCACATTTATAGCGTTGTGTGTTTCTTTTCTCTGTCCTTTTAAAAAAATGTATTAATAGACATCTTCATTTCATTGATGAAGATACCAAAGCTTAACAGGCACTGCACATATGTCACAGGTAAACAGTGAGTACTTAGCAGCACAGCCAGGAGTAATGTTCTCCATCTTCTGCTCATCCCCCACGGCTATGTTACTTAACCTGTGTTTGTGGGGTTGGTATTATAATTTATGTAATTATGAGAATGTTTATACTGTTCTTTATCCTCAGTTTTATTTATTTATTTTTCAAAGATTCCATCCATTTATTTGAGAGAGAGAGAGAGAGAGAGAGACGGAGATAGCAAGAGAGAGCTGGAGCAGGGAGGAGAGGGAGAAGCAGGCTCCCCGCTGAGCAGGGAGCTCACCTGGATCATGACCCATGCCGGAGGCAGATGCTTAACCGACTGAGCCACCCAGGTGCCCCATCCTCGGTTTTAAACATTGCTAAAATGTGACCTAAATGGAAATTTAGTGTGTCATGATGTTGCTCTAAGTGTTTAAAATGGACCCCTCGAAAACTTTCAAATCTAAGACTAATGTTATATTTATCAATATATATTTGATATCATTGTAATTGCAATTAAGCCAGAATACAGGTATTTATGTTTTTCACTCTAATTTTGCTGTATAGATTACTAGATTATTTTTAAAGCAACTAATACCTTTGAATCCCAATGCTTCAAAGTCCAATTAGCTGGCTTCATTGGACTGTTTTACACTGAAGGGGTTTGGAATGCGCCAGCCCCAAATATCACACTTCGGCATATTGATCATTTTGAGCTGACAGCATTTGAGAAACAGCAGATGCATGGAGGGCTCTCTACCCTTCCCCCTTCTACCTAAAAACAGGTCATAAATTTTCCCTTGAGAAAGGCACACTTTCTGTACCAGGAAGAGAACATTCTTTTTTTTTCCCTCCCAGTTTTATTGCAATATAATTGACATTTAACATTGTATGAGTTTAAGGTATGCAACGTATGATGAGATATATGTATACATTGCAAAATGATCACCACAACAAGTTTAGTTGACATCATCCCTTGAGAGGAACGTTCATATCATCAGAGATTGGGATTTGATGCTAAAATGGACATGTACAAACAAACCTACTAAAATAACCCTTAGTTTCCCCAGTATAGTTCCTAGTCATTGTCCCACAATTAACTGTTCTTAGCGGAAGTCCCTTTGTCTTGTCACATCCCCGATAGTTTCTCATTTTTTGTGTAAAAAGTCTATAAGCTTTTGTGTCTGAAGTCTTCCTCAGGGGCACCTGGGTGGCTCAGTTGGTTAAGCATCTGACTTCGGCTCAGTTCATGATCCCAGGATCCTTGGATTGAGTCCACGTTGGGCTCCTTGCTCAGCGGGGAGTCTGCTTCTCCCTCTGCCTGCTGCTCCCCCTGTTTGTGCTCTCTCTCTCACAGATAAATAAATAAATAAATAAATAAATAAATAAATAAATAAAATCTTTAAAAAATTAAGTCTTCCTCAGGTCTTCATTTTCTTTCTGAAGATACCTGTGTACACGTAAAAATATTAAATACATTTGCATGCTTTTCTCCTCTTAATCTGTCTTATATCAGTTTAATTTATAGGCCAGCCATGGAACATAAGAGGATAGAAGAGTTTCTCCTCTCCTACAGCATATATGTGAGATAGTCACAGGGACTGATTTGACATTCTTTCCTCTTTCTTTAGGTTTATCTTTTTTTACGGTCCGACCTCTATATTGTCCAGACTTTTCCTTCAGTTTTAATATTTACATGTCAAAGCTTATAGATACTAGCAGAGAAAAGAAGAGTTTAGAGGCCTTTAAGTATTTTGTAATAATGAAGCTGATTTCCCTTTGTAACCTTTTGGGGGAAAGTCATAGAAACAATTCTCTCAAAGAAGACTACTAATTTTGGTTTTCTCTAGCAGATAATTTGGCTTTTTTCTTCTTCTTGAAAATAGCAATTGTTCTGATTAGAAAAATAATGAATGGAATAATTTCTCTTCTTTTTATAAAAGTAACAAATCCAGTTGTGAGCTCAAGTTTAAGTTCATGATGGAGTCCAGAGTGCCTTTTTTTTCCCCTTTAGAATTTGAAAGCTGCACCTTCATTTCCTTGTTGTTTTAGATACATCTTCAACTCCCATTGGCTATTGACTTAGAGCAAGTCCAATATCACCACTTTAGCAACATATTGTAATGTCACTGGAGCCTCATTCTGGGATGGCCACAGCTACATTATGAATGTTACTCACCCAGTGATGCGTTCTCCTTGTCAACAACATCTGATAATGGTAGAGATGACTACATCAGACTAGTTGTGCCACCGGGCACTGTTGTGTCACTGGTGACTAGTATGGGGCGTAGGGGTGGAAGGGACTCTTTCCTTGGTGCTGCAGAAGATGAAGAACTACATTCCCCTGTGGGGAAGTGTGACACAAGAAGAATGGAGAGAGCAGAGATTCTAGAGGTCCACAGCTGACACTGGAGGATACAGAATTTTACTGAATTCTCCTTGGTTTTTGGACAGCTAATCATAATATATATAAGGATTAGTAACTGAAGTACAGCCTGGGAGAGAGGCCTGCGAAATCTGCTTTGGAACATTAAATGGTGACATTTAGGTAAGGGACATGGGTGTAGCCCCCACAGACATAGGACATGTATGGGAAGTTATGGTGGCAGCATCCTCATCAGCGAAGAAGGTGTGAGCATTTTGAGAAAATAATGTGGTTTATTTTATTATCAAAAGCATCAGGAATTGGCAATAGTGATCTGGGAATGGGATCAAGGTGACAGAGAATGAGAGGTAAAATCTTGGTGGGAAAATGAGAACCATCTTTCTCACATATTTTAGCACACAATGGACTGTTCTAGAGGAAGTTTCTTAGAGTAAAGCACTTTATCAAAGCAAATCATTAAGAGAGAAGGATGATTTGAGAAAAGATTTGAGATCTTGGAACAATCTCTTTTTAAATTATCTTTCTTATACAGCTCTGTCCCCTTTAGCAGACCTTTTATTAAGCCTGGGGCTCTTGTTCTTCTCATCTTTTCCTTACGTGAGTGGGTATACAGGGTCCGATTTGCTATCCAAGGGAGCTGTGTTTTGTTTCTGATGTGCTACTTGAAGTGTATGAATGCCTTCCTTGATTTCAACCTCAAAGCTTTATGTCTTTATGTCTGGAAAAACAGAAGTCATTATTGCTATATCTTTACAAATTATGCAAACTTAAAAAGAGGTAATTTATATGTTCAATGTAAATTACCCCTTGAAGGGAATTTTGTCCTTTAAATTTAATTTCTATAATTTGTATTCATTTTATCTCTTGCAAGCTTAACTGGGTGGCTTAAAATACTAGTATTAAGATCATCTTATTCATGCTTTTTGTGATTTTAGTGACTTCAATCACTTCTAGAATTTACATTTCCAGGGTTGAAGAGCTCCCTATTTTCTAGGGGGGGGGGGTTCCCTCATACCTTAGACTCTAGGCCTTTTTAAAAAAATATTTTATTTATTCATTTGAGAAAGAAAAGAGAGATGGGGAGAGAGCACAAGCAGGGAGAGAGGCAGAGAAAGAGGGAGAAGCAGACTCCTCGTTGAGCAGGGAGACCCGACGTGGGGCTCGATTCCAGGACCTGGAGACCATGACCTAAGCCGAAGGCAGACGCTTAACCGTCTCAGCTACCCAGGCGCCCTGACTCCAGGCCTTTTGATACGAGATCTGTGCAGCTTTTTCCAGAATTCTCTGTTTTCTCTTGCTGTGGATCAAGGGAAGGACAAACAGGGTATGCGCATAAGCGTTCTTGAAAGCTTATGGATTTTCTCTAATCGTTACCAAGAGTTTTACAGTTAAGGCAATAACCTGTTCAGAGTGTGATAAATTCATCTTAGAGCTGAACGTGAGGAAAACATATTTATATGCCAACCAATTTCTATCCAGGTTTCACCCGGCTTTCCGAAAATACAGCACGTTCTTATGAAGCCTTTCCCAAGCTCGGGCGAAAGGCAAAGAAACAATTACCATTTTGGAAAGGCGAAAACCCTCTTTGTAATTCTTTCGGTTAGCGAAAAACGGAACTTTCGGATGGGGGGTGGAGGGCTTGTACTTCCTTTTCTTATAGAAAAAGTATGTAACCAAACCATTCTTTGATTTCTAACAAGTTAGAGCCAGTTGGAAACTCACATGTAGAAAATCACTCACTCTGGGAAATGGACACAGTATTTAATGCTGAATTAGTTTCTGATCTGCTATTACATTAAAAACATTTTTACAAATCATTCTGAATTCTATGTATTCTAAGAGTGAGTGGGTTCACATTTGTTTTCGAGGAGTAGGGCATAAATCGTAATACCTTAACAAGGTAATAAAAGGCAAACGGTATTGTTTTGCACAAGACTTGGCTAACGCTTTCGGATTTATTTCGGAAGCTTTCACAGACGATGCCTAGCAATATATTGGCGGTTGGCAGAAACACGATCCAGTCTAAATCCCTAAATTTTGGCTTCCGCCCAAGGTGTGTAGCCCGTATCCATAGAGACCGGAAAAAGCGTCCCCGAGCTGGGGCGGGCCCCTGCCTCTTCTGATCAGAACTGCTTCCGCTTTTGGTGGGAAGAATAAAAAACGAAGGGGATTTGTGTGCGCGCCCGTGGAGCGCTCTTTCTCTCCGTCCCCTAATGCTCAGTACTGTTTTCGTTGAGTTCCTGGCCGAACCACAACTCCCAGGATGCATCCACATTCTAGATCGGTCAGTTCCGGTTTGGGCCAGTGCGGCTGCGCACAAACTGTGGTCTTATTGGTTCGAACCGCCTCGTGCGATGCGCGTCACGGCGACGTGCAGCCGTGGGGGCGGGAAGACGCGGCGGCGGCTGTCGCGGCGGCGCGAGCAAGATCTCAGACGCGGTATCGCGGCGGCGGCAGCGGCGCGGCTCCACCGGGTCCCCTCCCTCCTCCGCTCCCCCTTCCTCCCCCTCCCCTCAACCGTGGTTCCCGAGGAGTCTGAGACTTGCGGCGAGGCGGCGACAAGCTCTGGGTGAGGGTCTCTGGAGTGTGAGCGCCGTTTCTCGGGCGAAGGGAGAGAGCCCGGGGTCGAGGAGGAGGTGAGGGGTCTGAGGCGGAAAGTGTTCCCGGCGCGGGCCGGGGAGCGCGCGCTCGTCCCAGCCTTCAACTTGGCCTCCTTACCTGACCCGCCGCGGGGCACAGCGTGCAGTGCAGTGGCCTCAGGGGCCGACCGTGAGGGGCCTGGATCCGCCCTCCTTTCAACCGCTGTCTGTAGCGCCTGGTGTCCCCCACCCGTCTCGCCCCTCCCGGCACGGGGTCCGGAGCCCTCTCTCAGCTCTTCTCCCTTCACGTGCAGTTGCCCCTTCCTTAGAGCCCACCGAGAGACTCTGCCCTCCCTTTCTTCATTTTTGTCTCTTTCATTAGTTCTAGGAATTTCTTTGGTGGCAGGCTTCGAATGGGTTCTGCTTGGTACTACTTTTATAGTCCCTGGGGTAGGAAGATTTTCCTTACCTTTTCTTTGGTGGCGCTCCAGGCAGCCTACTTGGGATAGTACCTTGGGCCCTTGTTTCCCAAGCCCCGTTTGGCTTTCGTCTGTCACTGTTTGCTTCTTTTAAAACTGATGGTAACAGGGTTAAATCAATTCTGTGGCGTCTGTGAGAGAGTTCGGACTGGAAACTAATAGGTAACTTCTTTTCTCCCTCTGGCTTTTGACAATAAACACAAATAGGTTTGCCTCCGGAATTTGACAACTTCATGAGACGGCCCAACTGTGACTTTTGGTAGAAAAATTTAAATGTCCGACCGGAATTTTACTGGGTATGGTGACTTCAGTGCAGGTTCTTGGCATTTTTTTTTTAATAGGATGGCCTTTTAATATTTTATTTTTAGATTCTGGATTTCTCAGCCTTCTGTTAATCCCATTAGATCTCTTCCAAAAACAGTTCCCTCACCCCCAAGAAACCGTTTAAAACCAGAAGAAATCTGTTGTAACATTTAAAATCATTTGATCACAAAACTTCTCAGTGAAGTGTTACAAACAATCCTTCAACTAAAGCTTTAATTTTGGAGGGGAGATCTTAAACTATCATTTCTGAAGTTTGAAGTGTTCTTTTAACAAAGGCCACGCATTGTCTCCTTTTATCACCCTCTCACTCTCATTCTTTTAGAATTTGATTTTTCACTCCTAGTTTTCATTTCCTAAAAATGAAGATTTTTATTTGCTGACTGACAATTTGTAACTAAAATAATTTCATCAGTAGTTGGGACTTTCACGCATGTGGTGGCAGCTGCTTGGTGGTGAATTATTATGAACTTTGAAAAAATTTCAGATTTAAATATGAAAGACATTTCTTTTAGCTTCTATTTGTAACTGCATATCCACCAGTATATGTTCATATCTGTACTTTATAGGCTACTCAGTAGCAAATTTTCTCATACCTGAACACTAAGGATGAGAAGAGGATTTCCAGAGCCTAAAAAGAGAGTTTGTGTTTTTCTGTCCCTAGACTAGTGTGAATAAATAAATGGATGAATCTTTTTCTGCTGGTAGTATCAATTTAGCCGATGTACTTTCTATAATATAAATCACATCTTGTGTTTCAAAATGAAAATAATTTTATTCTTTATCTCGGGGTGGCAAACTTTATAGCTTGTGGGGCAAGTTTTGCTAGCTGGCTGCTTTTATAAGTTAAGTTTTTATTGGGATATAGCCATCTATATTCATTTTGATGTTGTTTGTGATTGCTTTTGCAGTGCAGGGGTAGAATTGAGTAGTGGGACAGAGACTCATATGGGCTGCAAAGCCTAAAATATCTACTGTCTGGCCCCTAATAGAAAAAGCTTGCTGACTCCTACTTTATTAACAATCATGCACATGCAATGTAGAAAATTAAAATGAGTCAGAAAAGTATAAGAAGGAAGTAAAAATTGTCCAGAATCACACCACTCAGAGGTGTTTGTTTTTGTAATTATTACAGAATCTGTTACCAATTGTTTTGGTTTGTAATCTTTTTTTTTTTTTTTTTTTTTTTAGGTTTTATTTTTTTAAGGTAATTTCTACTCCCAGTCTGGGTCTTGAACTCAGGACCCTGGGACCATGAGTTGCAAGGACTGAGCCAGCACCCTTGTTTATAATCTGTTTTTTTAAAAAAAACCTCAAATTATTGTGATTTGGCTATTGAATACATTTGTATTTCCTGCATTGACTAGCTTACTAGAAAGGAGCTTGATGAGCCAAGTTTTCCTGATTTGTCTTACCAGTTAAGATTAAAAAAAAATATATCAGGAATAATAGACGCTTGATGGTGGTGGTGGTGGTGAACATTTATTGAGCATTTCCTCTGTGCAAGGTAGTTTTTCAATACTTTACATGTATTAAGTTATTTAATACTTGCAGCAGCTCTGTGGATACATTTACTAGTATCCATACTTAAAGATGAGGAAACTGAGGCACAGCGGAATTAACTATACAAGTTCATCAGCTGGTTAATAATGGTGGAGTTGGGATTTGAATCCATGCAGTCTGGCTTCAGGACCCAGGCTCCCAATACACCACAGAGCCTCTCATTAAAGCACTGCTCAGTGTATGAGAGTTGAGACTGTCCAGAGGTATATGATGTAAAAATTCGACCTTATGCCCTTCTTTCCAGTTTCACTCTCTGTAGAAATCCACTGCAGTTTGGTATAGAGATTTCCAGCTCTTTGTCTGCTTATACAAATGTATATTCACAAATCTGTCTACATGCAGGTTTTAAAAAAATTAATAGAGTTGATTTTTTTGGAGCAGTTTTAGGTTTACAGAAATTTGTGCCGATAGTATAGAAAGTTCCTGTATTACCTGTTCTCTATTTTCTGTCATTAATAACGTGCATTAATGTGGTATATTTGTTACAGTTGATGAACCAGTGTTGTTACATAGTCATTAATTAAAATCTGCGTTTTATAATAGGGCTCCTTTTTATGTTGCAGAGTTGTTTTTAAAAAGGGATCCAACCAATCATTGTTCTGTGGTGGGCTTATTTGGGTGGTTTTTAAAAACATAGTGCTTCTGGACTTTTTAATGCAAAAAAATCATTAATTCACTAATTTTCAGATTAATAACAAATTCAACAGTCTTTGGAGTAGAAAAGTTACTAGGATGTTATTTGATTCTTTTTTTCAAAAGTTTATGTTGTAGTGCCAGTTTCTTTTTTTGGAAAGAATGCTTATTTTTTGACTGGGCATTCTGGCTCCTTGAAGTTACTTAGCTTCTTGGAGATTTTCTTGATTTTCTTAATTGGAAGAGTGATGCACATCAACCTGCTTACCATTAACATCCTCATTGAGACAGATACTTCCCTACCCATCTTTTTTGTTCTTAGCATTCACTTCCTCTTTCTCAATTTCCAGCACTTCTGTTCCTAGAATGTAAACTTCATCTAATTCTCCATATTTTTGTACTCTTGATTTTATCTAGTCTTAACCCTGGAATTTCTTCATCTGAGAGATTCCGAGTTTGGAAGAACCCAGTCAAAGTTCTGGCAGTCATCGTCACTTTCTTAATGTTGTGTGTTTCATACTGGGCCAGGCCTTGAGGAAGTTCTTAAGTCATTGAGCTGTTATCTCTTTCATAGAATCTCTTTCATTGATTCCTACTGTCATGATTTCCCCAGAGTTCTTGTCCATAATGAAATGGGTGGCCACAATCATGAGTGACTGAATGATCGCTGGAACTATACCAGGCGATGAGATGTTTGTGTGTTTTTGCACCAAACAGAAAGATCTTACTAATTCTCTTTGGTGCTGCTGTAGAAACTTTTGCACAAAGGGATAGAAGTTAGAAAAAGCTCACAAATTCCCAGCAATCTGGAGATAAGTTTCTAAAGCATCATATTCATTTCAGACAGCTCTTTAGAGCTCTGCAGCTGCAGTAGTAGTTTTTCTGCAAAATCTTGGAGAATCATGAATCAGATGGATAACTGAGAAGTTAAACACTTCTGGTTTTTTTTTTTTTTTTTGTTGTTGTTTGTTTGTAAGCACTTTCATAACCTTTTCAACCTTTACTTGTGTTTGGAGCCTGTTTTTCCCATGGCATTCTGCACTAACATTATTAGTTGCCGTCCTGTTTCTCTTGTTCATCTTTTCCTAGGAAGAAGGTCAGGGCAGCAGCTAATACTTTGGTGACCTCAGAGAGGCATGAATTGTGATAACATTGATAGTCTTGGCATTGTTTCAGATGTTTGTTCTGAAGAGTTCAGTCATCACTTTCAAAGATATCTTGGCTGCAGTTGCATTGCTCTCTTAATGTGCACATGAAATTCTGTAATACTTTATTCATTTTATTATTGTATTCTGCACTTTTATTCTAATCAGTCACAAAATGAGTGTATTAAGTCTTAAAAACTTACATGGCGATGTTCAAAGAAGAGCAATAGCAAACTTGATGGATTGATGAGATTCTTCTCCAGAGATCAAAGCGTTGTAAAATGTTATTGGAAGATCTGCATTCAAGACAGTGTAATTGTAGGAGAGTGGATCTTTCAGCTCTTGAGGAAAGTCATCTAGATGTTTTGGGTAGCAGTGACCAATCAGTGCCATAAACATCACCAGCTTTGCCAGTTCTTTGCTAGGTTTATTTGGTTGCAATTTGAAAATCTCCACTTGGATTTGTAGTGAATATTCTAATGCTGTAGAAACTCTCAGCATAGGCAGAGGGTCCACTTTATTAATTCTGTAACTGCTGCAGGTTGCTGGGCAGCCAGTGTTTGTTTCTGCTGGACATGATGGGTGCACATTGGCTGGCAATAAGCAGCTCTCAGAAAACCTACATACACCTGACATCAGCCAACCCTTCTCAGCTGTGGCTTGGAATCCTGCTTCTGGGTGTGACTAGAAATAGCCTTGGAGCTTGGCCGGTGGCGCCATCTTGGCTCATAATAGTGTGCTTTAAAAATTAATATTCACACTGCCTTCCCACATCAGTACATCTGCATCTATTCTGTTCTTTTAAGTAGTTCTTTAGTATTTTATTAAGTGGTTGAGTCATAATTTAATAGTGTTCCTATTACTGGATACTTAGACTGTTTAAATTTATTGTGTTATGTACATATGCATTATATGTATAATTGTTTTGGTAATGACTGTAGGATAACTTTCTAAGAGTCTAGTTACTGGGTTGAAGGAAGTCCATGGTTTTTATTATTTTTTTTTACATTTTTATTTAAATTTTAGTTAACATATAGTGCAACATGGGTTTCATTTTGATACGTGTTACCAGAATGCCATCCAGAAAGGTCACAGCAATGTAAACGCTCACCACAAATATGGGTGAAGTCTAGTTTCTCTATGCCATTGCCAGCGTTAAAAAGAAAAAATCTATATCTAATTGTCACTTAAATGTTCCTTGCAGCGTATTAAGTCTCTCTCACTGGGAGATGTGTTTTGTTGTGATGGCATTCTTTTGAAGTTGATTTAGAATTATTTTAGATGGAGCTTACATTCTGTAGTTTTTCTTCCTAGTATTTTTAAGATCTGTTCACCTATTTAGATTCCATATCCAGCCCTTGAAAGCAGTATGATTTTGCCTCCCCTGTTAAAAGAGTTTGAGGGATGGCCCAGCAGACTATATATTTCTAGAGGGTAAGGAGAGAGTAGTTTTCTTTATATCGAACAGCAATCCTGGTGTATAGCAAGTGGGGAGTAAATGGTCTTTTTAAAACCTAAATTGGATTGTGCTCTTGTGCTGAGTGAAGTGCTTTAATTTTGTTAAAAATAACCTTTTCAAAGTCTTTGTGAAATATAAACTTGAAAAATTATAGCATAAAATTGTCATCTTGGGATATGTTCTCTGTTTCATCCTTTAATTCTAAAAAGAGATAAATAAGGCTGATGAATATCCTAGGACCTATGTGTTAGGAATAATTAATCTATTTAATACGTAACATTTGGTATTCAGTTTTGGAAGTTAAGGAATGGATTAAATAGGGGATTTGTTTCGTGTAACCCATGGTTTTGATTTTTCTGTATTGGAATATACCATGTGTTAAAGGCGATGTATGCTGGCTAAATGATTTTATAGCCTGGCTTAGTTAGACATCATAAGTGTCCAGAGAGAAGGAAAAGTGAAGCTAAATTCTGGAAACTGCCAGAATATCTTCAGGCACGGGTAAAATACTTGTTGGAAAGGATGCTTGAAGTTTTTTAATGGAAGAGCGCAGAAAAATAGAATTTTTTATAGCTGATTTATAGTATTACATATTCTTATTGGTTTCTGCAGTATCCATGTACTAGAAAACAAAGCATATAAAACATATGGTCTTAAAGAGACAAACTTACCTTATTAAATTTGGCCATTTGTATGCATTTCTTTTGTTAGTATATTAGCTAATTATTTTTCACTGGCAGCATATTCACTTTAATCCTGTATGCCCTGAAATCTTAGTTTAGTGAGCATATTATGCATAATTGTATTTATACACTCATTCCTTTGGTCATGGAAGAAAGTGGTGTGGTGAAAACTCTTTAGCGTGGTGGAACAGGCAGGTTACTTTTAATTTGTTTGGAATTTATTTATATCCTATGTCATCCAGAAGTGTAATAAAATATAAGAAGGAAAGGAGGAAAAGAAAGAAGCATAATTCAATGACTAAGAATAAAATTTGGATTTGAGTTTTCTTGGCAACAAAGGTAAAGATGGAAATATGGTAAAATACATAGCACTAAACTGGGAGAAGAAACAAGACCCAATTTTCCAGGGGTAAATCTTTCTTGACAGATTTTAAAGAACTATGTAAGTTGGGAAGTACATAAAAGCTGTTTGTTTGCTTGCTTGTTTTTGTAGAGGCTCTAGTTAAAGGGTGAGGACTAAGCATTAACATTTCAAGCTAATGAAAGAAATTTTGCATGGGGTTTGGTTTGAATTTAGGTTGCAGATGTGTTTTATTTGGGTAATAGATTTTTTTCCTTAAAATATTTCAGACATTCAGGAGACTACAGAGACCAATATAATTAACATTCATATATCCACCATACAGCTGTATCAAATCTTAACATTTTCTCATACTTTCCTTTTATTTTTAAGGAAAAAATTGCACATACACTTCAGGCACCTTCTTGGATTGCATTTCACTTTGTTTCCAGAACCGACTATCGTGAATTTGGTGTTGATCATTGCTAATGCCTGCTTTATGTAATTACTACATAGAAATATTCATAAGCAAATCATAATATTTTGTGTATTTTCAAACTTGGTGTAAACTATATTTTACCTATTCCGTAACTTGTTTTTCTTGAAACACGTATTTTCGATTCATATGAAATTCCTGTACGTTACCATTTTTGACCTACAGAAATGACAGTTTCATATGTTTCAACCTAATTATAGTCATCACTTTTATCTGGGGTACAGTTACATTATTTTATTAAATGAATACAGCCATTTTTAATTTATCATCATCTTGATAGGTATTTAGGTTGTTTCCAATTTTTTCTCTTTTAAAAACAATACTACATTGAACATTCCTTATTAGGAATCCTTGTGCACATATTTAAGATCTTTGGCAAGTTTTTAAAACTGCATGTTGGAAGCCGTTAATGGGTTGTGAAATCAGTTTAGGAATTAAAATAGGATAGAAAGTATCAGTTTGTATTGTAGGCAGTATGGATAAAATGTTTTGTGAAATTTTTGTTTCTTTTTGTGTACGTGTACATATGTGGTTTACTAAGTTTGTTTTTTGTAAATTTATTTATTTTTAAGTAATCTCTGCACCCAATTTGGGGCTTGAACTCATGATCCCAAGATCTGGAGTCACATGCTGTTATGAGTCAGCTAGAGGCCCCCTATGATTGATTACTAAGTTCGAATTGAAATTCTATGGTGAAAATTACCCAGAAGTGAAGTTGTTGGGTTGGAGGTTATAGATATTATGGGAACTTTAAACTCTGTCAGATATTGCCAGATTACTCTCCAAAATTGTGTCACTTTGTTTTAGCACGAGAATATGAGAATTTGCTGTTTCCAACTCCTGTGATCCATGGCATTGTCAGATTTTTTACATGTTTACAAATCAGATGAGATTTTTATAGACAAGAAGATATCACATCATCTTAATTTTTAATTAAGATTTTTCTCGAGTGATTATGAAATTGAGCATTTTTTCAAATATTGACTGTTCAGATTTCCATTCCTTGAATTTGACTATCTGCTACAACCCCCGCCCCCCAATGCCTATTGCTTTGTGGTTTTATTTTTTGAGGGAGAGGTAGTGTGCAGGCAGAGTGTGCACGTTTGCGCCACCAGCAGGGCAGGGGTGAGGGTGTGGGAGTTTGTGGGGAAGGGGAGAGGGGAGAGAGGGAGAATCCCAAGCAGGCTCCACACCCAGTGCAGAGCCCCACATGGGGCTGATCTCATAACCCTGAGATCATGACCTGAACCCAAATCAAGAGTTGGATACCTAACCAACTGAGCCACCTAGGCACCCTTGCTTTGCCTTTTTAAATTGATTTTAGGAGTTTATTACCTATTTTGGTAATGTCTGTTAAGTGAATTGCAAATATTTTCTTCTAGTGTATGTGGTTTATCAGTTAACTTTTTATATGGTTTTGTTGAATAGAAGTGATGATTAAATCTATCACTATTTCCCTTAATCATTTGTGTCTTTTGTGTCTTAAGAAATCTACTCCATGCCCCAAGGTCATTAAGAGTTTCCCATATTTTTTTCTAAAAGTTTTTGAAGGGTCACCTGGGTGGCTCATTTGGGTAAGCATTTGACTCTTGGTTTCGGCTCAGGTCATGATCTTGAGCCTGTGGGATAGAGCCCTGTGTTGGGCTTTGTGCTCAGTGCAGGGTCTGCCTCAGATTCTCTCTTTCGTAAGTAAATAAAATCTTTAAGAAAAAAAAAAGTTTTTGTTTTTTTTTTTAATTTAACATTTAGGTCTTGATTCTGCCTGGAAGAAAAGTTTTTATTGTGTATGATGTGAGGCAGGGATCTAATTTAATTTTTTATATGCATAGCCAGTTAGTACAGCACTATTTAACAGAGTGTGTTTTTAAAATTTGAATTGTTAATCTTTTAAGCAGTTTTTGGCTCAACACAGTAACAGCCTTTTTGTCTTTCCAAAGGCTGCTTCACATGTTCAAGTTTGTGACTTCTGGGCAAGAGTAATGTGATTGGATGATTACTTGATTCAGAAGTATAACTTAGAGGAGTAGATGGATACAGAGCACATTTTGTAGATCTCACCCAAATGTCATTTCTCTCAACCACTTTTGTAATAGAAGCTGGGTTGCAGATAGCTTGAGGCTACACTTTGGTGAGGAAACAGATTGCTGGTTTTTTGCATTGCTGGTTAGCATCCACCGACCTTGGAAACTAGATAAGCAGGTGTTCGATAGATACCTTTTTTAAAAAGATTTTATTTATTTATTTGCGAGAGAGAGCAGAGAGAGCGACAGAGAGCATGAGCAGGGAGGAGAAGGAGAAGCAGGCTGCCTCCTGAGCAGGGAGCCCAACATGGGGCTCGATCCCGGGATCCTGGGATCATGACCTGAGTAGAAGGCAGACGCTTAACCGACTGAGCCACCCAGGTGCCTCTCGATTGACATCTTGATACTTGAACCTTCAGAATACAGTTGACCCTTAAACAACACGGATTTGAACTGTGTAGGTCTACTTACACGTGGATTTTTTTATGATACAGTACTTTAAGTGTATTTTCCCTTACGATTTTCTTAAAAAGCTTTTCTCTAGCTTAATTTTGTACAATAATACAGTATATATGGGGTGCCTGGGAGGCTCAGTCAGTTAAGCACTGGCCTTTGGCTCAGGTCATGATTTCTGGGTCCTGGGATAGAGTCCCACATTGGACTCCCTGCCCAGCAAGGGGGTCTCCTTCTCCTTCTCTCTGCCCCTCCTCCCTGCTTGTGTCCCCCCACACCTCAAATAAATAAATAAATCTTTTAAAAAAATACAGTATGTATAATACATATAGGTTCAGTGTCTTCCCTCCAGCTCTTTTTTATTTTTTTAATTTATTTTTAATTTTTTAACATTTATTTTTTTTTAAAGATTTTATTTATTTATTTGACAGAGAGACAGCCAGTGAGAGAGGGAACACAGCAGGGGGAGTGGGAGAGGAAGAAGCAGGCTCCCAGCGGAGGAGCCTGATGTGGGACTCGATTCCAGAACGCCGGGATCACACCCTGAGCTAAAGGCAGACGCTTAACGACTGCGCTACCCAGGCGCTCCTCAGCTCTTTGTTTTTTAAATCCTGAGCACTTGACTTTATATTTCAGAGATTTGACAAAATAAATTCAGATAATTTTTACTGAGGAGTAAAAACATTTTTTTGGTCATGTTTATGATATTTATCAGCTTTTTACAAAGTCAAATTTATTGAGTATAGTTTACACTCAATAAAATTCACCCTCTTTTAGATGTCCAGTTCTGTGAATTTTACAAACATTACTGAACGATCTTTAAATGGCCAAAGTGGACTTGATAACTATTGGAAAGGCCTAACGTAGCAGCTCAGCACACAACAGTCGGCATCTGTTTATCACTTTGGAAGTCATTATAGGAAGATTTGCATTAGGCATAACAAGAGACCAGTTGTGTAGTCAGCTCCACTGGCTTTTCCTCCAGCTCTGCTTCATGTGATGATATTTGTCTGTTTTTTTCGTCAGGAAAGTTGGTCAGTGGGATGTGGCAGTTAGACCAGGTTCCATGTGATTTTACTAAAAGTTGGCCTACATGCTAGGGGGAAAAGGTAGTGTAAATTGTACAAAGTGTTGCCTGTGTTTGTATATCCAAAATAATTTTTTTAAAAACAAACTGATTTGACGTGTGTTTTGTGTTTATAGCAGTTAAGATGCTATGAAGGCTTGAGAATGCCTGTCTTAAAAATTTAGGTGTTGCCTCTTCTCAGTTATCAACTGTATCATTTTCTTAAGGGCTGTATCAGTAACATATGTTGGGAACTTTTCCCATTTTATCACTTTTTTTTTTCACTTACCAGTTTTGTTTTATTGACATTTTTCGACTCAGAAATGTTCTGAGTGTTTGGGGAAGAATTCCAATTTTAATCAGTTGGCTTTATTGCTTCCAGTATGTAGCAAGGCTCTATGTTCTTCCCCATTTTTTGACTCTTTCATAATATTTTCAACATTGTTGTTAAGTACGATGTATTATCAGTGTTGAAACTCCTGGTTTTGGCATTTGAGTAGTACTGTGCATTTGAGTACAGCTTATGGTTCATGGAGGCAGGGTTGTGGATAAGAGCATTGACTTGGGTGTTAGGCAGAGTAGGTTGATTAGGTAGATTAGTTTGCCACTTTTAAATATAGTTAACTCAGGCAGGTTATTTATAACTTCCCTGGGTGTTTTGTCATTTCCAAAATGTAGGAAATAATTTAACTGTCTCCCAGGATTATTGTAAAGATTAAAGAGATAATTCACAGGAAATGTTCTTTGCATGTAGTAAGTACTCAGTGCATGTTAGCTGTTCTCCTCTTCCACATCCAGCAAAGGTTTTTGAGCTCCTACTTTGCATCCAAACCGTGCTTGGTGTTGTGATCCAAAAATGGATTCTGAAGGCTTCCTGACCCTAAGAAGTTTCACTGTGCAAGAGGGGAAGGCAGACATGTAAACAGATAAATGCAATAAATTGTGACAGGTACTGTAATAAAAACATTAATAAGTGAGAATGAAGGAGTTAGTGTCAGGAGTCTGGGGAGGTCAGGGAAATTAATTTCTGCCTCTGAACTTCTTATGAAGTGTGAGTAGTAATTCCCCATTCATTTTTTTGGCTAATACTTTATTGAATACAGCTACTGTGTGCCAATTGCTATTTTAGGTGCTAGGAATATTGGAGTAAAGAAGGCAATGTCTCTGCTCTCAGAAGCTTTCATTCTAGTGGGAAAAGACCAGTAGTAAACAAAGAAAAAAAAATCATGGACAAGTGCTGTAAAATGTGATAAGGAGTGAGTTGAGTTAGGAGATGCTTTAGATTGTGTGGGCAGAGAAGGATTCTTTGAGTAGGTGACCTTGAAGTTGAAGATCAGCCTGTGAAGAGGGAACCTGTAGTGGGTGATTATCAGAGGGATGAGCATTCCAGGCTTTGGGAAACCAGGTGACATAAAGGCATTTGAGCTTTTGGAGTGTTAGGAGGAGCAGATAGGTGGAATGTAGTGTGCCAGGGGGGAGAGTGGTATAAGATGAGGCCAGAGGTAGGGGCTAGGTCATTTAAGGTTTTGTAAGCCAGAGTAAGGGTTTCCTAGCTATAAAAGAAAGTTATTGGAGGGCTCAAGGGAATACCTTTCGATAAAGATCACTGTGGCTGTTGTGTGGGGAATGGATTCTGGATTCTGAGGATAAGGAGTGGGGTAGTTGGGTAACAAAGACGGAACCAAGGAGACCTTTGTAGGCTATTGTATTTAGGACAGGTGAGAGAGATTTTATTTTCTGGCTTGAACCAGAAAGTAATACAGGAGAGAAATGGGTAGATTTGGGCCGTGTTTTGAAGACTGAGTTAGTAGGACTTGCTGACTGAATTATGACCAGTGAGAGAAATCCTAGGACTTTAGCAATTAGAAGATTGATAGTGCAGTTTACTGAAATGGGTAAGTCTGGAGGGGAGAAGAGGTTTTGTGGGAAATCATGAGTTCTGTTTTGTTAAGTTTGAAGTGCCAATTAGACATCTGTGTAGAGACTTTACACTTGGTGATAGGTTATAGTAATTATAGGTTATGGAGTTCAGTGAGAGATAAATATTTGGCAATCACTGACTTGTATCTGCTAGATTTGGTGAGAAAGATTTCAGTGATGGCCTTGTTGAGTGTGGCCTCAGTGGGAATAGAAGATAGGTTGTAGAGACGTATCAGGTGAGGGATGGAGTGAGAATGTGAGGTTGGCGAATGGAGACGGCAACCATAGACTCCTCTTTGAGAAATTTTTCAGTGGAAGGGAAGCAGTAGAATAGTTGTATCTACAAGTAAGACCTAGATTTGAGTCTTGTTTTTATATTTGCCTGGATGCGTTATTATTTGAGTGTAATATTTATGTACTTTACCCATTCATCTCTACAGTATTGAGGTAAATGGTATTTTTTCTCTTGTGACATGAGAGATTTTAGTCTAGGAAAGTTAAATGACAGTTGAGGAATTTACAAGGTGGTGGAACCTGTATTTGTACTCACTAACTTTGATATCCCATACAGGGTACTTTTTGATATACCAAAATGCCCTTTAAACTTTAAGTCTCATCTACCTTAGAGTTTTTGAAAAGATTACAAGATGAGAGTTGTGAAAATTCTTCTAAAGCTGTAAATTGCCATGGAATCCTTGGGAGAATCTTTACTTTTCCTGATTTCCTTTTTTGTAAAATGAGAAACTTCAGAAGGTAACAATACAAATCATGTAGCTAATTGTTATTTAAAACAAAAAACTGATTCATTATAGTTGTTAATAAAATTATACAAACAATTCAGAAATGTAGCAGAAACCTTATTATAGGAATGCTCTTTGATGCTTAAACAATAATGCTTTATAGGTATATATTACATATCACATGGTAATAATTGTAATTATTATGTAAATACTTTATTAGTATTGTATCTAATTTTGAGCTGCTTATGCTAGATAGGATATGAAAAAATTGTGTGGACTCTAGTAAAGTCTCCACGAAATGATCAGAAATTAGAAAATGGGTCCTTTATGGAAAAGTTTAATGAATAAGAATTATTTTTTTTAAAGATTTTATTTTTAAGCAACCTGTAAACCCAGTGTGGGGCTCAAACTTAAAACCCCAAGATCAACCAACTGAGCCAGCCAGGCGCCCCTGAATAAGAATTATTTAACCTGGATTAGTCAGAGTTGAATTAATAATAAGGATTTGCAGCAAAGTGTTGGATATTACCATTGTGGAGAACAAAAATAGATGATGTCTTTTGACATTCCGTAAATACAATTGATTTCTAGACCTTAAGGACTGTTAAACATTTAAAGAAACCCTTGTAGGAGATCTTCATCTTTGGAGACCTTTAAGAATGTATTAAATGATTTTTATTTGGTAATATAAAGAATTGAACCCATCATATATTTTGAAATCTTGTATTTGGTTTGATTCTTTATATTGCTTAATGAAAGAAGATTAGGTATTGGTTATTTATTGTATTTGCATACTTTTCCAGTTCATCATATGATTATGAGCCAGGGCTTCTGCCATTTATTTTAAAAGTTAAATTTATACTTAGCTAATTCTTTTTTATACTGTGGGTACCCTGTCTTCCAAATAAAAAAATGGCAAAGGGAAATGCAGAAATTGAGGATGAAATAATATTAAAGTGGCTTTTTAATGCTTCTTATTAGTGTTTGTTGTGATCAGAAACTTCAGAATCTTCAAGTATGACTACCGCTACTGGGTGTGTGGTATCTGGCTAAGCTTTCTAACTAGTGATCCTAGTCTATCACCAGCCTTACAGGGCGTGATTTAAATTAATTCTTGGTGGTTTGTCTCTCTTACTTAGCCTATTCAGTTCTCACAACCACATATGAAGTGTAGAGATTGTTAACCCTTTTCAGATTAACTTCGTATCTGCTATGGACCTTTGAGGTTGTTAAAAATTAGAATATAAGTTTTCACATTCTGAGGGCCACGGGGAGTAGGGTGTAATAGTTGAAATCTAGGGGCATCACTTTCTAGTTCTTTTTTGGGGGGGTGCAAGAGGGTGGTTTTATTAAAGCACAAGGACAGGACCAGTGGGCAGAAAAAGCTGCTGCCCATCACTTTCTAGTTCTGTGATTAGATTATTCAGTGATAGAGGATGGGCTGCAAAATATGTTCCAGGGTTTTGTTGGCTTTCTCTAAGGTGAAAGTAGCCAATTTCACAGTAACTTGGAAGTTGTATATGGAAACTATTCTAGTATGGTCTGTCATTCTGTACTGAGGTATGCCTTTGAAGTTGCTGCATGGTTAATGAGATTTTTGATATCAGGTTCATGCTTTTCCTTCATTGGAAACCTGAGTGGTACAAAATGTTCTACATGGAAGTAGTGGTATGTTGTATCCCTCATTACCTCTTTCCGACTTCAATGTGAAGTGAAATATAGTGGATACAAATCTGAACAACTAGTGGAATGGGATTATTTTTTTAGAATGGAATAGTTTATTTCATCAGTGGGACCCCATAGGGACCCCATCCTCCCAACGAGGATATTAAATGTACCAGATTTTCTTTTGAATATTAGCTTTTTTTTTCTTTTTTAATCACTATCAAAATACTAGATGTATGTTCCATGACTGGCTTAAGTCCTTACAGAATTCGGAAGGGAGGTTTCTCTCATATTAACTGGCAAGGAAAGTGGTTTATCTCTTAATATTAATATTTAAAAAATGGTGCAATAATGGGGGAAAGGGGTCATCTGGATACTAGAATGTTGTTTCTTGCTGGTTACACAGCATTTATACTTTGTGTTCTTTGTGAACTTTGCTTGCTTGAGTATATTTTTTACATCAAGGTTTGTTAGACAAAGAGGTAGTGTGGTACTGTAGTATAATTTTCCTGAATTGTTGCCTTGATTATCATACTTCACAGTTCTTAGAACTTTAATTTGGTACCTTTTTATTTTGTAAGCTGTGAACTTTATGGGCTCTAAACTGAGCATATTTTTTGAAATATATTTCTATTTTCTTTATTCATCCAATTTTAAATGGTAATTTGACTTTTAAAAAATTTCTACTTCTTTTCATTTATTCCCCAAATAAGGATCAATGAATTGAGCTTTTCTTTGCTGATATTAATCATTTATTAAGTTGTAGAAGTAGTATAGGGTAAGAATACCAGGAGTGAGACTGACTAAATTCAAATTCTAGCTCACCAGTTACTAGTTGTATATAGTTATGTATGTAGACTGTCTTGCTTTATTTTGTCATCTATGAAGTGGGAATAGTACCCATCTAACAGGGTTTTAACTGAGTTAGTTCTTATATATTATTTAAAAGACACAGTGCCTGGCATACAGTAAAGCACTAAATAAGTTATAGCTGATATTACCATTTTTCTTATGATAAAATATACATATGAAGCTTACCATTTTGATCATTTTAAGTTTACACTGCTGTAGCATTAAATACATTCAGTGTTTTGTAACCATCACCAGTATCCCAAAACTTCTGTATCACCTAAAACAAAATTAACCATTAGCAATATCCTTTACTCCCTCCCACTAGCCCTGATAACCTGTGTTTTACCTGTGATTATTTTGTAGCATGAATCTGAACTTCATTCTCTTTTGTTATTATTAATAGCTTAATTTGTCATTGTATGTTTATACCGCATTTTGTTTATCAGTTCATCTATCCGTGGTTGCTACTAGAGTTTCCATGTTTTGGTTATTGGGAGTGTTGGTGTACAAGTATCTGTTTGAATCCCTGCATTCAATTATTTTGGCTATATATTTAGGAGTGGAATTGCTGAATCACTATGACTCTGTGTTTAACTTTTTGAGGAACTTGTTACTGTAGTTTTTATTATCATTGTCATCATTTGGTAAAATGTAGGGATGAGCTTTTTTTTAGAAATTATGTTTATTACCGAGGTGCTATTAGTGCTGTGGTATGCATGTTTATTGGAAGCTATGTGCATAATTTTCCACTCCTTGGATTGAAATTTCTGGTGTGGAGTATTACATTTAAAACTGTGGAGCTGGGCTTGCCTGCTCTCTCTCTCTCTTTTTTTTAAGTTGGCTTCACGTGTAGCGTGGAGTCCAGTGCGGGGCTCGAACTCATGACCCCGAGACCAAGACCTGAGCTAAGATCAAGAGTCAGATGCTGAACCAACTGAGCCACCCAGGTACACTTCCCTCTCTTTTTCTTAATTAAACTTTTCATTTGGAGATAATTGTAAATTCATGTGCAGTTGTAAGAAATGATACCAAGAGATTACCCATACACTTCCGTAGTTTCTCCCAGTGGTAAAATCTTGCAAAATTATATATAGTGCAATATTTATAATCATGGTACTGACATTGTCAAGATACAGAAAAATTCTTTTACGCCAAGGATCTTCTTTTATGATACTCTTTTATGGCCATACCCGCTTTCTTGTTTTTCTTTTTCCTCTCTTCTCTTCTCTTCTCTTCTCTTCTCTTCTCTTCTTTAATGGAGCCCAGTGTGGGGCTTGAACTCATGACCCTGAGATCAAACCCTGAGCTGAGATCAAGAGTCAGATGCTTGACTGAGCCATCCAGGCACCCCATACCCACTTCGTTCTCACGCCTTCCTTAACTCCTGACAACCACTAGTCTGTTCTCCATTTCTTTATTTTTGTTGTTTCAAGGATGTTATAAAAATGGAATCATACAGTGTGTAACTTTTTGGGATTGGCTTTTTCCCCCTATTAAAAAAGTTGTAAAATACATATAAAATTTACTTTTTTATTATACATTTTTAAAGTGTGCAGTCATGTACATTCATGTTATGCAACCATCACGACCATTCATCTTTTCATCTTGCAAAATGAAAACTCTATACCCATTAAACAATAACTCCCTGTTCTCCCCCACCCCCAAACTCTGGCAGCCATCATTCTCCTTTCTGTCTCTATGATTTTGACTACTTAAGTTATTTCATACAAGGAGAATCATACAGTATTTGTTTTGTTGTGATTGGCTTATTTTACTTAGCATAATATCAAGGTTCATCCAGGTTGTAACTTGTGTCAGAATTTCCTTCCTTCCTTTTCTATTTTAGAAAGAGAGTTGTGTGTGCACGAGTGGGGGGAGGGGCAGAGAGAGAGAAGGAGAGGGGGAGAATCCCAAGCTGACTCTGTGTGTTGAGTGTGCAGCCTGACGCAAGGCTTGATCCCACGACTCTGAGATCACAAACTGAGCTGAAAGCAAGAGTTAGTCACTGAACCAACTGAGCCACCCAGGTGCCCTAGACTTTCCTTCTTTTTTTGAGGCTAAGTAGTATTTTATATGTGGATTACATTATTGACTCATCCACTGATAGAAGCTTGGGTTGTTTCCATATATTAGCTGTTGTAAATACTGTTATGCACATGAGTGTATAAATGTCTCTTCCAGACCCTGTTTTCAGTTCTTTTGCATTTATACCCAGAAAGAGAATTGCTAGATCATATGGTCATTCTATTTTAAATTTTTTTGTGGAACTACCATACTGTTTTCCACATTTTGTCTGCTCTTTTAAAATTGAGGACAAAATAAAAATCAAAATTAGAAAATAGGTGAAGTAATACATTGCACTAATATGATCTATCTTGACAAGCCCAGTTGTATGATTAAATATAAATAATTTTAATTCCTTTTCTTCTTTCCTTTTGTCCCCTTAGAGAATGGGACATGCATGCATTCAATTATTCATTCATTCATTCAAGCAACCTATATTGAAGGTCTGCTGTATATCTGTTGCAATTTGGGTTTCAACAGTGAACGAAACAAATCCTTGCCCTCATGGAACATATGAACTATTGGTTTCCTAAAAGTACTTCTTAGAATAGAGTTATATTATTAGAGCTGAAGTGTCTAACAATTAAGTTAGCAATTTCTTCAGGTAAAAAAATTGCTTTTGAGGTACATTTAAGTAACTGTGGTGCTTTTAAGCAATGTAATAACTTTATGGAGTAGTTTTTGAAGGGAAAGTGATGCCTAAGAGGTGGGAATTTAAAATTTTCCATTGCTTTCCCATTAGGAAGGCAACGTGGTATTAGTACATTTGACGGGGAGTCAAGAGATCTAGGTTCTAGTTCTGACTTTATCATGTAATATTTGGTGTTTTGCTGGAGTCTTCACTTCCATTTTTGTTCCTCTTCACTTCTTTACATAACTTTTTTTTTTTTTTAAGTTCTGCGCCCAGCATGGAGCCCAGGGTGGGGCTTGAATTTAACAATCATGAGATCAAGACCTGAACTGAGATTAAGAGTCGGATGCTTAACCGACTGAGCCACCTAGGTTCTCCATAACTTTCTTCTTTTTAAAGGATTTTGACTACAGTTAGGTTAGTAACTATTTCAGTATCACTTTTTATACTGGTAATATCCAGTACTATTTTCAAGCTTATTCCTGATGTCAGCTGAATATTTGTTTCTTCAAACTTCATTTCCAAAAACAAATTCATTCTTTTTGTTTTTTTGAGGATTTTATTTATTTGGGGTGGGGGAAGCATGAACAAGCAGGGGGAGTTGTAGAGGGAAAGGGAGATGCAGGCTCCCCGTTGAGCAGGGAGCCAGATGCAGGGCTGGATCCCAAGACCCTGGGATCATGACCTGAGCCTAAGGCAGATGCTTAATGGACTGAGCCACCCAGGCACCCAAGAATGTATTTCCTAAAGAGAAAAGTAGTAGGATGTATGCTTGAACGATTTTATGCAGAAAATAAGTCTCTTTTCCAACAGACATTGTGGGCATAATAATTCCCTCAATAAGAGGATATTTAATCTAGATATTGGGAAAGAGGGGCTTTGCAATCTGAGGAGGAGGTAGGTGTAGGATTTGAAAAACTTAGCGGTATTTTCTTTCTCTCCTCATCATCACTTCCTGGCCACCCAGAAATTTTAAAAGACCCTAGATCTGCTCTACTTGCTGAAAATTTGTATAGGATTTCTGCACCTATTCATAGACTCAGAGTACCTCTTAGTTACTTGTTTCTTCCTACCAGCTGTATTCTGTCGTTCTTTTTTTTTTTTAAGCTCTTTGTAATACAGCACAGTATTCATAGAATCTTTTTTTTTTTTAAAGATTTTATTTATTTATTCGACAGAGATAGAGACAGCCAGCGAGAGAGGGAACACAAGCAGGGGGAATGGGAGAGGAAGAAGCAGACTCATAGTGGAAGAGCCTGATGTGGGGCTCGATCCCAGAACGCCGGGATCACGCCCTGAGCCGAAGGCAGACGCTTAACCGCTGTGCCACCCAGGCGCCCCAGTATTCATAGAATCTTGATCAGTGAAAATTTTCTGTGTAAGTAGAATAAAGATTGACTCTTCTGATTGACAGATACTCAGAAATCTTACTTTCCATCTCCCGTATTACTCCCTTTTACTGTTAAGGCTCTTAGAGCAAATTAAAGCCTAGTTTCAAATACTTTTCCTATTTTTTACTTTTCCTCACTAGACAATCATTTGTTTAAAGCGGGACAGTTCACTGTTTTAATACTTTTGTTCTCCGAGCCTTACCTAAATCTTTTTTCTCCTCCACCCATAATTTCTTTTTGAAACTTGCAGTAGATCATTGTAATAGATACTAATATTACACCTCAGGACTATTTGTCTTTCCCATTATCCCTAGAATGTGCTGGAGGTTATGGGGCTGAGGTTAGGTTTTTGAATCCTAATATTATACTATAATAAATATTTGAACACTGGGTTTTATGTATTGTTTGAGTATTATTTAGTTTTTGGAGAAAGTAAAAGTTCCAGATTTTTTTGATTTGGAATATTTTTCCTTTATTAATAGTTTAAAAATCATTAGGCAATCTTTTTTTTTTCTTTAGAATGATAAGCATAGGAAAGGGATATATGTTACCATACGCTTTTTTATTTTTTGAGTAATGTTTGCTTTTAATAGCTTCTAATTATTTTCTTATCCTACCCTGAATAGTTGGCCTCTAAATTTAGTATCCATTCCCCCCCCCCCCCCAAACCTGCTTTTATTTTCTGTTATTTTCTTATGTATTCTATTCTTTCTACTTTTTTCTTAGGAGAAGGAAATGTCATTTATATAACTAGTTCTTGCCTTGTAGTAAAACTAGTAAGAAAGCAGGGAAAAGCACAAAACTTGGCATGTAGTAAATTTTGTTTGACAAAATGGGCGAGTGAATGAATGAATAGGAAATAAAGCTGAACTCATACAATAGGAATGCAGCCTTGTTTAGTGGTACTGTTTATCCTAGGATCCTTAGCTAAGAACTAAGGCACTTTGGAAAGGAACAAACAAAAAAATATGGAGGAAAAAGTATTATATATCGCTTAAGCAACTGCCTTATGCCACTATACAGTATGTCCCCATTTCTGAAAGTGCATTGTGATTCTCATTTACATTTTAAGCTAATTTCGTTAGTTGTTTGGGTGAATTCTGAGGCATCTCTAGAGACAATTGGATATACCTCTGGGACCTTACATAATCATAATTACTGTAGTTATGGGTATTTAAAGTTTTCTTACCAGAGCTTATGGAGAAAAAGTTATGCTTAGGTCTTTACCCTTAGTAGTGAATTTTACTCAAAATCCTAGGAGACAGATTTTTTGAAAGGACTGTTTAATCAATACTGTTTTAGCAGAAACACTTGAAGAGCCCATTATATTGTTTATAGCTAACATTTGATTACCTGGGTTTTAGATTATCTAAATTCTTAGCATTTTGTTTCATTACAAAATTTCCTGGTCAATTTGCTGATCATTAGCACCTCTACAAGGAGACAAGCACAGAGTGGAAGAGTGTAAATTATAACTTTTAAAGAATTTTATTTGACCTTAATTAAAGGTTTGGGGGAGAAGCAAGTTAAAACTGTGGCTAATTATTTATAAATTTCAATGATCTGTCCTCTTATTACTATATATGATACAATAGATTTGAAGTTTTTTTTGGCTACTGTGACAAGTAAATTATGCTTACCTTATTAAAAATTTGTTTATACCACATACATTTGAAAGAATTGTACCTTTTGATACATAAAGATACATACAGATTTGATAAAAATTTTGTACTTTTTGATATATACAGAATTGGTAAAGCTAGCAGTAAAGCATTATACATTTTAATATTCTAGATTTCTTTTTAAAAATTGTGGAAAAATTAACTTTTTTTTCTTTAAAGTAGTCTCAGCACCTAGCTGGGCATGGAGTGGGGTTTGAACTCACAACTCTGAGATGGAGACCTGAGCTGAGATTAAGAGTTGACAAATAACCGATTGAACCATCCAGGTGCCCCAAAATTCACCATTTTAAAGCATACAATTCATTGACATTAAGTACATTCACAGTGTTGTACAACCATCACCACAGCCCAGTTGCAGAACTTTTTTTAATCACCCCAAAAGAAACCCCTATACCTATCAAGCAGTTACTCCCATTTTCCTCTCTATCCAGCTCCTAGCAGCCAGTAATCTTGCTTTCTGTTCGTATGGATTTACCTATTCTGGATATTTCATATAGATGGAATCATAAGATAATGCGGCCTTTTGTATTTGATGTCTTTCACTTAGCCGATGTTTTTAAGATTCATCCGTGTTGTAGGATGTATCAGTACTTCATTCCTTTTTTTTTATTGTGGTGAAAGAAATATGTATCATAAAATTTACATCTTATCCATTTTTAAGTGTACAATTCATTGGTATTAAATACATTTGCAGTGTTGTGTAACCATCACTGCTGCTTCCTAAACTTTTTCATCATTCCAAAAAAAAAAAAAAATACGTACCATTAAGCAATAACTTCCCACTCCCTCCTTTCCCCTCCTGGTTACCTCTGTTTTACTTTCAGTCTATGAATTTGCCTATTTCTAGTCACCTCATGTAAGTGGAATCATACAGTTTTTGTCTTTTTGTGTCTGGTTTATTTAATATATAACATATGACATAATGTTTACGGCATTCGTTCATGTTGTAGCATGTATTAGAATTTCTTTTCTTTCTATGGCTGAAGAATAGTCTATATTATGATTATACCACAATTTGTTTATCCATTCATCTGTTCTTTAAGCTTTTTGGCCATTGTGAATAGTGCTGCTATGTAGATTCCTTCCCTGCCCCCTCTAGCTTTACTGAGGTTTAAGTGACAAATAAAAAATTATACATAATTTAGGAGAATAAGATGATTTGGTTGATATACATATATATACACGCATGTATGTATATGTACATATATATATAGTGAAGTGGGTACCACAGTCAGATAATTAACATATCCATTACCTCACATGACATATCCTCAACTCCCTTTTTATTTGGTCCTGAAAACACATACTTAAGATTTTTCCTCTTAGTAGGTAGCAAGTATACAATACGGCATTATTAACTGTAGTCACTGTGCTGTATATTAGATCTCCAGAACTTATCCTATATGAACATTGCATCCTTTTATTAATGTCTCTCCGTGTCCCACACTACCCAGCCCTACTTTCTGTTTTTATGAGTTTGACTTTTTTAGATTCCGCATATAAGTGAGTTCATGCGATATTTGTCAATCTGTGTCTAGCTCATTATACTTCGCATAATATCCTCCAGTTTCATCCATGTTGTTGCAAATGGCAGGATTTCCTTCGTTTTCAGTTTCTTTCATCAATATCATTAGAGTTTTCAGTGTATAGATCTTTCACCTCAGTTAAATTTATTCCTAAGTATTTCATCCTTTTTAAAGCTATTCTAATGAGATTGTTTTCTAATATATTTTTTGATTGTTTAGTGTAATTAATTGATTTTTTGTATATTGATTTTGTATCCTGCAAATTTACTGAATTTGTTTATTCTAACACTTTTTGGTGGAGTCTTCATTTTTTTTTTTTTTTTGAAGATTTTATTTATTTATGTGGGCTAGAGAGAGAGCACCATCAGAGGGAGGGGCAGAGGGAGAGGGAGAAGCAGACTCCCAGCTGAGCAGGGAGCCCGACGTGGGGCTCAATCCCAGGACCCCAGGATCATGACCTGAGCCAAAGGCTTAACTGACTGAGCCACCAAGGCACCCGTTTGGTGTTTTCTGTATATAAGGTAATGTCATCTACAGATAGAGATTTTACTTCTTTTCCAATTTGGCTGCCTTTTATATCTTTTTCTTGCCTAAGTGCTCTGGCTACAACTTCCAATGCCGTATTGAATAGAAGGGGTGAGAATGGGCATCTTGATCTTATTCCTGATCTTAGATGTAAAGCTTTCCAGCTTTTTACCATTGAATATGATGTCAGCTTGTCATTGGCTATTGAGATGTTAGCTATTGAGATAATCATATGAACTGTGATCATATTGATCCTGTTAACGTGGTATAATACATTTGTTGATTTGCGTATGTTGAAGCATCCCTTGAATCCCGGGGATAAATTTGACTTGATCATGGTATGTGAGTGTTTAAATGTGCTATTGAATTAGGTTTCCTAGTATTTTGCTGAGGATTTTTGCATCTGTGTTCATCAGGGATATTAGCCTGTGATTCTTTTATCTTGTAGTGTCCTTGTCTGGCTTTGGTATTGGGGTAATGCTGGCTTTGTAAAGTGAATTTGGAAGTGCTCCTTTCTCTTCAGTTTTTTGGAAGAGTTTGACAAGAATTGGCATTAATTATTCTTTAAATTATTGATAGAATTTACTAGTGAAGGTCATGGGCTTTTCTTTGTTCAAAGATGTTTGATTACTGTTTCAGTCTTCTTACCTTTTTGTTACTGGTTTGTTCAGATTTTTTATTTCTTCATGATTAAGTCTGTGTTGTATGATTGTAGGAGTTTATCCATTTCTTCCAGATTATTCAATTTGTCGGAGTGTAATTGTTCATAGTAGTATTTTATGATCTTTTCCATTTCTTCAGTATCAGTTGCAATATCTCTTATGTCATTATTTTATTTATTTGAATCTTTTTGCTTGATTAGCCTAGCCAAAGTTTTGTCAGTTTTGTTTATTGTAAAAACAAAACAGAACAAAACCCCACATCCTAGTGTCATTGGTTTTTAAAATTGTTTTTCTAGTCTGTATTTTCTTTCTGTTCTAATCTTATTATTTCCTTCCTTCTGCTAACTTTGGGCTTAGTTCTTTTTCTGGCTCCTTGAAGTGTTAAGTGGGATTGTTTATTTGAGATTTTTCTTTTTCCTCAATGTAGGTATTTATTGGTTTAAATTTTCCTCTTAGAAACCCTTTTGCTGCATCCCAGGAGTTTTGACATTTCCCCCCCATCTTTGTCTCAATGTATTTTTTTTTTTAAATTTATCTTTTGAGTTTTGCTTTGACCCATTGGTTGTTCAGGAGCATGTCATTTAATTTCCACATTTTTGTGAATGTTCCTGTTTTCCTCCTGATACTGATTTCTATCTAATTTCATACCATTGTGGTTGGAAAAGATACTGGGTATACTTTTGTCCTCTTAAATTAGTTAAGACTTAATTTGAGGCCTAACATGTGATTCAGCCTAGAGAATGTTTTGTATGTGCTTGAGAAGAATGTTTATTTTGCTGCTGTTGGATGGCATGTTCTATATATCTCTTAGGTCTGTTTGGTCCAAAGTGTTATTCAAGATCAGTGTTTCCTTACTGCTTTTGTGTTGGGATGATCTATCCATTTTTGAAAGTGGGTATTGCTGTCTGTGTCTCTTTTCAGTTTAATTAATAATTATTTTATATAGATTCCGTGGTGTTGGTTGCGTGTATGTTTACAATTATTATATGCTTTTGATGAGTTGACCCCTTTATTATTAAATAATGTCTATCTTTTGTCATAGTTTTTAACTGAAAGTCTATTTTTGTCTGGTATAGTAAGTATAGCTACTCCTGCTCTTTCTTTTCTTTAAAAAATTTTTTTTAATTTCAGGTTTTTATTTAAATTCTAGTTAGTTGGGGTGTCAGGGTGGCTCAGTGGTTTAGGTATCTGACTTCCACTCAGGTAATGATTTCAGGGTTGTGAGATTGAACCTTGAATTGGGCTTTGCACTCAGCATGAAGTCTGATTGAGATCAGTCTGATTGAGAGAGAGAGCTCTCACTCTGTCCCACCCCCTGCTTGTGTGCGCAGTCTCTCAAAATAAATTCTAGTTCATTAACATATATGGTAAAATTGGTTTCAGGTGTAGAATTTAATGATTCATCACTTATTATCACCCAGTGCTCATCACAGGTGCCCTCCTTAATACCCATCACCCATCTAGCCCATCCCCCACTTACCTCCCTCCGTCAACCCTCAGTTTGTTCTCTGTAGTTAAGAGTCTCCTAAGGTTTCCTTTCCTCTCTCCCCCCCCCCCATGTTTATCTGTTTCGTTTCTTAAATTCCACAGAAAAGTGAAATGATGTGTATTTGTCTTTCTCTGGCTGACTTTGCTTAGCATAACAACACTCTAGCTCCACCCACATCATTGCAAATGGCAAGATTTCATTTTTTTGATGGCTGAATAATATCCTGCTCTCTTTCATTTACTATTTGCATGGAATACCTTTTTCCATCTCTTGTTTTCAGCTTGTGTGTGTCCTTGTAGCTAAAGTGAATCTCTTGTAGTGAACATACTGTTGGATCTTGTTTTTTAATCCACTCACATACTCTTATGTCTTTCATTGGAGAATCAAATCCACTAACATTTAAATGATTATTGCTGCGTAAGGACTTATGTTGCCATTTTACTGTTTTCTGACTTTTTTATTTCCCTTGTTCCATTCTTTCTCTCTTACTGTCTTCATGATTTAATGATTTTTTAAATAGTGGTATGCATTGAATCTTTTATATTTTATGTGTTTACTGGAGCTATCTTCTTTTTGGTTGCCGTCAGGCTTACATAAAAACATAACAGCTTATTTTAAGCTGATAACAACATATTCAGCACTTTTACCCAATCCCATGTTTTATATTATCAATGTCACAATTTACATATTTTTATATTGTATATTCATTAGCAAAATATTGTAGCTATAGGTATTTTTTTTATTTTTTAAAGATTTTATTTGTTCATTTGAGAGAAAACGTGTATGCAAGAGTAGGGAAGAGTGGTAGAGGGAGAGCGAGAAGCAGACCCCCCACTGAGCAGAGAGCCCGATGTGAGGCTTGATCCCAGGATCCTGAGATCATGACCTGAGCTGAAGGCAGATTAGTTTAACTGACTGAGTCACCTAGGCACCCCAATACTTTGTTTTTTTTGAGCAATTTTAAGTTGTTAGAAAAATCGAGTGAAAAGTACAGAGTTCCCGTATATCCTCTCTCATTCCCTCCAGTTTCATCGAGTGAAAAGTACAGAGTTCCCGTATATCCTCTCTCATTCCCTCCAGTTTCCTTGATATCTTTCATTAGGGTGGTATACTTGTTACGGTTGCTATGCCAATATTGATATATTATTATTAACTAAATTCCATAGTTTACAATAGGGTTTAATCTTTGTGTGGGTTGTGAGAAACATATAATTATACATATCCACCATTACAGTATCATACAGAATAGTTTTCACTGCTCTAAAAATATTCTGTGCTCCACCTATTCATCTCTCTCTCCCCCCTGAACTCCTGTTAATCACTCATCTTTTTACTGTCTCCCTAATTTTGCCTTTTCCAGAATGTCATATAGTTGAAATCATACAGTATGTAGCCTTTTAGATTGGCATCTTTCCATTAGCAATACTCATGTAAGTTTCCTCTGTGTAAGTTTCTTTGCATGGTTTGATAGCTTGTTTCTGTTTATTACTGAACAGTATTTTGTTGTGTCGATGTATCACAGTTTATCCATTCATCTATCGAAGAATATCTTGCTTGCTTCCAACTTTTGGCAGTCATGAATAAAGGAACTTTTTGTGTGGACCTAAGTTTTCAACTCATTTAGGTCACTTGCCTTTTTAACTTTTGTATTTAGGCACACACATTTTTATATAGCTGTAAATCTTTTTTTTTTTTTATCTAATTGTAATAAGCATTTTGTCTTGCTCTTTAATTTTAAGATACCATAAACAAGCCATTTGTATATTTTCTAAATGTTCTTAGTATTCTAATGAAAAAAATGAACATAGTTTACCATTTTTTTGTTACTGCTTCCCCCCCTCCCTAAAATAAAATGCTTTTGTGCATATAGATTTTCCCTTTTATGTTGCTATAGTATAAATTTCAAGGAGAAATTCCAAAGAGTTGGGTTATTAGGTCAAGGAGTCAAGGCCATTTTTTTAGGTAGTTCTTTATGTACTGGTCTGCATATCCTGTTCTGTGTATGCTGGAGATTTTCTACAGTTTACATTGCTATCCAGAAAAGAGTAATACCAGTTATATGTGTAATTCTAAGGTCTGATTTTTTTGTTTTTAAGCTTCTCAGTGGTTTCACTTAAGAAAGTGGTGGTATTGTGTTTTTTTGTTCAGAAATTAATGTTTGTCATCTGAATCTTCTGTTCTTGATTACTTCAGAACTTGTATGTAATAGTTTATTGAAAGTCATGGGGCGCCTGGGTGGCACATCGGTTGGGCGTCTGCCTTCGGCTCAGGGCGTGATCCCGGCGTTATGGGATCGAGCCCCACATCAGGCTCTTCTGCTATGAGCCTGCTTCTTCCTCTCCCACTCCCCCTGCTTGTGTTCCCTCTCGCTGGCTGTCTCTATCTCTGTTGAATAAATAAATAAAATCTTTAAAAAAAAAAAAAAAGTCTTAGATATAGTTTTAATACATATTATGTAACTTTCTCTTATTATGGTATAGTTTGTGCATTTAGTGTAGTTAAATAAGATTCTTTCACAAATACTTCTTTTTATAGGCAGGGAAACAGGCTTTCCTTGAAACATCACGCTCTTGGATATAGCCCTAAGAGTCATAATTGAACTCTTGAGACCTGCAGTAACTTCTTTTTTTGCAAGTTAAATATCAATAGAATTACTGGATCAAGTTTTTTTTTTTCTTTTTTTATAGGTCATTAAATTGGATTTTTTGAAGGTACATTTCAAATATAGAAATTTAAAGTTAAGAAAGTATATTTCTGGCTAAACCATGTACCCTTATTTTTGGAACAAAAAATTTGGTCATAGTTATTGTGCATATTTTTGGCCTATTTTCATTTCTACTTAGGGCATCATGGCTGAGTGGAGAAAGTGTAAAGGACCTGAGTTTGAATTCTGTTCTTCCACTTGCCGGCTGCGAGACTTTGAGTTACCTGCTCAGCCTCAGGTTCCTCAGCTATAGAAGGGAAGTATTGAATCCTTAGTTATTGTGAAGAATAAATGAGATAATGGGTACTTGACAGCATGTGTTTATATTAAATAACATGTATTTATTTCTGTTTGAAATTGTAGTCTCCTTTTGTTAGGTATTCAGTGTCTGAATATTTGCTCTTTAGACAAATTGTTTAGGTATATTTCAGTGTACTTTTTTTTTTTTTTAAGATTTTATTTACTTATTTGACAGAGAGAGAGAGACAGCCAGCGAGAGAGGGAACACAAGCAGGGAGAGTGGGAGAGAAAGAAGCAGCCTCCCAGCAGAGGAGCCTGATGTGGGACTCGATCCCAGAACGCCGGGATCACGCCCTGAGCCGAAGGCAGACGCTTAATGACTGAGCCACCCAGGTGCCCCCTCAGTATACTTTTCATAGTTGAAGGTTTTTTCCCCCCCCAAAAGAGTGTTATTAATCCGTCCTGTAGAAAATACATGTTTGCTACCAGGCTTTAGGTTTTCTGCTGAATTGTGTTTCAAAACCAGTCAGTTCCTTCTAGAGTTGGTATCTAGTTGTCTTCATGGTGTTATTTATAATTTCCAAGTTTACCAAATAGAAAGATGGGTTCTTAAAGTTGGAAAGGAGTGCACCAGTGAGTTATTAGTCTTCCAGTAATGCAAGTTTGTTATACAAACTGACTTCCCTTCCCTTCCCCCCTTCCTTTCTTCCTTCCTTCCCCTTCCTCCCTCCCTTCCTTCCTTCCATTCCTTTTTATTATTTATTTATTTGCCAGAGAGAGAGACAGAGAGAGAGAGAGCGCGTGCGCACAAGCAGGGAGAGAGGCAGGCAGAGTGAGAAGCAGGCTCCCTGCTGAGCAAGGAGCCTGATGCAGAACTTGATCCCAGAACCCTGGGATCATGACCTGAGCTAAAGGCAGATGCTTAAAGACTGAGCCACCCAGGAGTCCCAGACTTTTATTTGTTTCATTTTATTTTATTTTTTTTTAGAGAGAAAGAGGGAGCGCCCGGGGGGGAGGGAGGGGTAGAGGGGAGAGGGAGAGAGAATCTTAAGTAGACCCCAGGAGATCATGACCTGAGCCAAAATCAAGAGTCAAGATGCTTTAATTGACTGACATAGGTGCCCCTGCAGACTGACTTTTAAAGACAGCTTACCCCCACCCTTTCCATATTCTTACATGGAATTTAGGATTTGGTCAGTGTCTTCTTAGATTTACCATATGTCAGATTCACTTTTTTAGATAATTTATTTTTTCTATTCAGGGGTAGAAGTAAATGTTAGAATATTATCAATACTTGATTTTAATGTGTTATTCCCTTATGGTCACACCTTAATAAGTTTTATTATTTTCTTTATAAATTGAATTTAATTTTTCATGTTGAGCCAAAAAAAGCTCTTAATTCTGTCATTTCTTGTTTTAGAGGAAACCAAAACAATTCCTCCTTTTTCCCTCACCAGGGAGTTCGTATTTTTGTTCCCTCTTTTTTCTTTAAAGAGTGTCTGGGAGAATTCCAGAGCCAAAGGGAATAAAATATTGAATAAGTAATTAAGTGAATTCTCCAGCCTGCAGAAATCATCTTATCTCAAAATGGTAGTTATGCTGGTCTCTCCTTTCTCCCCAGGTGATGACCTTTTAAAGGGGGTGAATGAACTCTGCTACTCAAAACTATCTGGCAGCTTCATAAGCATGTTTATTAATGAAGTGGTACAGTTAAGAAAGAGATTCTCTTCTGTGTTGAATGATGAAGCCATTTTCATGGGTATTTTTCTCTAGTTTGATCTGGGACTAAATTTTTATATTCATATTCTTTTGAAGAGCAATGGAATACTTTTCTTAAAAATGGAAATTAATAGTTGTATTAATAACAAAAAGTCCTTTGTTAAGTATATTTGGGGACAGGTCACTTTTAAAAAAAGAATAACAGTTTTGAGTGAGGTAATTCTTTTCAACGCAAGATTTTTTAATTCTGTACTGCCATAAAATTTCTTTTTTTTTTTTTTGGTGAGGGGAAATAACTTACATATAGGCTTTTGGGGGGGCAGTAATAGAGTTGAAAAGAAAAAAAAATTTTTTTTTTAAGATTTTATTTATTTGAGAGAGAGGCAGTACAAGTTGGGGGAGGGGCAGAGGGTGAAGCCAACTCCCCGCTGAGCAGGGAGCCCGGACATAGGGCTCCATCCCAGGAGCCTGGGATCATGACCTGAGCCAAAGGGAGACACTTAACTGACTGAGTCACCCAGGCGCCCTGGTGTTGAAAGGAAAATCTTAAGTTAGAGAACATGAATTCCTTCAGAAGACATTTGAAAATTTACTGTGTGCTGGGAAGTGTACTTGGCTGTGGATTTAAAAGATTATTGAAGTACTGCTCTCTGTTCTTATACTTTTGCTTCTACTCTAGTGGGAGCAATAGGTAAGTAAGGAAAACAGTTGGTGCAGACGAAACCATGGTAACACACAGAGGTAATTACCCTACCTTAGGATGCTTCCTGGAGGAGATGGGAATACCTGATTGGAGTTCTGAAAAAGGAGAAAGTTGGGTAAAGGAGAGTAGAGATGGTTCCAGACCGAGCGCAACATGGAGGACACCTGGAGAGAAGAGGGAGCTGAGTACATTGGGTAGTCTAGAATTTAGTGTATCTGAAGTGGCTTTCTGGTAAGGAGAAGATTGGATGCTTTCTGTGCTGCACTGAGGAGATTTTACTTTATTCTGCAAGCTGTGAACAGTCATTTAAAGATTTTAAGTTGGGGTGAGACATTACCTTGTTTTAATTTGAGCTAAATTAAATGGTTTTAAAAATTACAAATATAAAAATATAGATTTGTCTTGACGTGGTGAAAGACTAGATGAAAATTTAAAGAACCAAAATCACACTCCACTATCCCAGTTCATTTCTTGTCTGCTGTAGGCTTTTAGCTCAGGGGTTAGCAAACTTTTTTGGTCTCAGGGCTCCTTTTTGTTTTGTTTTGTTTTGTTAAAGATTTTATTTATTTATTTGACAGAGATAGACAGCCAGCGAGAGAGGGAACACAAGCAGAGGGAGTGGGAGAGGGAGAAGCAGGCTTCTAGCGGAGGAGCCTGATGTGGGACTTGATCCCATAACGCTGGGATCACGCCCTGAGCCTAAGGCAGACGCTTAATGACTGCGCCACCCAGGCGCCCCTCAGGGCTCCTTTATACTCTTAAACTTGAGGAGTTAATTCCATGTACAACCTTAATTCTCTTTTGACATGTTTCATAATATATTCACAGGTTCCAGGGATTAAGATGTAGACATCTTTGGTGGTGGAGGACATTATTCTCCTTTACTGAAATTTACTTACCTCTTTTTAAAAGAAAATCTTATTCATTCATTCATTCATTCATTCATGTATTTATAGAACGAGGCAGAGGGAGACAGAATCCCAAGCAGACTCCGCACTGAGCATGGAGTCTGATGAGGGAGGGGCTCGATCCCACACTCTGAGATCATGACCTGAGCTGAAATCAAGAGTTGGACACTTAACCGACTGAGCCACCCAGGCACCCCTGCTTACCTTATCTTTTAAAAAGGAAGGAATTTTTAGGCATAAGTTTCAGGTCTGACTTAGTTGCCAAACTTAATTCTTACCTCTAGGTTGAAAATTTTCTTTTGAGAAAATACCATTCTGTTTAACTTTTTAAAAAGAAGGCAATTTAAGCCACCCTTTTTTGATATCCCAATGGCCATTTTCTTACTGGCGAGGATTCTTCTCAGTGCCTTTTCCATTTACCTAAGTTTGAAAAGAGGCAAAAAAAAAAAATTTTTTTTTTAAAGAGTTAAAAAATAAAGGTTACTATGTTGTGGTCATTGTTTAATGCGAAGAAAGAAGGCATCTGGAAATAGTTAAAGAATTGTGACCTTGGGTGGTTTTACAAATTTTGTTATGGGTCACTTGTTCCATTTTAGAAAATCTTTATTAAACCCGAATCTAATGGTCTTATGTTTTTCTGTATCTTGTTTCTGGTGTTTACTAGCCACTGTCAGGTTAATAGTGGGACATGTCATTTGATCTGTCAATTTACATAATTTTTTCCCCCAATTCCTTCATGGTGTGAGAAGAAATGTGATTTAAGGAAGAATGATTATTTTAGGTTTAGTAAAGACAGAGTTCTTCAGGATAGAACAAACCTGAGTTGTGAGACCTTTTTCCATTATTTGCATAGTTTTGTAGACAGGTGAACATACTTGTAGTCTAGGCATTGAGATGCTATGTTAATCATTGCTCTGTAGGGAAACCTGGAGATTTCCTAATCTGTAAAACAGAGGTGATAAACTACTGTTTTAGGGTAGGGTTGGTGAAATGTAGCCTCCAGGCTTTTGCCTTTTTTGTATGGCTCATGAGCTAAGAATGATTTTTACATTTTTTTTTAAAGATTTTATTTATTTATTTGACCGAGAGAGACAGCCAGCAGGAGAGGGAGCACAAGCAGGGGGAGTGGGAGAGGAAGAAGCGGGTTCCCAGCATAGCAGGGAGCCCGATGTGGGGCTCCCTGGGATCACGTCCTGAGCCGAAGGCAGACGCTTAAGGACTGAGCCACAGTTTTGAAAGTTGTTTTGTGACACACAAATGTAAATGATATGACATGTAAATTTCAGTGTCCAAAAATAAAACTTCATTGGTATACAGCCACACCCATTCACTATATATTGTCTAAGGCCAATTTTACACTACAGTGTCAGAGTTAAGTAGCTGTACCAGATGCCTTTTATGGCCTGCAAAGTCTAAAATGTTTATTATCAGGACTTTTACAGAAAAAGTTTATTGATCCTGCCTGAGTGTTGTGAAAACTCACTAGTTATTGTATGCTCTTGAAGCTGTTTCCTCAAAATGCTTATTAAGTGGTTAAAAATTAAATGGTAAATGACTGTCTAAAGAGCCATGATGATGTCTGCTACTAGAGATAAACATTGAGATGTAATTAATTTTCATTTATTTCTGAAGAAACACGCTATTCTTGAAAAGCAGATGTATTCGTTTGCTAGGGCTTCCATAAAATACCACAGACTGGGTGGCTTAAACAACAAACTTATTTTCCCACAATTGTGGAGGCTAGAGGCTCAATATCAAGATGTTGGCAATTTTGGTTTCTCCTGAGGTCTCTCTTCTTGGCTTGCAGACAATTGCCTTCTTGCTATGTCCTCACGTGGCCTTTTTTCTATGCATGTGCATCTCTGGTGTCTTCCTCTTTTTATAAGAATACCAGTCATATTTGATAAGGGCCCTACCATTATGAATTTGATTACCTCATTAATAGCCCTATCATCAAATATAGTCACATTCTAAAGTACTTGGAGTTGGGGCTTTAATATGAATTTTGGGGGACAGAGTTGAATCCATAACACCAAGGGATTTCTTTCTTTCTTTTTTTTTTTTTTAATTTGGGGCGCCTGGGTGGCTCAGTCGTTAAGCGGCTGCCTTAGGCTTATCATGATCCCAGGGTCCTGGGATCGAGCCCCGCATCTCCCTCTGACTGCTTCTCCCGCTGCTTGTGTTCTCTCTCTCGCCTTCTCTCTCTCTGTCTAATAAATAAAATCTTTAAAAAAAAAAGTTTTTTTAAAAATTTATTTGAGAAGGTGTGTGTGCATGATTGGGGGGGTGGTGGTGGCGGGGTTGGGAGTGGAGGGAGAGGGAGAAGCAGGCTTCCCGCTGAGCAGGGAGCCCAATGCGGGGCTTGATCCCAGGACTCTGGGATCATGACCTGAGCCGAAGGCAGCCGCTTAACAACTGAGCCACCCAGGCACCCCAATACCAAGGACTTTCTAATGGAAGCTTCATTTAGTCATTAGGTAAAATTTGAGGGTATACTATATGAGAGACGCTGTTAGAGATATGTGTGGTGAATAGGACAGACAAGGTTTGCACTTTTGGAACTGATGGTTTAGTTGGGGAAGATAGATGATAAAAAAGGAAACAAGTAAAAATACGATTTCAGAGAGTGGGAAGTGCTATGAAGGAAATTAAACAGTGTAAAGTGCTATCAGTGACTGGTATGGAGGGTGGTGTAATGCTGTGTTAAGTAAGGATGGTCATGTAAGTGTTTTTGGAAAAGGTGATCTTAGGAACCAGGTCTTTTCCCAGGTCTTGATGATGATCAGGATTGGTATAGACAGGGATCAGAAGAATAACTGAACAGGTTAGGGAGCTTTATGAGTTAAATTGGAGAGGTTGACAAAGACCAAATCATGAAGCGCCTTGTGGAGATTATGGAAAGGTTTTGGTTTTCTTTTGCACAAGGAATAAAATGTACTGGAGGTATTTAGCAGGGTAATTGGTATGATTTTTCTGTTTGGAAGAGCACTTTGGCCGTTGTATAGACTGCAGGTTTGAGAATAGAGACAAGGAGACCCATTAGGGGATTATCAAAAGTATTCTTGGTCAGAGATATTGATAACCTGGTCTAAGAAGTGATAGAGAAAAGGAAAAGAAATGGAAAGAATTTGAGAGGTATTTTGGAGGTAAAATCTATAGCATTTGCTAATGGATTGGATATAGGAATTTGGGATAAGGGAGGAATATCTTTAGCAATAATGTTCTGTAATACTGTCCACTAAGGCAAGTAAAAGTATTATTAGCAAATTGATTGCTATATCAGTAAGTTGGAGAATATAACTTGGAAAGGTAAAGCCTTAAATCATCAAGTAGGAAAACATAAGGCAAATAAACAGTGGTTTGGTTTGATTCAGTGTCCAACCGACAGGCTTATAACTATTAGAAAACATGTAGGGAATTCATAGTTTGCCAGAAAGTGTGACTTTGGGACAAATAACCTGTCTGGAACTAAAAAGCCTTGGAGACTCTTATAAAATAATAAATGTCAGGTTTGATGGAATGACTGTGAATGCCATTAAGTGATTTTCTTTAGAACTAAAGCTCTTTATTCCAAGGTAAATGTTTTTAAAGTGGAGCAGCCCTTAGGTGAAAGTAGATATGATATATAACGTAATGATAGGTAAAGAAGAACTTTAATAGGTTAAGACTGTCTTTTTTGGGAATTTAAACATTCTGTACCAAGAATTTGAACTCAGTGGGGAGTCAGAGTTGTGAGATTCAGATCTGATTTTTGCTATATATTTTTGTAGTTTGATCTCCACCTCTGAGGCTCACGTCCTCTGTCCATAAGACAGGCACCTAATAGAAGAAAGCATTCAGGGATACAGTAATTCAGGGTTTTGAAAAATGGAATGTACAAAAGTAAGGCTAATATAATAGCAACCTTCTTTATTTGAAGATCACCAAATTTTGTTTTTCTTGTGAAGAGTTGGAAATTAAAGGGTCTAGTTTTACTTTCTTTGGGCGATTATAGCAATTCTAAAGGCATTTGCAAAGTACAGCTCTTTGAGAATCATTTAAAAAATTGCTTGTGGAAAGAAATTTTATTACATTTTATTTTATTTTTAGAAGATTTTATTTGAGAGAGAGATAGCGAAAGAGAGTACAAGCAAGGGGGGGGGGGGGCGACTGGGGAGAGGGAGAAGCAGGCTCCCTGCCATTCAGGGAGCCTGACACGGGACTCCATCCCAGGATGCTGGGATCATGACCCAAGCCGAAGGCAGAGGCTTTAACCAACTGAGCCACCCAGGTGTCCTGGAAAGAGATTTTATGACAGTCCAAAATTTTATCAAGTGGCATTGGCAAACAATAGCTCATATTCTATGAGACATGTAACTCCGATATCCACATACTGTTGCTTTGAGTTTCTTTGAATTGTTAAAGCTAAAAATCATTTTTGGTGATTTCTGTCTGTATAAAGGTCTGGCTTAAGAGAGCTGTATGTAATAAACAGGCTGTACTGTATACAAAAATTATATACATAAAATAATTTAACTCCTTTATTACATTAAAAATGTGACATTTTGGAGTTGTCATTTCATAATCAGTCTTTTAATTTTTTCAGGCTGTCATTGTGTATATATGAGGGATGAGACCACTACTCATGTTACTTAAATTAATGTTAGGTTATAGGACACTACATTAAAATGCAAAGAGGAATGCTTAATTTCCTGTTGTATTCCAAATTCTTGGGAAATTTTAGTTATTAATTTTTTTATTAAGATTTTATTTATTTCCCCTAGTTCTTTAAGTTGTAAAGTTAGGTTGTTGATTTGAGATCTGTCTTGCTTTTTTAATGTAAACATTTATTCCCCTCCCCTCCCCCCTTAGCACCATTTGTGTTGTCTTGTAAGTTTTACTATGTTGTCATTTTCATTCATCTGTGATTTCATCTTTGATCCATCAGTTGCTTCAGAGTATGTTGTTTAATTTGTATTAAATTGTCAATTTTCAGTTTTTTTTTAAGTTATTGATTTGTAAGTTTATTCTGTTGTGGTGAGATTTTTTTTTTTTTTAAGATTTTATTTATTTATTTGACAGAGAGAGAGATAGGCAGCGAGAGCGGGAACACAAGCAGGGGGGAGTGGGAGAGGGAGAAGCAGGCTCCCAGTGGAGGAGCCTGATGTGGGGCTCGATCCCGGGACTCCGGGATTATGCCCTGAGCCGAAGGCAGATGCTTAACGACTGAGCCACCCAGGTGCCCCATGTTGTGGTGAGATTTTTAATGTATTGAGATTTAGTTTGTGGCCTAACATATGGTCTGTCCCATATGTGCCTGAGAATATGTGTATTGTTGAGTAAAGTGGTTCTGTATATGTCTGTTAGATCTAGTTGGTTTATTGTGTTAAGTTCTCTGTTTCCTTACTTCTATCTGGTTGTTCTCTCCTTTATTTTGAGCCGGGTGTTGATGCCTTCAGCTATTATTGTAGAATTATTATTTTCCCCATTAATTCCATCAGTTTTTGCTTCATATACTTTGATGGTCTGTTATTAGGTGCCTAAATGTTTCTAATTGTTGTATCTTTTTTGAAACTTTTATTAGTATAAAAGTGTCCTTCTTTATCACTCCCCCGCCTTTTTTTTTAAAAGACTTTATTTATTCATGAGAGAGAGAGACAGAGAGAGAGAGAGGCAGAGGGAGAAACAAGCTCCCCATGGAGCGAGGAGTCCAATGTGGGACTCGATCCCAGGACCATGGGATCACGACCTGAGCCACAGGCAGACGCTCAACCGACTGAGCCACCCAGGTGCCCCATCCTTCTTTATCTCTTAAAATGTTTTTTTGATGTAAAGTCTGTTCTGTCTAATACCAGTACAGCCATTTCTGCACTCTTTTGGTTACTATTTGAATAGAATATCTTTTCCCATCCTTTCACTTTCAACCTGTTTGTGCTATTTTCTGTATGCCCAATAGCTTTTTCCCTCCCTGCATTCCTGTTTGTGGTTGTTAATTAACAACAAAAAAAATGCAGTGCTTTGGAGTACGTTGTTTAAATTCCTTAATGTCCTTTTTTGTATATTCTATAGCTGTTGTGTGTGTGTGTGTGTGTGTGTATGTGTGTATGTATGTGTGTGGTTTTCATGGGGTTGGTTGCCTTTAACATTTTAAAGTTATAGTACTGTAATTTGAATTTATAGCAGGTAAACTTCAAGAATGTGCAAAATCTGCTCTTTTACAGCTCTGTTCCCACTTATTTTTATTGTCACAAAATTACATCTTTATATGTTGTTTGCCCTCAAACATAAAGTAATAATTCTTTTAAATGCATCAGTCTCATACATTGTGTAGAAAACACGAGTGGAGTTACAAAGTTACAGTAGTACTAGCTGATACACTAATAATTGTTTTTTCCTTTAAATGTATTAGTTTCTTGGGGCGCCTCGGTAGCTTTCGGTTGGGCATCTGGCTCTTGATTTTTGGCTCAGGTCATAATCCTTGGGGTCCTGGGATTGAGCCCCACATTAGGCTCCATGCTCAGTGGGAGTCTGCTTAGGGATTCTCTCCCTCTCCCTTTGTCCCTCCTCCTGCTTGCAAGTGCAGTGTCTCTCTAAAATAATCTTAAAAAAAAATAAATGTATTAGTCTCTTAAATCACTTAGAAAATGAATACAGTTATAAACCATTGTTACAGTAATACTAGCTTTTATAATTATTTATAATACTTTATTTCTGTGTTGGTTTCAGGGTATTGTCTAGTTCCTTTTCATTTCACCTTGTAGAATTCCCTTCAGCATTTCTTGCAGGGCAAGTCTAGTGGTCACAAACCACTTCAGCTTTTATCTGTAAATGTCTTGATTTCTCCCTCACTTTTGAAGGGTGGTTTCACTGGATGTAGGATTCTTGGTTGACAGTTTTTAGGAGGTAATTAAGAGGACATGACCAGTGGTTGACCTGTAAGCCGAACCCGGACATTTGGAGATTTCTCACCCCCTCTCCTGTCCTTACACTCTTCATGGTTTTTTGGAATACATCTGAGGGTCTCTTCATTTTACTACTCTTTTTTCTTTCTTTTGGTTTGCATAAGATCTTATCTATGTCTAAGTTTGTTTGTTTTTTCTTCTTCAGTTCTGTTGAGCCCATCTGATGACTTTTAAGTTTGTTATTGTACTTTTTAATGCCATAATTTCTGTTGAGTTCTTTTTTGTAATTTGTCTCTTGATATTTTCTATCTGATGTGACATTGTTGTTGTTTTTATTTACTTGTTTAAGTAATCTGTATACCCGGTGTCAGGCTCAGACTCCTGGCCCCTGAGATCAAGAGTCACATGCTCCTCCAACTGAGCTCTCTGATATGATATTGTTATTGTGCCTTCCTTCACTTCTTTAGCCATAGTTTCCTTTAGTTGTGTGAACATATTTATAATGGCTACACATTAGTCTTTATTTGATAAATCTGATATTTGGTCTCTTTCACAGGCTTTTTTTTTTTTTTAAGATTTTATTTATTTGACAGAGAGACAGTGAGAGAGGGAACTTCCCCAAGCATGGGGGAGTGAGAGAGGGAGAAGCAGGCTTCCCGCTGAGCAGGGAGCCTGATGCAGGCTCCATCCCAGGACTCTGGGATGGCGACCTGAGCCAAAGGCAGACACTTAATGATTGAGCCACCCAGCTGCCCCTCACAGGTATTTTCTGTTGCCTGTTCCCCCCCACCCCCCACATAGTGGTGATGAGAACTTTTTCCTTGCGGTGAGAACTTTGAAGATTTATTCTTTTACCTTTTCCTTGTGTTGAGAACTTTGAAGATTTACCCTTTAGCAACATTTAAATATATAATACAGTATTAACTATAGTCACCATCTGTACATTACATCCCCAGGACTCACTTTGTAAGTGGAAGTCTGTACATTTTGACCCTCTTTATACTTTCTTTTTTCTTTTTTCTTTCTTCCCAGTGTATGGATATACTTTGCTGTTTCTTTGCATGCCTCCTAACTTTTTATTGGATACTGGACCTTTTAGATAATGTAGCAACGCTAGGTCCTGGGCCCCCTCTTCCAGTGTTTGTTATTTGCTTGTTAGCTTGCATAGTGACTGACTGGATTGTTTTAGTTGAGTCTTTTTCCCCATTAGTGTTCAGCTTCTGATACTGTTTTCAGGGAGGTGTTAATTTTGGATATGCTCAGTTACCCAGGATGATAATAGTTTGGGTTCAGCTCTCTTTTTTTCTGTTTCACTGACCACACTCAACTTTTAAAAACTTCGTTAATTGCCAGCTGATTGCCCTAATGATTTTAAGAATGCCCTGGACTATAATTTTTCTGCAGACTAATCCCATCAAATTCTAGCTCCTTTGAAGGAATGGTTTCTGAGTTTAGTGTTTAATTTTTGTTGGGCACTAGGACATCTCCTACCAATTTACCTTATTCCCTGGTACTCTTCTGCAAATTAACCTGCCTAGAGTTTAGCCTGTGTCTTTTTAACTTTTTTTATTTTTGGAGGGGGGGGAGGGGCAAAGGGAGAGGAGAGAGAGAATCTTAAGCAGGCTCCATACCCAGTGTGGAGTCTGAGATGGGGCTCAGTCTCACAACCCTGAGATCATTACCTGAGCTGAAACCAAGAATCTGATGCTTAGGGATGCATGGGTGGCTCAGTCAGTTAAGCATCTGCCTTCAGCTCAGGTCATGATTCCAGGGTCCTGAGATCGTGTCCCACATTGGGCTCCTTGCTCAGCAGGGATCCTGCTTCTCCCACTGCCTGCCATTCCCCCTGCTTGTGCGCCCCCCCCCCCACAAATAAATAAATAAAATCTTAAAAAAGTCAATACTTAACTGACTGAGCCACCCAGATACCCCTAGTTTAGTCTGCATCTTGATTCTGCTCCTAGTACTTCCACTGTTCTTTAGAATGCCTTTAGACTTCTTCACCCTGTGTTGCAAATAAAGTTAAGCCTTTGGGAAGAGATTAGGCCTCCTTGCCCACCCCCTACCTGCTTCTTGCCCCCAGGCAAAATCTCTGAACTGGGGCTCTAGAGATACAGGGATGGGGACAATGACAAGTTTCTCTTTGAGTAATAGCCACACTCTAAGAGATGAGTACTTGGTGGGCATTGGTCTTGGGTCCTCTCAGCTTGCTTCTCCTGCTGTAGAACCTCCACCTCATGAGCTGGGTCAAGAGTGATCAGTGCCCTGGTATTCTCAGCATACCATGGTCAAGTAGCGGTTGCCTTAATTCCACAAGTAGGGCTGGTAGGAGGAAGAGAGCCCCTACTTGTAAACTGTTTATCTGGGATTAGCCTTGGCAATAGTACCTGAGGCAGAATGAGAAATACTGATGTCCTCCTGTTCCTCCCGACTCCATCTAGGTCCTGGAGGCCGAGGGACCCTGGGTTTTTGACTGTAAGAGTCTGGAGTAGATTCTCTGCCCCTCTGAGTTGGGAGGGGAAGGAAGAGAGACATCATAGTTCAGATATCATAGACTTTTTGCTTTTCTTACTGATTTTTCATAGGTAATCTCGAATGTTTCTTTATTTGCTGTTTACCTTTAAGACTGTTTCCAGAGGCTTTTAATATTTCTAGTTTTTGTCATTTCATTGGGGAGCAGGTCAGAGCTCCTCGCACTGTCATGCCAGAAGTCATTCTCCTGTTCTTACTGTTTTTTATTTTAACCATCTGATTAGGTTCATGGTGATAGCTCATTTTGGTTTTAATTTGCATTTCCCTGATGGCTAATGACATTGAACATCTTTTCTGTGGTTATTTGCCTTTTGTATGTCCTCTTTGGTGAAACGCCTGTTCCTGTCATTTGTCCATTTTCTAGTTGGAGAGTTTTTTTGTACTGTTGAATTTTTGAGTTCTTTATATAGTTTAGATAATAGTTGTTGGATATGGGATTTACAAATATTTTCTCTCAGTCTACAACTTTTCTTTTCAACTTCTTAGTAGAGTGCTTCACAGAAAAGTTAATTTTGATGAAGTCCAGTGTATTGTTTTTTCCCCCTACTATGGATCTTTTGGTGTCAGGTCTCAATACTCTGTGCATAGCTCTAGATTATGAAGCTTTCTCCTGTATTTTTTATAAAAGTTTTATATTTCTGCATTTTACCTTTAAGTCCATGATCCATTTTGCGTTAACTTTGTATAACATGTGAGGTTTAGGTTGAAGTTCTCTCTCTTTTTTTTCTTTTTTGGTTATCGCCATTTGTTGAAAAGCCTATTCCTCCATTAAATTGCTTTTGAGGGATACCTGGGTGGCTTAGTTGATTAAGCATCTGCCTTCAGCTCAGGTCATGATCTCAGGGTCCTGGGATCGAGTCCCACATCGGGCTCCCTGCTCAGTGGGGAGCCTGCTTCTCCCTTTGCCTGCTGCTCCCCCTGCTTGTGTGTGCTCATGCTCTCTCTCTGACAAATAAATAAGTAAAAACAATTATAAAAAAATAAATTGCTTTTGCATATCTTTAAAATAAGTTGGGCATATTTGTGTGTCTACATTTTGGATCTCTGTTTTGTTCCATCAGTTTGTGTGTCTTTTCTTCTGCAGTTATCACACTCTTAACAGCTGTAGCTGTATAATGGGGCTTCATATTAGATAGAGGCCTTTTTCCCATTTATTATTTTTCAAGATTGTTTTTGGTAGGCCCTGTGCCTTCCATATAAGTTTTAGAGTAAGCTTGCCATTATCTTGTTTTTATGCTAAGATCTTGATAGGAGTTGCATTTAAACCTGTAGAAAATTTGGGGAAAATTGACGTTTTTACTTTATTGAGTCTTCCAATCCATGAATATGGTAGGTTGCTATTTTTGTTCATCAGCATTTTATAATTTTTGGCAAACAGATCCTGTACATACTTTATTAAGTGTGTACTTAAGTATTTAATTTTCTTGGGAGTAATTTTAAATGGTATTTTTCTCAGTTTACAGTTTCCACATGTCTGTTTTTAGTATATAAAAAAGTGATTGATATTTGAGTGTTGATATTCTGTCAGCGTTGCTGAACTCATTTATTAGTCCCGGTTTTTGTAGATCTTCATTAGCATTTTAAGGTTTGCTTTGAAGCATTTTATCCATTTTTTCCTATTGTGATGTTTTAGTTTCTTTCATAGTAACCAATATTATGGGCTTTTAGGATGCAGACTGTTGATATCCATATGTTAATTTTACATCCAGTCTTTTGATACAATTTTTTATTATGATTTTTTTCCAGTTGATTCTGTTGGGTTTTTAGCTAAGGCATCTTATAATCTGTAAATAGTTATAGTTTTTTAACCTTCCTTTTCACCTCTTATTTAATTGTCTAAAACCTCCAGGACAGAGTTAAATAATAGTGGTGATAAAGGACACCTTTACCTTAACTATAATTTTACCTTAGACTCTTAGTGCTTTTGATTTCAAAGCATTGCATCCAGGAGCAATTCATTTTATCATTAGGTAGAATGCAAATAAACTGAAATGTATAGTACATTACAGTTGTTAAGTGTTTTAGGATTGGGATGTTTTGTTAAATCTTTAGGAACCTGAGGGGTAACATAAATGCTTTTTCCTTCAATAATTTTATTGTTGAAACTAAAATATTGTGGTAGGCCTTCTTGCTTTGTATATATAAAGTAGTGAATAGAATTAAAAATTTTTGATTGAAGTTTTTACAGTGCCTTATTTTCCTCATTCTTTTATTTTTACTTGTAAATTTAGAAAACCTGTTGATAGGAAGATATATTTTCTTCTTTTTATTTTAGATGAATCCTTTACAAATTCTTTGGGAAAACTTATTGTTATTTGCTTTCTTTTTCTGAGTTGTGGATTACAAAACAATTCTAACTAATAGAATATTCCATTAATATTCTCATAAATGAGCAGCACTCCTCCATATATATAGCTCCTACTTATGAGAAGTTTGTGGTGGTCATATTTCAAGACTGCTTTGCAGAAAGCTTTATTTTACTTGCTATAACTTGAGAATAAGGATTCTGATTCTATAGATTATTTGCCACGTAAGCCAAATGACTTTAGGGTTCAAATTTTTGTCTTTTTTTTTTCCACTCTTAATCTTTTGGGTAGTAGAAGGAACATGAACATCATGAGGGCCGGAAAGACCTGAGTGTAAATCCCAGCTGCTCCTCTTTATTTTTATTGAGTAATGGCCTTGAATAAATTAATCTCCCAAGTTTCAGTTTCCACATCTATAAAATGGGGGATAAACTACCTCAGGAGGGTGGCTATATTAGGATTATGTGAGATACCACATGTAAATTCTCTGGTACAGAATTTAACTTTGTGGAGTTGTTGATCCACAATAAATGTTAGCTTCCTTTTCTCTGAAACAAAATTAAATAGTGGGTGTGAAATAGTTTTGTGAGCTGTACATAAATAAGTGTAAGTCATTAGCACTGCTTTCTCTTTTAGAATTGGGCATTAATAGCATAGTTTATGATCTCAGTATTATTAATTTGCTTGTTGAGGCCCTTATGTGACAGGCACATGCTAAGGTTTGGTGATCCTTAGATATTGGTGTTTGTTCTTGGTCCAGAAACTTTGAAAGCCCTTAGAGAAATCCTGTAGCAAACTCACATGATTGTATGAAACAAACAGTTGGCTAATTTTTAGTCTAATTAGAATTCTAGGGCTGATTCTTAGTCCTAGTACCCAAATGTATATGAAAACCAAATACCCATTTTACCTTCTTTTATGCTATCCAGGCCCTCCCACTTTGCCCTAGTCCTCCTTTCCCCCAGGAAGAACTTAGAATCTCATGGGATTTTATGAGCATGACACATACCCTGGCTTCTTCTGTTCTGATGTTTCTAGTTGGATTGGCTGTGATAATGACCTTATTAGTATATGTAACCACATGTCTAAATTAAGCTTTTGTACTGAGTTTAAGAGGTAGAGGGCCAAGGACATGAAATAATTGAACTCCAAGGACTTACTATAGTCTGATTTAGAGAGATAGTGATGATTTCTGAAAGATTTTACCACTCAAGAACATTTAAATGTTATCTGTCAAATATTCATTAAACGTTTATGTGCGTAGCACTTCCTGGGAACTCAAGGGATGTAAACGAAGTATGTTCCAGTCCTGAGTTTCTTGCCTTCCAGTCTAGTTAGAATTCAGAACAACTCAAATATTGAAATGTCAGACATTTAAGGAACTTAAATGCAAAACATTACCAATAAAATGTGCTATGAAAGTCAGAGACTTTGTCCTATTTATTTTATGCAAAGTATAGTGAATTTTGGTTTCCTCACCTGAAAAGTAGATACACAAATATACCCTATGAGGTCATTGTGATGTTTAAATGAGACTGGATAAAATCCACATATTCTTTCTGCAGTTTGGTCTGGTTTTAATTGAAAAAGTGATACATTATAAAATGGTATATTTGAAATAGTAATGGCATATTGTAAAATGATATATTGTAAAAAATTGCAGGCAGAACAAAATGAAAAGACCTTAGATTCTTCCCTGTGTACTTCAGTACCAAGAGCACAGTTTTGAATATTTTCTAGTAATCATTATGTGTATGTATACAATTATACTTTTATAACTTCTGGGAACATTATACATGTTTTCTTGTATCCTGATTTTTTAAAAAATTGATTTTGATGATCTTTCCTGTTAGCAAATATAGATATTTTATACATTGTTTTATTGTTTTTTTTCTTTTAAGAATTTTATTTATTTATTTGAGAGAGAGAGAGCCTGTGCACGCACATGAGCTAGGGGAAGGACATTATGAGAGGGAGAAGCAGGCTCCCCTGCTGAGCAGGGAGTCCCAGGACTCTGGGATCCTGTCTTGAGCTGAAGGCAGACGCTTAACCGACTGAGCCACCCAGACTCCCTGTTTTATTATTTTTAATGATTGCTGGGTATTCTGTTGTTTGAGTGTATAACAACATAGCCTATGTCTCCCCCCAGCACTCATTTAATGTGGTTATTTAAAATATGTTAATTCACAACTTTCCTCTCCTTAGGGTCAACTCACTATCCAGAAAGTCCATCCTCCCCAGAAGGGACAGAAAGAAAGACCTCTTTGTAAGAAAGGCTTGGGTATCCCATGAACCAGACAGCAGAAAACCGATTGGGGTGCAGCAGGACTCCAGAGCCAGATATAAGGCTCAGAAAAGGGCACCAACTGGATGGTACAAGGAGAGGTGATAATGACAGCCACCAAGGAAATTTGGAACCTGTTTTAGAGGCATCTGTTCTTTCTTCCCATCATAAAAAAGTAAGTTAAAGGGAAAGGATGGTAAGTAAAACAATGTTTATGGGAATGTGGTTGGAGGGAAGATATTTAGGGAAAAAAAAATTATGGGGACATTGCTGAAGAGGATGGGGTTTTGAGAAGGAATATTGAGCACATTTGTAAGCTTTTGTTCAGGATAAACTAAAATCTCATTTTTAAATTAGCTAGGTAGGTATTATTTGATTTTATAGTTAATCCTTTTCTGCTACCCCTAAGATCATACTTAATCTGCTTTATCTTGTTTGAGAAAGGAAATGGGTTTTTGTAGTTACTATTTAATCTTTATAATTCGGTCATGTTTTAGTTTTGATGTTATCATTGATATTTTTGGAGAAATTCTAACTCTGTGCTGGAACTACTTCTCCAAATATGGTTTATCTCCAGTGTATACCTTGGGAGTCATTAGAATTCTGGGAACAGAAGGCAGATTTTAATCTTTCCACAGTAGAATTAAAAAAGCACCTATTTGCCTACAGTAAGTATAATATCATTTGGTCTTTAAGCCAGCATTATTACTGTTTAAAAAGAAGTTTAACAGATATCTGGGACAACAACTTCCATCCACACTTAAGATCTTGCTTTCTTGCTGCCATTTTGCAGTAACGTGTACTAGTAGCTAAGACTTCCCCATATAAGCTGAGCAAGCTGTTTCCCTCATTTGCTACTAAGGCCTAAACAGTTGTTATTTGACTAATGAGAACTATCACTAAGCTTGGGTGAGTGACTGGAGGTGGTTTTTTTTTTTTCCTTTTTATTACCATAAGCACAACATGCATTATTGCTAACTATATGCCCATTAGATCTCTAGAACTTTTACAGCTTACATGACTGAAAATTCTGTAGCCGTTGAGTAGCACCTCCCGTTTTCTCTGCTCCTGCTAGCCCTTGGCAGCTACCATTGTGCTTTCTGCTTTTGTGAGTCTGACTGCTTTAGATGTCTCATGTAAGTGGAATCATGCAGTATCTCTCCTTCTATTACTGGCTTATTTCACTTAGCATAATATTCTCAAGGTTTGTATGTGTTGTGGCATATGATAAGACTTCTTTTTTAAGGCTTAGTACTATTCCATTGTGGGTATATACTGCATTGTCTTTATCCATTCATCCACTGATGGACATTTAGGTTGTTTGTACCTCTTGGCCATTGTGAATAATTCTACCAATACTGTTTTCAGTTCTTTTTTGTATATAGCCAGACATAGGATTACTGGATCATATGACAGTTCTATTTTTAGTTTCTTTTGAGGAACCTCCATACTGTTTTCCGTAGGAGCTGCATCATTTTACATTCCCATCAGTAGTGCACAACGGTTCTCATTTCTCCACATTCTCGCCAACACTTACTATTTTCTTTTTTGATAATGGCTATCCTAGTAAATATGATGTGCTACCTCATTGTAGTTTTGCTTTGCATTTCTTTGATGATTAGTGATGTTGAGCATCCTTTTCACATACTTGTATACTTGGAGAAATGTCTGTTCACATCTCTTGCCCATTTTTTAATCCATTTATAAACCAATAGAGTTTTTTTTTTCTGTTGAGTTTTAGGAGTTCCTTATATATTTTGGATATTAACTCCTTATCAGATATATAGTTTGCAAATATTTTCTCCTGTTCCATAGGTTACCTTTTCATTCTGTTGATTGTTTTCATTGCTGTGCAGGAGCTTTTTAGGTGACATAGTCCCACTTGTCTAATTTTGCTTTTATGGTTTGTGCTTTTGGTGTCATATCCAAGACATCATTGCCAAAACCAATGTTATAAAACTTAACTTTTCCTCTGTATTTTCTTCTAGGAGAGTTATAGTTTCAGGTTTTACATTTAGGTTTTTTTGAGTTAAGTCATTTTGAGTTGATTTTTGTGTAAGGGTCCAGTTTTACCCTTCTGCATGTGGGTATCCAGTTTTCTAGTACTGTTTATTGAAGAGACTCTTGTCTCTTTCCCATTATATAGTCTTGCTGTTCTTGCCGAAGATCATTTGACTATGTATGCGAGTTTATTTCTGGGCTCTTGATTCTGTTCCATTGGTCTATATGTCTTTTGCCAGTACCGTACTATTTTGATTACTGTACTTTTGTAACACGTTTTGAAGGAAGTGGGATATTTCCAGCTTTGTTCTTTCTCCAGACGATTTCGACTAGGGGTGCCTGGGTGACTCACTCGGTTAAATGTCTACCTTCATCTACCCTGCTTAGGTCATGATCTCAGGGTCCTGGGATCGAGCTTCATGTCGGGCTCCCTACTCAGTGGGGAGTCTGCTTCTCCCTCTCTCTCTGCCCTTCCCACCCCCCCCCACTTGTGCTCTCTCTCAAATAAATAAATAAATCTTAAAAAAAATACTATTTTGACTATTCGAGGCCCTTTGTCATTCTGTATGAATTTAGGGATTTTTTTTTTTTTCCTAATGATTTTAAAGAAAATGGAGATGTAGTAAACAGAATTGGAAGAGGGTTGACCAAGTTATCGAACAACAGGATCAGGAGACCTATCATCTACCTTTGTAAAATAGAAAAAGTTACTTAATTATCCTTGATTTATATTTGTCATAGATGATATCTGTGTTCCTTTCCAGTTATAATAGGATTCTACTTTTTTTTTTTTTAAAGATTTTATTTATTTGACAGAAAGAGACACAGTGAGAGAGGGAACACAAGCAGGGAGAGTGGGAGAGGGAGAAGCAGGCCTCCCGCTGAGCAGGGAGTCTGACGCAGGGCTCAATCCCAGCACCCTGGGATCATGACCCGAGCCAAAGGCAGATGCCTAATGACTGAGCCACCAGGCACCCCTCAACATTTTTTTAAAAGACTTTTTTTTTTATTTGAGAGAGAGAGCACAAGTCGGGGGTGGGAGTGCAGAGGGAGAAGGAGAAGCAGACTCTCCACTGAGCAGAGAGCCCAATGCAGGGCTCAATCCCAGGAGCCTGAGATCACGACCTGAGCCTAAGGCAGATGCTTAACTGACTGAGCAACCCAGGCACCCCAGGATTCTACATTTTTATCAATTTTTTGATACTAAGATATGTTCTCAAGGGTTTCCAGAATGTACACATTGAACTACTTTTTTTTTTTTTTTAAAGATTTTGTTTTTAATCTCTACACCCAGTGTGGGGCTCGAACTCACAACCCCAAGATCAAGAGTTGCATGCTCTATGGACTGAGCCAGCCAGGTGCCTCACATTGAACTATTTTGAAATATACCAGTATCCAGTTTAAAGAACTGATCATGATTATTAGTACCTCTGGCAGTTTCTAGAAGTGATTGTGTAACTGAATGCTTAGTAAAGACTGATGGAGAGTGGGGGAAGAGGAAAAGAGAAGTGTGTGCAGGGCATTTCAGTTAATAGTAGTGCATGCAAGGTCCTGAGTCTGAAAAGAACTTGGCATATTTAAGAAGCGTGGTCAGTAGATAGGGGAAGATAGTAAGAAATGAGGAAAAAAAATTTAGGTAAGGACCTTTGTAGACCATGATATGGAAAAAATATATTGGAGGTTATTAGAAAGTTTTAAGCAAGGGAGTGGCAAGATTTTATTTACATTCTAGAAAGATCACTTTGGGCTCTTACGTGAAGACAGCAGGTTTTGGGGGCTGTTGGTCGGGAGGAAAACTTGGAGATGAGTCAGAAGGCTGCTACAGAAATTCATGAGAGTAGCTTATTCTGGGTTGTTGGTGATAGTTGAGTTGGCAAGAAGTGGATACATTTGAGCTGTGCTTTGGAGGTAGAGTTGACAGAATTTGCTGGTAGATTGGATATGATGGGTTAAAGGAGAAGGGAAGGAAATGACAAGAATGAATCTGAGGTATGATGTGAATGCTTGGATTGCTGGGTATGATTCTGTATTCTGAGATGGGAAAAACTGAGGATAAGTTTGGAGGTGAAGTAGGTTTAGGTGAGAGGATCAGGAGCTTGCTTTTGGCTGTGTTTAATATAAAATGCACATGAGACATCTTAGTGGATGCATCTAGAAGATAGTTGGGTAAGAGTGTGGCATTCCTAAGAGTTGCCTGGGCTGGAAGGAAGTGTTTAGGAACTAGCTGCAATGTAGATGATACTGAAAACCATTGAAATGGTTAAGGTTATTTAAGAGGGGAAGAAACAAGAGAGGGAAAAGAGAAGGACCCTGGGATCCAGCCTGAAGGACACCAGCATTCACAGGGTGTTTCAAGGAGAGAGAGCAAGTAGAGGAAGCTAAGAAAGAGACTCTTGTAAGGTAGGAGGAAAACCCAGGAAAGTCTTTCAAGGAGGAAGGGAGGGAGTAGTGACTGGTTTGTTTCTAGTGCTGCTAAAGAGATCATGGACATAAAGGGTAGACTAGTGACCATTGGTTCTGGAAATGTGGTGTTCATAGGTGAACTTAACAAGAGCTACTTTGGTGGAGGAGTGGGAACAGAAGCCAGACCTTGGATCAAATCATGAATAGCAGGTGATAAATATTCATGGCATGTGTAATAAGCAGTCCTTTCTGTCATATAAAAAGATGTTTCAAACAAACAAGCGAACTTTTTTCTAAGTGCGTTTCCTATGCGCTGAAATTATTTTAAACTTTCTGGTTTCCCACACAGAATAAATAATAAAATTAGAATTACATAAAGCCTTTAATTTTTTGCTTATTCCTTTTATAAATGAGTACATTTTGCATTCTGTGGACAGCAAACGTGTGATATAAGTACTTATTTTTTAGGTGTTTTTGGACTATAAAAGAAAACTAAGACTAAATCGGAAGACATCAAGGCCTACTATATTCTTTTTTTTTTTTTTTTTAAGATTTATTTATTTATTTATTTATTCAACAGAGATAGAGACAGCCAGCGAGAGAGGGAACACAAGCAGGGGGAGTGGGAGAGGAAGAAGCAAGCTCATAGTGGAGGAGCCTGATGTGGGGCTCGATCCCATAACGCCGGGATCACGCCCTGAGCCGAAGGCAGACGCTTAACCGCTGTGCCACCCAGGCGCCCCTTCTTTTTTTTTTTTTAAAGATTTTATTTATTTGTCAGAGAGAGAGCACCTGTGTGCATTAATGGGGAGCTGCAGGCAGAGGGAGAAGCAGGCTCCCTGCTGAGCAAGGAGCCCAATGCAGGACTTGGTCTCAGGACTCTGAGATCATGACCTGAGCCAAAGGCTTAACTGACTGAGCCACCCAGGCACCCCAGGCTTACTGTATTCTAACTCTAGATTTGTGGAGAATCTTTCCTGGATTCTTTGAACCTATACTTGGAATCTGTACTTTGCTTATTTTTGTGGTATTTGAATATCAAAATGTGAATTGAGAATTGTAACACAGCTATCTTCAGTGCAGAGAGATGTTCTGGTAATTTTTTAATCTCTAAAAATGCTCATAATATGCGTATTGAATATTAAAGAAAAGCAGAAGATTGTGTGTGTGGAGAGAAAGAGCAAGAGAGAAAGAACAACTTAGAAAGTCATACACACTGAAATTTAGAGTTATGTAAGTATTTTAATGTTAGTGCACCAAAAAATACATCCCTGTGTTAGCTTTTATTGCAGGAACTAAATACTCCAAAAGCTCAATGAGAGTAGAATGATAGAAACATACATGAGGGCTGTAGGTCAAGTGTGACTGCTCTAGGTTGCCATTCTGTTGTGGGTCAGCTCCATGAGTATTCTTATTCTGGGACCCAGGCTGAAGGAGGCTGTCTGGAACATGTTCTTGTGGCAGATTGCAAAAGTCCCAGAGAAAAATCAAATCACACATTTACATTCAAATTTCTGCTTATATGTGATGTATGTTACATTTGCTTATGTTCCATTGGCCAAAGCAGTTATTTGGCCGGGTCCAAAGATAATGGGATGGGGATTCTATTTCTCTGGGGGAAAGCAATGAGTGAATAATTGAGAACTTTATTTATGTATTTGTTTTTTTAAAAGATTTTATTTATTTATTTGACAGAGAGAGACAGCCAGTGAGAGAGGGAACACAAGCAGGGGGAGTGGGAGAGGAAGAAGCAGGCTCCTAGCGGAGGAGCCTGATGTGGGGCTCGATTCCAGAACGCTGGGATCAAGCCCTGAGCCAAAGGCAGACGCTTAACGACTGCGCCACCCAGGCGCCCCTAATTGAGAACTTTAATATGTAATCTGCCACAGTTTGTAAGGAAAAAGCCATTCCCTATCCCAGTATCTTTATATAGGTTATTTTACTTCATAAAATAAATTTTCAGGGTTAGGGGCACCTGGGTGACTTAGTCGGTTAAGCATCCAACTCTTGATTTCGGCTCAGGTCATGATCTCAGGGTCATGGGATCAAGCCCCACATCGGGCTCTGTGCTTAGCATGGAGTCTGCTTGTCCTCCCTCTGCTCTCCCAATAAATAAATAAAATCTTTAAAAAAACACAGATTTTCAGTGCTGCAACAGATGCTGGAGAGAATTTTCTTATACCACAGAATACCGGATGACAGTTGGAAGATGTAGGTTCTTCTGTTTCTCTAACTCCTGTTTATAGCTTTGTAGAACTTTTCAGTGCATCAGTTTCTCTGAAAGAGAGCAACAATAACATTGTGTGTATCTTTTATATGCATATTATATGAATAATGTGAGAATATGTGAAAATTCTTTTAGTTTTTAGATTTGATGTTGCTTTTCTGTTCTGGACTGTTGCCCTGAATTCTAATAATGAATAATAATTTTTTTTTTGTTAAAAAAACAAAAGCAAACTTAGTAGTGTAAATATCCAGAGGTTTCCTAAGATGATGTAAACTAGTGTGTGCAGTTGAACTGACTATTCTGTGATATGTTGAGTCCTATGTGTTATAGATAGAAAACTTAGACAGTAAAAGCCTAAGTGACCTTTAGAGTGGTTTACCGTTTGGGGCAATTCCGACTCCCACGAAATACTTTCCAGTGTCTGGAGACATTTTTGGTTTTCAAAACTAGGGGAGTTGTGCCACTAGCATCTTGTGGGTAGAGGCCAGGGATGCTGCTAAACATCCTATAATGGACAGACAGCCCCCACAACAAAGAAGTACCTAGCCAAGTATGTCAGCCCAGGTCGAGAAAGCTAGTATATGCTCTGCTTACATCAGTAGCACATTGTCACAACAATGTATCTAGAACTATTATGCTTTCTATTAATGGCAGTATTGTAGGAATATATTTTTTCAGATCCAGGTCTGTCATTTTGCAAATCTCCCAAGAGATTTCATCAAATCATAAGCTGTGTAAATGATCCATCTGAAGTCGTGCTGTGCACAGCCTACAGGGTGGAACATAGCGACCCCGTTTGCCTGCTCTGGGCCGGTGCCTTTCTAAGTGCTAGCAGTATGGTGATGGTAAGAGCCATGATTTTTGCCTGCATTGTGTAAGTGCAGAGGTGAAGACACAGGCGATAAACCCCTGAAACACATAAATGATAAGCTAATTACAAATGGTGATAATTGCTATGAGGAGAAAAGTATACTAAGGTAATGAGGTGAGAGAATTTTGAAAACATTTTATTTCTTATTGGTTTTTTTTTTTTTTAAGAGCAGTTTTTAGGTTCAAAGAAAAATGGAGGGGAAAATACAGAGATTTCCTGCATACTCCATGTCCTCACACATGCATAGCCTCCCCCACTGTCAGCATCCCCCACCAGAATGCTATCTTTGTTACTATTGATGAGCCTATATTGACACATCGTAATTACCCAAAGTTCGTAGTTTACATTACAGTTTACTCTTGATGTTGTGTAGACTGTGGATTTGGACAAATGCATGACATATATCCATCATTATAGTATTATGCAGAGTACTTTCAGTGCCCTAAAAATCCTCTGTGCTCCATCACCACCACCGCCCCCCCCCCCAAGTTCTTCAGCTATAGTTAAGGAAAGCATGTTTGAGGTGAGGCCTGAGTGATAAGAAACCAGCAAAGAGCTAGGGAAAGAGTATTTTCAGGCAGAGGAAACAAGCTAGTATAGGGGGCTAGAGGTGGAATAAGCCTTTTCCCCTCTGCCGCTTCTGTCTCCTGTCTCTTTCTGCCGGCCCCTTTTCTTACCCCCTGAGGACTGAAAGAAGGCCAGTGCAATTAGAGCATGAGGAACAAGAAGAAAGAATGAAATGAGATGAGGTCAGTAGGCCAGGGAGGGACCAGATCATATAGGTGTATAGAAGGAGTTTAGATTTTAATAAAATCCGCTAGAAAGTGGATAGCCTTTGGGGTGTTTAAACAGGAGGGAGGGATTGTGGTTTTTAAAAGATCACTTTGGATGTGGATAATGAACTGTGAGAAGACAGAATGGAAGGACAGGAGTCTGTAGAATATAGTAGGTGAGAGAAGATGTTGGCTTGAAACAGGGTGGCGGTAGCAGCACAAATGGAGGGAATTGGAGGGATTCCCAGTATATCTTGGAGGTAAAGCCAGCAGTACTTCCTGATGGATTTGATGTGGAGAGTAAGGAAAAGAGGGTAATCAAGGGTGATTATTAGATATTTTAACTGCATAAAAACTGGGATTGGTAAGGTGGGGTGGGGAAAGGCTTAAGAAGGGGAAATCAAGAGTTTTGTTTTAAAATGTGAATTTTGAGATTCTCTTTAATCATCTTAAAAGAGATAATTGAATAGGTAGTAACTATATCACTAAATGATTTTTTATGTGCCACTTTTTTTAAACTATATTCAAAACTGACACATGTGTTTATTGAAGCTAAAGACTTTTATTAAAGCTAGTAGGAATTTCAGACTAGTCGGTTTGAGATTAAAAATGACAACGAAGTTATGTTTATAATATTAGTTACGAGACAGTAAAAGGTTTTTAGAATTTAGAATTTATCCATCCAGTCCCTTTTGTGTCAGATTCACAGGGGTTATCTGTTTCTTTTTATACTATGTATTTTTATTTATCATTTTCACTTGAGAGAGTAGTATTTTCTAAATACGATGTTTGTGCTCTGTTTCACTGACAAATAATCGAGCGAATGTGATTTTTTTCATCCTTATGAATGAACTCATTTATATTGCCTTGAAAACCTGTATTTGATTTTCCTTTAATCTTAGAATTAACCCAGAAGCCAAAAGCCTGAACAAAAGAACCATTTCTCTCTTCACATCTGTTTTAACATTTTCTATGAGGAATCATGGAGTGAGAGAATCAGATCCTTAGGTTGTGGAATGTTAGAAGATTGAAAAGACTCTCTGAAACCATCTTGTTTACTTTTCTCAATTTACTAAAGAGGAAATTATGTGTTTTTGTTCCTAATGAAGATTTGTCCTTTCTGTATTGTTTCTCTTTGGAGTGGAAGTTCTTTGCTAAAAATGAGAAGGTGGTTTATGGCGAGACCAGTGCATCTGTATGTACTACCGACTTACGAGGTAGTTTCAGTAGAAAACTTATTGGATCATTTAAGCTTTTAATCATTTAAACTTTTCTACTGCTCTAGTTTTCCTTTGCCCCTCCTCTTCATTCATTGCAACTTTTTTTTTTTAAAGATTTTTTTTTTTTTTTTTTTTTTTTATTCGACAGAGATAGAGACAGCCAGCGAGAGAGGGAACACAAGCAGGGGGAGTGGGAGAGGAAGAAGCAGGCTCATAGCGGAGGAGCCTGATGTGGGGCTCGATCCCATAACGCCAGGATCACGCCCTGAGCCGAAGGCAGACGCTTAACCGTTGTGCCACCCAGGCGCCCCTATTGCAACTTCTGTCCTATATTTAATCTGTATACAGTACTGTTCCTTGCTGTTAATTTCAGAGCTGTTAGTATAGAATAATCATGGGAGCTAGAAAAGAAGGAAGGTAGAGTTACAGAAAACTGTGATTTTTGAGACTGAAACTAAAGACAAAATATTAATATCTTCCAGGGGCTTAATGAGTTCCATACACTGATTTTTTGTTTGTTTTTGGAGGAAGGAATAATTTCTTGAAATTTCCAGTTTTAAAGTGAAAATATGTGAACTTTTAGCAAATAGAGTGTATCCATTTAAATAATTCTAATAGTGGCCTTAAATTTATATGTAGCACTCTCACAGACATGATCTCATTTGCTTCTCAAAATTGCACTCTGAAATAGGAAGACCAGATATGATCTGTTTTTAAAAGTGGATGAAAGTGAGATTTAGAAAGCTTAGAGTAATTTGCCCAAGGTCACATGGCTAAATGAGAGCATGTGCTAGGTCTTCTGACTGTGCTTTCTGCAGAACAACGCTGCCTTTATGAAAATTGGCAACAGGCTGACTTCATGTTTCTCAATTCCAAACTCTGCCTCTGAGTATTTATGTTGAGCTCAGAGGTTAGATTCAACCATTGGTACTTGTTTTTTGACAGAATTGTTGCGAGCACCTCATTTTCTCTTAGGCCAGGATAATTTTGCTTCTCAGATGCATTCTAACCTTTCAATGGATTTTTTGTTTATTTTGAAAGTAAGTAAACCTAATGTTATCATGGTGCGTTCTTTCACATTTCTAATGATTTTGCATCATTTTCTTTGAGTGTTTATTTTATTTATTTATTTATTTATTTATTTAAGGTTTTCTTTATTTGAGAGAGAGAGAACAAGCGAGCTTGCACGAGTCAGGGAGGGGCAGAGGGAGAAGCAGACTCTCCACTGAGCAGGGACCCCAACGTGGGACTCGGTCCCAGGACCCCAGGATCATGACCTGAGCCGAAGGCAGATGCTTAACCTACTGAACCACCCAGGCACCCGTGTTCCCCTCTTTTTAAAATATAGAACTTAAGTAGATTGCATAGGCTTTAAGAAAATGTGGTCATTTCCTTTAGATTATTTAGGTACGTTAAATGCCAGTCATGCATAAGGATAAAAATGTAATAGGAAAGATAAGAGGGTGTCTTTTTAAATTATTTTTATTTCTTTTTTTTAAAGATTTTTTTTTTAATTTATTTATTTGACAGAGAGATAGCCAGCGAGAGAGGGAACACAAGCAGGGGGAGTGGGAGAGGAAGAAGCAGGCTCCTAGCAGAGGAGCCTGATGTGGGGCTCGATCCTAGAACGCTGGGATCACGCCCTGAGCCGAAGGCAGACGCCCAACGACTGCGCCACCCAGGCACCCCATGAGGGGTGTCTTTTTTTTTAAATAAAAAACAAGTTAAGTGAAATTTTGAATTATAAAAATATGGTTTAAAGGTAGTTATACCCATTACAGAGTGATATGTCTTTTTGTGCAGGTGTTTATCACCAGATTCCTTTAAATCAGTGAATCTATTTTAGAATGCTTATCTGATCACCTATTGCCCTTTAAGGAAAATAAACACAGATGCCAGGATTTAATCCCAATGTATTAAATCAGAATCTTTGGGTCCTGGATGAATGTATTTTTTAAAATCTTCACAAGTGACTAAGATGCTCACTAGTGTTTAAAAATTAGTGCCTGAAGTTATAGCTCCTTTTTTTTTTAAGATTTATTTATTTATTTTTAGGGGGAGAGAGCACACAAGAGGGAGGGTTAGAGGGAGAAAGGAGAGAGAATCTCAAGCAGACTTCGTGCCTAGCAAGGAGCCCAACATGGGGCTCAATCTCACGACCCTGAGATCATGACCTGAGCTGAAACCAAGAGTTGGGTGCTTAACCAACTGTGCCACCCAGGACCCGGTGTTTTTTTAAGTGTCTGTTGGCACTCTGGGAATATAAAGATAAAACATAGTTTCTGCCCTTACACAGCTGATACTCCAGTTGGAGGGACAGACAAAGAAATCAGTACATTTGTGGTAAGGGCTGTGCAGTTGTGCAGGGTACTATAGGAGCAACTGTACTTTCAGCCGGGGGTCTAGGGAGGCAAAACTCGAGTTTCAGAGTTAATGAAGAGAAAAGACTAAGAGCATTCTAGGCAGAGGAAACAGCAGATGTGAAGACACAGAAGTAAGGAATAGTATGATGCTTTTAGGGAATGGTACCAATAATAGCTAGCATGGATTGAGTATACATTGGTATGTACTGGTGTCTAAGCCTGGAAAGCATAGCTAGAATGAAGGATCAAGAGTGCAAGGCAGCTGAGGGTTTGGTAGCAAGTAAGCCTAGACAATTGAGGCCTAAAATCCAGATTTCTAGACTCCTGCTGCAGTATTTTTTATGATCCAGAATTCTTTTTGCAATGTAAAATGTGGTGTAATGGTTGAAATAAACAGGCCATTTCTTCCAGGCCTTTAACTCCAAAGCTTCCTTAGACACAACCACAAAAGAGGCATTTTAAACCAGGTTGCCCTGATCTTTAGTTTTATGGGTTTTCTTCACATCTCTGAGTTTTCAAGGTATTTAGTCAAAGAGAGCAGCCTTTATGGTTGTCCTACTTTTCTTCTGCTCCAGATTCTTCTTCATAAATGGGGGGATTAGGAGCCAACTTTTACTTACTTAACGTCGGAATTATTTATTGAGCAGTTTACTTTAACTGAACTCATGAGAATTTATCCTAAGAAAGCTAACTTGGAAATAGGCTCTCATCTGCTGATCCCTACATTTTCTTTTCTGGAGGAAGTGTATTTAGGACATTCAGTTAAGATTAGAGAGAGTTGCTATGTGACAATAAAAAAAAATTGGAGGATTTTAAAGATCTTTTCTGTTAAGTTTTGATAGAGATAAACTAGTCTGTATCGGCTAAGAGTATATATATTTTTAGGCAGCCCCAAACGAATGTTTTATACATTATTTTACTGGACAATTCAAGAGACACATTTATCAATGCTTTCTCTTTCAGCTTTCATTTTTTGTATACATCTTAGTTTCCATTAACCCCTGTGTTTGTCTTTGTTAGCTATATCAGCTTACTACCTTATTACACATTTCAGATTTCTCAATTTAAGGTGTATTCAGCCTGTCAGCTTTCTAAAAAGACCATTAAATAACCTGTTGCTCAAACTAAGCCAGGTTTATTACTTGCTGCAGTAGGAGTGCGTACCACATAAAGCATCCTAGTAGTGTTTTACAAAGGAGAGGTCATGGATGGATATTTATAGGGTTTGGGGGTCTGGGTTCTAGTGGTTTAAGTCAGGTCTTTGAATACAGCAGTCATGGGGCACCTGGGTGGCTGTCAGTTGAGCGCTCAACTCTTGATTTCGGCTCAGGTCATGATCTCAGGGTCGTGAGATCAAGCCCTTCATGGGGCTCTTCACTCAGCACAGAGTCTGTTTTGAGATCCCCCTCCCTCCCATGCTCTCTCTATAAAATAAATAAAGAAATTAAAAAATGAATTCGGGGCGGCTGAATGGCATAGTCAGTTAAGTGTCAGACTCTTGGTTTCGGCTTAGGTCGTCATCTCAGGGTGATGAGATCAAACCCCACATTGGGCTCTGTGCTCAGTGCAGAGTCTGCTTATAGTTTTTCTCTCCTTGACCCTCTGCCCAAGTGTGTGTGTGTGTGTGTGTGTGCACGGGCACGTACGTGTGTGCACTCTTTCTCTCAAATAAATCTTAAAAAAAAAAAAAGAATACATCATATTGGCATTGCACAGAGTGCAATTGTGATTTGATAGTTTTAGGATTGGTGGAGCAAGTCTTGATGAGCAAGTATTTGATAAGTGAGCAGATTTGCCCAGATGAACAATTGATTGTACTAAGGGGCTGGTTGAGCAGTCTATTGTTTACTTAAAAGAATTTTTGAGAAGTTTCTAAAGCTAATAATAAAGTTATTTGCTGGTTTGTATTCTTAACCTTCCTGGGCAGGAATTCCCTGGAACAGATGATAAAATAGGGGCCTTAGATCTTAGTCCTCATAATTAAGCTATTTGTGAACACAGAAGATCTCAGTTCTCAGTGACATCTCTAAAGGCAGACAGATTTTAATCAAAGATTTACTGTCCTCTGCCCTGGGTATTTTACCATTTCCTTGACCTTTATTTTCTAACTGTGGAAGGTATTATGATTGTGGATCTGTGTGACATTTTATCTACTGGTCTACTGACTTCAACTAATATTTACATTTATAATTTATGTCTTGCTGCTCACCTGAATGCGTCCTTAGTTTCAGTTGAACTGAACCGGTCTCTTGTCCTCAAAGTGGTACTTTTGCTTTTCCCCCTCTTGAATATTCTCTTTTATCTTTTCAAAATTCTGTTTTTTGTGTAACCTTTTTGGAGCTCCACATCTCCCTACCTTTAAACTAGTTATCCTTATTTCTGTTTTTCTCATTTATATGGCTAAGTCAGTCCCTCATTAGGTTGGAAGCACATGGAAGACAGAGACTATACTTTGCTCATGTATTTAAGAATCTTCTTAGTAGGGATGCCTGAGTGGCTCAGTGGTTTAACCATCTGCCTTCAGCTCTGGTCATGATCCTAGGGTCCTGGGATTGAGTCCCACATTGGGCTCCTTGCTCAGCAGGGAGCCTGCTTCTCCTTCTGCCTGCTGCTCCCCCTGCCTTTGTGTGCTCTCTCTTTTGCTCTCCCTCTGACAAATATCCTTTTTTTAAAAAAGAATCTTTTTGGTAAACATTTGTTAACTGAATTACTGTATTGAACTGAGTTGGGCTAAAACAGGTAAATGCCCAAATGAATTCTTTTCATATTAGCCTGATCTTAAAGGTCTTTCATCTTTATTGCTATGGTTCTCTGTCTTTCCAAAGGTAAAATATACTCTAGAGAATTGTCATTTTAGGTTGCACTGTGGATAGATCATCAGAGTTGGATATTGTTGTATTTTGAAATATTAACTTAGTCTTTTCACAGATGGACTTTACTGAATGTAGGAGAAAAATATTTAAAAGTGTCTTTATACTTCAGAGCATTGACCTTTAAGTTTAAATATAGTAATTTATTTGTAGAAAGCCTTAGAGAATTAAATTTTATGCCTTAAAAAAAAAAAGATTATTTATTTATTTATTTATTTGTCAGCGTGAGAGAGAAAGAGAGCACAAAGCAGGGGGAAGCGGCAGGCAGAAGGAGAAGCAGGCTCCCAGCTGAGCAAGTAGCCTGATGCAGGACTCAATCTCAGGACCCTGGGATCACGACCCAAGCCGAAGGCAGACGTTTAACTGACTGAGCCACCCAGGCGTCCCAATTTTACGCCTTTTTTAAAGCAGCTTTGGTTTTAATCGTTTCATCTTTCACAGTGTCCTGTTTCTCTTCAAAATTTATTTTGATGAAGGTTAAAATATGATGGCAGAAACAGAACATAGCATGTATTTAACACTTGTATGTGATCATCTTAATATAGATGCTATTTAGTGTTGAAAGATCTTTGGGTACTGTGGTTTAGTGCCTGCTAATGGGAAATTGAAAATCATTTCTGCTTATGACAAGGTAGTTCTTTAGAGTTAATATTGGAAGACAAAGACTGTTTTATATACTGTGCCCAGGATAGGCTTTCTAAACCATTGTCGTGTGGCATGGCCATGAACTTGCACGCATACCCTAGAGAAGCCATTTTTTATCCTGTGTTCTAGCCAATGTTTGACTCTACCATTTTATTCCTATTTGTTATCCTCTGTCTAACCCAGGGAGTTATATTTACTTCCACCCACTCTATGCAGATCTCTTAATTAGCAACTCCATAATGCTTGAATACAATAAATAGCTAATTATGGGCTAGTATTTTAGATGTTTATTTTTTGAGGACATATTTGTGAGTCTTCTGTTTTAGGAGGGTGAGAATTGGAGACAGTACTTGATAAATTAACAGACCAAGAATACGTTGTACTTCTGAATGAAACATTCTTTTATAAATATTCAGAAGTTTTGCTGACGTACTGGGATGGATAGAAGTATTTGTCTTTACCAGGATATGTATTTCTGACCACTGACCACATTCTGTCACAAAGTATACACTGGACTACCAGAGATGGAATTACAGTTGACCCTTGAACTGTTCAGGGGTTAAGGGTGTGTCGATTTTTTTTTTTTTTTAAAGATTTTATTTATTCGACAGAGAAAGCCAGCGAGGGAGGGAACACAAGCAGGAGGAGTGGGAGAGGAAGAAGCAGGCTCATAGCGGAGGAGCCTGATGTGGGGCTCGATCCCAGAACGCCGGGATCACGCCCTGAGCCGAAGGCAGACGCTTAACCGCTGTGCCACCCGGGCGCCCCAAGGCTGTGTCGATTTTTTTAAAATATTTGTATAACTTTTGACTTCCCCCAGAATTTAACTGCTGGTAGCCCACTGTTGATTGGAAGCCTTACTGATAACATAAAAAGTTGATTAACACATATTTTATATGTTCTGTGTATTATGTGCAATATTATATACTGTATACTGTATAAGCTAGAGAAAAGAAATTTACTAAGAAAAGCATAAGGAAGAGAAAATACATTTATGGTACTGTACTATAAAAAATTCATGTATAAGTGAATCTGTGCTATTCAAACCCGTGTTCAGTGTCAGCTGTATTACTGTTGGTGGTATTTATTAACAAAAAACTGACTTAAAAAACCGGATGTTATTACATGTCTTAGAAATGTAATCCACAGTAAAATCCTTGCCTCACATATAGGTTTGCATTCTGTTAAATTGAGATTAATTTTTTTAGAAGCACTATTTTGGGTAGAAAGGGCAGTTGTAAAAGATGAGAAGAGAAAATACGGACAAGCCGCTTTAATGCTTTGCAAGGTTCCAGTATGCGTGTGTTTCAGTTATCATAGGTTAGTTAAATAATACCAGGCTCTTAACAATATGGTTCAAATTTCACTTACTGTGGTATATTTACTGCTTGTAATTGCATAAAGCACAAACTTTTGTGCTAGCTCTTCAGTCTACAGTCTGCATTTCTACTGTGCAAATAGTAGATATGCTTCATGATTAGTGACCAGTCATATCACTTCTTTGAAAGTCTATCATGACTGATTATACATCTGTCATTCATTTAATGCATAAGACAGCAAAGAATGTGGTTGTGTGGTTTCCCAGTGATAAACCCATGTGACTTTTTACAAAAATGGATAATCAGAAGGGGAAATTGGCTAACAAAGATAAAAATAAAAGCAAAGAAGTGAAACTGATAATGCTGCATTTGCAAATCAGGTCAAACATAAATGGCTGTAGAAGAAATACCTGATTGGGACTGGGAATGTTGACCCTGCTATCACTTAAGAGATTCTAGTTGTGCAGCCAGAGGAACATCGTGAAGGCAAACTTGTCAGCATAAAGAAGTAAAGTGTTTGTGGCAAAAAGGATGAAGATGTCTAGAGAAGTGATGCAGGCAAAAAGTCAAATTAAAGGAAATGTTACAGATATTTCATGACGCGACAGCACAAAGAATAAAATGTTGAAAGCTGATCCAGACTTAGAGTATGGACAATTTCCCAAGGCTGAGAAAAGATGCTCAGTTTGTATTATAAGTTATACAACAAGAAGGCAAGCAGGCACCTGACTGGCTCAGTTGGTAAAGCGGCGACTCTTGATCTCAGGATCATGAGTTCAAGGCCCACATTGGGCGTGGAGCCTACTTAAAAACAAACAACCAAAAACCTGCAAATATTGTTTAAATTTCTCTTGGTAAGTTTCTTATAAATACTGAATTCTCAATGTGTCTGTTTTAAAATATAGCATACTAAATACTAGTTTTACTAGTATTTAAATTTTAAAAATTTCCTTATACATTTATAACTGATAGAGTTTTTAATATCTTAACAATTTTTAAAGGTCACAAAATAGCCATTTTGCTCATTGGTTATTAAGATTGCTTTACATAATTTTGTCTTGCACAGTTTTACTATCCTGTACTACTAGAAAGCAAGGTCTGTCTGTAGGTGTTGTGGCCTTTTGATCAAATGTCTGTTACACACAAAATCAGGCACTTTTATAATTAGGAAACAATGTGAGTGGAAGAATATAGCATGAACTTTGGAACTTGTATGAACTGACTGGTATTTTCTAGGTGTGTGACCCTGAGCAAATCATTTAACCTCAGGTTCCTCATCTGTGAAATGGTAGCTGCTCAATGAGTACTCCTGAATTTTTTGAATGAATGGTTACCATTTAGCCATGGCACTAGTAACCACTTGTTAGTAAGAAGTGTGAAGTATCTGATAAAATATATTTTTTTCTAATGTGAACACGTAATACTGTTAGTAGGTGTATAGATCCTCTCTCATCATTTCTTCAGATCAGAGTTTCTCAACGACTGTTGACATTTTAACCAGATAGTTCCTCGTCTTGGAGAACTGTCTTTTGCATTGTAGGTTGTGTAACAGCATCCTGCCCCCTATCTACTAGTTGCCAGTATCATTTCCTCCTACTTGTGGCAAGTAAAGAAATTATAGATATTGCCAGATGTCCCCTAGGTGGGGGAGCAAAATTACCCCTAGTCGAGAACAACTGCTTTAGACTTTGTGTTTTCTTAATTTATTTCTTTTCTTTCCTGTCTCCCTTCTTCATTGCCACTTCTCTCTGTTGCCAAAGTAAGTTTGTAAACACAAATGTAATCTTGTTCAGCTTGGCCCAGCCTCATCATTTAAATGCTCAGCTTTGCCTACTTGATAAAACCTAAAACCCCTTAGTATGAAAAGGCTTTAGCACCTCTGTTCCTCTCTCCTGTTTTTGTTTTTGAAATTATTGAGGGATGATTTACACAAACAACGTTTTATTGAGGGATAATTTAAACACAGCAAAATACCCAAATCTTAAATATATAGCATCATTTCACTACCTATATATGATCACACAGATCAAGATTCAGATTATTTTCATCATTTCAGAAACTTCTCTCATGCCTTTTTCAAGTCCGTAACCTTTCCCCATCTTGCCTTTATTCCCAGAGAGAACCATTATTCTGACTTCTACCACAGTAGATTGTTTTGCTTATTTCCGAACTTAATATAAGTGGAATCATACGATATATACTCTTTATGATTGGCATGTTTTTGCTACTTACCCATACTCTTTTGTATGTTAGTAGTTCTTTTTAATTACTGAATAGTAATCTCTTGTATTCTGTTACATAAGTATATCACACTTGTCTATCCATTTTCGTATTGATAGACAATTGGATTGTTTCTGGTTTTTGACTATTACGAAGAATGCTGCTGTGGACTCCTGTGTCTTTTAAATTTTTTTTTATTGTAAAATATATAGTATAAAATTTGCCATTCTAGCCATTTTTCAGTGTACAACTTAGTGGCACTAATTGCGTTCACAGTGTTGTACAACCATCACCACTATTTCCAAAATTTGTGATCATCCCATATAGAAATTCTGTACCTACTGAAATACAACTTACTGTTCCCTCCTTCCAGTCTAGCCCCTTTTACCCACTCTCTACTTTTAGTCTCTGAATTTGCCTATTCCAGATTTTTTATATAAATGGAATTGTACAATATTTGCCCTTTTGTGTGTGGCGTAACGTTCTCAACGTTTATCCATGTGGTAGTACATATCAGAACTACATTCCTTTTTATGACTGAGTGTAATATTCTGCGTATGTGTATGCCACGTTTTATGTATTTATTTGTTGATGGGCATTTGGATTGTTTCCGTACCTAACCTTTTTTTTTTTTTAATACTTTTTAAAAAAAAGATTTTATTTACTTTTTGGACAGAGAGCAAGCGAGCACAAGCAGGGGGAGCGGCAGGCAGAGGGAGAGGGAGAGGCAGGCTCCCTGAGGAGCAGGGAGCCCGATGCGGGGCTTGATGTGGGGCTCAATCACAGGACCCTGGGATCATGACCTGAGCCAAAGGCAGATGCTTAACTGACTGAGCCATGCAGGTGCCCTTGTATTTAACCTTTTTTAGTCTCACATCACATTTAGTTGTTGCTGCAGCAGCCATGCTAAAAACTATGTATTCTTTGTGTCATGCTATTTCTTTCCTCTAGGTTTTTGGATACATGCTGTTGCCTTTACCTGTTATGTCTTTCACCGGTCATGCCTGACTCATGAATATCTTACTCATTTTTCAGGTCTTGGTTCAGATGTTACCTTTCTAGGAAACTTCCCAACAGTGTCAAAGTTAACTATTTTCTCTTTCTGTTTGCATTAGACCTTTTTCATACAGTCGCTAGGTCCTTGCTGTATTTTACTTACATGCATATCTTCCCTCCTAGGTTGTGATACTAACTTTAATGTTCTTAGTACTTAGCCCGTCATTAATAATAATAAAGGCCATCATTTATTTATTGCCTTCTGAGTCCTGGGCCCTATGATACTTTCTTTTTACTTATTATCTTTTATCCTTAAAACAGATCTGTATTGTAGTACGGTATTGTTAAAAGCATTTCACAGATAAGGAAATTGATGATTAGGTTAAATGTAATCTTGTCAGATATGACAGAATTTGTCAGTAGTCACAGTTTATTTGACTTCAGACTCACTCTTAATCCATTATGGCAAGCCACCCTTCCTAAAAAATGAGTAAATGAATAAACAATGTTTTTGGCACCTAGTTGGTGTTTGACTCAGACCATACATCCTACATTCTGAATGTCCTTGTTTTCTTTCGATAAACGCGTATTAGCTCCCAACGGTGGTGTCATTGTTCCTCTTACCTCCTTATGATTGGGAAGTTGAACCATTCTTCTGTCTTTTCTGTAGAAAGTGTGAGTACCAATGGAGAGAAGCACCCTGTCCTCCTTTTTTCTTATCTAAGTCTCTAATTTAAGATTCGGTGTGTGAAATGCCCTTTCTTTTGCCCGGAAGTCTGGCTTACCTTTTCCTATCAGTAGTCTTCTATGGATCCAAATGTATTATTAGCCTGGTATTCAGAACTACTGACTGTAAGTAATCCCATTGACATTTCAGACCAGTTTTGCAACTTAATTGGGTTTTACTTACGTTGGTATAGGAAATATTTAACGAGTCCTGCTTTATATGCCCATTTATTTGTAGCTTTATTAGAAACTGCTGGCATAATTTATTTGTAAGAAAATCAAGACTGAATCCTTGTTTCTGTTACTCTTTGTGAAGATCAAATACATGTTGAACATGCGTAAATATTTAAGCTATTTTACATTATATATATAAATTTATATTTTATACTTTAAACTCAGTCTGCTAACCTTTTAAGCTGTTGTCTATTTTATGTTTAATTAGGCACCTTTTAAATTTTTTGTTGAAAAAATGTTAAAGCATTAATTAATTGAGCTGTGGTGAAGTATGTAACATATTACACAGAGCTGTTGTGGGTCTATGAGGAAGACAACCACATAGACACTTAAAATCTTATTTACACTAAAAAAGTAAAATTATGTCAAACATGAAATAAAACAGTGTAAGTCAATAAAACAAGAGCCGTAAGTCAAATATTTGTCGTCAAATGAGGGCTACAGACTTCAGTTGCTAGAAAAGTTCAGAAGAGGAGGCAGTTGCTGTCGGTTAGGTAGGGCATATACATTCTCTGGTGAAAATTGCTTCTTGATTGAGAGAAGATTGAAAAACTCTAAAATATTACAGTAGTTTGTAGCCCTCCATAGGTCCATAGTACATAAACAGATACACAGTATATTGTGTTAATAAAATTTCCTGGGGTTGGAAGAAGCAATCTAAAAATGCGTGGTGGGCAAGGGGAAGGTGGCAATCACGAAAGAAAGGTTGAGAAAGTGGGCACTAAAGGGCAGACAGGTAAGGTTTAGGGAAGTAAGGAACGGAGGGTGGTTTCTTTCTTACACATTTTTTAATTTAAATTCAATTAATTAACATATAATGTATTATTGGTTTCAGAGGTACAGGCCTGTGATAAATCAGTCTTATATAATACCCAGTGCTCATTACATCACATGCCCTCCTTAATGTCCATCACCCAACTACCCCATCCTTCTCCCCCCTTCCCCTCCCTCAACTCTCAGTTTTTTTCCTATGATTAAGAGTCTCTTATGGTTTGTCTCCCTCTCTGGTTTCATCTTGTTTTATTTTTACGGAGGGTGTTTTATGAGTAAGAATAGTAGAGAAGCAGAGTCAAGATAGATTTTTTGCAGAACATGATTTTTTAACATTTGAGATTGGGTATGTAACATGTTTCAAGTGCTGCTTAATACTAAGCTCCTAGTTATCTTGAAAAGTAAAGAGTAGGAAAATGAAATCTTAGGATTTCTTTTTAAATATGTTCAAATTCAAGTGTTGTGGTAGATTACTTATTGTGCCTACATGTTCATCCTTACCAGTTTTCTGACTGGAGGTAGAAGGTCATTCATTTCTTCATGCAGTCATGTTAGCCAGTACTGTTTATCTAGAAGACTCTTAGTAGATATGGAATTCTAGTTCTGTCATTTTCACTGAGTGGCAGAATCTCAGAATTTTAGAGAATAGGGAAGACTGTAGAGATTGTTTAGTTTTAAACTCCTTCTTTTAGATAGAAATGAGAAAATTGAGGTTCGGGTTGAGAGACCTATATACGGTTCCATCGATATTAGTGGCAAAACCACACTTAACTACTTAGGTCTCCTGACTTCTTGTCCATTGCCCTTCTCACGGTATCATTCTGTCTAAATTAGTGTGAAGCTTCATCTGGAAACAAATCTTAATTTTAGTGATTCATCCCTTAAAGTCTAACTGGATTGTCATTTCTTCATTTCATCAAGAATGTGGAAAGAGTGTGTGTGTGGGAGTTTTTACTTTTTTTCTTTACTAGTTTTAATTTTGGGCAACTTATTTAACCCCTTTTGCCTGATGTTCTTTATATGTTAAATGGGGATAAGAATATTCATCTAATAATAGGTGACTGTCAGGATTAAGTTAGATGGCCTATATAAAGAAAAGCCCTTTTCTTTTATGCTTGGCGTATCTTAAGAATTGAGTAAATGTTTTTTTCTTTTTTCTGGTTTTTAACCCTAGAACACTTACCATTTTGTATTGCAATTATTTATTTTATATATGCCAGGTGGGATTCTTGGAGATTTTCCCCTCAGCAATTTCTCGACTATATATATATACAATAATAATTTGTGATCTGTGAATATAATCTTAAAACAAAAACGAACCATTCAAGTTACCCCAGGAATTTGCTACTGAAACAAACATGGGAATGCTTTTGTATTTCATTTGTCTGTCAGAGAGAAGAATTGAGTATTGTTCACTTTTAATACTTATAATTCTATAATAAACTGACAGTACTTCTTATATTGTTACTTGTTTGAAGTCTTGTTTTGACCTCAAGAGAGAATTATTTCATTATAATTTTTTTAAGGTTAGTGTATTGATTGTTTCATTTGCCCCCTGGTCTCTGTCCCTGACTGTTTCTGTGATTGCCTTATAGATCTCTGAGGAACGTGAATGCAGTGATGAAGCTTCTCAGGAAGATGAGGGGTTTATGGGCATGTCCCCTCTTTTACAAGCCCATCATGCTATGGAAAGAATGGAAGAATTTGTTTGTAAGGTAAGATAGCAGTTTCTTATCATTACTATGCTATATATTTAACCCTTCCCAAACAGGAACCTCTAAGGAGGTTTGTAGTACCTTACTTATTAGCCTTTGGTTTACTTTGGACGTAATCTGTGGCAAAATGGAGACAGAAACAATCTCATGACTTTAACCCTGTTTGAGACAAAATAATTTGTTTGCCTGAAGCAGCCATGATAAAGTTGTGATAAAACTGGAATATCCCTTTGGGAAACAAGTGTTTCCTGATTAAGTTAACAGGGTAGATGTCTTGTTGATAGTTCAACTAAGACAGAATGGAAGTTGGGAGTGGTTGATGCCTCGAGATACTAAAATGCCCTCTCCAAGTCCCTTGAATCTCTTCTGCTACTTGACTGTGATGACAAATAAGCTAATCTTTCTAAGGATTCTGTGGGTGATCAAAATACTCTTTAGATCTAAATTTCCCAGTTTTCATGCACGTCTAGAATTTCTAGTTCAGCTGGCATTTCTATCTCTAAGGTTTTTCTTCTAATGCATTATCTGATTCTTTAGGACCTATTGTGGGGATTTTTTCTTCTTCTTCTTTGTCTTCTTCTTCGTCTTCTTCTTCTTCGTCTTCTTCGTCTTCTTCTTCGTCTTCGTCTTCTTTTTCGTTGTCGTCTTCTTCTTCTTCGTCGTCTTCTTCTTCGTCGTCTTCTTCTTCTTCGTCGTCGTCTTCTTCGTCTTCGTCTTCTTAAAATGGTACCTGGAATTGTGGTTGCTTCCTTAGAGAAAAGAGTCAGGGACACTGGTAAATTTATAACTACTTGATAATATGATCAGTAGGGACCCTGGCAGGAATTATGCAAAATCATGAGTCTGTGTTAGTATGTGTAAATAAATTTATTTGTTAAACATTTCTGGAGAGCTCTTGATTATTTAGAGAGAAATTTTTTGTGACTCTTAGCTTTTTTAAAATAGGTTTCATGGAACCAAGACTTTTTTGTGCCTGTGGTCTTAATCCTGAAAACTAAGTTAGGTTTTCCTACATTCACAGTGGTGGTAGAAATTATTGGGGGCCTGTTGACTATAGAATACTGTACTTTGGACCAGAGGATGAGTAAACATTATAATCTGAGTATAGATATCCCTCCTAAGTTAAAGGGGATGGGTGGAGAGTGGTGGGGGAGGGGTATAAACAATTTTGGGTCTACTTAGAGCCCAGGAAATTTTCAGTGTTTGAAAATTGGTGAAGAAAAAGCCAAGCAAAACAATAGATTCTTTTCTAGTGATTGCTGTCTCAGGAGAATCAACACACAGGGATATAAAGGATATATTTTGTTTTTCATAAAGCAAGTTTGGTGTTAGATCTCTCAATGTTGACTATTTAGTGTCTGGGCCATTAGGGATTTTTAATATTTATAGATCAGTGGGGTACTGTAGCTAATTTGACTGCCTTTTTATTCTCCTTTTCTGAACTAAGAGTAAAGAATAAAGCAAATAAAACTTCCACCAATGTAACAGCTAATGGGAGAATAAATAGGGCATTTGTTTGCTCCAAACTGTGATTTACTGAAGAAAAATGAGTGGAGCACAAAAATTATTACCATTGCCATATCATCCTCTAGCAGTTTGTCTGTGAGAGTGGACTGGAGAGGCTTCCTGTGACACAGCGTTCTCCAAGCTTGTTCCGCCTGCTGCGGTCATGCAACTGAGTGTACATGACAACTAACTGGGTTTAGTGACACATTTTTTTTTTCTTGGATTGCAGGCAAATAAACAGAATTTAAAATGAAGTGTCCTGTGGCCTTGCTGGTATACACTCCCTTTTGGAAAAGCTTTTCTTATGGGAATAGGGGAAATCAAATCATTTAGTCTTTATAGAGTGTCCAAGTTTGATCATGCTCTCTTTTTTTCCAGCCTTCAGTTATAAAGAAATGTTTTGTGCATTAATGGTCTAATACAAATCCAGTGGACCATTGCTCAGATGTTTGATTTATGCAGTGCCTTTGTCAAGCTTATAAATAAATATGTATTTGGCCAAGCTGTGATCCTGTTCTTTTTTCCCTGGGGGGTAAAAGAGGATGCCTGTTTGGGTTGCCATTTGGATTGACTCCAAGTTGAGGTTTGAGGGTGCAGTGTCTGTTGAATATGACACTGACTTCAGTATAATTATGAAAGTATAGCTCCTTGGCTCAGTTTAGACTGCTAGAATGTTAAGAAACAATGGAGAAAAATCATTCTGACATTATATGCAAATATAACTAGTAAGAAACTCAACATATTCTTTCTTATTGCAAAAAGGGAACATCTCGGCTGTGTGGGGTAACACAATAGCACTTTTCATATGGTCACAGCAGAGCTGTTTGCAGATTTTGAATTGCTTTGAGGATGTAAGGATTGATTTCTCTTTTCCTCTCCCTCTTAGAAAATAGAATTCTTCCAAAGTAAAACAGAGTAAGCATCTTGTAAAGTTAATGTTAACAGTAGCTATCTCTTTCAAGTCCAAATTAGAGAAGAGAAATTCAGTATCTTGGAGTATTCTCTTTTTCTCCAAAAAGTCCTTTGGAAGATCTCAAACAGCTGCTTTTACAAGTGGTAATACTATTATTACCTGTAGACATTAAATATCTAGATTAGTCTTTTGGCGTTATTGTATTTTATTGTGTGTTACGAAGGAGCATGGAATGGCCAGTTTACCACCAGTAACTACAGGCCTCAGGTTTTGAGTCAGAAGGTGAGAGAGAAATTGGGGAGGCTAGAGAGATAGTGAGTTTTAGTAGCGTTAAGAGGGCCACTTCTGCTCTTAAATTGTTAGTTCTCACTTCCTTTGGAGTTACACAGAGGATCAATTCTTTTACAAGTGTATTTCAATAAGAAGGATTAAGGAGAGGAGAGAACAGGAAGATGTGAAGCAAAAGGAATGGGCTCAGTAGCTGGCAGTCATTTTGCATCGCATAGTAGAAGGAGGGCGAAGCTTGTATAGCCTAGCCCTGTTGTTTGTCACAAGAACCCTGAGGGGTAAGAGTGGGGTCATTGTCTCAACCTAAAGCCTATGCATAGACCATGTACCCGGCATTTTTCCTTATATCTTTATGATTTGCAGAACCAACTTAGTTTAGGATTAAGTGATCCTTATGATGTGAGCTCTCTGTGCTGAGAGACATTAAAAGAAGCAGAGTGCAGAGGTTGACAGGTTTTTAAGGACAGGTACCTGATTCCTGATCCCTTTTCTGTTAGAGTCTGTGGGGGAGGGACAGTGAAAAGGGAGAAGAAGGGGGTGGTGGTGACAGGACTTTTGAAGGGTCCTTAACCTTTGAGTTTCTTTCCCATCTCTCCAGCATGAGGAGGGTGGATCAGTCATTAACACTTAGGTAGGTAATGGCCTCTGGGGATGGTCAGGGTTGCATACCACCGGTGGGGTAGATGCTGGGGCTTGCTTATTCATTTAGGAAGTGCTCTGGGTTATTTCATTTGATCCCTTATGAAGTAATTGAAGTATTGTTATCCCGTTTTATATATGAGGAAACTGAGGCTTGGTGACTTTCTGATTAAAGCTCCTTGAACTAGTTAATGGTAGAGATCCAAGATTTTGACTTCTATGCACTGTCTTTTTTTACTTCATCATGTTTGTTGTTGGTACGAAGAGAAGGGAAAGGGAGAGAATTTAGCAGAAGGCACACAAGTGATTCTATATACAGGGTTTGGCCTTTGAATGATGCAGGGGTTAAAGGTACTGACCCCTTCGAAGTTGAAAATTCATGCATAACTTTTGATTCCTCTGAAACTTAACTATTAATAGCCTACCAATAGCATTAAAAGTCAACACATATTTTGTATATGTATTATAAACTAAATCCTTAAAATAAGCTAGAGAAAAAAAATGTTAGTAACATCATAAGGAAGAGAAAATTCATTTACAGGACTGTATTGTAAAAAAAATCTGCATATAAGTCAACCCACATATTTCAAACGCACGTTAGGGTCAGCTGTAGTTCTTTTTCCACCAACAGAAATATTAAGTATAAAAACAGTCATATTTAATATCACAGGGCCTTTTCAGAGGTAAAGTCTGTTGTGATGAAGGTAGGCAAGTCTGTACAGGTGGACCCGACCTTTAGCCAGACTTAAACAAAGCTGAAAACCATTCTTTTAGGATAACCAGTGTTGCTACATTGACAAAACTACAAAGATACTTTATATTCTTCTTCCAGGTATGGGAAGGTCGGTGGCGAGTAATCCCTCATGATGTACTACCAGACTGGCTCAAGGATAACGATTTCCTTTTACATGGACATCGGCCCCCAATGCCTTCTTTCCGGGCCTGTTTTAAGAGCATTTTCAGAATACACACAGAGACAGGCAACATCTGGACACATCTTTTAGGTATGTAATGTCAGTGGTATAAGGAATTAATGTTCACTTTATTCTTTTTTTTTTCCATGTATTTGAGGATAAGGATAAAACAAAAAATGTATTTGGGATTTGCTGTTTTGATTTCTGGATTTCTAATGATGCATTTCTTACTCGTTTATTCTGTGGTTATCCTAGTTTGCACTCTGATTTTATTACAGCTAAGTCATAATTTTCTCTACTAGATTTTCAGACTGTGTCCTTGAACCAGACCAAGGGAAAGGTGCTGTAAAATGTGGTATAATGTCTCAATGAATACTGTGAGGAAGGTGCTTATTTAATAGAAATAAGCTGATTTTTCAAAATCATTGCTTAGAATATTCACAATTAAATCTCAGTTTTGCTTGAAGTAGAATGTGATCTCTAATATTTTTTTCCATCATGATTGCGTATTAAAGAAGGAATACAATGCGGGAAGAATAGTCTCAGCAAATAGTATGGGGGAAAACTGAGTAATTACATGTAAAAGAATCAAGTTGGATCCCTCCTTCATTTCATATACAAAATTAACTCAAAATGAATCAAAGATTTAAAACATAACTAAAACCATAAAATTATTAGGTGAAAACATAGATGTAAATCTTTTCGACCTTGGATTAGGTGATAATTTCTTAGAATTGACACCTAAGTTTAGTACAGACCACCAAATAAAAAATAGATAAATTGGAGTTTCTCAAAATTAAAAACTTTTGTATGTCAAAGGACATTATCAAGAAAGTGCAAAGATAACCCACAGAATGGGAGAAAATGTTTGCAAATCATCTGTCTGATGAGGATCTAGTAAAGAACTTCTACAACTAAACAATAAAAGGATGACCCAGTTTAAAAAATGGGTAAAGCATCTGAGTAGACATTTCTCCAAAGATCTACAAATGGCCAATAAACACACGAAAAGATGCTCAAGTGTCAACTCTTATTTCAGTTTTAAAAAAGGGATGCTCAACATCATTAGTCATTTTGGGAAATGCAAATCAAATACTTTGAAAAATGTAGTGAGATACCACTTTACACTTGCTAGAATGGCTATAATCAAGAAAATGGAAAATAAAAGTTTTGGCAAGGATGTAGAAAAATTACAACTTTCAGGCTTTGCTGGTAGGAATGTAAAATGGTACAGCCTTTATGGAAAACAGTTTTGACAGTTCCTCAAAAAGTTAAACAGAGGTATCAGTAGTTCTGCTCCTTAGTTTTGTACTCAAGAGAATGGAAAACAGTTCACACAAAAGCATGTAAACAAATGTTTTTAGCAATGTTATTTATAATAGTTAAAAAGTAGAAACAACCCAAGCATCTTGCAGCTGGTGAATGGGTAAATAAAATGTGGTATATCCATATAAATGAAATATTAATTTGGCCTTAAAAAGAGATGAAGTGCTGATGTGTGTTACAACACGGGTGAGCCTCGAAACACTATGCTAAGTGGAGCAAGCCAGACACAAAAGGCCACTTATTATGTAATCCATATACACGAAATGCCCACAATGTGAAAATCCATAGAGATGAAGTATGATTAGTGGTTGTCTAGGGCTGGGGGGGATAGTAGGGAGTGGGAGATGAATGCGATAAGTATGGGCTTCTTTTTGGGGTGATGAAAATATTCTGAAATTAAATAATGGTGGCTGCACAACCATGTGAATATACGAAATCTCTGGTTTATTCGACTTAACGTTTTGTGTCACACATTTGATTTCAGTTGTGTCCCCATATTCCTTCCTACCTGCTAGTATAGTCAGAGTGGAATAGAGCAGCAAATCCAGTTCATTGCTGACTTCTAACTCAAGGGTAAAAGTTTTATTAAATAGAACAGTTACTTAGTACATGTTTAACTTCTTAATTTCTGTGCGTTCCTTGTGTTAAGTGACCTTTTCCTAAGCAGTAAGAACATGTATTTTACTGTGAAGAAGAGCAGTTTAAAAACTGATTATGAAGTAGCATGAATAGGCATTTTATTGTCCTTAAACTCTTGAATCTGTTGGGCCAGTTGATGAGGACTGGAGAAACATCATGTTCCTTGACAGCTCTTGGTGGAGGAAAACTGTATTTCTTGACAGGGTTTGGAGGTATTAGAATTCGTTGCAAAAGCAAACACAAAATGGATCTTTGAAAGCTGGGCTCCAACATGTGTGCCAAAAACTTTCTAAATGAAATTTTATACTAGATCTAGAGGTAGAAGTGGACTAATTCAGCCTTCTAAGAAGTAGCAGCCTTGTCTGTTTTCTTTTTGGGTTATGCTCTTAGATAAAGTACTGTTTCCTGTACACTTGGCTTTTGAAGCTGATGAGTATATGGTACCAGCAGTGTTTGAAGTAGACCAAAATTTTGGATAAGCTTCAATTATTTGGAAAATCTTTCTCATGGAGCTTTTGATTGAGATATCATTGTGATTGTGAAGGACTGAGAACCTCATCAACACACAACAGTGCTTCTTGACAAGGATTGTCTTTTCTCTCACTGTACTCTTTTTGTAGGTTGTGTATTCTTCCTGTGCCTGGGTATCTTTTACATGTTTCGCCCAAACATCTCTTTTGTGGCCCCTCTGCAAGAGAAGGTGGTTTTTGGATTATTCTTCTTGGGGGCCATTCTCTGCCTTTCCTTTTCATGGCTCTTCCACACAGTCTACTGCCACTCAGAAGGGGTCTCCCGGCTCTTCTCTAAGTAAGTATCGGAAAGTCTACATTATAATCAAATATTAGAGTAAGTGGTTAGGGAAAACATCCAGCAGAATTGGCAGAATTCTTGATACTATCCGATGGGAACTTAATTTTTTTTTTTTTTTTAATTAAAGCAAGCATCCCCGTTGCCTCTTGTCTATTACCGTTAGCTCATGTCATAGGGGAGTAATTAGAACCTGCAGTGGGCCATACTTTTTAACATCACATGAATTTTTGTTCCTATTTTAGACTGGATTACTCTGGTATTGCTCTTCTGATTATGGGAAGTTTTGTTCCATGGCTTTATTATTCTTTCTACTGTAATCCACAACCTTGCTTCATCTACCTGATTGTCATCTGCGTGCTGGGCATTGCAGCCATTATAGTTTCCCAGTGGGACATGTTTGCTACCCCTCAGTATCGAGGAGTAAGAGCAGGTAAGAGATGTGGGGGTTTTACATTGGACATTCATTTATTTACCAGTCATTTGTTAAAGGTCCACTTCCCAAGTCCTGTGCTGTTACTTGTGATGCAAGAATAAATAAGTCCTAGTTCCTGTTCTTCAGGGGCTTTGAATGTAGTAGTGTTCATTAGTTATCTTAAGTACATAGAGTTGAGGGGCATGGTGAGCTTTATGAGGCAGTATATATATTTTGTAATTCACTAGAGTTTATGACCATAAGGCAGTGGCTCTGTAACCTTTGTTAAAAAAACAAAACAAAACACAATGATTACCCTTTCTCAGCTTGGAGTGTACTTCTTTTTTAGTGATTGGTTCTTTTGTCATTTTTTGGTTTGGTTTTGTATTTTTATTAGAAAATGTGTACTGCTTAGATAAATAAAACTTCATACTGATTGTATTCTACTAAAGTAAGTACCATACATCTCTTCTAATACAGGAATACGGGGGCTTTTTATATTTAGAATAATGCCTGTCTCACTGGAGATGATATGGAAAGCCAAAATCCTCTGGTTGAGCCTTCCTCTAGGAGTGGGGAGTTCACAGAGACATGTTTTTGTTTCCCACTGGATTGGGACTCCTTGTAGCCAGGGCCATGTCCTTCAGTGTTCTATCCTCAGTATCAAACCTGGTGCCTACCGAGAATGAAAAGTAGTAGAAGGAGTATTTTTCCTTTTGACTTGAAAAAACAAGATCAACATCAACTACAGCCAAAACCCCAAAACCATTTCATATTAAAATCCAAGCCATGGTTCATCTGCAGTTTCTTAGAAGGTTAGAAGTTTGAATTTAACTACTTGTGAATGACCACTGTTAGCAACAGTCTACCCACTTCTCTTTTTAAGTGATTATATGAGCAGGGAAGCTGTGGTCAGGGGTGACTTCCAGCCGTACTTAACTGTGGGGCTAAGCCTGCTTCAGCACAGGAGATAAGAGTACAGCTGCATGGGACGCTGGGTGGCACAGTCGTTAAGCGTCTGCCTTGAGCTCAGGGCATGATCCCGGCGTTCTGGGATCGAGCCCCACATCAGGCTCCTCCTCTAGGAGCCTGCTTCTTCCTCTCCCACTCCCCCTGCTTGTGTTCTCTCTCTCGCTGGCTGTCTCTATCTCTGTCAAATAAATAAATAAAATCTTAAAAAAAAAAAAAAAGAGTACAGCTGCACATTCTGCTGTGAAACACATCAGAAGAACCAAGCCCCTGAGCTTTTGACTTCCAGAATGGTAGGCAAGACCACCAGAGCCTCTGTTTAGCATGTACAGGAAAATAACAAGTGAAACAGGATCATGACGGTTTTTCTTTAGTGAGGAGTAGAATTTGGAAAAGGTTTTTATTTAGGCCTGCTTGAGTCCCTTCTTCTGTGAGGTGAGCATTGCCATTTTCCTCTTCTCTTGTAGATGCCTGCGATTTATTATGTGTATGTGCATGCGTGTATTGTTGCATACCAGCAACTTATTTGGTAATGTCCAAAGCAAGCTCCTTGTCTTGTATTTTGAGAGTTAAAGGTCATTTTTAACTCTGTGTCAAAATGTAGGAGCAGTTACTGGCTGCTGGGTATGAGGTGTTCCTGTGGTGTTTCGATTGACACAGATTTGTGTATATACTCATAAATTAACACATATATATTACTCAGCTTTTACATACTACTGCTTAACACTCCATTTGTGACAGTCTGATTTTTATTTCATTGTGGTTCACTAAAAAAGAAAAAATGCTAATCCAGATTCACTTAGTGGGTCTTATAACCTAGGCCATATCCAGAAGTTTGAAAAACACTGGTGTAGATGATTTTGAAGGCAGTAGGGCTGTGGTGGAGTGATTCTGGTAGATTTCTGTACCAGACTGGTAGTTTTGGGCCTGGGAGCTTTTAGGAGCAGCTCTGACCTCCCTCCCCATCCCCCCAATTGCCGCCTCCGTCCACTCCCCTCCAACCCCAAGAATCTGTTGCTTCAAAGAGGAGATAAAATATGTGAGATTGCTCTGTATTGCAATCTGTGTCTATGAAGTGGCAGCATTTAGGAAAGTTTAAAAAAACTCCTAGAGCTGTCTATTCCTGAAACACTTAGCAACACATTTCTAAACCCTTTGAGGACTGCTGACTTGTTAAGCTGAGCCTCTCCTCAGCAGGAGGCTCCTTGCATTTGTAAATGGATCTTTTAGAGCGTAGCTGTGCTGTCTGTTGTGGCAGTATCCCAGAGTTTGAAGAACCTTCTTTTTCCTTTCAAACAAGAAGCATCATACTTGAAATATTCAGTTTACAGAATTACTAGTGCTGTGTTGTAATATTGACTTCTTCCTTATTTCTCTTCTGCGTTTTTACTTTATTCTCCTTGTGATTGCCAGGAGTATTTTTGGGCCTTGGCCTGAGTGGAATCATTCCTACCTTGCACTATGTCATCTCGGAGGGATTCCTGAAGGCCGCCACCATAGGGCAGATCGGCTGGCTGATGCTGATGGCCAGCCTCTATATCACAGGCGCTGCCCTGTATGCTGCCCGTATCCCTGAACGCTTTTTTCCTGGCAAGTGTGATATCTGGGTAAGTATGACCAGGGGCAGTTAGGTTGTATACATACGTATCTGTTAGTTATGTTACTGGCAGACCGGAAAGTGTGAAATAATTGAAAAAGTTTAGACTCAAAATTGAGAGACTCGTATTTTAGTTGTAACTCTTTCTCATTAGTTGTGTTTCTCTGGATGATAAGTACAGTGATGACTGACATTTACTGAGCACTTACTTGGTGGCTGGCATGGTACTGAGTGAGCACTTTACACAGATTACCTCATTAAATACATTGGCCGTATAAGGTATGACAACTATTGTTTTCCATTTTACGGATTAGGAAATGAGGCTTAGGGAGATTAGGTAACTTGTCCAAAGTTAGGACAAATTACTACTAGGTGGTAGGAGTGGAATTTGAATCAGGCTAGTCTAATATTAGAGTCTGTGCTCCTTTATATTACACTGAACTGACAAGGCATTTAGTTTGTTTTGGTTTCCTCATTTAGAAAATGAGGGTGATGGACTAGATTATTTACCAAAGTCCTTTTTGATACTAAAATTCGGTGATTTGTAATGAGAGTGAGTGAGTGTGTATACGTGTTTGGTAGCAAGAGAAGAGGAAAAGCTAACTAGATTGTGGTTAAGAGAGAGGGAAAGAGAAGGGGAAAGAAATGTAAGGGACCAATAGATGGAAACTTTGTAATTGAGGATGGCCTGAAATATTTTCAGTAGGTACAGAATTGAAGAGTTGCTTGATATGAAGTCTGACCTTTGGAATTCTGTTCCTCATGATTGTAAACTAAGCAGATCACCTAGTCTTCAAAGTTTAATTTAGCCCACCATAAAATCGAAGATAATGCTAATTTCGGCAATCTTTTCAGATTCAAATTAGTTAATTTATCTTTTGGAGATTGCCTCATCATCATTTTGACATTGATTATGGAGATCCCTCCCCCCGTTCTTTGGGAGAATGAATCCCCTTTGATATCCTAGGAAGCATTTCCTGGGATGTGACTTTTTTTTTTTTTTTTTGGTGGGGAAATTAGTCTTTATTATTATTATTTTTAATGTTTTTTTATTACATTATGTGAGTCACCATACAGTACATCCCTGGTTTCTGATGCAAGGTTCGAGGATTCATTAGTTGCGTATAACACCCAGTGCACCATGCAATATGCGCCCTCCTTACTACCCATCACCAGCCTATCCCATTCCCCCACCCCGTCCCCTCTGAAGCCCTCAGTGTGTTTCTCAGAGTCCATAGTCTCCCATGCTTCACTCCCCCTTCTGATTACCCCCCTTTCTTTATCCCTTTCTTCTGGGATGTGACTTGTGACTCTTTCTAGTTTACACCTCTAAAATCAATATCTTTCTCTTGATGATAATGAGAGAATAGTATAATTTTTGAAGTGATATTTGGTGCACTGAGCAATTGATAGATCCCTTTTAAGAAATGAACTAGCATTCAACAAAACAGATTAAATCAGAAAAAATGTCATGTGCTTGTAGACCAGCTTCTGATTTGAGAAGGAAGGAAAAGGCCTGGCCTTGCTAGTCTTTTGATAAGGTATGTTCATGTAATTCTAGAGTCTTAGAGCTGAAGGAGTCATATGTTTTAACCTTCTACCTAATCCTGGAAATCCCTTTAGTTTTTCTGAAGGAGAGCAACATTTAAATTGGCCATAGCTCTGGTACTTTATTTAGGCCATGATAAAAACCTCCTTCAGCAAAGAGGAAAACCTCCCCATGTCTAACTGTAGCCCATTGCTAGGCATGGAGGGATCTTTGGTCTTTTGTAGTCTGTTGGCAAGAGTGTGTGTATGCCATTTGCCCGAGTTCACCAGATACTCCTGTGATACGTGTACACATCTTCATGGTTAGAATTTAGCGGCAGCACCTTGATTTCTTTGGGGACAGCTGGCCTTCAGTTCAGCAGAATGTGATATGCCTAATGGATGTTCCAAGATCTGTGGACACCTCGAATTTGAGCTTTGTCACTCCATTCCCTGCCCTGCTCAGCACAAACAACCTGAGGACTCTTTAGCAGACTTTAATAATGAACGGGTTTCTCCCCCCTCCCCTCCAGTTTCACTCTCATCAGCTGTTTCACATCTTTGTGGTTGCTGGCGCTTTCGTTCACTTCCATGGCGTCTCAAACCTCCAGGAGTTCCGTTTCATGATTGGCGGAGGCTGCAGTGAAGAGGATGCACTGTGACTCCTTCCAGAAGCTGGGGACTGTGACCCTGAACACGGCCTGCAGTGTTTGCAGGGCCTCCCTTACTGGCCATTGACGCCAGTGCCAGAGGAGCCCCAAAACTTTGACAGCCTCGTGGGCTTTGTGATGCCCTTGGGGCTCCACCTGGTACACGACTGAGAAGAGAAAAACAAAAATAAATCATACCTCAAAGGATGGAGTGCATCAATTTGGAGAAAAGGAGAAATGGCCCAAACCCTGACTTATAATTGGGATCTACTGATTGAGGGCTCTGCACGACCTTGGCAAACTGGCTTCTGATCTGTGTCACATTTCTTTGTAGAAGATGGGAACACAGTTTAGCTGGTGGTTCGTTCTTCTCCCTTTCTCTCTCCTTAAATCAATAATACAAACCAATTTAGGTGAACATTTATATCCTATTAAAGGGTGGGAATGTGATTTTAGATGCTCTTTTGGGAGAACAAAGAAATTAATGTAAATAAGATTTCTAACTTACTGTTTAAATAAGAATTTATATAAATGTTTAAAACATAAGGGGTAGGGAGGGAGGGGAATTTTTGTATAGAATGAAACATGCAAATACCACACACTGTTTCAATTTTGCACAAAGTGACTGTAGGAGGATCAGGTGATGGCCCCAGAATGTATAATGCCTTGGTGCACCAAGGTGCCTTCTAAAGGCTGGCATACCTTGGACCCTGTGGGGCAGGAAGTACAGCCCCAGCCCAGTGATCACATGACCACTCTCATGTCTGAGAGCCTTTGGTAGTCCCAAGGTAGAGGGAAGCTGTATGTGTTTTCTCAGTGGAAGCAGCACGTGAATGGCTGACAGGATGTGTTAGATAAAGGCTCTAGTTAAGGTATCATTTGAAAGACTGACTTGTTTTCTGTGCTGAGAGTGACCCCTTCTAAAGAGTAGAGCCATTTATTTGGGAAAGTCAGTTATGCCAGCAAAGGGGTGGTGGAGACAGTGGGAGGAGCTCTGGAAATATTAGCCCAGAGGCTGATCTGATTACTTCCTGGCATCCTATTCAATTTTGTGGTGATTTTTATCTTCAGGGATGTGACAGTTTTCCATATCTTTGTTGTGGAGCTCTGGAACGCCCCAGAAATTTCCTTCTGTTAAAGTCACTGCCCTGACTACCCTTCCTCCTCTTGGGAATACAGATGGACTTTTCCCTGGCATCATAGTTCCTGGCATGGAGCCAGTCACAAAAGAGATTCCGACTTGTCCAGGTACCTCCTGAGCTCATTTACATAGGTTGGGAGAATGCTTCCTTTGGATCAGGAAAGGTGAATTTCACCTCTGGCACCGTCTTAGTAAGCCTGGTAATAACACACGTATCAGCTGTTCTTGAACAAGAAAGCCAGTAGAACTCTTGTAAAGCAAGGTCCGGAACCCACTCTGGAGTCATCAGTATTCCCTGAACCCCAGTTTTGGGGGATAGCATGGTGGGAAGTTATAAAAGAAAATGGTATGTTATTGCTAGGGAGTCTGGTACAGCTGTATCTTTAAAGAGCTGCTAGAAGTGGAAAAAAGGTTGCTCATGCCCCAGAGGTACCCTGATACGGTGTTAGGGAGAGTGGTAGGGGAAGGATCTGGTTCATAGAATTCTAATCTTGGCTCATAGGCAAACCACCAAAATAGCACTTGAGTCTTAGGTTACTTGCTGTCACCCAAGACTTCAGGTGATTGAGTTACATCCTGGGGATTGTGGGTTTTAGAACTAAACATTGAAGCCCTAAGCACGGGGGCTGACACCCTCAAATAGGTGTTTGGTGTATGGGAAGGGTCTCCTATCCAGCAGAGCATTTTCTTGGTTGTTAATCTCCTTTCTCTCCCCTTCCAATCTCTAGCAAAAGCTGGCAACCGGGAAGAAGGAATCCTTTGTAGAACTGGGGAAGAACTTAAAGAGTATCTTGGTTCTGGATAAGGTCACTGCCTTGGGTGCCAGGGGACCCTGCAAAAGACTTGAGTGAGTGAACTGGTGCAGTGTCTGACAGAATAAAGAACAGTATTACTCCCTTTGAGGGAATAGTCCAGCAGGTCAGTGGCCATCTGGAAGGAAGGACACTTAGTCTCATGGAAGCAACAGCACATATCAGAAGCCAGACTTGCTCTTCAGTCATGCACTTTGGGATACAGGGTATAAGATACAGCCCTGTAACACCACCAACAGAAGTAGTAGTTTCTGGGCCCAGTCACCCCACACCCCAAAGGAGGAGCTGAACCTGGTTCAACATAGCACAAACTGTTAGGAAAAGTTAAATTAACATCAATGATGTGTAATCCAGTAAAAATCTCCCTCTTTAAGGTGTGTGTGCGAGTGCGTGTGTGTGTGTGCCCATTTATATGTGTGTGTCAGTGTGCAACTCACTACCAACAGCCTCACTGTGCACTTGGTCTTCACAGTGCTCGCTGAGAACTCTCACCAGGTTGGCGCCTGAATGCCTTACTCTCAGCATCAGAGGCTTGCTTGCTCTGTGCAGATTTTTTAATTTTTCTTTGTTGGCCCTAGGCTGGTTAGGACCTCTACAGCTTCATTCTTTCACCATTAAATAGTGGCCTTTTTCAGTATTTTCCCCCCTTCCCCTTTATAAATTGCTGAAGCCACAAAGCACATTTTTGGGGATCATAGAGGGTTGGGGTTCCAGAAAGGCCTCTGTGTGATGGTTTCATTCACCATGGGATTTCCCTTACTTGCTGTATTCTCAACTTCTAATAAAAAGAACCAAATGGAATATGAACTTTTGTTGTGTACTGTTTTATTGCCTCAGCTTACCTCCCCTGAAGCCTTAACTTAGACCTGAAGCTTAAGAAATTGTCAGAGACTTTCCATTCTGAATGCGCAAATCAAAGTTATTTATGCCCAGCTCACTTTTCCTGACCTTTCTTAGGCTTTCGTTAAAACGGGGACCAGGTTTAGACTGGAGGGGAGACCTAACTCCAAGGGGTAGTTCTTAATTTATGATTAAAGTTTATAAGAGTAATACCTAACATAATGGTTACTTTATATGAAGGTTTCTGTCGAAGGACTCTTGGTATCAGATACTCGTAACCACCTCCCTGTGAACTGATCAGTACGACTCATTTCCTGGATGAGGAGACTGAAGCTTAGAAAGGCCAAGTGTGACTCTTGTGCCACACTCTACAGTAAGAAGACAGTTCGGATTAAATCTCATGTTGACCGAAAGGTTTGGGGGTTAACCCTTTGTGTAATTTAAGAAAGGAATCCTTTGCAGGGGAATTCCCAGTATTTGAATTCTCTCTCTCTTTTTTTAAAAGATTTATTTATTTTAGAAAGAGAGCATGAGTGGGAGGGTCAGAAGGAGAAAGAACCTCAGGCAGACTCCATGCTAAGCTTGGAGCCAGATGCCGGGCTCCATCTCACGACCCTGAGATTGTGGCCTGAGCTGAAACCAAGAGTTGGGCACTTAACCAAGTGTGCCACCCATCTGCCCTGAATTCTCATTTTTAAGTATAGATAAAACTTCAGGGTTTCCTTATATAATTATCTGGGTATAGAACACTGGATCGCATTCTGCTCTTTTGAGGCCTTATTTATAAAGAACCATTTGGTTTTTCCTACTTTTTTGCTAAGAACTGTATGCTCCCTTTCTTAGGTGATATCCGTGGATATAATAGCAAAGGAAATAAAGGACGTTTGAATTTTGACTTTGTAGAATGCTAAGGCTCTGGATTTCCTGAAGAAGCACTTGGGCAGTGTTGCTTTACAATTTATCCTAGAATAATATCCTTGTCTCTAGAATATTTTGTTTCATTTACACCGTGTTCTGTGTTTCCTTCCCTCATTGGTCATGAACTATTGACCACCACTCCTTGTGTCCTTATGTACGAAGTTTTTCTGCCTTCAGCAATGTGACTTGGTAGAAAAAGGAGGTCCGTCTGACTCTTGTAACTTGTACTTGTGATGGCCTGGAGCAGGCGTCGGGGAAACTGAGGAAGCAGGGAATCTAGCTGCACGAACATGAAAGCCTCTCATAGCCTACGTCCTCCCATCCTTTCCTTGGCTATGCTGAGCTAGAACAAGAGGTAGGTGGAGGGTCAGGTTTTGCCATTTGCCAGTGACATAGGCAAGAAGTCGTTTATTTCCCTAGTGTCCCTTACCTTCTGTTTTTTTTTTTTTTTTCCTTTTCTCACCTTTTAAAATGGGCTTATATTCTTTGCATCTTTCACGGAGATCAACATTTCTCAACCTCTCCATAGTGATTGGCGGGCATTTCTGCCAAGCTCTTGCTCTGATTTCTTCCTTTTGTGATACCCATCCCTCATATTTACTTCTCTGACTTTAAGATGCTTCCATTCCCTTGACCTCCTGAATCAGAACTTCACTTAGCATTATGAAGTGGTGAGCTGTTTTACCTGAAAGCACTTCTATTAAAATGTGTAACATTATTAGGTGGATCTAGTAATTTATCCCTGGTACTGAGGAAGGAGGATCTGACAGCAGCTTTGAGTTCTTGGTCCTTTAAGAAAAGAGATTTCAAGATTCTAACAGAATCTTGTCATTTATTAAATGGCTTTGGTTTTAACTTTGTTCATCTAAATCAGCAATGTCTCTTCAGCTTGATTGAGGCTGCCACCTGCTGTCCTTTAGTGGTTCTGTTAAGAAAGGAAGAACAGTTCTGACCCTTGAAGCTCACAAGAACATTCCGTTCTTCCAGGTGAGGAGTAAGGTTAGTTTATGAGAAAGGTTAGTTTATTCCTTCCATTGGTTCTAGAAGTGATTTCCCAAATTTACAGTTTCCTGGCCATCCAGAGACATGGGGATGAAATAGACAAAAGGCTGGAAACTGCCCGGGCACTTCCTGTCTTGGTTTTTAAATGATATGGCCAAGATGGTTGATAAATTTGCCTGAAAATGCTCTCCGTGGGTGGGCAGGGAAGACAGGCCTTTCCAAAGATGGGATTGCTGTCCAAGAGAGAAAGACTAGCAGCCTGTGTCTGGGAGTTGGTAGTAGAGGTCAGATGCTGTTTGGAGGCCAGAACGTTTATGAATGCCAAAACAAGGCAGAGGGGTGGCCGTGGGCCCCAGGCATTACTGGTGGTGGTGGAGGCGCTGGGGCAACAGTGAGGAAGTGTTCATGCTGCCGTGCCTGTCATGATAAGGTCGTTGTCGTCTTTTTTTTTTTTTTTTTAAGATTTTATTTATTTACTTAACAGAGGGGGAGAGAGAGAGAGAGAAAGTGTGCACAAGCAGGGGGAGTGGCAGGCAGAGGGAGAGGGAGAAGCAGGTTCCCCGCTGAGCAGGGAGCGCCATGTGGGACTGATCCCAGAACTCTGGGATCATGACCTGAGCTGAAGGCCGACGCTTAACTGACTGAGCCACCCCGGTGCCTCCCGATAAGGTCTTCTTGACAGGATGGTGGGGAAGCTCTGAACTATGGCATCTGAGAGGACTGGAGAAAGGGTTCCCTGCTGCGTTCTCACCCACCTGTGTCAGATGGACACTTGCGATCTTTGCCTATTGTCCTTGGCATCCTCACTCTCATTTCTTGGTCCATTCCCCACCCCCCCAAAATGAGTTAATAGACTAATAGTAGTTAACATGCAATTTGTGCAAAGTTGGCCCACTCTATAGGGAAGTGGGGCCATTTACTGGTGGGAAGCTTGTACTCTGAATTGTGGCGGCCTGAGAAGAAGGGTCTCCCAAGGCCCTGCACGCTGTCCGTGCTTATCTTGGGGCTTGCCTGGACCTCCTCGTTGGAGGTTGGTTGAATTTAAAGTTCTGAGGCCGCCTCAGAATTTCTACATGGTTCTGCCTTTACTGGTGCTCTCACAGTGGAAGCTGCTATCTCGGAGGAAGCTCCAGGGCCTTGAGATACACACCGGTGGGAGGTGCGCATGTGGAGAGTAAGTTCCCAGATAGAGCTCCCCTCCTGGTGGACTTGGCTGTGCATGTTGGAATGTTCCTCGAAATGCCAACCCCAGGGATAGAGTCAGGTAGTCTTTATTTTATTTTATTTTATTTTATTTTATTTTATTTTATTTTATTTTATTTTATTTATTTTATTTTATTTTATTTTTAAAAGATTTTATTCATTTGAGAGACAGAGCACAGGCAGGGGGAGAGGCAGAGGGAGAGGGAGAAGCAGACTCCCTGCTGAGCTAGGAGCCTGACATGGGGCTCAATCCCAGGACCTGGAGATCAAGGTAGTCTCTTTTATAAAGATAAGTGGCTAGAAAAAGACCACTATGGGACCTGGACCTCCTGGGGGTCTGGAGCTAGCTGTCAGGAGATCCCTCACCATGCCACTGAAGGACTGTTCTTTTTCCTGTGACCTCTGCTTGGCTGCCGCCGTGCCTCCACCTCCCCTGTTCTTCTATCACCTTTTAGTGCTGCAGCTGTATATTTTACCCTATTGGCTTTTTCTTAGATGCAAAAGTTTCTGTATGTTAGCATTTTGTAAAGACATTTTTAGAAGTTTTTAATAGCAATAGTTTGCAGACATGCCACAGTAATATAAAAGGACTTAATACCTGTTCCTGTACTGGGTTTTTCCCATTACTAGTTACTTCCTTGTCTCTCTCTCTTTCTCTCTCTCACTCTCTCTCTCTCTCTCTCTCTCTCTCTCTCTCTCACACACACACACACACACACACACACACACACACACACACGCCTTGTTTGAGCAGCAGCTAGGAAATTGAGCTACCCCCCACCATGCATCTCATTTTGAGAAAGCTCTATTTCAGGTGGGCCATGTTCTTCATCTCATTTCTGCTGTTGGCCTAGTTCTGCCCCTCTTTCTCAGTACCTTTAAGTTCTTGGATTCTACTGAAGGCCAACTGGGCTCATTGGAAATAGCCGACCCTTGGCTGGGTCTGAACTTCTGGAGAATAGATGGAATTAAATTCTTTTGTTGTGGTCCAAATTGAGCTCACGCTGGGCTGCTGAAGAGGAGGTAGGAAGGATGGTATTAGGCACCCCGGAAGGTCTTTGAGAAGAGGTTTCTGGTTCCATCTGGCAATCTCAGGAGGCAGGGCCAATTAGCCCAAGATTGAGATGAACAGTGACCTGGGTGATAACTCAGGTATAGTGAGGTGGATCACATGGCAGGTGCTGACTCTTTAGAACGTCCCTGGAAGGATCATCTTGTCAAAACAAAGGTGACATTGGGCGAGAGTCACCGCAGCAGCTGGGGTGGTAGCACCCAGGCACACACAGGCAGCAGGAGCATGGGGAGCGAGGCTGAGGTGGCTGAGGTGCTGCCACACTCCTGGGCATTTTCCTGTGAACCCAGAGCAGAGATGAAAGGGTAGCCTTCAAGACGAGGCAAGGAGTAGGGAGGAGGGTCTCTGGGACTAGTAGCCAAAAACCTGGGGAAAGAAGGAAATTCCAGAAAATGGAGGAAACACTGCCATCTTTTTTAGACCACCTATTTTTGGGGGAAAAGTAGAGGCTGTGCACTCAGCCCAGAACTGGGCTCAAGCCTCTGCTTGTCCCTAGTCTTATAGTGGCCGTGGGGCCATCCTCTTAGAATGACTTTGGGGAAGCCTGCAACTCTGGAAGCTGCTTTGATGTGGATTATTTGTGGCAGTCATATCCAGCAAAGACAATACCATGTATGAGGCACCCAGCTTGAGGCCTTAAGCTAAAAGCACCTTATGTAGTGGGTGCTCAATTAATGTCGGTCACCATCAGTATTATGCATATAACGGTTTCCTCCTTTTTGCTCAGATCATTCGGAGCTAAGTGCAGTAGTAATGAAGGCAACATGGGGAAGCTGTGTTTTAAATCACTGAGGGCCCAAACCCTAGGAATTTGGCCCTCAGCTCCTGGTTGACTCAGTGTGTGAATGCCACAGGGGCTAAATGTCAGTGCGCACGCATGAATGTATTCCACGCAGGTGCACAGGCACAGCTGCATTCGTGTGTCCACTCAGGTCTGCAATTGCACAGGCACCATCCTGGAGCTGAGGGTTTAGGGTGAAGACCAAGCCCCACCCCTGTGGCCCCCTCCAGCCCTTACCTCTGGATGGAAGGCATGGCAGGAATCTGGTCTCCGGCGAAGCTTCTGGGAGCGCATCCTGTCACACTTGACAGAGGCATTATGTGCAGAATTCACTGTTAAGGTGAACATCTCATGGAAGGAGCGGATTCTGGAGATTCTAGAGACTAAGTTCGGGAAGAATGAACCAGCTGCCTTGCAAGTGGCTTCCAAGGTCAGAAGACAGCACCCAGGGGTGGAGGAGGGGAGGGTTGGAACAAATCACGATGCCCTGGAGGGGAGGGTGGGATGCTGGTGGTGAGGGAGGCTGGCCTTGCCTCTCAACATCTGAGCCCCTCCATGACATCTATACCTCCAACCTCCCTCAGCCCACATATCCTGGAGATTGGAAGGATATATTTGACTTCTGTAGCCTCCTGCAGGACTAGTGGGAAGATACTACAGTCACAGGTGGGGTCTGTCACCAGGAGGAGAAGGTTACTACTGGGAATCTGTTGCATCACAAATATCCTGCAGCAAAGAGAGAAGTGGGTCACAGAACTTCTCTACGGCAGGCTCGACTTCGAGTGTCTAGGGAGTTTCTGGAGACTTATAGTGTGGAGCTGGGGTGGCAGGGGAAGGAACAGAACCACGAGGCAGGTCAGATCAGGAGCAGTTGCAGGGACAGTGCTAGGCAACAAACTCAGTCCTCTGGGCTTATTTTATCCACAAGCCCTTGCAGTGGTACGGCTTCCTTGCAGATTGGAGGTGAGGAAGTCCACACGGGGATAATTCTTGAGAGGGAAAGGAGTTGTTATTAATATATTCAGGGACAACAGGCATAAATCTAGACTGCCCCAAGCAAATAGGGATGTGTGGCTACCCTTGCTTTGGGTGATTGTGGTGGGGGGCGGGCCGCAGGCTGTGCTGGAAAGATGCAGTGCTCAGACTTGGCCACAAGGTGGCAGAGCGCGCCCACGCACGGCCCTGGAGTCCTGCCAGCGGGAGGGATGAAAGGATTAGGGAAAGCCTGTTCTGCACAGGGCCTGGTGCGTTATGTAACAGTAGCTGCCACTTCCTGAGCATTTCCTTTGGGGTGGATGATTCTCTCTCTCTCTCTCTCTCTCTCTCTCTCTCTCTCTCTCTCACACACACACACATGCACGCGCACACACACACACATTTAACCTTCACCACTCCGAAGGAGGTTGGTGTTATTCCTGTTTTGGAGAGGAGAACACAGAGGCTAGAAGAGGTGGTGAGGTAACCTGCCCAAGGTTACATGGCTAGGGAGCAGCAGAACCAGTTTTTGAACTCAAATCTGTCTACTCTAAAGTCTGTGCTTTACACCAGACCATTTACTTTATCCTCACGACAAGTCTTTGAGATAAACGCGTCACAGTAGTTCCCAGAAAACCGCTCTGGTGAGGTTAACATCCACCCGACATTACACACTAGTAGGACCATCCCATGCCACAGTCTGAGGCGTCCCACAGAAAATAATTCCCTGGAGGTCTGGGGAGTCTGAGGGACATCCTGGGCAGCTGCTGGCAGAAGGCAAAGCTGGCTGAGTGGATACCCTAGAGGAGGCCCAAGACAGAACTTCACAAGCGGGGAGGTCCCGAGTTCAGGGTGGGAGTCAGCAGGACAGAAGTTTCTGTCAGGTCTCCCTGCCCTCCCAGGCTTGGCAGAGCCGGTTGATCTAGCTCGGATCTAGTGGCCTGTACACGGGAGAAGGCCTGAGTCTAGGCAGGGTGCACACACAGGCTCCAGGCCTGGGGTTGGAGAGGCCAGGTGTGATCTGACTGAGCTAGGAGCCCTCCTTCAGTCCACCCACTCCTGAGAAGGTCCTCAAGCTTGCCTGCTTCTCTGCACAGACAGGTTTCTGAGGGAGAGCCGACCGGTTTCTTTACTCAAAGCTATTCTTGCCTACCCGTGCCTTCCAAGGGCTTGCAGATGCCGCTGAGCTTGTGTCTCTGACACTGAGCTGCTGTGGGCTCAGCAGGTGTGTGTAAGACCCACACTGAAGGGGTCGCCGAGAGAGGCAGTGGGAGACTTTCTTCTGGGCGGGATGGCTTTGGAGCCTGAGGTGGGGTGGGTGGGCCTAGATCTCGCCTCAGGACCACCTTTCCCCAGTTCCCTTAAGACAGCACACCAAACCATCCAGCACCCCCAGCCGGCCTACCCTCTGCCTCAGCCTGTGTTTCCTTCACTAAGGAAAAGGAGAAGCAAAGACGGTGGGAGCCTGGCTGGGGTCTGGCAGAGCTGTCCTTGGCCTTACTTCTGGCAGCCTCCACACTCGATGACCCCGTTGGTCTCCTGGATGGCCGTCTGGTGCACGAACACGGGGTACTCTGTGTCACAGGGCTGCAGCACATCCTGTTTCTTGTGCTTGTGGGCTGTGGGCACACGGAGTCACAGATGGGGGAAAGGGCATCACCAAATGAAGAGGGCATTAGGGAGCCATGCCTATAGGGGTCTCAGATTCAGCCCTGCCAAGGCAGGCACGGTCACTATGCAATGGAACACTGCTTTGTCTGCGTGCATGCAGATGGCTCCCTTGTCAGAAAGTTCTCAGGGCTTATAGAGGAGAGGTAGGGTGGAAGGAAGACAGGGAAGGAAAAGGCACAGAATAAATGGAGGAGATCATGGTGGAAAGGGCAGCAGACAGGGCCCTGGGGGCCTTGGCTCTTGGTTGTATGTGATTAGCACACTAGCCCCGTGACCTTGGGAAAGCCACCTCTGCTCTTTGGAAGTCTGATCCTCGGTGTAGGCTGGCTGGTTGGGAGGAGGGTGGAAGTGGACCTCTTGAAGGCTCCAATCAATCAGCATTGATATCCAGGGTCTTAGAGGAGGGCAGAGGCAGGAGGAGTGCCAAGCGGTGGCTTGGGGGAGACTTTGGTCCTTTAATCCTATCACCCCTCCCCTTTATTGTGTACAGGTGACATTTCTCAAGTCTAGCTACAGTGCTCTGCAAATGCAACTCCCAGACAAGTCCTAGGCTTGCTCCCTAACCCCCGTGGCCAGTTATGAGCAGAGCAGCAAGGGCAGAGCGCCTGACTGCCAGGGCCTGGGAGAGAGCCGGCAGGGGGTTTCAGGCCCAAAGCTGCCGAGGCCCAGGAGACACAGCTCACAGCCTTTCCAGCTCCTCAGTGTCCGCATGGTGCACTGAGTCCACTCAGGGACAAAGGATGGCATGAACAGGTCTCAGCAAAAGGAAAAGCTGAGGCCCTAGCAGCCCGGTCCTAGAGGACACACATTTGTGCCTGAGGTGAGCAAAAAGCACAACAGGGCTGGCTCACAGGCCGAACGACATTATTTTTGTCCAAAATAGCAGCACTGTTTTAACACAGGGCTTCTGTTTCTTCCAGGCACTTCTCATGCATTTCCAATGCAGGAAATGCACAGGGCCCGTCTGCGGGGGAGGGGGGGGGCAGTATCACCCCCATTTCATAGACCCCTATCTCAGGGTCACATAGGGGTCAGTAGGAGAGCTATAGGTCTCCTAAATTCCCAGACCCAGAAACTTCCCACTAGACCTTGAAGGCAGGAGGGGAGGCCAGTCGGGGCAGACAAGTGTGAACTGAGAGGAAGAACCACAGTGTTCAGTCAGGGGCTCTGCACACTTGGTCAGGTTCCACCAGAACTTCCAGGGCTGCTGCTGGGCACTTGGCTGTCTGGGCCCCTCGGAATCTGGGAGTGGGCACTCTGGCTAAAGCCTGCAGAAGCCTGGGAGCTGGCTTTGCTCCTTCCAGGGCCCAGTTACACTGGCCTGGTCCCCAGTGGGGGCTGACTCAGGGCTGGACCTGTCACCTGAACCACTTTGTGTGGGTAAGGTTATCTCCGTGACAGTGTTAGTAACAAGGCCAACAACAACAGGGTGGAGTAGCCTTCCAGCCACTGGGAAAGGGCCTCAGGGTCTCCTGCAGTCCATGTCCTTGGACTCCAAGTCCAGCGCTATTCACTGAAGACATGGACGAGTGGCTGGACCAGGCCTCCTAGGCAGGAGGGAGAAGCTCCAGGGGCAGCTGCCCTGAAGATGAGAGATTCTGAACAAGCAGATTGAGGGAGATCATTCTCAGTGTTTGCAAGATGCAGCTGCTGGCAGAGAAAGACAAGGAGGGGAGCTGTGTCCCCCCCACCCTGTGTTCCCATGCAGAGGGGAGGAGGGACCTGTTTCTAAATGGGTTGTGACACGTGGTCCCTGGTTCCTGTCACAGACACCATCAGGAAGCCAAACTCTTAACAAAAATGGGGTGGGGAGTACAGCCCAGGCAGTGGAGATGTTCCAGAACCCCGTGGAAAAGGCTCTATTGACATGGAGGGGTTGAACAAGACCGGTTAAAGCGAGACAGTCCTGTGTGGTGGGGAACCCCCAGCTACCCAGAGAGTAGAAGCCATTGACTTCCTTTTGCATTTAAAGGTCAAGTGGCTTCACTCTCCCGGGGGGTGTAGTACGGGGTCACAGCTGGCTGAGAGTGAGGACATTTCTTTGGTTTATGGTCAGGCCTGTGGAGGGCACTGTCCTCAGACACAAGGTCATAGGAGATGTTCACCTGCCACCCCCTCAACCCCGAGCTCTGCTGAGGGCTCCGTGGACATCTGAGCTGGAGGCACCTCTGTTTCTGCCTCCACGAGGAGACCTGGTGGCTGCTTACCTGCACGTGGTCACAGCCACTGGGCAACATCACCCTTTTTCCTCTTGGAATCACCCAAGGAGATGGCTGGAGGGTTTTGTTTGCCCTGGGGTAGGGCTGTACTTGTGTGGGACACCTCCACCCCTTAAGGAGTGGGGCTTTAGATTATTAGGGACCCTGAGTCAGGGGTGTCCCCGGATGAAGAGAGCTCAGCCTTCCTTGGATGCACGCCTGGGACAGAGAGCTGAGGACAGTCCCCTTTTGCACCTTTTGCAGTCCCTCCCCACACCGCCCCCCCCCCCCCATCGTCAGCGAAAGCTACTCACAGTGATGGAAGACAGCTTTGGCTGTCCAGGGCATGAGGCCCAGCACAGGGTGGGCAGGATGGCACAGGGTGGCGATGTCACATGGGATGAATGATGTCACATGGAGCGGTGATATCCCAAGATGGCATGATGTCACACAGAGAGTTGAGGGGAGCCAGGAGTGAGGGGGAGGCCATGAGAGAGGACCCAGCAGGGTGAGATGGGAGCCTTGGACTCTCCAGAGTCCCCATCCCGTCTGTCATCCGCCCAGAGGTGACAAGTTCCTACTGAAATGGCTCTGATAGTCAACACTCCCTTTTGCAGTCCTCTGTACTCACCCTCCGCCCCACTGTCCGCATGCCAGGAGTCCCAGGCGCTCCACTCCAGCAGGAGCCTGTCAGACGCAGAGCTGAATCTCCGAGACCGAGACCGAGACCCGAGACCCGGTGCCCTCCCCACCTGGGGCCTGAGGGGCCTGGGGCACCAGAGCTCCCTGCTGGCCCCTGGTCTAGCCCCTCTCCTCCAGGACACCCTCTCCCCCGCTTGAGGCTCCTGGGTGAGCAGGGAGCTTCTCCACCTGGGCAGCAGTGTGTAGGGGGCGGGCGCCAGACACCCAGGGATCTCGCCTGCTCCTCTGGGGTTCCGGGGACCTCATGCAGCTCCTGCTCAAAGGGCTCCCTCATAAGGCACACCTGCATGAAGTCGCCCCAGTGTGTTGTCCCGTGTCTGCCCCCCTCCACCCCCCTCAAGACCCCACTCACAGCAAGAACTCATTCACCAGCCACCTGGTAGCAGTCAGGAGCACAGAGATTGGCTGGGAAGGAGAGGGGACACACAGTTAAGCCCAGGCCCCGGGAGAGGGTACTCCTGGGCACCACTAGTAAAAACCTCAACGGGGGTGGGGGAAGGGGCTTCCCCCTCCTCCCCCTCTGGCTGCCACCACCTCCCACCCCTTCCAGAGGGAGCATTTACAGCTGGGTTATCTGATAAATTCCTCCTGTAGGGTGGACACTTGGGCTTAGACCATGCCCATCGAGAAGACTAGGAGTAGACTAGCCGAGTTCTCTTCCTGCTGAGCCGCTCGGTGATGTTTCTGGGATCCTTTATGATATGTGTAAAAGTGCTGGCAAGTGTGGGTAGGAACAAAGCTACACAGGGGCTGTGGTCTGCTTTCTCTGCCAGAGGCCTCTTATCTCACGAGACCACCAGAACAATTCCCTGAAGCCCGGGAGAGAAGACCGACTGGCCTGGGGTGGGGGCAGGCTGAGGACAGGGAGCAGGGGTGCGGGGTGGGGGGTGGGGGGAAGAGGCTCCACAGGACTTTCTGGTCCCAGTCAAGAATGGGGTCCTGGGGCTAGCAGGTGGGAAGAAAGGTCTGGCGTGACACTTACGCTGACCAGGGGCCGGGCGGCACTGGGGTGGTGACTCAGGGGTCTGCACATGGCCTGGTAGTCATACATGGTCACTCTGAAAATCAGAAACAGGATAAGGGACTTCCCCCACCCCCTTCCCCACCCAGGGGGAGTTTGCTGCAGGGTTCCCATTCACCCGGATTCCTGAGGGTGCGGGAGTGAGGGTAGGCGGGTCAGACAATTCCATCTCTCCGCTTGGACTGCTTTAAAGACATTGAGCAGCAAATTCGTTTTCCCTCCAAGGGCCCATATGACCTTCTACGCCTACTCCACCTCATGTCAAGTCTCCGGCTTCAGAAAGGTTGCTTTGGGAGCTCTTTGGGGCTTTCACTATGGGTTTTTGAGGTCAGGATCCTGATATCTGTCGGGACCAGTTAGCATCAGCTCCTGCTTGTTCTGTGTGTATTCGGTCTGGGGAGAAGCATGTCCCACTTACTGGCTGAACACCCCTGTGCTGAGCAGCTGGGTCATGAGAGCACCATCCACCTCCCCCAGGAATCTTCCCATCTGCGAGGGAGAGAGAGACAGGGAGACAGGGAGAGAGAGAGAGAGAGAGAGAGAGAGAGAGGGAGAGGGAGACAGGGAGAGAGAGAGTGTGGGAGACAGGGAGAGAGAGAGAGGGAGACAGAGAGAGAGGGAAACAGGGAGAGGGAGACAGGGAGAGAGAGAGAGGGAGACAGGGAGAGAGAGAGAGGGAGACAGGGAGAGAGAGAGGGAGACAGGGAGAGAGAGAGAGAGAGGGACAGGGAGAGAGAGAGAGGGAGACAGGGAGAGAAAGAGAGAAGGAGGGAGAGGGGGAGGGGAAAAGGGGCCACAGAGGAGGAGAGGGAAGGAAGAAAGGGAGGGGGAGGGTAAGGGGAAGGAGAGGGGGGAGAGAGGGGGAGAGAGGGAGAGGGAGAGGGAGAGAGATGGAGCAGGATGAGGACTTCTGTCTTCCATATTAGGCCAGGGCTCATTGCTGAGCTCCAGACATCAGGGGTGGGTTGGGTCCCCCCATAGATACCTTTCAACAGAATCAGAACTGTACCCATTCCACCGGCTCCCTCCCCCTTTAACAGGCTCCCCTGCCATACTCTCTATCTTAGTGCTTTTCGAACTCTAAGTTACTCTAAGAAATCCATTAGTTGGCCAGGAAATCAATCTAGGGGTTACAATCGGATCTTTTTTTTGAAGGCACAGACTTCCTTTGAACAGTTAGGTGTGAATTGTGTGTGAAGTCAGGTTAAACGAGGTTTTGTGAAATTTGATTTGTTGTATACGGTGCGTGTGTATGTCCTAGATCAGATGTACCATGTATCTCTTTCTGTGAGTCATGGTCAAAAAAGGTTCAAAAGCAGCGCTCTGCTCTGTCTCTCACTGGCCTCCTTATCCTAAACCGCCCAGCCAAGTGCAGTTTGAGAACCCTGGAGCGGCCTTTGGTTTCCCTCCCCCTCCCCGTCACTGGAGCGGTGCCCTGTGGGTTTGTCACTCACCTTCCAACTCCTCGCCTAACCCAGACCTTTGTGCTCCCAGCGGCCCACTCCACCCTCCTCACGGGGTTCTCTCTCAGTCCCCAGCCCTGCTGCCAACACAGTTGGGATTTGGTCTCTTTCTCTCTCTCTTTTTGTGTGTGTTTCCTGAAGAACAAAACAGGATCTTCCTTCCCCCTCATCCGTCCTTCCTGCCCCAATCAGCCAGCACTGGTGAACGCCCACCGCTGTGTGCAAGGCCAGGCTGTACCCTCCAAGCCCACAAAGGCCGCCTAGGCGGTTGGCACTCTAGCCTGCTGTGCTCTGCCTTCAGGCTGCCCTCCAGCCCCACCCCTACGCTGACCTCCCCACCTGCCCTGGTCTCTTGCTTCTGCTGGTTTCTCAGCATGGCAGAGAGGAAAGAGCCTGCGCTTAAGCATCGGATTTTGATTCAGATCCTGGCGCCAGCATTGCCCACTGCGTGCCATGGGTTAAGTTAGGGGATAATGCGTGCCGAGCATCTGGCACACAGCGAGCTTTCCATCTGCGGCGGCCATATGATAAGGAGCCGCTGGGGGCCTGGGCACTTCTCTCTGCCTTGACAACACTTCCTCAGTCCTCACTCCAAGGAGTTTTCCTTGTCCTTCTCCAAGAAGTCTTTCTTTTGTCACCTTTCCAGCTGGACTTAAGGCCTCCCTCCTCTGTGCTGGGAACTGAGAGGCTAACGACAAAGGCACGAGGGGGCAGCCCAGAGAGAGCTGGATAGGACGTGCAGACTTGTCTGAGCTCTGTGGTCTCTTTGGCCAGAAGGCCCAGCCGTTCTGAGGCCTGAGAGGCTTCTTGGAGCAGGACAATGGGCAGGGCAGAGGACAGCAGGGAGGAGTCGAGGGCATTTAAGAGAAAGAATAGCAAGTGGAAAGGTGTGAGGTAACCAGTCCTGCTGTTCTCCAACGTGCAGCCCTGAAGCCACCTGAAGTTCCTTCAGCTCAAGTGATCCATCAGCTGCGGGTTGATTTTTGCTGTTCCAGTGACCAGGTGTGTGTGTGTTCCTGCCTTACCAGACAGCGAGATCCTACAGGGCACACCTTTACCTCCTGGCTTCCCGCAGACCACACGATGGCGATGTCTTGTTGATGGTTACTATTCAGTGAATGGACAGGGGAATGAATGAGTGATCTGAGTATTCTCCCTGGGGAAGTGCAGCGGGGTGGAAAGGAGGCTCCTGATGAGGCTGGTGCAAATTCCCACAAGGCTGTCCCCTTTTCTTTCCGAAAACTAGGCTTATTCACCAACAGCCCTGTGGTTCGACACTTGATTCTGAGAAGACAAGCTCCTGGATGTTGGGAAAAAATGTATCCTCCTCTGTACATAAACAACATGACTTTCTAGGCTATGTCACCCTGACAGAGCATATCCATCCTCCCCTTCTTTACGGAAGGTAATCCTGACTTGAATTATGGTAGCACTATGTTCGTCTCAAAGACTACATTTCCCAGACTCCCCTGCGGCTACAGCTGGCCAATGAAATGTGAGCAAAGTTGCCGGGTGGGACATCCGGGAATCTGTTTAAAGGGAGCGGCCTCTGTAGGAGGACCTCATTCATGGCTGTTGCCCTCCCCTTCTTGTCTGGAAAATGGACAAGAAGGCAGGAACTCCTATAGCCATGTTGTGATCTTGAGGATGGGGACAACTGGTGACGAGACAGTACCAGGCCTGGGCTACCTTCATCTACTAATTTGGTTAAATCACTGTCATGGGGGCTGTATTCCTGACCGCAGAACGCTATTCCAAGTTGATGGTTTCATTTGAACCTCACCCGAGTGAATCAGTACCTCAAATAGGCAGATTAACTTAGTTCCCGATCCTGCAAAGCCAAAGTCCAGACCCTCAAACTGGAGGACCCTGGTCAGTTTAGGGCACCCGGACTGACTGTGGGATGGCGCCCAAAGCACAGTGCAGGGTCTGTAGGCTCTTCACAGCCATAGCGCTATACAAGGGCTCTGGAAGCTCCGGGTCCCTGTGGCCCCAAGCACTACCTTTTAGGTTTGCTCACAGCGGGCAGGACTCCACGTTTACAGGGGACAATCCACCAATAAGCAATGGTCCTTTGGACTGCCTGAGCTCTAGGGCTGCATAGAAAGGGCCTGGGGCTGCCTGTGTTTCCTGTCTGTAATGAGGCAGGATTGCCAAGCGGGGAGCAGGGAGCGGATGGGGCAGGTGTCGCCAGAGAATGCGGAACTGATGAGTATTCCTGCTGGCAGGGCAGCAGCCCTGGCGTAGGCTAATTTGCATGCCTGTGTGAAGCTATGTCCCCAGAGGAAAGGGGGACCAGAGGGTGGGTGGGAGAGCCAACTCTGGGATGGAGCAGATGTCTCATAGCCTCTCTTACCCAGGGACAGCCTCAGTTTCTACTCTAAAAGCTTACGGGGTGTGAGGATTAAATGAGTTACCAGAGTAAAGTCACTGTGCGTGGCTCCTTGTGAGGACCAATTTCCTTTGGCTCCTTTCTTGTGTAGAGCCCCCCTGGCTCCCCTGAGCTGCGTAGTTTCCTGACACCTGACTTTGGCCCCACAGTGGGGCCAGGGAAGCATGTGGGGAAGTGGGCATTAGTACTGCATTCCAGAGAGAGCCGCCCAGAGGGCTCTGCCATGATGGGCCCTCTCTGGGTCAGGCGGCCAGCTGAGCTGCTCAAATGAGGCTGCCCTGACCTCAGGAAGGCTCTGCTGCCAGAGCCTGGAGGAGCCCGGAGATGTGCTGAGGCAGGCGGTGAGGAGTGGGGGCTGGAGGGCCATGGTCTCTCCTGCACTGCACCCACCATGCCCACTGCACCGGGAGTGACTGGAAGACAGCCTGCTTGCTGTGCTGAGTGGGAGCACTTGGTTGGTAGGTGTGTAGGGAGGCAGGGAGGAAGAAGGGGGAGCTGAGGAAAACAGGGGTTGAGGCTTAAGACAGGCACATCAGAGGCCCTGTGAGGGCGGAAAGGGTTGCCCTGGTCAAGGTAAGCTCAGCATTTTGGGCTGGGGGCAAGGAGGGAGAGGGTGCTGTGCCCTCCGAGAGATTCAACACCTCAGGGAAAGACACCGTGATGGGGCATCTGATTTTCTAGCTTTGCTGCCCGGTGAGGTCCATTTTGAAGCTCTCCTGTGTGGGTGCTACACACAGGCAAGTGATAGGACTTGGGGTCCCCAAATCCGGGTGATAGATCCACTGTAAACATTACAAAGATCCACAGAGCTGTTGTCCCTCTCTTGGCCCCAGCTGTCTGCTTCTCTTTCTAGGCCCCAACAGAGGGCTGTAATCCTGTCATCTGTCTTTCTTTATTGTAAGAATGAGCCCTGAGCTGGAAGAGAGGCCCAGGGGGACAAAATGTCTAATCAGTAGGCCTGGAACATCACCAGGCCCAGGAGAGATCCAAGCCGCCCCTCCCTCCAACACACCGCAGATGGTGCCCTGGGCCTTCTGCACTCACCCTATTTGCTGGGCAGGAGGGCCTCAGTGAGGAAGGGCTGGGGAGGACTTTGGGAAGAATCTTTGCCCCAGAGCAGGGGCAGTCCTTTCTCCCCAGGCCCCTGGATGGACCTTGGCAGGAGAAGGAGGAGCCTGGACCTTCTGGCACATTAGCCCAGCCAGGAAAGTGCATCCAGAGCAAGAGCAGCTGGCGTTAAAGCCTAGGCAGTGGTTCGGAGATTCATCCCACATCAGAAGCGGCAGAGGGCTTGTCACAGCACAGCTGGAGGGCCCCATCCCAGAGTTTCTGATTCCCTTAGTCTGCGCAGGGCCCAAGACGTTGCATTTCTATCCAGCTTCCAGACGCCGCTGCTGCTGCCGGTCCCCCCAGTGCACTCTGAGGCTTAGGGAAGAGAGGGGCAGGGAGGAATGAAAGAGCTGGAGGAGGGGCCAGCACTTGGGTGTTTGGGAAGGGGGAGGAGTTTGTGGTAGGGCGAGTCTGAAATGACTTAACAGGGTCCCAGCCTCTTGGTAGGCTGGACCTAGTAACTCGCTTCTCAGGAATAAACTATAGTAAAAGTGATGGGATGTCACGGCTGAAATTAGGTTCCGAAAGACAGTGACTTCCGTCTTGTCGCTCTGTGTCTCTGTGGGCTGGGGTAAACATTACATAGTGATAGATAACTGTTCCAGAGTTGCTGTACCCCTCCCTGTCTCTGGCCCGGGTGCCACTCCCTTCGTGCCCTCTCAGAACCCGACACAGCTCAGGTCGCCGGGTCAGACCTGCTCAGGGTGAGAGGAGGGACTCTGTCCACACACTGCTCCCAGAGCCCGGGCACCAGCCCTGGAGTTTAATCCAGGGGTCGGGATGCCTGGCCTTGACGTTCAGGGTCCTAAAGGCATCGGTCCTCATTCCGTAAGACCAGCCAAGTGCAGCGAAGTGAATGAACTCTGCCCCAGCAGTAAGGGAGTGGCCCAGGGGAGGGGCCGGGCAGGAGGGTGACCCCGGGGACTAGACTGGGACCGGCAGCCTGTCTCACCCTCCAGAGAAGGCCCTTTTCCCTGCGGTAACCGACCTTGCCCTACAAATTCTCGAACTACAAGTCCAAGTAGTTCACAGCTCGGAGCTTATACCGTATCCCTTCCGCTGAGGCTCAGGCTGGAGGGCGTTTCAGCGCTTCTGGCTTGTTGCAAGGAAATACTTTAGGTGAATATATTTGAGTTTGGTTCAGGTTTGAACAGCCTTCTTTTTTACTTGATTCCTTGCTAAATAAGCCATTAATTTGGGGGCCCAGTTTGGGGCTCAGCAAATACAAAATTATGATGATACTTTCTCTTCTGCCTTTCTGAGCACATGTGGGGCCAGGGAGACATCCAGGTGCCCGGGGGAAGGCTCGGTGTGCAGCCAGGCTACCAGATGAAAGATGATTGCCTCCGTTCCTTTGTATCCCCCCTAACAAACTGAGGGTCAGCCTTGGTGTGTTAGAGTAGAATTTTCCTCAAGGGAGGTCTAGACAGAAAAGGAGCTCAAAGTGGGAGAGGCTTGGCGCTCCTAGGCCCCATGAAGATAGAAGGGGAGGTTGCTATGGTCTGAATGTGTCCCCCCAAGGGGATATGCAGAAACCTAACCCCAAGGTGAGGGTAGAAGGTGGGACCTTTGGGAGGTGATTAGATCACAAGGGTGCGGCCCTTAGGAATGGGGTCAGTGTCCTATCACCGAGACTCCTGAGAGCTCCCTTGCCCTTTGCACCACATGAGGACACAATGAGAAGTCTGTGACTCAGAAGAGCACCCTCACCCAACCACACTGGTGCTTGCTCTCTCTGGACGAGCCACCCAGTAGTGGTGCGAATGGACTAAGGAGGCTGGAAGGTGACGGAGGGGAGGGGGATGATGAGTCCGAGGGTGTCTGCGCTCTGGGAGGAGGCTCCCGAGGCCAGGCCAGTCAGTGGCATAGCCAGAGCACAGAACACGCGGGGTCCTGCGGTGTAGCCCTGCTGAGCCTCTCCCTGTTGTGTGGACCGTTTCCCTACCAATTGTGGGACGAGGCCCGATTCGGTAGAGACAAAATAAAGAAGTAACATTTTCTCTGCCCATCTGAGTGGAAAAGTGTCTGCATTTTGTGATCTTGCTACACTGACTTGGTTTCAGGAAGAGACTCCGCTTGCTTCAGACCATTCACTCTGACCTGCCCTAAGCCACCGCGACTTCCTGGGCCGCTTGCCCTTGACAGGCCTGGCTGCGTGAGGGATGACCGGACTCCCTCCTTCCACTTCCCGGATACCTTACCTCCTGGGACCGCTCTGAGATCAGGATGAACCCGTTGTTGTCGATGACCAAGCAGTCCAGCTCCTGGGGAGAGACCAGAAGGAGGTGACGGCCAGGCCCTGACTGCCGGGTGGCCTGCCTGGCCTGGTGTGTGGCGAGCCCTCCACGTCTCGTGCCAAGGTGCCTTCTGCGGCCCAGCACGGCAGGGAAGGGGGACGTTTGGGAAGGAGGGGAGTTGGCCTGTAAGGAGGGTGTGGTTTAGGGCCCCATGGTTCCCACTTGCCCCCTCTTCCCCCTGGGGGAGAACTCACACTGTCCTGGCAGCTCTCAGGGCACGGCCCCTCCACAGCGCTGCACTGGAAGGAAGACGAGAAGCTGTACGTTGTGTATACCTCTGCGCACGTGTGTTTCTACAAGCTAGACGTCTGCGTGGTGTGCGTGTGACATTCGTGTGGTGTGTTCACGTGTGGGGAACAGCGGGGGTATGTTCAGGGCCTACTTAGGGTGCACACTGTACGTCCTGCCCCCTCCTGGGGCTGCGCGGAGAGAGCCCCGCTGGTAAGGCAGGCCAGGAGCAGATGCCCAGGCCGCAAGCGGAGGCCCGGGAGCTGGGACAGGCAGAGGAGGCAGGGATCTGGGAGGGGGCCCGAGGGGCAGTGGGGCACCCCAAGGGAGCTGGCCTTCCTCCCCGCAGATGGGTCGGCCAGTCCTCTGTTCCTGACCTGGCGCCATCACACCCACCTGCCGGGTCGCTGCCCAGAACGTGCGTTGCAGGAACTCCAGCCTCATTTGGACACCCACCGCTACAAGGAAGTGGGAAAGGGGGGCAAGAACATGGGTGTGTTTTTGGGGAGGGGGTGGTGGGACGGAAGAGACGATGAGAGAAAAAAATAGATTCAAGTTAGAGAGAGGAGGAGCATCAGCAGGAACCGAGGGGAGAGGTAGCACTGGAGCTGAGTCAGATGGCAGCATGTGAGAGCCCAGCCGAGGCTCCTGGGGTGGGGGGCGGGGAGGAAACAGGCAGACTGGCGGCTTCTGTCTCTTCCCAGCAGATAATACTAGAAAATGCCTCCAGAGAAAGCTGAGGCCCAGGCCCTAGAGAACAATGAGGATAGCACTCATCCTCTGATCTCGGGAAACTCAAGGCAGGTGCACCGGGCACATCATTCTCCCTTTTCCCAAGGATGGAAAGACAGAGGTAGAGAGACTGAGCCATCTGTTCCAGGTCACAAGACCAAAAGTGGTGGGCTGAGACTGGAATTCAGGGCCCCTCATGGGGCTTTCTAGGTTTCAAGCCTGACACAACAACCTCTCTTGTACCCAATCCCTGCTTGGCGTCTCCCCCACGTTGTAGGAAGGCTCTTTCCTCGCTGAAAAGTGCGATCAGGTTTACCCAGGTTTGCAGGTAGGTTCCAGAAGACCAGAGATGCTACCCACTGGCAAAAGCTAACCTTTGGTGACGCCACTTAGAAGGGGCTACCCATGCCTCTTTGGTTCCCAAATAGGCTTGGAGGACGCAAGCCTGAGCTCACATGCTAAGAGAAATCTGAGGTCAGAGAACACAAAGAAAAGGCAGGTTATATTGAAAAGAAAAAGAATAGAAAAACTAGGTCGACTTCCTACTGTCTGGTATAATAACATCGAAGATTCTGAGTGCGGGGCACCTTCACATCCATGGGCTTATTTCATCCACACAGCGAGCAGTTCTATTCTTATTGGGGCTTCACAGCGGAGGAAACAGAGGCTTGCAGAGGTTGCCTGCTTGCCTCAGTCACCTGCCCCGAAAGATGGAACCAGGACGCAGCCGGGGTCTGTCTCTAAGGCTCTTAATCTCTCTGTTCTCCAGGCCTGACTTGGGTCCCAACGGTCAGGGAGGAGCTGACGGGCGTGGGAGCACAGTGTTCCACCTGGGGCTGCGGCTCCCTTGTCTGTACAGCGGGAGTGGATCTGGGTTCCTGACTGCTGTGCCACATTCATGAGACATTCTAATCACCCCGGCGGCCACTCGGTGCAGAGATCGTCCATCGCGATATTCTGACTTCCCCAAAACTCAGCAGCTGGCTCTTCTAAGTGCACGGGAGTTCCGGCGCAGAGATACAGAATTGTATCCTTTTGTTTTTTTCAATATGGAATGATCATGGGCAAGTTTGATGAAATAAAAAATGAGACCAAGGAAGGGTCAAGGGGCCAGAGTTCTGGCCCTGGGTTAGACAGAGCTGTGATCTTTGGGTTTGTTTCTTCGGTTATAAAATGAGTCATGATCATACTTGCGCTAGGAAGGCTGAGTGAGTATAAGATTGTTGAGTTTCAGATGGATAGTGGGAGAGAATATTAGTCTACACTAGAGCTTTGGTTCTCGAACTTGGTATGTGTTAGCAACAACTGGAAGGGGGCGCCTGGGTGGCTCCGTCAGTTAAGCGTCTGTCTTTGGCTCAGGTCATGATCCCAGGGTCCTGGGATCAAGCTCTGAGTCAGGCTTCTTGCTCAGTGGGGAGTCTGCTTCTCCCTCTCCCCCCACCCCTCCCTGCTGCTTGTGCTGTCTCTCTCCAATAAATAAATAAAATCTTAAAAATAAAATTATCTGGAAGGTTTGTCCCTGACCCCACAGTCTCTTATTTAATATGTCTGGCGTGGGGCCTGAGAATGTGCATTTCTAAAGTGCTCCCAGATGGTGTTGATGCCACTGGTCCAGAAACCATAGCTTGGGAACCACTATTGTAAAGCAATGCTGTCCGATTGAACTTTCTGAAATGATGGGGCTGTTATGGCTCTGCACTGTCTCACACAGTAGCCACTAGTCACATGTGGCTATTGAGCCCTTGAAATGTGGCTCTTGTGACTGAGGACCTGAATTTCAGACTTTTTATTTAATTTTAATTAATTTAAATTTAAATGTGGCCACTGTGTGGGATAATGCAATTCTAGAGCTCATCTGGATTTACAGATGATGGAACCAGGGCCCTGAGAGGCCCCTCCCCTCCCTTGGAGGCTCGTGGCAGCTCTGTGGCTGGAGTATGGCCAGCTTTCTCGAACAGGTCCTATGATGTGGGAACATTTGAGTTCTCTGTGCACTTCTTGGTTGCTTCAAGATCTGCTGGCTGGAAGGAGTGGGTGGAAGGGCACAGGTACATGGACTTGTTGGTCAAGACAGAAACAAAAGACACACAGACAGCCTGTAATCCACACACAGGCTTGAGCTGGAGGGGCCAGCACTGGTTGCCACATCCCCTCCTCCCTCTCACAGTTCCCTCCATCCCTGCAGGGGACTGCTCAGTCTCCCCTTAGTCTTCCTTGTAAGACCACCCTTGATGTTCATTTTCAACAATTTCTTTCACCTGTAGAAAAAGGCTGAATGAAAGCAGAGGAGCCTTCTAAAAATTGTCAGAGAGCTGTCACATGCTTAGAATGATCAGATCTTTGGGATTTAGGAAAGCTTATTTACCCCTGTCCTTGTCTTCCTTGGTCAAAGAGCTTTCAGCCTATTCCTGGAGGGAGACTCTGTCTGTCTACCTGCTTGCTCAGAGCCAAGGTGCACAGAAACATGACACTCCTGAGCTGGAAGAAATTCCACGGTTCTAACACAGAGAGTCTTAAGAGAGTGGGGGTTCGTTTCCCCTAAGGAAACAGGTTTTTCAGGCTCTTGTGTAGAAACGGGAGGAGTGGAGAGCAAAGCAGATTCTCTCCCCCAAGGTTCCGTCCCCCAGCTGGGGCAGAAGCTCCCTTAGGGCAAGCTCTGGCTCCTTCACACCGGGCAGCCTCGCAGAACTGAGGCCATCCCGACTGCCCACTATATCTCCACACCGGAGTCACCAAGAGCATTTCAAACTTCACCTATTCGAAACCGAACTCAGGCTTTTCCTCCCCAGAATGTCACCCTCCTTGAGACTTCACCATTTGGGGCATATTCCACTGAATTGTTACCATTTCCCCTTATCCCGACCAAGTTCTGCAGACCTTATTCCCAAACACTGTAAGTCCGTCTGCTCCACCCTGGGCCAAGCCAACAACTCTCACTTGGATTGATGTGCTCGGCCCCTAAGTAGCCTCTCTGTGACCCATTCTCCAAGAGCCATGCCAGTGAGCCTTCTGAAGATCAAATCACATCACTCCCTTGCTTAAAACCTTCCAATGCCTTTCCACTGCTCTTGGAGCAGAATCTAAACTCCTCTGTAATACGGCTTCAAAACCCCACAGGAGCCGGCCCTGCCGTTCTCTCTGATTTCAACCTGAGTTGAAATCTCCCTCAAACAGCTAGTCTCCTTCCCACCTAGGGCTTCTGCCTCAGCTGTCCCCCTTTCCCGAGATGCTCTTCCCCTAGAACTTTACATGGCTGGCTCCTTCTTATCATCGGATCTCAGCCCAAACATCACCTCCTAGAGAGGCTTTCCCTGGCCTCTCCAGATACAGCATCCTACCCCTTCACCCTTCATTCTCATCTCACCACTTTCTAGTTTCTCGGCAACATGATTTATTTATTTTATTCTCATTTATTGCCTCTCTCACCTTATTGGCAGGGAGGCTAATAGTGGGCAAGAGAGAGTGAGTTCCGTTCCCTAGCACCTAGCATCATACCTAACATATCGTGGGACTCCAAAAATATTTTTTGAACTAAATAAGTAAATATTTGTGATTTCCATTGAGTCAGCCACTTGACGGGGAAGGGAATTCTGTAAGATCTCTCGGTCTCGTCCCTTACCTTTAGGGTTCAGGACCGTGCTGAACTCCTTCCTCCTGTATGGAGCCTCACCCTCTTAGAGATCTGGATTCGAGACTCTAGAACTGAAGCTGTGCTCTGATTCCCTTGAAGGCCTGGGAGGAAACCCACTAAGGAATGGGCACTTCAGGTGAGACAAAGCGAACTTCCTTGGGGCAGGAAGCCCTAGATCCTGATGGCAGGGCTTGGGGTGGGGTGGGGGGGGTAGGGAGGGGCGTGGGAGCCTCAGCAGCAACAGACCATCTATTCTGCCCTGCCTAATGGCTTTCATCATTTCAAGTCCTGTTCAACTCCTGCCTCATAAACCAAACTGTGCTTTTCCACCCTGGACACTGAGGGAGCCCAGCCTTCTCTCCTGGGAGAGCTGCCAGGATGACACTTGGGCCCCTGTTCTGCTTGCTCAGGTGGTTGGCCATTGTCAAAACCTCACGGGACCCCCACGTCAGGGAAGCACCAGGCTGGCCAGCCTCCCTCCCAGGACCTCCTAGCAGCCTGCTGAGTGCAGGAGATAATACCTCACGGTATTATGTTTGCAGACAGGCTCAGAACTCCTGGTGAAGGAGACTCCAAGCAAAGGGTTCAAGGGAAAGTGAGGCACCTGGTCTTTCTGGGTTGCTCCCCCAGTGGGTTATTAAGAGACCTCCTCCTCTTACCCGCGCATGATTGGTCCCTGTTTCAGATCCTGACATTGGCCCCCAGGTCCTGCGACAATTTGATGGAGGCAGAGAAATGACACCCCTGTCCTCCTGCCCCTAGCCGGGCCTGTCCTTCTCCTTCCCCTGGGCCTCCTCTCGCCTTTCTCTCTCCCTGCCTCTCCACAATGATCTCATGCCTTCCTGCAAAGCAGCTTTTCTTTGAGATTTGCTTGGCTGTCAGACAACCCAACAAAGAGCCTCAAGAAGGGCACAGGCAGCAGACGGCGTATCAAGAGGTACCTCTTTGCTCCGAGTCCTGGCTGTCACCTCGGCGTGGCTTTGTGATCACAGACGGCAACATGAGACAGCTGTGCGCACACACAAACACACGCACACACCGAGGGAAGTGATTCCTGTTGGGAGCCACGCTCCCGGGGGTGAGCACCTCCCCATTTTACCCCCTAGCTCTCATAGCTACTTTGTCCTTCCCTCTTCTCTGCCCTGATAACTCAGCCCAGAGGCTGTTTAACGGATCAAGGTCTGTGAGGCTAGGAGGGGCCCATCTTTTATACCCAGGAGCTGGGGAGCCAGCAGGTGCTTGAGGTCATAGAGTGCCAGTAACGGAAGGGAGACCAAAGATCTCAATCATTCCACCTCCTCATTCTACAGAGCAGGAAACCAAGGCCTGGCGCTGTCAGGTTCATTAGCTAACTAATAGCTCGTTAATGAGCAACAGAGTCTAGACCCTGGGTCCCCTGATGCCTGGGCTTGGGCTCTCCCCTTCTCTCTCTCATTCAGCTGACAAGAAGGCACTGGGCCGTGGGAGAGGCAGAGTCCCTCTTCCGGAACAGCTCATAGGATATGAAAGAAGATAAACCACACCACAGAAAGCCGCAATAAGAATCTGCAATAAGAATCACAAGGATGGCCTAAAGAAAGGCTGTAGGTTGGAGATGGTCAAGTCTGTGGACCAGCCAGGGAAACTTCGTAAAGGAGGTGACTTTCTGGTTGGGTTTTTAAGAAGGGGGAGGCTACCCATGGGGAAAGAGAGTGTTCCAGACTCAGGGAAGGAGCTGGAGAAGCAGAGGTCTGTCTAGAGGCGAGTGGGTGCAGTTAGTTGAAGGTAGGATGCACGTGGGAGCTGTGTAGGGGAGAGGAGGAAGTCCAGGCGGTAGAAGGTGCTCTCTCTCCTGGGACAGCAGTCTGAGCCCTCGGCCATCCAGCAGAGCAGACAGAAAGGAGCATCTGTCAGAGGCATCCTGAGTCAAGGGAGTTTCTCCACCTACTCCCTGCACCTGACCCCATGGTGAACCCGCCCCTCCTTGAGGAATGCAGGTGAAATGAGAGAGGGACGCTGGGCTATCCCTGACATATTGCCAACACGCGCTATGCCATCTTCTTGTCAGGCCGATTTTAAGAGATTCAAAGAAGGCTCCCTTAGGGGTCTGTGCCCCGGCTGTGCTCTTTCCCTGGCTTCCTTTGTCTTTGGGTCACACACTTGCCATCTCTTGGAATATCAATTTCCCCAACCTTTTGCCCTAATGATTTAGTAACGAGGCTTCTGAATTTTCGAATACCATTTTTTTCCCCTTCCATGCCTACCCCATCTAGATAAGAGCAAGGAGCCTAGAAAAGCCAAGCGTGGTGGGGTGGGCTGCATTTACCCCGGGTTCCTCCTGAGCTCACCCCGGCCCTACAGACAACCTGTCAGCCAGCTGCAGCAGGCCCCTGAGTGCGCAGCCTGCCTGCCCCGCCCCCTGACTTTGTACTCCCCTAAATAGCCCTGGTCTGGGGTCACCGGAGGCTCAGTGACCTGTGTGTGACCATGTGACAAGCACTGTGTGTGGCTCAGGTCCCCTTTCTGAAGGATTGCCAGGCAGATGGGCTGCCCTGTGCATCCCTCCAGTTACCCTCTCTGGAATAAATCACCCTTCGACCAGGAAAAGGGTTTCGTTTTTCCTTCTCCACAAGCAGGTTGGAAGACACTGCCCTGCATACCTCTGAACGGGAGACAGCCCCACTTCCTAGGGCCTTCCTAGGGACCTCTGGCCGCGTGGGTCCTGCCCCTCCTCGCCAAAGGGAAGGGGAGAGAGGGGAGAGACACAGAGGGGGGCGGCGGTCGGGGCAGGGAGAGCTTGGAGGAGCGTGGGGAAGGAAGATGGAGGTCCACAGGCAAACAGATTTCAACAGCTTTCCTCCTCTCCAGTGGGAAGCGATTACTCCATAGGTGCTTTTTTTCCACGGAAATGCTTACATTTCAAGGGTGAGCGCTGCCCTCTGGCCGTGAGCGCCTCTGGTGTGTGTGTGTGTGTGTGTGTGTGTGTGTGTGTGTGTGTGTGTGTGTGCCTGTGCGCGCGCCTTCGCCTGTGTGTGCTACTGTCGCTGTCATCACAGATGTACCCCCAGCTGTCACTCCATTGCTCCGTCTCTTTGCTCGCGCACACGCGCGCGCTCTCCTCCTCTCCCCTTTCTTCCCCTCTCCTATCTGTCTCCCTCGGTCCCTCCCTCTTTCCTTCTCAGTTTGTTATTGACCCAGCAGCCCCGTCCCCTTGGCAGCCGTGGCAGGCATTCCTTCTCCCCCGTGCTGTGTGCGCGCGCCAGGTCCCCGCTCCCGGTGGACTGGGGACTCAGTGCCCACTGAGCTCTGCTTGTCAGTGCTGTCTGGATTTCTCCAGGAATCCCGGGAGGGTCTCATTGGACGGTTTAGAGCTACTTGATTTAAGGAGCCTGCGGTCAGGGTGAAGAAAGGTGAGTGTTGTACGCCAGAGGGAAGGCAGGAAGGGCCGGTGGGGGTGCAAGGTGGCTGGGACACAGGGAATGGGGGCCCGTCTTTGCTGGGTCTCCTGGCCTTGTACAGATAGCCACTGTTACCTCCTGCCTGGGAGCAGTTGCCGGGGTTGGGGAAATGCTCAGGACTCGACATGGGGGCAGCCCAAAGACACAGGGCACAGAGCTACTCTGATCTCACAGCACTGGGGAGGTGAGCTGGGGTTCTGCTGGGGAGGGGGCAGCTGGGGCAGGGGAGGGGAGAGGAGAGCAGTGCCCATGCCAGATGACAGGCCTGGGTGGCATAGAAACCAGTCCCTGCAGCACGGGGAGTGCCAGCCAAGAGCCCTGTGCCGTCTGCCTGCCCAGCTCAGCATTTGCAGCCTGAGGAGCTTGGGTGCTATGGGAAAGGGATGCTGGTGACAGGGCTGGTACAGAGGATGGCTGGGTGGGGGGGGTGGTGGTGGTGGTGGCAGGCTGGAGGACTGTGCTGTCTGAGGTATGGGAATAGACCTCGGGGACCCGGCCTCTTTGCAGGATGCCCTCAGCATGGGATTGCTGGCCTCCGGGCAGCTGTCCTTGGACAAGGGTGCAGAGGAGCCCTTCCCTGGCTGGACATGGCCCCACACAGCTGTGAGGGAAGCCTCCCTGGTGGGGGCGTGGCTGGGAGTGGACAAGGGAGGAAAGCCTTGTAGCTCTTCCTTGGCAAGCCCGAGGCCCTACTCCCAGCCCTCCGGCGACCCAGGGGTAGGGGGTGGAACCAGGCTTGTAAGAACTCACTCGGGGTGTCCCCCAGCTACACACTGGGTCCTCTATCTATAAATGGGTTGAGAAGCCTTATGCCCCCTTGGTGGGAGTTGTGGACTCAGCCTCGGGGGAGCGGGTGGGGTACAGCCCCACCATGCCCACCTGGCTTCCTGACCCACTGAGACATGGACATCCTGAGTTGGAGTAGGAAAGCAGCTCTTAGCAGCCCCAAGCCCATTCTGACAATGCAGAGAGGGTGGTCTGACCGGGGGTCCCAACCGCCCAGCTCTGTCCCAGGGGCCACTTTGTCTTTTTCCTGAGCTAAGCTGTCCGAGTTTGGGGGGAGATGGTAAGGGTGGCTCCTGGTTGTCAGGGCGCATTGGGCATTGCTTTGGCATGACTCAGACTGACACCAGGCAGCTTAGATAACTATATCGGCAGCGGGGGAGGGGGGAGGCCGAGCACGTGGAGGGGGCGGGGGAAGTCCAGCAGGAGGGAAACCCGAAGCAGCTTCCTGCTCTTCCCACCCCACCTCCCCACTGCCACAGTCTCCAGCACTGCCAAAAGAGGGAGCCCAGGAAAGCCAGCTTGGGGGTGGCAGGAGAAGGAGGGACGTTTCTTAAGCAACCGATCTGGTTTCTTTGGGGTTTGGCTGGAAGCTGTGTCTGGGGCCTGGATGAACAAACCTTGTTCCCACTTTCCAGACACCAAAGGCAAGGAGGGGCCCTGTGGAGCTGCTTTGGGCAGGATGGATAGCATGGGATGGAGGCAGGGAAGGGCCTTTATGTAATATTGGGGTGCCTGGGGAGGAAAGAGGTGGAGCTCAGGCAGTCTGTCCCTTCTTGGGGTCTCCCTTCTACCCCAGATCAGGCCTCTTCTGCCCCCTGCCTAAGGCCATGGCCTGACTCCCTAGCCATGGCCTCAATGAGCACGCTTGGTTTGTTCACAATGGAGAGGGGCTCCAATGAGGAATGACTCAGAGGGCTTTTCTGTTCTGATTCCCAGAAGATCTGTTTGGGATCAGGAATATTCAACAAGGAAACCAGGATGCAGGAAGCTCGGGGTGAGAATGGGGTATGCATTTTAAAATGAACCAGGAAGGTCGGCCAGTTCCAAGGACCAATAGAGAGATTTTTAAAAACCTGCTTCCGTGCTGCCTGGGCAGTGTGTGTTATGGGGGTGACAGGCAGGAAGAGACTGAGCATGTTTCCTGGAAGGGCCCAGATGGCCAGACTGGAGGCAGCAGGTGGAGAGGCCAGCCCTGCAGTCCCCACCAAACAGGGTTCCGCTCAGGCCACCCTGCAGTCCAGGTCCCCCTCCACCCTCTTGGTGCCTCTCACTGCCTGTGACCTTCACCAGTCTGCAGAGTGAGGTGGGTGCACAGGTGACCACGAAGGCCCTTTTTGCTTCTCAATTCTGTGAGTCTTGGATGCTGAGGGCTGCAGAAGCCTTGTCCTCAACCAGGGACACTTGACCAAAGGGAGAGCTTGGGGGAGGCGAATGGCAGGGCCAGCATGACGTCCTGGGAGTCAGGGACCCCCAGGCTGAGGTTCAATGGGCATTAAGCACTTGTGTGGTTTGGACCCTGGACTGGGGGAGGCAGACAGGATGGAGGAAGGCTGTGGACAGCAGACTGGTGGTGGGTGTGTTGGAGGTTTCTAGCTGAGGTCGGAGCCAGCTCCCCTTGGAGGATTAACCTCTGTCTGTAGGAGAAATTGAAGGGGCAGGGGCACAGAGAGGCCACCGCCCCCCACCATCCAAGCTGAGCACTCCGTGGGTTTGGGAGCCCGTGGGGCTGAGGAGAGGTGCTCCCCCGGGGAGCAGCGCCCACCCCCAGGCCCCAGGGGATGCTGCTGCGCCCACTCAGCTCGGCGGGAGCACGTGGCACTTTCTGCTCTTACTGCTGCCTCCTGTTCCATCACTACCCTCCACCCCTGGCTTCCCTCCTGACCTCAGCACCCAACCCTCCACCAGAAGGGGTTCTAGAAAGCCCGCTCCAAGTCCTTTCCTAAGACCTTGGCCACCTGGGGCCTTTCCGCACTGCACGGATGTTCCTAGAAGGAGGGGCCTGGCGGGGGTCAGGGCTGGCGTTTCAGTCCCACCCGGCTCAGGTGGTCTCTTCCCCAGCGGGAGGGGCCCGCCTCCTCAGGTCCAGGGAGACCAGGGACAAGGACATGCTGCATAAACTGTGAAGTACTGTACAAACGAGAGGTTGCCTCTCCCGCTTCTGCCTTTCCCTCCGATACCTGGAACCTCCGCGTGTGAGCAGACCAGGAAGAGAATGGACCCGGAAGCCTATAAAGGCAGCTGAGTTAGTCGCTTTGTCACCAGACTGCTCACGCCCAAAGCTGTATTCATTCTTCCGTGGTCTAACCTGAGGCAAGTTACTTAATTTCCTTGGCTTCATTTTCCCCATCTGCAAAATCGCAGAGAGTTGTTCTGAGCACAAGGAACACTCTCTACTGGTGTTTGTGGCTATGGTCCTGGCTTCTCCCCACGCAGAGGCTTTTTGAAGGAGGTTAATGTCAGTATCCTCCCCCCTGTGCCCAGGTCACGGCCATTCCCTAGATGGGGTCTGGGAGACGGACCGGCACGGCCTCCTGGACGGCGCCAGGGCCTGCTGGCAGAGAAGACATCTGGTCTTGTGCTTCTCGAACTTGAATATGGGGTCTTGTTAAAATTCAGATTCTAGCCGGGTGGGCCTGGGGTGGGGACTGAGAGCCTGCATCTAGGAAATTCCTAGGTAAGGCCCAGGAATGACACCGACACCGAGGAGCTAAGGACGCCCAGGGCTTCTGCCTTTGATTGCTGGCAGCTCCTCGGCCCCACCCCCCATCCTGGTTCTTTCAGCAAAGCCCAGCCAAGGAGGCCCAGTGCCCTGCTGGGGCTCAGCCCTTCTCTCTGGTGCCTCTGCCCCTGGGACTGAGACAATGAGCCATGGGACGATTAGGAGCAAGTCCAGCACCCCTGAGGCTGTGGGACCTGGAGATCTTTCTGGCAAGGCCTCCCAGCTCTTTTCTGTCCCCCGTTCTCCATCCTGGGTGGGGACTTCCCTCTCAGATGGTGTAAATTTATTCCAGCAGCCGGCCAGCGCCTGCCGCAGCAGCGGCACTCCCAATGTAGGTCACCCCCTTTCCTAATGAGGCTAGATACTTCTGGGGGTGGAAAGGGGTCCTTGGGTTGGAGGTGTGCTTGTGGGCAAAGGGTCAGGGAGCCAGGAAGTGTTGGGTTCTAGCCCCATATCTCTGTAAAGGTCACTTCCATGGTGCCCAAAGAGGCAGGGTCAGCTCCGTAGGGAGCACAGGTACCCTCTCCCCGGCCCATGGACCTGGGGGACTTCGTTTTCATCACATTTCTCCAGAGATACTGGGGTCAACAGTGTCCTGTCACCTGAGAAGATGACGCCCGGGGGTCTGCATTGTGGCAACGTGCCTGACTGGTTTTGTACAGCTGACATCATCCAAGGCTGGGGATGGGGCATCAGGACCTGCTTAAGGCCACTGTCTCCACTGACTGGTGCTTGCTGGTCAACCCCTGGGCTCACTCTTGGGGTGACACTGAGGCCCAGGATGGGTGGGTGGGATGGAAAGGAGAGCCTGCTTGAAACAGGGGAGCAGGCTCAGGAGGAAACAGGGTCTGGGCTGGGCGGGAGGGGTTCTCTGCCACCTGTCTTCTTGTGAGAAGCTGGAAAGAGCAGGAGCAGAAGCCCGGCTTGGGTCTCCAGCACCCCTAGGGGTCTGGGTATAGAAGATGCTCTGCAGTAGGGGCTGTCCTACGGGGTTTTCATTAGACCTTACTTCTAGGTGGGAGGTGTCCTTGTACATCTGTCTGCTGGGGGCTTTTGCTGGCTGAGTGTTGGCATCTGAGGGGGAGTGCTGGAGGGCTGCCCACAGGGCATGCATGTGTGCACGCATGTGTGTGTGTGTGTGTGTGTGTGAGAGAGAGAGAGAGAGAGAGAGAGGGCGCACGTGCCTAACTGCACAGCTCTCTGTGGGGGTGTGTTTGCACCATGTGCTGTGTCGGGCGCTCCAAGCACGTGTGTGGGAGCCTAAGTGCACCCTGCTCTGTGCACACATACATGTCTACCCATAAGGGCCATTGCGGGGTGACAGTCACCAGGGAATGGATGCACAGCCAGACTCAGAAGCCCGTGACTCTTCTCTGATCCAGCATTGGGCAAGGTGGTCATCATCACCATGCCTTGCATGGCCACCAACCTGCCTGAGTTTGTGTGGGGGCTGTGAGCTCTGGATGTGAGGGCTCTTGCTGGAGTCAGAGATTGTTCCGAGAGTCAGGGCCTGAGAGACACAGAGAAGGTGGACACTGCTGTCTGGGATGGAGGTCCAGGAAGGCTGTGTGTGAGCGTGCCCTGCCATGAGCATCCTGTGATGGGCCATCTGCTCGGGAACAGAGAAGTAGACCCCTGTGTGAGGCTGGTGGGACCAGGAAGGAGATGCCACGTAGAACTGCTGTGAGTGGCTGTCCCCCTCCCCACGGAGGAAGGGAACTGGGGCTTCCTCACAGCTATCATGGGCTCAAGTCCAGGCTGGGCGCATTTGCCTGAATTATCTTCGAAGGTAATGTGTACTAAATATAGTAAATGTTAACTCTCCTCCCTTAATTAAATTGATCTGCGCAGAGATTCTGCCCATGAAGTATTACCGTCACCACTTTTAGAGATAAAATAACTGAGGCTCAGAGAGTTTACACAGTTTGCTTAAGGTTGCACAGCTAAGGAGTGGCGGGACCGGAAGGAACCAGAAGGCCTCCCTGCCCAGGCTGGAGAGAGAGAAGCTGGAGAAGACACCTGAGCTGCTCTGAGCTCCTCCTTCATGCCTCAGCCCAGGGCCTGGGGTTCCATCCAAGAGGCAGTGTGGGGAACCGGGCTGCTCCCCACACCCCACATCGGGACCCAGTTGTTGTGACACGCTCTGCCAGCCCCTGGGAGGCCTGCACACCCTGGAACCCCCTCCCCCCAGTGGATGAGGGGGAAAGATAAAGCCAAGACCCCTTCCTGCCCGAGGCTGCCCTTGCTGGGAGCACAGCTGAGGATCCTGCGGGGGTTGCTGTGTTTTAAATGGGTTTTGCCACTGGAGGCAGCTAGATTCAAGAGTGGGGGCTGGGGAGGCACTGAGAGACACCAGGAGCTGCAGCAGGACCCGAAATGCCTGAAGGAAACCTGCTTCACCGGATGCAGAGATTTCAGTTAGCTCCCCAGCAGTCCCCTCCACCTCTCAGCTGCCTGCTTAACTCTGCCCCTGGCTCCTCCAGGGAGAGGGGGAGAGGGGAGGCTGTGACCAGGGATCGTGGAGGCATGAGCAGGCAACCAAAGGAGCCAGCCAGGAGCGGTGGGCTGATGGGATGGTGCCCTTTGGGAGCAGAAGGGGCTGGGCTGTGGGCAGAGTCCTCCTGCCCTGTGCCGTCCCCTTCCCCATCTTGTCCCCGCCTGCTGCAGTGGCTGTGCAGTCCCTTTCCCATCCCTCTGATGGGGCTGGGAGAGCGGAGGTTCTGGCCTCTGTCTGAGGGCCTTAGCTATACCTGGAAGGAAATGGGGGCCACAGGAGGGCCCGGGTCCCTCTTACTAGTCTTAGGGTTGGGTCAGGGCAGGTCCTGAGACCCTAGACAGGGTGACTACCCCTCTTTAGTCATCTGCAAGAGAAACCTGCTTCCTTGCCTCCCCGGGCCGGCTCCCAGCCCTCCTTCTGCTCCGAAATCTCATCCTCTCCTTCCTGTCCCTGTCTCCTGCACGAACAGCTGCTGCGGCATGAACTCCCTGAGCTGATGAGTCTTATTATAGACCAGCGGGCGGAAGACAGAGCACCGCACCTCACCTCTCCGGCGAAGGTGGAGGGGCAGCGGGAGGCCAGCCGGTGGCGCAAGCAGGGCCTGGGCCTCACGCCTGACACAGCAGCAGACTCTGCCTCCTCGGGGGCCATGGTAAGAGCAGTGCTGGGACCGGGAACAGTGTTACTATGGCCTCACTCTGCTTACCTAGTAGCTCTGTCCCTCAGTGTCCCCACCTGTGATGTGGGGGAAAGCTCACAAAGGAGGCCATATTGCTCCCAAAGCATTTTAGAGATCAACACGCCAGAGAGGCCATGAGAGAGGCAGGGGAGGGGACAATGGAGAGGCCACTGCTGGTGACTTCTGGGTCCCACAGGCAGAGCTCAGCACCATGCCACAGGCTGGAGCCTGTCCTCCTTGTCACCCCAGTCACCCAGGGAGGGGGAAGGTTTCCTGGCTTCTCTGCCCCTCGTTCTTCTCCTTCCCCCACCCAGGGAATTATAGCTGAGAAGAACAAGAGAGGGGATTGACAAGGAGTGTAAAGAGACACCGGGCCCTCTCCCTAACCCCTGGGCTGGAACGGGGCCTCGAGTGCTGCTCAGCCCTTTCTCTGTCTCTCTTTCTCAGGACTGACAGGTAGCACACACCGAGGGGCTCCTCTCTCCCCAGAGGTGCAGGGCAGTGAGAGCTGTGGCATTCACCATGCTGGCCCGGGGCAGTGGCCCTGAGCAGAGGACCAGGCTTGCCGTGCAGTGGAGGCAGATCTCCTGTGAGTACAGGGGGTGGGGGCAGGTGGCAGGGGCTAGCTTGGCATGCAGTGATGCATGCCAGGCGGCAGGAAACTCTGATCTTTCTGGGATGCCCAAGGCCCAGGAAGACTACAGTCTTGTCTGTGGTACTGGCATCTGTGGCAGCCAAAGAAAGAGTTGCTGCTGGGAGCTTTAGTGGCTAAATGGAGCTGGAGGCCATGACGGGTGGTTCTGTGTCTCCGGGTGGGTCCGTTCCTGTGCCCAGGAAGTCCACCCCCACCCCCAGCGGTCTGGCTTGTGGGAGTCCTGCTGCTCTAATGGCAAGTCTCCCTCTTGTCTTCCATTAGCTGGGTGAACCTGGAGACTTCTGTCTCAGTCTTCCTAGCTCTGAAATGGAGGGAACCAGAGAGCTCTTGGATTGTGGTGTTGGAAGGACCACAGGGGTTGGGTCCAGCCTTCCTTCTGCATATGGGGAAACTGAGCTCTCCATTTCCCATAAGAAAGCCTTGTAAGTTGTCAGGCTGAAGGAAGCCCTGAGAAATTCTCTTCAGTAGAGGGAAAGGGCCAGTCAGTGAGGACGGGCTTGCCCAAGGCTACATGGTAAGAGGTAATGGTCCTGAGGGACATTATTCTGCCTGACTTCTCCCCTCGTACACTTGGCCTGGTGATACAGCTGCAGGACGTGAGCAGCCTGAATTATTCACCATGTGAGAGTGGCTGATCCCGGGCTGCTTAGATCCCGTTTCAACCTCATTCTAGAATCACTCAGCACCTCGAAATACAGGATTATGTTTTCTTGCCACCAGAGCTTTTATGTCACCCTGAATTTCTCAGGGGGAATAATGGATTCTGGTTATCTTGATCCTTTTGTGAAGGAAGCTGGATGGACTGAATTTTTTCCTGGGGAAAGTGAAGTCTGCAGAACGTTGATTTTCAAATGGCACAGTGCGGGATAGGGTGGGGCAGGCTGACCTGGCAGCAGAAGGGTTCAGAGGGCTAAGAGGGTGAGAGGTAGCCGCAGGTGAGCCCGTGTGGCCAGGAAGGGTCACTGGTTGGCTTCTGTGGCCATGACTGTGCTCGTGTCTCCTGAGAATGAGGAGGCTCAGGTGTCAGCCTTGCAGTCCGGCTCTCAACTGTCACTGACCCCACAAGTATGGGGGGGGGGTAGACCCATACTGTTCCTTCAAGCTCTGTTCTTGGGGACACCAAACGACTAGACATCTGCCAGGCACAGACTCAAGACCATCCCATTCAGTCCGTCAAGTCGGGGTGGCTGCTGCCTCTCTGAGTGGGGTCACCTGGGCCATGAACTGGGTCTGAACTTCTCCATCACTTCCCTGGTGAGGGTCTTTCCTCTGGGTCTCTCTTTCCAAAAGAAAATGGCCACACAGCTGCTTCCTTCCCCTCTGCACCCCTTCCCCCAACTTGAAGCTATACTAGGCTAAGACACGCCACGCGTGGAAGAGACAGAGCACAAAAGGGCACTCCCACCCCTGCCCTTACAGCCTCCCATGTGCTGTCAGATCTGCATGAATCCCACATCCAAGATGGAGCCAGTAATTTGCCAGACTGGGTGCTGACTTGGTGAATTTGAACTATTTTGAGCTCATCTGTTTTCTCTTCCACAGTGAGCAAACTTCTATGACACTCAGGAAGACACTTGAGGGGAGTTTTGCAGTCACTCTGAGAAGGGACTGCTGGACAATGGAATGAGTTGCTCTGTTGCAATTATTCTCTGAGGTCCTTCCCCACCTAGCCCAGGCTAGACTCTTAGGTTGCTTACTCACAGGGGTCTTGGACAAAACATGGGACCACAAAAGGAATGCTGTTAATGGGTCCATCCTGCAGAAATGCTACCCCGCAGCCCTTAGGAACACGAGACCAACCTAAATGCCTGGTTTGTTTTAGAACGAGAATAAATATGAAACTTCTCTTAGAACCTATGACTTGCAGTGGCTTGTGCCCAAGAGTTCTTCAGCTTGGAAGTGGATTTGTGCCTCTTATCCTCATCATTTCCACTGTGGTCTCTGGAGTGGGACCCTAGATGGGCTTGAGCTCGCGGTCTCCATGCTAAGTTACTGGCCCCCCTCTTGGATCTGACAGCACATGGGAGGTTGTAGGGGGCAGGGGTGGGAGTGCCCCTTCGCGCTCTCCCTCTTCCATCCGTGCGCGGTGTGTCTTAGCCTAGGGCAGTTCCAAGTTGGGGGTGGGGGTGCAGAGGGCAGGGAAACAGCAATGTGGCTATTTTCTTCTGGAAAGAGAATCTTTCTCTGTGACACTGGGAGAGGAACAAGGGGTGACATCCTTACATCCTCTGTTTTGTCAACATCCGTGGTATCAGTGGGGCCCAAGCTCCCAAGGAGATCAACCCGCGGAGACCCCATGAGCTGGGGCACCCTTGTGGAACAGCACTGCTTGCGGTCTGGACTCAGGCCTGCCATTCTGCAGGATGGTTCCCCACTAAAGTAGTTTCTTTGCCAGATGTGCTGTGAGTCAAGGATCCCTGCTGACACCCTGTGATGTCCAATAATATGCTTTGTGCTTCGGGTTTGTTCATTATCTTTTTATGTGGTCAGTAAAGGTTTGTGCATTGATTGTGGCTTGGGTCAAAGCAGATAAAGTCAAGAGGCCATTATGATACAAATTAGAAAAGAGGGAATGGAAGCAGGAGGTGGTAACCCCGGCCTGTGGCTTTCTTTCCACCTGTCTGTGCCCCTCCGCTCCAGGGATCGCCTGCTGGATCGCCCTGTGTGCTGTGGAGGCCCTCCCCGCCTGCCCCTTCTCCTGTAAGTGTGACAGCCGCAGCCTGGAGGTGGATTGTAGTGGCCTAGGCCTCACCATGGTGCCCCCAGACTTGCCCGCTGCCACCCGAACCCTCTTACTCTTGAACAATAAGCTGAGTGCCCTGCCAAGCTGGGCATTTGCCAATCTGTCCAGCCTGCAGCGGCTGGACCTATCCAACAACTTCCTGGACCAGCTGCCCCGGTCCATTTTCGGGGACCTGACGAATCTTACGGAGCTGCAGCTGCGCAATAACAGCATCAGGACCCTGGACAGGGACCTGCTGCAGCACTCGCCGCTGCTCCGCCACCTGGACCTGTCCATCAACGGGCTGGCCCAGCTGCCCCCTGGCCTTTTCGATGGACTCCCAGCTCTGCGCTCCCTGTCACTTCGCTCCAACCGTCTGCAGAACCTGGACCGGCTGACGTTTGAACCCCTGGCAAGCCTGCAGCTGCTGCAGGTTGGGGACAACCCCTGGGAGTGTGACTGTAACCTGCGTGATTTCAAACACTGGATGGAGTGGTTCTCCTACCGAGGTGAGCACGGCCAGTCCTGCCTGGGTGTGAGGAATCGGGAGAATCACCCCTGGCCCAACACATTTCCTGGAGGCTGGGTGTTGACTCAGGGCCGAGGTCCAGGGAGAAGGCTGTGGCCCTATCTCTCCACTAGCTCTAGGTTAGAAAAGTCTCAGTCTGGGCTCCAAACCATCCCAGGGGCAGAGAGGCTGGTGCTGCTTTCCCTCCCCCTCCACAGCTCTGCGTTCTTCTCTCTGTGCCCCTCCCAGCTCCCAGCCTCCTTCCTCTTCTTTTTCTTTCAGACTGACTCACTGTAACTTGATCTCACTTCTGTAGGTACCGTGAGGCAACTTAATAATTTTTCTCTGCATCCCACCAGGTATGCCTCTGGGCTTCCCTGGCATGGTAGGAGGAAGAAAACCCACCCTTGCTCTTCTGAATAATACAGCAATTTCTTAAATATCCACAGTTTCAGGAGGGTGGAATATAATTTAAATCCACAGATAAAACCAAATTTTCATTTTGATGATGATTTCAACTCTCTCTCCCAAGAAGTTTTATATTCCAAGCTTTTAATAAGAAGCCAAATGGCTTTAGTTTTATTCTTTCCCTTCCCCCTTTTGTCAACCTGGGAAAGTTCTAGAATGATCTATAAGATGACTAAATGTAATGAAAGGAGGGCAAAGAAGTGAGTGTAGTGGTTAAAAGTGCCAGATCTGGGTTTGATTTGTGGCTCTGTCACTTACTAGCTGTGTGATCCTGAGAAACCTCTCTGTGGCAGTGTTTTCATCTGCAAAATGGGTCAAATAACAGCTATCTGATAGAATCATTGTGAGGATTAAACTCTAATGCATGTAAAGTGTCTTTTTTTTTTTTTTAAGATTTTATTTATTTATCAGGGAGAGAGCACAAGCAGGGGGAGCAGCAGGCAGAGGGAGAAGCAGACTTCCCGTCGAGCAAGGAGCCTGATGCAGGACTCCATCCCAGGATCCTGAGATCATGACCTAAGGCGAAGGCAGATGCTTAACCGACTGGGTGCGCGTAAAGTGTCTTGAAAAGTACTTAACATAAAGCAAGTCCTCCATGAAACCTATTCATTTATTTGTTCATTTCCTACTAGCACTCATAATATTAAATGGACTTAATAAGACATAATTTGGTGCCCAGCACAAAGTAGATACTCCATGAGTATTTGCTGAATGAGGGAATCAATGTGAAAAGAAAGCCAATCTTTTTCATCAGTCTTGCTCTTTTTGTTTCATATCCAGTCACAGTCTCAATTATTTGCATGATATTCTCCTTTGTTAGTTAATTAAACAATTTTACATGGGTGCCTCGGTGGCTCAGTCGGTTAAGTGTCTGCCTTTAGATCAGGTCATGATTCCGGAATCCTGGGATCCAGCCCTGCATCAGGCTCCCCGCTAGGCAGGAAGCCTGCTTCTCCTTCTCCCTCAGCTCCTCCCCTGGCTCGTTCTCTGTCTCTCTCTTTCTCTCCCACTCTCTCAAATAAATAAATAAAATCTTAAAAAAATTTTAAAAAATTTTACAAACTGTGAAGTGCCATAAATTGTTGGTCACTATGATAATTTCTCCCATTCTTGTGAGTCGGGAAATAAATATCTTTTCATGTACATTATCTATTTTAATCCTTATAGCAGTTAATTGAGTTAGCCATTCTTATTTTATGGCCAAGAAAACCAAGACTCACATGCAATTAAATAAATTAAATAATTTGCAAAAATGACATGGCCAGGATTCAACCTCAGGTCTTTGAGCAGGAAGGTGAGGTTGCTGCCATCTCAACACCCCACTCCTACCAGTACAGAGGTGGCCCTTGGACATACGGCGCTGGATGTAAGACTTGCCACAGGCCCCTAGGCAGTCAGTGGAACAAGGGAACTAGAGGCCAAGGGTCTCAGCACCCCCTGTGTTATCCCTAGGCAACGAACGTCCTTGTCTTTTCACATAGTCATCAGGGACTAAATTCTCAGCACAAAAGGACATGGAGTGGGAATGTCTATTTTTGGGAATTTTCAATAGTACAGTTGTTTCAACCTAGCAGTTTTAAAAAAAAATTCCTGGGATGTTTTCATCAGCATCCCAGGTAAAGCATATCTATTGTATGAGAAGACTTGCAGCAGCTGCTCTGAGAGGGGGTACTGGCGGTGCGGGGATGGCAGGAGCCCATTCAGCAGGAGACATTTGGGAAGGGATCTCTTGTCTGCATCCAGATTTCACTGGAAGCTGATAGAGGGACAAAATCTGACTGTGACTTCCTAGGAGATTCTCCTGAGCTACCTTCTCTCTCACACCACGTGTTCTGCATCTTTACCCTCTCATGACTCCCCCATGGTCCAGCCTCACCATCGTCATCATGAGCCTGTGCACTTAGTGCTGCCCACACCCCCTCGTTAGCACCGGCCCCTCCCCTTTGCCCTCATGGGTCTCAGGCTGCCCTCCCAAGTTGCCACTGCACTCAGAGATGCTGTGGTCGGGGTACTGATGGGCTATCAGATTGCTCTTGAAGAGGAAAAGGGAAACATTCTCACCTGCCTTTTTTTCTCCCCACTCCAAAGAGGTAATCTTGGGCAATCAAAAGTTTCCATATGGAAGAGTGGTGGCTGTGACAGTGGCTTTTGACGTGTCCTTTCTGTGAGAGGGAGGAACTCTGGAGGGATAAGATATAGTGGAGAACAGTGTCCTGGGTTTATAGATGGATGGTGAGCAGGCAGATTCAGGGGCAAGGAGAGGAGCAGAACTGTGGCCGGGGCAGGTCTCCTGGCTCTCTCTTTGTGCTGCCAAGTCTTCCCTGAGCACCAGCACACATTAGCATTGCCATACTCTTGTGAGTCAGTTTGAGTCTGGACAGAGCAGGCTTGACTGAAATGGTTGTGTGCTTCTCTAAAATGGGAATAATGGCAATATGCATTTCATATGTGCAGATGAAATGACATGATACATGTACTTCACCTTTCATGGTCCTTGGCTTCATAAATGTTAGTTGTTTGTCTCCCTTCCTCTCCTATTGATGTTCAGGACCGAGTGCATTCCTGATAGAACCTAGACCTTCTGGACCTTCCGTTTTGGGGACCTGGGAATGGGGAGAGGGAGTCCAGGTTCTGGATGCCTGGTCAGCCCCTGCTTTTTTTCTCCCCTGGATGCAGGGGGGCGCCTGGACCAGCTTGCCTGCACCCTACCCAAGGAGCTGAGGGGGAAGGACATGCGTGTGGTCCCCATGGAGATGTTCAACTACTGCTCCCAGTTGGAGGACGAGAATAGCTCAGCTGGGCTGGATATTCCTGGGCCACCTTGCACCAAGGCCAGCCCTGAACCCGCTAAGCCCAAGCCGGGGGCTGAGCCCGAGCCAGAGCCCAGCACCGCCTGCCCCCAGAAGCAGAGGTATCGGCCAGTGAGCGTGCGGCGGGCCATTGGCACAGTGATCATCGCGGGGGTTGTCTGCGGCATCGTCTGCATCATGATGGTGGTGGCTGCTGCCTACGGCTGCATCTATGCCTCCCTCATGGCCAAGTACCACCGGGAGCTCAAGAAGCGGCAGCCCCTCATGGGGGACCCGGAGGGTGAGCACGAAGACCAGAAGCAGATCTCTTCTGTGGCATGAGAGCCCAGCCCCACTTGGCCTAGGTAGGAAGGGCAGGGAGAGCACACGGGGGATCGCTTCAGTAGGGGCTGGCCCTTCCCTCCACCACAGTCCGCTCTCCCACTCTCGCCCCCAGCCCTCCGGCAAACAAGCCACAGTGCGGCTGTCTCCGTGAACTTCCAAGTCTCTGCGGAAGCCACCCTTGTGCTAAAGGCTCCGGCCCCCTCTCCAGGCCACCAAGTCTCTGGAACAGCTGGGGGATCTCCCTGAGCTTCTGGCCATGGGGAAGAAAGGATAAGTGTGCAAGTGCAGGCTACCGGACTCAGTGTTCCCCTGCTGTCCTGCCTGCCCTGCGTGTAGTCACAGCGGGGTGACTCTCCCCACCTCCTGCTCATAGCACCTCACCTGCACGTAAGTGTGGGGAGGAGGGGACACGGGGGCCAGGGGTCAATTTCCGTGATCCACTTCTAAGCCAGGAAGATACCCTCAGCTGCCCTTCGGTGTCCAGGTTGGGTCCAGCTTCCGGCCGCTAGCACCAATGTACAATCACACCAACGCTGGCATCCGCACCCAGCACTTAGAAATACAGTTGTGACACACTCCCTCTGCTGAAGCCATCGTGTCCTTCTGCCTGCTACAGGCCACACCAGCCACACTGCTCCTGGCTTCACTCACTCACTCACTCACTCACTCACTCACACACGCTCAGCTTCACCAGCGCAATTACATCGACTGGAAATCTCTGTCTGTCCGTCTGTCTGTCAGTCTCTCTCGCACACACACAGAATCACATGGAGACAGAGGTCATGAGAGCCTAGGGAGCGGAGGCACGTTTCCCCCTTGGGTCTCTGGCCCTCAGGCCACAGAACCTTTTGCTTGCTTACTGCAACCTTTCAAGTCAACAGGGGGAGAAGCCCACGCCGACAGCACAAGGATTTCTTTGAGATCCTCTGAAGTGGGCCAAAGTGGTGCTGCTGGATGAGACTGCCTGTCACCATGGTAACCCTCTCACACCTCTCCTGCTGGGTTTTCCAGGGACACCGGCCCAGAGGCCTTGAAGCTGCAGCATGTGTGGATGGCAGCCTCCCGAGAGCCCAGGCACATACCACTGGGCGTTTCTTCAGCGCTGTCTAAGGACATCATCACTGCCAGGCCCCGTGGGGACACCCACCAATTCCACTCCTATAGTCTGCAGCCCAAGAACCATTGCTCTGTACCCTCCAGCCTTCCATCTTGAACAGCTCTGGGACTGGGACCTTGGGGTGGGGACTGGGCCACTACTGGTGGCATCTTGGGAACGCAGACGGCCCTCGAGGAAGCTCACTGCCTGCCAGCAGATCCCGGGCAGACTCCAGGGGCAGGGAGGGCGGCACCTTCTGCCCAGAGGCTTTGGGCCTGGGGTTCCTTCCCTAGGGTTTTGTGTGCTCAGTCTGGCTTCCTGGAGATCATAATTGCACCTGGACGGGGCTCCAAACCAGAGCATGGGCCGGAGTCCTGTTTGTTACCTGTAGCCTACACCAAGGGGACGGAGGGTGAGCAGAGGGCTGTGGGGGGTTTGGGGGTCACTAGTCCCCTTTTGCAAGTTGGCCCCCTCCCCTTGAGTCTGATCTCGGAGGAGTACTAGGTCTCCCTCTGCTGGACACCCGTTTCCCATGGCTGACTGAGAGTCTGGAGGCATCAGGCTGGTTTCTGGTTCTAAGACAGGGTCTTGCTGGTGGCCTGGGAAGAGGCCTCCAGAACCCGGAGGCCAAGGGTCTGAGGAGGGATAGGGCAGGACCGGGCAGGCCCACCTTGCCGTGCCCCCCTCGATCCTGCCACCTCACGGAGGACCATGATAGGTGAGGGGCGCTGGAGGGACAGCGGGAGCCTCAGTGCGGGCTGCTTGGCTGCTGTGGACACGCCTCCCCGGGACTGGGGCATAGTCCTCCTTCTTTTAGCTTTCCAGCTGACGATTGATCTAGGAATTTTCTAAAGGAAGAGGAGAGGAGGGGTGGGTATTGTCAATGGTGGTAGCTTCAGCCTGAGACAGAAGATTTTTAAAGGCAAAATTATATTTCTGGTTTGTTGTTTCAGAAGAACAATAAAGACTGTATTTTCCTATGTACCTCTTGGCTTCCTTGGCTGGGGGGGCATGTGGCTGCTGGGAGAGGGGTTTCCTGCCCCCTTACCTCCCCAGGCAGCTTCAAAAAGTGCTGTAGGACCTCACCCCAATGTCCAGAGCTCCATAAGAGAAATGGGAAACTCCTGGCTGAGGCCTCTCCAGGGAGCAGCACCGGGAGAGGAGTTGAGGGCTGAGCTCTGGACAAGCACGGGGTCTGGCCTGACGGTATGAACGTGTGAGCCTCAGGCTGTTGCACTGGGCAGCACTGGGGACTGAAGGTGAGCTGGAGACCTGTCACTGCCCTGGGCCTGCTGTGTGCACATCCGCCCTGGCTGGAGCCAGTCCACCCTGGCGGTCAAGGACAGACGGGCCAACGTGGTGGGAAGGCGGGCATTTGCCCAGAGGACCCTGCTGTGTAAGGGGAGGTGGGGGGGAGGGCTCCCTAGGAGCTGCTGATTACGTTTCATCAGCCTCAGTGAGATTGGGGGTGTTGCTAACAGGAGAGAGGAACCCTGTTTAACTTATGTTCCTCTTGCACCTTCAAGACTGACTTTAGGGACAAGCAGATGATTCTCTGCATTTACAAATATAATCCTTCCAGGGCTCAGCTGATGGGACCCAGAATTATGAACTGGAGGGCTGGGGATGGGGATGGGGAGACCAGGAGAGGAGATGAGCCAGAGAGCAAGGTCTCTGGGGTTGTTCGTCCTTCCCAAGCTGGAGTGACTCAGCTCCAGGCCTGGGCTGGCCTCTGGCTGACTGGGCCTGGGCTCTATGGTTCATTAGTCTTCAGAGACCAAGATGGAATTTTCTCCTTCCTAGGAGCTTTCCTTTGGATGATATCCCACTGAGGCAGGTGCAAACCCTAGGGAGAAGTGAGCCCTCCAGGTCCCTTTCCTGGAGTTCAGCTGGACTCCCAGCAGAGCCGGGCTGCTTGCCCTTCAGAGGTGGTGTGAATTGTGGGGTGCTGCCCTAACAGGCATAGCGGACCTGAGAGACAGTCTTCCCCGAGCCCCACCGCAGAAGCCAAGGCCAAGGTCCCTCACCAGCCCGGCACAGGCCTGCGTAATGCATAGGTGCGTCGAATGCATCACTGTTCTGAGTGTGTACGTACAGGCCCATTCGCACATAGGCAGAGCCCCGAGGAGAGGAGCCCTCGCGCAGCTCCAGACAGCTGGCTCACCGCTAAGGGCCTCTGGACGGGGGCACACATGTATCGCATGACACGTGCTAGAGGAACACACTTGCAGATTACGGTGCCACCGTTGTTATGCTGGGCAATATTCCCCAACTAGGTCTGGATCCTGATCAAAAAGTTAGATTCCGAGAAATTCTGCAAAAACTGTTGATAAATCACCTGCTTAGAGATTAAAATGATCCCTCCTTGTCCAGCTTCCCTTCCGTAGGAACCCGTGGTGTGATGCCCACACCTGGCACGCAGCTGGCCCTGTAACTGGGCCGAGTGCCCTTCTCCTACCTTCTCCCCTTGCTCAGGGCACAACATCACCCTTGCAGCTCGCCCGCCAGCCACCATGCTCTCCCAGGCCTGCAGTTCCTATGCACACAGTGCCACCAGTTTCCAAGGGATGAAACTGTCAGGACAGCACACCAGTCGCCTCCCCGGCTTTCAGCTATAGGTGCCCTCTGGCCCCAGTATTAAGGAGGTTGAGCCATAGTCCAGGGAGGGGAAATTACAAAAGGAGACAACCCTCCTGCCCCATAAAAGTTGAAGCATAAGGTCTTTGGTGCCTCACTCTTTTCCTATCATAGCCACACACCCCGGAGCCTCAGAGCCATTGTCTGCTGTGCGTTAAACCAGAGGCACCAGGACACGGTTTCTATGGCAACCCCTGGAGGCTCTAATTCAGCTCTGAGTTAAAAACGATATCAAATAATTGGAGAGTGCAGGAGAGCGCAGCCAGCAGCCTGACCCTGTGTCCCCTCTGGTTCCTAGACTCTCGGGTATGCAGGGGCTGAGAGGGTCCACATCACGGAGGGGACAGGACAGGACAGGGACACTCAGCTGGGACCTCTGAACAGGCTTGAGGGAAACAAGTTTGGGTCCAGTTTTGGCTTAGCAATGGCTCTGGAGTTAGCACACTGTGGCCTAAGTTTAAAAAGGCAGCTGAGATGGCATGAGCACCCCCCCCCCCCCAAATGCTGGAGCAGAGCATCATGAAGGCCACCGGGGGCATGCGTGTTTTCTCCAGCGGGGAGTCAGGGTCAGAAGATCTGGGCCAGACCCCAGCCTGCTCCTCCCACCTCCTTTGCCCTGAACCCAGCCTGTGGGGGACAAGGATCACCCACCCCTGCCTGCGCCCCGACACCTTCCAGCTGCAGAGTCCTTTCACACAGCTTGGGGGCCCTGGGGAAGCAGGACGGGACCTGTGATGGCTGATGCTTGAGTGCCCACTGAACTGGACAGCTTTGCAGAACCCAGCTAAAGCCGGGATAGGAGGACTTCAGCATACAGGCCTGATCGTGCTCAGGCAAGGAGGCCCAGGTGCAAAAAGGACTCTTTTAGGTACCAAGAAACCACCAAGTCTGGGCAGCTGGGGAGGGGCATTGGGTGCTCTCATCACATTTGAGGTCAATAGCAGCACAGGCTCTCAGAGAGAGGCAACCTGAGTTCAAATTCTAGCTTCATTAATTATTAGCTGTGTGACCTCAGGCAAAGAATTTTTGTGTCTCAGTTTCCTTGTCTGTAAAATGCAGCTGAAAGTATCTGCTTCACTGGATCACCCCAAGGGCCGAATGAGATGTGCGCGGGACGCAGTCTCCCAGATGCCGGGCACATACTGAGCACGCGGCCCTGGCCCATCCTTCAGGCTCTGAGTCACGGGGCTGGCTCTGTGCGCAGTGGCGTTCTAGACCCAGGGTGAGAGGAGAGGGAAGCAGCACACAGAGCGGTGCTGAGGAGGTCCCAGTTGCAGTCTCTGTCCCTGGTGACCTGGAGCAGATATCTTAGCCTGAGCTTCATTTGACTGACTTCATAAATTCTTTTGGATCTCAGGTTTTATGGTTTTATAAACAAAATGGCTTAGGAAGACTCCTTTCTCCCTCAGTCCCACTGCTTGGCTGGGAAAACCTTGGGCTGGAGGACTGTGGTCCTTGCAGACCACAGGCTGGGTCCTCCTGCTATTACTGTGTGCCTTATTCCTGACCTTGACGCACAACGCCCTGACTGCGGGGGCGCGGAGGGCAGCTCCTACCTGCAGCAATGGCTGTCTTCTTGTCCACGGTCACGGCCACAGCGGTGCTGGCTGTCACTACCATGGGCTGGCCTGGACTTTCTGGGGAAACAAAAATTGCTAAGTCACTTTCTCAGCGCCAGGGGAAGAGCCAGTGGTTGGGTGGTGGGATGGGGAGGCTGAGAACACACTGTGAATCTTGGGAGAGGGCATTCCTTGAATAAGTGGAGGGGGGGTTGATGGGGAAAGTCCCCGCTGTGGTGACACTGTCACCATTGCACACTGGTCTCTGCAGAGGGCCTCCCACATGTCAGGTATTGCCACCTCCCCATGCAGATCTGAACCTGCCAGATAAATACATCAGGGCCCCTGGCGGCCTGGACAATGCAGTGTTGTCCCCGTCACTAGGACACTGTGAGTTCGCTCTGTCTCGGGGCAGCAACTGTCTGCTGGCTGGTGCCTCCCTTGTGCTCAGGGACCCTGCTGTGACCGTCCTCTCAGCACGTGTTCCACCCAGAAGCCTTGCGTTGTGTCAAATGATTCTTTCTAGCAGAAAGACAGGCTGTGTTCCAGGACTCGTGGTGGCTGATCCTGGGCTGTCCTTCATCAGTCACATGAGTCAGGGTGACATTGACAGCCCCTTCGGAGGCCCGGTGCCAGGGCTGCGCCAGGCACAGAGGCTGGCGGGTGCCTGGCACATCTGAGGCACTCCATGAATCCTGGTCGTTGGTGGTCAGGCTGCCGCCGCCACCCCGTTAGCAAGCCACACTTTCACTGGCGTTACAGACGGCTACCACACTTCTGGGACACTCTGCCAGGCTCTTGAAGGGCAAGGCTCTGAGCTGCTCTGTCCCCCTCTTTTAGGAGAATCAGGTCACCATAGGTGCAGAACGTAGGTGGCCGTGTCAGCTCAACATGAAAACAGAGCTTTCTGGCTCCGCAGTGGTATGGGCTAGTGTGTGACCTTGGGCTTTTTAATCTTCATCAGTCCAGGGACATGTCTTAGCTTTTCAGAGCATTCTTTTTTTTCTTTTTTAAAGATTTTAATTTTATTTATTTATTTGAGAGACAGTGGGGGGGGTGGCACAAGTGGGGGGCGGGGAAGAGGGAGCTGAGCAGGGAGCCCTATATGGGGCTGGATCCCAGGACCCTGGCATCATGACCTGAGCCGAAGGCAGATGCTTCATCGACTGAGCCACCCAGGCGTCCTCTTTTCAAAGTACTCTTGTCTACAGCCAAGTTCCATTACTAAAATTCCTAAGAAAGGGGCAAAATTTTTATCAAGTGCTATATTCTGAGAAGGTCTTTATATCAAATGTTGCTTGAAACAAATAGGTCATGAGAAGCTTATGTGGAGATTGTCCATTGTCATGGAACTTAATTATCCTTTCTCGTGTCTATTTTGCTAAGATCATCCATCATACCTTGCTACAATCTAATATCTCATAGAAATTCAAAATCACTCTGATTCTAGAAGCTTCCAATATGTAGCATTGTCCTTGATTCTAGGAATTTGCCGTGATAAAACCACAATAAACACAGAAGTCAGCTTCCTCACCTTACTTCTAGAAAAGTCTGGAAGCAGGAGGGACAAGCCTGAGACACCGGGGCATTGGCGAGACTCTGCTCTGTGCTGGCAGGTCTCTCAGGCACTGGTTGTAAAAGGCAGTCCACCTGGGCAGAACTCAGCCCACCAGGGCCCCAGGCAAAGGGCAAGAGAGTCTGCCTGGAGAGGCAGAGGGAAGGCTCTGTTCACCCTGGAGGCGGTTCCTCTGCCTCTTGGGATACCCGCCCCCCCCCCCTTAAAATGAAGCTGTTGTTGTTTTCTTCCTTGGGGGAGAATGGGGGTGTGCAGAGGTGCCCACGTGTCTCCAGGCACACGCAGGAGCTAAAGCAGCAGCGAGGGTGTGAAAAGAGAGCAGGCTCCTGCCTCCTTACTCAACTGTCCCCCCTTTCGGGTTGCCAGCCTCCCTCTCTTCTCCTTGCGGCTTAGTTCCCCACCCACCGCCCTCCTACCTCCCCGCCACAAAAAGCAACCCCGGCAGCCTTCAGGCATGAGCCCAGTGACAATGCAGGTAGGAGGGAGCCCTGTCATGGGCTGGGGGCAGGGGCCAGGGCTTCACCCCAGAGAACCTCCCCAAGACCCTGTGGGTGGGACCCCCTCCTGGGCGGGCCCTTGATGCTGCTCTAGAAGGTGACAGGAAGAAAGAGCTGCCTCTTTCTGGCTCTGGGGGGCAATGTGGGGAGGAGACCCTCACCTTGGCTTTGTGAGCCTCCCTTGTAGGCTTTCACTGGGAATAACAGCACCCACTTCCTCTTCTCCTTCCTGCCTTACATTTAGGGCAGGAAAAGAGCCTGGGCTTTGGTGGGCAGAACGTGGGTTTGGCCTGGCTCTGTGGCTCCCTAGCTGTGTGATACTGGGCAAGTCACAGAACCTCTCTGAGCCTCAGATTTTTCCTGTGTAAGAAGAGAAGTAATAGCAACACTTACAGGGTTGTGCAGATAAAATAGTTATAGGCTCTGGAATGTTTTGTAAAGCATATTAGCAATGCATTCAGTGGGGGGAATAGGCATAAGATGGAGAGGTGGGCTTAGGCACAAGGTGAAGAAGGTGTCAAGAGGGCATAGAGGGGGACCTCCTCCTTGCTGCCTGCAACCCCAGGAGAAGCCCGTGGGAGCCTGAATCTCCCCAGCTGTCAGCTCAGGGTACCTTCTCCATCAGGAAGCTGGACGATGGTTTTGGTGGAAGGGCATCTCAAAGGGGAAGTACAACTCTCCATTCCAGGTAGACTTCCAGCCGGAGTTCTCCACTTGCTCCGCTCTCCTCCTTCTCCTCCTTCTTCCCCCTGCCCCCACTCTTCCTCCTTCTCTCCTTCCTCCTCCTTCCTGTCTTCCCCACGCCTCCTTCTCCTCCTTCTCTCCCTCTTCCTCTCCACCATCTCTGTTCACTCTGACCTGGACACAGATATCCCTAAGCCCTTTTGCTCCACTGTGCTGGGGTCAGTTTCCCTCGCAGGTGACCTGGTGGAGGGCCTGCTCTGCTGCAGACTCTTGGGCCCCTGGATGAGGCCCCCAACCTCTCTGGGCCGCAGTCTCTTCACGTGTAAATTAAGAGGATGAAGCTACGCATCCTCCAAAGTCCCTTTCTCTTCTAAACATTTCGCAGTCTTCTTGGTGCTCTGTTAAAGTCACTTACTTTTTCTTTTTGGGGGCTATTTTTCAGAGTGGGGGCTGGAGGTTGGGAGTTGGGTGCCAGCAGCTCTGAAACCCTCCCTGGGCCTTGGGCTAGTAGGGATTTGGTGGTTTGGTCCATAGGGCCAATCTTGGCTGTCCTGCTTCCTTACCCCTTGAGCCCCCTGTGGCCTGCCAGCCAGGAGGTGCCCTGTTATTACTGGGAGGTCCTGAGCAGCAGACAGGGAGGTCAGTGTTGCAGCTCCCGGGAGACCCTAAGGGAGTGGGGACCAGGCTGCTTTCTCTGGGAAGAAGTGCGATGGGGCAGTGAACCTGATAAGTGTAGTAGTCCCCTGATGGAATAAAGTCTGTTACTTTCATCTGGGGAGTTTAAGAAATTTTCAAAGATACTCAGATGTTTAGAAACATAAGAATCTTAAAGAACAACTCTTCCAATATGTTTCTATTTGGAATTTGGGCTAGAATCCAGCTCTTCTTGACTTTTGGGTCAAATCTTTTTCCTTTGTGCCATGCTGGGTTTTTAATTTGGGCTGCTGGCTGGGGGATAAAATGAGCTGTCCTATATTCAGGGTAGAGATCAATAGCGTGGTAAGGCATGAGTGAACTTTCTCAAGGTGCTAACGTGTGTCAGGAGGGAAGGTTGGAAGGGAACCCAGAGGTGTGGACATTCTGTTCCCCATCTGCTCCTGTTTCCCACCAAGAGCAGCAGGAAGAGTCACGCCCTGGTCCAGCTTGGCCCCAGGAACACAGGGGTACGCATTACCTGGTCCTTCTGCTGATCGGAGATTGAAGACAAAGCTGCCAGCAGGCTGCTCAGCAGCCTGGCGGTACCACAGAGGGAAGTGGTCCATGGTGAACACACTGGCCTCATCCTCAGGAGTCAGGAACTTTCTGCAAAGAGAAAGATTTGGTACCTCCTCCCAAATCTGGGAACATGTTTATCCTTTTCTCTTTTTTTCACACAAGGTTATCTTGGCTGGGCCAAGAAGAGAGATTCATCTCTGTTTTGGTAGAGTTGCAGGTATAAAATATTAGTCCCTAGACTGATTTTACCCCAGACAACGTTCCCCAGCAATTCCTGCCTTTTCCAGAATCAAATGCTGTTGCACCTGATGGTACACTAGTAGCTAGAAGAGGTAGAGAGCCTGTATTGTGAAAGGAGACTTTTTTTTTGTTAAATGAAAACTCCTTTGCCTGCAGGGTTTATTTCTTTTGGATATACCCTAATTTCTTTTTGTCTGGCTAATTGGCATGTCTGAATGGGGAAATTGCATAGTGAATTCTATCACTGCACGAATAGAAGGGCATAAATTCCCCCAAAATGGTTACTTCAAAAGTCATTGCCTCTAGGGTTTAGAATGCATTAGGAGTTATCTTTTTCTTGAGCAGCTTTACCTTGCTAATTATGGTTTTGCATTCCCTGAACACACAGCAGCCAGCAGAAGGGAGTGTTGGTCCAGAAGCAGAGTGGGAGGCAGGGAGAAGCTGGTTTGTGGATTAAAAAAAGACACTGTGGATAACCCACAAGGTGGATAATTGAAGTTTGATTTTAAGAGAGGTTGGCTTACATATTTCAGAAGCTACCTGCCTTGTTGCACAGTTCCTGAGCTCTCCAGTCATGTCACAGTCTTGGTGAAGGGAGCCCTTTGGAATTGCGCGGTGCTCGCAACATTTGTGGTGGCTGCCTTCGTAACCTAGGAGGGTCTCTCTGTACTGAGATTTCCCTCTTCCATTTCCTAGAAGCCTTTCTGAGAGGGTGCAGGGAACTACCGGGGATGCTTTACCCCCTTCATACTGCCAGGTGTGGTTCACCCTGTCCAACTTTGGCCAGACAATGACATGGGTATGCGATTTTCTGAGTGGGGGCGGAAGTTTAAGGGGATGAGGAGGTACAATTGGGTGGCCAGCTGGAGGGGTAGTGAGTGTGGGGAGGTCAGTTCCCCACACTGTTCAAGGCCTTTGGGTGAATCTACAGTTTGCCCACCAGATTTGGTCCATTGAGTCATTTGCTGTGTCTAACTAGACCATGGAAAGGGTTAGCGAGGTGGAGGGCTCTCCTCCGTTCACCTCTCTGGGAGGGAGGGGACGTGGGGAGAGAGAAAAGCAACTTGTTTTGTTCTCCTAGAAAACCTCAGCTTTCTAGCAAGGGTGGATCTGTCAGAGTTCTGGAAGAAGCTCATAGATGGCGCTCCGTGGCTGCGTGTGTTTGGATTCAGTGAGAGGAGCAGTGAGCGGGTGGGATGCAAGGACCATGGGGTGACCCTCGGCTGTTCTCCTCCAGTGCCTGCTGGCCTCTGCCTGTTTGAGTCTCATGGTTTTTGTGGTCTGCGAGCGGTAGGTGGCTCTGCTCTCCCAACCCCCAGCCAGCCTGCTTCTCTGGCTCCCATCCTTCCTTTGTATCCTTGGTAGGGGAATACCCTGGCAAGTTGGTCTCCCAGCATCCAGGCTTCGCTGGGAGCAGGGTCTCTCACCTTCAGCACTATTGACATTTTGGGCAGACAACGGTTGTGAGGGTGTTAACACCATCCCTGGACTCTGCCCACTAGCCTTTCCCCCATCCTCTAGCTGTGACAACTAAAAATATCTGTACACATTGACCAATGTCCCTGGGGTGGGGATGGGGGAAAATCACCCCCAACTGAGAATTGCTGGCTTAGGGGATGTGTAAGTTGTCATCAAAGGAGGGGACACAGCCAAATGATTTAACTTTTCACATAGGGACTGGTCCCAGGGGGAAAACAACTTCTGGGTTTCCTTTTGTGGAAGTGATTAACCCTTCCAAGGTTAGTGTCCCAGCCACACTCTTGCCTGACTGGGCCACTCTCCCTCCTCTCCCGGGGACACCTCCAGGATGCATCTAAGCCTGGTTGAGGGTTACTTTTCTGACTCTCCCAATCTGCAAACCACAACCCTTCCTCCCTCCATGCACTCCTGGCCTCTGAGAGTCTGCCTGTCCACATGCCACAGGAAGACCCAGGAGGGATCCCTCTCCTGGGGTGCCCAGCATGACTTACTTGTCAGAGACCTTCTCGGAGCCCACAAACAAGGTGCTTCTGAGGAGGCCGGCCCGGGTGCCCAGGAAGGCCATGTCCACCATTTCCTCGGACTCACTGTGAGGCAGACAGAGCGAGTGTCATTACCAGGCACCGCAGCGACAGGTCTAGGAAGGGGGCACCAGGAGCCCGGGGAAGACCTGCAGGCCTCTCCTAGTGCCTGGCTTGATCTTTCTGGGGTGGGGGTCAGGGGGCAGGCAGACCAGTTGCTCAAGGGGTTGCACACACATGCACTGGCATCATGTTTGTTACATCTGGTAGACCTGGCTGCCCTAGGCAGCACCTTCCCTTGTTAATAAGGTCCTCTGGGCCTCTGCCTTTCTGCCTTTTTCTTTTTCTTTTTTTGACTCCTAATTTGTCAGGTTTTGGAGTAATTATCTCTGAAAGACAGAAGGGATTCAGGAAAAGAGATGTTGATTTGGAACCTCAGGAACAAGAACTTCTTATGACTGACACAGGACACGTCACAGTTTTAAAACCCTTTTTACATGTTTAATTTATTATTGAAATGGGAAAGAAGGAGGAGCAGACATGGTCTGCATCCACCCATGCGGACCTGGCGGACTTTATAACCTGGCCAACGAGACTGGAGAAAGAGAATCCCTCCGCTAGCTGGGGTGTGACTACTCTCTCTCATGGTCTTGGGCTGCATTTCCACGGCGATGGCACCAGCGTGGGAATTATCGCTGCTTTTTCTTAACATTTCAGGTTTTTTGAGATAAAACAGACTTAAAATTGTAAGATTTTTAAGTGGTCATCATGGTTATTTGATCTATGTATACATGGTGAAAGGGTTCCTCCCATCTGGTTAAATACCACATCCATCATACCAGGCATGTATCTTTTTCTGGTGGGTGAGAATATTTAAGTTACATTCTCAGCTAATTTCAGTTATATAATACAGTGTTATCAAGCACCACCGCCATGTGTTATTAGACCCTTAGGCCTTCTTCCTCTTCTGGCTGAGAGAGTGTGCTGACCTCTCTTCCCCGAGCAGCCACAGCAATACTTTCCTTCTTTCTGTTTCTGTGACTTTGACTTGATTTTGTTTTACTCGTTTATAGATTCTACATGTAAGTGACGTCATGTAGGATTTGTCGGCCTCTGTCTGGCTTGTCTCTCTTAGCATAATGCCCTCCAGGTTCATCGAGGTGGTCACAAATGGCAGGATTTCCTTTCTCATGGCTGAATAATATTTCATTGCATATACATATATAACACACTTTCTTTGTCTATTCATGCATTGAAGACATGTTGTTTCCATATTTTGACTATTGTAAATCATGCTACAATGAACATGGGGGTGTAGATAGCTCTTCAAGATAATGGTTTCATTTCCTTTGGATAAATAATCAGAAGCGAGATCATTGGACCATATGGTAGTTCTATTTTGAAATTTTGAGGAACCTCCAAACTGCTGTTCATAGTGGCTGCACCAATCCGCATTCCCACCAACAGTGCACAGGCTTCCCTTTTCTCCACATCCTCACCAGCACTTGTTGTCTCTTGTCTTTTGGATAACATTCTAACGTGTGAGGTGATGCCTCACTGTGTTTTTGATTTGCGTTTCTCTGATGATTACTGATGTTGAGAACTTTTTCGTGCAACTGTTGGCCGTTTATAGGTTTCCTCTGGAAAAATGTCTATTCAGTTCCTCTGCCCTTTGAAAGAAATCAGATAGTTTTGTTGTTATTGAGTTGTGTGTGTGTGTGTTTTAACATATTTTGGATAGTAACCTCTTATCAGATATGATTTGTAAATATTTTCTCCCATTCTGTAGGTTGCCTTTTCATTTTGTTCTTTTTCTTGCTTAATTGCTGTGGCTAGGACTTCCACTACCATGTGGAATAACATCGATGAGAGCCGACGTCCTTACTTTGCTCCTGATCTTAGAGGAAGAGCTTTTAGCTTTTCATTGTTTTTGAATATGACATCAGCTGTGGGCTTGTTATATATGGCTTTTATTTAATTACTTCTAACTTTATTAATATTCATGCCCCTAGCCCAATTTACTACACGTTATTACCCAATTTCTCTCAGTACATAGATCAGTGGTTTTAGTGAGTGTACAAGGTAGGCAATACCCAAACCATTGCCAAGGGGAAGGTTTTTGTTTGTTTGTTTGTTTTGTTTTTGTTTTTTTAATCAAGGCTCAGCTGTGTGGCTATTGGGGTTTCCCTAATGGGATTCTGTGAAGAAGGCTGTACCTGCGACATTCAACTGATAGCACCTGGAGCTGGATTAAAGCACTTGATCTACGGTCTGGAAAACCACTGAGGAAAGGGTCTGGAAATGCAGGCAGGGTCTGCGTGCCCCCCTCTGATGTGGTAGAAACAAGAATTTCTGGGTGACTGTTTCTTTAAAAAACTTCCTGATGCAATTAAAAAAAAGATTTATTTATTTATCTGAGAGAGAGAGAGAATGAGTGGGAGGGAGTCTTAAGCAAACTCTGCAGTGAGCATAGAGCCAGAGCTCACGACCCTGAGATCTTGACTTGAGCCAAAACCAAGAGTTGGACGCTTAACCAACTGCACCACCCAGGCACCTCTGATATAATTCTTTATTCAAAAGTAGTAGAGATTAGTCTAATGAGACTCCTGTACCCATCAGTCAGTTTCAACGATTACCAGCCCATGCCAATCTTGTTTCATCTACAGCCTCCCCTGGCCCCTCAACTAGATTATTTTGAAGCAAATCTCAGATATCATTTCATTGGTAAATATTTTAATTTCTATCATTAAAGTATAAGGAATGAAAAAAATCCTTAGTGTCATTATCATACCTAACCCCCTCCCCCAATTCCTTAATAGCATCAGATAATTCAGTAATCCACAACCCTTTTTTTAAAGCTTATTTGAATCAGAATCTGACTAGGGTCCACAAGTTCATATGTCTCTTTTCTTTCTCTCTCTCTCCTATGTAGATCTGGATCTAGACATTTATACTTATTGAACTGTAATCCACTTGCCATACAATTCATCCATTTAAAATGTACAATTAAATGGTTTTTAGTATATTCACAGAGTTGTGTGGCCATCACCAATTTTAGAACATTTTCATCATCCCCAGAAGGAACCCCACACTTATTAGAAGTCATCTTTAGTCACTTTCAACCTTTCTCTCTCCTCTCTCCCTTCCTTCTTTTTTCCTTGCAATTTATTTGCTGAAGTAGGTCATTTGTTCTGTAGAGTTTCTGCATTAGCTGATCACAATGTTGTGGTGTTAATTAGCATGCTCTCTTGTCCCCTGTATTTCTTATAAACTAGCAGTTAGACCTACTGCCTTGATTATTATAGGTTTGAGTTATTATAGGTGATGTGTTCTTGGTCAAGAGGCACACACTATCTGATTGACGAGAGGTTGCAAAATAGGGATATTCCTTGATTTCTTCCTTATTTTATTTGTACCTAAAATCCTTGTATAAGATAAACTTCTCATCAATATGGTTGGTTGTCCTGAGATGCAACTTGTACAGGGGGGTCAGGATAAACAATTGAATCTCTGCTTCGTCACCAGTTTTTAGAATAATGAGTTGGTTTCCTAACATCTTCGGAAGATGACCAAAAAGGTTTTTTTTTTTTCCTCCTCAGTATCTTTATGAACATAGGATTGAAACACATTTAATATTATGTTTTAATCCATCGTAGTTGTCACTACTTACGCTGCTCTAATTGTCCCACTTTAACCAGTGAGAGCCACTTCAGGTTGGTTCCGGCGTCCCCCAGCCACAATGCTATGATAGTCTTTAGCAACTTCCTCCTTTTGGCTATAGCAAGATGCTCCTGCCTCATTTTGTACACTTCCTGCCCCTGTCCTGAAATTAGACATTTCTCCAAGGGTTGGTGACTCATTTTAATGAGGACTTCTTAATATGCACATTGAAAGTCCACAGTCGTGCTCTGGGGTGCTCATTGAGGTTGGTCTTTTCCGTGGACAGGGCCAGGATATCCTTTTTATTTCTTTCAGAGAAAACACATCACGAGTTCATTGATATTTCCAATTAATATTCAGCAGTACATCTTAACATCTTTAATTAAAAAAATTTGCATCTCTTTTCTTTGCTGAAAACCTTGGTTCCTAATGACATTAACATAATACTATTTGCTCTATCCATCTATATACTTTGAGAATAGCAGTGCCAGTATTGTTTCTAGCAATGTAGTTATTTATTTATTTTTTTAAAGATTTTATTTATTTATTTGACAGAGAAAGAGACAGCCAGTGAGAGAGGGAACACAGGCAGGGGGAGTGGGAGAGGAAGAAGCAGGCTCCCAGTGGAGGAGCCTGACGCGGGGCTCAATCCCAGGACTCTGGGATCATGCCCTGAGCCGAAGGCAGATGCTTAATGACTGAGCCACCCAGGCGCCCCTGTTTCTAGCAATGTAGTTATTGAACACAGTTTAAGATTTTATTTATTTATTTATTTATTTATTTATTTATTTATTTATTGTTTATGGTTCTGTGTTTTCAAGTCCCTTGAAAGAATTCACCTACGTTATGTCATGAACTTGATACACAAATGTGTTTATTTGTTTCATTTGCTTTTCAATTTTTGGAGCTTATTTATTTTATTTTATTTATTTTTTATTTTTTTTAGATTTTATTTATTTGACAGAGAGAGAGAGACAGCCAGCGAGAGAGAGAACACAAGCAGGGGGAGTGGGAGAGGAAGAAGCAGGCTCCCAGTGGAGGAGCCTGATGTGGGGCTCGATCCCAGAATGCCGGGATCACGCCCTGAGCCGAAGGCAGACGCTTAATGACTGCACCACCCAGGCACCCCAGAGCTTATTTTTTAAAATCTAATTTTGTCTTATAATGATATAAAGCATTTACTTAGTTCCAAAGTCCGATATGCAAAATAAAGCATATTCATAAGCCTGTCTGTCTCCATCCTTGTTCTTTCACTCTGCCTAAAGTAATCTATTTTTGTTTTTTTGTTTATTTTTCCATTAAAAAATATATGTGCACATATGTATATACATACATGCATCTATGTTTACATATGTGTAAAAAACTATGACAATATATTTGCATCTCCTCTTTTTAAAAAAAATAGTGGGGGTATTATATACATTTTTCTCCATTCGTGGCACCATTCCTTTGCAGAATGCAGATTTCTCATTTTTTACGGTTCCATAGTATTCCATTATGTGGATCTACCATGATTTATTTAACTAGGCTCCTACTGATGGATTTAGGTTATTTTCTGTCCTTCACTGTTACAAATGGAGCTGTAACAAAGAGCTCATGTATATATCTTCTCCTATTTTTACTAGTATATCTTTGGGATACATTCTTAGAAGTGGCACTGCTGAGTTAGAGTGTAAATGTATATGTAATTTGTTAGATATTATCAAATTCTTCTCCATAGCCTTTGAAACATTTTGTATACCTACTGACAATATACACAAGCCTGATTCCCCACAGCCTTGCCAGCTGTGCAAGGCAACAAATTTAGATGGTTATGAATCTGATAAGTGACAAATATAATCTTGGTACAATTTTAATTTGCATTCCTTTTATTATGAGCTAGACTGACCATTTCTTCATATATTTAAGGACTATTTGTATGTATTCTCTGAACTGTCCATATTTTTTGGTACTTTTTCCTGTAGAGTAGTTCGTTTTTTACTTCTCTATTTTTGAAGTTCTTCATTTGTCATGAATATACAACGTAAGGATAGTAAGCTTATAGTTGTTATATAAGTTCCAAAGATTTTTCTGGTTTGTCATTTCTGTTTTCACCTTGCTCATATTTTAATTTTTGCCAAATAAACATTTTTATGCTGTTAAGTTTGTCAGTCATTCTCTCATTGCTTCTGAATTTTGAGTCATCATTGGGAAAGGTTTCCTAATTCCTAGATTTTAGAGCAATTGGCTCATGTTTATTTTGTTTTGTTTTGGTTTTTTTTAGAACTTATATGGTTTCATTTTTTTTACATTTAAATCTCTGAGTCATTTGGACTTTATCCAGGTGTATGGTGTGAGGAAATAATACAATTTTATCATTTTCCATATGGCTCTCAAACCAGTTATTAAACAGTCCATTTTCCCTGGTCTGACATGATGTCTTTCCACATGCATTTAAATGAATCTCTGGATTCTCTATTTTGTCCCCTTGGTCTGCCTTTTTATTTATGTGTCAATACTACACTTTATAAATTATAGAGATTTTGTTATATGTTTTAATATGTTGGTAGGACCAAACTTCTTTTGTTGCTTTTCTTTTTCAGGGATTTCTTGAATATTCTTCCAAATAAACTTTATAATCCATTTATCTGGATCCAGAAAAATACTGATGGCATTTTTATTGGGATTACATTAAATTTATAAATTAACTTAGAGAGGATTAGTGTCTTTGTGATGTTGATTCTTCCTACCCCAAAATACTGATATCTCCCCATTTGTTCAAGTCAATTTTGGGTCTTCTGGGAGTATTTTATAATTCTTCTTATGTAAGTTTTAGGACATATCTTATTGTTTGTACCTAGCTGTTTCATTTTATTTTTTGCCCTCTTGAACATTTTCACATGATATTTTTTATCTAGTTTTTGTTTGCATAGATAAAGGATATTAATTTTTGAATATTCATGTTATATCCTGCTACTTTTGTTTATAGTAGCTTTCCTATAAATTCCTTTGTGGCTTCCAGATATATAATCTTATCACCTTCTTAAACAGAGATAATTTACTTCACCCTTTCCACTTCTCATTGCTTCTAGGTGCATTCTCTTGTCTGGCTCCACTGACTAATACCTTCCAACCTTGTTAAATAGCAGTAGGGATATGGAAATGCCTGCCTTAGTCCTGTCTTTAGTTGAGAGAGCCTCTAGCCCCATTCATGTGTTGACTTTCAGGCTTAGGTCAATTTTCGGGGGAAGATTTTTATTTTTAAGTAATCTCTACACCCAACGTGGGGCTTGAACTTCACCCTGAGATCAAGAGTTTCGTGCTCTACTGACTGAGCCAGCAAGGAGCCCCGGTCAATATTAATTGTATTGATTAGTTTTTAAAAACATACACGGATAGTAATATTTGTTCAAATGTCTTTTCTGCATCTATGGGGGTGATTATATGATTTTCCCCTTAGCTTTATTGTTGTGCCATTTTATATTAATTCTCCAGGTCTTCTTTTCTAATATACACCTTGGTTAAGAGTATATTTCTTCAGTGTTTCTCAACACTAAAAATGTCTCAGACTAATCTCTGAATTTGGAAAGATGAAGACCATGCCCCGTCTCTCCAAATCAGTGATCCAGTCCCCTAGACCTCAGAGCCAGGCTGCCCGGTTTTGACCCCAGCTTTGCCACTTGTGAGGCATATGACCTTGGGCAAGTTGCTTATCTCATTCTGCCTTGGTTTCCTCATCCACAAAATGGGGATAATGATAGTACCTATATTGTAAGGTGGTTATGAGGCTCACTAGATTAATATACACCAAGTACTCTGAACAGCGCTTGGCCTGCTCTATTCTTTTTTTGTTCTGTAGTTTTGTTGAATTTTGTAAAGATAATACATTCACATGGTTCAAAACTGTACCAAAAAGTTATACAGTGAAAAGTGTCCCTTCCCTCCCTGTTTCAGTTACCCATTTTTCTAATGAGAAGCAACCAATGAGAACTCTTTCCTATTTGGCCTTTCATAGATATTTTATGTACACACATGTACAGATATACTATGTTTTGCCTCCCTTTTATAGAAACGATATCACACTGTGCACAGCGTTCTGCATCTTGCTTTTTTAAAAAGGTGATTGTTTTATATAAAATTCTGTTGTTTTCATTAGGATCGCATTAATTAACTTGAGTGTCTAGGGGAGGTTTGACATCTTCATGATGCTAATGTTGAATCTTCCTATTCAGGAACAAGGTGTAGTCCACTGCATTCTTGACCTCATTAGTTTCTTGCACCCTCCCAACACGCATGTGCGTGTCCACACACACACACACACACACACACACACACACGGACAAGCCATTCATTTCTTCTTTCTACCTGTCCACTAAATATGATAGCACCAGGTAAATGTCAGCAAAGGGAGTGAGGAAATTTAAGTCACTGGGAAAGACCAAGGCCAAGCTTGTACTTCATAGTTGTCTTGACCTTACTTGCTGGAAACTGGGTCCTGATCTACTTGAACTACTTTTATCAGGGCACTTGGCGAAGGGGCTCACACAGCTACAGCCCGACCTCAGAGAGGAGTTCTTGGAATGAGGCTACTGCAGTGTGGGTGGGGGATCTGGACCTATGCCCAGGAAACCTGCACTTGGTGTTTTTCCAGAGGGGAGAGCGGCAGCATGTGTGGGGTGTGGAAGCTGTGCCAAGTCCCTGCTTTACGGGGCCGTGGGAAGGTAGCTCTCACTCCCCCAACGTCTTCCCACTGTCATCACATACATCTCGGACCAGGTTTTCTCCTGAGCTGCCAGCCAGGTAGTGGGAGGGACCCTGACTCAGCCAAGGGAATCCTGGCGGCTGGAGCTGCTTCCCCTTTCAGAACCCTCAGCTCTGCCCCAGACATACTCAGAGGCGTTGAGAGCCAGCTCTGTCCAGTAGGCCTCCATGGGGGCTGTCACCACTGCATCAAGCAGTACCTCCCGCACCAGCTCCTCGTCGCCTGGGGGCAAAATAAAAGACCAAACCACTTATTTCCTCCATGATGATGAACACAGCTCATCTGCCCTTGAGAGGAACCCTGAACGTAGGGAATGGAATGTGCCTCAGAAACACATGTCTGGGACTCGTGAAACTATCTATGTGAGCTTGAGGAAGTCATGTTGCTTCTCTCAGCCTTCACATATTCGATCCCAAACAATATGTGAGTTGGTCTAAGTGATTTCTAAGTCTCGTCCTAGTTCTGGGACTCTGTGAGATTAGAACCCCTAAGTGACATCAGACCTTGCCCTGAGCCCACGCCACCTTCTCTCTGCTGCCATCCCTCTGCAACTTGATCATCACCTTCCCAACACACTGGCCTTTTGCCAGGTCTGTGAATTCAAATTTGCCTCAGAGCCTCTGTGCATGCTGTTCCTTGGTCTGGATGCTTCCCCTCTACTCTTTGCATGGGTGGTTCTTTTCCTCTCTTTAAAAAAAAAGTATTTACTTTTATTGAGGTGAAATCTACGTAACAAAATCAACCAATTTAAAGTATACAGATCAGTGGCATTGAGTACATTCACAATGATGTGTCCAGGTCCACATTTTCTTCACCCCCAAAGCAAATCCTGTACCCATGAAGGCACTCAGGTGGATCTTTTTCATCCTCAGCATAAGTAACACCGTCTGACAGAATTAGGCACTATACAGGATCCCATACAGCGTCTTACTCATGGCACTTACCACAGTTTGAAATACCCTACATCTACACACACATGCTTGCTTCTTCATTGTGTGGTTTCTCCACTAGATTACAAGCTCTCTGAGAGTAAGGGCCTCGTCTGTTTGGACCATCTCTCTTTTTTTTTAAAGATTTTATTTATTTATTTAACAGAGACAGAGACAGCCAGAGAGAGAGGGAACACAAGCAGGGGGAGTGGGAGAAGAAGAAGCAGGCTCATAGCGGAGAAGCCTGATGTGGGGCTCGATCCCATAACGCCGGGATCACGCCCTGAGCTGAAGGCAGACGCTTAACAACTGCGCCACCCAGGTGCCCCTGTTTGGACAATCTCTATAGGTTCAGTGCCCACCCCAGGCCTGACACAGTGTAGGTACTCAGTACAGATTTACTGATGGAATGAATGAATGTGCAATGTGTGCCCTGTTGGGCCAGCATGGAGGCAAAGTCTTCCTTGGGGGTGACACTTAGGTGTCAGCACGACCCATTTCTCTTCCAAAGAGGAAGAAGAGGGACCCTGCTAAGCGTGTGGCCCTGTGATTTCACCAGTTGCTTCTGTGCTGGGAAATTTAAGGTTAGCCTGAGGACCAGGCACTGGCAAACACTCACAGACCACAGGCTACAAGACACCATCTGGCGGAATGCTCTCCTTTGCTGAGATGAGGACTTTGGAGTACAGAGCATCAGCTACCGGGTTGGGGGCCTGCTCCTAGGTGGTGGTAGGGACAGATCTATGGGCAGGCTGATGCCCTTACACTGTATGTCTCCTCGGAGCCCTAATGGTGCCCAGGTGAAAGAGGCTCAAAGTGATCCCAGTCCCTGATGGGGGATACACTCATGCTGCCACAATGCCAGGATCACAGACAACTTCTTGGTCCCATAGTGAAGCTGGTTCTGCCTTTTTCTTTGAAAATCTCTCTGTTCTCCCTAAGCCATCGGTAAGTTTGAGGGATAAGGCTACTTGGCAGTAAGTAAATTCCTCAGTGGATCAGCCATTTGCAACAACATGAATGGATGTGGAGAGTATAATGCAAAGTGAAATAACTGAGTCAGAGAAAGACAAACACCATATGATTTCACTCATATGTGGAATTTAAGAAACAAACAAACAAAGAAAAAAGAGACAGACAAAAACAGACTCTTAACTACAGAGAACAAACTGATGGTTACCAGAGTGGAGGCAGAGGGGAGGATGAGGGAAACAGGTAATGGGGATTAAGAGTGCACTTATCGTGATAAGCACCGAGTAATGAATAGAATTGCTGAATCACTATACTGTACACTTGAAACTAATAGAACACTGTATATTAATTATGCTTGAATAAGAAAGGTTATAATGATAATGTAATAAAATGTCAGTAATTCAGCACTTTAAAAAAAACACATCAAGACCTTACCCATCAAAGTTAGTGTATTTTTTTCTGATTTCACTTTAAATTTGTTTATGTTATTTTTGATAAGTGGCATATTAAAACTCACGTATAGTCAAATTTTGGAAAAAAGGAAAGGAAAGGAGAGAAGAGAAGAGAAAAGAAAAGAAAAGAAAAGAAAAGAAAAGAAAAGAAAAGAAAAGAAAAGAAAAAGCCCTCCATGGGCAGGCCCGGCACTTACACTGTAGGTCTGGGTCTTCCCCTGTCAGGAAGCGGACCATGGCCTCCAGCTGGCTGAGCTTCCGGTGGTCGGGGTCGATATCTGTGATGCAGTAGATCCTGCAGCCCAGGAGAGTCAATGTTACCTCAAGAAAATTCCACCTTTCTCCCTCCCATTCTCTACACCTCCCATACAGCGACTTTCCCACTTACCAGTCACTGGCCAGGGTCAGATCTGGGTGAAGCAAGTCGTGCAGGCCTGAAACCAAAGGTCACGCTCAGTATGACGCTCGATCACTGTTGTGAGGATATGCGCCTGAACCATTTACCAACAGCCTCCAGGAAGCTTCTCCAAGGAAGGGCTATTTTATTCCTCCTTATTCTCAGCTCAGAGTAGGGACTCAACCAATAGGCTGGTGCTGGGTTTGTACAGATCATGCCTTTGTCCATGTTGCTCTTGCTTCCTCAAATGCTTGTTCTTCCCATTGTCTCCTGTCCAAGTCCCACCTATTAGAATCTCTCTGAAAGGAGCTAATACTTCAAAACCAGTGATTCTGGGTTCATTGTCCCCAACTGAGCTAACTGACCCACCCAAAGAAGAGCCCAGAGATGCGCCATATATGTTTTGTGTAATCTCTGTAGCCTCCGGCTGCTCCTGCACTAACCGTGTGCTCACTGCAGGGTTGTGGATTGAATGAAGGGAGGAACAAATGCCCTACTGAGCACCTACTCAGTCCTCAGGAAGGCACCATGGAGGCCCCGGGCAGTTTGGTCATTTTGGGGGCAGTGGGAGACAGAGAAGGAGAGCGGTCCAACATCACAGACGTTTGTCGTGAAAGGGTGAATGCAGGGGTCACATGGGAGTATATGTGGCTGGGCACAGGGGGTCTGCCAGTGATAGCTCCCAGAAAAGTGACATGACCAAAAAAAAAAAAATCCAGAATGCCACTGAAGGTCCTTCTGCAGTGAGCAATCTGACCTGGCATTTCTAAATAGGTTCCTCTGGCAGAGATTTACAGGAAGGGAGAGTCGAGGAGACCAGTTGGAGGCTGCTGTGATTGTTCAAGAGACAGGTGACAATGACAGGGTGGCAGCAGAGAGATGGACAGATGGGATGCACTCAAGAGACGATAAGGGAAGAATGGCCAGAATGTGGCCATTAGATGAACTGCGGCCCCACTGCCCCAAGACTTCCTGAGACATCCCTGAGCCCTGGATATTGGTTTTGTGCTCTCCAGGTGCTCAGGCAGCTGGAGGTCAAGAACAGGCTGGGTTAGGGAGGGTGGGGCCCTTCTCTCCCACCCTTCTCCCCGTTTCTCATGGCCCGTCTCAGTTCATGTCCCATAAGCTCCCTGCTATGGGTTGAGTTGTGTCCCCCAAAAAGATATGTTGAAGTATGGACCCCAGTCCTTGTGAATGTGACCCTATTTGGAAATAGGGACTTGGCAGATGTAGTCCAGTGAAGATGAAGCCGTCAGGGTGGGCCCCAACCCAGTATGCCTGGTGTCCTTCTACAAGGTTAGAGACCCGCAGAGGGAGAAACCCTGTGATGAGGACAGAGGCTGCAAGTCAAGGAGTGCCTGGGGCTGCCAGGACCTAGTGAGGCCAAGAAGGCTCCTGCCCCAGGGGTGTCGCAGGGGCACGGTATCCAGCAGTGCAAGAGAAAGCATTTCTGGTGTTGAAGCCTGCGGGTCTGCGGTGCCTTGTGGTGGCAGTCCTCGCCAGCTACCGCAGATTTGCTCCTTTGCTCTTCCCCGCCTCCTCCATCAGGCCTTCTGACAGGTCAAGTTCAGCTTTGTTCAGAGAAACACATCCCCCAGAGGCCCACCCCGCCAGGCCAGCAAAGCTTCCCACAATGGCACGTCCTTGGCTTTGAGGACTTTGACAACTGACTGGCAGCCCTGCAGACCACACAGACCCCTCCTCGCCAGGCAGCCCTGCTCTGAGAGTCTGCTCTCAAATCCGGGACCTGGGAGGCTCTGGCTCCGCCCCGGGGTTGGCCCTGCTCCGTGTCCCTGGAGAATCTACGTTTCCGTTTACGCTGCCCAGCAGTACCGGTACAGACCCACCGTCTTCCACAGATGTGTTCCCCAGGAGGATGTATTCTCCGTGGCCCCGAGACAGCACCACTCCCAGGCTGTGGGGAGAACAAAGAACACGCATCTCAGCAACAGCAGGGGCCAAGCAGCGCCCGGCCGCCTCCTTCCCTACAGACTTGAAGTTTGTGAGCTTTCTGCACCAACAAGTGGCCTGCATGACAAGCCCCCTGTTTTTGCCCTTGGCCTTGCAGTTTGTCCCCTCTAGAAGTGTTCTATTTTTTTCATGGGCCCTTCTTGCTGAGGACCCTGCACCTATAGAACGTCTAGGCCAGGAGCCCCCTCGGCTTCCATTTTAGTCAAGATTCATCCCAAACCTCTCAGGGACCTCCTGAACTGTGGAGAGGTTTCTATGTCTCAAGGAGTCCCAGAAATAGGAGAGCCCTTTCCTGCCCGGTGAACCCCATGATGCCTCTAAAAGACACGAGTGCCAGGGCCCCATCCCGGAAATTCTGAGCCCATTGGCTTGGATGGGGCCGGGGCATGGGCAATTCTGCAAAACTCCTCAGGTAGTCTAATGCGCGGTCCAGGCCGAGCAGCCACTTTATTGAGAAATGAGGTAATTCAGAGATAAAAGCTATTTGTTTCCTCATCTGTATAATGCCTGGAATTGAACACCATTGGAAAGAACCTAAGACATTTTCAAATTCGATCTTTCACCTTACCATTGCTTACAGTGCATTGCTTTAAGGTCTTTAAGTAGATTATGTCCTTTATCCTCACAAGCCACAAAGAAATAGCTACTATTTTTAGCCTCCTTTTACGAGCAAGAATCAAAGGCAAAGCGCGGGGGAGTAACTTGCCGGAGGTCACACAGCCTGCTAGAGGTGGGGTGGGACCCAGCCCAGGTGGTCTGGCTCCATGCCCTGCACACTAGGATTCATTGGCAAAGCAGGTCTAGACCTCAAGTTTCCTGAAGGCAAACCTGGGGTTTTTTTGATTACCACAAAAATTGCCAGTTAAATCTGAGTAAATTCATTCCCCAGACCCTGAGTTGTTGGTATTTGTGTTCCAGCCACCCTCCCCCTTCCACACAACACGTGTGCCCCTCACCTGAAAGGTGTGTCACTGATGTCCGTGAAGAAGTAATCGTTGGTCAGGAAAAGAACTCTTTTCTAAAAGAAAGAAAAGGGTGTTCGCTGGAGAGAGGAGTGCCTGACCAGGCCACCCACCTCCTCACCGAATGCCTGGAGTTTTCATTGCTTCTGAGCCTCTTCCCTCATCTCCGACCCCTCACCTCTGACCACCAGGGACTTGCCTCACCTTGTTGACACCATAGGCAGGACCACCGCCAGGCCCAGCAAGCTGCGGCCTTGGGGGGCTGCCTGATAAAGGGACCAACGTCTACACCAGCACTGTCCCAGAAAGTGGCCGCTAGCCACGTGCGGCTATCACTTGAAATGCACCACTGAGGAACTGAAGTTTTACATTTTAGTTAATTGAGTTAATATACATTGACATTTAGATAGCCAACGTGGCTAGGGGCTACTGTATTGGGCCACGCAGGACGGAGTGGATAGTGATGCTGGGGCTCACCCGGGACCGGAGAGGACACCGTCAGCTGGTGCTGAAAGCTTCTGGAGCTCATTCGTGTGCGTCCCACCTACAACATCCCCCTTTCTGGAATACAGCCGAGGGGGAGGGGACAACCGTCCCTCCACGAAACCCCTCCTAGGGCCACATCACCTTTTTACAACTTCTTTTTCCTTGCGAAGCTGCCTTGTTTTGGGCTTCAGTTGAATTTGTGTGCGTGAGGGCACCGGGGAGGGCCCAGTGGCTGAGGGCCGGGGCTGGGTACCAGGCAGGTGTGGATTTAGGGCCGCTCGGCCACTTACAGGCTGTGTGCTCTTGGGTGAGCTGTTCACTTCTCTGAGCATTAGCGTGCGCATTTGAAGTCAGGACCAACAACGACCCGTGCCTAAGGTTGCCGTGAGGCTGCGAGTGTGTTTTGCATGGATGGGGTGGGTCCGGGGAAGAGCAGGATTTGCTCTGGGTCTGTAGTTCTGTGCATTGTCCTGTCTGGTTATGCCGTTGGGAAAGCCACGGGTTGGGAAAGCCATGGTTGTAGTGGCCTCTGCAGCTGTTCTTATCCCCTTCATTTCTTTCTGGCTTCTCTTTCATTTTGGAAATGAGAGGAACATGTCAGAAGGGGACTCAGCGGGAGTGCGGTGGCAAAAAAAAGGTTTGTTTCTATAGGAAACCGGTTTTAGACCAAACCCGAATGAGCCGTTCTCCAGCGCTGGCCTCATCCCACGGGCTGCCCTCCTGCCTCCTCTGCCTCCGTCAGATCCTCTCTGCCGTCTGCCTCCCTCACAGCGGTCCTGGGGCAGTCGGCAGCCAGCTGGGCTGTGATGACCTTGGGAGCCTGCGTTCCAAGGTGGGGCTGGCTTGAGTGTCTGAACTGGAGATCATCTTTTTAGTTTTTCCTTTCTTTACTTATTAAAGAGAAAAGGCAAAATGCCCAGATCTTCAGTGTATTCTTCTGGTAGTTTTGATAAATGTATACAGCCGTATAGTTAGTTACCTCCCCAATCAAGATATGAGTGTTTGCCTCCTCTAAAATCTCTTTGCCTTGGTCCAGGCCATCCCCACCCCGCTTCCAAGGGTGAGCTCTGTGCTGAATTCCATCCCTTAGACTAGGTTTGCCTGTTCTCACGCCATGTGCTCCTTTGGGTGTGGCTTCTTCTGCACAACATAATGTCTCTAAGATCCATCTGTGTTGCTGCGTGTGTCGGCAGTGTGTTTCCTTCTGTTGCCGAGCAGAACTCTGACGGGTGGGACACTAGCTTGCCTTTATGCTCACCTAGTGGTCAGTCCCTTAAATTTCAGCAGAGAGTGTGGAATGGCATCTGTTTGCAGTCTGGGTTTGCGTTTCCTCGATGGCTGACAATGCATGTTTTCTTGTGTTTATTGGTCACGTGTATAATCTTCATTTGCGAAGAGTCTGCTCAAGTATTTTGCCCATTTTTTTGATTGGGTTGTTAGTCTTTTTGTTAACAATCTGTAGGAGCTCTTTATGTATTCTGCACACAGTCTGGGCCTTACGTTTTCATGTTCTTCATGGTTTGTCTTTAAATGAGCAGAACTTACTGCTTCTGATGAAGTCCAGTTTGTCAAATTTTATGTTTGGTGCTCTTCGTGTTTTGTCTAAGAAATCTTCAGATAACTTCAGGTTGTAAAGATTTCCCCCTGTTTTTTTGTAGAAGACTTACAGTTTTACCTTACCTTGAAGACTACAGTCCATCTCGAATTAATTTTCCTACGTGGAGTGCGACTTGGCTCACTGTTTATTTTCTTCATACGTTTATTCAGTATTCTAGCACCATTTGTTAAAAAGACTTTTCCTTTCTCCATTGATTTGACAAGCTGTCTTTGTTAAAAATCAATTGCTAATATGAGAGTTTATTTCCAGATTCTCTACCCCCTTGTCTATTCTTGCGTCAGTATCTCCTGCTTGGCTACCGTAGCTTTGCAGTCAGTTTTGAAATCGTGTAGTACGAATCATCCAAATTTGTTATTATTTTTCAAGGTTGTTTTGGGCATTTTAGGTCCTTTGCATTTTCATATAAATTTTAGAATCACCTTCTCCTGAAGTCTGTTCAAATTTTGATTGGGAACATGTTGGGTCTACAGATCAGTTTCCAGAGAATGAATGTCATGGCAATATGGATAACAACTTGTAAACATGGTTATATCTTTTTATTATTTTAATTTTTTTGATATTCTTTCTGCAGCGTTATGCAGTTTTCAGTGTAGAAGTCATTTATGACCTTGCTGAATTTATTCCGAAGTATTTTATGTTGTTTGATGCTACTGAAATTGGAACTTAAAAATAATTTATTTCCAATTGTTTGCTGACAATTGGAAATAAATAAATAATATAATATAATATAATGTAATAATATAATATAATTGATTTTTATAGTATTGGACGATTGGAAATAAATGTGTGTGTGTGTGTATAATACAATTGATTTTTATGGTATTGACCTTGTGTTCTGTCAACTTGCCAAATTTACCTGTTCGTTCTAGTAGTTGTTTTGCAGATTCTTGGAATTTTCTATGTAAACAATCATCTTGTTTGTGAATCCAGACAGTTTTACCTCTTCCTTTCTAATTTTTTGCCTTTTATTTTGTTTCCTTGTCTTACGGCAAGGACAGATCCCGGCAGGGTCCAGTGCAATGTTGAACAGAGGTGGTGAAAGCAGACATCCTTCCCTTGTTCACACTTTTAGGGAGAAAGTGTTTAATATTCCATCATTTGAAGTTAGCCTTTTCATAAATGCCTTTTATCAGTTTCCTTCTGGTTCCAGTTAAATTTTGTCAAATGCTTTTTCAGCATCTATTGAGATGACCATATGGCGTTTCTCTCTTATTCTGTTAATGTAATGAATTGTGCTGGCTGACTTCTGAGTGTCAGGTTAGCCTTGGTTACAGTCTTGGGAAAACCCCACGTGCATTACTGTTCGCATGCATCTTACACTTGCGTATGTTATACACCCTACAATCACATTTTTTGCCTAAAATAGTTGTTTTTTTGAGCATTTAAAAAAATTAAGTCATATTAATGTGCACATTTACCATTTCTAGAAGTGTTTGTTTCCTCATATAGATCTGAGTTTCCATCTGTGTCATTTTTCTTCAGTGTAAAGAACTTCCTTAAGCATTTCTTATAGTGCAGGTCTGACAGTGATAAACTCTGTTCTATTTTTTATAACAAAATGTCTAAATACACATCTTTTTGGAAGGATATTTTCTCTATACATAGACTTCTGGGTTGACAGTTTTTTTTTCTTCTGGCATTAAAATTTTTTATTTTATTGTTTTTGATGAGAAGTCAGCCATCATTCTACTATTGTTTTCCTGTAGCTTCTTTTAAGATTTTCCTGTATTTTTGATTTTCAGCAGCTGTATGATTTTCAGCCTAGGTGTGGCTTCTTTTCTTTTTATCCTGCTTGGGGTTTGCTGAAACTTTTGTATCTGTTGGGTGATGTTTTTCACAAAACTCAGCACATTTGGGGCATTCTTTTTTCAAATACTTTCTGTTGCATTCCTTCTCTGTTCTTCTGGACGCCTTGGGACTTCCAAGGACATATGTCAGACCATAGATAACTGAGGGATAATTTTTTTTTCAAAAATTTTTTCAAAATTTTCTTTGTTCTTCAGAATGGATAATTTCTGTTTATCTGTCTTCAACTTCACTGTCCCTTTGTTCTTCAATCTGCTGATAAGCCCACCCGGTAAAAATTTCATTTCAGATATTGTACTTGTCAGTTTTAGCATTTCCACTTGGTTCTTGTGGTTTTATACTGTGTCAAATTAACTAAGCTGGACTTACACTTCCAGACTCACTTCCCTGTATGGTTCCAAGTTAGGGTTGGCCAAGAGAAGTCTTCATGAGGTTTGTGAGGCAGAAGTGAAGCGGCGGCCATTTTACATGCTAATGGTTAGTATAGCATACCAAGCACTTGCAGCTTGCTCTGAGCTGTTGGCCGACCTTCTTGGCACGGAGCAGCGGCCAGAATCAAAACTTCCCCAGCTGCCACTGGATCTCCTCCAGTTGCACTGAGATCTGGGCCTGGTGATTGTCTAGCTCCACGTGAAGGACACTCTCTCTTTCTTGCAGGTCGGCCATACCATTGTGATTGGAAGTAGTAGGAGACAGATGTGGGTTTTAGTTGTCCTCATGGTTCCTATTTTTTCTCATGGGTTTCTGTTTGTTCTCGTTTTCCCTTGGGTTTCGTTCAGCTTTCCTTCCAAACTGCTGGCCCTATTGACCTATGATGACCTCAAGCTCACCATCAGATGCAGAGACGCCAGTCTCACAGACTTCTCTCACAGAAATGACAGTCTTATAATGTTTAACCTCTAGAAAAAAACCCTGTATTTATATCACTTGTAGTGGACTTACTTCTTTGATCAAACCCCAACCATTTCTCTGCTGAAATTCTCCATCGATTCACTCATTCTGACCATCTTTTCTTCTAATTCCTTGTGCATATTTATCATACCTGCTTTTAGGTCCTTCTAATTCCAACATCTGGTCATCTCTGGGTCAGTCTCTAAGACTGCTTTTTCTTTTAACTATGTGTAACATTTTCCAGTTTTTTCAAGTGTCTGATAATTGTTATTGTACACTGGCTATTGTGAAGAGTAGGCTGTAGACACTCTGTCTTCCTCTTCACAGTGTTGATTTCTATTTGAATCAGCAGATGAATAATTGGCCGGTCACCTTGAGCATGTGGAGGCTTGGATTCACATTTTTGTTAGAGTGGGTCTGTTTCAGCATTGTCTAGAGTGAATCTCCTGGTCTTGGGACATAGTCTTTACTCCTGAAGTGTAGCTCTTCTGTGCTTTCAAAGAAAATCCTGAGGTGTTTACCCAGCCTCTTCACCTCGGTGTGTCTCAGACTCCAAACCACCTTCACTACCGTAGGAAGCAGTTGAAATCCTCGTTCTGATTTTCAGCTCTTCAACTGTTGCTTTCCACTGGGTACTTAGATTCTCCCCTGTGTATGTGTAGTTTAAGGTTGGTCAAGAATTTGAGAGGAGTTTGAATACATATGTCCGGGCAAGCCCACCTGTGGATCCCTCATTTCTAGGATATCTTCCTTCACGTTCAGACCCTCTGAGAGTCCAAATTCTGTTCTTTGATACTTCAAGATGGTAACTATAGCTTTCTGTTTGAATTACAGCTGTTTCATTCAAGCAAACTGGGGCATGGCCTTCAGAAAAACCCCCACATAAATGTGTATTTCACCCAGTGTAGTTCCCTTGATTCAAGGGTTGAAGTCCCTTCAACCATTGTTTCTGCCTGCTTTTGGTCACTTTCATATGCCCTTACATGTTTGTTTTTTATATTTTGTCCAAATTTATAACTGTTATGTGCTGGAGGATTAGTCTATTGCAAGCTACTCTCTCATAACTGTAATCATAACTTTGAGATAATCTTTTAAAGCTGAGGCAAAGGGAAGAGAGAAGGAGTGGGGGTTTCTTTGAATCTCCGTGAAACAGAAAGAGAGAACTGGAGAGGTTTGGAAGATGAGAGTAAAGAGGCGTCAGAACAGTCTTCCCCTTTAATAGATTGCCTCCCTTTGCTGGAAAAAAACGTGTGTGAGTGAGTGAGTGTGTGACAGAGAGAGAATGAGAGTGCCACAGGGCACTCTAATCCTGGCCCCCTGAATCCAGTGCATAGGGATTAGAAGGCACTGGAGGAACACGGGGCAAAGCTGCCCTCACTGCCTGTGCCAGTTGTGCACGTGTGTGTGTGTGTGTGTGTGTGTGTACACACACCATATGCCCATCAGCAGGGCTAACTTGGAAGAACCTGAAGGCTAGTGAAGAACGCTGTCTGTCTCTCTCCCTCCCCCACTGCTAATTATTTGTTCTAAACTATCAAACAACATGAAAATGATAAAAAGAGCCCTGGACAAGATGCTCCAGGATACTTTGAAGTCTGTTTTTTCTTTTAAATGTGCCCCAGGACATCTGACCAGGATACTACTGATGGCTTGGAAATTATGACACCATTTACTGGTCCACATTTTGGGAAAAACAGCCTGTATCGAAATGGCAAATAGGAGGCCTGTAGGCCAAAGCTGGACTGCTTACAAGTTTGAGATCCTAGATGTTGGACCATGTTGTGTTTTTAATATTTTTGGAATTAAATGCATAACATTTAAAAATATGGATTCTTAGCTGTCTCCTTTAGATGGTACATGTAACTAACTGTTCAGTTCTCAGCACCCCCAGTACCAAGGTTTGTCTGTTTCTCTTCCTCACGTTTCTGAACATGGCCTATCTGGCCCCATAGGTTTTTGACTTAGTGAGTCCTGTTCTAAACCTTGCTGGGTTGCCACTACCCTCTTGGGAATGCCAACATAGTTGCCTGTTTGGTATTTAGGGGTGATGGAAAAAGGTCTGAATTGATCCATGGGAAGTAAGGATTCATGTAAAATCCCCTAAAGAAAACAACAAAATAGGTCACCACCTTCCAGGATGAGAACAGGTATTCCCACAATGCTTTAAGAAATCTTCCGTTGGTTTAGACCTGAAGAGAGTTTCTATTGAGGCACAAGCTTGTGAGGTGAGACACACCACTGAGCTGAGAGGGCCGGGGTAGACTGGCAGGCAAGAACACGACAGGACTGTCTGCAACTCTTAAAAAGAGAAGACATGTAGGGCAGACAGAGCAGTCGGTAATGAACAAAATGTAGCAACATCGGGGAGAGTGGCATCATAATAGATCAGAGCAGCGAGAGGCTGGGTACCACTGCAGTGGCCTTGTAGCAAAATGTCCTACACACAGTGCTGGTGCAGCAGCTTCTGAGCATGGAAATAAGGAGATGAAAGATTAGAGAGTTGAGTTATGTTATAATGACGTAGAGGGAGAAAAGGAGACAATGAATTTTAAAGATGGAAACAGAATTCTAAAGAGACTCTCGGGAAATCTTTAAGCTGGAGATTGAGCAGAGAATTCAGGGACACTCCTACAGAAAAGCCTTATACATTAGTGATTAAGAGCATGTGGTCTAGAATCAGCCACATGTGGGCTTTGCAATTAATCATCTAGGTGACTGGGCAACTTTTTAGCTTCTCTGAATTTCCTCATCTATAAAATGGGGGTAGGATCATACATACTTCATATGGTTATGAATGTTGAGTGAATACTTACAAGGCGCTGAGTCCGGTTTCTAATAAATGTTAGCTACTGTTGTTATTATTATTGGTAGTAATAGTAGTAGTGGTACTACGAACACCTATGTGCTATGAAAGGTACATCTCCGTCATGGTCATGATCAGCATTACCCAAGTCCTTTATGTTAAAACACCCACATACCAGGAAGCTTTTGTTAAATTGCAGTTTAACCTGGGTGGTTTACGAGCAGCAATGAACACATTTCGAAGGGATGGGCAGAAATTTGAGGAGAGGTTCAGACTGTTTGGATCTGGTTAGGACTCTCCCTTGGTGGCTCTGAGAAGCATGAAAACAACATGAGAACACTGGGCACTGGGAGGAAAGGATGGAAGACACACGGTACTTACTTCATAAGTTGGTCTGAATTAGATATAGTATAGCTGTACTCTGATCTGTCTGGAAGTTGCTGTCTGCCACATGCATGTTAAATTTTTCATTATAGCTACCTTAAACACTTTGGCAGGGCTGAGCTAGGGAAGAGCTCTCTTGTGCATGTCAGCAGGAGTCTGTTGGGATAAAGGTGGAGGTGCATGGAAGAAACCTCTACTTTTTTGGGATCAGGAGAAGGCGCTGCTAGAACTTGTGGCCTGACATCACTGATACTGCCCAGTTTGCCTAAAGGAGACCCTTCTCAGTCCAGAGTTTATAAAAAGCAGGCAGATGTCACACAAATCAGATACTGGTCCCAGTGAAATTCAGCCCATGTGTCTAAAGGGAATGCAATGAATTGCTTTTCCTTTCCGATGCTTTCTTGTTTGGCTTCCGTGGAGGTTTGTGTTTGTGGAAGAACTTGGGTCTAATTGTTGCAGACAGATGCCTGTGTTCTTTCAGCTGAGGCAGATGGGCAACAAGAGGAGGAGGTGGGGGTGGTTGTGAGGGAGGAGGTGACATTTGTAAATATGTCAAGGGACAATGCAAATTCAGCATAAAGGCAGTGGAACCTTTTAAATGAAAAGATGAAATGATCTTTCATAAATGATGCATGGATCTGGGAAGGCAGCAATGGCATCGGTGATGGTATTGATTCTTGACCATCTGTAGTTAGAGTGGATTATTTTTAACCTCTTCCCCTAAAACTTGATTAATAAGAGTTGCTAACAATTTGCAAAATTAATTATCACTTTCTCTCTTTCCATTATCAACAACAAAAGGGCCAAATTGCAGGCAGCATTAGGAAGAAAGAAAAGTTGTAAATGCCTTGAGCTAACCTACTCCTTCTCTCAGTAGTCTCCAAAGAACTGATCATTTCTTGGTCAGATGTTTCTCTGGGGTTGATGCACGCTTTGATGTAATCTCTGCAACAAGCACTCAAGTCTTAAGCTCTAATTCAGCTAGGTTCAAATCCCTTATCACCACCCCAACCTCAATCAACTGGGATGTGCCTGCCCAGGGGGGACCAGACCTTAGTTCTGTCCTTTAAGCACCTTACCCCTTTGTCCAGTGGAACCTTCACATCCATAGAGAGAGAACCTGTTTCCCCATTGATCATGGCTGTTCTGAGCTTCAAGAGGAAAGATGATGGTATTAGTCCCCTAGCTCACACTGGAGGGTAGAAGGCATTGACCTTTATTGGCCAGATTGCAGGTGATCCCTAGGAGTACTTTCAGTTCTTCCCTTTTTCGTTTAAGTAGAATATGAGGAGGGAATATAGACCTGATTCTAGGTTCCATTTAACTTATAGTTTCAGACCTCCACCAAAATAATGCTCCCAAGTACACTGATGTATGAGAGAGCATAGTGCCATATTACTGAGACATAATTTCCTCTGGAATGAGCTACTGACCTCCCCCCGCCCCGACCCCCAGTCAGACTGAAACACCACTGGAACTCAACCTCTGTGACTTATAGACATGGCTCATTCCATTCCAGCACTCCCTGAGATTCATGAAGATACTATTACGTTGTTATCTTTGCTGGAAGAATTGCCCATTACAGAAATTGCTTCTGGTTTGGGCTTGGAAAGTCTCCACTGAGAGGAACAGAGTGGCCCCAGAGCTCACAGCCCCGCAGCTGGCCTGTGTGCTGGCTGCAGAGCTACACTCGCTTCTCTTCTCCTGTTCTCCCTACTCACGGTTTCAGCTCTGTCTTCCCACTCCACTTCGGAGAGATCCACGCTGTTGTAGTTGGGTTTGGGTTTCAGTTTCTTCCCCTCTCTGTACTGGAATGGGCAGGTTGGGAAGGAAGATGTGAGGTTAAACACAAGGCCCTGCTCAAGATTCATCTCTTCTCTGAAGCCTTACAGATATTTTCATAAAATCAAAGAACCTCAGTGATCCCTTAAGGTTACCTGGGCCAACCTTCCACCTGATGCAGCATTTCCCTTCCCAACATTTGTGACAGATAATCTCATGGCCTCTGAGCATTTCCCATGATGAGGACCTCCCTATTTTGAGTCCGCTTGTCCTAGTTTGGACAGCTCTAATCGTTAGAAAGCTCTTCCCCATACAGAGCTGAAATCTGGCCCCCTGTTACTTTTATCCATTGGTCTTATTGTTTCCCTGGAGCTACACAGAACGTTTTCCACCTGACAACTCTTGAGGTTTTCGAAGGTGCTTGGTTACTCCTGACCACACCTCTCCAAGCTAAATGTTCCCAGGTTGCAGACGCCTCAACTCCCTCTGAATATGCTCTACATTGTCAATGTCACTCCCAGAGCGGAGTGCCCAGGACGAACGTCAGTATTTCAGATGGGGTTCTGACCAGTGTGGTGTGCGTGTGATCTGCGTGGACCAAGGTATTACATCTTTTCAACATTATGTTTGAGCATTGGATATTTTGCAGAACTTTCCATGCATCTTAATATATTCGTCTTGTTAGTTTCAGCCATTATTTAGAAGAATACTTTCTGACTACGAATTTTCTCCCTTAATGTATTATCCACACCTTCCAGACTTTGTGTCATCTGGTTTCTGTGTTTTCATCTTGTTGACAGAATTCTTGCATGGGACAAAGCCCAGGACAGACAGATTCTGCAGCGCCTAATAAAGACCTCCCTCCAGCTCGATATGGAGCCATTAATCAAGTCTTTGAATGTTATTATTTTCTGGTCCTGCCTTCCCCTCCTCCCTCTCTCCCTCTCTGATACCAAGACAGATTATCGTCAAGTTATCTGCCACTAGGTTGGCAGCACTTCCCGGCTTTAGTTTAATAATAGATCAAAAAAGGAAAGGGATGGTTTATTATCAGGGTAAATTAAGAATTAATCAAGAGGGCCTACTTTTAGCAGCATGAGGCCCCCGAAGATGCTTGAGAGGTTGAAGTCTCCTATCACTGTGTATTGTGCTTCCGCCAGTTTTTTGTTTTTCAAGAAATTGTCACCCTTATTTCTTGCCTATCTGGGAGGTTTGCACTATGACTGCCATAGAAGTATCCTCCTTGCTTTCTTCTCACCCGTGCTTGGGTGATGTTCCCATTCCTGGCCTTCTGATGCCCGTCCTCACAACAAACAGCACTGCCCTCCCATCTTTTACATCAAATCTCTTTCTTTCGAGTAAGGTATAATATTCCTCATCATTGCTATTGTCTAAGTCCTGTGACACCTGAAAGATCATCTCTAGCTCCTCTTATTAAAACCATAATTCCACTTTGTATAATTACTCATACTTTGAGTGCTGACAGAAAGATTTCAGGCCAATAGTATGGCTCTTGACCCTCTTTCAGTTTGTTACTAGGAAGATCCCCTATTACTTTTCCTTTTTAAACTTAACTATTGTTCTCCTTAATACCTTTTTTATTCATAATAATATTTTTATTATATTATGTTATTCACCACACAGTACATCCCTGGTTTTTGATGTCAAGTTTGATGATTCATTAGTTGCGTATAACACCCGGTGCACCATGCAACACGTGCCCTCCTTACTACCCATCACCAGCCTGTCCCATTCCTCTCCCCACTCCCCTTAATACCTATCACAAATTGGTAGTGCCTTCCTTAGGAATCTCATTATGTTGGCTTTACACGGTAATGTTTGCTATTTAATAATGATCTACATGGTAATTTTCTCTAATTGTTTCATTTGTGTGAGTCTATCTGTATATACTTTATTTCCTTCATTAGACTATAACCTTCTGTTTATAGCACTCTCAGAGCATAATAAGGTCAGGCGCCCAGTAGGTCTACATTCATCTAGATTATAAAGATGGTGACAGATAATTTTCTGATCAGTGCCCTTTAATTCTACCAGTCAGCTCCATGATTAACTTATTATTATTATTATTTTTACTAGTGAGTCATTTTGTTGTCCCTGGGGCTGCCCCCCACGGAACCTACTGGTACAGGTCAGTGACCCATTATGGGTTCAGATCTTGCCCAGTAGGGTCTGAGTTGGGAAGACAACATGGCTTTCAATGTGCCCTTGATCTCTCTACTATGAACCTCTATAGTTTGCCTTAAATAGTTCAATCAGTTGCTTTATGAACACTCAGCTTCTATCCATCTGAACCACACTGGAATGGCATGTGCTTTGGCTGATTTCTCCAAATGGCACCTGGGCAGATGAGCCTCTTAGTAAGCTCTCACAAAGGTGCTCTGGTAGCTATTGTCTTCAGCTGCCACCTCAATTCAGTGGGAGACTGGAAGGGAAAAGGGCTACGGTTCCTGAAGGACCTAACTACCCTTCCTCTGCTGCCCCCAACACTCACACTGAGAGGTGCGGCCACTGTTGTCATCAATAGTGGCCAAGTGCCACGACCATAGGCAGCAAGGAGCGCCTAGACCTGGAGGCAGAAGTTTTAGATAAAACAATGCAACTTCTCTTTTGGCTGTTTGTTGTTCAGTTGAATGCATATGAAAATGCCCCCAGCCCCTGTATCAGGATGGAGGGAGCCAAGAAGGAGGCAGGAGCACTCAGGAACACATCCCAAGACAAACTCAGGTGAGCTGCAACTCTGCTGCCCCACCTCTCATGTGACTCTTTCCCTGTCATTTTTGTTGTTAACTCAATGTCAATGTCCACACCCCCTGGGGTGGGGCCCTGGAGGTCTGAAGATACCACTGTCAGGCTCCAAGAGGAGGGTGGAGTGACTGAGGCAGTGACAGGAACCTAGGAGGTTTGCCCTTCAGGGAAAACTGCACATTTCATTACATGCTCTCTGGTCTGTTCATCAACCAGTTCATGCATTTTTGCTTTGTCTTTCCCGCCAGATTACAAACAATTTGAAGACAGGGACCATGACTTAATTTTTTTTCTTTTTTTTTTTTTTTAAATGATTTTTTATTATATTATGTTAGTCACCATACTTAATTTTTTTTCTTATATTACCCACTGGGTTCTTAAATGGAGCCCAATGTGTGTTCATTATTTTAACTGTTTCTATGAACTATCTCCAAATCCCATACAGTTAAGATCTCAATGCAAATAAGACTTGTACCTACCAGGGGTCGGAGGTCTGGATGTGAGAGAATGTAGCCATTGTTAGTGTTCAAAAAGGCATATCCATGCACTCCAAGCTGCCAAAACAACGAGGATTGAGGGGTGTCAGACCTGTTGTTGGGGTTGGAGAACTGGAGCTGGGAAAGGGTTGGACTGCAGGATGGCTAAAGATGGCAGCTCACAGCCATGAGGTTTTCAAATAGGGATATAACTGAGTCAGTGCCATGCTTCTAGCCATTAATTTTCAATTCTTTTCTAAATTCTTCTGTTTATGGCAGCCACAATAATGCATATTATCACTTGGCCTCTTTCCTACCACACGTTCTAGGTGCTTTGATGATGTAATCTCATGTGTTCCCCGAATAGGACTGCATGGCATGGAGGAGCAGATTGAAAAACCAAGGCACCAGGAAGGGAAAGAACTTGCTGAAGGCCACAGAGCAAGTCAGAGGGGGTGGTGACAAAGGGTCCCAGAAGTCCAAATCATTGCTCCCATGCTCAGTGCCTGCACTTCCCTGGGGGTGGGATGCCAGGGCCCCACCCTAGCTCTGGGCTTGGTTGCATTGCCTGCAGAGACGCTCTTGAGCCTGGCAGGACAGCTCCTAGGGAGCTTGTGATCCCCTCTCAGGCATCCGATCCAGGCTCACCTTGTACCGGGGCGCCAGCTTCATCAGCTCCCTCAGGGCCACATCAGAGCCCACCACACCCAGAAGAATGCCATGGGATCGCTGGAAAGAAAAAAAAGCAGGGTTAGTCGGGGGGCCGGACTGGACCCTTGACTTTCCCAGAGCCTGGAAGAGGAACCAAGCCACTTAGGCCTTATATGACACTTCCTCTGCAGTTGGATTTTAGGCTGAGCTCTTTGGAATAAAAATCTAGAACCTACCAGAAGAGGTCCCAGGAGTAATCTCAGATGCTGGGAAGATTAATTTCCAGTATTAATATTTAAATTGTAATATTTAAAAGAAATATGAAGTTGAATGAAATATTAATTTTCATAGCAGAGGCTGAAGTATCAAAATCCAAGGAACCGGGGCGCCTGGGTGGCACAGCGGTTAAGCGTCTGCCTTCAGCTCAGGGCGTGATCCCGGCGTTATGGAATCAAGCCCCACATCAGGCTCCTCCGCTATGAGCCTGCTTCTTCTTCTCCCACTCCCCCTGCTTGTGTTCCCTCTCTAGCTGGCTGTCTCTATCCTGTCGAATAAATAAATAAAATCTTAAAAAAAAAAATCCAAGGAACCATAACCTATGGATGCTCTGAAACACACAAAGCCTATAAGGAAACATTTTCTGACCAGATGGAGGATGGAATGTTCTAGAAATTCCCTCACCAAAGGCCTTTACAAAAAAATTGGAGGTTGCCCGAACTGGTAGGTTAAGTGTTGTTTTGCCAGAAGGTTAGCAGGGGACCTTTCTAGCCTTATATCCCAGGACAGTGGTTCCAAATTTAGAGCACGAGAACAACTCCAAACTGGCTGAACAGAATCACTGGGTGAGCTTTGGGAAATACGGGCCCCACCCCCACCTCCCACCCTCAGCCTTTCCCAACCAAGAGATTCTGATATAGCTGGTTGGGCATAGGGCAGGGAATATGAATATAAAAGGTGGCTCTGATGTGCAGCCAAGTCAAGAACCATTGGTCTAAAGAGGCTAGCCAGTGGCCCCAAGTTCTAATCCCTGTTACAGCTTCTCAGAGAGTGGCCACTCACTGTTTCATTCTTTTTGCTGAAGACCGGCATGGCCACAGTGGTGAGGAGCATCAAGTTCTGTGCCTGTGAAGTTAACAGCTGTCAAGGAGGAAAGAGCAAAGGACAGAGAGCTCAGAGTCCATAGTGTGGAAGACCCACAGTCACCAATGTCAACTACCACTGAAGTGTCACCTTCCAACAGGAGGAAAAAGCCATGTGTGAGGTTCCGCTTCTCTTCTGCTGGCAGAAATGCTGGAGGAGAGAGGTGGGATGGAGAGAGGATGAGGGAAACGTCACTTAGCAATGACAGTCCTAAGCCAGGGCAAGTGTCAGAACCCCAGAGCCCACAACGCAGCTCCCAAATGTGCTCATGACGTCCTCTGTCTTGTCCATACCAAGGATGAGCATGAACCCAGGGAAAAACCCATCCTGCACACACCCAGAAATCTCTGCCATAGACCCAAGGTTGGCACACACAATAGTCCAGGACAGTTAAGAGGGAGAAGAACACTGACACTGAGCCACCTGCAAACACAAGTGCATGCATGGGGAAGCACAACTCAAGGGGTGGTCATGGTGTAGTTGTAGCTGACCTTAGGGTCACTCCTAACACACATGAGACAGACCCACAACCTCTTCCTCACTGAGAACGCCAGAGCCACATCATTCCCTACCTCTGAGATGGCCCTCCTCCCTGATTGCCTCACCTCACTGTGTGGGCTCCTTCAGCCTCCTTGGAAGGGGTTCCACACAAACACCCCACTTTATCACGAAGACAGGCCCTCACAGGTGGTGTGTGCAGGTATGTTTGATATGTGTGATCTTCATCAGGACCAACCGAATGTTGTGCTGAGCCCATGGAGGTCTATAGTATTCTTTCTTAGAGAATGAAGAACTTTTTAAAAATTGGATATATGTGACACATAACCTCATGTTAACTTGAGGTGTTTCTTAAGTGTTGCTTTGATACATTTATGTTGTCGTAGGATTGCTATTGTAGTGTGTCTTTTACATTATGTAATTATAGTACAATATTGTGTGTATTCGTTATACTGTGCACAGATCACTAACCATCAAGTCTCTTCCTCATCTGAAATTTCAGCTGAGAGTTTGGAAGTAAGGTTTTCTGAAAGCGAGTGGTTTCAGTTGACTAAAGTTTTACTAGCTACTGGAACCAGGAGGACCCTAGAGTTGGCCGTGGGTATAGCAGGGAGCAGTTTGGTCTCTGGTGAACAGGAAGCTCCTCACCAGCTCCAGGCTGGCCACCTCTAAAGTTCTCTTAGATGAGGGAGAATTATACTTCTCTCTTATCTAAGCCACCGTGTTCAGGTCTTTCTTTATCCCAGGCTGATACATCATCACCGAAGTAGGTGGCTACATATGGGAGATGATTTGAGAAGTTCCAGGAAGGTCTCTCTTGCTCCCAAACATCTCATCTGACATCCTGCTTTGGCAATCTATTCTTTTGTGTAAGTCACTACAACCCACAGACAGTCTCTGGAAGTACAGGGACCCAAGAAGGGGAGCACCTGATGAATCCATAGTATCTTGAATTACTGGTCAGGCTCCTCTCTTCCTGAAACAGGTAGGAGAGAAGACAATGAGGGAGGTGAGGACAATGGGAAGAAGGAAGGAACACGTTTGGAGCAGAGAGGCTCTGTCCGTGGAGGGCAGCCTTGGACAGGCCTGCTTACTGGGTTTCTGGGTCTCTGGGGGCAGCATACTTGCAAAGGTCTTCTAGTGGGCTGAGTGTGTTTACCCCTTCACACCATCTCCTGAAGAGGTGTTCTGCTCACCTTTCTCCTGACCCAGGAAGTTACCTCTTACTCTGGGGCCCCTAACTCTGGAGCAGGGTTGAGCCCCCACCTTGCTGTCCATGTAGGCTTCTGTCCAGGTGATGTCATGGTCATGGTTGATGACCATGGGGCGGCTGAGCACGTGCAGGTACTCCATCACATTCTCCTGTGCATCTGCCAGTGTGGAGATCTGCGTGTAGTAGCCTGACAGAGGAGAGGGTCACGTGGTTGTGGAAAGCTGTGGGTACCACTTAGAATCACCCATACACTCTGTCCCGGCTGCTCTCGGCTTACAGGGGGCTCCTCACTGGGAGCTGCCCTGGGTCACAGGGGACTACTTTCCCCCAAGATTGTGCTCTTTCCTGGGGACAGCTGGAAGCCAGTGGTGCTGTCTCAACCTGGCAGAACTCTGGGGGACCCTCCCAGTCCAGAGATGCCTCACGAGCAGCAGGGACTCAGCAGCAAGAGATGTGTGATTTGGCTTCCCTCTCACGATGATGCCCTCCTCACTTCCTTACAGGGTTATCTTCCAAGAGCACCCTCTCCTGCATGTAGCTCTGTCTGGGGTTCATATTCAGGGAGTACAGTCTAAGACAGTGGCTCAGTGCCCCCTACCCCCCTTTCTCTGACCACTGTCCTTCCTCAGTTACAGGGAGGGGTGCTATAGCCTCTTTGTTATAGCCAAGGTGATTTTTAAAAGAGCAAATGGCTCACAAGGCTATGAATGACTTAGTACATGTTTACCTCTCTGGTCTCATTGCTTATCACCTCCCACAAAACATTCATTCCACCCTCCAGAAAGTGAAACTGCTTTCCATTCCCAGGTGCCTCTTGTCTTACACTCTCTGTCTGGAAACTCTTCCATGCTTTCTATGTCTGGATGATTCCTACCATTCTTTATGTCTCAGTGTAGACACCCCTGCTGCCTCCAAATGGAGGAAGTACTCTACCACCACGTCACTCTCCAAACCCCTATATAGTCTGTGCCCCTCTGCCCGTACAGCACATTTCAGATTACATCACCACTGATGGTTCACTTGTATGTCTCCTCTGCTGGACAGTAGCAAGAATAAGACTGAGTCCATCCTGACCATTTTGCCAGGCACCACAGTACATGCTCAGCAACCTTCGGTTGAATAAAAAGGCCCAAGCTGGCATCGTGAAGCCCAGGTCTTGGGTTCTGGCCAGAGACAAATGAGGACCACACCCAAAACATTATTCTAAAGAAAATGATGACCCTCTGCTTTTTGTCTGGAAGCAGAATCACAGTAAATGGCTTAATTTGCAACAAGAGGAATGGAGGCTAGACATAAGAGAGCTTACATTTCAACTGTGGGTCTCACCCCTGCCTGCCTCACTCTGTCTGTATTGTAGTTCATATAGGCTTTTTTTGAAGAGAGATTTTTTCTTTTTTTTTAAGGATTTTATTTATTATGTGACAGAGAGACAGCCAGCGAGAGAAGGGACACAGCAGGGGAGTGGGAGAGGAAGAAGCAGGCTCCCAGCGGAGAAGCCCGATGTGGGACTCGATCCCGGAACGCAGGGATCACGCCCTGAGGCAGACGCTTAAGGACTGCGCTACCCAGGCACCCCTGAAGAGAGAATTTTCTCTTCTGCAAACACTGGATGGATAACCTCTCAGTTTCATTTCATTTCAGGACTTAGAGTCCCTGCAGGGGTAATCATGCATTTACTCAAGGTTTCATGGGGGCAATCTACATTTTGTCTAGCTTTTTCCAAGTAAGAAGGAGGGGCAGATACTGTCATCCAGACACAGCACTGCTCTTCTGCAAGGCCCCCATGCAGGAACCATGGCTCAGCATCTCTGATGACTGGGTACAAGCTGCAAGGAGCTCTGCTCACACATCACCGCCTACCTTTGTTGTTGCATGCAATCCACTTCATGCGGTCAGCGAAAGTCACTTCTCTTCCAATAAGATAAGTGAAAACTCGCACCTAATCCACAAGACACAGACGTACTCAGCAGCCATGATTCCCGGCTATAAGTAGTGCTAATATTATTTATGTGAGTCTTGGATGTCAGGTGAAGCACTTTGCTGACTTTGGATTCTCCACTCTCATCCTATTGACCAGAAAGGCTCCTGAAGCCCAGGCAGTGACGGGACTTGCCAGGGCCATGGTGACATGGGCCAGGTACAGGATGGAGGGTCACAACCTGGCAGTTTGCCTCTCAGTGCCACATCTATCTCTCATCCTGAACTTCCTTGCATGAGGCCTCTGTGCCTAGGGTCAACATAATTTTGGAACACCAGTCTGGGACATACTGTCTGAGTATACTAACAGGTCTAATGGGGCAGAACATTTGAACTTAGGGCAGGCCTGGTTTTTCTGGGCACCACTGGTTATCCCATGCAGGCAGTAGGAGAACGCTTCCCTTGGTCCCTTCCCTTGCCCCCTTGACTTCCACCAGAAGAGTAACCTTGCGGTCCGGCCAGTTGTACTTCTCAAACACTGGCTCATAGTCCTCCACGGCCCCATCAGTGATCAGCATGATGGCCTGGTTGCAGAGGCTTCCTTGCCGGGCCTCTTGGAACTGTGTGGGGAAAGGGCAGGCACCATGATTGCAGGCCATCTACTGCCCTCCCCACACCTCCACCTTGTCTCCTAACCCTTCACTCTCCCCAAGCTGGACCAGGTACGGGTACCTGCTTCAGGATCTGGAAGGCTTCAGCCAAGGCTTGGTTCACGACACCCACACCCTTGACCATCAGCTCATCTACCAGCTGTTTGAAATGCTGTCATGGGTAAGAAGTTAGAGGAGAGTCAGTGGATCAACAGCCAGGGAACTTTCATCGTTGGTCTTAATTTCAGAGGCTCTTTAAAGCTATTTTCCCAGAATATGATTGCAGGATCTGTCTCTTCATGAACCAGCTAATTTCATGGCTGGAACACTACAAAAGATGTTTCTCAAATGCCCCCAAGATAAACTGGGAGAGTCTAAGTGGCTGGGTGCAAACACAGCCCCACTACTGGAAGGAAATGCCAAGTGTGAGCCCCTCCAGAAGAGGGAGACAGTCCAGGCAGACCTGCTGGGAACCACTGTCCAGGTTCCCAGGTCCCCAGCACCTTCTGCACCCAGCCCAATGCAAACCAATGGTGAACACTTCACAAGAGAAACCATGGAGGCCACTAGGGGCTCCAGGGTCCAACCTGAGGCCCAGGATGCAAGAAGCAGCCAAACTCAAATTCCCCAGTCACAGGAAGAAGGATCCGTCACATGAAAACTTTTCCTTTTAAAAAAAGTTGCCTGTCCTCCTTGCCTTTGAGAAGGATTCAATCCAATGTATTTGAACTTCTCTTCCTTTTGGGGAAGCTCCTTATGACTGATATAGTAGAAAGGCCCACAGAGGAGGCAAAGAGGGAAACTGAGTCTTAGATAATCACAGAGTGAAAAAGCAGTCCTGGATAAGTGAGATCTCCCTTGGATGGGAGGTCTATCTTTGCTCACTACTTGCTCCAATAGACAGGCAGCATATTTATGAAGCCATTTCTTGGGTGTATTTACATAGGTGACTGCTTTGCCCTCTTTCCAAGTGCTATGGGAATAAGTAAAGGGGGCCATTAGGCAGTCTGTACAGTTGACTGCCCGCCATCCTAAGCAAAGCAGGGACTCAGAAGCATCAGGCCCTCACCTGATGGTGGACACTCACCTCACGATTGTCTCGATCCGCCTGGACAAGGATCCCTTTAAAACAAGGCTCGATGTAATGGATATAGTCACTGTACTGCAGTTGCAAAGGGCAGAGGGGACAGGAGAACAGAGGGTCAGTTTGGAAGGTCAGGGCCTAGTGATAAATCTCAGGCAACTCACAGGTTACCTAGGCACCATGTATAATATTATTTTGGGGTACCCTATGCTTCTGGCAGTTCTTCTGAGTAGAGAGAAGTCAGTACAGAGAACAATGGGGCCTTAACTCCAAAAATTCTCCCTCAAATCCTGGTCTTGGGCCATTTGCTCAGGTGGCTGGCTGAGTGATGTCCATTTCCCAGAATACACAGAGAACTTAAAAGTACTGAGAGAATCCCTTTGGTCTTCATCCCTAGGACTAGACAAAGGGCCTTCCACGAGAATCCCAGAGCCTTCCATGAGCAGGCCCCTCCCCAGGGCTTGGGTCTGGGGATTAGGAACTGTGTTCTTTTGCCCTTTGCCTTGCACTTATGATGAAGATCTTGTAGCTATCAACAGGGAGTGGGAAGGGGAAAAGATGAATTATTACTGCCCTCCTTTTCTAATTCACTCCACTTCCTTACAGTTAAAATTCAAATCTTCAAGATGTCTTTAATCTACTTCTGTTTATGTATTTTATATTATTTTTTTAAAGATTTTAATTATTTATTTGACAGAGAGAGAGACAGCCAGTGAGAGAGGGAACACAAGCAGGGGGAGTGGGAGAGGAAGAAGCAGGCTCCCAGTGAAGCAGGGAGCCCGATGCGAGGCTCGATCCCAGGACCCTGGGATCACACCCTGGGCCGAAGGCAGATGCTTAACGACTGAGCCACCCAGGCGCCCCTCTACTTCTGTTTAAATAAGAGAGGGAGGGGTGCCTGGGTAGCTCAGTCTGTTGAGCAGCCCTCTCTTGATTTCAGCTCAGGTCATGGTCTCAAGGTCATGGTATCAAGCCTGCATCAGGCTCTGCCCTCAGCAGGGAGTCTGCTTGTCTCTCTCTCTCTCTCAAATAAATAAATACAATCTTAAAAAAATAAATAAGAGAGGGAGAGAAAGGGAGATGATGGTGACACCGTGGCAGGAGTGCATGCAGGTTCTAGGGCAAATGCTGGGGTGTTCTGGGGGAACAGTGGGAGCAAATGCTCCCCCTACCTCTCCTCCCCAGACAGCAGGAGAAGGGTTGGGAGAGAGGTGATGCAGGCTCTGTGGGAGGAACAGGAGCACTCTCCCACTCTCCTGGAGGGCTGGACATGATCTCGTAGCTGTCCTGTCACTGTTGCAGGTCATGACCAGAGATGGAAAGGTTGTGGACACGGGGAGGGTGGGGTTCAGGAGTGGTGTAGGTGGGTAAATGATGCAGGCCTCAGGGGAGCAGTTCAGGGATGAGGGAAGCCCTTCTCACACCCTGGGATGAACACTTTGAAGTTAGATCATTTTGCCTTGGTATTCCTTTACTAGATACATAAATCCCACCGAAGACAAGAATTTTCTGCAATGTGACAAGCTGGTAGGAGAAAGTTTTGGATCAGGTGACCTTCAAAATGATGCCCCCAAGGTGGCAGTCAACTCTGCCTCCTTGGAGGGCTGAGCTGGCCTGCTCTTTCATTGCATTCCTGACTTGTATCTTCCCATTTCCTTCTGCTTCATCTCTCTTCTTCATTACTTTTCTAGGGCAGGGCAGTGAAAGCAGGACCAAGGTTTGCTGGTCCCTTTTTAGGCCCCCACTACCTATGTTCCCCTTCTCCTGATGCATCTGGATTTGGGTGGGATGGAAAAAGTGGGAGGACCAGAAATGCTGTAAAAAGCAAGAGCCTGGGGCACACTCATCCTAAGCACAAAGAAGAGTCTGTTCCAGTGATGGGTACCAGTCAAGAGCACATGGATGGGGGTAAATTAGGTATTTGCTCATGGCCAGTGCCTCTTAATTTTTATCCTCAGACTCATCTGAGAAATTGATGAAATCTATGGAATCAAAAAATGGATGCATACATTTTACACCTAATTTCAGAAACTCTGTGGACCTTTTGAAGCCCATCCTGGTCCAACCTTAGGTTAGAAGCCCCAGCTTCAGAGGAGAGAATCATTATACGGTATGAAGCATCAAGTGATTGTAAGTATAGGTCATTCTAGTGCAGGCAGAGGAAAGGCTTCTCCCCAGGGAGAGCTATTCTGGAGCAGAAAGCCACATTTACCGCGATGATGTTAACAAAGTCGTTCTCCCCCAGAGTGTCCAGGATGGTGGAGATGGTGTGCTTGGCAATAGTCATCCGCAACCCCTTCATGCTGCCACTCGTATCCACCACAATCACTATGTCCTTGGGAGAAGTAGCAGCTTGTATGTACCTTTACCAGAAAGAAAGCACAGGCCAACGATGGGAACACTAAAGCCAGAGCAGCCACCCAACTGAATCTCTAGTTATTTCTATTCAGATTCTGGCTCAAGTGTGCCTAAAGTTCTGGTCAATGCTTCATCAATGCCAGGTTTTATCATGTCCCATATACACTCAGCATAGTTCTAAAACCATTTAGGGGTCAACAGCTGGGAATGTGCACATCTAATGAGCCTGTCAGGTGGGAGAAAGGTTAAGCCCTTGTGGTAACCCTTATCCTCTTTATTTTGGACCAGCTGGTGTCTGGAGGGGCAGGCAGCAGGGAGGGAGACAGCTGGATTCCACCCTCAGATTTTGTTGAAATCTGTGAGAGAAGGGGTGTGGAGGAAGAGGAGAGTTTGGCAGAGGGTTGATTTAGAGACAGCTCAATGTCCTGTGAGGAGGTTTGGGGTGGGAAAGACAAATGTGATGAGTCCTGGAGAAAGGGCAGCTGCAGAGACAGGGAGGAATGCAGCCGGCAACTTTTCCTGTTCTTTTGTTGGGTTAAGGTTCTACACACTTGAGGCCCTGGGCTGATGGTGGGGGTGGGGCAGGGACCAGAGGAGAACTAGGCAGAACCTAAAGATTATAGGAGAGATGCCAGCACCAGAAACCTTTCCCCTGGAACTCTTACCAGCCACGATTTCTGCAGTCAAAAGCAATGACTCCATTCTCATCAGGTGTCCATTTGATACCTGGGGAAATAAAGGCTGGTTCTTTCACCAGCTCAATAAAGCTGCTTCAGAGCACTGGTTGGGTGATGATGTCCAGTTTGGCCATCCCCAGTGCAGGGACAGCAGTGGACCTGGGCAGCAGGGCATGGGACCTACAAATCGAGGCAGCAGGCAAGGTGGAAGGCCAGCTTATGGAGGGACACCTACCACCCACACTGCCCAGATCCAGACCTAGACCCAGAGTTGGGGTTACTTTCATAGGTAGGACCCCCAAATGTGATGCCTGAGATTCTTGTGACTGAACCTCACATCAAGTTGTAGAAGGGGAAGCTTGAAGAGGTGTGACTTTTAACACCCACCACCATCAGCAAAGCATGGACAGAGTGGTAAACAGCCAGGTGCTCAGCTCTCTAGCCCACCTGCTTCTATTCAGCGTAACTAAGCTCGTTGGAAGAAGTGATGTGGTTGTAAGACTGTAAGCGCCTTGAAGTCAAGGATTCCCGGTACCTAGCAATGTCTGACACAGCACCTAGCAGAGTGGATGCACAATAAATGTTGCATGAATGAAGAAATGAATGAGTGAGTATGAAAGATCTTGCCTTGAGCACTAGCAGAGTGCCGGGATCGATTTTGTCTTACTCATCTGTTCAGAAACTTGGGTAAATGCACACAGAGCCCAGATAACACTGACGTGATCCACGATGGAATGTCTGTTGAAAGATTTAACAATTGGGAATAGTGGGTTCAAAATAAGGAGATGAAAAATAAATGGTGAAATTGTAGTAGGTTATGTTTGGGCTAGAAAAAATAATAATGGCAGTATCATGAATGTCTGGGAGCTCATCCTGTCCCACAGCAGTTAAACTTCAGATGAGATGCACACTTTGAGGCATTGCTGGGCTCTCAAACGTAGGAGATATTTTCAGGGGTCATGGCCCCCAAACCAGACAAATGAAAGCAGAGTTCTAAGAGTGAGGGGCAGAGGCCAAGGCAGCCAGGAGCCCTGGAAGGAAGAAACGGAACCAGAGCATGGTGGGAGCTTGAGTAACAATGGCTCTGATGTAGATCTGCAGGCAGCTGGGAGAAGTAGGGTCTTCCAAAGGCCATACTCCTATAGCAGCACGGCTGTGGGCAATCTGATCCTTGGAACAGTAATGAGGAGGGGGAACTGAGTCTGAGGTCTTGGCTCTGAACCAAAACCTTAGAAGAGCGTTTTAGTGGTCCTGGTAGGGGGACCTTCAACTCCAAGAAGAGACAGAAGTGGTCCTCTGGAGGGGAAGCTTGACTCTTGAAGTGGCATGGCCTCACAGGCAAAGATTACCAAATACATGAGAGACAGGCAGTGTGAGTGAGAGGCAGCAGAAGCAAGGACTATCAGATATAGCCTCCCAAGGATTACAGGTGTTTGAATTACCAAATACAAGGTATAGGTTAGCTACGTTCGAGAAATCACCAGGAAGAATATGTAACAAGAAGTGATTAGGAACAAAGAAACAGCCTTAAGAATATGGAACATTTAAAAATGAAAAAAAATATTTAAGTTGAAAAAATGGATAATGGATTATTCACAGGTAAAGAGAAAATGCATGCATTTGAAGGATTCACCCAGAGGGTAGAGTGAAAAGGTATAATGCATGTCTGGCTGGAGGTGTGAGAAGAGATAAAGGAGAGCATGAGGAAGGACAATGGTCACAGAGCTGGTGTTAGCATGCTCTAGGACTGGGGAACAGTCCCAATCCACAGACCTAGGAAGCTCAGTGTATCCCAAGCAGGAAAAACAAAATATCCACATGTGGACACACAGTAGTGAAACTGCACAACACCGAAGGCAAATAAATGAATAAATAAATAACTACCTTGAAAGCAGTCAGAAAAAAGCTAGCATACTTACAAAGGAACAGCAGTTAAACTGATAGCAGATCTTTGTAACATTAATGGAAGCCAGAAGACAGTGGAAACACAGTTTTAAGGTGTTGAGAGAAAATAATTGCTAATTTAGAAATGCATTCCCAGCAAAAACAATCATTAAAGAATACAACAGTGTTGATAGAAAACAACAGTGTTGTTTGCTGAAATCTGCTTGGGGGTTTCTAGTTCCTCTGTGCTGTTATTTATTGCAAACCATTTCTCAGGGGTGTGTCATTAAACGCAGGCTTAGTCACTCCCCAAACAAAAGGACTTCGCCTTTTCTGTTTAAATGAAATGACAACAGGAAACGATTTATGTAACTCATAAAAAAAAAGATGAATTTAAAAACAAAACAAAACAAAAAAGAGGATAAAATAAAACATTTGTAGATAAACAAAGCTGGAGCAGTTTACCACCCAGAGACCTACTGGAAAGGAACTTCTGGAAGATTTACTTCAAGAAGGAAAATGATCTTGGAAAGACAGCTTGAGATGCATGAAGGAATCGTGGGCAGATAAAATAGTAAACAAAGGGTTAATTCCAGATAAGCAATGTTTGTCTCATGTAATAGTAATAATATCTAATTTGTGGGAATAAAAAAAGGGAAATGTTAGATAACAATGGAATGGAAGTCAAGGTGGGAGGAAGAAATCTAAGTGCAAGAGTCCGAAAGCCCTTTTGTGACTGGAAGGAGAGTAAAGATATTATTTGATTTTAATATCTTGTGTTAGTATGCCTGATTAAATTGCAGGGGTAATTCCTAAAAATAAAGCCAGAAGGATAAGTTTCAAACTGATAGAAAAATAAAGAAGTAATGAGGGAAGGGGATATTTATCAAAAATTTAATCATTGAAAAAGACAAAAAAGGAGAAAGAGGAAACATAAAAATAGAAGAACAAGTGAAAATTTAACAAATCATACAATAACATGTTCAAATATATCGATACAATAAATGTAAATGTGTTTAACTTGCCAGCCAGTAAAAGAGATTGTCAGTTTGGATAAAAACTGAAAAGCTATGAGCTATTTTCAAGAGATAGGACTAAAACAAAACAACATGGAAGTTTGGAAGTAAAAGGAGGCAAAAAATATATATCACCCAAATACTAACCAAGAACTGGTATCACTCTATGGATATCAGACAAAATAGACTTACAACAGAAAGTGTCAATGGGACTAATGAAGGTCAAACAGCAAAGATAGAGAAATCAGCAAAAATATAGAAAATTTAAACAATACAATTAACAAGCTTGATCTAACAACATATGCAGAATTTTTCATCTAACAATTAGAGCACACATATTCTTCTCAAGCACACATGGAATATTTATAAAACTTGATGACATACTTGATGGCATCTCAACTAATTTCACATAATCAGTACCACACATGCCAGGTTCTCTGACGGCAAATAAACTGAATTTATAATGAAAAGATAAATATAATTGGATATATTTGGAAATTTTAAAACACACTTTTAAACAACTAAAAGATCAAAGAAGAAATCACAGGGAAATTAAAAAATGTTTAGAAGCAAATGATAATTTAAACACTATCATGACACCGAAAACTCAGGCAATAACTTCTATGTATCAGAGGACATAATCAATAGAGTGAAAAGAACCATAGAATGGGAGAAAATATTTGCAAATTATTTACTTGATAAGAGGTTAATTTCCACCAAACATAAAGAACTACAACTCAAGAACAACAAAAGCAAACAACCGAATTCAAAAATAGGCAGAGGACTTGAACAGACATTTCTCCAAAGAAGATATATAAATGGCCAATAAGCATAAGAGAAGATGCTCAACATCCCTACTCATTAGAAAAACGCAAATCAAAACTATGTCAAGATACCACTCACATTCGTTAAGATGTGAGTAAAAAAAATTTTGTTTTACATAACAAGGATGGGGAGGAATTGGAACCCTTGTGCACTTGGTGAAAATATAAAATGGTATAGTTACTATGGAAAACAGTGTGGCAGTTGCTTCAAAAATTAAAAATAGAATTGCTATATGACCCGGGAATTCCACTTCTCAGGAATAAGTGAAAGCGGGGTCTCAAGGAGTTATTTGTACATCCCTGTTCATAGTAACGTTATTCACAATAGCTGAAATGTAGAAGCAACTCAAGTGTCCATCCGCAGACAACAAATAAACAAAATGTGATCTACCATACAAGGAAATATTATTCAGTCTTATAAAGGGTGGAGATTCTGACACAGGCTGCAACATGGATGAATCTGGAGGACATTACAATAAGTTAAATAAGCCAGTCATAAAAAGACAAATATTGTAGGATTCCTCTTCTAAAAGATACTTAGAGCAGTCAAATTCATAGAGATAGAAAGTAGATGGTGGTTGCTGGAGGCTGGAAGGAAAAAGGGAATGGTTAGTCATTTTTTAAACTGGTACAGAGTTCCAACTTTGCAAGATAAAAAGAGTTCTGGAGCTGGAGGGTGATGATTGTTGCACAACAACATCAATGTAGTTAATGCCACTGAACCAGACACTTAAAGGTGGTTAGGATGGACTAGAACAAATAATACTAAAATTTGTATGGAACCGCAAAAGACCCGAATAGCCAAAGCAATCTTGGGAAAGAACAGAGCTGGAGGAATCACGCTCCCTGATTTCAAATTATACTACAAAGCTGTAGTAATCGAATCAGTACGCTATGGCATAAAACAGACATACAGATCAATGGAACAGGACAGAGAGCCCAGAAATAAATCTACAATTATATGTTCAATTAATCTACAACAAAGGAAGCAAGAACATGACAATGGGAAAGACAGTCTCTTCAGTAAATGGTGCTGGGAAAACTGGACAGCTACATGCAAAAGAATGAAACTAGACCACTTTCTTACACCATACAAAAAGATAAACTCAAAATAAATTAAATACCTAAATGTAAGACCTGAAACCATAAAATTCTTAGAAGAAAACATAGTCACTAAGCTCTTTGACATCAGTCTTAACAATATGTTTTTGGACAGACAAGGTAACAAAAGCAAAAATAAAATGGGGTACATCAAACTAAAAAAATTTTGCAGTGAAGGAATCAATCAACAAAATAAAAGGCAACCTACTGAATGGAAGAAGATATTTACAAATGATATATGCAAGAAGGAGTTGATATTCAAAATATCAATATAAAAAAACTCATACAACTCAACAACAAAAAAGCAAACAACTTGATTAAAAAATGGGCAGAGGACCCAAACAGACATTTTTCTAAAGAAGATGTGCAGATGGCCAACTGACACATGAGAAGATACTCAGCATCACTCATCATCAGGGAAATGCAAATCAAGCCACAGTGAGATACCACCTCACACCTGTCAGAATGGCTATTATCAAAAAGACAAGAAATAACAAGTGCTGGCAAGAATGAGGAGAAAAGGTAACCCTCGTGCACTGTTGATAGAAATGTAAATTGGTGCTATCCCTATGGAAAACAGTACAGTGGTTCCTAAAAAAATTAAAAATAGAACTGCCACACAATCTAGCAATTCCACTTCTGGATATTTATTTGAAGAAAATAAAATCACTAATTGGAAAAGATATAGGCCCTATGTTTCCTGCAGCACTAACACAATAGCCAAGACATGGAAGTGACCTAAGTATTCATTGGTAGATAAGTGGATAAAAAAGATGTGAGATATATATGTATGTATATGTGTGTGTGTGTGTGTGTATATATATATGTATATACATATACATGTATACACACACACTGGAATATTGCTCAGCTGTAAAAAGAATGTAAAAAGAATGAAATCTTGCCATTTGCAATGACACGGATGGAGCTAGAGAATATTATGCTAAGTGAAATAAGTCAGACAAAAACAAATACCATATGTGTGGAATCTAAAAAGCTAATGAGCAAACAAAACAAAACAGAAACAGACTCATAGATACAGAGAACAAACTGGTGGTTGCCAGAGGCGAGGGGCTTAGGAAATGGGCAAAGGAGGTGAAGGGGTTTAAGAGATATAAACTTCTCGTTATAAAATAAATAAGTCACAGGTATGTAATGTACAACATAGGGAATATAGTCAATAATATTGTAATAACTGTATAGTCACAAAGGGTAACAAGCTTTCGAGGTGATCATTTCATAATGTATAAAAAAATAGAATCATTATGTTGTATGCCTAAAACTAATATAATATGTATATCAATTATAATTCCATTTTAAAAGTTAGGGCGACAAATTTTATGTTATATGTATTTTACCATAATTTAAAAATTGTAAAAACCACTACTAATCACACCTTGTGAGATGTGGCAAAAATGGAGCTTCTAGGGCTAAGGTCTCGCCATAAATGCTTACTTTAGAAACAAAGAAAGGTCAAAAATTAAAGCTAAGTGTCCAATGTAATAAGCTAGAAAGAAGAACAGCAGATAGATCCAAGGAAAGGGAGCAGAGGAGATAAGGTTAGAAGTGAAACAGACGACACAGAGAACAAAGAAGCAATAGAGAGCAGTCCAGGGAGACGAAAGATGATTCCTGAGAAAGACTAACAAAACAGAGAACCCCGTGGTGGAACGATAAAGAAAACATGAGTAATACTATAAATAAAAAGGGGAAATAATTATAGATACAGCACAGATTAAAAAGATAATAGAATAATAGCTTCCTGGAAATAGTTTTGAAAACTCAGACCAAATGGATGGAATCTTAGAAAAAGTATTTTACCAAATTAAGAAGGAACAGAAAGCCTTACTAGTCCCACAAGTATTTAATATATTGAAGTGGTAATTTGAAATCTTCCCTTAAAGAAAACATTAGGCCTATATGGTTTTATAGATGAATCCTAACAAGCTTTGAAGGACAACATCACTCTAACTTACTTAAATATTTCCAAAAACCAGAAAAAGAGGGGACACTTCCCAGTTTATTCTATAAAGCTAGATTTATAAACTTTGAAAACCAGACAAAGACAGTGACAGAAAAAGAAATTTCAGGACCATTTCACTCATGGGTGCAAAAAATCCTGAACAAGATACTAGTAAATTAAATCTAGCAATGCATAAAAGACTAATTTGCTATGATCAAGTTAGGTTTTCATAAAAACGTAAAAACAGGTTAACATTAGACAGAAGGCGTAATAAGCATTTTGCAGAAGAAGAAAAACAACAACAAATGACACATGAAGAAAGAGACGCTCAGCTTCACAAGCGATGGAGCAAACCAAGTCAGACCACAGTGAAATACCATTTTGTACTAAAGTGCTATTAACAAAAATCGTTAACGGTTCACCACACCCAGGGCTTGAGAAAATGTGAATCAACAGAAACTCTTATTCATGGCTGATGAGAATATAATTGGTGCAAGCATTTTGGAAAACAATTTTGCACTTTCTTGTTATAGCTGAACGGTCACATATCTTAGGACCTAGCAATTCCATCCCTAGATACATGTCCAAGAGAAGCTCTTATAATATGTCTCAGGACACATGCATAAGAAATGCTCATGGCAACCCTGTTCTTAAAAGTAAAAAAACAAAAACAAAACAGAGAAGAAAAACAAAAAACCACGAACAACCCAGACAGGATAAGGAGGATGAATAAACTGATATATTGGCCCCCGAGAATATGATACAGGAACAAAATCGACAAAGTACAGATATATGTGACAACCCAGATGAATGTTGCTAATATAATATTGAATGAAAAAGCAAGCTCTGGAAGTCTATACATAAAACCACTTTAATACATTTCAAAAATGAGCAAAACAATGTATTTTTAAGCAGATGTGTGTGTGTTTGTAAATAAGAGATAAGACTAAATAACTAAGCAGACAGCCAAAAAATTCAGAAGGAGGGGTAAGTTCGAAGTGCAGGATAGCTGTTAGGGGAGGGTGAGACTGGGGGGAATTGGGAGGCCAAGGGCAGATCAGAGGAGGAACATATTAAGTAGACAGAGGTTTGGTAACATTCTAGTTTTTGCATTGGTGATGTACATACAAGCATTCATTATATTATAAACAAAATAAAAAATAAAATAAATAGAAATAGGCCTGCGTGGACTCATGGTGACAACGTACCATGATCAAGGATTATGGCCAACCCACTACTGTCCACCTGAGGGCTGACATGTATCTATGAATGTGGGTGCAGGTGTGAGAAATTGCCCCCTCATTTGCAGACTGATGGGCCATAACCAGACTGTGTTGTTTGCACACAAGTTGATGTCTCTGGAAGCCCTGATGTGGCAGAAATATTTGCAGGAATTCTACCTTGGAGAAGACTTGAGGGACATGTGATTTGTCTGTAAGCATTTGAAGGGCTATTACATGGAAGAGGAATGAGCTTGCTCATTGAGGCTCCAGAGAACAGGAAAAAAAACCAGTGACTGGGTGTGGATTTGGGCAGAGACAGAAGGGCAAGCTAACAAAGGGAACTCTATGGGCTCTAAGATCCCTGTGGACTCCTGCAGAGGAGCTGGCTTTTCCAGCCTGGGGACACGGAGCGGTCCTTTAGGATTTTTCTGCTTTCCTGTCTCAGAAAAACATGGCAACTCAAGACTTCTCAGACAGTGTGCTAAAATATAAAAATGGGTTGGAGTAAAAGGCAAGCCTTGTGGTAGATGTTTCTGTTTTCTATTTTTATTGACGGACAAAGGAGCTTTCCCCATGCCACCCATTAAGTTGGCCACTAATCACATACTAACCTGTGACACTTTCTACATTGTTATTGAGCACTTCAAGTGAGTATGCTCCATTTCTCTAATTAGATGTAAACGTCTTAAGAGTAAGACTTGTTTTATCTTACTTTGCATTTTCCATAGTGCTTTTCATGGGACAAGAGTTTAATGTGGGCATTTTGGGACTGGTTACCATGGTGTTTGATGGTTTCATTCATTCATTCATTCATTCATTCATTCATCAACAGATATTGATTGTAAATGTGCTTATCATATTGTGAAGAGTGTCAAAATGTGGGTTGGAGATGCTTTTGAATGGGGGGATCCATTCACTGGGGGTCTGAGTGCAAAGGTCCGTCTTCAATGCCTCTATTACCTTACTCCCAGAAAAGGCCAGAAGACCACGCAGATGTCTCCCGAAGTCCCTACCTGGATAGATCCTGAAGAATCCAGTGGAGCTGCCAAAATATTGCCAGGTCAATGTCGGGTCTCTCTGGAAGTTCTCCACAAACACAGGATTCAAGGCTTCAGACATGTAGACTCCATTTAAAATGTCTGGGTCTAAAGGATGAGATTATAGAAGGAACTGCCAGGGAAACGAAACCAGAAGCAATGGTGACCAGTTCCTCACCCACTGAGCACACACAGCCTGCAGTGATGCTATTCACAGTTGCCTGCTACCTCACACTGGAAGAGCCACACTCACACCCCCCAATCCAGGAACACGGAGCTTTCTCCCAGCCCAGACTTGTGTAGGATCCTCTTCCTTGTACTCCTCAGTCAAGGAGGTTGGAGACTCAGTTTGCACGCTGCCTGGCTTCTCAGGAGAATGGAGGCACCGCATTAAAACTCAGAGCTACAGGCTGTTCAGAGGGAGTGCCGGGTCAGGGGTGGGATGGGAGCTACCTTTGTTGTACACGTTGGTGGGCAGCTGCACGTTGCTGATGGAGGTGTTCACCATCAGGTTGCTGAAGTGCGTGTTGGACTCGAGGATAAACTCAGCCCCCAGCTCCACATAATTGCCGTTCTCATCCCTCTCGTTGATCAGGACAGAGTTGTAATAGTCAAACTAGGGGCGGACAGACATGAGCAGGACAGACAGTGTGGACACAAGAGACCCACAGTGTGAGAGAGAGAAGAAGAAATGGTGCAGGTCAGAGGACTCAGACGTGAGAGATGGGGTCAGACAGACTGACAGCATCCTTATCAGCAACATCCGTGGACAATTTAGGCAGTAATCTGCATCACTCATACAGACAATACATATCCAGATATTGGAGTGCATGGTTGATCCACTTGGTTTTTGATGTAAATTTCTAGATTATTGCTCCAGTTCCCCACTCTGTTGAGCATGTATGGGTATGACCTGATCAGAGCCAGAGATAGGCAGCCAGAGATCCAAGGTGAGGTAAAGACAGAGGCAGCCTCATGGGTACCACCAGTGTTTTTCCAGTGTGGAGAGGCTCCAAGGGACCTAGACGGTGGGTCCTAAGAGGCGAGGCTTCTCTCTTTAAGAAACAGCCTGCAACCCGGGCTGGAGGCAGGGCCTGTGGCCCCGGTGCCCTGCTGAGAAGTGTTGGGGGGTTCACTTGGATTCCCACACTTAGAGCCATAATCTGAGCCACAATCAGACCCTCTTCCCCATTCCCTCCATACCACCTGGTTCAGATCTTGAACAGCCCCCTCAGGACACCCTACATCCCACCCCATACCACAACACTGCTGACGGCAAGGGCTTTCTAAAGCACAGATCCATCTGTGTCTCTCCTCTGCCCAAACCCTTCAATATGTGCCCTTCTGGGCTGAATTGAGGTCAGATTCCTATCTCTCCGTAGTCACTTTCTACTTCACCATCCCCTGGACATACAGAGCTGACCATTCACAATTTCCTCAATTTTGTGTCTTCCTATTTCAGTGTCTCTTCTTTTCCCTCAGCTTCTCCATGCCTTTTCTGTTCAAATCCCCCTCAGCCTGAGGCCAGCCCTAATGCCATCCTTTCTGCAGGACTGTCTGAGCCTCCGCCCCTCCCCTTCTGTATTCTTGTAACTGTTTACTAACTCTCATGGGCTTGTTACACGCCTTATGCTAGAGTATTTGGTCTATGAGATTCTTGACTTTTTAATCTTTGCAGAAGTTAGCACATTGTGGTTGGGCAATAAATGTTTATGGAATGGGTGGATTACCACTCTGTCCCCTGTCCGCCAAGTCTTGATAGTTACTTCTCCTACCTGATCCATAAATCTCTTCTCAAAAGACCAGCATTTCAGAATCAAACTACTGTAGGCTCATACAAATCCTGTGCACATTAAAAGGCAGGGCGGGACCTCCCACCTTCCCCCACTCTCTGTATCTTGTACACAGCTGACCCTGGCTCTTGGTGGGGGTTGGGCCATTAGTCATTATACCCTCCCAGCAGCAGCTCTGGGAGCAGAAGGACTCACCACCAGAGACTCATTGAATTCATGGTTCAGGTCAGCCTCCTCAGCAGCCTCTACCAGATTCTGTAGGACGGGAACACAAAGGGAGAATGAATGGGCAAAACAAGGCCAGCAGGTCTTCAATAATTTCCGTTTCTAAGAATATACCCAAGAGAACTGAAAAGAGGTACTCAAACACTAACTTGTGCACAATTGTTTTAGAAGCACTACTCACAATGGCCAAAAGGTAAACGCTATTACTCAGTGAAAGAAGCCAGTCTGAAAAGGCTACATCCTGCACTCCAACTACATGACATTCTAGAAAAGGCAAAACTATGGAAACAGTACAGAGATCAGTGGTAGCCAGAGGTCTGTGGGGAGGGAGGGATGAATAGGCAGAAAACAGAGGATGTTTTAGGGCAATGAGACTCCTCTGTATGATCTATAATGGTAGATGCATGTGTCAAACCATGAATGTACCATGCCAAGAGTGAGCCCTCATGTAAACCATGGACTTTGGCTGATAATGATGTGATAAGGTAGGTTCATCAATTATAACAAATGTACCACTCTGGTGGGAAGTGCTGATAGCTGGGGAGACTGTGTATTTGTGGGGCAGGGGTATATGGGAACTCTGTACTTTCTTCAGAATTTTGCAGTGAAACTAAAACTGTTTTAAAGAATAAAATCTATTAAGGTGTGTGCGTGGGTATATACCTATATTCACGTATGTATCTGTTGTAACATATACATACAAATATATATATATTCAGGAGTCGAAAGGTAGAAACAACCCAAATGTTCATCAACAGATGAACATCCCAACAAAATGTGGAATACCCATAAAATGGAGCATTTTTTCAGCCATAAAAATAACTGGAGTTCTGATATATGTTAAGACATTGATGAAGTGAAAGACCCAGATATAAAAGGTTACATATTATATAATTCCACTTTTGTGAAATATCCAGAATGGAAAATCCATTGACAGAAAGATTACCGGAGCCAGAGGGGTGAAGTAAGAGTGACTGCTTAATGAGTTCAGGGTTTCTGTTCGGGGATGACAAAAAGTTCTGGAATTAGACAGTGATGATAGTTGCATGGATTGTATCTAACATCACTGAATTATGCACTTTAAAATGGTTAAAATGGTAACTTTTATATTTATTTTATTTTTAGAGAGAGAGAAAGCACACGAGAGCATGAGCAGGGGAGGAGGGGCAGAAGGAGCAGGAGAGAGAATCTTAAGCAGGCTCCACATACAGCATGGAGCTTGATCTCACAACCCTGAGATCATTACCTGAGCTGAAACCAAGAGTCGGATGCCTAACTGAGCCGCCCAGGTGCCCCAATGGTAACTTTTATACTATGTGTATTTACCACAAGGGAAAAAAAAAAAAAGGATGCCAGCATTCCAGAGCATCATGGGAAGTAACGAAATTAAAGGAGACACAGATAATAGATCCTTTTTCATGGATTGGAAGAAATGATATTGTTAAAATGTCCATATTATCCAAAGTGATCTATAAATTCAATGCAATCCCTATCAAAATCCCAACGTCATTCTTTACAGAAATAGAAAAAACTACCGTAAAATTCATATGGAACCACAGATGACCTTGAGTAGCCAAAACGATCTTGGGCAAGAAGAACAAAGCTGGCGGCATCACACTTTCTGATTTCAAAATATATTACAAGGCTACAATAATCAAAGCAGTTGGTATTGGCATAAAAACAGACATATAGACAAATAGAACAGAATAGATCCCAGAAATAAATCCATACATTTACAATCAACTGATCTTTAAGGTGTTAAGTACACACAATGGCAAAAAAAAAAAAGTCTCTTCAATAAATGGTGTGGGAAAACTAAATATTTACATGCAGAAGAATTAAATTGGACCCTTATCACACACCAAATATGAAAATCAACTCAAAATAAATTAAAGACCTAAATATAAGACCTGAAATTATAAAATTACTAGAAGAAAGCATAGAGAAAAAATCTTCTTACACTGGTCTTTTTGGGAGGCATATGACACCAAAAACACAGACAACAAAACAAAAATAGGAATGGGATTGTGTCACCCATTTTTTAAAAAAGATTTTATTTATTTATTTGTCAGAGAGAGAGAGAGCAAGAGAGAGAAAGAGCATGAGCAGGGGGAGGGGCAGAGGGAGAGGAAGAAACAAACACTTCACTGAGCAGGGAGCCTGATGCGGAACTCAATCCCAGGACCCTGGGGTCACAACCTAGGCTGAAGGCATACAGTTACCCACCTGAGCCACCCAGGCTCCCGTATCACCCATTTCTATTTTTGCTTTTGTTGTCTGTATCAAACCAGAAAGCTTCTGTACAGCAAAGGAAACAGTCAACAGAGTGAACCTACAGTCAGAAAAACTGGAGAGCTACATGCAAAAGAATGAAATTGGACCACTTCCTTACACTGTACATGAAAATAAACTCAAAATGGATTAAAGACCTGAATGTGGGACATGAAACTATAAAATTCCTAGAAGAAAACACAGGGAGTAATTTTTTGGCCATTGACCATAGAAACATTTTTCTAGATACGTCTCTTCTGGCAAGTGAAACAAAAGCAAAATTGAACTACTGGGACTATAGCAAAATAAAAGGCTTTTGCACGTGAAATAAACCATCAAAAAAAAAAAAAGGCAACCTACTGAATGGGAGAAGATATCTGCAAATGATATATCTGATAAGGTGTTAATATCCAAAATATACAAAGAATTTATACAATGCAACAGAAAACCCCCCAAATAATCCAATTAAAAAATGGGCAGAAGAACTGAATAGACATTTCTCCAAAGAAGACATCTGGATGGCCAACAGACATATGAAAAGATGCTCAACATCACTAATCATCAGGGAAATGCAGACTAAAAACAAAATGAGATATCGCTTAACACCTGACAGAATGACTAAACTCAAAAACACAAGAAATAACAAGCGTTGGTGAGGATATAGAGAAAGACGTACCCTCGTGCACTGCTGGTGGGAATGCAAACTGGTGCAGCCACTGTGGAAAATAGTATGGAGGTTCCTCAAAAAATTAAAAATAGAACTACCATATGACCCAGTAATTCTACTACCCAAAGAAAAGAAAAACACTAATTCAAAAAGATATATGCACCAGCGTTATTGTAGCGTTACTTAAAATAGCCAAGATATAGAAGCAACTCATTTGTCCATTGATAGATGAATGGATAAAGATGTGGTATATATAATGGAATATAAATATAAAATATAAAAAAGAATGAAATCTTGCCATTTGCAACAACATGGACAGGCCTAGGGGCTGTAATGCCAAGTGAAATAAGTCAGAGAAAGACAAATACCATATGATTCCGCTCATATGTGGAATTTCAGAAACAAACAAACAAAGAAAAGGAGACCAACCAAAAAACAGACTTCTAACTATAGAGAACAAACTGGTGGTCACCAGATGGGAGGGGTGGGGGCAATGGGTGAAAGGGATTAAGAGTACACTTATTGGGGCGCCTGGGTGGCACAGCAGTTAAGCGTCTGCCTTCGGCTCAGGACGTGATCCCGGAGTTATGGGATCGAGCCCCACATCAGGATCCTCTGCAATGAGCCTGCTTCTTCCTCTCCCACTCCCCCTGCTTGTGTTCCCCCTCTCGCTGGCTGTCTCTATCTCTGTCGAATAAATAAATAAAATCTTAAAAAAAAAAAAGAGTACACTTATCATGATGAGTACTGAGTAATGTAAAAAAAAAAAAAAAAAAGTGAAAGGACCTGAATAGACATTCTCCAAAGAAGGCATACAAATGACCAATGACAGATATATAAAAAGGTGCTCAACTTCACAAATCATCAGGAAATGCAAATCAAAACCACAAATGAGGTATCACCTCACACCTACTAGAAGGCTATTACTGGAAAGACGTAAGATAACAAGTGTTGGTGAAGATGTGGAGAAAAAGGAACACTTGCATTGTTGGTGGGAATGTAAGTTGAGACCACAATATGGGAAACAGCATGAAGTGTCCCCCAAAACTTAAAATAGACCTATCCTACGATCCAGCAATCCCATTTCTGAGTATATATCCAAAGGAATGAAATCAGAATCTCAAAAAGATAGCCTGTGCTCCCATGCTCACTGAAGCATTATTCACAAGAGCCAATATAGGAAAACAACCTAAATGTTAGTCGACAGTCAAACAGATAAAAAAGATGTGAGAGATATACAGATATACATGTGTGAGTGTTATTCAGCCTTAAAAGAAAACCCTGCTGCTTGTAACAACATAAATGAACCTGAAAGACAGTATAGGAAGTGAAATAAGCCAGATGCAGAAAGAAATATTGCATAATGTCACTTACATGTGCAATCTAAACTAGTCAAACTCATAGAAATAGGGAGTAAGATGGTGGTTACCAGGGCTGGTGAGGGAGGGTGAACTGGGGAGATGTTGGTCAAGCGGTACAAAGTTTCAGTTATGCCAGATAAATAAGTTGTAGAGAACTGATGTACAATAATGTGACTTTAGCTGACGGTATTGTATTGTGTTCTTGAAATTTGCTAAGAAATTTGCTTGGGTGCTCTCATCACACATACAAGAATAAATAAAGGCAGAAAGGAAGGAAGGAGAAGAGGAAAGAAGACGGGAAGGAAAAGGTAAGTGTGTGAAGTGATGGATGTTGATTGGTTGGTTGAGGTGGTTGAGGTGAGTATTTCATAATGTACACGTCTATCAGGTCATCAGGTTGCACACCTTAAATATATATAATTTTTTGACTGTCAGTTATACCACAATAAGTCTGGGGAGGGGAAAGGACTTGAGCTCCTATTCTGACTTTGAAGGGGGCAAGCCACTAAGCCTACCTGGGTCTCTATCCATACAACTGTATATTAGGTAAAATAATCCAAGCTCCAAACCCTAGGATGTGAGGAAGAAATTCCACAGGGCAAAGAAAATTTTAATGCTACTTTGCAGGAAATTTCCCCATGGACTCCCCTGTAGAAGGGCCCGTGACTGAGCGCCCCCCCCCCCCCACAGAACACCCAGCTGGGAGCAGGGCCTGGTGCTTGGAGATCCGCAGAGCAAGCACTCTTTCGGCTGGTTTTCCTCAGTTGGAGCTGTGGGAAAGAGTGCAACTGAAGCCCCAGAGAGCCCAGGGCCCTGGCCTCTGGGAGTGTGCCAGGATTACTTTTGTTCTAGGACCACAGTGACCAGCACCCGAAGTGGTGCATTTCTGCATCCCAATGTTTGTGTCCAGAGAGGTGCTTTATTCATTTTTTATTTTTTATTTTTTTAAGATTTTATTTATTTGAGAGAGAGAGTGAGTGTGCACAAGCAGGGGGAGGGGCAGATGGAGAAGCAGACTCCCTGCTGAGGAAGGAGCCCGATGCAGGACTTGATTCCAGGACTCTGGGATCATGATCCGAGCCGAAGGCAGATGCTTAACTAACTGAGCCACCCAGGTGCCCCCAGAGAAGTGTTTTAAACAGCATTGCAGATAGAAGGAGGTAGCATTACTACCCGTGTTGGTTGAATGTGAGATCAATGTCCTCCTGGTAGTCCAGGATGGGCTCTCCAGTCTCCAAGTTATCTTCTTTGATGCTACAATCCCTCTCCCCTAAACTGTAGAAAAGAGGCTTCACATTGTAACTTGTGGGAAAGAAGGCCCCAGAAACTCTGACATTGATGCTTCCCAGAAAGTAGGTTTTGATGGGGAGGTGGGGAGCCAGGCAGGCACACTGGTCAGGCTGCAGCTTGCTCTCTCCCCAACCCCTGCTCTCAGCCTCCCCTGCACAATCTACCATCTTAGCTCCATCTCCTCTTTCCTTGTTTTCCTGGTTCCCCCAAGGGAGTCCTTTTGGGGATAAGACTAGTCTTGGATGGCCAGATTTCTGGCTGGGTGGGGCAGGAATTGTGTCTCCCCACCCAGCCAGGTCCCCAAAGATATTGGGGTAGGCCCTTTATGCTTGGTGGATGGACAGTGTGGGAATCACCTGAGCACAAGGCCCAGCACTATAAGTACCTCTGCTGCCTGGGTGGCCCTCAGAACACGTGGGTGCCATGAAGGGTGGGTTGATATGCAGAAGAGGAGAACATGGAGGGAGGAGTAGGGGAAGGAGAAAAAGGGAGAGGAGATGAGGGAGCTTGCTTCTCGAGCTCATCATCCAGCTATATTCCCTTCTGCCCACCAGCCATCCCTCCACCCATTCACTGAGCTGGTGACCCCTAAAGCCCTTACTCTGTACTTGCTCCGTGCCCGTCTCTGAATATGAGGTTGTGATGCAGAATCCCTCTTAACACTACAGGTTAATCCTACTGTATTGGATGTGGTTCCCTCAGGCAGAGCTCAAGTTCCAGCCCCCACCTCTCTTCCCTTGACTCTCAACATTTTCTCCTTTACAAGGATTTTTTGGCTCATGGGGATATACGGCAGACACTATAAGGTAGGAAGAGGATGGTGTGGGAAAGAGGATGCAGGGCTACAACACTGAGGGACATTCTGGTGTCGTGGGGGTGGAGCGAAACCCCCCACAAGTCATAGAACCTAGAGTACCTTGACAGCCTCTACTTTCCTGCGGAGCATGGCTTCCATGTCCTCTGAGAACTTCCTCACCAGCTCTAAGCCATCCACCTCCGAGATACTCAGACTGGGCTCCACATCCTTGTATTTCTGTGCGGGGGAAGTGGGAGAGATGGGCACCTGTAGTCTTGTACATGATTACGGGCGGCCTCCATCCTCTCAACTAGTGCATTCACACCTGTGAAGTCTTGTTGACTCCACGAGAGGCAAGGACAGGCCCTCCCCTTCTGGTATAATCTCCCCCACTAACATTAATAGCTGCCTCTTATCAAAGTTCTCTCTGTTCCAGGAACTCTGGACACGTTGTGGTTAATATCCTTCAAAGGGAGTAGACTGAGGCTCAGAGAGGTCAACAAACTTGACCAAGGTCACACAGCCAGTGAATGGAGGAAGATTTCCATCTTCTTTATGCAGGCATGCTGCCTCCCTGGAGCTGCTCACAGGGACTACAAGAAAATCAGTTAATCTTTCCTGATGCCCCGTGGTATCAGTGTGCCCCTTCTCACAACCGTCTGAACTGGAATTCTCCCTGCCTGGGCGGAGTTCAGCGGCAGCTACAAGTATTCATGCTGCCGGAGGAACTGGAGAACCTGGGAGAGTTAAGAGAGCTGGGTTCAAGTGCACTCTCTGGCCTGCAGGAGGTATCTCTCACCTAGTGTGTGTCATTAATGTCTAAGGACCCCATTTGGCAACCTAGTGGCCATGTGACCTCAGGCGAGTTACTCAGTTTCCTGATCTATAAGATGTGATATGTGCATGGCTTTAGAGCACGCTCTAGAATGCTTTTACCCCAAACGGCCACGTCAATATTACTGTATCTGCCTCGCCCGGGATTGGAGGGCACAAATGAGAAAATCAAAAGACCTGGTGCTTTGCTGGGTGGAAGCTCCACGTGAGTGGAAGTGGGTCCGAGCTGTCATTGGTACAGCGGCCTGCAGGGGGCGGGGAGAGGGAGCCGCCCGTCCTGGCCCCGCCCACTCCCTCCGGCCCCGCCCAGCGGCCTTCGGAAGAGGCTGCAGTGTGGCCACGCGCGGGCATAAAAGCCTGAGATTTGCTCTTAGCAACATTTAGAAAATGGCGAAGATCGTACTCCATGAAGTTGTGGTGAGAATTAAATCGTGAATATAAAGCTCTTAGCAAATGGTAATAGAGAATGGCAGGCCATTATTAAAACGGGTCTGGGAGTTTAAGTATCAGAGAAAATGAGGTTGTTTATAAGCCAGTAAGAGGACAGGCACGCTGTCAATCTGCAGTAAAGCAATTAATAAATAAAGGCGAGGGGGGAGCTGGTGCACTGTCCCGTCCATCAGGCCTCGCTTCCTGCCCGGGAGCCAGGCGTGGGCTAGACCTCAGCTAGGGCCCCATGTGGGCACACTCCAGTGCGAGGCGTGGCTGTAGGTTCTGAGAACTGAGGTCAGGGAAGCTCTCCCTTGCAGAGGGCCACAGGCCCGCTCATCTGCTTCCACTGCCCAAGCAGCCCCTGCAGGGCGCTTACCCCTTTCTCGGTCCTCCCCATCCCCGCCTACAGGGGTCAAGGCTGTACCCCACTCTGCTCATAGCTGCTCCCTCTCCCTTTTATTCTTCACAGAAGCCCCCAAATAGATCTCGTGCCCATCTGATTCCCTCCTGGCATCTGCCTCTGGGGGATCTGAGCTGACCCTCTGCTCTTGGCCACTCCACCATACTGCCCCCATGACTTGCTCTGTGACTTGGGCAAATCATTACTTCCCTGGGCCTCAGTTTCCCCATCTGAAAATGAGGAGAATGGATTAGATGATCTTTAGGACCCCTTACAGCATGGACATTTGGGGATTAGAAGGCTCTGCTTCTCCACCAGGAGGAAGTCCCTGGCTGACTGCCCTCCCACCACCCTGCGAGCTCCCTGGAGGGGCTTGCTGACCTTCTGCAGCAGGAGAGAGCCTGAGTACTTGGTCACGGTGTTATACAGGTCCCGGCCGAAGGCGTCTGCCCACAGCTTCACTCTGCCGGGCAATGAAAGTACGTGTGTGTTCACACGCACACACATACATACACACACACACACACATAGAAAACAACTGTGTACACACACAGACACCCACCGATACACACACAAGACACATAATATGTAAAGTTTTGCACGTACACACATGGGTGCACATACACACCGATCTGTACCTAGAAACACACACAAGGAGCTACCACCCCTCCTGGTTGGGGCAGGAAACCAAGAGGGCCCTTTGGGGGCTCAGCAGCTGCCCTGAGGGGGCAGGGTGGACGAGCTGGGAAGCACAGCCTGACCCCAAGCCCCCAAGGGTTCTGATTTGTGAGTGGAGAATGGAGAGGAGAGAAGGGGAAGAGGCTGTGGACAGGCCCAGGCCAGGGTGGGGAGGACTCTGAGGACGGAAACAGGAACTGCTTGGCACCACTGTAGCTTCTCAATGGGCCGTGCCCTCCAGTGTGCCCTGCTCAAGGTCACTACCGGCCACCAAATCCTCTGTTGAAACTTCAGAGGGAACATGAGGCTGCGCAGAGGAAGAGTCTCTGAGCGCTTCTGCAGAGGCAAGAGCAGGCCAGGCAGGGAGGGCAGGAGGCCTCCTGGAGAAGCCCTGACCTCTCATCCATCCCTGGAAGTGCACCAAGCTCCCGACCCCTGGGCAGCCTAGTGGCATCCTGTGGTGAGACACAGGACCTCATCTGAGCATCTCCGGGTGGTGCAAAATGAGCTTGTCCACATGACCCTGTCAAGGTTGCATTCATGCAGTCACTCAGACGATCATTATTGAGGTCCTACTATGTGCTGGCCATTGCGCACAGTGCTGGAGCCACATGGTAGTGCTCACCTTTGTAAAACCCTCAGTGAGAGGGACACCCTCCACATACGGAGAGCATAATACATGTGTGAAGGTGAAGGCGTGCCAACAAAGCTCTGGGAAGGGTAGTGGTGGTGCCAGGAGGCTTCTTGGGACAAGTGGGATCTGAGTTCAGTGTTAGAAGTTTGGGAGAGTTTAACCTGCCAAAGAGATTTGGAAGAGATTTCTAGGTAGAGATTATAGAAGAGCTTGGAAGAGTCAAAAATGACTTCAGGTTTCGAGCTTGGGCGGTTGAGCTGATGGTGGTATTGAATAAAATTAAGAATATCAGGAAGATCGGGAGGAGCAAGTCGGGGAGGGTAGGTGATGAGTGTCGCTTGTGATATGTAGAATGTGAGATTCTTTCCTGTTGCAGGGCTCCTGAGTGCCATAGGGCAGGTGGTGCACTGCACAACTCCGAAAGGCACCAATTGCATTGTATCTTGAAAGACACATGCTTGAATTTAAAACCTCACATGATCTTCAGGAAGAGCGGTCCATAGGCAATGTGTATGTGAGTCTAAGAAGCAGAGGCAGGGCTGAGAGGGTCGTTAGCACACAGGTGGCAGTTGAAATTCTGAGGGTAGAGGCGCTCTCTCAAGGAGAGTGTGTAGCATGAGAAGAGCTGTGAGTGGATGACAAACCCTGGGGGACACCAACAATCTCAGGGGCAGGCAGAGGGAAAGAATTGCTTGAGGAGGAGAGAAGGTTCATTCAGGTGCCCAAGGAGACCCAGAAGGGCTCATCGTCATGGAAGTTGATGCATGGAGATTCAAGAAAAAGGGAGTCCAGGAAGAGGAGGCCGGGAATGTCTGGTGGATTGGGCAGGGAGGAAACCTTTGGGGATCTTGGTGGGAACAGATTTGGGAGGACAGTAGGAGCCTGGCGGGGGGTGGAAGCTGAGGGCTGAGTGAGAAGGGAGGGCATGGCTTGATGTGAGGGAGATGTAGTGTCACTGGGGTGCCCAACACTGAGAAGGGGATTCAGCAGGGGAGAGAGGAGGGCTGGTGTCAAGGGCCTGGCGGAGTTCTGGCTCCAAGGGAGAGAGCGGGTGCGGATGCAGGCAGGTCTGAGGGCCAGTCATCTCGGCCAGCTGTCGAGGTTTCTACGCAGATGGTCCGGTCTGCGGTTCTCCACAGCCAAGACCTGGATTCCAGCCACCTTGACTCAGCACTCAGCCTATCCCGGAGTTCTCCTTTTACTATTAGTTGGTGTGTGTTCTGGGGATGGAGAATTAGTCTCAACATCTTCCTCAGCACCAGATGGTCGTGTAGCCCAGCAGTGGGGGAAGCGCGGGTCAAGCTGACTTGAGTTTAAATCCTGGCACTTCCCTTTACCGCCTGCGTGAACGTGGGGAGCTCGCCTAACCTCTCCGACCTTGTTCCCTCGACTGCACGGCACCGTGCCCGGCTGGGACCCAGTAGAGGCTCTACAGCCCAGTGTAAACAACGCTGCTGAAATCCGCCTCCCACAAAGCTACGCACAACACGTGTTGTTCGGCATCCCGGTCCCTGCTTCTGTTCAGACACGAGGTTGGCAGCTGGCTCTGGTAGGCTGACTCTCCTGCTGGGCCTGGGTATGGACTGAGCGAACTGCCCCCTGTGGTCTAGACTGCTCCTCTCCCCACGTATCTTGGCTACTTCTGTAATAGGACCCCCAGAGCAAAGGACTGAAAAACAGACCCTCCCAGCAAGGAAGCTTTATCCCAAAGTGTAAATGACCGATAGATTCTTTCCTGGAGCTGGTCTGAGTGGCAGGATGCAGAAGGGGGCCTGGAAGGAGGCAGGAAGGGAAGACGAAGACGAAGTCCAATTTTACTCAGCTCCTGGCTACATGAGCCATTTTGTCGGTTTAGAACTGCTTTACTCTTTCAGAGTGTCAAACCACAAATTTCCTCACCAATCCTTAGGGAGCTGTGGTATCATTTTGAGCCAGCACAGCCCCCCCCCCTCCCAGTGGCCTAATTGCAGCCATTATCCTGGAAGGAGCATCCCTCTGGCCTGCAGGTGCTTGAGCCGCTGCTTGCCATCCTGAGGCGTGAGGGCCCTCATGATCACTTCTGCCTGAAACCGGCAGGGTGTCCGGGAGCGGCAGGTGGGGCTCCAGAATGGGAGTCTGGTGGGAAGAGGGGAGGGAGAGGGACAGTGGGCAGTGCAAGCCCCCACGGGAGAGCCAGAGGGAGCCTGAGGGAGGCCAGAGGTCAGGGGTAGGAGGGTGGGCAGAGGATTGAGGTCTCCAAGGGGAAGGAAGGGAGGACAGGGCCAGAGGATTCTATGGGGCGGGGGCTGAACCTGATGCTTACGTGTCCAGAGGAATCTTGGTCTGCCCGCCTGTGGGGGATAGGGAGGTGCTGGAGAGCAGCAGGCACAGCAGGACTGTGGTCTTCTGCAGGGAGGCCCCAGCCACTGGCCACAGGCAGCAGGGCCTCCTGTGGTGGGGGGCGTTGGTGTCGACGTAGAACCTGGGGAGTCCTGGCATGGTGTCTCTGCGGGGCTCAGGGTGAAGGGACAGAGAGAAGAGAGTGGCCTCCGACTGCCAGCTCTGTCTGCCTGTCACCCAGATCCTTGGGACGTCCCCAGGCCTTCTGCCTTCTGAGTCTGGGGTCCCCCAGCTTTCAGTCTTGTCTTGCTACAGTGCTTGGTGGGGCAGGGGCTTCTCTCTGCCCTGCAGAGAACAGTGCACAGAGGAGCCACCCCACCTGACCAGCAGGCTCCGGGAGGGGGCTGATGGTCTCCGGGGGGGGTGGTTATGACAAAACGTTAATCCGCTGGCCTCTCCTCTAATCCCCTGCCTGACAGCAGGGAGGAGGCGGTGGCACAAGTGACCTCAGCAGGATTACCCTGATTCCAGAAGGCAGGGCTCAGTTCATTCCATTTGGGGTCAGAGCACAACCTCATACTTTAAAGAGGCAGAGCTCTTCCTGTAGACTTGTTCCTTCTGGACCCAGGGGGCAGGGGGTGCTGCAACTCTGGTCCAAGAATGACAGGGGACGTTTGTCCAGTGCTCTGACATACCAAGAGATGTCGCAAATTGGTGTTTTAAACCTGAGAGCCATCCTGGGAGGTCAGTGTCGTCATCCCTGTTTTCAGGGGGCCCCTGAGGCACAGGGAGTCTTGGGGACCGAGTTGGGACTCTTGTCTCCAAGCCTGCTGCCTTTTGATGAAGCCGTCGATAATGTCAGCATCCTGTGGTCTCCACGTCCCCCACGTGCTCCTGGTTCGAGGCTAGGGGCCATGTTTGCTGGGCAGCTGAGGAAGCCTCAGGGCCCCACCCTGAAGGGGCAGCACAGTCCTCTGCCCAAGTGTTTCTGTACTACCTGCAAAAGTAAGATAGTCCGACTACCAGCGGTTCATCGCTCTGTCTCTTGCCATCCCTGCTTCTCCGATTTTCTGTTAGTTGGGTGATGTCTGAGCGCCCATGGGCATTTGGGGGATCCAGCTGAGAGGAAGTTGAATTGGGGTAACATTTAATTTGGGCTTAGAGGGATGTATTTCTGTAGCTCAGTGCCACTTCCCTGTATAGACGAGTTATCTGCAAGCAGCGGGTGTGGGACCGGCTTCCAGGAACACTCTCCTTGCTCAGTATCCCCGTGCATGAGGATGGGCAGCAGCAGCCTGCGTTTGTCACGGCGCGAGCGTCCCACAGCACCCACCGTTGGAAGTGCGTGGGAGGGGAGGAAAAAGAAGGTTCGAAATGCATTGAGCCAGAAGCTAGGCTGGCAGATTCTGCCGAAGATCCAACAAGGGGATTTGCCAGCCGCGGATTTGGTTCACGTCGACCTGGCCCAGACAGTTCCCTCGCGTGAGGAAAGTAGTCCATGTGGAACGTCTGTAATTACAAACAGGTCTTCCATGGTCTTCTCTTCGGACGGGGATGGCAGAGACAGAATTTGATCTCAGTGCTTGTGTCTGTGGGTCCGATGTGGTGATGGCGCCTTCACCGCGGGTGAAGTCCCAGGGTACACGGGACACGTGTCAGGGTGCCCCTCAGTGTGTGTGATGCGTCCTGTCCCGACGAAACCTGCTGGTTCCAGCAAAATGGCACGCGGGATTGCCGCCCACGCAGAGAGACGCCTGAGGAAGCAAGTGTTCTGGTGACAAGACTCCTACACGTAGTCATCAGTAAGTCAATGTTGTGGCATCAGAGTAATCCGGTTGCACAATTATTTGGTTCAGTATAAGGTGGCAGCGATTTTTACATGCGTTTGAATTGTTCCTGTGAATGCCTGATTTCAGATGAATTTTGCATACTGTTTGGATTACAAATCATTGCAAATTTAGAAAAAGTACTACACAGGCATATGGGGCAATTAATAAATAAGGAGAATGTGTAATTTTTCTAGGTTTTATGATTTTTGTGGTATTCATCACCTTCTTAAAATGTGTAATTTTGAGTGATTTTTTTTCATTCTAAATACTCCCTTTTGTATCTATTTTTGTACTTATAATTTGTATTCCTTTTCTACTCTAGATAACCACCCCCAAATTCTGCAAGCTTCTGACCCCACAGAACCTGGCCGCTCCCCCACTTTCTGGCACCTGCTTATTGAAGGCACTGACTTCCTCCAATGTGCTAAGTATGGAAGCTGCTTAGAAAGCTCTTTCCATGCTCGTCTTGCTCATTTCACAGACGCAGCAGTGGCCCAGGTCCCTCCCAGCCCTTTAGGTTTCCTTTGGAAGACCTCAAAGCATTTGTAAAGGAAAACACTGTGTTACAATGGTGAGTGATGTGATGTCTTTTGAAAGACCTGCTAAGGTAGTTCACCCACAGGTGCCTAACCAGCAGTCCAGAGACAAACACCTTTTAAATACCTCTGGAATGCATTGCTTTGTATGCATTGTTGACTCTGGCCCGTTTTGCTCGTTAGGACCGTGGCTCAGAGGTACACAGTGACATATTGGGAAATACTAGGGATTGTGGTGGGGCCGGGGGACGCGGGGGAGGGCAGAGGACTCGAGAGCCCAGTAACTTCAGAGAGGGGATTTCTTAGCAGGAATAAATGAAGCATAGAGCTAAGGGAATGATCAGGCCTTAAGATACACCTTTGAAACTCAGAAACTTCAGGGGCTTATCCCTTAGCTGAAGGCCAGGATAGAACTTCCCTGCCTTCCCTCCTGCCAGCTAGGAGGGAACGTATGTTGTGGCTTTATTTTTAAGGGCCACGAGGGAAACAGCATTCCAACTTTCTTTAGGTCAGTCTTTCATCTCAAACCCCTCATGATTTGCTCCAACCTAACACACTTTCCTAGGGCATCTTCTCGGTGTCGGCCCCCCACCAGGCCCTGGAGATGTGACACACAGAGCCGGCATGAAGGTTGACATGGTGCTTGATCTCAATCTCAAGCAAACAGTCAGCTAACTCGAGTTAAGTTCTGAGATGCAGAAGTGCGGTATTGGCGATGTAGCAGAGGGAACATCATTTTCTCCTTATGGTGGGAAAAAGGAGAAGGGAAGTTTTAGGGAAGCCATCACAGTGAAAGAGGCCTTTGAACTGGGCTTTAACTGATGACTAGTAGTTCACCAATTGGAGACTCCTCGATGGATGATTATAAGGAACCAAAAGCATACAAGAAACAGAAGGAACAGAAGAAGGAAACCACGGTCATGTTATGTTGTATGTACTTGTTGGAAAATAGTGAGATTATCAGTTATCCGTATACTAAGTTATGCTTAGTGGAAAGCAATATTTTCTTTAGTTAATGAGTATGTATTTTGGGCAGGGCCCAGCAGGGAAGGCTTTTCTTGTGGTGTCAGCAGGGACAGCTTAATGGGGCTGGAGGATCCACCTCCGGGGGTCTTTACTTGCCTCTGGCAAGTTGGTGCTGTCTGTTGGCTAGGAACTCAGCTGGGGCCGAGGCCCAGGGGACTCAGTCTTCCTCCACATGGCCTGCTCCAACTTCCTCTTCGTGGGCTGCTTGCGGTTTCTCCCAGCACAATGGCTGGGCTCCAGAAGTTAGAATCCCAAGAGAATAGAGTGGCTATTGTCTTGTCTTTATGGTCTGCCGTGGAAGTCCCAGAGCATCACCTCAATTGTATTCTATTGGTTAGCTAGTCTCCAAGTTCAACCCAAGCTCAATGGGAGGAGACATAGACCCTACCTCTCAGTGACAGGAGGGTAAAAAATTTGCAGACATGTTTTAAAACTGCCACAGTGAGGGTCGTAGGGTGAGGGATAAGAAGGATGGGGGGCATGGTAGGGTTGGGTTAATGGAGGAGAGAAAGGAGCAGGAGGAGAGAAAGGAGCAGGAGGAGATGAGGCTGGGGAAAAGTTAGACTCTATCTAGATTATGAGGGGATTAGATTAGTTCTTTTTAAAATATGACTCAAATCTCCCCTGCTGCAATTCTATATCTATTGGGAAGTATTGATTTATGGGTGTGGCAGTACAGGGGAACAGGGGGATGGGAAAGAAAAAGATCAGGGAAGTAAAAGATATAAAAGAGCCTAGTATCTAAGGTAAGCTCCCTTGTGCACAGAGGACAAATGCACATCTTTGCCCGTTGCTCAGGGAGCACTGATCTGTGAGAATGTTCCCAAGCTCTCCCCTTGAGGGTGAAGCTTGGTGAGAAGTGTGTGCATCCTGTCCTCTTCTTCCCTTGCCCCCCTTCCCCTCTGCCCCACTCCTTCTCTCCCCCTCTTCTCCACACACCCCTTGCTTTACATTACTTGGTGACTAGCCACATGTCCTTGGTCACTAGCTCCTCAAGAGCTAGGCTGAGGCCGGAGCTCCTTCGTCTCTGGGCTCTCTCCTGCCTGAACAATGGAAGGGCAGACAATGGAACGAATTAGATCTCCAGGCCTAATTCTACAACAGAGTATGACAGATCAGTATTTCTCACCATTTCAAGTCAATTTTTCCTTCCTTCATTCTGTGACTGTGAATGAGCACAGCTGCATATGAGGCACCGTGCCAGGCTCAGTTTCCCCCGTGGTCATCGAACACCTCTCCCACCTGCTTCAGGGGACAGTGAAGGTCAAATGAGGCAAGGTCGGTGTATTTTGTTGACAAAATGTAAAATATACTATAAGGGATTCAGAACATTTCATTAGCAATTGAATCCTTTCTTCAAAAGAAATTTCTGCAGAAGCCAAAGAAAGCTATTTCAGTTAATGGCAACCCTATCCTTCTAGTTGCTCAGGCCAGAAACCTTGGAGTCATTGTGACCCTTCTCTTCTCGCTGCTGCTGCAAATCCTGCCAGCTCTACCTTACAAATATATCCAGAATCCAGCCATTGCTCCTCAACCCACCGCCGCCACCCTGGCCCAAGCCACCATCGTTTCTTTCCTGGACTGTGGCAATGTCCTTCCTAGGGCTTACGCCAGATACCTTCTGTTTGCCTCTCCAGATCTAGCTCCACACTACGCACCTGCTATGCGTCCTTGGAGTCTCAGCTGTAAGGACCGCCTCTGTTGAGTCTGGCCCGCTTGTTTCCATTGAGCTCAGCTAATAGGGGGCCCTGGATGGAGCCTGGAAAGAAAGTGAGATCTCCTTGTGCTGGCCATGTCCCTCAAGTCAACACCGTTGTGCCTCTTCAGGTGGCCATCCCTGCACGACCATCCCTCGGGATTAACCAGGCTTCTACAGGGAAACCGAGCCAATAAGATACGTGTGTGTGTGTGTGTGTGTGTGTGTATATATGTGTATATGTGTGTGTATATATGTGTGTGTGTGTGTGTGTGTCTGTATATATATATGTATATATGTATATATAGCGAGAGAAAGATTTATTATAAAGAATAGCTCCCACAATTAAGAAGGCTGACAAACCTCAAGCTCTATAGTCGGCAAGCTGGAGACCCAAGAGAGTGGATGGGATAGTTTCAGTCTGAGTGCCAGGAGAGCTGATGATGTCATTTCAGCCCAAAGGCCAGCAGGCTTGAGGCCCAGGGAGAGCTGTGGTGTTTCTCGCGTCTGAAGGAAGGAAAGCCCTCCAATATCCCAGCCTGAAGGCTGTCAGGCAGGAATTCTTTCTTATTCACAGAAGGGGTCAGCTTTTGTTCTATTCAGGCCCTCAACTGATTGGACAAGACCCACCACATTAGGGAGGGCAATCTACTTTACTCAAGTCTGTCAACTTAAATGTTAATCTCCTCTAGAAAGCCCCTCACAGACACTCCGAGAATAATGTTTCGCCCAATGTCCAGGCCCCTGTGGCCCAGTGAAGCTGACACACAAAACTGACCTTCGTGCTCACCTCAGGCTCCGTTAGTAGCTGCTTCCTTTCCATGACTTGGAAAGTGTTAACAGCCCAACTGCGTCTAAGCCCTGGGCTCCTCTTGTGTTTCCTCTACATCCACACCTTTGTAAAGGAACTTTCCTCCAATTATCCCATTATGAATGTCCCACATGCTTCCTGCTGGGCCTCTGACTGCCAGCTGCTCTCCCTCCCTCTGCTCTTCCCCCCTTCAGTCTATTCTTAGTACAGGAACTGAGGGCTCCTTTTGTAAGTCAGACCGTGTTGGTCCTCTGCTCAGAAGCCCCAGTGGCTGCCCATCTTACTTAGGGTAAAAGCCGAAGCTTCTGTCACAACCCACAAAGCCCACAAAGCCCTCCACGGCTGGCCTGGCTTCCTCCCTGGCCGGTCTCTGCTGTCTGCCTCACTCACAGGCACCCTTCACAGTGGCATCTTGTTCCTTGAGCCAGTCTGGCCTGCTCCCGCCTCAGGGCCTTTGAACCTGCAGTCCCCACTGGAGCTCTGCCTGCCCTGCTGCCCCTGGGAGGCTGGCCCTCTCATTTCCGTCAGGCCTCTGGCAGGCAGGGCCCCTGGCAGGAAGAGATGGCATACTTGAGTTGAGTGGCTTGAGAGGAGGTTAAGAAGGGGGCTGTTTACAGAGGTATGGACAGGGCGTAAGAGGAAACCACAGGGACTCTGCTGTATCCTGAGCTGAAGACAGCGGGCACCCAGTCCCTAGGCCTGAAGGGATGAGGGGAGGGCAGTGAGCTCCATGGCGATGACCATCCCACAGGGACGGTGGTCTCAGAATGCAGCCAGCCTGTGGGGACCCCATCCAGAGAGGACTTGGGGAGTAAGTCCTTTTCTCATCTGCTGTAGGCACTCCCAGCTGTTAAAGACACGTGGAGGCTCTGAAGAAGGAGCCCATTGATGCAGCCCCCCTCCAGGTCTGCCTTCTGGGCCAGGAGAGGCAGAGAGCACCAAGGGAGGAGCAGATGGAAGATACCCAGCATAGATATTTCTCAAAAATCACCTCGTACCATGACATTGTTCTGGAATTAGATACAGTGGTGGTGGTGTACAACTTTGTGGATATACTGAAAACCACTTTCCCATGGTGACTTTTATGGTGGGTGAATTACAGTTCTATTTTTTTTTTAATGCTTTTTCAGTAAGTAAATCCTTCTGTGCCTATAGGATCTAAAATTTTGCCTGCCTTCAACATTTCCTATCTCTCTTCCCAGCATCATCTTGCTTTTGGCTTTCCCTGCATTTTTTTATTTTTTTTATTTTTTGCTTAGGTGTTGCCATCAAACATACCACATACGGTATTTTCTTATAACTTGTGTTCATCTGCTGTCCACGCCACTGGAGCGTAACCTCTATGAGCACAGGGACTGTGGTCTGATTTTCTCTCTGCTGTATTCCCACCACCTCTGAAACCAGCGCTCAGTGCAAGTAGGTGAATACGTGTGGAGTGGATGAATAGTTGGAAGTGGAGGTACTCTGGCAGGAGGTAGTAGGGGGGAGTCAGGCCAGGTCCTGCCTGTTCTTCCACCTCCTTCCCTCCCAGGGCCCTGCATTCCATCTGGAAACCACCACATAACCGTGCAAAAACATTCACTGCCCTTTCCTCTTGCAGATGAGTCTTGGGTGGCTCATTTCACCTTCAAATGACACAGAGGACATCACAAAGGACATCTACAATATTTGTACACCTACGTACACAATAATCAAAAGCTGGAAGCAACCCAACTGTTCATTGATAGATGAATGGATAAGCAAAATGTGGTGTAGCCATAGAATAGAACACAGGGGAAGGACATTCCGACACAGGCTACAACGTGGGTGAGCCTTGAGGGCATCATGCTAAGTGAAACAAGCCAGTCACAAAAGGACCAGAGAAGTATGATTCCACTTATGTGAGGTACCTAGAGTAGTCAGATTCAGTAGAATGGTGGCCGCCAGGAGCTGGGGGAGGAGGAGAGGAGTCAGTGTTTAATGGGTGTACTCAGGTTCGCAGGATGAAAAGAATTCTGGTAGCTGGTCTTGGTCACACAGCAATGTGAACGTCCTTCACACTACCGAAATGTCCACTTAGAAACAGTTAAGTTGGTAAATTTTGTGGGGTTTTTTTTTTAGCCATAATTTTTTTAAGTGGGGAAGAAAGGGGAAGCATCTGCAGCTGCCCTGAGCAGAGCCAGGAGTTTGGACACCCCCCTCTGTCTCCCTGAGGCTGTTTCCCATTTTAAAAACTTTCATTGCTAAAAAATACCAGCTCTGGCTGGATTCTAGAGCTTTGAAAAGGAGAATAAATGTTCAGATTCCCAATCCCTTTAATCATGGCTCTGACAATTCTTACTCCTCATGTGATGGGAGACAGGAACAAGGCCACTGAACAAAGTGCCACGGTCTCACTCAGACGCACCTTCCCCGGCCCAGCCCGGCCGCACACGAACCCGCCCACCGACCACAAGGAAGCACGGCGTGAATGCAGGTGACAGCCAGCCGTCAGCCAAGCTTCAGCCTGGATTTGCTGGTGCAGTTGTCTGGGAGACACCAGGCCTCTGCCTCGTCACTTCTGCCTGGAGAGTCTCAGGCACATCAAGCGCCAGGGCAGAGGGCACCAGGCTGGGTAAAGGCTGGCCAGGCAGGCAGCTGGAGGAGGTCACTGGGGAACCTGCAGGTTCTATAAACACCTGGCCAGGTGGCTTGTTAGAGGAAGTGTGTGCATGTGCGTGCGTGTGTGCGTGTGTGTGTGTGTGTGTGTGTGTGTGTGTGTGTGTGTTTGGGAGGGGCAGGAAAGAAGGGTGGGAGACTGAGGCAGAAAGCAACCCCAGGAGGAGGGCCCTGAGGGAAGGAGCGGTGCGGGGTGGGAGGGGGATACTTGGTGGTAAAGGATCTGGTCAAAGTCCCCAGCTCTCTGCATCTCCCTCCTGCTCATAGCCCTAGGGAGACTATGGGGAGGTCTCAAGAGGCAATTCAGGCTTGGAGAGGAAGGACCAAAGGAAGTGCTTGCTGAGAGGCACCATCCACAAGCCGGTAATTTGCTCATTTTACCAATAAGTGAGAGCTTGCAGTGAGCCGGTTCTGTGTGCTCCCGGTTCTGGTTCTGGGGGACTCAGAACCCCCATGTGCAGGTAGCGTGGCAGCGTGACATTGTCCACGGGGACAGCAGCCTCACTGTAGAGACACAGGCTGGGAAGCAAGGTCGCTGTCCTCAAACCTGGTCCACCTGTTGGCCAAGTGGGCTCAGAGTCACGGTTGCTGGTCTTGGTTTACTACTTTGTGATGCCCCCAGAGGTCCATATGCTCTTTCTTTCTATCCCTCCCTCCTTTGCTTGCTGCCTTCATCCTTACGCTTGTTATTGTCACAAGAGGGCTGACGCCATTCCAAACAACATGCCTGAGTTCAAGGTGAGGTGAAGGGGAAGCACCATGCCAGTAGCTTCTGTTCATTTTTTAACACAAGGCAAAAAATTTCTCCAGAACTTCACTCAACCCCTCTGCCAGCAGACTTAGGTTTCTGACCCAATGGCCAGAAGTGGGTCAAATTGTCACAGTGAGTGACAAGGTAGGTTGGAAATATGGGAACGGGATTGTTCCACCTGGTTTAACAAATCCTGATGTCCTGCCTGGCTGGGCATTGTTACCAAGGAAGAACAGGAGAATGGGTATGATGTGGACAACGTGTCTCCCTCAGTCCCCAAGTAGTAAATGAGATTCTGCATGTGGAGCGGAATTAGGGCCTGGTCCTCGAAACCATTCTCTATTATAACATTTACATATAAATTCTCCTCCTGTACAAGGATTGACAGGCAGACCTTACTTCCCAGGACACTTTAAGGGGAGCTGGCAAAAGGTACGCCCTCTCTTTTTCAGGGGAGAAAACAAGGTATGCACGGAAGGGCAGAGATGGGGAGGACTCAGATGCAGGGTGGGAGGGCCCATTGCGTCGGGGAGCCTCTCCTTGGCCTTCGTAGTCGGGGCCCTGGAAAGGCCTGCATCTGTGTAGAGATCAGGAGACCTGGTTTCTAATTCCTGCCCTGATGCTAGTCACCTGCACGACTCAGAACTTCAACCTCTTAATTTTGTCATCTATGTACAATGATGTGGTGATTCTTACAAGACAGGATCATGTAAGATGGTGGATGCAAGAATATGATGTTCTATGCAAATGTAAGATATTGAATCTTTGGGGGAAGAAGCCCGGTGCCAACCTCAGGGAGCACCCCAGGGCCTTAGTGGTTTGGGAGGCTGCTAGGCGCACACACGTGCACACGTGCACGCACAAACACACACAATGCAAGGTCCCCATTCAAGCACACGTATGCAGCCCATACAGACGAAGGGAAATTTCATACACATTAAAACATATGTAAAAAAAATATGTAAAGTGTCTGTCAGATGTGCCCAGGTAGTAAAATTTAATAATGGGACTGCATCAAACGAAAGAGCTTCCACTCAGCAAAGGGAACCATAAACAAAATGAAAAAGCAACCCACGGAGTGGGAGAAAATATTTGTAAATCATATGTCTGATAAAGGGTTACTATCCAAAATTCATAAAGAACTCATGCAACTCAATAGCAATAAAATAAAACAAGCACCCCCCCAAAGCCAAAAACCAACCCCTCCCCCAAACCACACCACGATTCTATTGAAAAATGTGCAGAGAATCTGAATAGACATTTTTCCAAAGATGACATCCAGAGGGCCAACAGATATAGGAAAAGATGTTCAGCATCTCTCAACAGCAGCAAAATGCAAATCGAACTAAAACCACAGGACCCTCATACGGTGCTGGTGGGAAGGTGAATTGGTGCAGCCACTATGGACAACAGTGTGGAGGTTCCTCACTATCTCAAAAAGATATACACCCCCCATGTTCATGGCAGTATTATTTACAATAGCCAAGACATAGAAGCAACCTGTGTCCACTGATGGATGAATGGGTAAAGAAAAGGTGGTGCATACTCTTGACCCTTAAAGCGGGAGTTGGGGGGTCAACCCCTGCACAGTCAAAAATCCACACATAACTTTTGACTCCTCAGAAACTTTACTGCTAATATTGATGTGAAGCCTTGCCAATAATATGAATAATTCTTTAACACATATTCTGTATGTTATATGTCTCATATACTGTATTCTTGCAAAATGTAAGCTTGAGAAAATGCTATTAAGAAAATCATAAGGAAGAGAAAATACATTTATTGACCTGTACCTATATTTATTGAAAAAAATCTGCATATAGCCAGGCTAGGGTCCCAGGGTGGCACTATTCCGTAGCCTGGTGGCCTTGGCTCTGCAGTGGCAGCCACTGGGCAGGCCATGGGCAGCAACAGTAGCCTGAAGTTACGGTACAGCTGCCCCGTCTGCCTGTTGGTGCACCCCCAGCCCTTGGCCACGGGCAACTGTGGCCACGCATGGATGCACCAGGCTCGGGAAGTCACGGGGCCAGGGCACCATGGTGGGCAGGGCTCCTCACGTGGCCTGGGAGTTGCCAGAGGCCAATGGCTCCGCTAAGCAGCCCCAGAGACTGGCATGGGAAGGACTCTAGGGAGGAAGGTGCTGGAAGTGGTCGGCACAGCAACATCCCTGCTCTCTGGATGCACTCCTCTGCTTCAGCTCAGCCTCCTGCCTGCCAGCCCTGGGCTCACATGAGGTGACCTGCAGGCCTGCCCAGTCCTGCCTGGGGGCTGCTGACGGCCTCTGTGGCCTCCCTGCCCACTCAGAGACCAGCAGGTGCAACCTCTGTGCCAGTCACCTTTGATTTGGTTCCGTGGAGAATGGGGTGGGCAGTTGTAACTAAATGCCTTGTGACTTTTGCTGCCGATTCTTAAAAAACATCCACATAGAAGGGTCTTGCACAGTTCAAACCCATGTTGTTCAAGGATCAACTGAATATTTTACACAGAGGGAATATTACTCAGCCATAGAAAAGAAGGACGTTCTGCCATTTGTGACGACATGGATAGACCTTGAAGGCATTATGCTGAGTGAGATAAGTCAGACAGAGAAAGACAAATACTATATGATCTCACTTACATGCGAAATCTAAAAGCTGAACTCACAGATACAGAGAACAGATTGGTGACTTCCAGAGGCAGGGGGCAGGGGTGGGTGACATGGATGAAGGGATCAAAAGGCACAAACTTTGAGCTAGAAAATAAGTAAGTCCTGGGATGTCCTGCACAGCTCGGTGGCCAAAGTTAATAATACTGTATCGTATATTTGAAAGTTGCTAAGGGAGTAGATTTTGAAAGTCTTCATCACAGGGGCAGCTGGGTGGCTCAGTCGGTTGAGCATCTGATTCTTGGTTTCGGCTCAGGTCTTGATCTCGGGGCGTGGGATCCAGCCCCATACAGGGCTCCATGCTCAGTGTGCAGTCTGCTGGAGAGTTTCTCTCCCTCTCCCTCTGCCACTGCCCACTCCAAATAAATAAATCTTTAAAAAAAAGTTTTCATCACAAAAAAACCATTCACTCGACTTACTTGTGGAGATCATTTCACAGTATAGACAGCCCTCAAATCATTATGTTGTACACCTGAAGCTAATATAGTGTTATATGTCAACTATATTAAAAAAGAGGAGGGACATAGGGCCAGGGGATACACACTGTAAAGGGCTTGTCAAGGTAGGGGCAGCGATGAAGAGCAGGTTGGGGCTAAGGTCAGCTGGCTGGCTGTGAAGGGGTCCTGGCGGTTCTCATCATGTCAGGCCAGTAGGCAGTGTCCAGGAAACTTTCCATGGGGGAAAGTGAAAACCACATGGTTCCCCTTGGAAACCACCCCACTGTCCTCTGGAGGAGACTCTCCCGCTAGGATCGTGTCACTTAGAAAGACTTCTGAGTCACTTCTGTTTGTAGTGTTTCTACTCCTTCCAGGACAGGCAGAAGGCTGGCCCGAGCGTGAGACCAGACTGAAGAGAAAAATGGGGAGGGGGGAGCAGAGGGGCCTGGGAAGCACCCTGGGGAGAGACCCCTGGGTGCCTCCTCATGGAAGGGGCAGGAATCCTGGGAGAGGCCCTTAGGAATTTGCTGTCAACTTCACCTGGAGAGTGGGCGCAGCCTGCAGCCTGCATGGGTCACGTCCACCCCAGCAATGTCAGAATGAGCACCTGGCCTGGCAGCCAAGATGGGAGTGGAAGTAAGTCCTGCTGGCCACACCACTGCCTGTGTCTGAAAAATTACGGGAGCTTAAATTTAGAATTGGCCCGCCGTGTTCTGGCAGTGCGAGTCTCAGAACCTGTCCCTATCATGAAAAATACCGGGGCCAGCGCCAGCTAGAGCAAGGTGCTGGAAGCAGGTGCCGAAATGCAGCGCTGTTCAGCTAGGAGCACCAGTGCTAGGTCCTGGGGCCCTTGTGGCAGGCTGGGGGAGAGAGGGGAAAGCTGGGGTGAGGGTATGCTGGGGTGCTGGTCCTGGCAGGGAGCACAGTGTTTCCTTGGAAGGCCAGACAGGGTGCTGTGACAAGTAGCTGTTCCCGGCTGGAAGTTTGCTCAGAAATTGCAGAGCTTCCCAGGGACGGGCATTCCAGAAAGGCCAGACAGGGGCTGTTCAGGGCCCACTGGCAGCCAGCACACGGGGTCGGCGCTTTCCATGGCAAAACAAAGAGAGGAGACCCTGCAGGAGCCAGGTCTGCTGTCCAGGGCTTTCTTGAAGCACTCGGTAAGGAAAATAGTGCCTCACCAATGGCAATGATGTGTGATTGAAATGAAACCCATTGACCTTAGGAAGTTCTCATCTACTTCATTCTGGGTGGGGAGAACACATGAGTCAGGGAAAGGTTTGTCAATTTACTCTGGTCAAGAAACTGAATGAGGCTCCGACGCTTGGTGAAGAGCACCTTGCCCTCATTAATGGGCTCTCATTCCATGGACCAGCCATCGTCCAGCGGGACAGTCCCGTGCCTTGCCTTGGTGGGGCTAACGTTCCAATTCACAACATGCTTGGGAATACCTCGCAGGATTGGGGAACGGGCTTCCACCTCTACATTGGGGAAACAAAGTCAAGAAGGTCAAGTGGCAAATGAGAGTTGGAGCTGCTCTCATTTTGGGGAGAGGGGAGACTCTAAATTTCCCCCTCAGTAGAATGAAAGGTAGCGATACTGGCCCCGCAGGTGTCGGGGGAATGTGAGATGACGCGGCACATTCCTCCATGCTGCCGGGCACATCGCAAGCGCTTGCGGAATCCCGTGTCATCATGGTGCTCCTTGTCATTGTCACAGTCCCCATACCCCTGGCCACAGTCCATGGCTCCATTACCCACAATGCAGGTAGGCGGTCTCACAGGAAGCCTGCAGCACCTCCCTGGAGGTGGGGGTGAGGGACATCCATGCAGCCCTTCCTGTGCTCACATCAGCACCTGCTCTGAAGCAGTGGGATGTGCCTTGGAGGTGAGCAAACAGAAGGCAGTTATTGGTTCTGATGAATCCCCAGAGCATTTTTGGGAACCTTAGCTAGAACTACACACAGCTAGAAGTCCATCTCTATAAGCATTTCTGGGAGAGAGAGAGAGAGAGAGAGAGAGAGAGAGAGAGAGGAGGTGCAGTGGGAGGAAGGGAGGCAGACAGGAGAGAGGGAGGGAGGAGGCGGACCAGATGGGCTTGCTGATAATCAGGTGTGTGCTCAGACTCACTTGTCCATAACAACTGGCCTCTGGGTCCCTTGGGTCTCCATCCTTCGGTTTCACAGTCTTGCTTTCTCCCTTCACGGTCCCCTTGAAGAAGCCACACTACACACACTTTTCTCTGCGAACGGTCCTCTGGGACCCCACTTCTCACTTTCTCCCACTTCCTTAACCCTCTCCACTTTCCCCTCTTTGCCTCCCCATTTCGTTTCTCCTCTTTTCCTGTTTCTCAATGGTTCTTCATTTCTTGCCAACACTCAGCAAACCTTTGCTAAGCACCGAGTATGCACCTGGTGTTATGCAGGGCCCTGAGGGCTCACAGCCACGAGGATGATGGTAATTTCTTGCTCTGGAGGAAGCTCACAGGCTGCTGAGGAGCAGACACAACAAATTTCAACCCAACAGGGGACTGTGAGGACCCAGAGCTGGAGCAGCTAGCTCTCCCTGGATCTCTGCTCCTTGTTCCACACAACCCACTTTATACCGTTGTGATGGCAGATGAAGTCTAGAAGTAAGCCCAAGTGAATGCCAAACAGCTGGTGGTCAGGCCCCAAGAGTAGAGAGTAGACTGTGCCTAGCTCCTGTCTTCAGGCAGCTATTGGAAGGATGTCTTAAATATGCTCAGGGTATGGAAATGGAGTGGATGTCAGTTAGTGCTTTTGGCTGAAAGTAACAGAAAACCCCTATTCAACTGGCTTAAATGATGACAATTTAATATCTTACGAAAGAACTCTAGATGGTTCCAGAGTTGGTCAGTGCAGCAGCTCAGTGATGTCATCGAAGATCCCAAGTTCTTTCCATCTTTTTTCCCCCTGTCATCCTCAGTTTTTTGGAATGTCCTCAATCTAATTCATGGTCACAAGCTGGCTGCCATTGTTTGAGACATGACGCTCAGACATGATAATATCTCGAAGGAGATGAAGGACTGGTTTTACCTGGCATCTCTTATCTGTGAGGAACATTTGCTGCAGAAATCATCCAGCAGACTTTTATTTTTCAACAGCCAGACTGCATTCCAGGCTCATGCCCTGAAGGAGTAATGGGCAAGGGAACAGGGACTGCCACAACTAGCTTAAAGCAATCATGGTTCCCTTCCTGGCTGGGGCTGGGACCCCTCTCTCCAAAAGTATGTGGCCACCCAAAGGATGCTGAGAACACTGAGGTCTGATAGGGTGGGGGAAGGGAGTGGTGGGCAGGTATTGCGTGATCAACCAAACCAGCGAGGTGCGGGGGCTGGAGCGTGGGCGGCGGGGCCTGCCTCCAGCTGGCCGGAGGCCTCTTCACAGGTTTGAGGGCCATTTGGTCTCCAGGTGTAGCCAACAGGTGAAAGGCATTGAAGAGTTAAGTAAAGGAGCAGCAGCTGTGTCCTTGCCTGGCTGCTCTGCCCCCAGATTCCCCCGTGGCTCACTCCTGAAGCTCCTTCAGGTCCTAATTCAATGCTTCGTTCTAAGACCCTCCTGCAACCCTGTCAAAGACTGTGATCCTCGTTCAGAGCCTGCCGTTCTCCTTCTCTGCTTAGTTTTCCTCCTTAGTGTTTCTCTCTCTCAAATAGTAGACCGATTTTACTCACCTCTCTTGCTTTTTATCCGTCTTCTGCTTGAGGGGGGATGTTGGTTTGCTTTGTTCACTGCCTTATTCCCAGCACCTAGATCAGTGCCTGGCAATAGTAAATGCTCAATAAATACTTCTGGAGTAAAAGAAACCTGGTTGTAATAGAATCATCATCTAGGGAGTTTGTGGGAAATGCAGGCTCCTAGGCCCTATCCCAGACCTACTGAATCCAGCTCTCTGATGTGTGAGGCCCCAAGTCTCCCTACGGGGCCCCCATCACTGTCTGGAGTTTGGGAGCCATTCCCCCGGCTTTCCTGCACTGATACAAGAAACCTCAGCTTCGGGACAGAAATACTTAAGCACAGTAGAGGTTAACACATCCTAGCATCAGTGAAGTGTGGAGGGATGGAGATTCTGTACGACAGTTTGCATGTTATCAAGTGTGAGGACGAAAGTGTCCTGGATTGAGTGCCTTCCAGCCCCAGCGACACGGTCATATGACGCAGGAGCGAATGCACAGAGCGGTGTGTGTGTGTGTGTGTGTGTGAACAAAATATGGGTGCACATAAGTGAGTTATGTGAGAAAATATAAGGAATGAAGACAACTTAATACGGAAAAGCACAGAAGCCAATTAAGACATGGGCCAGAAAGCTGATGGGGCCCTTCACAGAAGACCGTGTGTGACTAGCCAATAACCACACGCATGGCGTATGTACCTAGTCCCCTTCGTCGTCAAGAAATGCAGACGAAAACCACAACGTGACACCACACACGCACACCGTGTCACAGAGGGGGGCTTTGTATGCATGCGTTTATTTTTTATTGAAGTATGACAGATACACATTAAATAATGCCAACTCCTAGGAGTACAACTTAGTGAGTTTTATAAATAATTGTGGAAGTGCGTCTGGATCCCCCACCCAGACTAAGATATAAAAGCATCGGCATGGGTCTCTCATGGCGCCTGGAGAGACCGTCATTCTGACTTCCACCATAATAGAGCCCTTTCTTGAACTTCACATAATGGAGTTATGCAGTACGCAGTCTTCACAGTCATTTTTATCTGGCTTCTTCCACTCCTCATTATGTTCATTGTTTAAAATCTCTGTATGGTATTCAGTCATGTGAACCTTTGAGTTGTTGGACCTATTGATAGGCCTTCAAGAGTTTCCAATTTTTTGACTCTTCTGAATAAAGCTACCATGCACATTTTTGAGCATGTCTTTTGGTTTCTTTCTTTCGGGTATACACCCAAGAGTGGGTCATAGGATGGTAGGCATGGTCCCCTCTCTGACATGCGACATGTCGTTTGACACTTCCTCCGGCAGCATATGCGAGTTCTAATGGATACCCACCCTTGCCAACTCAAGATATTGTCAGCCTTTTATTTTTAGCCACTTTGGTGGGTGTGTGTGGTGTCACACTGTGGCTTCAGTCTGCATTTCCCTGATAATTAAAGGTGTTGAGTGCATATGGACTCAAGAGGATGGTTGTGGGGGCCTGTGAGGAAGGAAGGGACTAGAGTGTGGTTCGGACATAGGAGGAAAGAAATGAATAAAATAAAAAAGGGTTCTTGTCCAAACCAATAATGAAGGTTTATAGAAACTAAGGAGTATGATTAATTCAATTTTTGCATGTGCCCAAGGTAGAAAGAGACAGAAGTTGACAGAAAAGGTGAAAACAAGGGAGCAACAACAGCAGTGTAGTGAAGGCAGTTAAGCTTTAGAAACTCGAACCTAAGTGGACCCTGGGGGTCCCTGCAGTCAGCAGACAGTGGGTCTCTGCAGTCAGCATCTCTGTCTGGGCTCATTGCCAAGAGCAGGCCACCTGGTCTGGTCGACATCACAATGGAATCCAAGACAGCAACAGGTGCAAGCAAGGCAGAGTCCCCGACTCTGGTCACTCAGGGTTGAAGCTTCCCCAGCCCAATGTCCTCTCTGGGAATTAAACCAGACTAACCCTGAGCTGTGTGTTTAGCAATGAGTACATAGTCACCAAGGCCAGTTTTGAAGAAACTCATATGAAGCTATGTTTGGGTTCTCCAGGTAAGGAGCCCCAGCCGCTGGTCAGTGGGTCATAAGCTCCGCGTCAGAATAGGAACATTTCTCATGCAAGTCACTCAGGCCACCAGTGACAGACACTGCTGTCTGTCGGCCTTGGACGAGCCTAGGACGACCCCTGGTTTCAGTGATATGGTTGTTTTGGGTTGAACTGTGTGTTCCTCAAATTCGTATGTTGATGACTTAGTATCTAGTACCTCAGAGTGGGACCTTATTTGTAAACTGAATCATTGCAGATGTAATTAGTTAAGACAGGGTCATACTGGATGAGGGGGCCCCTAATTCAGTGTGACTGTTGTCTTTATGGAAAGTGGACCCTCAGAGGCAGGCATGTGCCCAGGGAGGAGAACACCATGTGAAGATGACGGCAGAGCTCAGGGCACCAGAGAATGACAAAGATCGCCAGCCAGCTGCCGGAGAGAAGCCGGGGGCCTGGGACCGATCCTCCCTCAAGGCTCTCTGGTTGGGAGGAACCAGCCCTGCTGACACCTGGAGCTCAGCCTTCTCTCCTCCAGCCTGTGAAGACACCTTTCCGTTTTTAGGCCCCCAGGCTGTGGTTCTTCGGCAGCTGATACAGTGGCCTGCCACCGATACTGGAGTGCCTTCCCTCTTGGTCCTGGCCTTCCCCTCCAAACCCCTCCCACCTTAATGGGAGGGGGAAAGGGTTATTTCTGCACAGCGTGGGAGAGGAGCTGAAGTGTGTGGAACATTTAGAAGTGGATTTTGGGAAGAGGAGCGGTGTGGGGAGAGGGTCCTGTGGGGTGAAGGGACTCTCTGACCGTGGAGCCCCCACTGGGTACTGCTGGTTGGGGGAGAACACAGGGGAAGAGGCTCAGGGAGGCTTCGGAGAGGTAATCAGGGACGGAGTTAGCAGAGGCTTGTGGTGGAGGGTGCTAGAAAGCTGCTGGCAATGGGGGTGTGTGTGTGCATGTGTGAGGATGCATGTGCGTGCATGTGAGTATGTGTGTGCGTGCACGTGTGCTTATGTGAGTGCACACACGTGTGTATGTATGCATGCGTGTGCATGTGTGTGTGTGTGTGTGCGCGTGTGTACTGAGAGTGAGAAGTTAAAGAAAAAACAGGGAGAGGCACCCAGCAGGAGAAACTGGTTCTTTAAAGAATCCCCCCCAAACCCTTCCTTCCCTCCTGGGCTTGCTGTGAACCTTCCTTAATTAATGCCTGTAAAATGCTCTCAGATGCTGGAAGGAAAGCAGCAGCTTTATAAATAAACACAGACTTCTAAAGGTTGACGAGTGCCTATGTCCCTTAGGGGGAGGAGAGAGCTGCGCTGTGTTGGGGGCAGAGGAAGTGAAGTCGAAGGAGGCAGCTCCAGCAGAGGGGCCAAGGTTGTGGCCCTGGCCTGGCCATCCTTGAGCATGGCAAAACTCATCTCTGGGCCCCATCTTCGTCAGTAAGATGAGAGCGTCGGATTATGATCTCACAAGATCCTCTCTCAAGCTCACATTTGTTACCAGTGAGTGCCCTTGGCCAAGGTCACAAGAGTGCATTTGAGAGAAGCAAGCAGGACCACCCCCAGGATTCTTGAAGGGACGCTCGGAAAAGTACATAACTTGCCCAGGGCCTCAGATCTAGTCAATGGCAGATCCAAAATGGGATGGTAAAGCCATCCGTCCACCCTTCATTCCGAGCATCCCTGTCCTGGGCATAGAGGGGACCAGTCTCCGGGTGGTCGTGGAGGAGGGGAAATGGTGGCCATTCTACACTCAGAACCACTGGCCACCTTTGCCAGTGACCTCACCTGAATTGCCATCTTAACCAAAAAGGAAGGACCCAAAGGGAGCAAGGGAGCTGGCTGCTGAGGCTGGAGGAAACCACATTTAGTTCAAACCCTTCATGTGACAGAGGCAGCTGACATGACCTGGCTTTAGTGACACACAGCAAATTAATGATAGAGCCAGAGCCAGAGCCAGACCTCGGCCTCCTGGTGTGAAGGCGGCTTGTCTGCAGTCTGGTTTCCGGGTGTAGCCTCAGGCTGGTGCTTGTGGCGGGGCAGAACCAGGGGCTCTCCGGAGATACACGAGGTGAGCATTTGTCCCCCGGGTGGTGCAAGTTCCTGCCTGTGGTTTGGTGTGATTATTAATAGTTCACTGACCACTGCGTGACACTAAGGAAGAGAGGGGACCTGAATCTGTGGAATCCTTGCCTTTAGGCCTGAAAGGACCTCTGTTCACCACAGAATCCCTCCAAGAGGTTCTGCAGGCTACGGCAGGAGTGGGGCTATTCTGGAGATATCACTCTTTACTTCTCTCCCACTGGAACGGAGTGCAATGGAATAAAGGAAGGTACCCCAGTATCTGAGTAACCCCCCAAATCAGAGGCAGTCCCCACTGGCTTACCAGTTGCCCAAGGTCCTCAGGCACGGAATGGCCCCAGAAATACCTGCTTCACGGGGTCGCTGAGTCTGTAACTGCAAAGAGCTCCTCAAACGTGCGGCATTATTATTTTTTTTTTTATCAAGTCTCATCATCTTACTTTATAAAAAAGAGAAACTGATATCCAGAGAGAGAAAAGAGTCATGGAGCAGATTCACAGCAAAGCATGAACCGGAGCCCAGGTCTCAGGGGTCTCGCTCTTTCTTCTGCCTGCGCTGGCTGTTGGCATTCACATGGGGCAGCCAGGCCTGGGCAGAGGGGGGAGAGGGGAGCAGTCCCCTCAGTGTCCCATTTCAGTCCGTTAAACCAGGTGAATAGCTTCAGGTCCCAGTGCGAAGTGGCTGCTACATCCCTCAGGTTCTCCAGGAGAGAGAGCGACAGCCCGAGTAGGTGGAAAGCCTCCCCAGGCTCCTGAGAGGCCCACCCAGGAGACACTGGCAGAGACACAGCCCCCTCTGCCCAGGGAGGTTGGGAAGCTGTCAGGAGAGACTGCTGAGGGCCATAGACCATAGGGAGACTGTAGGGCCCTTTGCTGATGTCCTGGGACTGAACGGGGCTACCCACTCACAGAATTTGGGCTCAGCCCCTGGGAGATGGTCAGTCTGGGCCCAGGCGACCCAGATGCCCTCATTCCTGTGACTGGCCCTGCACTGCTGCCATCAGCTCCAGGGGGAATCCGGGTTTGGGGACATACATGCCGTTTGGGAACATAAATTTCCTTTCCCCGAGCCTGAGCTAGGCTGCCCACGCGACTGTCCTGCCTCCCGCTTCCCATGGCCATGTTCAGCTTGGGCCAGTGGGAAAGCACGGTTCTGCCTCTGAATGGATTCAGTAAAATAGTCCAAGTAAGAAGAAATGACCTTTTTTGAATTTCAGTTTCCTCAGCCCTAAAATCAGGAATACTTTGCAGGATTTCAGTGTGGGACAAATGAAATAATGTACTAAGTGCTGAGAAAAGTGCCTAGTACAGATGAAGAACTTAATAGGTGCTATCTGCTAGTATTACTATTATTACTACTACTACTATTTTTATTAAGTCTAGCCGGCATTTCCTCATTCAGTCTCATTATAATCCACCAACCAAGCTGGAAACTGATTTCTTCTCTCCTTCTCTCCACGGATGAGTTATTAATCACCTTAGTTATTACTAAGTCTTACTGATCTTGCTTCCTAACTATTTCTTATAACTGTCTCTACTTAAAAAATCTCGACTTCCTCTGCCTCGGATCAGGTCATCATCCTTTCCCATCTGGACCACAGTCACGGCTCCCAGCGGCATCCCCATTGCTCATCCTATCTTTCCTGCACCCCCACCCCCTCTCCTCAGCTGCCAGGGATGCGTGGAAAATGAAGGCCCTTCCTGCCTGAATCGCCAAGACTCCCTATTGTCCATGGAGTCTGGCCTGGGCTTTCTCCAGCCATGTCTCTCCGGCTCTTCACTGAAGTTCCAGCAACACCAAGTGGCTTGCAGTCTACCTCCCTCCTTCCCATCCAGCTACACACCATTGCTGCTTCTTGCCTTTATATCTTACACCCTCTTTTTTTTTTGCCCTGAACACCTGCCTCCCCCCATTTTGTCAACCATTACCTGTCCTTTGTGAACCAGCTTGGACGTCCTCTTCCTGGAGGCCTTCTCTACATCTCCCATTTGCTTTAGGTGTGCTGGAATATCCCATGCTGTCAATGACAGTAACTAGTCTCCCTGCGACGTGGACCGTGAGACCCTTGGGGCAGGACTAGATCTTATTCGCCTTTGTGTCTCCCCACACAGACAGCTCAGTCCATGTTTACTGAGTGAATGAATGCAAGCGTGCATGAATGAAGTGGCCCCAACGTTGGCATGTAGAACAGAGTTGGGGAAGAGCAGCTCATCTCCAAAGGGTAGGAAAGATGGTCATGCTTTCCGGATCCATGAACCCGAATGAGGCACATTCCTCTGACGTCTTCCAGAGAAAGAAGGCTAAGAGGGAAGGGGAAGCACTGGGGCGGATGGACGTTTCTCAGGAATCCAAGATCAGGAGTAGCTGTCTTTTTAGCTGTGTTCTGCCTGGGAACGACAGAGGCATCTGACAGGTGACGGGCATACACACATAGGCTGGGCACTTTACCACAGAACAGAGCCCCTCGTCCTCTCAGGGTCTGGCATTTATGGATTTTCTGTCAAGCCGCAGTTTCTCAGCCTCTGGGCATGCTGGGTGAGCTACTACGCACACAGCAGGAAATAAAACTTGAGGAACTCATAACCCTGGGGAAGTGCTATGGCCCGGAAATATGAAAGCATCAAAAAGAATTCTGGACAGATCTATGATGGAGCCATAAATGGCAGCAAAGTGAAGCTGGGACACACCTAACCTTTGAGGCTGATGGAGTGAGGAGCAAGGTCCTCCCTTGGCATGTTTCCTGGGGCTGCTGTCCAGCAGAAAACGACACTGCGGAGCATGGATGGCTCTGGCCCAAAGTGACAACTTCTTTTTTGTTTTTTTAAAATTTTTTTTATATTATGTTAGTCACCATACAGTAGATCCTTGGTTTCTGATGTAAAGTTCGATTATTCATCAGTTGCGTATAACACCCAGTGCACCATGCAATACGTGCCCTCCTTACTACCCATCACCAGTCTATCCCATTCCCCCACCTCCCTCCCCTCTGAAGCCCTCAGTTTGTTTCTCAGAGTCCATAGTCTCTCATGCTTCATTCCCCCTTCTGATTACCCCCCCTTCTTTAACCCTTTCTTCCCCTACCGATCTTCCTAGTTCTTATGTTCCATAGATGACAGAAATCATATGATAATCGTCTTTCTCTGCTTGACGTATTTCACTTAGCATTATCTCCTCCAGTCCCGTCCATGTTGCAGCAAATGTTGAGAACTCGTTCTTTCTGATAGCTGAGTAATATTCCATCGTATATATGGACCACAACTTCTTAATCTCGTCATCTGTTGAAGGGCATCTCGGCTCCTTCCACGATTTAGCTACTGTGGACAATGCTGCTATGAACATTGGGGTGCATATGGCCCTTCTCTTCACTATGTCTGTATCTTTGGGGTAAATACTCAGTAGTGCAATGGCTGGGTCATAAGGTAGCTCAATTTTTAACTAATTAAGGGACCTCCACACTGTTTTTCAGAGTGGCCGTACCAACCAAAAATGTAGGAGGGATCCCCTTTCTCCACATCCTCTCCAACAATTGTTGTTTCTTGCCTTGTCCATTTTTGCCATTCTAACTGGCGTAAGGTGGTATCTCAGTGTGGTTTTGATTTGAATTTCCTTGATGGCTAATGATTTTGAACATTTTTTCATGTGTCTTAGCCATTTGTATGTCATCATTGGAAAAGTGTCTGTTCATATCTTCTGCCCATTCTATGATTTGTTTATTTGTTTCTCGCGCATTGAGTTTGAGAAGTTCTTTGTAGATCTTGGATACCAGTCTTTTATCTGTAGCATCATTTGCAAATATATTCTCCCATTCCGTGGGCTGCCTCTTAGTTTTTCTGACTGTTTCCTTGGCTGTGCAGAAGCTTTTTATCTTGATGAAGTCCTACAAGTTCATTTTATCTTTTGTTTCTCTTGCCTTTGGAGATGTGTCATGAAAAAGGTTGCTTTGGCCGATGTTATAGAGGTTGCTGCCTATGTTCTCCTCTAGGATTTTAATGGATTCCTGTCTCACATCGAGGTCTTTCATCCATTTGGAGTTTATCTTTGTGTGTGGTGTGAGAGAGTGGTCAAGTTTCATTCTTTTGCATGTAGCTGTCCAATTTTCCCAGCACCATTTATTGAAGAGACTGTCTTTTTTCCACCGGATGTTTTTTCTTGCTTTATCAAAGATTAGTTGCCCAAAGAGCCGAGGGTCCATTTCTGGGTTCTCTATTCTGTTCCATTGGTCTATGTGTCTGTTTTTGTGCCAGTACCATGCTGTCTTTGTGATCACAGCTTTGTAGTGCAGCTTGAAATCCGGCATTGTGATGCCCCCAGCTTTGTTTTTCCTTTTCAACAATTCCTTGGCGATTCGGGGCCTTTTCTGTTTCCATACAAATTTAAGGACTATTTGTTCCAGTTCTTTGAAAAATGTATTTTGATCGGGATAGCATTGAAAGTGTAGATTGCTCTGGGTAGCATGGACATTTTAACTATGTTAATTCTTCCGATCCATGAGCATGGAATATTTTTCCATCTTTTTGTGTCTTCTTCAATGTCCTTCAAGAGTGATTTATAGTTTCTAGAATATAGGTCCTTTACGTCTCTGGTTAAGTTAATTCCAAGGTAACGTATGGTTTTTGGTGCTATTGTAAATGGGATGGATTCCCTAATTTCTCTTTCTTCAGTCTCATTATTCGTTTATAGAAATGCGACTGATTTCTGAGCATTGATTTTATATCCTGCCACATTACTGAATTGCTCTATAACTTCTAATAGTTTGGGAGTGGATTCTTTTGGGTTTTCCATATAGAGTATCATGTCATCTGCGAAGAGAGACATTTTGACTTCTTCTTTGCCGATTTGGATACCTTTTATCCCTTTTTGTTGCCTGATTGCTGTTGCAAGGACTTCTAGTACTATGTTGAATAATAGTGGTGAGAGTGGGCATCCTTGTCGTGTTCCTGATCTTAAGGGAAAGGCTTCCAGCTTTTCCCCATTGAGAATGATATTTGCTGTAGGCTTTTCATAGATGGTTTTTATGAGATTGAGGAATGTACCCTCTATCCCTACACTCTGAAGGGTTTTAATCAGGAAAGGATGCTGTATTTTGTCAAATGCTTTCTCTGCATCTATTGAGAGAATCATATGATTTTTAAATTTTTCTTTCTGGATAAAATCTAAGACACTGATAGATTTGCAAATGTTGAACCACCCTTGCATCCCAGGGATGAATCCCACTTGGTCATGATGGATAATCCTTTTAATGTACCGTTGGATTCTATTAGCCAGGATCTTGTTGCGGATTTTGGCGTCCATATTCATTAGGGAGATCGGTCTGTAATTCTCCTTTTTCAGGGGGTCTTTGCCTGGTTTGGGGATCAAGGTAATATTGGCCTCATAGAATGAGTTTGGTAGCTTTCCTTCTGTTTCTATTTTTTGAAATAGCTTTAGGAGAATAGGTATTATTTCTTCTTTGAATGTTTGGTAGAATTCCCCAGGAAAACCGTCCGGGCCTGGAGTTTTGTTTTTTGGAAGGTTGTTTATCACTGACTCAATCTCTTCATAATTAATTGGCCTGTTTAAAAAATCAATTTCTTCCTGTTTCAGTCTTGGTAGTTTATAGGTTTCCAGGAAGGCCTCCATCTCTTCCAGATTGCTTAATTAATTGGCATAAAGTTGTTGATAAAAGTTTCTAATAATCCTTCTAATTTCATTGGTGTTGGTTGTGACCTCTCCTTTTTCATTCATAATTTTATTAATTTGGGTCCTTTCTCTTTTCTTTTGGATAAGTCTTGCCAGTGGTCTGTCAATTTTATTAATTCTCTCAAAGAACCAGCTTCTAGTTCTGTTGATCTGCTCTACTGTACTCCTGGTTTCTAATTCATTGATTTCTGCTCTAATCTTGGTCAACTGCTTCCTCGTGCGTGGATTAGGCCTGTCCCTCTGTTGCTGTCCCAGCTTCTTGAGGTGAGAATATAAAAACTGCATTTTAGATTTTTCTATTCTTTTGAGTGAGGCTTGGATGGCTATGTATTTCCCCCTTAGGACTGCCTTTGCAGTATCTCATAGGTTTTGGACCGTTGTGTTTTCATTCTCATTGGTCTCCATAAATTGTTTAAATTGATTTTTGATTTCCTGGTTTATCGAGTCATTCCTGAGCAGGATGGTTCTTAGTCTCCAAGTGTTTGAGTTTCTTCCAAATTTTTCCTTGTGGTTGAGTTCCAATTTCAAAGCATTGTGGTCTGAGAATATGCAGGGAATAATTTCAGTCTTTTGGTATCGGTTGAGACCTGTTTTGTGACTCAGAACATGGTCTATTCTTGAGAATGTTCCATGGGCATTAGAATAGAATGAGTATTCTTTGGTTCTGGGGTGTAGTGTTCTATATATATACCTATGAGGTCCAACTCATCGAGTATAGCATTCAAACCCCTTGTTTCTTTGTCGATTTTCTGCATGGGTGCTCTTTCTGATAGTGGAGTGTTGAGGTCCCCTACTATTAACGTATTTTTATCTCTATGTCGCTTTATTCTTTTTTTTTTTATTAAGATTTATTTATGTGACAGAGAGACAGCCAGCGAGAGAGGGAACACAGCAGGGGAGAGGGAGAGGAAGAAGCAGGCTCCCAGCCGAGGAGCCCGATGTGGGACTCAATCCCGGAACGCCAGGATCACGCCCTGAGCCGAAGGCAGACACTTAACGACTGCGCTACCCAGGCGCCCCTCTATGTCGCTTTATTCTGGTTAAGAGTTGGCTTGTGTATCTTGCTGCTCCCCTGTTGGGGGCATATATATATAATTGTCATATCCACTTGTTGAATACATCCTTTAAGAATAATATAGTGCCCTTCTGTGTCTTTAACTATAGTCTTTAGTTTAAAATCCAATCTGTCGGATATGAGAATTGCTACCCCAGCTTTCTTTGAGGTCCATTGGCGTGAAAGATGGTATTCCATCCCTTTACTTTCAGCCTGAATGTATCTTTAGGTTCAAAATGAGTCTCTTGTAGACAGCAAATGGATGGGTCATATCTTTTTATCCAATCTGCAACCCCGTGGCGTTTTATGGGAGCATTTAGGCCAATTTATATTGAGACTGAATATTGAGAGATATGATTTTAATGATGCCATGTTGCCTGTAGAGTCTTTGTTTCTATAGATTGTAACTTTCTGTTCTGTATCACTCTTGAGGCCTTTTTACTTTTATAGAACCCCCCTTAATATCTCCTGGAGGGCTGGTTTCGTGGTCACAAAATTGGTCAGTGACTGGTGATTCTGGAAGGTCTTTATTTCTCCATCCATTCTGAATGACAGCCTTGCTGGATAAAGGATCCTTGGCTGCATGTTTTTCTCTGAAAGAGCTTTAAAAATGCACCCCCCCCAACCCTTTCTCTCATTCCAGGTCTGTGTAGACAGGTCTGATGTAATTCTGATACCTTTGCCTTGGTACGTGAGAAATTTCTTTGCCCTGGCCACTTTCAATACTGTATCCTTGGATCTAATATTTGCGAATTACACTATGACGTGACGTGGTGTAGGTTTGTCGCGGTCGAGCTTGGGAGGGGTCCTCTCTGCCTCTTGGACACGAATGTTTGTTTCCCTTGCTAGATTAGGGAAGTTTTCAGGTACAATTTGTTCAAATATCTCTTCTAGACCTCTGTTTTTCTCCACCCCCTCGGGGATGCCCATGATTCTGACATTGGAACGTTTCATTGAGTCAGTGATCTCCTGTAACCTACATTCTTGAGCGTGGAATATTTTGAGTCCAGATTCTATTTTAGCTTTCTCTTCTACTAACCCATCACCAATTCACCAATACGTTCTTCTGCCTCATTCACCCTGGCCATCAGAGCCTCTAGTTTTGACTGCATTTGGCTCATAGAATTTTTAATTTCTGCCAGATTTGCTCTCATTTCTGCCCTTAGAGATTCTATATTCTCATTAACATTTTCGTTAATACTTTTTTCAAGTCTACACATCATCTTGACCATTGTTACTCTGAACTCCATTTCTGATAATTTGGTTATATCCATATCTATTAGTTCTGTGGCAGAGGCCACAGACTCGTTGTCTTTTCTTTGCTGGGGGGGATTTCTCCTTCTCGTCATTCTGATGAGGAGAGGTTGCAGGGTTGTCCAGAGCCCAAATTATTGACCGGGACCCAGGCCGTGTGCCCTTGTTTTATAGGGATCTTAGGGATGTGGGCTTCTTGATTTTTCAGCCTGCCTTCTGGGGGAGGGGCCTGCCACGCCGATACTCAGGCAACCCTGTTTGGGTAGAGTCTCCGTGTCCCCTGCGAGTGGGGATGGGGATGGGCACACTGTGAGCCGGTATTTCCAGGCTTTTGTTCTCTGGCAGCTTTCCCTGGCGGTTTGCTGTGCCTCTTCTGAGAGTCAGAGCAGCAGTGGCCGAATCTCAGCCTCTGTCTCAGAACAGAGGGATTGTGGACCCTTTTCCACTGATATTCTGGCCACTTTAACTCTGTTTCTGTTGGTGCTGCTCAACCCTGCAGCGTCCCGGGATGTGCGCCCCACACCCGGCGTCCCAGCCCTCACTTCCAGGGCTGGCGTGTCTCTGTCCTTTGTGTTTCTAACACCGCCAGCCGCCGCCGCGCGCTCCCGGAGCTCCCGGTCTCAGTCTGGTTCCAGTGAGCACACCGGACCTCCGTTTCAGTCTGGTGGCGCGTTCCCCAGCTCACGGTCTGTCTGCTCTCTTGCGGGTGCTGGTCTGCGAGTCCGTCTGCTCCCCCGTGCAGGTGTCTACTGCTTTCCGGCGCCCGAACGTAGCGGCTCCCTCCCCCTTCTGTTTATCTTCCGATATCTGTGCGCGGTTTCAAGGCTCCCCGCTTCATACCTCAATACTCATCGCTGGAGATGTTCATTTGTATAGATCCAGATGTATCTTCCTGCATCTCAGGCTGATTCCGTGGATGTTCAGGCTGGTCTGGTACCTATCCAACTCTACTCAGGGGACCTGCTGAAAAAGGGGTACCCTACTCCTCCACCATCTTAACTCCCTCCCAAAGTGACAGCTTCTATGTTCCCATGATAAACACACAGAACATGATTTTCTTCCCTGTTACTCTCTTGGTTGAGGAAAGAGACGGGAGGTGGTGGGATTCGAATCCAGAACTGTTTGGTTCTTTGCCCTTTGCCATGTGGATAAGATGCTCATGGCAGCCTAAATGTTGGGCTTGCCACCTTGGTCTCTTGAGCCCTTAAGTTGATTGTGCAGGCTCTAGCTGTGCTGAGAAAAGACATGACTGGCATTACCTATCAGCATGGTGGCAGGAAGTGAGAACAAATCTCTTGGAGGAGCTGGCATATCTTCCATAGACTGGTGTGTGGACGCAGCTGGATCGGACCTGTAGCTTCCATGGTCACAGACAATGTGCAGTCTTCTAGACCAGTGGCCTTATTGTTGCTCAGCATCGCTAAGCTGGGAACACCCACCACCTCTCTTGAGTGTCTGTTTCAGCTCCTGCCAACCTCTGTGGGAGGTTCTTTCTACCTTAACTTTCATCTAGGTAGTTAGTGCCTTCCGTCTTGGTCCTTAGACTTATAGGGAAATCCTCCGATTTTGGCTTATAACTATTGGGCCTCCCACCCTTTCTCGTGCCTGTTTAGAGTACTCTTTACTTCCTTCCTGATGTGCCCTTAACTTGTCCTTACCTGGCTGCATGGTTTGGGCTGTGCTAGCTGGCAAAGAGCCACAGTGCCTGTCTGCACTGCCCAGCCCCTGGGGAACACTACCAGCAGCGCTCAGCTTGCTACCTCCCCGCTGATGTTTTAAGACCACAGTCTGCACACACAGTTTTTATTTGTGTACTTTTCTCGAGGCTCTAAGTTGTTGGAAGGCATTACTCATAACTCGATTTGGTGAATATCTATCTAGATACTCAAGGTTGAGTTAAATATACCAAGTATTTGTAACTGCCTCTCTCACTTTCCTAATTATAAGAGGGAGGGGGATGCCAAGCCTTTGAAACCTGAAATCAAGTATTCAGCAAAATGCTGGGGAGACCCACCAGTCTGTGCAGCCAGGCAACTTTACACGTTGAAGTGTTGCTACAACCTGCTGGCTGCAAAAGATAAATTTAGCCTGAAAGATGGTTCAACGTTCCAAAGCCTAGGAAGCAAGCTGATTGTTTTGCAAAGGGAGAAGGAGGCACATATCTGAATAGAGCAGGAGCTGGATGGAGCAGGAGCTAGGAGGAGAAAGCTGCCAATTTGTCCAGTCTGGAGACATCGCTCTTAACCCTGCACCCTCGCCCTCCATCCCGCCCCAGCCCTGCCCCGCCCTGCCCCGCCCGGCAGAACAAAGAACTGTCTTCACAGCTCAATTCTGAGTTCCTCTCCCTCCTTGCGTTTGTACTGACACACGGTTGAACCCAAGTGAAGCCTGGTATTCACAGGTCTTTGATGTGACACCTCCCATGTTTAATATTACACACCCAGGGGCGCAGGCTGTAACCTGTGCCAACTGCTGGTTTTAACACCCGAGAGAACTGAAGAGGGCTAATGCTGTCCAATAGCTGGGGCGTCTTTAGGAGGACAGGCACCTTCTTCTCTGATCAGCACACTTTTCATTCAAAATGAAGCAAGTAGAGTCCTGTCTGCCAGGATGTAAGAAATGCATGTGGGCTAACAGTGTTTGAGGAAAGGATGAACTTACCAGAGGCAAATGACATGTGCCTTTATGGGGCAGCCTTCAGCCTGGGAATGTTTTGCCCTGGGCCTACCTTTTGAGAGGGTTGGAAGAAGCCAGTTGTGGGTATCAGCTGGAATGGGTACGGAGACTAGGAAATTCTTAAAGATGCTGACAAAGGTTTCTCTCACTCTGCAACTACCTCCATGCCTGGCCTTCTAAATGGGGAAGCTGAGCCATGTGTGTCTTTTCAGAAGTTCAGGGACTACGAATTCTATTAACAGCACTGTCCTCTCTGGCTTTACAATTAAGACGGCGTGTTACCCATAAATGCAGAAAATACTATCGTGGGTTACAGTGACATCGTTGTCTTAGCTCATGACCTTTCCTTTGGAAGGAAGGGGCAGGTGTTACTGCTTTCATTTTATTGATAAAGCTAAAGACGAAGGGGAGAGGACAGTAAAGTGACCACAGAAAAATAAGCGGCAATATAAGACTTAATACTTGGGTCACAGTGGAGACAAAGGGTGGCAGATGAACTTCCCTCCAGCAGCTGCAGGCCTCATCCTGACAGCCGGGGCCTGGGACACAGCAAATGACATGCAGGGGACAGGACGGAACTGGTTACTTCTAGAGTTTGTGGCACAGAGGAACTATTTTCCATAAATAACTTCCATCTGAGGACGCTGTGGGGTGGTTATTCCTTTCATTTTACAAATGAAAACATAGCATCTCGAAGACATTCACTTGTGTGGGAACCGAAGGCAAGACTGTCTGAGAAAGGCTATATGTTCTGTCCCCTAACCAGGCAGCACTGACTTCCATAACTTCTAGAAGGTTGAAATCCACTGCACCTTTGACACCGGCTTTAGGAAAATTATCTCAGGGTTCCATCTGAAATTCAATTAGCTTAAAACTGCTGCCTGGAGCCAGTGACCCCTGGGAGTGGCAATTCCGATGGTCTCAGAATTTGGGGTATAGAGTGGGAAAAAGAAAAGTGAATTTATCTATGAAATCTAATTTGGGGTGACTCAGATAACCCTTTTTATCTCTTTCTTGGACTCTCTAGAGAAAGCTCTTTGTCCAAAGAAGCTCTCCTCTGCTTTGCCACATGGAAGGCAGAAGCACTCAATCACCAAGTGTCCTTTCAAAGGGTGACTTAGTCTTTGGTCAAAATGAATTGGGCCTGTCACTTTTAAAGTGATTCATTCCAGTAAAGGATGGACAATTTATTACTTTTCAAAACAGATCACTGTGGCGTTGACCTAAAAAGGCCCGAGTGAAGCCTGCAGTGCGGGTCTGACCATGCTGGGCTCAGGCTCTTCCTTCTGTCCCATAGCACGGCGCGCCTTTTCACATGACGTACCGCAGCTGAGGTCTCTATTCTATTCATCTAGTGCTGAGGTTAAAAAATAAATATTTCAGAAATCAGCCATTTTCTACCCCCAGATATATTAGAAACATTTAAAATGGAATTCATTTCTCCCTAGTTCGACAAGCAACTCTAAACATGTAATTATGATCAAAGAAATTTTTTTGAAGAAAAGGTTGGCAAGTGGTTAAGTGTATCATTGATTTTGTTCCAATTTTAGTGTGTGTGTTACAGAAGTGAGCACAATCACTGATTTCAGGATACTAGAGCCCTGTGTGTCTCTCTCCTCGCCCCATTCTCCTTATAAGAATGTGGAGATACTACATGTGCAATTATTAATTTCAAGTAGTTTGTTACAGTGTTTACGTCTGTGTGAGATGATGTGGGAGATGTCAAAAAAAAAGAAAGAAATCATCCCTTCCTAAACTTAGGAGGGTAACAGTAGACTCCTCAGCCTAGTGGACAGCACATCACGAAGGGTCAGTAAGAGTCCAATCCTTTCCCGCCCACCTTTTCTTCTTAGAAGAAAAAGCACGCTCCTGCGGGAGGTGTGGGAAGTGGTATTCTGAGGAACACCACTGATGGTGTGCCTGCACGAAGGGCCAAAGCTTAAAGCCCAAGTGAGAAGCTGTGAGGAAACCTACTTTTCCCATGCCTCCTGAATGACCTATAAAATGAGAATAAAACCTGTCTTCCATGCAGTAAGCTAGAGATTTTTTTTTATGATCTAAGAATAAAAAGAGCTATAGAAATGCAAAGCTTTATTTATTACTAATACTCAGCAGGGACTAATTCCCATATGGACACTTTGGGGCCTTAACAACTTGGCAAGGGCTCTTCTGCCTCCCTCCAAGATTAAGCTCCTCATCTCTGTGAACATAAAAATCAATCTGCTATGTAGCTTGAAGAGTCCTTATCCATCAGGGCCCCTAAGCAATCTACTACCTCTCTTCAGAGGCTAAGAAAAAGCTTTAAAATCTTCTGTGACCTTCCTCTCAGCATGTTCTGCTGAAAATGACAAAATGTTCATTTGGAAGCACAGGCAGGCATATTCTGCTGGTTGGGTCCAGAAGAAATAAGAGGAGCTGGGATAAATGAAGTGTTACTGGAAATCTGGGCCACTTGTGGACTCCTAGAACAATTATCCTCTAGAAACTACCTATAAATACCCTTAGAAATAATTTCCCTTAATAAAGGCCCGGGGAAAACATGCCAACTGGATTTTTACAAATGAAAGGTTTACTTTGGTAAAGAGAACCTTTATTTCCGAAGGCTCAAAGGCTCGGGCAGGGCTGTGTAGGTTAGTCTGTGGGGTGACACTGCCACCTGGTGGCTGGTATGCACCATGGCATAAGGCGCTCAGCAACAGGGAAACCACTCCCCCGTTCAAAGAGTAACCAGAGCTATTAATAAAAAAGAAACCAAGTTTCCAGAACAGCCCTTCCTACTGAGAGGCTAGTGCTTGTAGAAGTGGCCCCATGCATGCGAGGAAAAAATAATTTAAGCTTGGAATTTACCATGTGATATAAGCAAAAGACTTTCTATCCACTGGATTCTTAGTACCAAGTGTACTGGAGGATGTGATGAAAAAAATATCTTGACTGAAGAAAATTCCGAAACATTTTACTTCATATTATATATACTTTTTTTTTTTTTTAAAAAGGCAGAAACATTTAGGGTAACACCACTGACGCAAAAGAACCTTGAGCCACAGGACCTTGAAAATCAGTCTTAAAATGTCTTGCTTTCACATCGTCTTTTTCATGGCTGCTTGTGTCATGCTGAAGAGATAAGCTTCGTAGATGATATTTAAGAAGTTGTCATCGTTCTGGAAAACAAAATCAAAAGACCCAAGGGCATGTGATTTGGTCGGCAGAAACCCAAGGAGCTGAACTGGCGCGCTGACACTAGGACGCTCCTCTCCACCTGTCTGCTCCAACGGCTGATAGCTCTTCACTGCATATGTGAAGTTTTTAAAAAAGACTTTATTTATTCATTTGAGAGAGAGAGAATGAGTGGAGGAGAGAAGCAGAGGGAAAGGGAGAAGCAGACTCCCTGCTGAGCTGGGAGCCCGAAGCAGAACTCGATCCCAGGACCCTGAGATCATGACCTGAGCCAACGGCAGACGCTTAACCATCTGAGCCACCCAGGCGCCCTGAATATGTGAATGTTAAGTGGGATTGGAGGCAAGTGCCAGAGTCAGCTGCTGGTTTCCAACAGTCAATATGAGAAGCACCAAGTGCTCATTACATATAGTCCAGATGGGCGGCCCAGCCACGTGACAGAGTGGAATGAGGTTCACTCAAGAAAAGCCTGGGTCTGTTGTGTGAAAAGACACCGGTCCTAACAGAAGGCTGGACTGGGAGGCAATGATCCAGATCAGGGGTTCTCGAAGTTTGGTTAGGAGATTGCTGTTGTTTCTTAAATGTCCTCCCAAGTCTCCCACAATGTGTATACTTTGCCTTTGGCATTAGTTACGATTTATTTGCAAGATGCTGCATTTATATCATCAAAACCAGCCTAATTCTCCCATGAGTTACAGCAAGTTTTTGGTCTTGGCAAGTGGGCAGCCGTGAGACTGGTAGTCTCTGGGCTCCCCTGCCTAGCTAAGGGCTGAGGGAGAATCATGGGTCTAAAGAGTGGTGCTCTTGGTTTTTAATTCTAGAGACTTCACCCTCCCACTCAAATCCTTTAAAGCTTTAGCAATTCACCCACATTTCACATTCCCCCTTCATTCCCTCTTGGCACCCCACGCACAGAGCTAGCATTATTCTCATGCAATGAAAGACAGCGATGTTATCCCAGTTTTTCCTTATCCCACAAAGTCCCAGTGCATGAGATTGTGTCCTACCAACAGGCAAAGGCTAAAAACAGATTGCGTGAGTGACTTCCAAGAGTTCATCAGGAAGATGATGTCTACAACATGGGGGAAAGTAAAGCGTTATGCAGAGAGTGGAGGGAACATACATGTAATTTTCTACCTAGCAATAGACAGGGCCTGCTCTAGACTTTCAGAGTCTTGGCTCCTGTACAAAGATCTATGGAACCATGTTTTTTAAATGCAATGAACCAGAAAAATGTGAAACTTTTCAATTCAAATTTAGGGTTTTTTCCTTTATTGCTCATAAAAAAAAAAAGAAGTTTAAAGATGTCCTAAGTCCTCACAAACTTATCACGAATGGGTTGACAAGGTGGGAAATACTTTCATCCTAATATTTGCTCATGAATTAGTATGGCCCACTCATTTGTGGTTGGTCTTTAGCGGACTGCTAATCTGCTTTCACATGCAGACGCTCGTTTCTAGCCCCTGCTCCTTCCCTTTTCTCTAAAATATGCGACCTTTAAAAAATGTTTTTAAGAATAGAGACCACTGGGGCGCCTGGGTGGCACAGCGGTTAAGCGGCTGCCTTCGGCTCAGGGCGTGATCCCGGCGTTACGGGATCGAGCCCCACGTCAGGCTCCTCCACTATGAGCCTGCTTCTTCCTCTCCCACTCCCCCTGCTTGTGTTCCCTCTCGCTGGCTGTCTCTATCTGTCAAATAAATAAATAAAATCTTAAAAAAAAAAAAAAAAAGAATAGAGACCGCTGTCTTTTCAACTAGGATGAGACAACTGCAGAGTGCTAGCCAGCACTCCGGAAGTCTGCTAAAGCTTAAGCAAAGTACCACGAAAATTATCGTAAAGATTCTATCAAAAAGATACCCGACTCCGAGGTGCTTGAAGTCTGTCTGGATGACAGTGCCCCCCTTTTCAAGGCCTCACGTACATTTTCCGGGTGTGCTTTGCTAGGTGGTTGGCCAACCTGCCTCCTGGGGCCGCCCCTCCCACTCCTGTTACTCCTGCAGGGAAGGAGCATTCTGCAGCCAGCCTGGGGTTGAAGCCTAGCTCTGATGTTTACTAGCTGTGACCTCAGGCCTGTCACTTAGCCTCAGTTTCCTTACCTCTAAAACAGAAAAAAAAAATAATAATAGGGTTGTTGTATAAGGATTAAAGGAATTAACATATGTAAAGCATTTAAAACAGTGCCTGGCACAAAGCTCTCTGCAAGTGTCAGCTGTGACTCTCTGAGTACCTCACAGAGCAGAGGGAGACACGTGGCTGACAGAGAAGTCCCCGCAGTCCACCCTGTCCTAATTAGAAGGGCTCAGAATTATTTGTAAAGCATGCCCTTAGTGGTCACAGCCATGACTCCTCCCCTACCTGCTGCCTCCTCCTTCCTCAGTGCGCGGGAGCTTGCCCAACGGCCTCTTACCTCTGTGGCCCCACGGTGAGCTGTGCGCGTGTGGTGGGCACCTGCGACCCTCCCAGGGGCTGCTAAGCATCCAGGGTACACTGCCTTCTTTCCTGGCAGGTGACAGCTTGGAGGACTCAGCCAGTCCTCCATCTTACAAAATCCTTGATGTCGTGAGACGCCTCGAGCCACAGCTGGTCTTCTGAATCTCATCCAGTGAACCGAGCACAGAAGCCAGGGGGGTTTAGGTTGAACTGTTACGTGGTCTCTTTATTCTTGGGGTGCACTAAGCAGGCGTTAGCTAACTGGCACTTTCTCTCCCAGTGGCAGCCCACAGGTCAGCAGCGCTGGTAAAGGGAAGAAGAGAGACAACGTGGCCCTCCTACCTGAATGAGGTACAGCAGTGCTTCCTGCAGTTGTCTCTTGGTAAGTGGGCTGCTGGTGATCACTGGGGGCTCCGGGGTCGGCAGAGGCAGGAGGAGGCTGGTGGAAGTGGCAGCTGGTTCTTGGCTTCCCAGGGGCAAGAGCCCACCATCCCGCTCCTTCGGTGGGGCGCAGGTGGGTTGTGTGAACACCATGGGGGACATGAGCAGAGAAGGAGCCCGGGGGGCTGGGACGCGCGGAGGCGAGGTGGCCTGCTCACGGCAAACACACACAGAGGACAGCGGTAAGTAGCGGCTCCTCGGAAACAAAGGGAGAGGGAGAGAGAGGCCCCTCGCTTGCAAGCGTGGGCATAAGGGAGTTTCAGTAGTAATTGCGGCCACTCCACGAGGCGGGCAAAGCCTGTAGGAGCCTGATTCCTGGTTGGTTCTCCACGTGTATTTCCGTGTGTCATTACCGCTAAGCAGCTCTGGCACTCTGCCGCCGGCACTGTTGCTCCCACTAGCATAGGCAGCTCGCCCTGTAAGATTTTACCTCTCTGGTTCACTGCCATCGCTTGGCAGTGTGCATTCAGGACTGCTAGCCTTTTCCCTATCGTCCACCGCTCTGACCTCAAGCTCCAGCAACCCTACTGCACTTGCTCGGGGAGCACACACACATTTCTGCTCCTGACTCTCCATGTGGGGGAATCTTCCCAGCCTCTCTCCGCCTGTTCACTGACTTCTTACTGAGAGGGTCACCCCTCCCGGGTCCCTTCCTGAGGATCTGCCCGCTTGCAGACAGCAGACACTACTGGCGTCTCCAGCTCAAGTTCTGGGCGCAGGGAGGGCTGCTCGTGCTCAGCACTGCCAGTGACTTGTCTGTCCCCGCGAGTATGTCTACCTCGCTTGGCTATAGATCTAAAACCAAGTTTTCCGATAGCTTTTCCAGTTACGCAAGTGACATTTTGATCCCTGTCTGACTCCTATGGCTAGCTCTCATTTGTTTCTAAAGCAGGTGAGGAAAAAGAATGTTACTTATCAGCCTTCTGAGGCCCCAAAGGAACTCACGAGAAGGGGGACATAAAGGCCCGCAGTCTAGAAGCTGCTGTGATTTCACTCCCTCAGCAGAAAGAAGTTTGGAGGAAGGTAGGTTGTTTGTTTCCTTTAACTGTCCCTATCTGCCATTTGGAGCAGAGGAGCTAAAACGGATGCCCCCCCAGCGGGGGTCCCAGCGTCCACCGTGAGGAAGAGGAGGAAGAGTGCACGGTCGTGCTCAGCTCTCCACACCTGCGGGTGCTCAAGAGAAATGAGAATTGTGTCTGCAGAAGCTGCTGTCAAATGATTAACCCCAGCTTTCCCAGTGTCCCATCTAGTGTCCTAGTTTTCCTAGCGTCCCATCCTGCCGAGAGAAAAAAGCAGGTATCAAAGAGAGGGGACAAGACACACTGAAATGAGGATGCGGGCAGCTAACCACCGTTCCTTTGTGACTGTAATAAATAATGAACAAGAACACTTTGACTCAGGCTGTCACATACACAGACTTACGCTACAGGCCCATCATTTTTGTTATCAAAAAAGTGAAGGCTTGTTGAGGAACTGTTGTAAGCTACTTGCCAAAACATGACAAAAGGACCAATGATGACATCTGTAATAAACAGGGAGAATGTCCTAATTATTAAACCCAATGCCTTGTCAATGAATTTGTACCAATCCAAATGGGGAAAAAAAAATCAGTCAGATATCCAGATGTTCCTTACAGGCCATGAAATAGCTGTGGTTTTATCGCTGTTCCAAGTTACTGATACATAGAGAGTCACCTTCCTTGAAGTACAGAGTGTTTATAAAAGTCACAGTATTTCCCCCGACTGGCCCAGTGTGTGTTTGTGGAGGGGGTGGGGGGGAGTTAGACGGCATACTAACTTACCCTTCTCTCGATCTTCATCGAGCTACAGTGGTGACAGAAATAAAAAGTGTCTGTACCTTTGAGGAGTTGATATGCTTTTTCTGTTGACCTCAAGCATCCCCAGGACCACGGGCCCTGCAGAGGCGGTGAGTATGTAAGCCTCATCATGAACGACGTACCCCCAGGTAGCACAATGCCTAGCATGCAGTAAGTGCTCAGAAATATTTACTGAATAAAAAATAGGAAGAGGTCAGATGTCTGGGATCTCAAATGATTTCAACTCAGACGGGAAGTGTTCACGGTCAGATTCAGGGGTTTTCTGCCTGTCTCTGTTGTTTCCCATGTCCATGTGTTGTCTCAGACCTTACAACACTGTGAAAATTTAACTCGACAAGTAAAGTATCTCTAAAAGGAGGGCAGCCCCCAGACAGCTAAGCAAAGAAAGGATCGTCTCTCCAGGCGTAAAGTTACGGGGATCATACGATGTGCGGATGTGGCTTGTGGCACCCCGTTCTGTGCAGGGCTCTCCCTAGAGCACCGAAGCTGATCTCAGTCTCGCTGAGTATTCACGAAGGACTAGAGCAATACCACCCCCGCTCCCCCAGCCTCCCCCGAAGACATCTACCTGAAAAAGAGGGGTCTGCTTTTCTGTGCTGGCTGTCTTGTCCATCCAGGACTCCAGGGCTTGCCCTGCTCTGGAGCTCTGAGTCACCACTGGAAACTTGGCTGCCAAGGCCGGCCGGTTCGATGCGTGCAGCTGCTGCTCCTGCTGTACGATCTGGAGCTTCTTCAGTAACTCCTGGGGGGAGATCACCCCAGAACTGCCAGTCTGACTGCCAGAGTGGGGGAGCGCGGGTCTTGGGTGTGCCGACGGCTCCTTTCCACAAGCCTGATGTCCTAGTGTCTGAGCTGGAAGGGAGGCACTGAAATACCCTGCCTGCACCTGAGCCAGCCCCTTTACTGGGGCACCAGGGGTGGCTATGGCGAGAGCGGTGCTGAGGTTCGGGGCAGCTGAGCTGGCAGGTGCTGGAGTGCTAGGGTCATACTTATGTGCTGGCCTTGGGGCACTCTGAAGCTTCTCCAAAAGGCTCTGAGTTCTGGAAGCACTTTGTACACGCTGAGAAGTCCCAATGCTACGGGGAGACCCTGGCTGCACAGGTCCCAGAAAAACTTCCCCCGCAGAATGGGTATTGCCATTTCTGCAGGGCCGGTTTTCAGGCAGCTCTGACAACGGGTGGAGGTCTGCACTCCTGACCATGAGTTTCTGAATGGCTGGACAGAGCTGCTTCTCGATGGGGGGCGAGTGTCTTCTGGGTTCCTCATAGGAGAGGGAGCGTACAACTCCCTGCCTCATCGGAAGTGGCTCCTGCTGCTGCTGCTGCAGCTGCTGGATGGTCTGTGGGGACCCCACGGTCTCCTGACATGTAGATTTGTCCTGCTTCCCAAAGAGAGCTGTCAAGGACAAGTGCTGGGGCTCGGGGTCTACGGTCTGGAAAAAATAAAAATGTCTGAAAATGGGTCTACATACAATTTGGTTGTATGGTGGGCTATGAAACACAACTAACCTAACCAATGATTTTTTTTATTTACATAGGATCAATTACAGAGGATGAAAAACCTATAATTCAATCACTTTTACAAATCAATTTTACAAATTTAAGAACTTCTTTTTAGGTAAAAATTTTTCACAGCATTCTTCGCTCCCAACCCCAAGACAGCAGTTATATTTTAGCATCTGCTGATTGAAGAAATAGCCCTTGATGGGCCTGGGGTTACAGACTGGGGACCACTGTGGTGCAAAGTTACAGATACGAAAAGGGAAATAATCTCGTCAAAAGGAAGTCCGCCTAACCCTGCAGAGTATAAGATGCCGAGAACACACAGGAATATGAGGATGTCAGCAGCTTTTCTTAGAATTAGAGAAATTTAGGATAAGTCATTTAAACTAACTTGATCCTTTCAACTATATACCAGTAGCTTTAAAAAAAATCGCCACATGCATACATACGACCTGCCCTGGCCTAGTCAGTCACAAAGCTACCTCCTTCCTGCCCTATCGCCCCTCCTGCTCCTTCTGCGGCTTTCCGTGTTGTTGGGCTAAGAAAACACGAGCTCCTTCTAACATCAACATATTCCAGTCTCTTTATTAAAATGAAAACTTTCCATGGAAGGCAAACAATAAAAAGCAAGCTAAAAGGTCATTAGGAAAGACTTATTTTTTAAAAAATTCAGTACAAGACTTTCATTAGCCAGTCTTTATGTCGTTTGGCTCTATGTTCATTTTCAAAATTGATTTAAATGAATTCCTTTAAAAAAAACCCCAACCCTTTAATGAGGAATAACCACAGGAAGGGGAAATAGCTATAGAACACTGACGATCAATAACGGGACTCGCAGATTAACAATTTTGTTAACGCGGCACTATTCTGGAAAAATGCTCTTATTTTCATATATTTAGATGCAAATACAATGATAACTCAGCAAGTCTACAGGGGAATTTTATGCCACTCCTTAGAACAGGAATCCCGTCCTATACACACCATGCCTAGCGCTGTACCTGGGACAGAGGAAATGCTGGAAATGTTTCATTGACTGTTGTTGCCTCGGCTGTCCTTCTCTCAGTGGCCTTGGGAAACCAACCACCCACCTCAGAAGAATGCAGGCCTGGCAGGTAATATTCCTGTCAGCTCTGACAATGTTACGAGTTTGCTGTTTTTAAAAAAATACATTATCCTCCAAGGAGTTCAAGTCCACAAGAGATGAACACAGAATATGGTAAATCCCAAAATTAAAAATTTCAACCCCCTTCCAGGAAGAATACATTATTAAAATGAAACAATCACGAATTTGAAATCTCTCTTTCTTAGATATACCCTGAAGCCTCCTTGCACAGCACCAGGCTCTCCTTTGACTATACTCTGGGTAAAAGGTCTTTACCAATCCTATAGAGACATTGCAAATGGAAAGCAGAGGCCTTCATACCTGGCTGGGTCGAGGTATGCGCTGTTGCTGGTTTTCACTGGGCTTCACTGGAATTGGTTTGATGAGATTGGGGTTGTCGTAGATGGCAGACGAACTGGTTATCTGTTTTGGCTCAGAACAGGTTTTACACTGAAATGGAAAAAAGAAGCTCATTTTTGGTGTAAAAGAAGCTTTAATCTTTTTAAAAGAACATAACTTCTTGCCCTTTATTTTATCTAATTGATAACTATTTTTTGATAGACTTTCATGCAAAAAGGAAAATTACTTGATCTCCTCCAATATGAGCTATATTTGAGTATAAATCAAACTCCAATTTAATTTTTCTTAGTTGCACAATTTCGGCGCCCTAAAATATTACCAACAGCATTAGCCTGTAAGACCCAGAGGCTCTGAAATACTTGGATATTTGAAAGGCTATAGATAGGCTTAAGAAGCAATAGTTTAAAAATATTGAGTCTAATGCTTTTCAATGATGAACAGTGATAGAAACAATTCTTTAAATGCCATGTCTGGATTACAGTATGGTTTTATTTACCCATTAGCAGTTGACTTAAGATTGGAGAATTGCATCACCAAAGCAACTGACCCTTTTCAGTCTACAAACCAAAAAGTAAAGCTGACTCAAACCACTGACTTAAAAATTACTAACACCATCTTTATTTAATAAATGACTTTTAACATAAACAGAATAATTCAAATCTGAGTGTTCTGAGCCACTCACTACAAATTAGAACTTCACAGAGAAAGAGCCAAGAGCCAAGACTCATCATTTCAAATACTGAATCATTATCATACATTAGTCTAACCAACCATACAATTGCTAACACAGTAGGATTCATAACACAAAGAACACAGCAATGATGGCAGTATCTATCTTGTTAAAACACCAAATAAAACTGAATATAAAACCACTACCTTCTATTCTATACTCTCTATAGCATTGCTAGTTTCAACTGTCAAGGCCTCAGGTAAGAAAATATTTCACACTGTCCCTGACACAGAATGAGCTATAAACACAATCTCATCCCCCAGGAACCCAAGGCTTCCAATGTGTTCTACAGTTATTGGGTTGTATTTTCTAATTCAAGGATGTAGGAGTATGGGGTCAATCACCACCACGTTCACTTGGGCTTGTAAAGTTAAATGTACAAAAGACTAATCATTTTCTTCCAAGAATTCTATCAGTATTTTGGATGTTTGGCACCAGATTAAGTGGGATGTGAAATCCCTTTATGAGTCATAAAATGTTATTTCTAATTCTTAGCTGAATGCTGGAGGTTAATGGTATGGCTGCATGGACCAACTGGCCTGGCTTTCCAAGGCAATAACCAACACAGGACAAGAAGACAGCTTAAGATAAAGTCACTTATACAAAATTTTACCGTGAAAGCCTTTAACTTCTGCTTGCTGTGTAAAAGAAAGTGGATGCTCAGATTACATTCACTGAATGACCGTGTCTGTACTTTAAAAAAAATTTTTTTATTTATTCATTTATGAGAGAGAGAGTGCAAGGCGGGGGAGGAGAGGAGCGAGGGAGAGGGACAAATGGGGGAGAGGAGCAGAGGAAGAGGGACAAGCAGACTCTATGTTCAGCGTGGAGCCCAATGTGGGGCTCGATCTCATGACCCTGAGACCCCAACCCAGAGATCACGACCTGAGCCAAAATCAAGAGTTGGATGCCCAAGTGACTGAGCTACACAGGCACCTCTACTTTTTCATTCTCTATGTTCAGGGACCTTGAATTTCAAACAAAGAAAAACAGACCCCCCCCCCCACCTTCGCTTTACACATATCCACATGGGCTGAGAGGCTGCTCTGTCTCTTGCTATGCGTAAGCCCTAGATAGCCTTTCTAAGTAAAATTGCTGGAAGCTGTTTTCTGTGTTACTATCCATCACTGAAGCCTTGCTTTCAGGTAAAAATTGCTCTCCATCAAATTGCTCGGAATTAAACATCATCTACCTCAATAGTAGATAGCTCATTTTCCAGCTGTTTAATTTTCTATGCTTCTCCTGACCCAAATAACTTTAAGATACTTGGAAAAAAACAGAGTTGGAAGAAGTGTATAATGGATTCTCCATAGAGATCCTGAGGCACTTCTTTAAAGCCTTAAAAACTATGTCACGTGCTCTCCTTTTCTCACCCACAAACACACAAACATACGTACTCGTGCCAAGAGAAAAGTCTGGAAGAAAATACACTGAAAGCATTAAAAGTAGACATCTTTGGGTTACAGGATTATGGATATTCTTTATTTCCCTTTTCTACTTTTTTGAATTTTCTCACTGAACATCAAAAGACACTTAGTAATTTCTTTAATTTTATAAATAAGTCACAGTATATTAAAAGAGCACTATTAGTTCTTGCCTTAAACCGGAAAACACAAGAAAGTCCACTTGTGCATACTCAGAACCGAACTATGCGGCCAAAGAGCCTTTCTGGCGCTGGTTGTTTCTCTTACTGAGAGCGGTGCTCTTATTGTTCATTAGCGTCTGGATCAGAAGTCTAACAGGGAGGGGGTAAAAGGAGGGGAAGGTCAAACTAGCGTCAGGCTGCTCTACAGCAGATTCACAGAAAATTGTTTCTTAGGGGAACAATCATACAATACTGGCCAAAATAAGGTTTTCTAATTATCTTATTAACTTCATGTAAACAGTTGGCATCTGCTGTCACTAGGTTTCAGTTGACCAACATCATATCCCTTTAGCCGAAAAGTTCTCCTCCTCTTATTTTTTGGGATTTTCACAAACTGAAGCATTTTAAAGTTGGGAAGATCTCAGAAGTCATTGAGTTTAATCCCTACCCGGAGAAGTGAGATTTTTTCCCCCTAATATTCCAGTATGTCATCATGTAGTCTCTTTCTGAATACTCCCGGTGATGGGAGCGCCACTTTCTCACGCGAGAATTCCGAGAGAAATCTTGTCTTCTTCTCTTTTGCCTCTGTCTGTGTTCCCCCTTTCCTGTACCTCAGAGCCATTTTACTCATGATCTCCACATTTTCTGAAGTGTCTGTGTGTGGGAGAAGACGTAACACAAACACAGGCATATATAAAGCAGGTTTGAACAATACAACGGAAGTTCACGGGGGAGCATACAGATCTGGTTGCGTAGATCAGAAATACCAGGATGGACAAAGAACACTTGAAATGCGCCCTGAAGGACTGAGCATATGTCGACAGGTAAAGAAGGAGACGGGACAGCATGGCAAGAAGGCCACGAAGGCACTTTGAGGAAGCAACACTGTTACTCCATTTGGCAGGAGTTTCAAATATTTGTAGGGGGGAGTGGGGGGAGAAGGTAGTGAGGTTAGGAGAATAAACTTAGGAAAATAAACGTTATGTGATCCTTGAAGAGTCTGAAGGTTCATATGCTAGGCAGTGAGAAGCCGAGAAGAATTTAGACCAGAAAAGTGACAGGATCATGCAGGTGCTCCTAGAAGTTTACATCCTCTGGCTGTTAACTGCAGGAAGGATAATTTCTTCTGTTTATCACACAGTTGGAGCAACTAACATTATGTATATAACATGTATTTGATTTTACAGAAAAGCAGGTCTATACACCGATTAAACATCTGCACTTTACGTCAACAGTATAACAACCAGTCTGGGGGAGGGGCGTAATGATGACTAGAACATTGTTTCGACCTCAGTTAGGTTTACAGTGGAAGAAGGTGACTTAACTTTAATAAATGAGGAAGAGCAAAATACATTCCAAATAGTAACAGACTGGTGAGTTCATTGGAAAGAATAATTAATCTGAATGAAGAGATCTGGGAAAACTCTGTAAAAAGTGGAATTTTAACTGGGCCCTGAAGAGTATGTAGATTCTGAAAGGCAAAGAAAGTGTGGGGTAAACACTGCAAGCTATCGGTACAGTATAAAGCCATGGCTTAATTGAAGTCTCCAAAACCACATATTAGCGTTTGTGTGTGTGTGTTCCGTGTTCTTTTATGAGACAGTCAGGTGCAGCTAGAGGGCAATGGGGAGGCTCAGGAAACAAATATCCTCATAGGTCCTAGCAACAGGAAGCATGCGGAAACCTCAGGGTGGGCCGGAGACAGAAAGCAGGAGCAAGGGGAGAGCCAAGGCTAGAGCCTCTGTTGGGAGTTTCTGCACTTTAGGATTGGCTAGTTTGGATAATTTTCAGTAGGTTTTGAACTATAGGGTGGTCCCTAGTCCCCTGACCTGAGATGATTAAGGCAGAGGAATATTGCCTCCGGGGGTGCCAGGGCCAAATGGAGGAGGAAGGCTCTGGATGGCTCATTTGCATGACAAAGGCAGCCTTTGGGCCCTTTGCTATCTCTAAGAATTAACTAGCCTAGGGGAACCTGGATGGCTCTGTCGGTTAAGGAGACAGCTCTTGATCTTAGCGTGGGTCTTGATCTCAGGGTGCTGAGTTCAGGCCCTGTGGTGGGCTCCACGCTGGGCACGGAGCCTACTTATAAAAAAAATATTGGCTAGCCCAGGGAGGAGAATTCTGGCCCCGATCAGAAGACTTTCAAGATGTCAAAACATCATAAAATAAAAATAATACAATATGTGTGTGTGTGCTGAGAGGAGGGAGGGAAAGAAAGAAAATAATTTTTGTTCAGTATTTGCATTTATTATTTATTGGCCACTGTTATGCTGTCCTCACAGAACCTACATTCCTGGAGGGCAAAAATGTCACCATTTAAGATTGATCTTTAGTGTGCCTAACAGAGTACAATTAGGTAAAGTATAATTAATTGATAGTTGCCAAGTCATTAGGAAGTCTTTTAACAGCTGCTGAAGAATTAAGCTAAATGGAAAACTAATACAGAAACGTTGTTACTGACCACATCTGGGATTCAAGCATCTCTGTCCAGGCCCTCTGATGGAAGGACAATGAAACTGTGATTAATTCATATTCATATGCATTGAGTCAATCAACAACCATTTATGTGGCACACATGTGCCGGGAACATTGAAGGAAACTAAGCTGATGAAGATGGAGACAGGGTGTTCTCTGTGTTCAAGGAGCTCACAGTCTACCAATCAAGGGTAAGTCAACCATCAAGTCAAAGCATCAAGTCAAAGCATGTTGGAGAAATCTGGCCGGTTGTCCTTTAGCATGTCCCACTTCATTCAGGACTTTTCTGATTGCTTTCTTGTGGTGCCATTTAATTTGTTTTCTGCCTGCCCTCCCCCCTCCTCCTTTTCATTTTCTGTAAACTAGTAAGTTTAAGAAAGCTCACAATGTGGATGGAACTAGAGGGTATTATGCTAAGCGAAATAAGTCAGTCAGAGAAAGACAAATACCATATGATCTCACTCGTATGTGGAATTTAAGAAACAGAACAGATGAACATGGGTGAAGGGAAGGAAAAATAAAATAAGATGAAAACAGAGAGGGAGGCAAACCATAAGACTCTTAACTCTCGGGAACAAACTGAGGGTTGCTGGAGGGGAGGGGGGTAGGAGGAAGGGATAATTGGGTGAGAGGCATTAAGGAGAGCCCTCGATGTAATGAGCACTGGGTGTCGTATGTGACTGATGAATTCTGAAACTAATTCTACCCTGAAACTAATAATACACTATGTGTTAACTAAATTGAATTTAATAAAAATTTAAATAAAAAATTTAAAAAAAGATTCAGGATCAACAATATATATTTCAAGGTGGGGCTACATATTTCACATTGTATCACATTAGGAGACACATGATGTCTGATTATCCAACTTTTTTTTTTTTAAGATTTTATTTATTTATTTGAGAGAGAGAGAGACCACAGAGGGAGAGTGAGAGGGAGAAGCAGACTCCCTGCTGAGCAGAGATCTCAACATGGGACTTGATCCTAGGACCTTGAGAACGTGACCTGAGCCAAGGGCAGACGCTTAACCGACTGAGCCACCCAGGCGCCCCTGATTATCCAACTTTTAATAGCGCTGGTCAGTGGGCTCATGTGGTGGTAGAATGATTTTCATGGTCAAATTTCCATCAACCTCTCTCATAATATTATTACTAATGATCCATTGCTTGAATCACTTATTTACTAGTGTGGTTTTAAGTTCTATCATCTCATCTACATTTAATAGCTGGAATTCTTTGGTAGCAAAGAACTTTCCCTCATCAACCAGGATTATGTGGTTACTCTGAAAATTTGTCTCTACTGGTCAGGCAGGGTAAATGCTTAATTCCTTTCCATTAACAACTGATTTTCAGAGGAAGGAGTTGGTGTCCTAGTACCTCCAAGAATAGCCAATAATTACTTTTTGTTCTGTTTTACATTTTTGGTCTGCTTGCTCACTCATCACCATGAACTCACAGATTATACTCAGTGTGTTTCAATAGTCTTTCTTGTTGATGTTAGAATTTGATGTTTAAGTCAGTGGTCCCTTCAAGTTGACTACTGAGCCCCTTTCACGTGACCCTGTTTGTTTGATTTTCCCATCCCAGACATGGAATTGGGAATTTCTTTAAAGGCCCTGATAACTTTTTTTTTTTTTTTGGGGGGGGGGTAGTATTTAGAAACAATAATCTGGGGGCCAGAGGTGCTTATTGCTGCTGAGTTGTCACTTATTTCTAGGTTTCTTCAGGGAAAAGGTTAGTAACTACATATTTAAGAAACAAAATATGAACTCTAACATTTCCACTTAAAGTTTAACATTATATAAGGCTTTGGGGCACCTGGGTGGCACAGCGGTTAAGCATCTGCCTTTGGCTCAGGGCATGATCCCGGCGTTATGGGATCGAGCCCCACATCAGGCTCCTCCGCTATGAGCCTGTTTCTTCCTCTCCCACTCCCCCTGCTTGTGTTCCCTCTCTCTCTGGCTGTCTCTATCTCTGTCGAATAAATAAATAAAATCTTAAAAAAAAAAAAAACACATTATATAAGGCTTTAACTTAATATTTTCTCTTACACTGAAGGTTTTGTTCTGACTGCATAAACATACGCATTTATTATATCCATGACAGCTGAAAAATTACAATGCCAATATTGCCATTAACAATAAAAACCACTTAATGATTTACAATTTCTTTGCAGTTCTTTTTGTCTAAGGGTGTTTAGTCCAAATAAGGGGTTCTGAAGTCACTCCCCAATTTCTTTTCTACTGTCATAATATGATATTCAGTTATGTACACTTATTTCAGCTAGTTTTCAAATTCTAGGTTTTGTCTTTTTTTCTTAATTTTCTTTTTCCCCAAGTTTCTAGAGGGTGTTAATCTTTTACTTCTCAATTTTTATAATAGCAGTTTATAAAATTGGGAAATTAACCCTCCTCCTATTACTTAGGTAAAAATATTTCTCAGTTTTACATATCTTTTCACTTTGCTTGTGGTTTTTTTTTTTTAACCAGGCAAAACATTTATTTTTTTTTTATTTTTATGTAGTTGAATTAATTGCTTTTGGGTTTTAAGGCAGAGTTTAGGAAGATTTCTCCTTTCCAGATTACAAAGAAATCCATATAAATTTCATTCTGGTATTTGAATGGTTTTATTTTTAACATTTACATTTCTAATACATTTGGAATTTATCCTGGTATAAGGTACAAATCCAATTTTGTATTTTTCCAAGTGGCTACCACTTGTCCCAATATCATTTATTTAAGTATCCAAACAGCTGATTTGAGATTTTCATCTTTATCACGTCCTAAATTTTATATACACTGGCGTGTCATTTGGACTTTCCCACCAGTCCTATTGGTCTATCGGGCTGTTTATGCATCACTACCATCAAGACCATACTGTTTTAAGTGCGTAGGCACTTATTATGCCTTAATATCAGATAGGTAGAGCTTTCTCCCCCTTCTCGCCCATCCAATATTGCTCGTTTGTCAAGGTTTTCCCTGCTATTCTTTCTTGTATATTTCTCCATATGAACCTTATAATCAACCTGTCTGGCTCCAAGAAAGAAGAAAAGAAACTAGTCTGTATTTGTTTAGGAATCATCTTAAATTTGCAGATTAAACACAAGTGAGAGCTTTAAGTTTTATCTTCTTCTCTAAGATCAGGACATAGCTTCCCATTTGTTCAAGTCTATTTTTATGCCTGTCAGGAGTGTTTAAAAGTTTTCTTCATACAGGTTTTGCTCATTTCTTGCTAATTTTATTCCAAAGAACATTATATTAATAGTTCTTGCTGTAAATGGGGCCTTCTAGTAAACCTTCTGATTGGATACTATTTGTATGTAGGAAGGCTGCTGATTTCTTAGACTACCTTTTAATCCACTTAAAATAAATGGTATTCTTTAGCTTGCTAAAACCAAATAGAGATTTAATTTTTAATTCGATTTTGTCTGGTGGAAGGAATAATAGCACTAACCCTTTCCCACAAGCATATTACCACTGTAGGATTTAAGTATGTTTCACAAAGGAAGACAAAAACTCACCTTGGTGTATTCATCTTTGGCCTTGGTGAGCATTCTTACGATATCTACTTCCTTGCCCTCTCCTGAATTGAGGATCATTGGGGAGTTTCCTGCTCCACCTCCTTGATGGGCTTTCAACTGTTCATACTGAGTTAGGCTAGAAAAATAGAGGGGAAAATCCACACAAGAAGAATGAACTCAACACAAATGGCTTTTAAAACCATCTAATTCTCACCCACTTGTTTTTAACTTTTTTTTTTTAAGATTTTATTTATTTATTTGTCAGAGAGAGAGAGAGCACAAGCAGGGGAGCGGCAGGCAGAGTGAGAGGGAGAAGCAGGCTCCCTGCTGAGCAAGGAGACTAATGCGGGGCTCCATCCCAGGACCCTGGGATCATGACCTAAGCCGAAGGCAGATGCTTAACCCACTGAGCCACGCAGGCGTCCCCACTTGTTTTTTATCTTGTTATAGTCATAATAGAAGTAAGACTGCTTAGGAAGTGAAAGAAGAAAACTGAGAGTTGAGGTTCTGATAGAGAATACATGTATGAACCCAGAGGAAGGGTGGCCAAACGATCCTGCAGGCCAAATCCGATGCACCATGTGTTTTTGTAAAGAAAGTTACAAACAGCCACACTTACTGGTTTATGTATCATTTACATTTACAGCCAGCTTTCACACCATGACTGCAGAGCTGAGCAGTTGTGACAGACTATGGCCTCCCAAGGCCTGAAACACTCACTATCTGGGTTTTTTTTTCAGAAAAGTTTGCCAACTCCTCATTTAGAGCATTTGAAAGGACTCATTAATTGCTGAGGAAACCCAATTTAGAGTTCTCAAACATTGAGCAAACCGCGTGGCAAATCAAGATCCCTCCCCTTCCTTGTTTCAAGGTCCCTTGTAGTCAAAGCAAAATTGATCTCAGCAACTCAAATATTATACTCCTCTGGCAATTTATAAACAGCAGAGATTCCATTCTAGAAGGGGGGCATTTAAAAAACAAAATGGAGCAACGAAGAGTGTCTTCTGTTTTCCTGAAGACAATACAGGAGAGAGACCAGATCGCTCCTACATGGTGCCAGGTAACATGGAGAAAGACACTTTTTCTTTTGTGTGCTTTGATTTTCAGCTCAAATTTTTAAAACGGCCATGTCATTTATGGTAAAAGACATCTGAGAACTTACTGGGAGATCTAATACTAACTGAGGAAGGGCTCGGAATCCACACATATCAGCTGCTTATTGCTAGTCAACAATCAATTTCCTGCCCCAGCTGTTAAGTAATTACTGCAGAATGCTAACAGTTTGAACAGGGGCTCTTGGCTGAGACACAGGGTATTTTTTCATCTATATGAAATCCTGCTATTATTATCCGTTGTACAGTTTACAATAACATGAATGTGTTAGGACCTAGTTGTTATAGGGGTAAATACCAGTTTGAACACACTTAATCACCATCCGCAACGTGAGCTGGTTACCTACAATTAGCTATCACTAGATTTTCAGATACCTATTTATAAAAAAGTGTTCCCCACATTTCATTTTTGAGGGTCACTTTTTAGTCATTTCATTGCCCCAGGATTTAAAATCAGAAAATGGTTCTTTTACAGATGGAGATGTTTTGTCAAATCTGCGTGGGCAGCAGCCATACTGTGTGCTCGGCAGAGCCTATCACGGGCTGACATACAGCATGTGTAGGAAACTCATTTCATTCTGAGGCTCTAAACCACCTCCAGAAAGCAGGGACATAACTGCCTCACAGGGAGCAGCCTCGGGGCTCAAGAACTGGTCAAAGAGTTGACCAGTCACAGAGGAGACAGCACACTTACCTGGGCTGCCCTCTCAATGCAGCCAGGGAGCCAAGACCCCGATTTAAGTGTCCCAAAATGCAGGCGAGACAAACCACAAGGTTATCAAGAGATTAAAAAAAAAAGAGACTTGCAAACAATGAATCATGGAACACTACATCAAAAACTAATGATGTACTGTATGGTGACTAACATATCATAATAAAATAAAATTTAAAAAGAAATAAAAAATAAATTAAAAAAGGGACTGCCTATTGATCACTAAACGAACATTAACTTCGATATTTCCAACAAGATTGAAAATAAAGTCTATCCTAAGTACTCACAGCATTTGAGACGGCAAGAAACTCTGCTTCCACGACCAAGGATATGCAGTTAAAGGAAAGTGTTTAGGGCAGGAAGGAAAGATCTTAGAGAATGTGTAGCAGCCTTTAAAATGTTCCGAATTTTCTTTTTACTGACAGCTATACCAATAACTTTTCAGAGAAAAAACCCTGCTAATTTACAAATGAGGAAAATATTGAAGAAAACTACCATCTGCAACAATTCATATTATAGATATTTCACACATGCAGAACAAAAATGAGGTGAACTGTTCTACATGATAACCTAGTAAAATGTAAAAAGTTGTGACTTTTTCATTTAAGTGAGAGTAAATGTCTTCCTAGCCACGGTGGAAAGGACTGCTGTAAGAGCTACATTCTGCTAAGAGTATAGTGGAGATACACCGAGAAACACAAATGAAAGCATCATGTCCAGAAAAATACTTAGCCTTTCAGCACCTACTTTTTCATAAGCTCTGCAATTCTTTGGCATTCTTCTTTATCGTAAAACCAAATCCCATAAATGGACACTGCAAAAAACGTATCAAACAAATTATGAGGACCTTCAAAATTACAAAATGGAAAGAAATTCCCTTTCCAACTTAAAGAAAACACATACTTATGGATGAAACCAATCACTCGAGTTTAAGCTTGAAAACCTAGGGTTGGAATTGTCTAAGACCACACAGAACTCTGGAGTGGTCTTATGCATACACAGGGACACATACCTCCCCCCAATAAAGTGCACTGTCCTTAACAATATAGCACCTGAAAGTAACAGGCATTGGGCAAATGCTTCTTAAATGAATCTATACAGATTGAGGATGAAACCAGAATTTCTAAACTCCTGGCTTTTAAACCTTACTGCCCAGACTCCATTTGCCCATTTATACACATATTTCATCTTTATTGAGAAGTATCCAGAAACCTGATGCACAAAATTAGGCCTGGAAACCTCTCTTCCTCCTTCTCCACCTCCTCCTCCTCCTCCCAGGAATATGTTCACTGAAAAACTGGCTTTGTAAGCTCTTAGTTAGGACACAGTGCAGGAAAAAGTAAAATTCAATAACAAATCTCTGACTTCAAAATGCCTGTATGGGAAATTTACAGCTGTTGAAAGATGAGATGCGACCATGACTTAATCATTTAGTAATGAAAGAAAAATGTGGTATAATGGAGCTACGGATTCATTTAACAATTTTCAAATAAATTGTATACTTTAGTATGTGCCTATCTACATCATTTTTATAGCAAAGGCTAAACAGTTCCAAAATACATTTATAAAGATCTAGTTGAGGGTCTGGTGCTATTAATCATATAAACAACACATTAGCTACAGACACATTTTCAAACGCTTCATTGAAAACAGCGGCATTGTTATGATAGGACAATGAAAACCAACAAAACATATTTTTTAAAGGAAAAACTTTTTAAAATTTAAACATTTAAAATATTTAATTCTATGAGTATTATTTGGTCATTAAAACAGCTGTGATACTTTGACAACTCTTTCCCCACCTACCTGACCAATGCCTCAGTGTGGGATTTCTGCTTCTTGTCAGTAATGATTCAGATAACAAAAGCTTCAGGAAATGTCTTCTTAGTGCTATTTTAGGCAGATATTTTTTTTAAAAGGAACCCCATAAATCTGAATTACTCACTTGCCAAAAGGTGGCAACGGGGTTTTTTAAACTTTTTGTATGATTAGTGTGCCAGGGTTTCTTACCAACCTACATGTGAAGAGGGAAGAAAAAGAATGGAAAGAACCCTCCAGCATTTTCTGGAATAGAACCATTTTATCCTCTTAGAAATACGTACACATATTCCTCTTTAATACATTGATAATCTTTTGAAAAAAACCTGAGTTCTGAAGCCTATATGCAAAGCGAGCCTTACTATGAAAAAGAAATTCTTTTGTCTCAAGATCATTAAATGTGTATCTTAAAACTTTTCATTCAAGATTGTTAGCAGTCCATCCACACTAAGGTCCTACTCTGACTGCCTACACACACTGTGACACACTAACCCACCTCGGCTTGTGTCCTTGGAAGCATAAGTACAACAGATCACCGACATTCAAAGCCAATAAATCTGAATATGTTTGTGTCTTACGGTGGTTTTAATTTTAGTTATAAAGCTAACAGCTGAGTCTACTTTTTTGGTGACAGTGATAACTTCCTTTCCTGGGAGACTGGGTTTTCCAAAACTATCAGGAAAGAAAGGTGGTAGGTAGCAGGAGAGAAAAACACAGCGTGACTAAGAAGCCCCAGGCCCAGTGGCAGTGGGGAACCAGCCATTTGTGCCTGGTCTGTAGGATACATTAGCAGAAATGTTCTGAGTGTCATTTTGTTTGTTTGTTTGCTGTTACACATTTGTGGCATCTGACATAAGGAATTCGGTTTTCCTAAGAGCTGGATGCCAAGGAAACTGTTGATACAAACAGAAAAGCAGTTTGACAATGTCATTATCATGAGATAACTGAAATGTAGATTTAGGGAGGAAAAATGCTATGAAAACATCTTTCAGATGTCAGCGCAGAATGAAGGGAAGACCAGGTTTGTAATGACTATTTAAGACTTTGAGGAGATTTCTTTTGGACCTATTTATCTCTAAAACAACATGACTTCAAGAGTAAAATGGGCTCCTTTTGAAATAGCATTTTTCATCCTCGTTAATATTTGGTTTGAACGTAAAATCTAACTAGTCAGTGGAGAAAAAAACCAGATTTACCAACAGTCCTGGCTCCTGAAGGGTAGCACCAAGATAAAATGTCAAACCAGGCCTAACTTTTTTCTCCTTAAAATAGTTTTGCGACTTGCGTTACATTCCAGCAGGAGAGGGGCCGCGGTTCCGTGAACATGCATTCCAACCGAAGTTTTCTGCCTCTTAGGTCCCAGGTCTCCCAAGCCCTGGACAAACCTATCACTCTTCCCGCACGAGAGGGTATATCAAAGCAGCTCGTGGTGATATATAAAAACCAGAGATCATCATGCCTCAGGGAGGTGATGAGCTGACAGGCTGACAGAAACCATTAACTTCACATTTCAATCCCAGTTTTCCTGTAAAAGCCACTGGGTGAGAGGCCCATCCTTAGGGAGGCAGTGAGCACGCAGGCAAGGAAGAAAAAACTCGGTTGAAAAGAACCCAAAAAGAAGGCGTGGTTTTTCGAATTCTAAGCCTGATAAAGTAATCACCGTGACCTGAATTTGCAGGGACCTGTGGGACGCTGACACGTTACTGTGGGAATGACTTCTGGGCTTTGAGAAATCACCAGGAGGGAAGCTCGCGAGGAGGATATTTATTTACTTTAAAACATTGACCTATTAGTACACATCTGGAAGTTCACCATGCTTCGAGCCTTCGGCCAGCCTGCTGCACCTGCATACCAGCCACTTCCCAGTCACCCCGCCTCCGAAGCCGAGGTGAAGTTTAAGGGCACTTTGGTGCATGAAGCTCAACTCAACTGCTTCTACATTCCTCCTGGAGGTAAGAAACCCAAAGTGGGGTAAAGAATGGGAAGAACAGGTTGAAATGTACTCCAGAATGTTTTAATGATGTCTAGAATGTGTGGCATAAGGACTCATCTTTTTGGCAGTCCTCTTCGTATTTAATACAGGACATTTCAACGGCACAGTTGCGAAATCTTGCCTAAAACTGCACTGTCTTGGTCTCTCATGCTTTGGAAATTCTCAATCAGAAACAAAACCAGTGTTTGGGGCAACAGGCAAGGTAATATTGCCCTTACGTAGCTGTTGAAACATCAATCTTCCCTTTTTCTTTTAATTCTGTGTGGATGATTAAGGAAAGCAAAATCTCCCTATTAGATTTCATGTCTGAATATCATAGGTACACACAGGTGACAGACAGAGCAAGGTGGTTGTATCTGATGATGGTATTTTCTTCTTTTTAAATTTCTTCAGCAGAAAGATCTAAAGCTGATAAAATGTTAAGAGGTTAGTTAAGAGGTCATCAGAGGCAATATGAAAATGGTCTTAAGTGCACATTCATCTAGAACTCCTGGATTCTTATTAGCATGGAGCGTTAGTTCATTCTGGATGATCTTTGGGGATTTACCTCATCTAGGTTATGTTCCTAGCAAATATTTCTATACAATCTGTTCTTTTAAGACATTTATCATTTTTTGCATATTTTACCCAAAATATCTTTCAACTCAAATCATGAATGGTAGCTAGCAATCTTTTAACAAGGATTCATGCTAATATTTGTGCAACTTTAAAACATAAAGCATATTTCCACACAGTTAGGAAGTAGATAATACATAAATACATAGGTAAAGTTTAAATAGGCATGAGAAGGACATCTGATTTGGTAATGCTCTCCCCCTCCAGCAATAATTTCACTCAAAAGCATAGGGATATATATTTCTTAGTCGGAATGCAGTTAAGAAGGCATTTAAATTCTCTTTTTTCACTAGGAAAACTATGGAAATGTGGCAGCGTAAATCACACAAATCTCTTCTGCGCACTTAAGGATAAACCAAAATTTTAAAATTCCTTCAAACCCCATTCCTTTGATCAAGTTTTTCCCAAATGAGTGGAATAATAATCCCAATGTAAGAACCAAGAACATCTAATCATACATTTGATGTAAACACTTGTTTTTGAGACTTCACTCAAATATATTTCTTGATTTATGGTACCATTTATCTAGTTTCTGTAAGATTGACCAGCTGATGATGACTGGTTACTGGTATTTGGTAGTAAGCATGCACAGCTACTACGCCCTGAAAGACCACAAGGTAGCTAAGAAATTAGAAAGTTAGAACTGTGAAGTTTTAGAACTGGAAGGCAGCTGAGAAGTGTGCAGTTCAATTGCTTATTTCACTAACGAGGAATGTGTGGTCTCACAAGGTGAAATGATTTAGCCAAAGACGTCTTGACTGGTTCCATCTGTTTGCTCTGAAATATGTTCCTCCCCCAGCCTTACAAATGAAATAAATAAGACTGAATCAAGTTTTAATTTGAGTTCTAGGTTTGGTTATAAGAGACAGGAATGAGGCTTTTCTAAAACCGAGCTTCATATGGACTCTCAAGAGGAAAAAAGGCGAGAGGGAAGGGAGGAAGGAGATGAGTGTGGAAGGAAGGAAAGGAGAGGGAGGAAAGGGGGGATTCTGAGGCTTCTAGTATTGGCCATACTTTGATAGCAGTGAGTGCTAGGACAGCAATCACACCGCCCATGTCCTGGCAGCCACAGATGGGAAACACAAGCTATGTTTGGCGGCTCCATCTTGACTCTGTACTTCTACCCCATTTGGAATGCTTTGCACTAATAATGTTTTTCTTCCTCATGTTCTTTAATGCCTTTAAAGTAATGTTCTTTCATTTACCTTTTGCCTCAGCTCTACTGACCAAACACGGACACAATCTTGTAAAACAAACTCTTCACTGGCCATAGAGAGTCTACATAGCACTGTTATCTTTGGCCCCTGGTCTGGTTCTTTTCATATGACATAGTTTTACTGCACCTCACAAATCAGTGATCCCGTGATCTCAAAATATTGGAAAGTTCACAGTAGATGGGAAGCAGTTTCTATTTTATGGGTAACTAATCCTCATGAACATTTTGGGAGAAACAGTAGAAAACCTAAATAAATACTGTGAAGTAGAACAACCTTTTCTCTAAATAAGTTAACTTCATTAGAAAGTTAATGCCATAAACAGCAACAACAGAAACAATCTCTCAACTAAAGCATTAAACTAATTTGGATTAAATTAATATGCATCTCCAACTATAAACTAGCATTTATTATTTTGAAAGAAAAGGATGGATTTATCTTTTTAAAAGTTTTTGTTATAACAAACGCGCGTTATGTCATTAGGCCTTCCTAATCTCCACAGAGGTCATTATCCTCCCAAAATGAGACTCCAGAGGTCTGCTACTGGCCTCAAGCTCATGAAAGGCCAGATGGAATCTTTTTCATGATACACTAACTTCCTAATTTTATTTATTTCAGGGGAAAGTTCCTTTAATTTAAGAGATTTAACAGAGTAAATAACCATTTAAAAAACTAGGAAGCAGAAAAAGTCATCGGTAATAATAAATATAAATAGGAACAACTTATTCTGTTTTGTTGGTCATTTACATTTGTATTTTCTTTTTGTTCATAATCCTGCTGATTAGTTTCAAAATTTCCTAGACCGCAAATAACAAACATGGGTTCCCCAAAGTGTCTTTCCCCCTCTCTGAGCTAAGAGTCCTCCTGAAGACTCAGGTTTTCCCATTCCTCTAGGGATAAAGAGCCTCAACTTCTCTGTTGTTCCTGTAGATTTCTGGATATCCTTGGACCAAAAAAAAAAAAAAATTGAGCACACACCATAATTATTTACACAACTGTTTCCTCCACTCGACTATGAGCTCCAGCATAATGGCTGGCATGTGGTAGAGATCAACAAGTATTTGCTGAGTTGAACTGAAATCAGACTTCAAGATCCTATATTATCAATTCTCCTTGTAATGCTAATATTAGTAGTTATCATATTCTGGGCTAATTACACATCACAGACTAGATGCCTAGATCCTCTGTATTCAGCGATCACAACCTCTACCAGGGATTACAGCATGGGGATCCTACAGTGCTCCTTTACTTCTCTTTCTAACTGGAGTTTATTTAGCTTTAAACATTTGGTAACCTTAGGCATTAGTAATGTTGATGGAATTTTGTCATTAGGGGACGAGCTCCCTAGGATTGTATATTTCTATTGATCCAGCACTATGCAAGCACTAATGTATTCATTTTATGTGTATTTATTATTACAACAATTCTACCATATACCAGTCTTCCTGATTGAATACCTGTCAGGCCCTGGCAACTAAGAGCTCAAAGAATGCAATTAATCTGCAAAATCACATGCATTTATCTTCAGAGTATAACTAATAGTACTTCAATCTAGCAGAAAAAAATAATTCAAATTCCAGTCGTGTCTGATAATAGTAATCTGAAGCTTACATGTACAAGTACCTAAATTATCTTAAAAACCTAAGATTTATACGCAATGTCAATTATTCCAGCAACACATTGAAAACGTACTATCTTAAGTGAATCTCAATGTAGCAAAGTAAGTCTTATCTCATACAACTGTAGTTTGCAAAAAATACATGTTTAACCTAAACATAAGAGTATTTCTACAGGTCAAAACTTGTTCCAATGAAAAGCAGACTTCCTCATATTTTAATCAGATTATTTAACCAAGTATTTAAGAATCATAGGAATAGCTTTGCTGAAAGTACCCTACCTATAATGTATATGATCAATGAAAAATTTCTAAGATTTTATATGGCGTTGGCCTTCCACGAGGAACTGAATACTGTTCTTGATTGAAGGAAAGTGAGCCAGAGTTTCTGTACTTTTTTCCAATTTGACTTTATTTAGAATTATGGATATAGGAGATACTACTTTTTCCAAAGCCCTTTATGTTATACATAGTTGAATCATGTTTTGGTCCCACTTAAATTAAATTAGAGCTCTAAGGCTGAATATAAGATAATTCTAACACAAATTCTTGGCTAAAATTGTTTTCTTTTTCCAAAACCCATAAGAACATGATGATTTGCAATTTTTCCTTTTGTAGGTTAAGAAGAAAATTAATCCAATAGTTTCAAATTGATTATTTGAAACTATTTTCTAAATGATTTTTGGACAAAAATCAGTAATATAAAAGACAGACTCTAAAAGAACAGATATGAACACTCAGTGTAGCCATAATGAGCACTTACTATATGCAAAGCACTGTGGTAGTGTAGGAAAACTGAAAGATGCTTCACACATTAAGCATTTCAGAATGTTTTGGAATCCAGTTTTTGCTCTGCCAAGATTTAGACTTCTATCATGCCAAACTGGGCTCTCAGAAACAAAATATAAAATACATTCTATCTCCAAGCCACAAACGTAGTGTATGAATCCAAACAGCATCACTATGCAGATGTTTCTTTGGTAGAAGTCGAGAATCTTAAAAGTGTTTATGGTTCAGGATAAAATAAAAGTGACTTCACTTTAATTTCACTCTCACATAGTATCTGTGTATCACCTTTGCCACATGGGTTCTTCATCTAGGCATGCCAGATTGCTAAGGCAAATTAAGTTTAGAAATGCTTATACCATTTCCAGTTAAATTCATCTGACAGCCCTATATCCAGTGAGTCCCCTACTAATAAATGATGAAAGTCTGGAGGCTGCATAAATTGGGTGGTCAGGGTGAAGAGAAGTATTTTTATCCACCTCGTGTGTGTGTGTTTCAAGGAGCTACAAGGTATCACAACTCAATAGAGTAAAAAACAACATGAAACCTAGACATACCACGTGGCTCACGAGTGAAATTTTGCTTTATGTGAGGCTTTTCAGAGCTTTCTTTAATTGATAGGATGTCAGTTATTTAGATTAATAGTATCCTTTAGAGTTTAGATCTTTTCCTTTCAACATGAACTGAGCATTGACAGAACAAAAGAGTAATTCTGGGTTAAGGTCAGAGTGACAAGTTTCATCACTCAAGTCACAGTAGATGTATGACCCTTAATCATATATTAAAACACAGTAGCTTTCTGAGCAATGATGCATAATAAATAGATCCATTTTTCAGTTAGAATGGTAAAGGAGACTTACAGAGAGAGTAAGATTCAGTGACCACATTATAATTTTTAAATTTTGGTGGTCTTTCTCTGTCACTAAGAAGCACAGGCTTCCAGCTGGTAGAAAGAATCCTTGCGTATGGTGACTAACGTAACATAAGAAAGAAAAAAAGAAAAAAGAAAGAATCTTTGGTTCTCTAGTGCACCAACGGTGCTCTCACATACAGCAGAAGAGCAAGACTGTATAGGTTTCCTATTCTGATTGCATATGAAATGTCAAATTCCTTGTCCCCCATTCCATACTGCACATGATTTGAATGAGTTTACTTTAAGGATCTTTTATCACTGGACAGATCCTTAATAGAACATTCTCTTCTTATTCCTGCAAATACTAAGATTCTGCCTAGCAAGAATGTCAAGTATTTTTAGCCATATAATTACTTTAAAGATGTTTCTTGACTCCAGAGGGCTTCAGGAGTTCAGTAAAATCCCTAAAGTTGTATGCATGCCAAACGATGTGTATATATGCAAACAGACATGTTTGAGGTAGACAAGTACAAAGCATAGACACCCCCCCCCCCGAACAATGCCTGACACATAACAGGCAATTAAAAAATATTGCAAGTGCAGGCAGGAAGGAAATTCATAAGATTGTCAAAGAGATTTGTGACCCAAAGAAGGCTAAGAACTACTATTTGAGGATCAGTACACCACTAAATACCTTAGAATGGAAAAATAAACTCTCAATTATCTGTGGGCAGATAATGTGACTTTCATTTTCTCAGTAATAAATTTACACAGAGTTCTCTTTTAACCTTTCAAATTGCTTTTGTAATAATTGCCTGAACTGATTCGAAGGTTAAGAAAACAGATGATAAAGTCTTGAGGTCTTAGAATTTGTTAAGTTGTAAGACCTTTTATTCCTCCACGTGGCCTGAAGTCTAGGAGAGGGCTTAAAAAGATTTCACATCCTCAGCCACAGCAAGGGTCAACCACACAGTTCAGCTTCCGTTACTGCTTTGCGTTATTAGCTTGAGAGGTGGGATTTCCTTCCTTCTTCCCCTCCTTCCTCCCTCCCTTCCTTCCTTCTTTCCTCCCTCCCTGTCTTCCTCCCTCCCTCCCTTCTTTCCTCCCTTCCTTCCTTTCCTCCCTCCCTCCCTTCCTTCCATCTTTCCTCCCTCCCTCCCTTCCTTCCTTTTCTTTTTTTTTTTTTAAAGTAGGCTCCATGCCCAGTTTGAAGCCCAACCTGGGGCTTGAACCCTGAGGTCAAGACCTGAGCTGAAATCAAGAGTAGGACATTTAACCTACTGAGCCACCCAGCCACCCTGAGAGGTGGGATTTTCAATCTCTACCATGAAATGGCCAACAGGGAGGAATTTCAGAAAGCTGAGCTACTTTTGGCTCTTTCTCAATTACCCCAAGCATAACGTCTTCAAAGCTGGACAAAAACATCAGATGTATGTCCATGGAGGACAATTCTAGAATTAATATAAATGATTTGGGAATTACTTTAAGTACATTGTATGTGTCTATTTCTTATCTAGATGTGTTCATTTTCGGTGGTTATTTGGTACCACAGGACAAAATATTAAGATGTAGTCTCTGTAATTTATTACTCATGCCACTGCTTTCTCAATAGCCTAGATAATCAATAACCAATCAATTAATGGCAGTATACTGAAAAAGAAAACATTTTACAACATGTATTCAAAGTATAGTGAGCAATGTTTCCAAACTGTGACCTACCTTTGTTTGCAAATTTGGCTTTCTTGCTGCTATTATTTATTATGGCTATGCCCAGGTACCTTTCAACTGGAGCTTTGGAAAAAATTAAAGCCTATACCTCATAATATGCTTTCTAATAGCCATCAAGAAAGATCTTATTAATTGCTTACCATATATTAATTGTTTACTATATATTTTGTTCTAGGAAAAAGACTGCAGAAGAAATGCTAGGGCTTCTCTCTGCCAGAAAATTGACTTAAAAAAATGACTCTTAAAAGGGAAACGGAAAGTTAATTCCTTCCACTCAGGAAAAAAGATTACATTGTACAGGTTTTCACATATTCAGCAAAAAGAAACCTTTCTTCTTTGGCCATGTGGAGGAAATAGATGGCCTAAGACAGAGGAAAGGGGTCATAGCCTTCCCAACAATCTGAAAACTAGAAACTCAAAACTATTTCCATCACCTCAAATTACTTAAAACTTTCAGTTGAGGTCATATTACATGAAAGGTTTTGGTATCATTTTGTTTAAAATCCTGGAGATGTGTTTTAGAATAAGGACAGTTCTACAACCAGGTTGAGGAAGGCAAGATACGAACTTGAGAAGAGTTAGTATAGCATTCTAATCAACTTAGAAGAAGAGATCAAGATGAGATGAAGCCCTGGTTAATAAATGCCAGGATAAAACAGAAAGACCACCAATGATATTTAAGTATTCATTTATTTAAGGTCTTCTTTGATAAGGTTCAATTATTTCTTTTTTTTAAAAATTGAACAATACTTTATATATGATAAAAGGCACAGAACTTAAAGTGTTTTGTTTGATGAATTTTGGCAATAATACACTCTTAGGTAATCAACCACCCAAAACAAGACCTAAAACATTGTCATCACTTATTTTCAGGCAACAACTACACCATTTCCGCCACCAACCCAGCAGACACAATCGTTTTCTGCTTTCCATCACCATAGATTGGTTTTGCCTGTTCTTAGACTTCATATAAATAGGATCATACAGTATATACTGTTTTGTAGATGGCTTCTTTTGCTCAGGATGTTTTTGAAATTTATCCATGCTGTTGAACCAATTGGTAGTTCATTCCTTTTTATTGCTAAGTAGTATTCCCTTATATGGATATACTAAATTTGCTTGTCCATTTACTTATTGATGAAGGACATCTGGGTTATTTCCAGGGTTTTTTTGGGGGGGGTTGCCAATTATAAATAAAATTGTTATGAACATTTGAGTAAAAGTCTTTGTGTGGACACGTTTTCATTTCTGTTAAGTAAATACCTATAAGTGGAACCTGTTGGATCATATGACAATTACGTTTAAGTTTATAAGAAATTGTCAAACTATACTCCAGTGGTAGACCATAGACCTCCGACCTCCGACCATCAATGTATGACAGTTTCAGTTAATGTCAGTTTTTAAAATTTTGGCCACTCTACTAAGTTATGTGGTATCCTCATGCAAGTTTTAATTTGCCTATCCATCCAATGTGTGATAAGCATATAAAAAAGTGCTCAACACAATTAGTTATGACAAAATGCAGATTAAAACCACAATGAGATAACACTTCAGAACTCCTAAAATAGCTCAAGTTAAAAGGAACAATGTCAAGTGTTGACAAGGATATGAAACAATTGGAACTCTTATACATTATTGGAAAGGGAATAAATAGGGATACAACTTTAGAAAACTGTTCAGCAGTATCTACTAAAGCTAAACATCTTTATACTATATATAAAGTGGTTGGTAAAAACTCAAAATAAGTAAGTGCATATATCTACCTAAACACCACGGGCCAGAATCCTCATGACAACTTTATTCACAGTAGTTCACAACTAGAAATAATTCAGATACCCACTAACAGAAGAATAAGTTAATAGACTGCACTATTTTGAGGCTATGGACTACTACACAGCAATAAAAAGGAATAAGCAATTGCTACACACAATAACTTAGAAGTTCCTGATGATTACTGTTGAGCATCTCTGTATTGGCTATTTATATACCTTCTTTTGTAAAATGTTAAATATTTTGCCAAAATTTTAAAAAGATTTATTTATTTGAGAGAGAGAGAGACAGAGAGAGTGCAAGGGGAGGGGCACAGGGAGGGGGAGTGAAACAGACTCCACTAGAGCACAGAGCCCGGTGTGGGTCTCGGTGTCAGGATCTTGAGATCATGAACTGAGCTGAAGTCAAGAGTCAGACACTTAACTGACTGAGCCACCCAGGCGCCCCAAATATTTTGCCAATTTTTAAATTGGGTTGTTTGTCTTCCTATTACTGAGTTTTAAGACTTATTTATATATTCTGGATGTAAGTACTATGTCAGATACATGCAGTGTAAATATTTTTTCCCAGTCTGTGGCTTGCCTTTTCATTTTCTAAAAGGTATTTTTAGAAGAAAAGTTTTTGATTTGATGAATTTTTCCTTTTGATGGGATGCAACTTATCATTTTTTCTTTTATGGTAAATGCTTACAAGATTCAATTTAAATCTACTGTTTGGTAATACTACCTGTTTTTAACCATTTTTGATAAAGTGTTATCGATTCAGTTGCATCTATAAACATGGAAAAAGGATTTCTTATTTAACTCTCAGATAAAGTATCTATAGCATAAACCTTACTGTTTAAGCCATAAGACTGTGGTTTAACAGGGCCATTGGAAAATAGGAACATGACTTGTTTTCATGTATCATAATTAAAATACCAACTTTGGCACAGTGAATAAACATAAATATCAAATCAGAATGTCTCAATAAAAGTAAAACAATTTGAAGGAAACATTCTATAAAATGTTTTTTAAAACTTAAAGTTTCATGAAGAACTTTCATACAAGATTAACATTTTCCTACATTATATATCTCTTCTTAGAATTATTAAATTTCTCAAGATGAGGATACACGAATTCTCAAAACTTGCAATAATTTCTAGGACTTTCAGGTAAATGCTACTACTATCTATATAAAATCAACCTTGAGGAACAGAGGAATTCCTACGTAAGCTGCTGAAATTCTTTAGTATTTTGAATTTCTATCCAGGAACCACCCAGAGCTTTAAGTTATATTTATTGTCTGTTGGAAAATGCTCCAAAAGTAAAAAGATTGAAGAAATAGTTGTTGGTTAAGTTTTATAGGTTACCTCGAATAAAGAAATCTAATAAAAACAGTTCAGTACTCATTGCAAATACTTAATAGTACACACTTAATGCAAGGAATTAAGTGTTGCAGGGGAGTAGGATACCTTGCCTTGTAGGAGCTTACACTCTAGTAGAGAAACTAAGGCATATATGTAAGATAAAATGTAAGTACTAGTAAGTGCCTGTTGTGTATTTCCAGCTCAGCATTTAGATCATTTTGAACGTTTTAGTTTATATATCTGTCTTGTGTGCTAGGATAGTAAACTCTAAGAGGGAAGGAATGTATCTTAGTCATTACTGAACTCTCAAAACCCAGCACAAAATCAGTATCAACAGACAAATGCTCAATAAACACTCACAAAAGTCAAGGAAAGAGAGTATATGCTGCAGCAAAAAATCACAGCTAGATAGAGGAATTATAAAAACATTAGGGAGAGGTCCAATTTCAGTTGGATTTTGAAATATGGTAGCGATTAGTCAGGGTGAGGGAGAGAATTCAAGGAGGAAAAAATAAGAAGCACGTTTAAAAGCATGGAGGTAAGAAATTAAAGAGTATTCTGGGAAAGCATATAGTTGTGTTTGGTTAGAACAGAAGACAAGTGTGTAAAAGTAATGGTGCACTTGGCCAGAGAGGTAAACTGGGACCTGACTATAGCAAGCTTTAAACACCTGGTGAAAATGTTTACTTGGTAGGCATTTGAGATTTTGAGCAGGAAAATGACTTGATCAGACTTACGCTTTAGGAAGATAAATCTAATAGTGGATGGAGGGGATAAGCCAGTTGCAAACTATAAGGCTAATGCTACGTCATCCTTTTTATATGTTCCTGGACTCAATTTGTTAGTATTTTGTGTGTGCGGTAAAACATAAATAACATGAAACTCACTATTTTAACCATATTTAAGTGTACAGTTCAGTGCATTAAGTACACCCATGGTGTTTGCATCTATCTCCAGAATTTTTTCATCATTCCAAGCTAAACCTCTGTACCCATTAAACTCTCCATTCCCTCCTCTCTCCAGCCCCTGGTAACCACTATTCTACTCTCTGTCCCTCTGAATTTAACTATTTTAGGTACTCCATGCAAGTGGAATCATACAGTATTTGTCCTTTTGTGTCTGGTTTATTTTACTTTGCATGAAGTCTTCAAGGTTCATCCATGTTATAGCATGTATCAGAATTTCATTCTGGTTGAATAATATTCCAGTATATGTATATGCCACATATTGTTTATCCATTCATCCACCACTGAACATTTGGGTTGTTTCCGCATTTTGGTTATTGTGAATAATGTTGCTATAAACATTATTTTGTTGATGGTTTTTATATCTGTGTTTATGTGGGATATTGGTCTATAATCTTCTTTTCTTGTAATGTCTTTGTCTTGTTTTGGTATTAGGATAATGTTGCTCATAAAATAAGTTGGGAAGTATTTCTTCTCCTATTTTCTGGAAGAGATGCATAAAATTAGTATTATTTATTTTTTGAATGTTTGATAGTATTTACCAGTGAAACCATCTGGACCTGGACTTTTCTTTGTTAGAAGGTTTTAAACTACAATGTCAACTTATTTAATATAGACAGGGGATTATTTGGGTTATTTAGTTCTTGAGTACATTTTGGTGATTTGTGTTTTTCTAGTCCATTTCACTAACTTGTCAAATCGATGGACATGGGGTAGAGCACAGTATTTCCCTTATTATTCCTTAATGTCTACAGAGACCCACTCTTTCATTCTTGATACTGCTCATTTGTGTCGTCTTCTCCCCCACCCCTTGATTAGTCTGGCTGGGGTTTTATCAGTTTTATTGACTCTTTTCAAAGAATCTGCTTTTTATTTCACTGAGATTTTTTTCCTAGTTTTTGTTTTTTGTTTCATTGATTTCTGGGCTTATTTTTATTTTTTCCTTCTTTCTGCTTCCTTTGCGTTTAATTTGCTCCTCTCTTCAAATTTCTTAAAGTGAAAGCATGAATTACTCATTTGAAAACTTCCTTCTTTTTTAATGTATTTGATGCCATAAATTTCCCTCTAAGCCCAACCTCAGTTACATTTGACATATTATATTTTAATTTTTATTCAACTCATATTTTCTGATTTGTCTCCCTCTTTGACACATGAGTTATTTAGAAGTGTGTTGTTTAATTTCCAATCATTTGGGGATGTTCCACATATCTTTCTGTTACTGATTTCTAAGTTCAAATGCTTGTGATCAGAGAGTGTACTTTGTATGATTTCAATTTCTTCAAAAATTTTAAGGCTTGCTTTATGACACATGATGAAGTTTATCCTGGGGAACGTTCCACATGCACTTGAGAAGAACATGCATTCTGCTCTTGTTGGGTGGAATGTTATAAATGTCAGTTACATCAAGTGAGTTTATAGTGTTTTTTAGGTTTCTAAATCCTTGCCGTTTTCTGTCCATTTGTTCTATCAATTATGCAAAGTAGAGTACTGAAGTCTCCAAGTATAATCGCAGATTTTATTTCTCCTTTTATTTCTATTACTTTTTGCTTCACATTTTTGGAAGCTGTTATTAGGTGCATATTAATGGTTGTTATGTATTTTGGATAAACTGACCTTTTATGTCATGTCCCTCTTTATTGCTGGCAATTTTCTTTGTTCTAATGTTTATGTCAATATTAATATAGTCCAGCTTTCTTTTAATTAGTATTTGCAAAGTATATCTTTCTCCATCCTTTTACCTTTAACGTATCTATATCATTACATTTAAAGTGGGTTTTTAAACAAACAGCATATTGCTGGGTCATGATTTTTTATCCAATCTGACAATCTCAGTCTTTGTATTGGCATGTTTAGACCATTTACATATACTGTATCTAATATGGTTAGATTTAGATCTACTGTTTTGCTTTATGTTTGTCTTTCCTATGTTTGGCTCTGTTGTTCCCTCCTTTCTTGCCTACTTATGTATGACTTGAAATGTTTTTAGTATTCTGTTTTATCTATTGGTATCTATATATCTTTGTATTTTTTTTCCGTAGTTGCTCTAGGAATCACAATATATATATACCTAACTTTTCACAGTATATTACGGTTTTCATTTTACTACTTCAAGTAAATGTAAAGGCTTTACACCTATATAGGTCCCCTTACCCTCCCCCTTTTATTATAGTTGTCACACATATCATATCTACATACATTAACTCACCTCCTGACAACATAACTTTCGCTTTCAATAATCCTGTGCATTTTTAAGATCTTGAGAGGAGAAAAAAATAGCTACTTTATTTACCTATATATTTACTATTTATGCTGCTCTTCCTAAGCCATCCTGCAATTCCAACTTCCCCTTTGGTATCATTTCCCTTCAGTCTGAAGAACTTTTTTTTAGCATTTATTTTAGAGCAAGTCAGCTGACAAAGAATTCTTTTAATTTTTCTTTCTCTGAGGATGTCTTTACTTTCACCTTAATTCTGGGGGGATATTTTCACTGGAGATAGAATTCTAAATTGACAGTTCTTTTATTTCAGCACCTTGAAATGTTGCCGCATTGTCTTCCAGGCTTTATGGTTCCTGGAGAGAAATCCGTAGTCATTCAAAACATTGTTCCTCCATATGTATCATTTTCCTCTGGTTGCTTTCATGATTTTTTTTTTTAAATGTGTTTTTCGGCAGTTTGATTATGATGTTTAAGAGGCATGGTTTCCTTTGGGTTTATCCTGTTTGAGGTTCATGGAGTTTCTTGACGCCATATATTTGTGTCTCATCAAGTTTGCTAAGTTTTCAGCCATTATTTCTTCAAAAAATTTTCTAAACAAGTCTTTTTCTCCCTTTTTTCTACTCCAATGACACCAATCCAGACCTTTTGACATTGTCCTACAGGTTTCTGAGGCTTTGTTTTTGTTTGTTCTGTTTCATTTTGATCTCTTTCCTCTCTATTCTGCAAACTGGGTAATTTCTACTGATCTGTCTTTGAATTTGCTGACTCTTCATTCCTCTGTCATCTCTATTTTGCTATTAAGGCCACCCAGTGAACACTGTATTATTCAGTTCCAAATTATCCATTTGGTTCTTTTTATACCAATTTCTCTGCTGAGAATTTCTCTCTACATTCATATTAAGAGTATTCAGTTTTACCTCATGGAGCATAATTATAGTAACTGTCTTAAAGCCACTGTCTTATAGTTCTAACACTTAGATCATCTCAGGGTAGCCAATATTGACTGGCTTTTCCCTTGAGAGTTGATCAGATTTTCCTGGGTCTTCGCATGATTAGCAATTTTGGATTGTACCAAATGTCCAACATTTTGGTTACATTGTTAAGATTCCAAGTACACTTTAAACTCCCCAGAGAATGTTTATTTTGTTTGAGAAGGTGTCTAATTCATTTAGGTTTAGATAGGACGTTCTCTCTTGCCTTTTGTGGGAAATGGTTCTCATGCCAGTTCCATTTCAATGCTGTGTCTGCTCTACATATATACCACTTAGGATGGTGGTTTATATTATAGGTGAGTTCTCAAAGCCTTTGCTATGTTTGTCTTTGTTACATGTATGTGAACCTCATAGGTGAGACCAGGACTTGTGTCAGTTCATAATCAGAATTAGGAGATCTTATTCAGCTTTCTCCTCTAGAATCTCTCCAACTCTCCAGCTCTCAAAGGCCCTTTTCCCCAGACCTCTGGCTATAAAGTCAGGATGTCTCTCAGAGTTTCGGCTTAACAGAGTCAGGCAATCTGCATAGTTTGGGCTGCTCACAGGGTGAAGCAAAAGAAAGAAAAAATATATAATGGGAACCCTCCCCAACCCTGCAAGTCTTTGGACCACAGGGGCCCTGGTTTCCAGGTACTGTGGCAGAGACAGGCTATTTCTTGAGATCTTCAGGTGACTGTGCCATCACCATCATTGCCACAGTAGCAGTTCAGCTTTGCACTGCAACTGGCTTCAGGGTAGGGCTAGGAGAGAGAAAAGGGGGAAAAGAGGTAGATTCTTTCCATACTTTGTAGCTCACAGGAGTCTATTTCTCCAGTTCCCAAACTAAAAAGAAGGAGTTTTTGTTGCTTAGTTTTTGTTGCTTTTGTCCATAGTTCTGCAACTTGGCCCACTCTTGAGTCACCATCAGGAGATAAGAAAAGAATAAAATCCAGAAATTCACCACTATCTTGGTTGTTCTTCAGGTTTTGATTTCCCTTCCCAAAATGCCTGTTGTTTACTTTCAGAATCTTCACTGAGTCGCTTTTTGTATTTAGAACTTTTAGTTCTAAACGGTGAGAGAGATGTCTGATAGTGAACTTTCTGTATTTTGGCTGGTGCTGGAAGCTTAATCCCTTTTTGTTTTAAGGAGTTATGAAATACCCCCAAGTAATAGGTAATGAAAAGCCTGAACTGGAATGGATGTGGGAAGGGAAAGGAGGAGACAGCAGCAGAACCACTACTGAAGTAGGACTTAGCAATTGTCTAAGAAAGCTTTGGTTTACTGTACTATTACCAAACATGCTAAAGTATAATTTATATGAATGTTTTAGCCTTACAAATAATCTGTTACTAAAAATGAGTACTACAAGAGCTCTGCCCTGCAACCTAAGGAAGTTATACTTTTGGGGATACACATTAAGTCTTATTCTTGAGTAAATTTTCTTACAGAAATAATGCTATACCTGCTAGTGCTATATTTCATAGGTGCATCATTATAATGTTACTGTGTGACTCTTCAGTATGTGCACAATGGGCTAAAAATACTCTTGCGAGTTGACTCAGAAACCTAACAAAAATATTGTTTCTATGAATGTATTCTGCTATTCAAATTTTTAAATTTTAATTATCAAAATAATACATGTACATAATTTAAAGAGCCATATACTATTTATATAATTAAATTATAATCTGCAGAGCCATATAGTGTACTATAATTATATTTCCTTTGTTTTATGATACTTTGTTTTCCCAGGAATTAAGAATTGCCTCCTTTTGTTGTTGTCTCTCAGTTTTCAATGTTTCTACAGCATCACCAAACTTTCTTAACAAGAAACTATAAATGTCCCAATAGACTCAAAGTATTAGTTGTGAAGTTTTTCTTGGACACCCTTCCTGAAGCCCTTTATCCTTATACTTTAATTTAGACTGACCAATCTCTGGTTGTACAGCAGTCATTACGGGATTCCTCTTGACCATTGTTCTCAGAATTCCTTTACCTCCATCCAGCGTTTGGAGCCCCTTTTTCCTGGATAGCTTATGTATCTGTCACAACAGGCCCAATTATGCTTTAGTAATAGATGACCCCCAAAATCTCAGTGGCTTTCAGTGATAAAGATTTATTTCTTGTACACATTACATGTCCATCACGGGTCACTTTTACCTCTGTGCCATGTTATCTTCATTCCAGGACCCAGGCTGACAGAACAGCCTCTGCCTAGAACACTGCTGGTCATCACAGCAGAAGGAAAAGAGACATGGTGAATCATGAACTAGTTCTTAAAAGTATCTGCTCAGAAGTGACACAAACCACTTCTACCTACATTTTACTGGCCAAAGCAATTCACAAAGTCATACTTGAGTTCAACAGGGTCATTACATATCCTCCTGGAGGGTGGATCAGTGGGGGGAGGAACCCAAATCACGTAGTCAAGTCTGATATCAACAGAGCAGAGATATATAATCTTCTGCAGGGAGGCAAACCTAATACATCATGAATAATAAAGCTATCATAGCATGACTTCCTCTTTCTTGTTTATTCCATCTTTTTCATGAAATGCATCCTCCACCCCTGTAGGTTTATGCCCCTTTTTATTCCTTTATTGTCATTTCAACAGTTTTGGGAGAACCACAGGAATGTATTCAATACACCATGTTTAACCAAAGACCAGCAATCAATTACTTTAAAACGGAGCGGCTAGGACATGGCCTATTTGAAAGAGGAGGACTGTCTGTAATTACCATTTTCATTTACTGTATCATATTCCATTATTTATAGCAGTTTTTCCCAGATCCTACAAATGTCAATAAAGGATTTAAACTGTGTTTCTTTCTGAATACAAAACTACCCAACATGGTAAATTTACTTTAAAACTGAGGCAGAGTTTCTAGAACAACTTTATCTTAAATATCTTGATTTTGCCTTTTATTATTTCCTCTAAGCTCCAGGTTTATGTCTGCAATGAAATCAAGCAGCTTGAAAGAATTTAATTCTACTTCTGTAGACACAGACAATGGTGTATTCAACATGCTGGTCTAACTCTACCTGCCTCTGCTGTCTGTAACTTACCTCAAATCTTATGATATATTTGGGAAAATACAATCTTATTTAGTTGTGAAATGGAAAATACAGGAAATGGTTGCTAAAGGGCTATAATAGAAAAGAAATGGTCACATTCAGCTTTTTATTACATTAGTTTTTATTTGATATTCTAATAACTGAGATACAAGAGATTCTCAAAGAAAAACAAAATTGCTTTTTGAACTTTGGAGTGTGCAATAAAAAGATTAAGTATTCTTAAAAGGTAAACCTTGCTCAAATGCATCATTCATGTATGTTAGTACTTTTACTGCTAGGGCCTGGGCTCTTAAAGTTAGGCTCTCTCAGGGTGCCTGGGTGGATCAGTCAGTTAAGCATCTGCCTTCGGCTCAGGTCATGATCTCAGGGTCCTGGGATCAAGCTCCGCATCAGGCTCCCTGCTCAGTGGGGAGTCTGCTTCTCCCTCTCCTTTTGCCCCTCCCCCCGCTCTTGCATACTCTCTCTCCTTGTCTCTCACTCTCTCAAATAAATAAAATCTTTAAAAAAATAAAGTAAAAAATAAAGTTAGGTTTTCTCAGTTCAAAATTGTCATAGAACCTGGTAAGTGACTTAAATCTCTTTAATCTCAGTTTCCTCATTTATAAAACAAGAATAACAGTATTTCCAAGAAAAAGTTACCAGAGATAAATAACCCATGTTAAGCCTTGACGTAGTGCCTGGCAGACAGTAAATGCTCAGTAAATGTTTGCTGAATAAATGAATTTCTGTCCTTAATTAACAGCTATCTTACATTTAAAGTTTATATACGCCAAACCCAATCACAAGCAAACTTAAAAACTATAAATCCTTTAATGTAATAACACTGTATATTTTGTGTTTGGTGAAATTCAAAGTTACTTATTTATTAAACATCTTTTTTTTAATTAAATGAAGAAATTTTAAGATTTTTACTCCTTGATTTTGTTCTTCTAAATTCATCCAATCCAAGACAGGGATAACTGTCTCCCTAGATAACTAATTTTTTTCTAACTTAGTGAATCGAAAATACTCCATGAGAAAACTCACCACAAACCTAAATCAACTCTACCTTTTGACATGTCCAAATACGGCCTATGACATACCTAGGCCGAAGTAAAATGCCAACACTATACAGAGAGATTCTTGATTACACAGGTCTTGAGGGGTACAGAGTCTTAAAAACCATTCTTGAGGGAAGCTGGCTTCATTGTTCAAAGGATGATCTATATGTTATTAGAGAATATGTAAACCATATAGGATTATTACATAAAGTATTTGAATTCTTTAGAAACATCTGAGAAGTATCTGAGACTCTGAAAGCAACATGGAGTAAACTCTTCTGTGAACCTTTGATGGCAGAGACTAAAAAGGCTTTTAGAAATAAACTAAAACCAAAGACTATGGCTGCAAAGGCAATTAATACCATATATTAAGGAGAAAACAAAAAGCAAATAAACCTAGAAAGGTAAATAGATCCATTTCCTTCCATTCTTTGCTGTTCAACTGATTTCATTTCTTTCTTATGGAAATTCCTTGGAAATATTCTGTTATGTATCCAAAAGGCTGCCTTCCATTTGCATTCATGTTTAATAGTATAGAGAACAGTGGAAGTGATGTAGAAAAAGAAAAAAAAAAAAGCAGAATTTATGGGTTTCTGTCAGGTCTGTCATCTCATTGAGCCTCACTTTTCTCATCTGCAAAATGACAGTGAAAATGTCTGCCCTACAAAGCTATGATTATGAAATACGGTAAAATAAATGAAAATGCCTATAACAGTGCTGTTCAATGGAAATATAAGGTGAACCACAAATGTGAGCCACACGTGTAATTTTAAATAAAAAATTAAAAGAAGCAGATGAAATTAATTTTAATAATTTATTTTATTTAACTCAATAAATTCAAAATATTATCATTTCAACAGATAAATCAATATAAAATTATTAATGAGACTTTTTTTTTTACATTCTTTTTTGGTACTAAGTCTTTGCAAATCAGTGTGTATTTTACACTCACAGCACAACTCAATTCAGACTGGCCACACGTCCAGCGCTCCATGGCCACTTGCAGCTAGGGGCTGCCATATTAGACAGCAGAGGCCTGGAGCCAAGGTGAGGCTTGATATGTTTATTATATCCAAACACTATTTCCCATCAGATATACCCTGTGGGACTTAGGAAAGCTATTTTTAAAAATTAACTACATTAAAGAAAGTTTTTATTTTTATATTTTTGATATAGTATGTTATATAATATGTAATATTGTGATAAGAATTTAAAATAAAATACTATCTAAACTGACTAGACGAAGTATTTATCCAAAATAAGAACCAAAAATGATTATTATAAGTTACTCATATTCATTTATTTTATATTTATTTTTGTGATTATATTGTTAGGATTTGAATTATATATTAATATATTTGACATACTCGAATAATCTAAAAAAAAATAAACCTGACATATCTATACGCACACAAATAATCCAAATACCATCTACAACTGATTTAACTACACTCCTAGCAAAGAAATAGGAATAAAGAACAAAATATTTCCCTATATTACTAAGTTTTTCACTTCATAGGACTTACCATTGGTAAGCCATGCTACAGTTTTAATGGCTTTTTTCTAATAAAAACTTAACTGTATTCTCTAAATAACAGATGACCACCTATTCGTAGCAACTTGATTATATGTGAATATAATTATAAGTTAAAGTGCTATATTTATTTTAAAACAATTCACTGGAGTTAAAACATTAAATATTATTTGTATTACATTCATTATTTAAATTACACTGAATAGTATACAGTTGGCAAATCCTTGTATCTTGATCTCAAAAGCAGGGTGGAAAATGTATGGAAAACAGTTCTTAACTGCCAGGTCTTTCTGAAAGTTATGCACAAAGCACAGATCACGTGCACGCACAATTTATATTTAAGTATGCTCTTGTTTTCTGTGTATGGAGATGCTCCTATAGTTCACATATTTTTCATCGATTTTTCTCTGGGCTGCCCAGTAATCCAACACAGTGGTCACATAATCACAAGAGTAAAATGAGAGAGAACATTGGATAGGCGATTGCTACACCTCGTTTCAAATCAGACAAGGACCATTTAGTTACCTAACATAACTTCAGCTTTACAAAGTGTTAGGAAATTCGTAATGACCCAAACTCTTTGGACTTTGGTTTTTCATTTACTATGTGTTCAGAAGATGGCAAAGTAGAATATAGGCCCTCTTCCTCCAGTATCCTATCAGGAGGCTCAGTCAGAAGTGATACACAAGGAAAAAGTGCCACTAGCTAAATCATTAATTCTGTATCTGGAGCGCCGCCTATGTGTCTGCCCCTCTGCAGTCTCCTGACCAAGAATCTGCCTCCCCCAGCGCTACTCAGGTTTAAAATCACTGATGGGTTCACACTACAAACAGGTCTAGCTGCAGAAGATGGGGTTCAAATACTTACATCATCATATTCACATTGTTTTCATTGAAATTTCACAAGGAAGAAGCGATTCCCTCAACATGCGTATTTCCCAAGTTAACTGACACTGACCCTAACAGTCACTGATACTGAACACAAACACAAAGGCCTCTACTATACATTTTTAAACACTTGGCCAAACTGCAGAAATAAAACTACCCAATGCATTAAGAAAGACTCACATCTGGCATTTCTGTAGAGAAGGAAAGGATCCTGGAGCTGGAAATCCAGGTCTTTAGTAATGGGTTCTGTCCTGTTTTCCATGCTCAACCTATTCATAATGGTGAACCCATGCTTTGGAGAAGCAGACCTAAAAATCACAAGGGTTGGGGAGGATATCAAAAGACAAATTATTCCACAGAAGTACACTTTTAGTAGAACTACTATTCGAATGTATCTCTCCACCTTTTTGTACGTATACAGAGCTTTGTGCAAGCAGACTGTACAACACACAAAGCACTGGACCTTTACTACGGGCTAACAGTACTGATGTACTGATTCACGCGCTACTTTGTATGTAAACATCCAGCATGACTGCCCTTGCTGTGCCTTCGGCAAAATCAAGTCCTACTTACGTAGCTATGTGTACATAGATATCTTGCTTCCCTATCTAGATGGTAAATTCCTTTATGGCAGGAATATCAACCACTTAAAAAAAATTACTAACAGATACTTTTAAAGAATCTTGATAGTTAACATAGAGTGTACATCACAATCGTGTGAAGAAATTTTTTATAGAAAATGTCAGTGTTGGTTTGAAATTGAAGCTGTAAAATTTCTTAGAAAAATGCCCCTCTGGTCAATGAACCTGTGATCAGATACAGTATGTTTAAAAGATCATAGAATTCAATGCAAGCAGCAACTATTTTGTTTTCTTCAATATAAAGGAAACAACTTCATAAACTACTATAAAAGTTTTTCTCCATAAAAATGTGTCATTTAGTGTCTTTTTATTTTTCGTTTCATTGACTAAACCCTCAGTGCCTACTCTCTGTCAGGCAGAAAGAGCCCAAATTACACAGAGTGTAACTCTAACAACTACGTGTGCATTTGCCTACTCTTGGGTGACAGCCATACAGTAATCCAACTGTGCGACTTCTGGTGACAAATGAAACACCAAATGCTTCTACGCTGAAACGGAAGCAAGCAGAATTCATTTATTTACTTTAAACTAGGGCAGCAGGGTAAGCAACACACAGAAATGTTCTGAGCGATAGGAAGAAAAGGTGTTGACGCTTATTTCACATTAACCATTTGGTGCTACTAAGGACATCAAACACAGCTACAAGGACTACTCAACAGAATTTTCTTTTGAGACCTCCAATTTTAAAACTGATGGAAGGCAATCCTTGCCTAACTTATTTTACAAAAAGGTAAAGCAGCGGTGGGCATATAATCAATACTAGAAATAATCATGATAATAATTTCAACTTAAATTCTGAGGAAGAATGAAAAAGAGTTCCCAAGATCTCTGACAGAGGGTCCTCTGGAAGTGTCAAGTTTAAAAATCACCAGTGGGTGTCTCTATGAACTCTCTATTACAGAAAGCAAGCTATGGGAGGAAATAAAGAAAAGAAATAATTTTTAAAATGGGATTAGGTGTTTTTATACAGAATCAGAATTTGATTCTTCAAGTATTTCATTATCACAACAGGACCTCACCTCTCTAACAGTATGGTTACTATACCATCTCATAATTTATAAAACAGGCTCAGGGGATGAACGTGCCAGTTCCCCTGAAGCAATATATGTAACAGAAGTCAAAATACTATCACCAGCAGCTCCACTACCTGTACTAGAAACTCCCTTCTGGCTTTTATGAGCTTTCTGTCATTCTCTACTGGGGAAAAACCTCAACATGCTAGAATCTGGCATCTATCTGATGGGGGGGGGGTCTGGCCCACCACCAAGCAGGGGTTAAGGGGACATGGAAAAAGCTCCTATTCTTGAGGCATTAGATTTAGGGAAGAGATTAAGGAACAGGGAAAGAGTTGTTTCTCAACCTAATCGTTGAACTGACAGTTCCATTTGGAACTCAGAGTATATTAAGAAATACTTGAAAATGCAAACCTACATTTGATTTGGGTACAAAAGAGAAAATACCTGTATAATTTGTTAATCTTCTGCAGTCAGAGAGAGAGAGAGCACCTAAAAATCCCTAAAACAAATCATTAGCGTATATTAATACATCTTTTCTTTCACTTCTCAAAAGAGTAATACTTGTATGAAATGAATGAGAAATGCACTGTGTGTGTGTGCTTGGTATAAGTCAGAGTTCATCTGTTCGGTTTCCTTTTCACACTTCAGAATTCTCAAGAGTAGTCTATACTCACTTGGCAGTATGCTCTGGTGCTTTTGGAATGTTTTAGAACATAATGTAAACTAAAGTAGCCAATGGCTCTTAGGCACTCCCACCACTTTTCTAATAAACCAACCTCCTCCACCTACTCTGATGGCCTTGCTCATCCATTCCTTTCCTTCCACTCCCACTGCGGCTTCTGCCTCCACCTACACACTCTTAAGCCATTCTTGCACTGGGCCTGCAACTGACCTTTCTGCAATGTTCCTGTGTTGCTTGTATCTGTATGGCTGACTCTTCTCTGTATCTCTGGGCCCACAAAACGCAACCACTAGCCCTTATCACTTTCTTCTCCTTCAGAGAACACTTGTACTCTCACAGCTTCAACGACCAGTTTAAGGCCGATGACTTCAAACTCTGTATATCCATCCCTGACCTGTCCTGAAGGACCTGGCACCTCATTTGAATGCCCTGCTACTACTCCGAAATTATTTCAAAATAAAATTATCTTCAAACCAGATTCTCCACCTCTTATCTTTCCACTCTGCTCACGAGTCTGTCATTCTTTGTCTTCTATTTCAAAATCTTAGGTTTTTTTTTTTAAATTTCATCATTCCCTCTATATGTGAAATCTTCAAGAAACTTTTTCAATTTCAACTTCTACCATTCTAGTCCATACTCCCATCATCTCATATCTACTCCACTGCAATAATCTTCTCATTGTCCTAAGTCCAACTTCTTTAAGAACCAGGGCATCCTCATAATGCTAATACACAGACTTTCCTCACACATTTTGCTGTAACCTTATTACTTCCCTGTTCATAAACCTTCAGTGACTCCCTACTGCTAAGAAAGTAAATTTCAAAATCCTTGTTCTGACATTCCATGCCAGCAAAATCTCTTTACCCTGACTGTCTTCTGATATAAACCAATATAAACTCTCTGTAGCCAAGTCATTTTCCTTAACTTCACCACACTAGGTCCTATGCCTCAGCTTCTGCCATTCTTCCTGTTGACATAGCCCTTCCCTCTCCTCTATGCAAGTTAAGTGCTACCTTATTCCTGAGGCCTACTCAAGATGCACCAATTCTTTAAAGTCTTCCATAATCACAGCAGCCCATTCGTTGCTTACAATCTATCAACCGGTGCTGAGGATAAGCTACCTATTGGGAATTATCTTTATTTTTTAAATTATTTTTAAATTATTTTAATTATTTTTAATAATTAAAAAATTATTTTTAAATATTTTATTTATTTTTTTTAAAATTTATTTTTAAATAATTAATTATTTAATTATTATTTAATTATTTTTTGTTTTTGGGGGGAGTATATCTTTAAATGTGCATGTGTACAAAAAATATGCATGTGTATATGTGTGCATTTTCTTTCACCCCAGTGAAGCTGCAGGCTCTAGAAGAGTTTGTACTAGGCCTTTGTATTTTTTCTTCGTCCACCCACTAACAATGACGGACAGTTTATGTGAATGTTTATGTGAATAAAATGTTTAACTATTAAGACAATATACATACTAGGTGATATTAACAATTTCTGATACAAATAACAAAAAACATGAATTTATTAAATTTATCCTGAAATATATTCTATTAGCTATATAATGGAAGACTCAAAGACATCTTTAATTTTGGAGCACACTTCTTTAAAGAATCAAAGGCAGGGGGTGAGGAGGTGACTGATAAAACCTTTTTCCAAATAGTGATTAAAAAATCTAATATTATTAATAGTGTACTTCTAGCTTCTTGCCAATGCATTATATTCAAGGACTATGTACCATTCATTTGAATTAAAGGATAAGTATTTAATACTGTTTTAAAAAGAACACAGAGGTTTAAGTTCATCAATACTAGAGTTTAAATTACATTCTGAAATTAGTATTCCTCACATTATACCAGATGACATTATTCAGTATTCCCTTCCCTATATCACTAAATAACTTCAAACTAAGATTCAGGTTTTTTTTACTTCTCTTTGAAATAAAACTACATTTGAAGAAGAATTAAAATATTTTAATTTTAAAATATTCTTTCAAAGACTGTCAGTTTCTTCACAAAAGTAAAATACTCTTACCTTGTGTAAACAAATAAGGTTCCTTCCACATCAGTCTTTTCCTAAAAAACAAAACAAAACAGCAAATATGTATCTTCTCTTCATTAATAGTAACTTTCACAGAGGTTAGACAACATTCAGTTTCAAGTAAAGCCAAATCCATGTAACATGAGGGGTTTTTCTTAGGGAAAGGAGAAAAGCAGGTTCTCGGCTGGGTTGTGGCTCTGCTGACTGGGCAGCAAGAAGCAGCCATTCTTTTCTCATTCACGAAATAAACCACCCTTATCTCTCTTTATCAAAGACAGGGACAGCAACACACCTCTGGCTAAAGCAATACAAAAATAAACATGCTCCATGGATATCCTTTGAAAGAGATCATCAGTGTGCTGCCTTCTCCTCTACCCTGTGACCATGGAACGTGGTACATGGCTGCGGAAGTCACTGGGTCCGCATTTCATTATCCCTCTCTTTGTTTTCTGGGTTCATTTTCTCTTGCCATATCTTGTCACTTAGGAGAGCAGATGATCTGTCAATAACCCTACTTTGACTACAACACAGAGGAGAGGAATGATGCTGTAGTTTTCAGACAAATTAATCACCAATGTGGTGTGGAATATTTAGAGTCTATTTTGGATCTTTGAAGTCAAATTAGAAACATTGCCAAGCTCAGACTTAAGAAGCTGCCTGAGAGAAACTGGTTAAGTGGTAAAGTGAAAGGGATAAACTATCATTCCAGTTCATTTGGAAAGGCTCTCTTCCATCTCTCTGAAGATAAGAGCCCAGGCCCTGATGAAAATGTTCGTCAGTACAATGCATACTAAACCCCCCCCCCCCAAAAAAATTTTTAACTAATATCAAATTATTATTACTCAGAATTTAAAAGGTACTTTTGCTACTTACATGATTTAGTTTGACTACTCTATCTAACCTCCTAATATTTTATTATTAATCTCTATTATAAAAATCATTCAAAATTTAAGTACTCTGTAGTTTTGGGGAAAAATACACTCTTAAAGAACAAGGGTATATATTAAATGATAATTTTTTTAAAGGCACATAAAACATTGGAAGCATGATTCTCTCCCATGCTCAAGTAATTTCAGCAATTCTCTTGGTCACCTTATTTCGGTGGATCTTAAGGTATGGTCCCCACATCAGCAGTATCAGCATCGCCTGGGAACTTGATAGAAATGCAAATTCTTGGGCTCCTCCCCAGACCTACAGACTCAGACTGTGGGGTGATGCCCAGCAACCTCATGTTCATCAAGCTGTCAGGTGATTCTGATGTGCGCTATGTGAAAACCGCTGCCTTAGCTAAGTAACATATTCTCTGCCCAAAGAACTGCACTAGGAGTCCTGAAATCAAAATCCACGATGTCCCAAAGTGTGTCAAACATCACCAAACATTGTTTTTTAAAAGCAAATGGATATTAAGAGTAAGTTACTTAGCAACAAGAATTTTAATCCTCATCGTACAATATGCAATTAGAAATAAAGAATTTATGACAGTTAAAACAACTTTAGTCAGTCTTTTCTCTAATACATAAATATTGGTAAGAAAGTTAGAGTTCATCCTTAAAATGGATTTATTATAAAGTTTGTATAAATCACTTCAGTGTCCTGTGAAAAATATCCTTACTTCTCAAAGGTGGCCCTTTTCCCCTGTGCTTTGAACTGAGTCACAATGAAAAAAAAAAAGATACAGAAACATTATTACTGATCTTTCCTTGTGTAAACAACATGGTTAATTCTTATCTGTTGAGAAATCTATATCCTGGGTGCACTTCAAGTGCCAAAAATTACCTAAACTGCTACAATATTAATCACTGAGAAAATGGCCACTACAGAATAATAAATACCACCCACAGTCTAAAAATCTGTGGGCATTCCTAAAGTTCAACTGGTACCGTTGGCGAGTATTTAGAGTCCACAGAGCCTTCAGGAATAGATGTGTAAAAATTAAATATTTGGTATTATTTGTGACGGTGATAAGAAGCGGAAACAGAGATACAGTTAAGGAACTAGACAAAAGCCTACATGCATTGCAAGGACTACTTGCTGCAACGCCAACACACTTTCCTGTCTTCCAGTATTTGACCTCAGACTGTTGCATCTTAGTGATCCAAACCAGGATGTGTCTATGGACCAGCGCACATAAAGCTAATAGCTTTTGACTTGTTTCCCTTCTTCCTCCATGAAGCAGCAATGGAAATTACTTTTTCTTAAAAAAAAAAAAAAAAAAAAAAAGACCTTAATACCCAATTTTAGTTTTGAAAATCCATAATCAGAAATGTAAAAGGCATGTTTCTCCTGAAATTCTCCTCCAACTTGTAACAATTTTTTTTGATTCCACGTAATTAGTGAGATCAAACAGTATCAGTATGTCTTTCTCTGACTTATTTCACTTAGCATAGTGCCCTTAAGGGAATGGACCCCACCTCTTGATTGAAAGAGTGTTAAAGAATCTGTGGCCATCTTCAACTGCAACAGGTCCTTAAAAAGTTTGAAATTCCCTGAGTAGCTAGGGGCCAGACTTCCACAGCCCAATACCACAGACCTGGTGACCCTGGAGAATGAACATCAGGCAACAGCTTTGGAGAGTTTTCCTTGGGATCAGACCCATAACTAGGAAAGTCTGCACCAAACAAAATCCACTCTGTACATTGCACACCAGGAGCACTGTCATCAGCACTAAAGTGTATAGGGGATTTCTTAAATCTTGACTATGAATACCTGGAGTGGGGTTCTTGCCAGGTCATAGTGGGCTAACTAGTTTATTATTCTATGTCTCAGTTTCTTCACTGAAAAGAGTAACTCGCCTATACCACTCAGATCTTTTGATAACATTTTAAGTGCTCCATTACACCTGGATAAAAGGGGCTTTGGAAATGTAAATTCTGGGGGCGCCTGGGTGGCTCAGTCCTTAAGGAACCCCACATCAGGCTCCTCCGCTGGGAGCCTGCTTCTTCCTCTCCCACCCCCCTGCTTGTGTTCCCTTTCTCCTTGGCTGTCTCTCTCTCTGGCCAATAAATAAATAAATAAAATCTTAAAAAAAAAAAAAGGAAATGTAAATTCTGATCTAGCAAGGTTGACATGGCTTAAATTCATCATTTTCCTGGTCCCTCCAGAGTTATCCAAGGGTAACCAGATTTTTTTTTCTTTCTGGGCAAAACTCAGGGTTGGGCTTCTGGGGTATAGTTAGAACAAGATTTTATTAGATCCTCTTTAGGTCCTCCAGGCAAGGAGGACTTCTATGTTAAATTATTAGTTTATAGTAATGGGGAATTTTAGCTACAATTTTAAAAGTACAATTTAATAATTTAATATTACACTCTATTATAAAATCTAACATGTATTAAAAAATTAAGCAGTTCAAAATTTAAAATAATAAGATGGAATATAAAATAGTGCTAGTTGGCAAATTATTGGGACTCGGCACAGTAGTTGCCACTTTTGAAACAACCCAAAGCAATCTCTATATTACTAATTATCTATGTTAATACGATGAAAAAGTAGGTCTCCATTTATCATAAATCTGTCTCTCTCCATCATGCACAGAGCATCTAAGTCACCTAGGAAGCCTAAAAAATAGCAAATGCCTGGACTTCGCATCCGGAGATTCTGATCTGGCAGGTTATACTTTTTAAAACTCCAAGTGATTTCAATACACAGGAAACTTAGAAAACACTAGCTAGAAACAGGACAACAGTCACACTAAGGCAGTTTCTCAAGCTCAGCACTTTTGACCTTTGGGGCCGGATTAATCTTTGTCATGGGGGCCTGCCCTCTGTGTAGGATATTTAGCAGCATCCCTGGCCTCTATCCTTTGGATGCTAGTAATACGTTCCCTCTTAGTGTAACAACCAAAAACTTTGGTCATACTGCCAAAAGTTCCCTGGAGAAAAAAATCAAAGCTAGCTATGAACCACTACTCTAAGGACTGAGAGGTGAAAATATATTCTTCAAATGACACATAGGTGTTTAGGGGGGAGCAGTCTTTCCAGATAATGAATGGGAAGTAGTTCTGGCTCTCAAATTCCTACTCTAATCATGACATAATCTTTCTTAATCCTTCCTTCAAGCTCCTCATTTTCTGTCTACCCTTCATTCCTAATACCTCCTGCTCTGAATGCCTGAAGTCAATTTTCATCTATTTCAGTGTAGTTAAGAATTCCCCTCCTTTACCTCCCATACTTTCACCTCCAATCTCAAGAACGTTCTTTATATTTTCAGTAGGTTTATGTTCAAAAGGCTCCCATCCAGAGGCCCTGAGCGATGGCATATGTAGACAGTGGTAACAAACTGTTCACCCTCAGCAACTTCTCTGCATCTGAACTAGGTCTCTTTTTTTTCTGGCTACCACAGCCTTGAAGATTAGTACTTTGAAAGAATGACCTTTTACTGAATGAATAATGCCCTGTCCGAAGGCAACAAGTCCAGGAAGCAGGAAAACATAACTCCTGTAAATAATGCACTGTGACACTTCACTTCTGCCTTTTGATAAGGCTTTAGAAGGACTTCACTGGCTATCTAATAAACCTAACTATCTGAACAGGTATCCATCACAGAGATCCTGTCAAAAGCCTATAGCAGACAATTGTTTTCCAAGAGGAATGCTCTCCACTACATGTTAACAATTTCTCAAGATTCTCCAGACTCTAATCCCACTGTCAAGTAGGCTTACATTACTGTACATTCCTGATCTTTTATCTCTTACAAAATTACCTTGACAGAATTAACACATTATGCCTTTGGCATTTTTTAACAGAACAGTATAATAGCAATACAATATAGAATATCTTTGTATTTTTCTAAATTGCCGTTGATGAAATCCTCCAGTACATTGCTCAATGTCCTTTATATAAAGACTCAGGTGACAAATTCCCCCTGAAAATTAGGGGAAATAACCTCTCTGCTTACCAAGTGGTATACTTTCTATTACAAATGGTGAATATTAAAGACATCTCCCCGTTTTTCTTTTTTGCTTGACAGCTGGGAGTATAGACCTAAATTCCTTGCTCTGTTCCAGCAAATTTCTTCACTTAAGAACTATTCTCGTCTCTCCCATTTTAGGACCTCCTTTTTAATCTTTTTATTTTTGTTAACGATTTTCAGGTGAATTTTTTTTTTAATAGACTGCTCAAGGTCCACACTAGAGAGAAGCAGGCTATGTAAATGAATGCAAATGTTAAAAAAATATATGAATTTGTTCAATATGTATGCTTTCCTTGATTGAAATTTGATGTCTTGGAGAATACATTTTTAAAAAATCACCTGAAATCCATTCATCCACGCCCAGTTCTTTATACTGTTTTCTAACTTATTTTAAAATGATGGATGGTTATATAATGGATGGATTATTATTTGAGACAAAAATCATTATGACGAAAAGAAAAATTACATCTCTCTCTATTCAAGTGGGGTGGGTTACAGAATCACACGCAGTAGTTCCTGCAACAGGACTGAAGTGTCTTATGCTCCTACCCCATTGTAACTGTGAGGAAACTTAAATTTCATCCCATTGCTATTTGTTGGGTTTCTGCTTTGAGAAGGGCACTAAATAATTCGGCTTCCAAACGGACTCAAATTTCAAACTCATTTTGGTCTTGGTAGGCTGTGGTGTAATGATCTTTCCAAGAGCGTCAGCCTCCTTCGAAGTGTTAGACCCAGCCCCCATTTTGTCCTCTATTTCCTGATGTTTGCTCTTCTCTTGGTGTACTTCCTGAGTTCCCAAGTTCAATTTCTCCCCTTCTACCAAGGTTTGACTTCTCTTCGTCCCACCTAAGACTGCTGTTCCAGAACCAGAACTCGGCTTTTAAATTCCTCCCCTACCCCTGCCTCCCCTACAGCCATGTTACACTGTGACAGAATCCTGCTTTACTTTGTCGGAGTACATCAGTCTTCCGGCCTCAAGGCACCAGGCCTCCCTCCTTCCTTCAGCTCTTCGGTCCCGTCCCTGATCGGTCTGGTCTCCCCACGTGGGGTATCGTAGATATTTAAGTCTTTCCCCCAACTTCAGGTGGCTTCTCAGAGCGGCCTCCCTTTCCCCCCAAACCCCCGGCCCAGGGTCCAGTTGCCACAACTTCGGCCTCAGGCCGCGATTCACCACCATCCACCTCCATCCACCTCCAGGGCGTCAGCGTCTCCTCCCCCTCACTGGGTTCAGGAGCCCTGAGTCTGACGACCCCGTCCCCACCCTCGCCCTGGCTGCACTGCCCCGTCGCGTCCGCACGCACCCACTCGTTGGCCCGATGGCCGAAAGTGTACAGAGCCACCTGGCTGGCCACGTCCACGATGCGGTTGATATAGGGGTCGTGGCGCTGCAGGGCCGCCAGGCTGATGTCGCGCCCCTTTCCCACCAGGCCGCCCGCCGCCACGGCAGCCATCTTCCCTCCCTCCCCGACATCAACTCAGGGCTGTCGGAAGCCACTCTCAATAGATCGCAGAACAAGCGAGCCGCCTCGCGACCGAAAACGCGAGGCGACCGCAAGTCCGGGGAGGCCTGCCTTCTCCAGCCGTGCCCCCGCCCCCACCTCCGGTGCCGGACGCAAGACATTACTAATCGATGGCCGCGCTCCCGCCCCCGACGATCGTTGCCGGGGGCAACCGCAAGCCCCGGCTGGAGGTCTGAATCCGGTTCCGCCTCCCCGCGCTGTTTCCTTCCTACGTGAGCCGTGGAGCTGCACGCGCGATGGGGTGTATCTCGACGCCGCGGAGTGTCTGTCCTTTGGCGCTCAGTGATCAAACCTATAATAATAAATAAATCTCAAAAACTAATAACTGAAGAGAAAGGGAACTATGATGTCCGTATCTACAAACACCCAGTGGTTCTCAAAGCGTGGTTCTCGACCCCCTGGGAATTCCTGAGAACCTTTCAGGGGTCTGCCTTATCAAAACCATTTTCTTGACAATGCTATGATTTATTTGTCTCTTTCACTGTGTTGACATTTGCACCAATGGTGCAAAAACAAGGGCGAGTAAAAAGTGTAGGTGTCTTGGAGTGATTCAAGGCAGGGTACCGCGGTAAAAGCCAGAGTCACTTGAGAGTGTTCTCCATAAAACAGTAAACATTATTAATTTTATTAGAGTCCAGCTCTTTGGTTCACTTTTTAAAGATTTATTTTTTGAGAGCGAGAGAGCGAGCGCATGTGCGAGTGGAGGAGGGGCAGAGGGAGAGCATCCGAAGCCTGACTCAGAGCTGAGCTCAGAGCGGGACACTGCCTCCATCTCCCCACCCTGAGATCAGGACCTCCCCCTAAACCAAGAGTCCGTGGCTCAACCAACTGAGCGCCCACACTTTTTAAATTCTGTGTGAAAAAATAAGTATGTGCAAAGTACATGTGCTGAATATGGGAGTACCATGTATTTGTCTCTAGGAAAACACTTCTGTGCTTGAATTGCAAGCTGAACTAATATTTTTATTTTTATTTTCACTGGACACTATTTTTACTTGAAAGAAAAATGGACAAACTATGGTTATTCAGACAGGTATTCAATAGACTTTTTTTTCAAAAATAAATAATGTGCATCTGTCACTTTCAGAAAAACAAGGAAAATTATTGTTGCCAATGATAATTTTTGAGCTTTCAAGCAAGAAATAGAAGTTTAGAAAACATGTATCCACTATCAGGAGTTGGACAGCTTCTCAATAGGTAAAGTCTTTCTGATTGAGATCAGTGGCCATTTAGAAAGTCTGTGATGAGGGATTTAGTCTTTAAACCTTCGGAGAATGGGAATGTTGTCAGTCAGATACATGCATAACTGGATGTACATTTTTGTTAAAATCTTTTAGCAAGCATTTAACATTTCTTTTGTAAAGGAATTTACCTTTGAGTCTTGGGGCCTATGGGCAAAGTCTACCTTTCCCAATATTTCAGGGAACATAGATACACCCTAGTTGGCTCCCTAGTAGTTAGTCCAATGCCTTGTGAATAGAAATTTAGTAAATGCTTATTTTGTTGCACTAGACCATGAGATAGTTGAATTTACTCATTTAATGTCTTTTTTTTTTCTTTTCTTTTTAAGAGCTCATGACTTAGAGAATACTGAAATCCAAGTTGGGATAAAAGAGCATATAATAGCAAGTTCTGATCTTTCAGAGTTTACATTCTAAGGAAGATAGGAAAAAACGGAAAGTTTTTTTTTTTTAACTTCCTATGTTGTAAGGGAAAAAAAGAAAAGAGAAAAACCTTGAGGGTTAGAAATCACACAGAAGAAAAAACTGTGTAATATCACAGTGACTTCAGGGTTGCCATACTGTTCATCTCCTGGCCCACAGAGCTTTGTTCTTTTTTTCTAAATTCTTTTCCTCCAAATTGTTAAAGCTCCAACCTTCTAGGGTGAAGACAGACTTCTGCCTACTTTCTACTTGAATAGCTTGTGTAAAATCAGGTCATTATTACCTTACCCAAACATACTACGTTGCAGGCTGTATGTTAGTAAAAGACCATTTACAATAGGCTAATTCTTATTTAATCTATATAACATTAACTTCCATTGGCTTTCATATTGCTGGCATACTTCCACTGTGTTTCTGAAAATCTCATTACGATACCTTGAGTAGCTATTTGTGACTTTGGGGTTTCATGATGATTTCGTAATTGTCATTTTGAGATAAAACATGTGCAAACACTTGGTATTTAAAGTTATGTACAAGAATTTAAAACAAGTTTGTAGTATGATAAAAAAAATAATGTCCAGGTCTATGATTTTTATAATATTGCAATGACTAAAATAAAATTCACCAACTAATCCATCAAGGTAATTGTGGGAACATAGTATGCTTCAGTTGTTTGAAAATAGGGATATAATTGAAAAATGTTTGGTTTTGTAGCTATGTATGAATGCTTGTATACAAATATAAACTGACTTTTTATGGCATAACAATCTGAAACATACATACACAGTCTGCTTTACTAGTACCCTTTTCTTTGTTGTATAAATGACCTCTAAGTTACACATTTGCCCTAGACTGCAATGTGTTGGAATGGAGGGGAAAGAGGAGCTTTCAGGATGCCCCCTAAGAGTTTGTGATTCTAAAATGACTTAAATAAACTCTAATGATTTGCTTGTTCTGCCTGTATGAAACATCCTTTTGTTAGCTAGGAATTTTGTACTAAAAGATAATAGAAGGAAAGAATTAATGAAAGCCCTCTTTCTCCTAGTGGCAGGAAATGGTTTGAAGCTTGTTATCAGTTGTTTTCAGTGCATGGCTCATTTCTTTTGTAGGCAGCAATATACAGTGGAAGAGGCACCCTTTGGAAAGGGAAACTACTTTAATCTCTCTTTATCTATGTGACCTTCAACAAGTGACCTCACCTTTAACTTGGGGCTCCTAACTAACATCTATCCTACCAATTTTGTGGGATAAATGAGATCAAGTTAGAAAGCGTACTTGAAAAAGATTTACAGTCTATGAAATGTTCTGCAAATGAAAAAGCTATTATTATTTTTATTATTACTACTTCTACATCATCATTAGCATTATTTTCATCACTGTTGTTATTATGTCTTTTTTAAAAAAAAAATTCATTTATTTATTTTAGAGAGAGAGCGCGTGTATGAGCAGGGCAGAGAGAGAGGGAGACAAGCAGACTCCCTGCTGAGCGCGGAGCCCAACATAGGGCTCTCTCCCAGGACCCTGAGATCATGACCTGAGCCAAAACCAAGATCGGATGCTCAACCAACGGAGCCACCCAGGCACCCCTGTTACTATTATTTCTAATAGAAGCTCAGGAGGATCCTTCTTGTCCAATTAACTAGCCAATGCTCAGTTCATCTCAACAAAGTTCTGTGTGACAAGGAGCTCATTAATTCTCAAGACAGTTCATTCCCAGGATTTTTATAAAATGGAGAATATGAGCTAAAACACACTTAGCAGAAACTTCACAAACAGAGGAAGAAATAATATAGGAGATAGAGGTCTATGTTCCGTGAGATTGCAAAGCAGTTAAGATGTGAAACAGCTATCAGAGAGCCCTGGAGCAGAATGAGAAGGGGCAGGTGTGGGGAAGAAAGGGGCCTGTTAGGCGAGACTTTGCTCAAGCCTGAATTTCTCCAGTCTGGGCCCAGCCATGGCCTGGATTAAGCCCCTGGTAACCAGGCCTGGAGTGGACCTGGGGTCATTGGAGCTCTTTGGAGTGGGGAGACCGCACGTACACATTCTCTTCTAATCTCATTTTGTCTTTTTCTGCCAGTCCCACTAAACCTATTCACTTTACTTCATGGTCAGGGGTCAGGTTTTGTAAGCATAGAGGACCTGTACACTAAACATGTCTTTCCAGTTACTTCCCAATGTCTGCAACATACTAAAACATGAGAAAGTGCCTTGAATTCCACATGAATGGATTATAAGCTTAAAATACAAAGACCACTGTGGTAACTAATGTCTGTGAGTCTCAGCACCTGAGTGCTAAGAGGGAGGGAGAACAAGATGTGGAAAGGGTTCATTGAGAAAGCAGAAGACAAATCTCCCTGTTTACAAGTGTGCTGTGGAAATGACTGTGGACGTTGCATAGACCATCGGCCCTGGCCCAGCAAACACAGACAGCTCTGTGTCATATGATGCAGGAAGCTGTTATTGAATGTGGCCAATTTCACATAAAGGAGTTTTGTCCTGGGGCAGAGTGGGAGTGTGGGGGGTTGCTAGTGGGTTGCACAGTAGGACAGCAAACTGAGTTGCCTCTCTCGTTACCTAGGTGCGTGTGGTGCTAGCCGGTTCACCGTGGTAGCACCAGCGCCATAGAGGGATGATTTAGGATTATTTGATTTGGGTAGAGTCCATGGTTCTAGGCAAGCTGCTTCACTTCTCAGTGGAATAGAGCGATTGAATTAGAAGGATGTTCCCCCACTCCAGATCACATGGCTGTCTATTGAGCCACCTCAATTCATCTCAAATGCAGCTCTCTTTACAAACACGTAGATGAGCCCAGAAACAATAACGACCAATCTATTTGATGCACATTGAAATTAGGTCAAGATAGCAGCCCGTTAAGGACTTGTTAACATTATGTCAAAACTGAGGGCTCAGGTAGTCCACGGTTAAGATGGCGGAGAAGTAGGAGACACCTTTTTCAGCCGGTCCCCCGAGTCAAGCTGGATAGGTACCAGACCAGCCTAAACAACCACGGAACCAGCCTGAGATGCAGGAAGATGCATCTGGATCTCTACAAATGAACATCTCCAGCGCTGAGTATTGAGGTACGAAGCGGGGAGCCATGAAACCGCACACAGATATCGGAAGATAAACGGAAGGGGGAGGGAGCCGCCGCGTTCAGGCGCTGGGAAGCGGTAGCCACTTGCATGGGAGAGCAGGCGGGGCTCGAGGACGGCACCTGCAAAACAGCAGACTGAGACTGTGAGCCGGGTGCGCCACAAGGCATCTCGCGGAACACCGGAATCCCGGTGCGCTCACTGGATCCAGACTGAGACCGGGAGCTTCTGGAGTGCGCACGGGGCGGCTGGCAGCTGGCGGCGTTAGAAACACAAAGGACACAGACGCGCCGACCCTGGAAGTGAGGGCTGGGACGCCAGGTGTGGGGCGCACATCCCGGGATGCTGCAGGGTTGAGCAGCACCAACAGTAACAGAGTTAAAGTGGCCAGAACATTAGTAGAGAACGGGCCGCAATCCCTCTGTTCTGTGACAGAGGCTGAAATTCGGCCGCTGCTTCTCTGACTCTCAGAAGAGGCACAGCAAACCGCCAGGGAAAGTCGCCAGAGAACAAAAGCCTGGAAATACCGGCTCACAGCGTGCCCATCCCCATTCCCCCTCGCAGGGGACGCAGAGACTCTACCCAAACAGGGTTGCCTGAGTATCGGGCGCCGCAGGCCCCTCCCCCAGAAGGCAGGCTGAAAAATCAAGAAGCCCACAACCCGGGCGCCTGGGTGGCGCAGTCATTGAGCGCCTGTCTTCGGATTAGGGCGTGATCCCGGCGTTCCGGAAAGGAGTCCCTCATCGGGCTCCTCCGCTGGGAGCCTGCTTCTTCCTCTCCCACTCCCCTGCTTCTGTTCCCTCTCGCTGGTTGGCTGCCACATAAATAAATAAATAAATAAATAAATAAATAAATAAAATCTTTAAAGAAGAAGCCCACATCCCTAATCCCTTTAAAACAAGGGGCACGGCCTGGGACCCAGTCAATAATTTGGGCTCTGGACAACCCGCAACCTCTCCTCATCAGAATGACAAGAAGGAGAAGCCCCCCCCAGCAAAGAAAAGACAGTGAGTCTGTGGCCTCTGCCACAGAAATAATGGATATGGATGTAACCAAAGTATCAGAAATGGAATTCAGAGTAACGATGGTCAAAATGATGAGTAGAATTGAAAAAACTATTAACGAAAAGGTTACTGAGAATATAGAATCCCTAAGGACAGAAATGAGAGCGAATCTGACAGAAATTAAAAATTCTATGAGCCAAATGCAGGCAAAACTAGAGGCTCTGACGGCCAGGGTCACAGAAGCAGAGGAACGGGTTAGTGAATTGGAGGATGGGTTAATAGAGGAAAAAATGAAAATAGAAGATGGTCTTAAAAAAATCCACGCCCACGAATGTAGGTTATGGGAGATTACTAACTCAATGAAACCATCCAATGTTAGAATCATCGGCATCCCCGAGGGGGTGGAGAAAAACAGAGATCTAGAAGAGATATTTGAACAAATTGTAGCTGAAAACTTCCCTAATCTAGCAAGGGAAACAAACATTCGTGTCCAAGAGGCAGAGAGGACCACTCCCAAACTCAACCACGACAAACCTACGCCACGTCACATCATAGTGCATTTGTAAATATTAGATCTAAGGATACAGTATTGAAAGTGGCCAGGGCAAAGAAATTTCTCACGTACCAAGGCAAAGGCATCAGAATTACGTCAGACCTGTCTACACAGACCTGGAAAGAGAGAAAGGGTTGGGGGAGCATATTTAAAGCTCTTTCAGAGAAAAACATGCAGCCAAGGATCCTTTATCCAGCAAGGCTGTCATTCAGAATTGATGGAGAAATAAAGACATTTCAGAATCGCCAGTCACTAACCAATTTCGTAACCACGAAACCAGCCCTACAGGAGATATTACAGGGGGTTCTATAAAAGTAAAAAGGCCCCAAGAGTGATACAGAACAGGAAGTCATAGCCAATACAAACAAAGACTTTACTGGCAACATGGCAACATTAAAATCATATCTCTCAGTAATCAGTCTTAATGTAAATGGTTTGAACCATCCCATTTTATGCCACAGGGCTGCAGATTGGATAAAAAGAAATGACCCATCCATTTGCTGTCTATAAGAGACTCATTTCGAACCCAAAGATGCATTCAGACTGAGAGTAAGGGGATGGAATACCATCTTTCATGCAAATGGACCTCAAAAGAAAGCTGGGGTAGCAATACTCATATCAGATAAATTGGATTTTAAACTACAGACTATAGTTAGAGACGCAGAAGGACACTATATTATTCTTAAAGGAAGTATTCAACAAGTGGATATGACAATTATAAATATATATGCCCCCAACAGGGGAGCAGCAAATACACAAGCCAACTCTTAACCAGAATAAAGAGACATATAAATAAAAATACATTAATAGTAGGGGACCTCAACACTCCACTATCAGAAATAGACAGAACACCCTGGCAAAAACTAAGCAAAGAATCAAAGGCTTTGAATGCCATACTCGACGAGTTGGACCTCATAGATATATATAGAACACTACACCCCAGAACCAAAGAATACTCATTCTATTCTAATGCCCATGGAACATTCTCAAGAATAGACCATGTTCTGGGACACAAAACAGGTCTCAACCGATACCAAAAGACTGAAATTATCCCCTGCATATTCTCAGACCACAACGCTCTGAAATTGGAACTCAACCACAAGGAAAAATTTGGAAGAAATTCAAACACTTGGAGACTAAGAACCATCCTGCTCAGGAATGACTCGATAAACCAGGAAATCAAAAATCAAATTAAACAATTTATGGAGACCAATGAGAATGAAAATACAACAGTCCAAAATCTATGGGATACTGCAAAGGCAGTCCTAAGGGGGAAATACATAGCCATCCAAGCCTCACTCAAAAGAATAGAAAAATCTAAAATGCAGTTTTTATATTCTCACCTCAAGAAGCTGGAACAGCAACAGAGGGACAGGCCTAATCCACGCACGAGGAAGCAGTTGACCAAAATTAGAGCTGAAATCAATCAAGCAGAAACCAGAAGTACAGTAGAACAGATCAACAGGACTAGAAGCTGGTTCTTTGAGAGAATCAATAAAATTGACAGACCACTGGCAAGACTTATCCAAAAGAAAAGAGAAAGGACCCAGATTATTAAAATTATGAATGAAAAGGGAGAGGTCACGATGAACACCATTGAAATTGGAAGGATTATTAGAAATTTTTATCAACAGCTATATGCCAATAAACTAAGCAATCTGGAAGAGATGGAATCCTTCCTGGAAACCTATAAACTACCAAGATTGAAACCGGAAGAAATTGATTTCTTAAACAGGCCAATTAATTATGAAGAGATTGAGTCAGTGATAAACAACCTTCCAAACAACAAAACTCCAGGCCCAGATGGTTTTCCTGGGGAATTCTACCAATCATTCAAAGAAGAAATAATACCTATTCTCCTAAAGCTATTTCAAAAAATAGAAACAGAAGGAAAGCTACCAAACTCATTCTATGAGGCCAATATTACCGTGATCCCCAAACCAGGCAAAGACCCCCTGAAAAAGGAGAATTACAGACCAATCTCCCTAATGAATATGGACGCCAATATCCTCAACAAGATACTTGCTAATAGAATCCAACAGTACATTAAAAGGATTATCCATCACGATCAAGTGGGATTCATACCTGGGATGCAAGCGTGGTTCAATATTCGCAAATCAATCAGCGTGATACATCATATCAACAAGAAAAGACTCAGGAACCATATGATCCTCTCAATCGATGCCGAAAAAGCATTTGACAAAATACAGCATCCTTTCCTGATTAAAACCCTTCAGAGTGTAGGAATAGAAGGTACATTTCTCAATCTCATAAAAGCCATCTATGAAAAGCCTACTGCAAATATTATTCTCAATGGGGAAAAGCTGGAAGCCTTTCCCTTAAGATCGGGAACTCGACAAGGATGCCCATTCTCGCCACTATTATTCAACATAGTACTAGAAGTCCTTGCAACAGCAATCAGACGACAAAAAGGGATCAAAGGTATTCAAATCGGCAAAGAAGAAGTCAAAATGTCTCTCTTCGCAGATGACATGATACTGTATATGGAAAACCCAAAAGAAGCCACTCCCAAAGTATTAGAAGTTATAGAGCAATTCAGTAACGTGGCGGGATACAAAATCAATGCTCAGAAATCAGTTGCATTTCTATACACGAATAATGAGACCGAAGAAAGAGAAATTAGGGAATCCATCCCATTTACAATAGCACCAAAAACCATACGTTACCTTGGAATTAACTTAACCAGAGACGTAAAGGACCTATATTCTAGAAACTATAAATCACTCTTGAAAGACATTGAGGAAGACATAAAAAGATGGAAAGATATTCCATGCTCATGGATCGGAAGAATTAACATAGTTAAAATGTCCATGCTACCCAGAGCAATCTACACTTTCAATGCTATCCCAATCAAAATACCGAGGACATTTTTCAAGGAACTGGAACAAATAGTCCTTAAATTTGTACAGAAACAGAAAAGGCCCCGAATCGCCAAGGAACTGTTGAAAAGGAAAAACAAAGCTGGGGGCATCACAATGCCGGATTTCGAGCTGTACTACAAAGCTGTGATCACAAAGACAGCATGGTACTGGCACAAAAACAGACACATAGACCAATGGAACAGAATAGAGAGCCCAGAAATGGACCCTCGGCTCTTTGGGCAACTAATATTTGATATAGCAGGAAAAAACATCCGGTGGGAAAAAGACAGTCTCTTCAATAAATGGTGCTAGGAAAAGTGGACAGCTACATGCAAAAGAATGAAACTTGACCACTCTCTCACACCATACACAAAAATAAACTCCAAATGGATGAAAGACCTCGAGGTGAGACAGGAATCCATCAAAATTCTAGAGGAGAACATAGGCAGCAACCTCTACGACATCGGCCAAAGCAACCTTTTTCATGATACATCCCCAAAGGCAAGAGAAACAAAAGATAAAATGAATTTATGGGACTTCATCAAGATTAAAAGTTTCTGCACAGCCAAGGAAACAGTCAGAAAAACTAAGAGGCAGCCCACGGAATGGGAGAATATATTTGCAAATGACACTACAGATAAAGGACTGGTATCCAAGATCTACAAAGAACTTCTCAAACTCAATACACGAGAAACAAATAAACAAATCAAAAAATGGGCAGAAGATATGAACAGACACTTTTCCAATGAAGACATACAAATGGCTAACAGACACATGAAAAAATGTTCAAAATCATTAGCCATCAAGGAAATTCAAATCAAAACCACACTGAGATACCACCTTACGCCAGTTAGAATGGCAAAAATTGACAAGGCAAGAAACAACAATTGTTGGAGAGGATGTGGAGAAAGGGGATCCCTCTTATACTGTTGGTGGGAATGCAAGTTGGTACAGCCACTCTGGAAAACAGTGTGGAGGTCCCTTAAAAAGTTAAAAATTGAGCTACCCTATGACCCAGCCATTGCACTACTGGGTATTTACCCCAAAGATACAGACATAGTGAAGAGAAGGACCATATGCACCCCAATGTTCATAGCAGCGTTGTCCACAATAGCTAAATCGTGGAAGGAACCGAGATGCCCTTCAACAGATGACTGGATTAAGAAGTTGTGGTCCATATATACAATGGAATATTACTCAGCTATCAGAAAGAATGAGTTCTCAACATTTGCTACAACATGGACGGCACTGGAGGAGATAATGCTAAGTGAAATAAGTCAAGCAGAGAAAGACAACTATCATATGATTTCTCTCATCTATGGAACATAAGAACTAGGAAGATCGGTAGGGGAAGAAAGGGTTAAAGAAAGGGGGGGTAATCAGAAGGGAGAATGAAGCATGAGAGACTATGGACTCTGGGAAACAAACTGAGGGCTTCTTAGGGGAGGGGGGTGGGGGAATGGGATAGAATGGTCATGGGTAGTAACGAGGACATGTATTGCATGGTGCACTGGGTGTTATATGCAAGTAATGAATCATCGAACTTTACATCAGAAACCAGGGATGTACTGTATGGTGATTAACATAATATAATAAAAAAAACATTAAAATTAAAAAAAAAACTGAGGGCTCAATGTTTTAATCAAGAAAGAAAAAGGGTGTCCTCCTTCATTCATTGTGCTCTTTCTCTCAGAGGGAAGCAGTCACTGTTGGGAGGAAGGGATGTTCATCCTCACTACCCTTTAGGTGGGCTACTGCCAGGGGGGATCAGCTCTCTCTGCAGATTTTTAATCCAGATGAAATGCATATTTCACATTACCTTGATGATTTACATGGCAGTCTATAGGAAGCAGTCAGAAAAAAAGTGTGAGGGACTCCTAGATGGAATACGTTTGAAGAATATTCTGATTACTTATTATCGATGCAAACTAGCATGTCAGCTCTTCACTTTGTGATTGATTTTTCTCTTTTCAAACTGATGTGTGAAGCTCCAAGGGAAAATGAACAGCAAAATATTGTGCTGAACTAAACTGAAGTCCAAGTAAGAGGCTTTGGAAGAACACTTGGCTTGGTCAGGAGCTAGAACTCTACAAATGGGCTAGAGGCCTGAGGGGGAGGCACAGAAGCCGCTGATAGAATGCTGAGATTTCAAAACATCTCCCAGCCTGGATCCTCAAGCCTATCTTATATACTCTCTATTGGGTTGACAAACTATAGCCCACAGGCCAAATCTGGCCCTCTCCCTGTTTCATAAATAAAGTTTTACTGGGGCGCAGTCAGGCTCAATGTACTGATAGACAACCGTAGGGCTGCTCTCACCCTAAAACAGCACAGTTGAGTGGCCGCAATGGAAACCAGACGACCTGCGAAGCCTGAAATACTTACTCTCAGTTCCTTTTCAGAAAATTTGCTGAGCGCTGGTGTATTTGTTAAACAAATCAATAAGTAACTTATACCAGTAGGCACCCAGTTTGTGCACATTGTCAGCACACAATAAATTAGGAAGGGTGACAAATTATGAAACCCAGTTTTATTAAGGAACTTAAAATCTAGTTGAGGAAACAAGGTTAAGCATACCTGAACAAATGGTGAATAATGAAACATAATACATAATCAAGGGTTAAATTGTGATATATAGACCAGTGCCAGAATTTGGAGAAAGGGGGGGGCTCCTGGGTAGCGCAGTCGTTAAAGCGTCTGCCTTCGGCTCAGGGCGTGATCCTGGCATTCCGGGATCGAGCCCCACATCAGGCTCCTCCGCTATGAGCCTGCTTCTTCTTCTCCCACTCCCCCTGCTGTGTTCCGTCTCTCGCTGGCTGTCTCTCTGTCACATAAATAAATAAAATCTTAAAAAAAAAAAGAATTTGGAGAAAGGGAAGGAGGATCTGTGAGCCCTCTAGTAGTTGGAGCAGGCTCTGTTTAATATAATAAAGTTCCAGGATACTGTAAGAGCTTGGATGTTCCCTTGAGATCCTCTGTAATTGGATTTGACCTGTATTTCTACTCTAGTGTCATTTAAGTCACTGATATTTTTGGTCCTGTGCTTTGGGGATACCTTAATGACCAGAAGTATTTCTGAGTAACTTTCACTGACTGATTTTTCTGGGATTTGGGATTCCTTCAATATCCCTAAACTACAGAGAATTTAATTCAGTCGTAGCAGAATAATGTCTTTCTTTTTTGGAGGAAATACAGTATAATGACGAAGAACATGAGTTTTGGAGTCAGAGACTCCCAGATCTAAATCTTGGTCTCATCTGTTCCTAGCTATTGTAACCTTGGGGATTCTGTTAAGCTCTGGGCCTCAGTTTCTTTACCCACAAAATAAGGACAATAACAGCACGTACCTCTTCAGGTTGTTGCGAGAACTAAATCAAATAATACCTGAGAATTGCTTAGAATATAAAGTGCCTGGTACGGAGATGGACCTCTATCAATGTTTTGTCATTGGCCATTGCTTTTGATAAGGGCAAGATTTATGCCCTGGACAAGAGAGTCACACTTACATCCAGAACGAAAATTAGTACTTTGTCATTTATAAAGGCACCTTGCGTACGATAAACAAATGTACTCATGCAGAGTGCGGAATTATTTCTTCCCATTTTTAGTTTGCTAATGGCTGTGCTTCTTAATTTTTAACATTATCATCATTGCCAGGCCCCTAATTTCTTTCCGGATGTCCTTGGCAACTTGGGGACAAGCAGCACTCCATAAGGCAGGAACACACAGATCTGCGCTCTGTCGCACGCAGGGGTCTTGAGTGCTTGCAGGGTCTGTATGGCCTGCCTTCGGAGGCGAGGCAGGTTGGCAGTGGCCCTAGCCTTGTGGATTGGGGATCAGCATCCTTAGATTTTCATCTATTTCCATGATTATGGGAGAAGTCATGTAGAAAGGAGACCAGTTTTTCTTATTTGTAATAGGGAGTAATGACATTTAGTTTTGTAACTGTTGTGAGTATTCCTGAAAGAGCTCTTTGAAACACTTGAAGTATTTCGATGTAATCATAACATATGAGTCTTTAAAGTCAGGGGTGTCCGAAGGAGGCTCTGCTTCCTCTGTGGATGAAGCCTGAGGATGGCATTGCTCTTTGTTTCCCTTGGGGTAATTTGAAGATTGAAGGGTAGGGTGTTTTCCACATTTCCTGTCGGTAATAAGTGGCCTTCGACAGGGCTTTGACCTTGGCTGCTGTTACAGAGACTCCTAGGAACGGTAGCCGTGACCCCAGCCAGCCTGGCTCACGCCGTTCTGGGGGTCGCTGCCTCTGAGGGCCTTAAGTTTTCATACATTTTCAAAGAACTGCAAACACTGAATCCATTGTTTTGTTTTAGTTGCTTTTGTTAAGAATTACATGGGCTTTATAAGAAAGCAAGAAAATGTCAGGAAAACAAACATGTTTATTTAACCCAAATAAGCCACAATTAGTCTAAACTGGGAGAGCTCTCATAATAAGTAGGGCAGCTCCTGTGTCACTAGTTGCCTGTGAAGTAGGTAGCGAGCATTGCTCTATTCATTTGTCAGATAGCCTTTACATGTAATCATTTATTCACTCAGTGAACATTTTGTAAGCTCTTGTAATGGAACAGGCACAGGGCTGGGAGCCGAGACTACTACAGTGAACAAGACAGACGTGCCCTGTCCTGCTGGAGTGTACAGTGGAACTGGGAAGTTGGACACATAAACAGGCAATGACAATAAGGTGGGGCTGGTGTTGTGTCAAAAGTTTAGGACGCTATGGGAGCACATGGCGGAGACGCAAGGGAGGCTTCAGTTTCTTTAAACAAGTTGCCAAGAATAACAAAATGAAGGTGTTGTACATCCTCTCTTTGGACGCAGACCAGGGTGGAAGGGCCCTAAGAGCGAGAGACTGGGCCCTGGTCATTCTGACGCCAAGAGTTTTCTTGGGTGGTTTGAGCTTTTGGTCTTAGGGAGGCAGTAGACACTTGTCTGAGTAGTGCCACAGACATCAGGTCCTAAAGTCACATTGATCGCCTCTGGCCTTGCAGCAAAGCAGACTAAGTAAGACCCTTCCAAGGGCAATCCCTTCCTCCCTGGGGACTAGCGAGTCCTGGTCGGGTATTCATCTATAGGAATAGTATGTACTCAAAACACCAGTAGTTTTCACCTGCTCGGCCCTCCCTCATTCTGCTCCTAGGGATTGCCCTTCCCGAGAGGATAGACTGTATTCTCTACTTCATCACACTTGTCATCCTGAGGCAGGGCAGAGGACCCACTGTCAGCTATGAAAGGGCTAGTTTACTAGTCAGTAGACTCTCCTATACCCTGTCCCTTTCCCCAGGGCTAAATGATCATCTGCAAGTAGGGCTAGCAAGGGGTACTCCTTGGGCTACATTTATTCTTTCTTGTCCTTCCTAAGGAGCTACATAGCTTTTACTCCTTCACTGCATTTCATGAAGTAAACTATAGTGCTGGCTTGTGATAGCCCCAATTTCCCTTCAGTGGGGGCTAAAAAATCCAGGAGCGGGCTGGCTGGAAGTCCATATATGGGGATCCCAGGAGACCCTCTTTGCCCATGCCTGAGGTTAAAGATGGATGAGGGGCAGGGATAATTCCTAGGCATTCCAGCTTGAACTATCACCAAGATAAGTAGTTTCAGCCACTTCATTGTAGGGAAGAAAGCTAGAGAAGTGGCTTTTGTGAGGTTACATCAGCTTAGAGTAGAGAGAGCCTAGAGCAGAGGTTCTTAATTGTTGGAAGGCATTTGGGAAAAAAAAAATCCAATGGCCAGGGCTCATCTAGACAAAGTTAATCGAACTCTCAGTTTGGGTCCTGGTAAATCTGCTTAAAATGAGTCTAACTGCTGCCAGGTTGGAGAGCCAGTGTACAGCCTGTTTGGCAACCTCTGTGCCAAGGACAAGCTTCCTGGGTTTGAATGTGGCTCAGCTAGTGTGGGCCAGTCCTTATCCCATGTCAACCTCAGTTTCCTTCTCTATAAAATGAGGTTTCTGATGAATCTGACTTTGTAGGATTGCTGTTGAGGATTAAATACAAGTAAAGCACCCAAGACCTATCAAGTACTTAATAAAAATGGTAATGACAGAACAGGACTAGACCAGACAATGCTCTCTGTCCACCGTGATCATTTATTAAGGCACGAGATGATCAATTCAGTGGCAAATGGGCTGCTCCATCTTTTAAAATGATTCACTTTATTAAAAAATGACATGAATGGCCTTGTTTCTCAAATAAGGAAGAGTATTCCTTATTTTAAGCTTCTTAAACCTCATTCTGTTTAATGTTTCCTGCTTGATATAATTTATTTATTTGTCCATCCACTTGTTCTTTGATTTGACAAACATTTGTCGTGCTCCTATTAGGTTGCCAAGTACTATCTAAATATCATCAATATGACAAAAAATTAAAAACAGACCCTGCTTTCCAGGAGCTTAAGTTTGATGGAGGAGATACACTAAGACAAATCACTGTACACTGTTTTTACTATGACAGTAGATTTATAAAAATAAATAAGTCAAAGTTCCACGAACAGTTTCTGGTGCTCCAGGCAATCTGGATGACCAAAATACTATTATGGTTTTGACATTACTTATGGTGTGAGATGCTGGCTTCAGCCCAGGACATTCTGATTTAATTGATAGGTATGTGACCTGGGCATCAGGAATTTAAAAGCTCCCAGATGATGTTAATGTATGTTAAAGTTTGGGAACCATTGATTTAGGAGCTTCCTCCTCATCAAGGACACAACTCTAGATAGAATGGACCTGCATGCTTAGGAGGCTTCTGGACGTGCCTTAGACATTGGGATTGGGAGTTTATTCTCTAGGCAACAGGCTGCAATTGAACAGAGAAATGACATCTGATTTGCAGAGAGATAATTGTGGCTACCATGTAGAAAATGGGTAGGGCTGAAGACAGGATAACCCACTGGGGAAAAGAAGACACTGAGGGCCTAAATTAGACTGGGATGGTGGGACTCCGATGCCAGGTATCAAAACCCTGGGCACACAGGGGAAAGGAAAAGGACCCAGAGCAACAGAAAGGTTTTGCTTCTGCTGGTTTTCAGCTTTGAAATTGAGTTGCCATCTTGGTAAATATCTAAAGAATTCCACTGATACTTCATATGTTGGTCTTTAAATGAAGACAGCTCCTTCAAGAACTCTCAAGCATTTACAGGTTTCAGAACGACATAGAGATGAATTTTCACCCTTAAAAAATAAAAGGATGCAGATTCTGTAATTACCCAGTTAATTTTGGCAAAGTAGATCATTAAGCTCCCAGATAGATTTTTTGGAGGGAAGGGAGGGAAACGGTCTGGCTACTTACATTGATCCAATTACCTAGATAATTGCCAAGTATCCACTTACCATTGTGATACGAAGTTGGTTTTTTTGTTTTGTTTTGTTTGTTTGTTTGTTTTTTTGTTTTGCCTTATCTAATGCTTCTTGTAATCAAAATGTATTTTTACTGTTGTTGGGTCTGTGGAGCTAATGGGACTCTGGTGGCGAGATGATTGGGTTCATTTGCCTCATGCTCCATGAAATTCAGTCGTCAGTCAAGTCCTAATGCCAGACTCATCACTCTCAGGAAGGAGGTCGAAGGAAGCAAGAAGAGCCCAGCTGGAGGCTCGCATCTTGGCTGGAACACATAGCACAGCAAATCAGAAAGAACTTTGGTTTCCTTCTAGACTGACACAACACAAAGTGAGGTTCTGAATATTTTTCACAGCTCTCTAAAATATAAAAATCATCTTTTGCTCAAGAGTCATACAAAACCAAGCCCCTGGCCAGAGTTTGCAGACCCCTGGTCTAAACAGTGCACAAAACAACCCATCGAAGTTTGATACGCAGCATTTGCTGATTTCCCGGCTATAGATATCTTACACTGACTTGCTTTCCGTAGCAACACTAACGTCACCGGCTGCAGAGTAGGGAAGAGATGCTCCGTAGCCTGTGGTTTTCCACCATTCAACAGACGTGAGTAACTCCAAGAACAAAGATAGTGGTAAAATGTAGTAAAGTAGTTAGGAAGTAATGAGGTTTTGACTGTCTCTCCCCTTTGTTTTTGATGTAACTTATTTAATTGTAAGCTTACATAATTCGATACCTGCTATGTTTAACAAATGGTTCACAAAAATTCTGAATATTCAGCAATCTTCTCTCACCAGCTGGTGCAAACTGGCTCCTGCACACCACTCGTAGGAGAAGGGAAGGTAGAATGTTGAGAACGGCTGGGGTAAAATTGAAGGAGTGAGGAAAGATGAAATTCAAGGCTATGGGCAAACACTTGATCCATCGACTGAGATGTAGCCAAGCTTGGGCATTGCACAAGACAGTAGCGGATTTTACAGAGCTAATTTGGTCTCTCTGTCTTAATAAGCATGACTCAACTAATTTGGGAAGAAAACTCAGTTCAGTTTGACCAATACCTGGCAGAGACAGAGAACTTGATTTAATACAGGGCAAATCTGATTTTAAAAACACAGTATGCGAATTTACATGTGAGTAAAACTATGATGGTAAAATAAAAATAGAGCCTTTCCCTTACCGTCATGTTCAATTTTCTTTTCCAATCCAGCTGTCTTAAAAACATGCAAATAAACTGAAACCAGCTAAAGTAGCAGTCCCAAGTCCCTAACTAAAAAAAAAAAAAAAAAAAAAGCTAACCCTCCTTTAAATATTGCCTGATAAGGGAGTAAAATTTGTCATTCCCCAGTGAGAGATGGGATTCCCGATTTCTGTGGATGCTATTGAAGGAAAAAAAAGGAGACGTCAAACTGGGTGGCTCCCTGAGTCATTACTTGGGCTCTAAGCTGTGTGAGTCTTTAACTGCCCCAGAATGGTGCAGAATGGATGATTTGGTAGGGAGGAAGGAGAAAGGGGAAGAGCAGAGGTTGAGATGCTTGAGGACAGAAAGTAGAACCCAGATGGTCTCTACTGTAACGTGTTATTTTTGTGAGGGGGCTCTGTTAACTACAGCACTGTTGGATTTGCTCAAGATCGATTCGGTTTTTAGTGCCCATACTATGTTAAATATTATTTAAAATGAACTATGTAACTACACATGTTTAATATTTACCACCTAATGGTATCCTTAAGATAGCAATGGTAAATGGTTTTATGTTTCTATTGATTTCTCATGTTCTTTAACTTTCTGTAGGGAGGAAGCATTTGTTAAATATCTTCTTACATTTCTTACTATAGGGTATCGTGGCATGAACATGGTGGGCAATCTTTAAAATAGTGTGAAAGACAAACATTAAAAGGTGTATGATTCTTTCAGAGAGCTACTTTCTCTCTCTCTGTCTTTCTCTCTCTGTCTCTGTCTCTCTCTCTCTCTCTCTCTCACACACACACACACACACACACTTCTCTTGGAAGCTGAAGTAAGGCAGGAACAAAACTCCATCAGCAAATGTCCTTTGAAGGACATCAATAAAAATACTTGCAAACTTTCACTGATGACTCTCTGAATGCCAGATACCATGCTAAGCACTTTACATGCGTTGCATCATTTAAATTTCAGAATAACTCTGTGGAGTGGGCACTAATATTACCCAGATTTTTCAGATAAATTAATGAGAATCAGGAATATTAAATAAGTTGCCCCGAGTCACTCACTGTAGTTGGGAGAGCTGGTTGGGGTGCCTAGGACTCTTGTTCTCCAAATCTCTGCTCTGCACCTTAACTTCCTGGTAGCTTCCTTCCCAACTCATTAATCAGGGTAGGTTTCCTGAAATCGATTTACATGGAGTTAACTTCAGAATGAAGGAATAAAAATAGAAGGCACTGGGGGGATGGGAAAAGGTAGACTCGTTAAGACAGATACAGTAGAAAAGGAGAAGAAAAATTCTAAATGTTTTAAGCTTCCCGAGTCTATAAGTACACTTGGCTGGAATGAAATGGTTGAAGGGGAAAGAAGGGAAGACAGAAGGGCTGATTTGGTGGAAGGCCATGGAAGGAATAAAATTAGACATTGTAGTTACAGAATAGAAACACTGAAACTACACTGAATCTACAGCATCTCAGGAATGGAAGAGAACTTGAATGCCATCTGCCTAATACATAAATTTGCTCTGCGTCTTGACAAGATGGCTGTTAAGCCTCCTTGAATGCCCTTGAAGATGGAGAACTCATTAGACAGTCTCAACAGGTGATGTATCAGAAAGTTTTTCTTTGTATGAAACCCATAGATGCCTACCAATAATTTCTCCCCACTGGCCGGGAACGACTACTTAGGGCCATACACAAGTCTCAGAATAGTCCCTAGGGTAGTTACAGACTAGTTCCTAGGGTAAATACAGAAATATCCACACATTGACTATTTTTTTTCCCAGTAGTAAAATTATTCCTAGATACTGAGTTCACAGATGCTCCCTAATCACTGATTATCATTCGGAACATTTCTCAATCAACTGACTTCCTCCTAGGTAATAATAGCGATAGCTGATAATAGCCAATTGGGTATTTATGTGTCAGGAAATTTATATGTATCATTTCCTATGCTATTATTTCTATCTTATAGCTGAGGAAGGTGAGGCTTAGAGAGCCAGCTTACAGAGAGAGGCGTTGGGATTTACGTACAGGGAGGTTGGACCCGTACGTGAATACCCAATAAACACACTACTCTGCCTGGTATAAAAAGCAAATGTTAAGGAAGGTACGGTCTACCCAGGGCTGCTTTCACGGACGTGCAACTTGCACATTCTCCCTTAGAAGGGCTCTGACGTTGGTTTAATGCTCTGCTGTCCTTGTATTAAAATTCCTAATATATCGAGGGGCTCCTGGGTGGCTCAGTCAGTTGAACCTCCAAATCTCGATTTCAGCTCGGGTCACAATCTCGGGGGTATGGGATCGAGCCTGCATTGGGCTCCAAGCTAGGTGTGGAGCCTGCTTGGGATTCTCTCTCTCCCTCTCCCTCTGCCCCTTCCCCACTTGTGTGCGTGTGCCTGTATGCTCTCTCTCTAAAATAAATAAATAAATCCTAAAAGCAATCCTAATATATTGGGAACAGGGAGCCTGCAATATCATTTTACACTGAGCCCTGAAAATTAACTGGTTCTGAGCCCACCATTGAAACAATCGAGCTGATAAATAAACCACCTTTTTTTTTCCCCCGTGTGATGCATCTAGTGTTCTGTAGTTCTGAAGCTTAGTATGTTTTGGAGTAACCTGGAGAACCCATTCCCCATTCTGGGTCTCCTGATCTCACTGTGCTGGAAAGCCCCAGTGGGTGGCTACAGTGGTCTGGGTGCAGAGTGTAAGGATGGTTTCTTTCCTTGTACCTTCAATGCTATGCAAGGAGGATGGGCTGACTTCTGGCTAGGTTGCTTTTACATTTTTGGTTTTTGTTACTTCTACTCCTTTGACATCGTGTTTTCTGTCAAATGAAATTTATGGGCATGTTATAGTAGTTGACAGGAACAACGAGCCTCCAGGATTACCCTGGGAGAAACTTCCACCTGCTGGGTGAGAGCTTCATACTTTTGGCTAATGTGGGAGCTCTTGGCTCTCCTCCTTCTGTCCTCAGCCTGCTGTAAATGCCAGGAAGGCAGACTTTGCAAGGCCGGGCAGAGGTGAGATTGTGGAACCCCAGCTGGATCTTTCAGTCACTGTTGCAGGAAACGTCAGCTGGAAGAGATCATGTCCGTACTCCTCGGATGTCTGCTTTCAGTTGTCTTAGTAAATCCAGTTTAACAAAAATGTTCCTAAGTGACTGTGGCTCAGCCCATGACTGCCAAGTAAGACAAAGGACCAACAATGTGTAATAACACACAACCACCCAACACCTTCTTTATAACATCGGTTGCCTGATATGCTGTTTCGCTGCTCATTAGTCTTCATTTAGACTGTGGATTCCTTCAAAGTGGCAGGAAGGTACTGAGAGCCCTCACTGAGAGTTATGAAAGCTGGATTTCTGCCTGGTTTTACTTGTCCTGATTAAGTAAGGGGGTTGCAGTAAGCACTTGCCAAGTCCGGCTCTTCCTATCCAGCCCAGGACTTTTATAAGGCTTCATATTTTGGGAATGGACAGACTTTGAGCTTACGTTTCCTTCTCCTGGCTCAAAGCACATAGGCTTTCAGTCAATGAAGACATCTTTTCTGAGGTCTTTTTCTTCACTGCACTGTGAACACAGCATCAGAGTGATATGTACAGACAAACGGGCTGGTCAGGAGAAATTTCCACCGGGGGTTGCCTTCCAGACTTTGCACTTAGGGCCATGGAGTCAGGCAGGATCCACCTGGGCCAGGTATTTGTAGATGACATTCTTAGATGAGATACAGATTCGGCTGCTGGAAAAGCAACCCCAAATCACAGTGAATTAAGTGGGGGCAGACATTTAATTCTCCTTCACGGAAGCCAGTGTCTCCCAGTGTCAGACACCCAGGTCCCTCTTAGCTCGTTAGGTTAACCTCCACACCTAGACTCTTGCCCTCACCTGCAGGGCCCAAGATGGCTCCCTAGCATATTCACAGTCCCGGCAACAGGATGAAAGAAGGGGAGCTGAAAGTAAGCTGCAGCTGTCACACCCCCTCACTGCCCCACAGGCAGCATTTAGTCTGTTGGAAGAGGGGAATGTAATCTTTATTCTGGGCAACCATGTAGGATATGTGCCAGTGGATATTGGCAGATAAGTAGCAGTCTCTGGCATGTGGTTTTTATCTCGGGATTTGATTAAGATGAACAAAAGGTCTGTTGGGAGCATCTGCATTCCCAACCTGTCAGGAGATCTCTAGTACTTTAGTATATGCACTCATCCGTGATGAGTTCTGAAGACTAAAGCAAGCACCAGCAATCCATCCCTTCTCTGAGGAGTTGGCGCGACCCTTCAGCCAGTGTGGCCGTGGACTTAGTCCCTGTACTGGACCAGTCTGGATCTCCTCAGTGGAGCCTGCAGGGTTCTCATTTGGACTGTGCCAGAAAGTCACCTTCCTTCTTTATGATGCACCTTACCAGCTCTTGGGCTCATTTACACAGCTGTCCAAGTGTAGTCTCTGAGCCCTGGTTTCTGCGGATGCTCCCTTCTGATACCTTCTACAAAATGCTGCAGCTTCTAGCTGCTCCAACCTGGATTCTCTGCATCTCTGGGGGATTTATGTTTCTGTGACTGTGGGGAAGGGAAGCAGCCCCTTTTGGTGGGAAGAGTTATTTCCTACTTATAGTCAGAGTGGGGAAATGACATGTTCTGTGGGTCCATGTTCCGGGCAACACCTGTGAATGCTGACCCCAGGCAGTGCTGTGTGACCACCCCCCATGCCAGGCCAACAGCTGGTAGGCGAGCGACAAGGGGCATCGTGGGGTACACAGGGACGCTAGAAGTGACTATGGCGCTATGCTTTCCCCATCCTAGCTCTGTGCGTTCAGCACAGTGGAGGGGCAGGCATTTCTTGTTGAGGACTAGTTTACTCGAAGCCTCCAAAATCGTTCTTGGATTGCTTTATTTTTAGCCTCCAAACAAGGCTGAGCCCTCTTCCTGCTTTTCTTTTTTTCTCTCACATCCCAACCTCCTAGAATGCAGTTCTGTCTTCTGTGTTCTGATTCAAATCCTCTTCATCCATGGGAGACTCAAATACCTCCTCTTCCTGCAAAACACCAGCCTCAGAGTTTTTTTGACCCTTGCTGTTTTTCCCTTATATTTCTTGTATCGGTTGACTTGAACTATCACTGATCTATTGTTAAGTATGTCAACTTCACTTATTTTTGTCTTCCTTTCTCACTGAGGTTGTAAACATTTGAATTATTTTACTCCTGTATTTAACAGTCATTTATTAGTCATTTATTGGGGCCTGCTCTGCGCCCAGTACTGTGCAAGGTACCAGTTATGCAAAGACAAACAATCCCCTTCCTAGCATCTACTTAAGAAAACTCAGGAGGGGGCACCTGGGTGGTTCAGTCGGTTAAATGTCTGCCTTCGGTTCAGGTTATGATACCGGGGTTCTGGGATCCAGTCCCACATCACCGTCAGGCTCCCTGCTCAGTGGGGAGCCTGCTTCTCCCTCTGCCTCTGCTCTTGATGCTTGTGCTCTCTCTGTGTGTCAAATAAATAAATAAAATCTTAAAAAAAAAAGATGAAAGAAAACTCAGGAGGGAAGGCAGTTCCTGGAAACAACAACAGAACAAATGACTACTAGTAGACATATGTGCAAATGCTTTGAAAGATAAGAAAACCAACTGCCTAGGAATGTTGGAAAGTCTCCTGAAGGAGTTGACATTTCTAACGGTCTATCAGATGGAAGGGAAGTAACAGTTGGGGGCTGACGGACACATGAGTGTAATTGACTGTGTTCCACGGTTTGAGGGAGGTGGGAGTTGGAGGTCTGTGCGTGTTTGGGTGGGCAAAAGGGAAGATGAGCAGGAGAAAATGCTAAAAAGGTGAGCTTGGCAAGATGGTGGGCAAGATGGTGAAGTACTTATGGGCTCTGCTAAAGTGTTTGGATTATCCCGTAGGGAGTGGGGACCCCTGGAAGCTCTGAAGGAGGAGAGTGGCATGGTCACACCTGTATATTAGAATGACGATGTTGGATTCAGCATGCAAAGTTGATTGGGGTGGGGAGTAAGACGAGGGACAGACAGATTGGCTCAGTAGAGCTTCCTGCTGGAGGACAGCACCAGCAGGAAGGGGTGAAGAGAGGCTGGGAATGAAGGAAGGGAGCACATCTGAGAGACGTGAGGATGACTCCCTGGGTGTGGAGGCAGCTACAGGTGCCAGAAGGCTTCACGCTTCACAGAAGCCACGTCTTACCTCATAGCTGCTAAATATCAACAGACTTTTAAACACTGTGCACAAGTGATGTATACGTTTGTGGAGATTTAATTTCTGATGTAAAGCCTAAGATTTAAACAATACCGGTATTATTATTTTTTAAAGTTGATTAGAAGCCTTTCATGTGAGTTCACTGCATAAGTACAAGATTTTGTAATGTTGATGATCCGCCTATTTGGTAGTCAGACTGTTTTCTTATTAAGTACCTTTGTGACATTTTGGGGAGTGCACAGTATACATTCTGGAAGTACATATTCAAAATGTGCTCCCTGCTATGTTTTAAAAGAAAAAAAAAACTGCAAAATGTTTCTTTTACTTCAGGTTTTATGGGTTAAAAAAAAGTAGAAAAATAGCCTTCTAATTATTTCCTGCCATTCCCCAAAGAAAGGTACTGTGATGTTTTATTAAATTCAAACAGTGGGGTTTTGTTTGTTTGTTGTTTCCTGCTGTCAGGCCAGCAATCTGAGCCATGATGTTGGGGGAAGGAGGGGGGTTAAGAAAAGAAAAATATTTCCTGGTATAATCTCTCCTAGTACTAAGAAATGCTTTGCCCCTGGGGTGGCATATGCCACCCGATGGCAGAGCAAGGGGGGTTAGAATCGTGCCTTTTCCTTTTTGTCTGGTGTTGCCCATAACCGCATAATTGTTTTTAACTTAATTGGTTCAGATGCTGCATTGTTTCTGAAGGAGATCAATCTTTCTTCTCTCCATCCCTCTCCTGCTTTCACACCCGATTTGTTAAGCTCCTGTGCTCTAATGCCTAAATGCTTAACAGTTTATCTGCTGATCCCCTTAGCTCCTAGATACTGAAAATAAATTATGTTATGGCTGCTATTAATATATTCCTGTTTGTCTTGGCCTCTGAGTTATGGGTAGCTGCCTGCCTTCAACACTGCACCATAACAGTTGTATAACCTCTTCCAAGCACTGCAGCAAACTTGAATTTAAAAATGCCTGTGGAGTGAGAGGGGCTGACTTGAGCATGGACATTTGCAGCAGAAGTTCCCTTCCCTGGAGGTCTCTGTCAGTTGATCTTTCCAGAATGACCATGAGAGACTCAGACTCTCCTGACATGTCTCGCCCGATTATTCATTGACCAAGTTTAATTGCAAGGATCCAGCAAGACGTCAGGATCAAGTTTTATGACAAATGAAGTGGTACTGCCTTGATTGATGTAAAACGCTAATTAATGATCTAGCTTCATAATTTGAGACTATTCAGACAAAACACACAGATTCCGAATTGAACAGCTTGTCTCCCGAGAGGGGTCCGTTGGGCTGGTAACATTTAGCAGTTAGTTAAAAGGAATGTGGAGCTCCTCAGAAAGTCGAGGTTTTGAACATTTTTATATTGGCCTGGGTTATGCCCTTGGAGGGATCCCACTTGCACCTCTTACCTGAAATCTTCAACAACTCTGTACAAGGATACCAATCCAAACAAATATCTTGGAGCAAAGTGATATTTTAATATTCTAAGTTTCCCCACCGAGTTAAAGAATGCCTAAGGATGTGGTATTGAAATGAAGATTTTTAGGTTTTATTTTCCAAAGGATTGCATGAGTTTCTATTCAAATGGCTCTCCAAATGTGTTCCACAGGGTCACAGGGGTTCCAGGAAGGTGTCTCAGGAACTGCTTGGGGCTTGGAGAGAGGTTCTGCGTTCTTCCCCTGCCACATTCATCCAGAACAGCTCCTCACTTTTATCTGCTTTGTATCCTGGCCTTCTAAGGAAGCTTCCTTCTAAGCCTGAGTTCCACTGCTTAAATAATTGGAAACCTTGATCTAGCCCAATTCTGAGTTTCACAGAAGGGGATCCTAAGGGCCAGAGAGATTGTAAAAGCTGCCCATGTCACAGTGGCAATGACCAAGGTGGATCTAAAACCTTGATCTCTTGTCTACCCGTCCCGCGCTCTTTACTTTTCCTAATGACTCTTGGATTCCTCGGTGTAGGCAGGACCAGCGTGGGCCTATCAGCACCAACCTTAGAGCTCAACCAGAGCCTAAAAGAAATTAGATTATGCCTACGGAGAGGCCGGAGAGCGCAGAGGTTAACCATGCAGGCGCTGGATCTGGACTGTCTGGGCTCGCACCTCTTCTCCACCCTTGTTAGCTGTATGACCTCGCGTAAGCTCCTTAACCCGCCTCATGCTCTGCTTCCTCAGCTGTAAAACAGCTGTTGTGGGGATGAAGTCAGTCAGTGGCACGTAAATACTGCCAACAGTGCATGGCAAGGAGTAAATACTCAATAAACGTTAGTTTTTATTTAAAAGTTTATATCATCGGCTCTTTGAATCCTGGGCTTTCTGTAACTTTCCCTTGATTGCCTTGTAACCTGTCGATCCTATTACATTTGGTGCTGAGGATGACCTTGCTTGTGGGTGTGTGTTCCCTCCCATCGTTAAAGCCATTATCAAACGACCGGGGCGGGAGGAGTGATAGGATCATAGGCCCTTTGGACTGGAAGCTTGTCTTATGTTACAGGTAACCGAGAGCTGAGGCCTCCATGATCAGAAATGACTTGCTTAGTCTATTGGGATTTTCCAAATGGTGACATCTGACACAATCCTGGGAGCCTGCAGTCTACCCTAAAACCACTTATTCTTTGCATCACTGTTTATGTTGCAGTTAGCAAAATTGTTTTTTATGGAGGTAAAATTCACTTAACGTAAAATCAACCAGTTTATAGTGTACCATTCCGTAGCATTACACACATTCACAATGTTGAGCGACTAACACTTCCATCTGGACACCAAGCATTTTCATCGCTCCCAAAGGAAACCCCGTACCCACTGAGCAGTCATTCCCCGTTCCCCCCTCCTCCCAGCCCTTGTCAATCACTAATCCACTTTCTGTCTTTATAGACTTACTTATTCTGGATTTTTCAGATAAATGGAATCGTACATGTAAACTTTTATATCTGGCTATCTTCACTCAGCCTAACGCTTTAAAGTTTCATCCACATTGCAGCATGCATCTGTATTTCACTCCTTTCTATGATTTTTATATTGCATTTTGGTAAAAGGTTCCCGTTCTTCCTTTCATCTCCTAGCATCCCCCTGAAGTGAGTGAACGAAACACAGCTTTTTTCCCTTCCACTCCAAACCTCCGTCATTGATAAGACACTACACTGTGGTCCCTTTTTTACTACCAGCCTGTCACTAGTTTCTTAGGACAGGAGCCCAAGGGCAGAGAAAACTCACCACCTGGTATCCTTTTTAAAAATTATTTGTTTTTATATTTTTAAGATTTTATTTATTTATTTGAGAGAGAGGGAGAGAGTGTGTGTGAGAGCACAAGCCAGGGGAGGGGCAGAAAAACAGGCTCCCGGCTGAGCAGGGAACCAGATGTGGGACTCGATCCCAGGACTCTGGGATCATGACCTGAGCCGAAGGCAGACGCTTAACCAACTGAGCCCCCCAGGCCCTCACCACCTGCTATCCTATTTAGAGTCTATCTGTGAGGCCCCCCTGCCTGATATTTAGACAAGTGCTTGTGCCCAGGAATTTGTGAACTCTGAGGACCAGGCTGGCAGCTCTACCATGAAGAAGGAACAGACTTCAGAGGCTGGACAATTCAGCCCCCGTATGATACTGAAGTTCTGTACGAAACCCACATGGCCGTGGAGAGGCTCCCCCCTCATCAATGCCATCTCTGCCAGCTTGTTGTCCTGGCCTGAAAGAGGAACCAGCTAACATGTGGGCCCACTGGTTCCTGACAACAATGCCATAATGCGGGTTACCAGGGCAATAAGTCAGTGTCATTTCATGATGTTGAGATGTTCTATTTGTTAACCGGGTAAGTTCCTTGTCTGTAAGGATGAACATTTAAGAAGAGGAGAGATTTAAAAAAACAACATCACCATCCTAATCAGGCCCAATAATTCCTATTTAAAGGTTGGATCTAATGCCGAAGAATCTCTGGCATCCTTCCTTGGAATCAATTACAGTCAATTTCATCACATTTTACATCAGTTAAAGGAACATTGTCAAGATAATATCTTGCCCAACATAGATGTCTTTTGTTTTAATTTCCTTACTCTCATAAACCAAGAGCTTCATAGATTATTTTGCCAAAAACGTATTTTTTGAGCCAGATTTTACGGGTTTGGTCTTTATTTGGGCTGTGGTGAGGAAAATAGCAGCCTCCTTTTTCTGATCCCATGCTAGTTAGCTGTCTTGCTTTGGTCCTTCTCTGTGAATCTCAGGTGTGCCCTGGGGTCTGCCTTCTGTCTGCATGCAGGGGCCTGTGTCCTGTTTCCTTAGGTGCTTGTGAAGTTGTGCCTGTCTTGTTGATGGGATGATTTGTGCTCATCTTTCCAGAGGACAGGCATGGGCCACAGCAGGGCAGAGCTGCCCGGAAGGGGTCAGGGCAGGCAGCCAGAGATCTGATGAGCAGCAGAGCGTAAGCAGGCACAAGGCCATGCTCCACAGGTCTGAAGCCGTGTGCAAGCCAGCCTGTAGGCCCAGGCACCACGAGCATCAACTCCAAGAAGTTGAACTCAGAGTAGCCAAGGCACAAAGGATCAAACATGGACTTTTACACCACAGGTGAGTTAGGGAGCCAGCAAGAGGACCAACAGCAGGTTGGGACACTGCCCATGAGTTTAGGTTCCAAAGCAGAAGTAAACTTTGTCCTGACCTCTTTGAACTTCTCGTTTGTTCCCTGTGATGGGCAAGAACCCACAGGCGTGTGCTTGCTGCTGGAAGGCAAGAGATGGTCCACAGGTGCAACTTATCCCTGATAAGGATGGACAGAGAGGCCTAGACCTTGTCATAGGTCTCCTAACATGATTGTTAACGAGATTTTGCTTGTTGTGACAAAGGGACCTAGAGACCCTGCTGCATAACCTCCCGTGACCATTCCTGCTCCACCCTCCAGGCAGAACCCTCCTCGTCATCAAAATCGGAATATCCAAAGGGTCAGACACCTCTTCACTCTCTTAAGGGTCCAACCTGAATTCTTTCTCATCATTATGATCTCAGTAGGGGGGAACTCAAGAGCTTCTCCATGCTTTCCCTTCCCTGAGCCTTCTGGTGTCCAAATGAGCTTGAGCTGGCTAAATGGTAGGCCAGGTTCCTTAGCACATGGATGGGCAGCTGGTGAATATGGGGTTGAACTCAGTTCTCCAGGCTAACCCATTTGGAAGACAATGCTTTCCTGTCTCCTCTCCTTCCTTCCTTGTCCCATGTCTTTGGGCAGGAGAGGATTGAAAAATAAGTTTCTTTTATCTCCACCGTCTTTTCTTTTCTTTTTTAAGATTGTATTTATTTACTTATTTGAGAAAGAGGAGGGCGAGAGAGGGCATGAGCGCTTTAAGGGGCAGAGGGAGAAGCAGACTCCCCGCTGAGCAGAGAGCCTGATGCCCATGGCTCTATCCCGTGACTGTGACTTGGGGATCTTGACCTGAGCTGAAGGCAGATGCTTAACCGACTGAGCCACCCAGGTGCCCCTCCACCCTTATTTTCTATGGAAGCGAAGTTTGAAAATAAGTCTGCTTGAGCCTCTGCCTCTTTTTCTCTCCTGCTTCCCCTTCCTCCAGAGCAAAGGTTCTGAATGCACAACAGAATCACTGGGGAGACTTACAAATCCCGATGCCCAGGCTGCTCTCCTAACTGATTAAATCAGCACCTCCGGAGTGGGTCCCAGGCACAAGCTGCTTATGCTCTCTCAGGAGCCAGGAATGGTTGGGAACCCAAACCCTAGCAAAACTTCATGGTCTTGGCCAACCCAGGCATCCCTCTGCTTTCCCTTTCTGAACAGAATCAGCAGGATGCCAGGTTTTACTGCAGCATTAGAACTTGGCTTCTAGTTCTAAGTCACCTAGCTCTCAATCCCAACCATCATTGCGCTCTTTCCTCACCTAAGACCTGGGGCTGGTAGCTGTCCAGGCCATGCAGGGTGGTTTTCAGGATTCTCTGAGTTATTGTACATAAAAGGTTTAAAGGAGCATGTCCCATAGAGGTGCTAAATAAGTATTATTATCTTTTATAGAATGATTTGTTTTCATAAAACTTTATTGTTGGACATAAACTTTACCTCTTGGTGGTTTCTCTTTTGTCCTAGTGTCAATTTCCTTACCAAAGACAAAGTCTCCCCACCCCCCCACCCCCCCGCTTTCATTCTTTCCTACATCTTTTCTTTTTAAAGATTTATTTCTTTTAGGGGGGAGGGGTGGAGGGAGAAAGAAAATCCTCAAGCAGGACCCCCCTCCCCCCTCCCCTTTCTCCTCTCTTCCCTCTCCTCTTCCCTGCTGCTGAGCTGGGAGCCCGACACAGGGCTCCATCCCACCACCGTGAGATCACTACCTGAGCTGAAATCAAGAGTCAGATCTTAGCCAACTGAGCCATCTGAACGCCCCTTTTCTCTCCTACATTCTGAAGGTTCCAAAGTGTGTGGAAGTTAATTCTATCTCCGTGGGAAACAAGCTTTAATATCTCCTTGGATTTTCTTATATAGCTGAAAAATTTTTGGTACCATTTGGAATCTAGGTGGCTCAGTGGTTTTCTTTTCTTCTTCTTCATTCCCTTGAAGAGTTCAAGCCCTGCTCAACCCTTCCTGAGAGGCCCTGAGAGTGAACAATGGCAGGTTCAAGGGAGAGAAGGTGCTTGTGTTTAGTCTCACCATGAATATGTAATCGTCGTGTTTGTTTGCTATTTCTTTATCCTGGAGACAAATGGTTTCTCTGTATGTGTGTGTGTGTGTGTGTGTGTGTGTGTTTTGTGGGGTAGGAAGGTATAATCCCTAGCTCCCATCTGGACTCCCTCCTTGCTGCAAGGTCTGTGAGTGAGGAGCACTGTGTGCTGGAGTCCTGCTAACTGGAGATGGGGGCATGCTTTGGGGTATCACTCGGGGGGGGGGGGAATTCCTGTGGTCCCGAACACTCAGCTCTCTGTGTGAGCTCTTTCCCAGAGTTAGGTTTCATCTGGGTGTCTCTATCATCATGACTCCCATCAGCCTCAGTGTCACAGACTGTCCCTAACGTGAACACCAACCTGTCACCTTCCACATCTTGGGCCCCCTCCAGGCAGGAGGCTCAAGCTCGTGCTTATCGGCAGCACACATGGAGAATGGACTCTGATGCTCTTGAAAAGGATTTAAAAAACAGACTTAGCATCCTGGTTTTTCTTCTTTTACTAACTAAACCTACCAAATGCATCTTTAAATGTAGTCAAAGTTAGGACAATTGATGTTTCAGAATAACTGACAAGCATGCAGACCTGCTGGAAACAGCAAGGTCATTAGGTGGATGTGTTTGTGGGTGCTCAGATGTGAATTACACCGATCCATTACATTTGTTTGGTGTTCATTGGGGCTGCAATATTTTTATGCAGGAGCCGTGAAAGAAGACACAGTTCAGTGGTGTTTATTAGTGACCTTGTCTTGTCCTCTGAATTATGGACAGGCAGCTCAGCACATCAGGAGGAGGTGTTAACAACTGTGCCATGTTTTCTGCGTATTCTATATCCATGAGATGTTGCTGCCATCTCGGGCTTGGATTTTGAAGTAGAGAAAGTGAATGTGGGTTTTCAAATCAGAAGTATTTATAGAACTAGGTTCTGATTTAACAATAGCTGAAGCCCTTGTGCTGGAAATAAAAATAACACAAATCAGGAAGGAGAGAGAATCTCCCTCTCGATAAAACACCTCCCCCTGCCCCCACCGACAGTGTTTACTTTTGGGGGGTGTCTTCTTTACGACAAATTAAGGGTTGGCCAATCTGACCAAAAGGATTTTAAACTGAAGGTGGGGGTGGTGGAAGAAAACGCCAAGCCAGCCCTACGGCACGGATAGGAGTGTCAGGATGGCAGAGTGGTGTAGCTGACCCCTCCCTGAGGGCATCCCACTGGCCTAGACTGCCTCTAGAGAGGGGGGCATGGGATCCCCGGTCTTTGACTTAGGAGGAATCCTGGGGCATGTGTGGGCAACCCCTCCTACAAGTGGAGCCTCGTCTTTGCGTCCAGCTGGCTCCTCCTCTGACTCCTGACACTGGTGCCCCATTATGCCCCCTTGTGCCCCTGTAGCCTGCTCACGCAAGCCAACGCTGTCTGGGCTGCACATCTGCCCTGGAATTCTGCATGGGGCTCAGGTCCCTGACACCTCTGGAACCCAGAACATGGATCCCCTTTCCCCTCCAAATCCAGGCTAATTTTACCTTAAAAAAACACATGAGTCTGACTATACCCTCTTTCCTGGAAATTTGAGCTTGATTCCCATCCCTCTATGCTAAATGTCTCCCGGGATCTTACTGTCCTTGAGGGGTCAGGGGCATTATCTCCAGGGCCTGGAGTGTTACTGTAATTCTAAGGGTGAACATTTTCTAGCAATCTCATGCTAAAACAGATGAGAAAAACAACAACAAAATTACGGGTCCCACCTCCACCCCCATTGTATCATTCCCCTCACCCTCACAGTCAAATCTCCAACAATCATCTCACCACAGAGAGGAGAGCAACACGGCCAAAACGCCCAGGAACTACAGAAGATGTGGTTGCCAGAGAAGTTAAAGGAACCCTCGGCACCATGAGCAGAAGTATAATGTCCGACACGAAGGTGGTGATGGTTTGTGCTGCCCTAGTCATCGCCGGGTGACGGCTCAATCCTGCAGCCTGTTTTGAGAGGAACGTTGTTAGAGAAAGAGATGAGGACAGCAGAGAATGAGAAAGTAGCTTATGTTTTGGCTTAGAGAACAAAAGATTGATGGAAAAGGCAGGAAGATTTTGTATGTTATTTAATATATTATCTATGTTATCTCTCTATATTAATGATCTATATTCTAATATTTATTAATAATGATAGCAATCACATTTGGACTATCTGCTATATCTCAGATCTTTGGAATGTGTTAACTAGTCTCAGTCCTGGGGCACCTGGGTGGCTCAGTCGTTAAGCATCTGCCTTCAGCTCAGGGCGTGATCCTGGCGTCCTGGGATCCAGCCCCACATCAGGCTCCTCTGCTGGGAGTTGCTTCTTCCTCTCCCACTCCCCCTGCTTGTGTTCCCTCTCTCACTGCCTGTCTCTCTCTCTCTGTCAAATAAATAAATAAAATCTTAAAAAAAACAAACAAACTAGTCTCAGTCCTTTCAACAACCCTGTTGGGTACAGATGATAAAACTAGCAAGGTTAAACTCCCACCCTTAGTAAGTAGCAAAGATAAGATTCACGTCCAAGTCCTTCTAGCTCCAAAGGCCTGGTTCCATCTTCCATGGTCTCTCTGGTATGTGGAAGACAGTATGCGTTCTCTGCGTGGTGCCGGAGCCACGTGGAAGACATCAAAGCAACAGAGATTCACTTTGACATTAGGAAGAACTTCCTGAGTCAGAGGTGTCCAGAGGTGACATGGATAACCCAGCTGCCCTGGAGTTTCTGGTTGCTCAGAGGTCTTCAGGCACAGGCTGAGGGGCTGATGCTGAGGGTGGATTAATTAATCCGTGAGGATTATTTAATATTATAAGAAGGAGTTGCCAGATGACCCCTAATGATCCTTCTTATTGTATTTGTCTGTGTAAAGTAAACCCCCCAAACACACAAGCTAAAAGAGAAGGGTGGTGTAATGTCCTGGGCCAATAGCCAATTACTTAGAAATAATTCAAGAACTAATCACACCATTTAGTGTTATTAAAGCTTGTAGTTTCTCATTCATTCATTCACTTACTCAACAAATATTTTTCTGAGTGCCTACTATGTGCCAGGCCCTAGATAGATATATGGTGGTGAATAACCCAGAGTCCCTCTCCTCAAGGAGTCTATAGACCAAAAGTTAGGGAATGTGTAAGCAGGTGATTTTAATTGTATGTGTAAGTATAATTAGGGAATTACAGGATGCTGAGGGATACCAGACGCAACTAAGTGGAAACAACTCAGGAGCCAGCAAGGGGAAGGGTGAAGAAGAGAAAGAGGTCTAGGAAGAGAAAACAGCACATGAAAAAGCCCTAGGGAACCAAGATGCCCTTCAACAGATGACTGAATTAAGAAGCTGTGGTCCATATATACAATGGAATATTACTCAGCTATCAGAAAGAACGAGTTCTCAACATTTGCTGCAACATGGACGGCACTGGAGGAGATAATGCTAAGTGAAATACGTCAAGCAGAGAAAGACGATTATCATATGATTTCTCTCATCTATGGAACATAAGAACTAGGATGATCGGTAGGGGAAGAAAGGGGTAAAGAAAGGGGGGGTAATCAGAAGGGGGAATGAAGCATGAGAGACTACGGACTCTGGGAAACAAACTGAGGGCTTCAGAGGGGAGGGGGGGTGGGGGAATGGGATAGACTGGTGATGGGTAGTAAGGAGGGCACGTATTGCATGGTGCACTGGGTGTTATACACAGCCAATGAATCATCGAACTTTGCACCAGAAACCAGGGATGTACTGTATGGTGACTAACATAATATAATAAAAAAACATTAAAAAAAGAAAGAAAGAAAGAAAAAGAAAAAGCCCTAGGGGCTTGAGAAACTATGGCCTGGATCAGGAACGCCAAGCCCAGTCGTACACTTCAGGTTCGAGCGCCCCCTGCTGGTACAGGTGGATTCCTGCGCCCCTGCAGGCCTGGTCTCCCCTGGCCTTGGCCCATGCGGATGACCTGCTGGAGAGGATGCTCAGGTCTGTTCCAAGACAATGTCCCCTTGCTGCTCCAAAACTTGCACGTTAAAGTCCTGCAAAGGGAATGTTTGATCTGAAATGTTCACTAGGCCAGAGCCATTCTGATTTTTTCCACAGAAATGGGGGGACCATTCTTTCTTAGGCTTTGTCACTGGGAAACAAAGCAGAGGTGCTTGTGTTCCTGTGTTTCTTGGAGTCCCTTGGTTCTTCTGGCATCAGCTGCAGTTCGTTAGACGCATGACAGGGAGTCGGCAGGGTGGTGTTATAGGGGGCCGGAGGGGAGGAGGGGGAGAACTCAGAAATTAACATCTCTATTTCTTCCAACTCCCTTCTTTTCCCCCAGAAACCCCAGCACAGATCTCTGCCATGCAGACACCTTCCCACCTCATGCAGACAGGGCGCTGTGGGCCTGCTACCCTCTCAATGACTTGGACACATCTGAATCCCAGTGGGGGGCACAGCCCAGATTCAACCTGGGGTCCCCATGATGGGTGCCTCTATATCCAGGTGTGATTATAGAACCCCAAAATGTGACAGGTGAGGGGATCATCTCATTATTTTCCTACCTCCAAGGCAGGACTGTACTTAAACCATCTCAGACAGATGGTTAACTGTCCTATTTTAAAAGATCTCCAGGGAGGACGATTTCACAATTCCCCGTGGCTGCCTGTTCTAGTATTTAATCATCTTCATTACCAGCGAGTTCTTCTTTATGCTGCATCTAAATCTCTTTGGTTGTGATTTAAGTCTTGTTCCTTGAGGGTAGATGCTGTGGATCTTCTGCTTTAGGGGAGGGGAGGATTCTGGTCCTAATTTTGCAGCCTTGGGATTCATCCATTCTACTTTAGCACCCTTCTTTGGGGTTTATTTATTTTTTATTCATAAACATGAGGGTTGAGTTAGGGCTGATTCCCAAGGAGTCTTCTATCTCTAAAAGCTGTGACATCTCAAACTAAAAGTGCTGTACAGGTATCCCATGTGATTCAATACTCTGCGGAAAAAATAATGCTTTGTTGCATGAAAAGCTTGTAGCTGAAATTGGAAATGATGCCACATTGAGTCCAGAGAGCCATCTTTCCGTTAGTGACATAGAGTGGGACTGTAGGAAGGAATGTACAATGGAGGGGCTGCCGCCTCTCAAAGTTGGACCGTTCAGGGTCACTGCAGGGTAAGGACCCCGGTCATCCATAGTCATATTTTGTGGGTGCTGTGCCAGCCTCTTGCCCCTGACAGCTGAGGACGTGAACACCCAGAGGAGGGCAGTTGTCTAGTAGGGCTAGATTTTCACCCTGCCCACCCTTTCCTAGCTTCAAAAAGTCAATGCTTTAGGAAGGATAATACCTTAAGTCATTATTGTTAGCTCCTTACTGACCTGAGAAAGGAGCTGCTGCAGACTCGCTGTTTGGTGTAGAGAGGCGATGGTTAGTATGGGAGGATTCAGGATGCCTGAGGATGGAGGTTTGCCAAGAACAAAGACAAAGGCTCCCACACACAAAGCAGGAGGATGCTGAAGACAAAGTTTACTTATTTCTCATTTTTTTTTCAAAACGTTCTTGTCTGCTATCTTTGGTATGCATGTCCAGAGGACAGCTTGCTTAAGGCTGGTACTAGTTAGCTCACTTAAGGGAGGAGTTGTCAGGCGCAGTTTATCCGAGGCCAAGTTCCACCAGCTAAGCTCGCTGAGCTTCCGGCCTCATCCGTCCACATCGTCCTCAACTTATGATGGGGCTGTGTCCTGATAAATCAATTGTAAGGTGAAAATACCGTAAGTCGAAAATGCATTTAATACACTTAACCTCCGGAACATCATAGCTAAGCCTAGCCTACTTTAAACTTGCTCAGAACACTGACATTAGCCTACGGTTAGGCAAAGTTGTCTAATACAAAGCCCATTTTATAATAAAGTGTTGAATATCTCATGTAATGTATTGAAAACGGCACTGAAAGTGAAAACCAGGGTGGTTGTAAGGGTACCAGTGGTTTACCCTGTGATCATGGGGCTGACGGGGAGCCGAGGCTCACTGCGGCTTCCCGGCATCATGAGAGAGAGGATCATATCGCATATTACTAGCCCAGGAAAAGATCCAAAATTCAAAATTCAGAATCCAAAATTTGAAGTACAGTTTCTACTGAATGCATATCGCTTTTGCACCTTCCTAAAGTCAAAAAATCTTAAGCTGAACCATCTCAAGCTGGGGACTGTCAGTCCATCGGAGTGAATGCAGCTTCGGTCATGACGGGATCACATCATGAGACAGATTAACCTGCCATTCAGTTGTATACTCTTACCTCCTCAAGCTCTTTAAAAGGATGCAGAAATAAAGAATTCGTTGTTGGCTAGGCATGTGAGGAATTTTAATCTTCTGCAAATGTAAATATGAGATTGTAGAATTTCTCCTTTATTACTGGTATCATCAAACACAGCACTGGACTCACTGTGTGCTGACAGCCGTTCTTGTATTAGTATTTCAGAGTTAGCTGGGAGTTAAAGGTATCAAAGACCCAACTCAGTCTTGAAATTGTTTGTTAAAAGCCGTAGGGTACTTAGACAGCTACGTACTACATGATTCCAACTATATAACATCCGGAAAAGGCAAAATTATAGAGACAGTAAAAAGATCAGTGATTGGGGTGGGGAAGAGATGAACAGGCGAGCATAAATTTTTAGGGCTGTGGAAATACTCTGTATGATATTATAATGATGGATATAGTCATTATACGTTTGTCTGAACCCACTGAATGTACAATACTGAGAATGACCTCTTAGGTAAACTACGGAGTTGGGGTAATTATGCTGTGTCAATATAGGCTCATCCTTGGTAAAAAATATACCACTCTGGTGAAGGATGTTGGTAATGGGGGAAATAGTGCATGAGTGAGGGGGATGGTATATGGGGAAAAAAGTCTCTGTTCCTTCCTCCTAATTTTACAGTAAACCTAAAACTGCTCTAAAAAAACAAAACAAAGTAAAACAAAACACAATAACAACAAACAAAGTCATCGGGCACAAAAAAAATTGCCTTGGGCCTCTGCAGGGGAGAAAAAGGGCAGGATGGTCCTACCTGGATTTGAGGCTCCTGAGGTGGGGTGTGTGCAGATTAAGTGGGGGTGTATTGCAGAGTGAGTTCCTACTGTTGTACAGAAAGGTCACGGAAGAATTTAAATTAGCTCAAGATGCTAAGCATTCCCACCTGATGAATAGCACAGAGTTTTGAAAATACCTGAGCCTTCTATATAGCGTTCCATTTCTCAAAGCTCGGGGACTGGCAGCATCAGCCTCCCCTAGGAGCTTGTAAGAGAAACGCAGAGTCTCAGGCTCCACCCCAGATCTATGGAATCAGTCTGTATTTTAACAAGATCCCCGGCTGATTCCTAGGTATATTAAAATTTGAGGAGCACTGGAAAACAGGGTCCTTCTAGGTGGATTCTCAGCACATTGATCCCAGGCAAAGTTGTGATAAGCACTTCTTTGGGTTCGCTAGTCTACTTTTTGATAGTCTTTTCTCTCATTCAGGCTTCCTTCTCCCTCTATTCCCTTCCACTTTCATCCCCTCCTTCCTGGACCACCCCCAAGAAAAACCCAGACAGAGAGACAAATAAACACAGAGACTGTATACTCAGTATGACACAAGCCCCTCACATACAGGACAAAAGAGACATGAAAAGATAATTCATATTAAATTATTAGCGACTTGGAAACTTGAAGAGTTCTTTTTTTTTCTTTTTAAGATTTATTTATTTATTTTAGGGGGGAGGGGCAGAGGGAGAGGGAGAGAGAGAAAACAATCAGACTCCCCACTGAGTGCAGAGCCTGACACGGAGCTCCATCTCATGACCCTGAGATCATGACCTGAGCCAAAACCAAGAGTCCATCACTTAACTGACTGAGCCACCCCGGCACCTGGAAGAGTTCTTTTTCATTGGGATACTGTACTCTAAAATAGGATACTTGGGGCACCTGGGTAGCTCAGTTGGTTAAGCATCCAACTCTTAATTTCAGCTCAGGTCATGATCTCAGGGTTGTGAGATCCAGCCCACCTTGGGCTCCTGCTGGGCGCAGAGCCTGCTTAAGATTCTCTCTCTCTCTCTCTTTCCCTCTCCCTCTGCCCCCCACTCCACACATGTGTGTACGTGCTTTCTCTTTCTCTCTCTCAAAAATAATTAAAATAAATTAGGGTATTTAACAAATCACTATTTAACCTGAAGAATGTATTTCTGTTTGTAGAAATTGAGTCACTGTGGCACTCAGATGGAGCCTACAGATATCTGGGGGATAGGGTGACTTTCTTTTCTTTTTTTTTTTTTTTAAAAGATTTTATTTATTTATTCGGCAGAGTTTGAGACAGCCAGCGAGAGAGGGAACACAGGCAGGGGGAGTGGGAGAGGAAGAAGCAGGCTCACAGCGGAGGAGCCTGATGTGGGGCTCGATCCCATAACGCTGGGATCACGGCCTGAGCCGAAGGCAGACGCCCAACTGCTCTGCCACCCAGGTGCCCCCCCCCCTTTTTAAAGATTTTATAGGGTGACTTTCTTAATCACTCACTTGACACTTTGTGGGCAGCCACTTAACTACATAACAGACTGACCCTTACTGAAAGGGTGACCCCTAAGGCTTCTCAGACTGGTAAGTCCTCATTACTGCTCACAGACATGAAGTTCTGCATCTCAGATACTTCATTCTCATCTGCATTATTTTGATGTACTTGGCCACTTAAGATACAAAGTCCAGGCATAAAAATAAGCAATGGGTGTTAGGAGGGTTTTGATAAGCCAAAGAAACATAGGAGAATTCTTAGGGAGCCTGGCTGGCTTAGTCGGTAGAGCATGCAATTCTCGATCTTGGGGTTGTAAACTCGAGCTCCACTATGGGCCTAGACCTTACTTTAAAAAATGTTAAAAGAAAAAAGAAGAGCATTGTTGAGCTACAATTCCTGGAGCTAGCTGGACCCAAGCTTTACAGGGTGCTTGTGGTTTGCCAGGCAGCTTTAACATGTGATGACTGCTAACATGTTTTTGTGTCCATTTTCTTTCCAGTTACTGTAGGAACAGATCTGACTTGCATGATATTCTCCCTTTTTATTGCTTGGTCTGATTTTTCTCTCACTTAAGTCACATCCTGGAGATGCAATCCAACATCACAGCAACTCTCGACTGTCCTGGGCCCAAATGGTTTCAGAGGTGAAATCCCTAAACATGAATTTTATTGATAAGTGCTGGTAAAAGACAGATGTTGGGGAAAGGAAATGGTTAAGTTCAGGTGTTACAGATGGAACATTGGCAAATGCAAGGATTGCAAATGTTATGTAAGTAAACACAGCTTTTATAGGTAGGAAACTGCAAAAGACAGATGCTGCCAGTGATAGTCTCTGGGGTCAACAGTCAGCCCCTTGCATGTAACAGGGGCCTCATACTTGAAAAATAAGAGCCAAAACTTGCACACAGAGTCCCAGATCCCTAGAAGAGGGTCTTTTTAGCTAGGTAGCCCATTAAACAATGATGAGAGGACAAGTGAAGCAATTTCTCTTTAAACTAATCTCTGTGGGTAACCTACTGGGGAGCTTTGTCAGGAACATTAGCTACCAGCTCAAGGCCAGCCTTTCATGTAGATACTTTTGTGAAATGATTGAGGGAAGTAGGGCAGGTCTCCTCGTCCCAAAATATCTCCTCTACCAACCTGCAACATGCCTGAAATTGCACCATTAGCAATATATTAGATGAACTCCCTACCACATCCAGAGATTGATAGAACAATCATTTATTCATTCATCAAATGTTTCTTAAGTACTTACTATGAGCCAAACACTATTCTTGGGAATGGAAATTTAAAGGCAAGTAGAACATGGCTCTTGCCCTTGAGATGCTCAAAGTCTAGTCAAAGGGACAGGAGGTAAACAAATAACTCAAATAAACAAATAGTAATTAGCAATACAACTGGTTCTTGGATAAAGATAACTCAAGGTTCTATGGGGAACAGAGGAAGAGGAGTCTCACCCACCTGAACAGGTCTGGGGAGGCTTTAGGACATGACTCTTGAGTCGAGTCTTATAGAATGTAAAGGATGTTAGACAGATGCCAAGGATGGGGGATGGCAACTTGGATGTGGGAAAGAAGGTATAGGGAATGATTTTGGACCATGAGGCGTTAGGCCTTATAATCAAGAGGGAGCATCCCTGGATCTGGGTAGGGGAGTATAGACCTTGGGTTCCCATGGAACATCATGTAGGTCTTGGATGCCCAAGTGTGTTCAGAAAGTGCTTCTGGAGATGGGGGAGGAGGATGTGGCAGGATTTATGCCCAGAGATGGAGAATGGTAGAGACCAATTTGTCTACTTGGTCACTTTGTTGAAGGCATGATAGCCCCAGATTTCTCTTTCAAGTCATCCCCTCTTCATTCAACTTTTTGCCGTCCACATGCCGCTTTCCAATCCAGTGAAGTCTCACCGCATGACTTCATCAATGAGAGGGTTAACCAGCAGATTTTTTTTTTCTTTGAGGTTTGACGCTTAAACTCCATCTTTTTTTTTTTTTTAACATTTATAATTTGGGCATTTAAAAAACTATTGAATATGGCTTAAATGAGCTCTTTGTGTAATGGGAAATGTTTTAAGCTCTATGCTTACCAAACTTCTGTAGCATTGATCAATCCCAGGAAATGGAGCTTGCTCTGCCATCTGCACAGCAATCCATCTTGATGGGACCTTCGCTAAATGCATGAACTTGACAGCAAATAATTTAGTTAATCTAACTACTCCCTTCACAGGATTTGCTTTCAAGAGTTTTAAGGGAAATTTTCAAGCAGAATAATGGTTACTGGGATAAAACCATTGAAATTTAATTTGCCTTTCATGAGAAATTTGGCAGAATTTGGTTGTTAAAGTCCAAGTGTGGGCTGCGTAGTGCGGAGACGCCGAATACTCTTGACTTCTGCTTCTGAAGAATTGATTTCAAGTATCTTCTCTGCACATAGGCAATGAACTCTTACATAAGAGGTGGTGGCCAACTGTTTCCTTTTTCCAAAAAAAGGGTTAAAAGACAAAAAGAAAGGACTGGAATTGTGCTTAATGATACTTAGTTTGAACTGGAAGTGATTACTGGGTGCTACCACAGATCATCAAAAATGATTCAAAATTCCATCTTCCTGGGGTGCCTGGGTGGCTCAGTCAGTTGAGTGTCTGACTCTTGATCTCACCTCAGGGCTTGATCTCAGGCTCTCGAGTTCAAGTCCTGTGTTGGGCTCCACACTGGACGTGGAGCCTACGTAAAACAAATAAATAAAATAAAATTATTCCATTTTTCTGGTAATAAACACCCCGTTCTTTTTCTACTTTTACTCACCACCCACTTTCATATTGATGTTTTATTTTATACTGAAAATCCTCTCCTCGGGGGTTTCCCAGTTTGTGGTTGAGGGAACTTATACTCAAAGAATATAAGATAGTTGGCTAAAGTTACACAGCCAGGTAGGAATAGATACAAGCTTTGAACTCAGAGTTCATTCTAATACCTAGCCCTTTTGGCTCCTAGACTGTAAATGAAAATATGGCAGATTCAGATCTGTTCAATAAATCCTGACTGAAGGCCAGAACTGAGAGAATTTCTTCTGAGGCTGAGAAAATCCAATCTCGAGTTGTTGAAAGAGTAGACACAGGCGGTGAGGTTCCAGGGTCTGCTCTGTTGGACCTTTATGGATTAAAAACATACTTGAAAATTGAACAATTCTGTCATGGAATAAAATACAAATAATCCGGGGTCAAAAAGTCTCCTTGAGAGTGTTTCAATTGCCATATTCCAAAGGCTGTTCTCTGTACTCTCTGGGATAACAAAAGACGTGACCACATGACACTTAGCATTTATTTCTCTAAGTATCTCAAGATTAAAAACTTTGAGAAGGGAGGCAAATTGCTCAAGATCATGTTGGGGAGAGATGACAGAGAATGAGAAACCAGAGATGTTAATTTGTTTCACAAACATGTGCTTACACACCATGCGCCTGGTGTTGGTAACCTGCCTTCCTTCTGAAGAGCAGCCCAGGCCAGTGCTCAGAGGCAGGGCCAGCCCTTCAACTGGCCGCCTCGCTTGGGCCTGCCGGGGTCTCAGCCAGCACTGAACGAAGGAGTCCATACTCTGTTCTGCTTGCTTATCCCCCAAAAAGCGTTTTGAAAAAGTATGTGCCTCATTATACATTTTCAAGTTCATATCCAAAAATTTTCATGATAAGTTTAAATGGTTGTAAATGATGCAATTTCTGGTGCTTTGTAGATCTTGACAGTTTAAAATAAAATAAAATTGTTGCATCCCTCTTTAAAAAGTTTCCAATGAAATATAAACACCATTGCTATTTGAAACCTTCTATTATCCATTCAAAAATATTACATAAAAGCTTTTTTTAAACAAAGATTTTGCATCATTTCTTTTTTACCTTAGAAACATATTTCCATTCCGTTTCCTCCATAAAAGTTTACCCTGACGCAATATATTTTTTATACTGAAAAGTCTTTCATTGATTACACAATTATAGTACTCTGCAACAAAAAGAGGTATATAAATTTAAATTTAAATTAAAAAATTTTTCCTGAGACTGTAAGTCTTGGTGCTATAAGTTTCTTCTGGGTTGAATTTTCATCACAAATATTAATATACAAGTGAGCAAACCAATGTAAGTACATCATGAGCTTTTTAAAAAAAATTCAAGTGTAATTAACATACAGTGTTATGTTAGTTTCAGGTGCATGATACAGTGATTCAACAATTCTATACATTTCTCAGTGCTCATCAAGATAAATGTACTCTCTATTTCCTTTATCTATTCCACCCATCCCCCCACCCACCTCCCCTCTGGCAACTACCAGTTGGTTCTCTATATTTAAGAGTCTGTTTTTTACTAGTCTCTTTTTTTCTTTGTTCCTTTGTTTTGTTTTTTAAATTCCACATAGGAGTGAAACAATATGGTGTTTTTCTTCCTCTGACTGACTCATTGCACTTAGCATTATATCCTCTAGCTCCATCCACACTGTTGCAAATGGCAAGATTTCATTCTTCTAATGGCTGAGTAATATTCCATCGTGCATATATATCACATCTTCTTTATCCAGTCATCTATGGATAGACACTTGGGCTGCTTCCATATCTTGCCTACTGTGAACGCTGCTGCAATAAACATGGGGGGGGGATATATCTTTTTGAATTAGGGTTTTTGTTTTCTTTGGGTAAATACCCAGTAGTGGAATTACTGGATCACATGGTAGTTCTATTTTTAACTTTTTGAGGAGACGACAAAAGCCTCCATGGTGGCTGCACCAATTTGCATTCCCACTGACAGTACAAGAGGGTTCCTTTTTCTCTACATCCTCACCAATAATTTTTTATTGTGTTTTTTTATTTTAGACATTCTGATGCATGTAAAATGATATCTTACTGTGGTTTTAATTTGCACTTCTCTGATGATGAATGATGTTGAGCATCTTTTCATGTGTCTGTTGGGCATCTATATGTCTTCTTTGGAAAAATTTCTATTCAGGTCCTCTGCCCATTTTTAATTGGATTATGTGTTTCTTTGGTATTTAGTTGTATAAGTTCTTTATAAATTTTGGCTATTAACCCTTAAATGAAGTAAAGATGAATAAAGTAATGATTAATATAAAAATTAAATATTATCCCAAATATAGCTCTTACAAAGATGGATGGTATGTTGTCTGATTAAAGGAGGTTTTCTGGACACCGGTATTTCAAATATCTCCTTTGGTGCCCTGGTGGTACTCACATCTCAGGGAAATGGAACATGGAAGGAGTGTGTATGTGTGTGTGTGTGTGTGTGTGTGTGTGTGTGTGCGCGTGAGAAGGTGTGCCCTTCTTCTGTGGTGTGGGAAAAGGATGCCTGTGAAAGGTCAAGGAAAGTGGCAGGCAGTCTCCAGCCTCTGCCCCACACTCTCCTCCAATCAGTGTTAAGATTGAGTGTATATGAAAGTTGGGAATCTGGAAACTGATTCCATTAAAACGATCCATGTACCACAAAGGTAATCCATACATCAGTTTGAAGATGCCATCAACTATTCCAAACACTTTTCAAACCTGCTTGGGAAATTGCTAGCATGTTCTTGATTCATCTAGACAAGAGTAGTTTGCATAAACTATTCAATATAAATGCAGGCATAAATCTACCTTTACTTTCAGCAGATTTTAAGAGAGAAATGTGTTTTGGGGGTATTTCATCTACAGAATCAGTTGAAATGGATACTGTCATTGATTTATCTAGAACAAATAAAAACTATTATATGCTACATAAATTATAAATGATCTCGATATTACTCCATCACAAGATCATTATGGTTACAAGCTACCCTCATATGAATTAGAATCATTGACTGATTTTATGCTGATTGGAACGGAAACCAACTCAACTAATCAGAACTTGGCAAAACCCTAACACACATGGGTCACACACACACACACCACAGAGATGTTGATTTATACTAGTCTGTTAGTCAGGACAGGCAATGTCATATGTTGAGGATGACTTCCAAATTTGGGGGGCTTAATACAATAAAGGTCTATTTCTTGCTTATATTACATGTCCAGAGGGGGTTTGTGTGAGAGGTTCTGCTACACAAAGTCACTCAGGTATCTTGGCTGATGGATGCTTCTCCATCTTGTAGCTGTACCATCTGGATTATGTGGCAGAAGAGAGAAACAGGAACGTCACAATGGGCCTTTCATCACCTTAACCTTGAAGTGACACATGTCATTTCTACTTACATTCATTGGTCAGAACTAGTCCAATAGTGTGTCCAAATACAGAGTAGTTGAGAAGTACACTCTTCCATATGTGCACAGAAGGGGAGGAAAACAGAGTATTATTGGAATTAAACCATAGCAGAAGTTGATATAGGTGTCACTTCATAAGCAGCATTAGTCATCTTGGAAAAAAATGATTACCAAGGGTTGGTGATAAATAGTAAAACAATACAGTTGTATTCATTGCAAAAAGAGTGATTATAGAAACAGGACTGAACATGAGAAGAACAGAAAATTTGAATCTGATATAGAGAAAGGCAAAATTGGCAAACTGTGAAAGAATGAAACTTGTCTTCAAATATGACTTTGACCTAAGACCTGTCTAGAAGGGAAAGTTAGTTCTTCGGGGTCTTACAAAGAGATGGTTGTGAGTGTCCACACTTGAAAACTCTGCCACATTCTTGGTTCTACCTGGCTCTACCTGGTTGTTGAATGGAAGTCATTTGACAAGTTCATGATAATCACTACTAAGAAGATATCCTTTTTGTGGGCCATGAAAGTCCTTCAACTTCACTTTGTCTAAGTTGTTACCTAGATGTGTTATGGGGCATTGACCCCGCTGTAGTGGCGGTATGGTTCAGCTATAACTTCTCCATCTCCTGGGACTGGGAAAATCACTTTTCTGCAATTTGGAAGATAAGAGTGACTAAGCCAGATCTACTATCAAGTATAATTAGTTACAGGAAAGTTGGGTTTACTTTTTGAGAATGTAAATATTTGTAATATTCCTAACTGTATAGCTTATACTAGTATTCTTTTAGATTTAGTTCAGGGATGGGACTGCCACGGGTTGACCCACGTGTATACCTATAAAAGATCCCTAGAATCTATAGTTACAATAGAGGGCCATCTTCAAAAAAAGAGGTCTTAGGGAACAAATATCCTTTTTTTTTTTTTTGGTGTTATAATAAGGTACCTTTCCCCTAAATGTCAGGAAAAGGGTTACTTGACCTATTTTCAGGTCAAGAACCAAAAATTTTCAAGGCTTTGAGAACTCTAGTCTAACATGATTTCTGATCTTGTAGGGAAGCAAGGTGGAAATTAATGCCATGGAATTACAAGAGGGATAGATGAAAAGTGAAAAATAGAACCACCCTATGATCCAGAAATTGCACTACTAGGTATTTATCCAAAAACCACAAAACCATTAATTCAAAGGGACACACACACACACACACACACACACACATATATATGTGCACCCCTATGTTTATAGCAGCATAATTTACAATAGCCAAGATATGGAAGCAGCCAAATGTCCACTGATTGATGAATGGATAAAGAAGATGTGGTATTTATATATTTAATGGAATATTATTCAGCCATAAAAAGATGAAATCTTGTCATTTGTGGAGACATGGATGGAACTACAGAATATTAAGCTAAGCAAAGTAAGTCAGAAAAGACAAATACCATATGATTTTACTCATATGTGGCATTTAAGAAGCAAAACAAATGAGCAAAGGGAAAAAAGACAGAGAGACAAAACAAGAAACAGACTCTTAACTACAGAGAACAAACTGATGGTTACCACAGGAGAGGTGGGCAGGAGGATGGGTGAAGTAGGTGATGGGGATTAAGGAGTGCACCAGGTGATTATGGAAGTGTTGAAAGACTATATTGTACACCTGAAACTACTATTACACTGTATGTTAACTAATTGGAATTAAAATTAAAACAAGATTAAATTTCAAAAAATTAAAGAAGAAAAGAAAAGCATTTTCTATCTAGCATCAGGGAATACTTTTGGAATTGGCCTGAAGCAGTTAAGAAGGGAAAGAGGTAGGGAGGCTGGGTAGCAGAATGAGCTGCGGGGTTTAAAGTCAGGTTGACTCCTACCCAGTTGAGTTGGTGTGGCCAAGTTACTTCTCCAATGTCTTTAATATAAAAACTGGGGATAACGTTTAACCCACAGAGTTGTTGTAAGTGTGAGGTTGAATACTGAGGGAAAACAGTGCCTTCTGTAGTCCAGCAAATGCGCTGGATTTATTTGCCACTCATTTGAATCTTTGCATATGCCCATAATTTTCATTTTATAAATGAAGAACTGAGTGGGGGTGGGGGGAGTGAGAGGTTGCCCAAGTTTCAGTAACTAGTAAATGTTGTACTTGAGATTGAAATGAGAATGGGTGCAGGGACTTAATGTAAGTTAAGGTAGTATGTGAGTTGAATGATGGCCCCTCAAAATATATGTCCACATCCTAATCCCCAGAACCTGTGAATGTTACCTTATTTGGAAAAATGGTCTTTGTTGATGTAATTACCTGAAGGATCTTGAGATGAAGACATCATTCTGGATTATCCAGTGAGTCAATGACAAATGTCCTCCTACCTGTGAGGCAGAGGAAGATTTGCAACCAGAAGAGGGGGAACCAATGTGACCACAGAGACAGAGATTGGAGTGATGTGGTCACAAGTCAGGGAATGCCAAGAACCACCAGAAGCTGGAAGAAGCAGAGTGGACGGTCCCTTGGAGACCCTGAAGGGAGCATGACCCCGCTGGATTTTGTTGACTTCTAGCCTTCAAATCTGAGAGAATAAATTTCTCTTGTTTCAAACCATCCATCTAGTGGTAATTTTTTATGGCAGCCCTAGGACATTAATACATGTGGGGAAGGCTTCCACCCTGTGATGGCCCTTGAGGTCCACCTCAGATGTGGACACAATATTGGACTGGTTCTGAGACTTGACTCAGGGGGTTCCTTCTGAGGGTCAGCAGGTCATCCATATGAAACTAACTTCCTCAGGGCCCTGATAAATAATTAAGAAAATTAATGACTAAACTTTTCTTTTGGCATCAGCTTTTCATTGCAAAGAGCCATAAGAGAGGAGGCCACTTGGCCCCATTTTGCAGATGGGGCAAACAGGGGCAACAGTCTGCTGATGTGACTTTCCAAGGCAGAAAGAGAGTGCCATAATTTGAACTCACACATGGTGTATGAATTCTCTGCCATGGACAGCTAGTCCTCAGGATCAGGCCATCAACCATCTTGCTGCTTTCTGCCTTTGGGGGCTAAGTATTGTTGAAAGTCACAAGGGTGGGTATGTTACCACAATGTTATCCCTGCTATATGAAGCCACTGTAGGATGAGGATTGAATTTCCCCCATACTCCACACACTCTGGCCTCCTCTTGGGATTGAAATTGGGGCTGAGTTGCCAGAGAGCTCTCCTTAAATGCAATATATAAAGACAAGCCGGCGGGTTAGCAGGGATCTGTTTTGTCCTGTGGCTTCTAGACAAGTAGACGAGGAGGAGGGATTTCAATGTGATATAGGGAAGAACTCTGCCCATAGAAGTTCTTCAATATTGACATGGGTTGTGAAGGCAGCAGGGTTATTATGGGTCTCTCAGAAGGAAGGAAGGTGTGACTCTATACCCTCTTCAGCTCTGCTCTCTGAATTGTGAATGGGGAGAGTTTTCCTGAAGCCTTCCACTCCCGTGCATTTTAGTTCCAGTACCTGAGTTGTCTTGTAGTAGAATGGACTGTACACAGCCTCAAGATTTGCATGGACTTGGGTTCAAGTCTCAGTTTTACCACGTACTGACCAAGCAATCTTGGGCAAGAAAGTTAATCTCTTAGCTATTGTTTTATATTTTTAAATGGGGGTGGTTAAATCTCTTTGGCAGTGCTGTGGTAAAGTCACATATTGGATACTTGGCAGGTCTTTCTTATGGGGATGAAGGATGATAACAGCAAACATTAAATGAGCACATTGCACACCCCTTACTGGATTATTAATACTCTCAAGCACCCTAGGTACCACTGTTGATGTAATTACCTGAAGGATCTTGAGATGAAGACATCATCCTGGATTATCCAGTGAGTCAATGACAAATGTCCTCCTACCTGTGAGGCAGAGGTACCATTGTAAGTTCTGTTTTGTAGAAACTGGGCATTAGGAGGTACACCAGGTATCCATATTCCCACAGCTATTGCAGGGAGAGCCTGGTTCTGCTTGGCTGGTCTCCAAAGACCAGGCACTTAACTGTGGTTAAGGTGCCTGCCACAGTGCCTGCCACTCACTAAGTCTGATTAAGTGATGGTAATTAGTATGAATTCAGCAATATATATCAAAAGCACCTATGTGCCAGGCACTATCTATTATTTGCTCATGAAAACATCCAGGCAAATGACCTGGGAAATGCCAGGACGCATCAGTTAGGTTTGATTGAGGAAGAAGTACCCCCATGAGTGACGGGGGCAAGGGATTGGTCATAGGACTGAGACCTTACCCAGTGATGGCTCTGAAGTCGCTGTAGATCAGCAGGGCCAGAAGTCTGGAAGAAAAGCCAGGTGTGGGGTGGGAGAGAGTGAGGCCAAGATAAAAACCCCAAAGACAAGTGCAACTTTTATTTTTATTTTTCTCTCACCATTTCCATCCTTGACTTTGAACCCAAAAGCTGGTACCTTTTACCGTGGACCCAGACGTAGCCTTGCTCCAGGCACAGAATAGCTGAAGGGGAAGATCTGGCAGGAGCTGGGGAAGCTGTGGGCCTACACCAGCAGGGAAAGTGCCCAGATGGGGTCACAAGGTGCTGCAAGTTTGAAGCAGCCGTCACAGCCGTGCGCTGACCTTGACGGCGTGAGAGCTGCTGCTTCACTTCTACCTTCCGAATGCTCCACAAGTGTCTGGTGTGGGCAATCCTGAGCTGGAACCCACAGGGAAGGTAATTCTGGGAAATATAGTTCCAGCTTCGTCAAATTGGCCCAATACAAAGCCACTGAGCTGATGTTCCAGTGGTCTCGGTGCACTGCTGTCCACGGACCTGTCAAGGGAAAGAGGGTAACCTTTGGAAGGCACATTGAAGCCGAGCCTTCTGTCTCACCTCTTCCCTGCCAACCTGGCTTTCAAAGCCTTGGGTCGACAGAAAAAAAGAGAAATTTACCTGTGATCCTACCTCCCAAAGGAAGTTCTTGTCAGTATTTTGCTGTGAACCCTATGTCGTTTTTTTCCTAGTTCAAATACACACTTGTCTTTTAAAAGAAAAATGGAATCATAGCATCCATGATATTTTGTAACCTGTTTTTCTTTTAGTGTAAATAGTCTTTTTCCATGTCACTAGCATTCTTCCTTAATATTATTCACATTTGTGTAAGGATTTCATGGCATGAATGTTCCTAGTTTAGCTATAAAGTGGTTAATAGCATAGACTCTGAAGACAGACTGCTGGGGTTCAAATCCCAAGTCCTGCAACCTTTATTAGCCATGAAAACGGGCAAGTGAGTTAGCCCTCTGTGCTCTTAGTCTCCTCACCTGTAAAATGGGGCTAATAGGACTTCCCTCATAGGGTTGCTCTGAAGAACAGATGACTTTTTATATGTGGATAACCTCTCAATGATATTATTTAACCAACCTTTTAAATGGAATATTTAGATTGTTTCCAAGCTTTTCACTTTTACACATACACCGCAATGAACAAATTTAGTGCACTCTAAATTTCTTCAAAAGAAATATTTGTGGTCACATTAGGGAATCTTTTCCAGAGTGAATCAACACACTCAATGTACATTGAGTGTCCATATACACAAAGCATTATGCTATACACAAAGAAAAATGACACAGTTCTCCCCCTTAAGACATTTAAAAGGTAGTGGGGGTTAGAGCAAGGCACATTCATATACAAATATAATACTATGTGGAAACACACCAGCCCATAGACAGAGTGGCACAAATGAAGAACTCTGGGAAAGGAGAGCACCTTTTGCTGGAGAATCAGATCATGCAATCAAAGAGAAAGAAAGACTTCATCCGCTGCTCCCACCACCTCCCAAATCCCCAAATCAGAATTCAGAATGTTTTGTTTGCCATGTTGAGAATTTGTTGCCTCGAAAAAGAGCACCAAGGGCTATATTCCAAAGTTAGAAGCTGAGATATGGGTATACAATGCAAGACTAAATATTTAGGAAATACCTTTTTCTGGAAAGGAAAGAACACATTTCACAGCTGAAAAGAGAAGTGAAAAATGAAACTAAAGAAGCATGAAGGTAATATTTACTTGCTAGATTTATACAGTGCCTACCTTTAGAAAAGCCTGGCTATAAATCCAGCATGTGCCCCCCTCCCCCCAACACACTGTTCTTTTATCTGAATTCTCTGAAGCATGTTTTATGGTCATTTTACTGTTATTTTATTTTTAAAGATTTTATTTATTTATTTGAAAGAGAGAGAGAGAGAGAGCCAGCGAGAGAGGGAACACAAGCAGGGGGAGTGGGAGAGGAAGAAGCAGGCTCCCAGTGGAGGAGCGTGATGTGGGGCTTGATCCCAGAATGCCGGGATCATGCCCTCAGCCGAAGGCAGATGCTTAATGACTGAGCCACCCAGGCGCCCCCTGTCATTTTAAACTCTTCATCCTTCTACCCACCCCAGATCACCCTAAAGCATCCCCTCTACAAGTGGATGTTTGGAGTCAGACACTCCTGGGCTAAACCCAGGCTCCACAGTTTTCCTGGTGGGTGACCCTAAACATATAACTTAAGCCTCTTAAGTCTCAGTTTTCATATATATAAAATGGGGATGCTAATAATAACAGCTACTTTATAGGGCTGCAATGAGGATTACATGAATAAGGCCTGTAAAGCACTTACCACGGTGCGCATCGCTCAATAGTGTTAGCTATTATTATTTCTGTAATACAGTGTGTATAGGGAATGCAAACCAATTTCAATATTAGACAAATAACCAGGTACGTAGGCCTCTGAAACACAGGACTGTAATGCATCCGAAGGCCAAACAGAAGAGATATTTCGATTTGTGTCATTTCTACTTTTCTCTGTTAGGTTGAAAATTGAGTATGAAAACACCAGAATGGTCAAGAAGTCAGATTTCTCTGGTAACCAATAAAATGTAGGCTGTTTCTAAATCCAGAATGCTTTTCTAAAGGTAGGCACTTGTATAATCTAGACTGTTCACAGTAGGATGAAGATGACTGATAAAGCTTAATGCCTTTTCCAGGGGCATTTGCATTTTCAGTGGGGGCCAAAACTCTTGGCCAGAGGACCGAAGCAGGTGTGCTGAGGTTTCGGCTCTGAAGCAGGGGACAGAGGGAGGCATTTTGATGCAGTGAATTGTAGCACTCCTAAACCATCTCAGGTACCCATTCATTCATTCATTCATTTGACACCTATTTATTAAGTGACTGCTGTCTGCCAGACATTGTTCTATGCACTTAAGATACCATGGTGAATAAAATAGACAAAGGTCCCTGTCCTCATGGGTTTCACATTTTAGTGGGGCATACAGACAATGAACAATACAATTAATGAATAAGTAGGCTATCCAGTATGTCAGACAGGGATTAAATATCATGGAAAAAGGAGAGAAAGGGGGAGATTGGCAGCAGGGGGATGTTGGGCAGGTTGCAGTACTAAATATGGTGGTTACGATGAGCCTCTGACTGAGAAAGTGACATTTGCCCCAAGTCTTGAAGGAAGTGAGGGAGTTCACCAGGAGGACCTCTGAGGAAAGAGTGTTCCTCAGTGGGGCAGCTTGAGCAAAGGGCTCAGGGTGTGTGTGTGTGTGTGTGTGTGTGTGTGTGTGAAAGAGAGAGAGAGAGAGTGAGAGAGCGGAAGAGACACAGAGAGACACAGAGAGAGAAGACATGGGGGTGGTGGGGAAGGAGGTGTGGGGAACAGTATTCCTGCAGTGCTTGGGGAGTACCAAGGAGGCCAGTGTGGCCCTGGAGAGCAGTAGGAGAGGAAAGGTGTACACCGCTGTTCATGTGGGTCCTTGCAGGCTACTCTAAAGACCTGGGCTGCTACTAAGTGAAATGGGAACCACTGGAGGGTTTTGCGCAGAGGAGTGCAGTGACATGACGTTTTAAATGGATCACTGTGACTACTGTATCAGGAATATACCAAAGGTGGGGAGGGGGAGGCACACCAGCAAGATCAGCTACAGGAGAAACTCAGGTGAAGGGTGAGGTCGGCTCAGACCTGGGGGTCGGGTGCGGGGGGAGGGGGAGGCAGCAGGGGAGAAACCGAGAAGTGGACACATTCTGAATCTATCTGAAGGTAGAACCAAAGGGATGTCAAGAATGACTGCAGGTGTTTGGTCCCATCAACCAAGATGGGAAAGGCTGTGCCAGGAGCAGGTTTTGCACAGAACATAAGGAATTCAGTGTTTGGATGTGTTAGGTTTGAGATGTCTATCAGACTCCAAGAGGAGACTGAGGTCGGCTGTGTAGCCTGGCACTCAGGAAGAGGGGTCTGTGCAGGAGATACAAATTTGATATAGACAGTTGCTTGAAGGCATGGGGACAGATGGGATCACACAAGGTAGGCGAGGCGGTCTGAGGGCAGGAAGTCAAGGTTTTCCTAGAGGAATTGCAGGTTCCCCTGCTAGGGCTGTCGAAGGCCCGCTCTAGAGCAGCCCGGGCCTGCAGGGGGTGCCCTGGAACCTGCTGTGGCTGCAGAGTGATGGAGAGAAATGTTAGCTTCTCCGGGAAGAAGAGGCGCTCAACAGATTCCTTCGGGAGTGGCAGAAATAATTAAGAGAGTAGGTAAGGATATCTTAGTAGCACACGTGCTCGGCTGCCTCCAAGGAATTAGAAAACCTGGGTCTATTAATCTGTTCAGACATCTGGGCACCACCGCCTAGCCTACGAGGCCCCGCCTCTCCAGCCCTTTCTCTCCCCTCCCCTCTTCCCATCCTCGCCTCTACATGTCACTTCTACAACCGCTCTGATTATAATTGATCAAACAGAATCACGGAATCACGGCTCATTTTGCTGTTTTGTTCGGTGGCCCGATCTGCAAAGAGACTCTGGTAGTTGGGCAGATTGTATTCCCCCCTCTTGGAATTCCGCTCACAGAGGCCTTCCCGTCGTGGTCGGCCGCGCAGGGACGCGCCGGTGCCGCCGAGGATAAAGAGTGCGGGGGGCCGGGGGCAGGGGGTGGGGGTGGGGGTGGGTGGGAGGGTGCGCGGCGCCGGCGGCCGGGCGCGAGGGGGTGTGTCCGCGCCCCGGCCCGCCCGTGCCCCCCCCCCGCCCTGCCCCGGGGTGCCCCGCGCGGCCCCTCACCCCCCGCCCCTCTGCCGGCCCGCCGCCTCGCCTCGCTCCCCTTGACGTCATGTGGGCAGCAGGCTGGCTCGCGCGGCGCGGCCGGGGGCCCGAGCGGGTGCTCAACTTCGGGCTCAAGTCCTCGCCGTGCGCCCTGCGCCGTGCGCCCGGCTCCCCGCGCGCCGCCGCCGCCTCCACATCTGGAAGCGTTCAGCGCGTCTGCCTCCAGCGCGCCGGGCGGGCGGGCGGGCGGGCGCGGGCAGGGGAGGGCGCGGGCGCGGCGCGGCGCGGCGGGGCTGGGCTGGGCGGCAGTGAGCGCGGCGCTCTCTCGCGCGCCCGGTGTCTCCCTCTCCCTGCCTCTGCAGAAACAGCTCCCTGCCAGAACGGCGCTCGGCGCGGCGCGGCCCGGAGCGGCGGCGGCGCCTCTTCCTGCCTGCTCGCCCTCAGGAGTTGCTGGATCTTTTTGACAGAGAAAAGCCGACAGGGGCCTCGGGGAGGACTCGCCACGAGCGGGCAGAGACGTTTCAGTCCCCTGCTGGCCCGGGCGGACCCCTCTCTCCCCCGTCCGGGGGTCCGCCGCTCCCCCACTCCCCTCCTTTCCGCCTCTTCTCGCTCTGCCTCTCTCCATTTATTTTTTCAAATGGTGTAGCCGCCAGAGGTGCGGTGCTAAATTCTTGGAAGGGGCCCGGATGTACTGAGGATGCATTACAATTTCACAAAAGGAGGCAGTAGTGGAAAGGAGCAGTTTTTGGTGTTTGATGCAATAATGGGAATCAGGTAATCATCAGAAGGGAAGAAGAAATACTGCAGATCCACGGCTTCCTTGAATTTTGCACGAAAGCCGACCTCGGAGGAGGGATTAATCCAGACCCGCTTGGGGGTGTTTTGCCATTTCTTCCTCTTCGTGGCTTCTTCTCCTTTTAAAACAATTTTGGTCCATGGTCAATGAGAACACGAGGATGTACATTCCAGAGGAAAATCATCAAGGTAAGGCTGGACCCCGCCGCCTCGCCGGGGCTCCAGCCCGGTCTCCCCGCCCTCTCCACCCCTCTCCCACTCTCCCCCGCGCGCTCCCCGCGGTCCCCGGGCCGGTCCCTGCGGAGTTGCCCCGGGCTGCGTCCGCGAGGGGCGCCCGGCGGCGGGGCGCCTCCGTCTCGCCGGAGCGGCCGGGAGCCCGGCGGGACCCGGGCCGGAGCCGCCCGCGAGCCGGAGCGGAAAATTCCCGCCCCTCCCCCTCCCCGTGCCCGGCTTCTCCAGAGCATGTGTTTCCTATGAATTTCCAGGCGAGGGGGAAAAGTTCCCCAAGTGTCTGCTCTGCCTCGCTTTCTCGCCTTTGCCTGGAAAGCCCAACTGCCCGGTCAGCGGCGCGGGGGGTGGGGGGGAGGGGACGAGGGGGCGCCGGCGCCGCCGAGCCCCGCGGGCTGGGGTCCCTCCTCTCGCTCGGGGCGCGGCTGGGAGCGCGCGCGCGCGCACCCCGCCCCAGGTCGGCCTCGCGCCCCGGGCCGCCGCCGGGCATCCCGCTTGCTGCCGGGCGCCCCCTCTCCCCCGTAGCGCGCTCCAGGTGGCGGGTGGGGGGCCCGGGATGCAGATGTGAGTCTCGGCGCCTCTCTCCCTCTTTCCCGTTTCCCTTGCTCCCTCTGTCTCGCTTCCCCTCTCCCGGCTCCCTTTCTCCTCTCTCCTGGCTCCCTTTCTCCTCTCTCCCTCCCTCTTTCCCTGGGTCTCCCTCTCCCCATCTCCCTCTCTCCCTCGGCTTACCTACACCCACCCACCTCTCTACTGCCATTGACCCCAAGTGCCCCCACACCCCGTGTATTCTGATTCGCACCCACATGTGGGCTAGCACCTGAGGATGTAAGCAGTTAGAATTCGGGCGGTGTGTGGGCTTTGCTTTTTCATGTTTTAAGGCAATAATGAAAGGGTGTGCCGAGCTCACGCGGCTCCACACTATTGCCCAGTGTTTTCCCAGCATCTCCATCCTTGGCATCAAGTGTCACCAGCTCCCCCGAGTGAGGGGGAAAGGCTTTCAGGTAACTCCCCACTTCTTGGAAACTTTCTCCCTCCCCCCTCCCCCCATATTAACAAGTTATTATGTTTGGGCATTGCTCAGCAGCTCAGGTTATGATGGAGTGTGGAGGGATGGTCTTGCTGGAGTGTGGCAGCCTCCAGCTTCTTCTCTGTCTTGTTTCCATGGCTTTCTCTGTCTCTTTTGGGTGTAGTCTTCCCTTTTTCTCGCCCAGTTTCCCAAGCCTCCCTGTTTACACTCTTCCTTTCAATTGCGTCCTCCTGAATACCTGTCGCTGTTAGTCCTGCTACTTCGTGGGGTACTTGAAGTGATTCTCTGAGGACCCCAGCCTGGTGGAGTGGTAGCCTCCATGTCTCTTCTTTCCAGTCTCCTCCTCCTTCTGCCCCCATCTCCACCATTTGGGGACAGAGCCCCTGTCCTTTAGAGCTACCTGCCTGGTCTCTGTCCATCCTGAAACTGATTTTGGGGCTAGCTGTCCCTCTGCTTTCCAGCTGGGGTGGCAGTGTGGGGGTTTTGATCCTTCGGTAGAAAGAATTTTGTCAAGGGCCATGGGTTCTAGGGTGAGCCAGGGCTTTGTCGTAAGGGCAGCTTCTGTCCCTGCATTTCTCTATGCCATGACCCCATCCATCACCTGTTCCCCTGTCCCTTCCTAGCAGGTGGAGCAGTGGATGCTCTAGGAGGTTGAGGATGAGAGACACAAAGGAAAGGGTGATATTTGTGAAGAGTGAGGATGGATGTCTCCCCTCCAGGTTCTCAACTCAGTGTGAGCAGCCTCGAAGAGGGGATCTCAGTAGTATTGTCCTTACTGTCACTAACAATGGCAGTATACCGTGGTAAGAATTATTATTCACATAATGATAATTTTTACCAGGTCCCTTCTTAGTGCGGGAGAAACCCCTCTTAGCCCCTTTCCTTTCTTTTGCCCCTTTGTGCCCCGGCCTCCCCCTCCCCCCACCCCACAGAAATGCAGGGAGCAGACGTTAAAAGTAGGAGCACTGACCCTGGAGAGGTTTGTGAGAAAGATGGAGGGACAGGAGGGAGTGAGCGGTGGCCGGGAGCTCTGCCTTTCCAGCAACATGCCAACAAACACTATGGCAACCTGAATTCCAGTTCTCTCCCTTGAAGCTGCAGTGATTATATAATTCACAGGAGCAATTTTGCCTCCATTCCTGGATGCGGTTCTCAGGTGAAAGAGCACCAGGATCCCTGTCTCCCCTCCATTTCCCATCCCCCTTCCCTCGGTCGCTGGCATTGCCCAGGGTTTTTTGCGGGGAGGAGAGATGGAGGGTGATGGAGGTAGAGAAGGCAGACCTGGAAAACAGGAATATTTACAAGGAAGGGGTTGCTGTGGTTTAATAACCGAAGGGGTGATGAAACATAATTGGGGGTTAGAGTTTCAGGAGAGAGAGAAGAGAAGCCAAATGATGATTACCTCAGATCAGTGATGGTGATGAACCAAAGAGTGGAGAACCGAAAAAGTTGTCAGTGCGGGGCTTTACATTCTTCTCTTCCTGACAAATATGAAGGCACTAAATGCATTGACCCTTTCTCCCCAGCTTTTTGGTGTTGGTGGTGGTGTTGGTGGTGGTGTGTGTGTGTTGAGGGTTGGGGTGTGGAGATCAGTGATCAGGGCACTGGAATAGCCTGAAGGTTCACTGAAGGACTGGCTTTTGACACTGGGTTTCAGGCTGGGAGTGGCTCATGTGGGTCTCGCCTCACCTCTAGTGCCCTATCTGCTCTGGTCCCACGCCAACCTCCCACTTTTCTGGGCTGATTTTCCATTGCAGGCTCCAGCTAGCAAATGAGTTTCTTAATAGTCAACCATTTAGCAAATAAAACATCAGAATGTCCCTTATCTGCTGGAGACAAGGCAGAGGGGAGAAACATGTGTTCTGGGAGTGGAAGACACACTGTGCTTTTCTTTTAACTACTTAGCAATACAGCAGAATAGTAATCATCATAATAAAGTAATAATAATAATAGTGATCACAGTTAACTCTCTTTACAAATGGTCATACAACAATGTCGCTTGCACCTCAGCTTGCGCAGGTTATAGAAAGTGTGACATTAGCTTTTCTTTCTCTGGATGCTGCATGGAGGAAACCAGAGGACAAGGGCTATTAAGGCTCTAAATATCACTCCCAGTATTGCTCTGATACTTTCCAGTGTATCAGAAAAATGTGTAATAGACTATATCACAAGAACCAATTATTCATGATTTCCACAGAGCACACACTAAAAGTATTTAAATGTGTGTGTGATTGTGTGTGCGTGTGCATGCGCACGCACACACACACATGCACACACTGAATAAGGAGAATATATTTTAGATTACATAAAAGATTAATGCACTTTGGGGACCCAGCAATTTGTAGAGAGGAATATTGATAATGAAGTCCCCTGAGACTGTTTGGACATTTCTACCTCATATGAGTGGAAAATTGTTCTCTACAGGTAGATGTTATAGGTATAGTACTTTGCAAATGAAATGGTGAGCCGTTAGCCCCTTCGGCCATCTCTCAGAGTCTTGGTGATGACTTGAACTCTTACTGCAATATTTTCTTTGACTTAAAACTGCCCTAGGTGGGTTCTTCTATATATCTAAGACCTTGGACTTACACTGAAGCACGCTGAATGGGGATTTCGAGGTCCTGCTGATCCTTGATCCTTGTATCCTCACTTCTAGCACCAGTCCCCGCTCATTCCAGGCCCCTAATACATGACTGTATGAAGGGACGCCTGCATGAACGAATGAACCGCAGTCGCAGGAAGATCTAAAGTGGATGTGCTTTCTGCCTCTCCCAGTAGGTGGCGCTCCAGGGCTTAGGAGTCAGGAAAGGGGCACTCCCATTGGGTTTGGGGAGGAAGGCTATTGGGAGGGTTTGGAGAGGATTTCTTGTGTGCTGTGACTCTTTGGTTATGCCCACACCTGTCCTAGTTCAGAGAACCCCAAAGACCAGTGTGTGTTCCCATGCCACCACACACATACCAGAGGACCCCCAGTGTGACTGAGTCCCTCAGTGACCTTGCCACCCTCTGGTAATGCAAACCTACTTTGGATTTCTCCCGCTCTTGCACACTCTTACCTCTGACTTCTGTTTACCTCTAGCACAGACAACATCCTACTGAACCTTGAGGGAGACTGTTGGGCGATTAGCCGAACTTGTTATGGCCGTATATTAATTTTCTCCCTGATTTACCATGGATGGTTTAGTAACCAGAGGGGCCAGTAGTTTCCAAGCCCAGTGGAGCATGAGGTGACCAGAAATTTGGGATTTGGAAACCCTAGCCTCTAGGGTTCCAAAGCTTGCCGGCTCAAAGGGAAGAAGACGTTTTCCTAACTTTATTAGGGAAAAAAAAACACAAAAACAACTGGGTACACTTCACAGCTGATTTCTGTTTATGAGTCTAGCTGGGCTCCTGCTGGGTAATGGCAGAAAAGCTCCCGAGACCCAGGTTAGGCAGTAACTGAGATTTGTTCTAATTTTCAGTGATGTTTTCCAGATCCTGGTGTTTTCCAGCCCTTCCTTCACTTGGCTTTCTTAGTTGTTGTGGCAAACTCTCTGAGGTTTGAGGAACCCTTGCCACCGTGTTAAGAAGGGGTGAATGAGTGCCCCATAGTGTCTTCTTCCTTTTCAGTAATTCCTGTTGCCTGGTGAGGCAGCCATTTGCCAGGTGGTAGTGACAGGTCAGCCAGGGTCATCCCCAAGCCTCCTTGCCGGACTCTGAAATCAGTGCTCAGCATTCAAAAGCCAGAGACAATTTTATTTTCCAACACAGACTAAAGAAAGCGGATAGATTGTTTGGGGAAACACCTGAAGACTTAACAACAAGACAAATCAGAAAAATAATCATGCTGGTTTAGTCTGTTTTGAGAGCCCATCCTCAGTGTTGCCTCAGTTAATGGTGGGCACTGTGGAGGAGAGCAGAAGACTGATGAAAGAAAAAAGGCATGGGGAATTGTTTTGCAAAATATCAGGTGCTAAATATTTAGCACCATGAGTGCTAAACATTCTGATAATGAAACAACACTCCAAGCCATGACTGTCATTATTAAAATAATTTAGTAAACACCTGTTTACATGTACCTCAAGGTTGGATACTGTATAAAACAAGTAAAAGTGACAGGATCCCTCTGGGAAAATGGAATGATTTTCAGTACTGTTTCAAAGCCAGACCTGTAGACTTTAACCGAACCGTGGCAGAAAAAGCAAAATGGAGGGCTGAAGCAATGAATATGATTGTTGGAACCTAAAGGCCAGGTACCACGGGAGAGGCCTTCTTTGTGTCTTAATTTCCAGATGGGGCGCTTATGTGTTCAAGACGAGGCTTTACTGACCCAATGGAGATGCACGCCCAGAACCTTGAAGCAGCCCTTGCTTCTTTCCCTCTATGGCTTAGAAGACCTTGGAGACAGCTGCTCGTGGCAAGAAGGGAACCGAAGTGCAGTCTCAGGTTCCCAGGAGCCTAGGGACCCCTGAGAGCCTCGCTGCAGTTCTAGCCTGTGCGCTGTGTGGGTGAAAGCCCAGGAGGGCCTCCTAAAGAAGCAGAGTTGTGAAATGGCTGGGAGCTTCAGGGAGCCAGGCTGGCGGGAGAAGCACACAGGAAGAGGCCCAGATGACTGGGGGGTGTCGGGGTGTGGGAATTTGGGGAACACGGTTGCTAACTTGTGGAAGTGAATTAAATTCAAGTGGCGATTTAAGGGACGTAAGGAGAACACTTTGGGCCTGGAGCTCAGGAGTCAAAGAGAGATGGAAATAGGCCCTTCCTTACTTCCCCAGAGACCAAGGGAATGAAAAGAGTAGTAAATCTGGCTTGGAGCAGAGGATGAGGAAAGGTTGGGTTGACTGGCAAGAATCCAGAACCCTTTAGTTCCTCCCCTTCCAAGAACCCCAAACCATTGCTCTCCATAACATGTTCACTTAAAAACGTCTTCTGGCTCCATGTGTGTGTGTGTGTGTGTGTGTGTGTGTGTGTGTGTAAGTGCACGCTTGTGTGAGAGAGACAGAGAGACGGTGGGGAGGGGATGGTTCTAGATTCATGAACTTTGAAGCACTTGTCAAACAGACATAGAATAAATGTAATGTCTCTTTGGGAATTTACTTTCTAGGATCAGAGCATTTTAAGGAACTTTTAGACAAACTCTGTTTCCAGTTGAGAAAACAGAGGCTCCCGAAGAGAGAGTCACTCAGGCAGGGATGTGACAGAGAACAAGGTCTTCAGGCTCTTTTTGCTCCTGTTTTCTCATGACCACACTTGGCATGTGTTAAAACCCATAAGAGGGCATTGCTTAGTATTTCTAGTAAAATTTTGCTTACTAAACCTTTCAACCTCCCCCTATTCTACCCCTTTCCAGTCCTGCCTTTGTACTGGTGTAAGATCATTTCTGAGATGCTAGACGTGGAAGCAGAGTGGGGGTATCTGTCATTGGAAGGGTTTAAAAATAATTGCTCAGACCGTAGAGTAAAAGTTCATACACGTCCACGAGGAGCTCCAACAAAATTCAGATCACTATGCTGTCTGCAGACGAATATAGCTCTGAGCTGTTTTTATTTGCTTGCTCCCTTTCTGTCCCACTCTAGGCTCATTTCAGCCCCTGAGAGGGAGCAGAGTGATGAGAGGGGAGGCTGTGCTGTATGACTCCCTTTGGTGAACTGTTGGCAGTTCTTTGTGGACCAGCCAGCTTTGCGGTTGGTCAGCGCAGGGACACACATTAACTGCAGGGTAGAGACCATGGCACATTTGGGTTGCAGCTGGCCAGAGGACAGGCTGCCATGGACTCCACCTGAGTTGAAAGAACAAGAGCTTCTCCATGCTTCCGTGTCGGGGTCGGTCTCCTAGGACCCCTGTCCCTCTTCCCAGGAGATATTTAAATAAGGAGCAGCGGTTTAAATTCAGCCCATGGAAAGGAGTTCATCTAGGACCTGCCTTTTGCTCCCATAATCCTCGAAGCACTTGTTGGCTGCCTTGTTTGATGCTCGTATACATGGAAAACTGGAAGGCCTTTGAGGCTGGCTTGGTTTCTAGCTCTAAGGCAGAGGCATGGGCTAGACTCCCCCTTAGAGATGTGGCCTTTGAGATCGCTGGAGGAAACCACCCTTTCAGAACATAGTGTTGTGATAATCTCATGAAATATTCGTGCTGCCAATTTGCCAAGGGGGGGTTCTTTTAATACACTTGGCTACACTTGGTATTGCCTGCTTGAACCTAGCTAAAAAGAAAATAAAATAATCTTGTATCCTATCCTTTAGAGAACCACGCCAAAATCCAGACATTAAATGAATGTTCTCCCCATATAGCCTGTGGGCAGAAACGTTGGCTTGATTACTCAATTAAGCTGTGTTTACTTTGTGACCATTGTGTCATGTTCAGTCACTTACATTGTTTGTGTCCTTCCAAAATAATCCATGTTGGGCTGAAAGCTTTCAAAGATGTTAGTTAGCAAAAGTAAGAAAAATAAATAAAAATAAATAAGGGTACAGCTAGAAAAATGACCAGGGTCACATTCTTTGACTTGCTCTTTTTCTCTGAGAGTATTGAAGGAATCAAGCCTTACATTTTTTCATCTATAAAATGGAGATAAGAATCCTTAGCCAGTCCGCTTCACGGGGCAGCTGTGAGGCTCTGGATGGGAGAATGAGTGTAAATCACTGTGTGGATATCAGTCATTCCTATCAGAAGGCAGACCACTAGGGTTTGAAAAAGCAGGGCCATGAAACAACTTTCAAAGTGTTTCAGACAACTTTGTGGGTGCTGTTGGGTGACTGACATGATTCAGAATTTCAAGGATGGAAATGAGTCTGAGATGGTCTGGCTGATACCAGAATAATCAAGGAAGTGAAAAATCAGTCCAGATAGGCCTGGTATTTTGGTGTTCTTCACAACTGTTGCCCAGTGCGAGGCCAGTAGGATGCCAGGACTGGGGGACCATCTGGACTGCTGTTTCCAACCAGAGAGTCAGGACCTGGGGACGCAAGGCTCCCCTTAGGCCCAGTGGCTGTCTGCCTGCCACACCGTCATCTTCTTCCACCCACGGCACAAGGCTCCCTGCCTTCAGCCTAAGGTCCAAAGCCAAACTGGTCGGAAGTCCTTTGATGGTCCAAATATCTGGAAATAGGGCCACTGAGAGCAGGAAGGACACCACCTGGGCAAACAAACATCCCCTTGCTTTCCGGCATGAATTCCCCAAACCTAAACACAACTCCTCAGTACAGAAGGACAGAGTGCCTGGAAAAGAAAACTTTGCTTCAAATGTAAACCTTGGCTTTGGGGAAAAAAAAGCACAACAATTAATTTTTTATATATAGTAAAAGTGCTGGAGGTTTGTAGATAAAGAGAGGGACTAGTTCCATACAGCACTGAGACACATCACAATAAGAAAGGGCTTTAATTTCACATCTTAAGATTAGCTTTTATTTTCCTAAGGCAAAAATAATCTCATCATTAAAAAGTGTGCTGGAAAATTTGCATTTAAGTTTGCACATTGCACCCCACACTGTGCCCCCTCTCTCTCCCAGCCTCAGGTCCTATGATCTGTGGAGTCATCCATGCTTTCATTTTTATTTTAAAAAATCAGCTATATTGAACTATAACTTCTTCCTTTTTATATTTTGAGAATGGGGCAGGAGTGATAACTGCCACTTAATGCCTAGTGTGTCTCTAGCAATGTTCTTTGGGCTTCATGCGCTTAGTATCGTTTTGTCCTTCCATCAGTCCTGTGGAGCAGGTACTGATATTTTCCAGATAAGGAAACCGAGGACCAAGGATCTTGTGTGTTGTGGCCAAGATCACCCAGACAGTATTGGAGCTGGGCACTAAATCCAGGTCTGTTAGACTTTCAAAGCATTTGTTCTTTCTTTCTCCATATGGGGAAGAAGAGAAAGAACTCACTATCCATCCATTTTGGGAAAAACTACCTTGGGCTAGCCTCATAGAACTTTGCCTGGATTTGCTATGTGGAAACTCTGGCTTTGGCTGGTCATGGCAAGTGGAGAAGCAGCTGAAGACTTGTTCTCCTCTGGTGGCTGCTGTGTGGTCCCTCAGCATGCCCCTCCTCATAATCCCCTTCTTTAGCTATTCATTTGTGCCCATGGTTTTTGGCTGGGCCCTCTTTGGTTCTTCAGATCCCTCTGTAGACCTTAATGGAAGACCTAGACTACTCAGTCTTGGCTTTGGGATGACCACTTCTTGGTGTGGCCTCACTTTACCACCCACTCTTAGTAATTCCCTCCTGGTAAATAGACAGTCTCCTTACTCAAACAAGATTCTGAGGAGTTCAGGGGACCATCCTTGCAAGCTGAGTTCCCTGAACTTCATGCATTATACATTTGTTTATTTATTTTTAAATAACATCTTTGTGGAGCTATAATTCACATGCCATGAAATTCACCCTTTAAAGTATACGACTCAGTGGTATTTAGTATTTTTACAGAGTTGTGCAGGCGTCACCACTGTGTAATTCCTGCACATTTCATCACCCAAAGAGAAACCCCCACCCACTGGCAGTCATTCTTCATCTCCTCCTCCCTTCAGCCCCTGGCTATCATGCCTTTACTTTCTGTCTGTATGGATTTTTCATGCATTATTGTGAGCAATAATAATTCTATAATTGGAGCTCATCTGTGTGGTCTAGCGGTTGGCAGCACATCTCACGCATTTCAGAGGTAGGTATGTCGTGACAATCTGTATGATAGATGATTCAGTTAAAAGGAAGCATGAGATTAGTTACGGACTTGGGTGTCATTTGGAGGTGAGATTAAGCACTTTCAGTTACGGAAAGAATGGTTTTAAGATTTATTTCTTTTAACTGTCTCACTAAAGCTAAGTCTACAAGTCACAGCTACTGAGAGTTGAAGAAGATGTGAATGATAACCTTTACAATTTTTTTTAGTGTAGTAAAATACATGTAACGAAATTTGCCATTGTAACCATTCTCAAGTATTACAGTTCAGTGGCATTAATTTACAGTGTTGTACAACGTGGCCACTACCTACTTAGAAAACTTTTTCATCGCTCCAAACAGAAACTAACTGCAAAGCAATAACTCCCCATTCTTCCCTCTCCCCAGCCTCTGGTAACATCTGATCTACTTTCTGTCTCTATGAATGTGCCTGTTGTACATATCTCAATATCTACAATAGGTCCTTGTATTTGGCCTTTTGTGCCCGGCTTATTTCACTGAGTGTGTTTTCAGGGTTCACCCATGTTGTAGTGGGTGTCAGAACTTCCTTCCTTTGCATCACTGAATAATACTCCATTGTAAGAATATACCTTATTTTGTTTATTGATTCATCAGTGGATGGACACTTGGGTTCTGCATACACCCTGGCTCTGGTGAATAATGCTGCGGTGGACCTTGGGATACATGTATCTGCTTGAATCCTCGTTTTCAGTTCTTCTGGGCATATACCTAGGAGGACATTGCTGGGTTTGAATTTATGACTTTTTAGCTCTAAGAGCCTGTCTTCCAGTGTGGCTCCCCATGTTTGAATCCTGTGCAGAGACGAATACAGTATTAGGAAGTTCCATTGTGTCAGTAATGAGAATCAAGTGTTTTCTCTGGGCTCCCAGTGCCTATATCAGAAATTTGACTCCAATTAGGTGTTTAACAATCTAGCAGCTGCCTTTTGATGCTGCCTCCATTCCAAAAAAATAATGAAGGTCTCTAGATCCAGTTCAGCGTTTACCTCCTTGCTGACTGGGCTTTGTGACTTGACAGGAAATGGGTGTTTGGCAAGACAAAGCTATTTCGTCTGTCTGTCTCTGTCTCTCCTTCTGCCTGTTTGTCTAGTCCAGGGGCACCCACGCCTGTGGAGAGCAGGATCCAGTCTGACAACCATGAGGACCCTGGGAGAGGTTGCCTCCCCCTACTGTGTGGTTGGGCTGCGTGCTCCTCGGTGGCTGCTGTGCGTCTGCCCTGGTGGAAGGGCAGTGTGGCTTTGTTGATGGGGTCTCTGTCTCCCTGCTTTGGAGCTGCCTCAGAGGAAAGCCATGTTCCAGGGCTCTTGGTTATGCCTCACAACATTTGAAGTCTAGGCAAGGGAAGAAAAAAGTGTGATGGAAGAGAAACGGGAGAGAATCAGGAAAAGAGGGAGGTGAGTAAGGGAGAAGGGACTGGATAAGCAAGGGGAAATTTTTAACACTTGATGGGTCTGTGTTGGGAATTAATGGTCCAATTAATGATCAGGACACTTCTTTCCAATCTTGGGGTGGCTTTTTTTTTTTTTTTTTGGTAATTGTTTTACCTAAAAGTCATAATATCACCTTACATTTTGATTGTGTAAAATACCTTTTAAGTGCTTTTCATGTCTACTACTTTAGCCATTCTTCAAAAAAAAAAAATCCATTGAAGTCATGGGGCAAGTGTTATTATTCCCAGTTTTTCAGATAAAGAAAGGTGGACTCAGAGAATTTGAACAATTTGCCTTGTTAGGGAAGGAAAAAAAAACTCATCAGTTTTATTTTTTTTTGAGAGAATATTGTATGTTAGACTTTGAGCCTGTGCATCTTTTTGTCCCATACCAAGCTCTCTGATTGGTGGGTTCAGCCTGGCCATAAATGTGTGTGTGTGTGTGTGTGTGTGTGTGTGTGTGTGTATCCTTCTCAGATTAGCAGAGTTCAGTATGCTAAGACAAAGATGCAGGTCACTTTGAAGACCAATACACTTGGTTTAATCCAACTATGAGCACATTCTTCCCTTGTAGGCTCTGCCTTCACATCCCCTCCCTGGTCCTGCTTACAGGTGTGTTTTGGCCACTGTCCAGAGCTAAAATGTTGTATAGTGTTTCTCCAAAGTCAAAGCCTCTGCTGTCATGTCTGGGTGGCCAGGTCAGCCTGGGGTTCCAAGCTCCACTCCAAGGGGATTACAGTCACTCAGATCTCATATTTGGTCTGCAGTGGATAGGATCTTGTGGCTCTGTTTTTCAGTTATTTAATAGGCAAAAATTTTGACCTATGTCCAGCTGTCTGAAAGATCAGGAGATAAGAAGCCTTTTCCTAAGATAAGTTGACTGTGAAATGTCCCTGAAATGGGCTGTCTCATCCCAATTGCAATGAAAATAATTTCAAGTTGTTTTTTTTCCCCTTTCCAGAATTTGGATGGTTGGTCATTCACAGAAAGTTATGAGCATCTGTTATCTGTAAGGCAGTTTGCTCTTGGGATCTCTAGATTCAGGGAGACCTTCAAGATTACAGGCTCTCAACTATCCCTTCCTTTAGGGAGTATATAGTCTAGTAGGAGGTAAGATACACATCCACGTTCACAGATACAACTATAAAATGCAAGGCAGAATATGTTTGATGTTACAGGGAGGTAAAGATGAAAAGCTTATGGGTGTAAAGAAGGAGGATGACACAGTTAGATGGAATAAGTGGAGAAAGCATATATAAAGATGATAACAAAGCTGTATCTTGAAGGGTGGACATAAATGGGGTAGAGAGGAAGGGCGTACATTCCCAACAGAAAGAATGGCACAGTCAATAATATGTTGAGAGGCATATACATTGGATTTTAAAGGAGGAGTGAGTTGAATTGGATTAGAGCACAGGTTAGATACGGGAAGAAGTGAGAGAACGTTGGGATGGCAGGAAAGGGATAATGTGTCAGGCCTTGTGTCAGGCTGAAGAGCTTGCATCCCATTTGGTAGGCAGTGGAGGGCCAGGTATGTTTGAGTGAGGAATGGTGTGGTAAGAGCTGCTCTTCCAGAAGATTAGGGAGGCGGTGGGGGGGGGGTAAAGGATGAGGTGCGGGTGCTAAGACTGCAGGCAGGGTACAGTTCTGAAGCCATAGTTCAGGCATGAGAGGGAAGAAGGGCTATTCTTAACAAAAGCCAGAGGCTAACGGAACCCCTTGCTGTTGTCTAGGTGGGAAGGGTAGAGGGTGGATTTGGAGGGTAAATGGAAGATACCCAGCATATGTGCAGAATTAGAGTTAATTTAGGGGTGATATTTAAAGCTGTGGAAATGGATGAAATTATTAGGGAGAGGGAACAGAGAGAAGAAAATGGTGAAGGAGCTGAAGATGAAGCCCTTACATTCAAAGGACAAGAAGGGGATGCAATGGAGCAGAGGAACTGAGAAAATCTTACTAGATTTGATGATTTGGGTGTCAGCAGTGGACTTTGAGAACAGGCTCAGAGTGATCACTGTGTAGTCAAGGAGACTACACAGTGCTGAGTCATGGCAGGGTGCGATGGGAGGCACATGTGGACCACTCAAGAGTTCTGACTGTGAAGGAGAAAAGAAGATATGGATTTGTTGGCACATGAGAGGCTGGACACAGAAGAGGGGGCTGTTGATGAAGCAGATCTGGAAGAAGGCTGTAGGCAGTGGGGTGAGGGGCAGGAGCGGGAGGTTTAACCCCAGCTAAGGAGGTACAACTCAGAGGTAGACCAAAAGTAAGCAGAGGATGAGAAATATAGTGTGATGGTGGGGGGAACTGAAAAAGGAGATATTATGGGTGTCCGGGATGGCTGTGCTGGAGCCTGAGACAGATGAGGGCAGCTGTAGTATAGTCTGAGTTTGAAGACAGCAGAGATATCAGTGAGGGTTCCTAAGTCTCAGAGGGAATATGCTTGAGGTCAGGAAGCATGAGTTAGGGGCCAGCAGTGATCAGCAGTTTTAGAGAAAGGTTCCCCAGATCTGAGTTTGCTAAAGTGAGGTAGGCACTAACTAGGTCAAGGGGGCAGTGAAGTTAGAGCTGGTGTGGGAGAACAGTGGTGGCTGCCTAGGACAGTCGAGGTGGCATGGAGGTCCTAGGACACCTAATTTTAATAGGATTCATGAATCTGAATCCTCTAGCTTTCCTCTGTTCACATAGATTATTCATCAAAATAGCTGGTTGGCCACTTGAATACTGAATGGATGTAAAAGGAGCAGGTGGACTTTCTTTGGGGAACATAAGAACAGGAAGAAGATGGTGAGCCTGGCTGGTGGGAATGATGGCAGCATAAGGGTAGGTAGAGGGTGGTGGACTAAGGAGTGTGTGTGTATGTGTGTGTGTGTGTGCACACGTGTGTGAGTATGTGTGTGGAAGGGTAGGTGAATGGAGATAAAATTTACTGAAGCTTTCACAATTTGGCTTCCTGAGAACCTTCTGGGCACTGACACCAAAGCAGAGAGCCTTTCTCTGAGACCTGAGGTTCTAGAGACCTGAGGTCATGTTCAAGACAAGGATGGAAGGAAGCAGGTGACATTAGGATTGGTGTAGAGGTGGACATCAAACATCAGGTTGTCACAGACCATCTTGGGCATCATGGACAAGGAGCTTGTACTGCTGATCTCAGTCATGGCTCAACAGTGGATAGGAGTGTTCTGGATGATTCAGATGAGAAGTGCCAGCCTAAGGGTGATTACCTAGAGAATGACTTGCCTGCATGTTGTTCCCACTCCAGTCTTCTCGTGTTCCCTATCCACACCAAACAAGCTTCCCAGCCTGATATTGGTTCTCTGGAGAATTGGTTAGTCTTTGTGGAGTGTTAAGATGATTTTTATCATTATAATTATATAAGAATATCAAATTCCTGAGAACAGAACATTTTATTATTTTTTCTTTATCCCCTCCCTCTCATAACCTCACAACAAAAATGTTACAAACCACTGGAAACTCTGGTTGGATCCAATTTGAGCTTTGCAATGCCTAGATTTGCCTGCAATCAAGAAAAATATGATATCCTGAATATTTAATGAAAGGACGTAAGTTTTTGGTGCCAAGAACATTAATACTCTTTGAATGCCATGGAAATATGCTCTGCTGGGTAGTGCTTGGTCCAAGAAAGAGTTAATGATCAGAAGATACCCTCAGGCTCTATCCCAGTCCTTGTCAAGGGTACAGGGACTCTAGTAAGAGGTCTGGCAGGCATCATCTGTGGACTGGAAAACTTTGCCCAGAGGCAGTGGGAGGGGCAGTGGCTGCAAAGGCCTGGTGATTTGAGTAGGGGAAGCTAGGCCCCTGCACTTCCACTCGGATTCTCTGCACTGACCACCACAGTGAAATGTATAGACAGTCCAGTGGTCCCAAGTCCTGCCCTTTTTCTCTAACTCCCTGCACCATCCCACTTCTTCACTAGACCTGACCATAGTGTGGGATAGCCCCAGGGACAGGGGTGAAGCCTTTACCGGGAAGCCCATTTTTTCCTGCCTTTCTTAGCCAGGGAAGTGGTACCAGTTGCCTATCTGCCTCTCCAGAAACCTCTGGGAACTGGCCTGACCAGTCCTGTGGCCACTGTTTCACCCGGGCTAGCCTCATCTGGAAAACCTATTTGCTGAGTTTGGCCTTATTCTGGAGAACCTCAAGGTGGCACTGACCCCACCTTGATCTCTTGCTGGATCTGGGTGGCAAGACTTTGGGATTTTCCCTTTTCCACCTCAGGAAAACCTGGGCGAATGCACCCTTTTTATCTGAGGGATCAGTTGTGGAATGGTCTGGGTCTAGATGGACAGGTTTCCTCAATGCCTGTTGCGCTTTCCAGACAACTGATCCTAAGACATTTCCTTAGAGTTTGACTTGACTAAACTAGAATGAAGGAGAAAAGAAGATCCTGAAGAAGAAACTAACCATAAAAAAATGTTCTCAAGTTGGATGAAGGAAGGGAATAGGCCTGGTGTCCCTGAGAGGTAGGCATAGCTCTTCTTAGAAATGTCCACAGATAGCACAGATAGTCACATTTATGCACACTTGGCCCAGGGACAGGCACACATCATTGCCTCCTGAGGAGTTACAATTAGGTCGTGGTCCATTTGAAGGAGAGAGGATAAAATGGCAATAAAGGTCATCTAACTTGTGTTTTTCAGGCCCAGAAGTAGATGAACAGAAATTCTAAACCAAAGACTCTTAAGCAAATGTTCCTTTAACATGTGGGGGCCAAATACTTGCAAGTTTTTTGACAAGGATATCCATGTGGTGTGTGTATGTGTGTATGTGCATGCGTGTGTGAGAGAGAAGAGGCAGAGGGGAGGAGAGAGTGGTGTGCCTTCATTTGAAATCTCTGAAAGATACCATGTTGTCACAAGGCGCAGGCGTATCTGGGCCCAAGGAGACCTGTGTTTAGATGGACTTCAACCTCTTGCTTTGGAACTTTGGTTCCATCATTTAACTTCCCTATGTCTGAGGATCTGCATCTGTTTCCACCCTGACTCTCCCTCCCCCATTAAGAATCCATTTATTCTTGGGGTGCCTGGGTGGCTCAGTCAGTTAAGCATCTGCCTTTGGCTCAGGTCATGATCTCTGGGTCCTGGGATCAAATCCCGAATGGGGGTCCCTGCTCAGTGGGAAGTCTGCTTCTCCCTCTGCCCCTGCCCCCTGCTCATGCTCTCTCTCTCAAATAAATTAATAAAATCTTTTTTTTAAAAAAGAATCCATTTATTCTTTTAGCCTCATTGATAATGACAATTACTTGAATATTTCATGGGATTGAAGTACAGCAGGAGAAAACTTTTTACATCTAATTGTTTATGTACTGTCAGGTGCAGAGGGAAATTGTTGTGTAGGCTCAAATGCATAAGGAATATTTCTGAGCCAGGTTTTCTCTAAGAAAGAATGTCTTGGGGTGGTGAAGGAAGAATGTAAGGCAACCTTGCTCTGTGACTTCAAAAATAGTACCAGAGAGAAAGGACTTTGGGCTTTAAAGGCACGGAGACGTCCTTTGTTTCCTTGGCCTTGAGAGGGGCTCTGGAATTGGGGATGCTGTATTTTACATACTGTAGATGTGACAAAGAATTCAAACCTGCTCCCAAGGAAGTCTTTGTGAGGGAGCTCTATTTCATTTTCGCTCTCTTCCTTTCTCCTAGGTTTCTTTCCTTAGTACGAAAGCACATATTTTGTAGTTCTTTCAGCAGTGGTCTATGGTGGTAGATTTCAAACCTCTTCAGTCTTTGTTTTTTCTTTTTTTTTTCTTTTGAGTTCACTCATGAATAATGTCAGGTACAAAATTCTGTGTTAGCAGTTCTATTCCTTCAGCAATTTGTGGACATTCCATTTTCTTCCGGACTCTCTTGTTGCTGAAGAAAAGTCTGCTGTAAGTCTGAATCACTCTTCTGACTTTAAAAAAGATACTCTTTGCCTTTAGTGTTACGCAGTTTTACAATGTTGCTTGAGACTTGGTGGGATGTCAGTCTACAGATTGATATCATTCTCCAGTCTGGAAAATTCTCAGTCATTTTCAGATATTGCCTCTCTCCTGGTCTTTCTGTTTTATTCTTCTGTACATTTTCTCTTAAATGCACTTTTGTATCTTATATTTCATTATCCCTCTTTGTTACATTCTGGGGAATTTCTTCAGCTCTATCATCCAATTCATCAGTTTTTTCTTCATTTCTATATAAACTGCTGTTTAACCTTTATTTTTAAAAAGATTTATTTATTTATTTGAGAGAGAGAGCTGGGGGAGGGGAAGAGAAAGAGGGAGAGAATCCTTAAGCAGACTCCCCGCTGAGCAGGGAGCCTGACATGGAGCTTGATCCCAGCACCCTGAGATCATGACCTGAGCTGAAAGCAAGAATTGGATGCTTAACTGACTGAGTCACCCAGGTGCCTCTGTTTAACGTTTAAATGCATTTTTATTTTTAATGGCTATTTTATTTCTAAAAGTTCTGTTATGTTCTCTCTCAAATTTTTTGTTTTTTTTCATAGCGTATTTTTTTCCTTTTGGTTTCTATTTGATATTTTAGATTGTTAAAATAATCTAAAAATATATAAATATTATGAATATTACATAGAGTTTATAAATATAAAATGTTTATAGTCTATTTAAAATTATTTTATCTACTTCAGCGCTTGGGAAATGATTATCCTGTTTCTTGTATCTACTGACTTTCACTGGTGGTGGATCATTTCCTTTTGTGGCATATAAATTTTGAGTGTGAGTCCATCTTCTTTGTGAATGTCTTTCCCATGAGGTGCTAAGCACCCTGTGTTACGGAGCTCTTGCAGTAGTGCTGTTTTGCATTTGCTGCCAGTGGGTAATGCTGGTGGTTTCAGTGGTCCAGAAACAGGTTTTGATATTTGCTTCTTGGCTTGAAGTGCCCACAGCATACTGGTGCTTTAATTATCATGAGAAAAAAATGTTCAGACCCAGAATCTCAGTCAAAGATAAGTGGAATATGTATATGTAATGAAGTGACTCATACAAACAGGAAACATTTTAATTTTTCTACCATTGCTGCATTCAGACCCTCTCAGTTGGATCTCCCTTCCCTGTTCTTTCACATTCTCTCAGGCCTGTCTTTGCTTTCCACTCACATTCAGTTATTAGAATAGTCTCATTTCAATAATTAGGACTCATGTTGTAAATATTTAAAAAGTCCATAGACTACTTCAGGCCTTACCCATGGGTTTCAGATTTGTATGGAGAGGAGTGTCATGACCTACTTTTTCCCCCTTCTTCTTCTAGTTCTTCCATTTCTCCCCTACTTCTGAGTTTCTAGGATTAGGACAGAGGAGAGGGACTTAGAGGAAGTAGGGCTGAAGTCTCTCCCTTGGTGCTTCTTGGTGTTTCTTGCCTGACATTGGCTGGCCGTCATGTTCTCTGTTATGGTAGTCATCTCAACACTGGCTCTTTCTTAGGGCATTTTTGTGGGTTCTTTGATGGTCCCTATGGAGTCCTTTATACCACACAGTTCCCTGATGTGGGTGATGTGGTATCTCCCAGACCTCTTGTGAATCTCACAGCCTCTTTATGCTGAGGCAGCCTTCTTGGGTGAGTCTTTTACAGTGGCTTGAATCCAGCCAATTCATGTCATGTCGATGTCATAAACTCAGCCCAGTAAAGGCTGTTGTATTTAGTTGAAGTTCAGAGTTACAGGCTGCTTCCTATTATTGCCCTTTCTCCTTACCTTGTCTGCATAACTGCTCCAGTTCTCCTGGAGAATTCTTGAAGCAGGAAGCAGGCCCTGTCCCTTGGGTTTTGTGTACACCCTACGGACTCTAAAAGACATGGGTCAGTGTTTTCCCGAGAGTAGCCCTCTGCTCTGGTACACTGGGGTAGGCGCATGGGTCCTGTCCCTTAGTAGGCATCAGACTGGGGGGTGACAGGCTGGTCTCTTTTTATCACAGGCACTCCAGTCTTAAGAGATGCTCCTCTTGGTACTCAGTTCCCTTGGCTTCAGGGGAGGTTTGGAGAAGCTCACTCCACCACAGCCCACACCTTGCTAACTCCAGGACTCTAGTTTCTAGTGCTCTGCTTGTATAGGCTGTATGGGGTGTAAAGGGGAGGGTCAAAAGAGGAGTTTGAGCACCTCTTTATTTTGCAACAAAGTATCTATCCAGTGCCTTTGTTGTTTGAAGGGTACTTCTCATTGATTGTTCTTAGGTTTGGGGCTTCAACTGGAATTCGGAGACAACAGGAGAAGTACCAGTCAGCATCTCCTTGTCTCTTCCTCGGGAGGGTGGGAAGAGATTTTAGACTGGATTTTTTTTATAGGGGAGCAGTTTTTCCAGGTTCTTGGCTTTTTGCCAAGGCCTCAGTTTCCACTCTTGACTTTGTGGGGTCACCTAGCTGTGTCTCCTGCCATGTAGATGGTAAAGCCCCAGCTGTGGCCTGCAGCCTCCAGACCCATCACAGCTGTGGTGCCTTGGCGTGTTACTCAGCTTTAAGTTCTCTCTTCCTTCCTGGGACTAAGGAATCCCCTTTCTTTGTGCCCGCTGATAATGTCCAGCATTTCTCTGCATTGTCAAAATGGTGAATTTGGTTTAAGTTTGGCCTGACTTATTGCCAGAACTGGAAATTTGCATCTGTGTTTTATAGACCACTACTAATAATTCTACTTCCATCACAAAGATGTGAGGGCAAATGAAATCATGGATGTGGACATGCTTGGAAAGTTTTGACCCATTTATGAGGAAGGGATTATTATAAATATACCTCTGCCTGGTTTGTTAAATCATTCTCCCTTGAGTTGGTCCTTTAATAAAACTATATTTATAAGCAAAACTGTCAGAAACCAAAGTGACATGATAATATTTAATAGTTTACCTCCTTTAAGTATCACCTCCCATTTATGACACCTAATGATTTCCAGCCTGCCCTTTGGGACTTACTCAGGTAGAGTATTTTAAACTTTCTGGATGCCAGTCCATTATTTCTTCTTTTTAATATCATAAAGTATAAGAGGCATATATTAAGTATGCATTAAATATATGTTTAGTACATTAGGTATCTGTTAGGTATATTAGGTATATACTAGATAGATCAAGCGGACTCATTCGGCTTTCTTCACTTAGGGAACAAAAGACAGGTCAACCTATCAATCATCAATCATCAATCAGTCAATTAATGTTAAGTGCTTGCTCTGAGTTTGGCACTATAATAGCCACCTGGCAGAGGGCATAAACAGGCACAACCAATTTTGACAGCCATGTATGAACTGTCTAGCAGATACCAGATAGACACAGCCCTCGATGTATTGAGGAATAAAACAGATGGGCATCTGCCCTCTTGGAGCTTACAATGGAGCCACTGGCTGAATTGTGTTAGGATTTCTCAGAGGTGGCAACGTGGTACAGTGTTGTAACCATACTTGTTTGGTAAGCAAGTGGATCCTTCAGACTCTGGAAGTCTTGTTCAGTTTTTGTTTTTGTTTTTGTTTTTTTACAGAGCTCTAGTATACAGACTGATACCATAATCCCATCAGGGATACATTAAAACAAAACAAAACAAAAGCCTAGTCCAGGAGTTAAGCAACTTTTGGTATAAAGGGGTCAAACATAGTACGAAAGATGATTTTATGGGGTTTAGTTGCGATCTCTGTGCCATGGAGGTTTATCTCTGGTTGCCATCTCCCCTTTCAGTGCTCTTTCCATTGCACATCACTCTAAGGCATCCAGAACTCTTTGCTTTTTCCTTCTCCTTCCCTCTGTCAAAACACACTCATAGAAAAAGGGCTTGGATAGAGTCGTGCGGCACTGTCCTTGTTCATCCTGGCTGTCGTGGGTGTGTCTTGGGTGAGCTCTGCTGTCCCTGGAGTCCAACTTCATCCAGAGGGTGGAGGGGAATGGTTTTTTCAAAGATGCAGTGAAGAGCTGCTCCAGAAGGAATAGGGCCACGAGGACCTGCGCAGAGGGAGACTGGAATCAACTATTTCTATTTTTCTATAATTGAAGTCATTTTTATATCCTTTCTGAAGTATTAGCATGTCCAGCCTTTTGTCTAATTAGGAAGTGAAAGATTTTGTCTCTTTTGCAGGAATTCTAGACATCAGCAAATTAAGTTTAGGAGGAATTAGTAAGACTAAAATCATTCCCTAGGTGATTTACTGAGCCTCTGGTTTCAGATTAAATCAGGTAAAGGATGTAGCTATGACAACAAATAGTTTTCAGAGCCTGTGCCTGTTCAGGACTGGTTATGGCTGCCTGGACTGCCATGTGTTGAAGAGGAGTCTAACTGTTGCCCAAGCTGGAGGGGGAAAAGAGTGCAACGATTGATTAGTGATGTCTGCCACAGCCTTAGGATGGAGGGAAGGCGTATAGCCCACCTACTCTTTTGGCTATTCCTGGTAGAGATGGACAGATGCTTAGGTTGTATTTTAATAGCCAGCTGATTCAGTCACTTTTGTCAAACAAATAGTTGAACAACAATGACAAAAAAAATCCGTTGAAATATGTGTTTGGTATAATGAAGAAAGAAAAGAAAAAACTTACCCATCTTATAAACTCTGTTTTTCATTTTTTATTCAGGTAGGTTGGTAAATCATAGACAAATTTTGAAGGGTGAATTAAATGTGAGAGCTTCTAATTTCTGGTTTAACTTTCCTGGAGGAGTCACTAGATAGTACTTTATGATTTTATTATTCTGTCTTTCTAAATATTTTTCAAAGCATTTTGCACATATTATCTCATTTTATTCTCACTTGATCCTGGTGACAGATTTGTTTCTAGTGCATAGATGGGGAAACTGGTGCTCAGAGATGATCTGACTTGCCACAGGTGGTCATGAGCAGTTGAGGGGTTGGCCTTGATCCCTGGCCCCCTTCATCTGTACCATAAAATTCTGTGACCCCCAAGAGATTTCTACCTAGCTGATTATTGTTGATATGCTCTCTCAGGGACAGGAGATTGTGTGCTGGGGCAGTGACTCAAAATAGCGTCTATTCCCTGCTTAAGAGGTTGTCCTGTCAGCAGTAGGCTGATGAACTAGACCCCACTGCTTCAGTAAAATACTTTGGGATTTATAGGATGGAAAATTTTGTTTGGAAATGAAAATAGCCCATAGTCATTTGTACCCTGAAGTTGTCAGCTGATGCTGTCTGAGTCACCCCTCACCGTCTTCTGGCACCCTTGGGGGGCCTCCTTGTGGCCTACCTAGAGTGGTCTGAGCGTGGCCATATTTGGCTTTCTAGAGCTTGTTGGCTTTGGAAGTGCCTTTCAACCTGCCAACACCCAAGTGGGGACCCGGATCAAGTCATGCATTTAAATGGCCAGGCAGCAGAGAGAGCTCAAGTGGAGACATCCAAGGGATGTGGGGCCATTTACTTAACATAAATCAGCTCTCTGAGCGTGAGTGTCTTAATGCATTCCTTCAGTTATAAACAGTTTAGCGTCATGACAGCCAACATCTTCTCACCCCTGCTTTCCCTAGCCCAGACCTCCGTTTGGATTGTTTCTGCAACCAGGACTTTGATGATTGCAAGGGATGGTAAGGAGGCCCTTCTGAAGAATAATAAGCTATTGTTTATCAGAACCTTCCTCCTGGAGTGTTGGCACTCAGTGGGTGCAGGCAGTCTCCCTCTGCCCTCGCTCATGGTTCCCAGTGGGCGCTTTGCTGCATGTGTCACAGAATCTCATTTAATCCTCATTTCCCATTTATGAGGTAGGGACTCCTGTTATATCAGTTTCACAGAGAAGAAAACCGAAGTTCCAAGAGCCTAAGTAATTTACCTAAGGTGTCACAGCTGGTAAGTGGTAGAGCTGGAATTTGAACCTGGGCAGCCTGTTTTGTGAGCCCTTGGTCTTAAAAAGTCCTGCCATGATTATCTTCTTTCTTTTCTAATTTGGATAGTTTATTGTTGGGTTCTTGAGATTTTTCTTGGTAGCTTAAATAGCAACCTGCATGCTGGTAGAACGAGCCTGGGGATCTGCTCAGACCTCCCCTAGCAGAAGCAAAAATCGGGTTAAGAATGTGTGTTGTCTCGAAAGTGGTGGCAGAAATAAGGGGCTTGTCCAAACCTCAGATTTAGGAGAACAGAGCCAGGGTGCGAGAGTCTTGGTTTGTGCCCCATTCTAGGTTTCTCCCGGGAGCGGATGTGCCAGGCCTTGTGCTTGAGAGTCTGTTTGTACCCGCAGAGCACTAACAGGCAGGGAATCCATTTTGATATAAACAGGGGTTGGTATATTTAGAAAGAATCTCTAGGGACTGTCGTATGTGTTTATCTGCATGCTCAGAGATAAAAGTCAGGGAGGTGGGTCAGTAAGAAAATGCTTGGGTTGACACCAGTTGACATGATGGCTCTTTCCCAGGGATGCAGGGCAGCCTGATACAGAGAGCCTATTTTAGGGTCTTTCTTTATCAGTTTGGAATTGTCACTGTCTGCACTGCAGTAAAACAAGCCTAGCCCGGCTCTGCCTTTCCCGACCGGAAAAAAATCTCATCAACACAGACTTGTCTTAGACTCAGTCTTTGCCCAGCACACTGACATGTTGTGGAACTCTTTAATTTCTGTCCCCAAGCCAGCCACAGGTGTAACCTGCTGATTCGCTATCTAACTTAGGACAGAAACTTGCAGAGCTATGTCAAGAGAGGCTGTTTTCACTTCTGGATATTACACATGCTTAATGTTTTTGCTTTGAATACATTCCAGGAGGGCACAATAAATAAAGGAGTACACACACACAGCTCACGTGGAGTCTGCTGCTTTTGGGGATAAACCACATTTATTTTCTCCCTCCCCAGCTCTCCCTCTCTTCTTTCCCTCCCCTCCCTTCCCTTCTGTCTCTTAAATCCCTTCTCCTTTCCTCTCCTCTCCTCTTCTCTCTTCCCAATGCCTTTTTCATTTATTAGAGCAGTTTCACAAGGGGTAGGAAAGAGCAACAGAGATGACATCTTTCGTACCATATATTTTGCAGTCATGAAATTATTTGCCCCTGGCTTTTCTTCCAAGTTTGATTCCCATTTATTCTAGAGTCTGATATACTGGTATTGGGACTGTTGCTGATTTCTGTCAGATGACTCAGTTAAAATGAGCTCTTGCTTTATATAATGGGACTTCTTATGTGGGCCACCTATCAGGAAGGCCCAGGAAACCTCCCGCTCTCAGTACATGCAGCTACCACATTTGAAGGACATGGGGTTTTGCTCTATAGTACTTTCCACTGAGAGGGAGATCATGGACCAACCACCCATGGAATCCAGCAAAAGGGACAGAAATTCTGACTAGGGCAAGACAAACTCATGATCTGGAACAGATCCTAAGCTAGGATAAACTGTTGGGTTGTGAACTAGCTGAAGTTTCATGTTTAGCAACAAGGCTGACATGTTTAATGCAATATGGACATGATTCCCACTTGAGGGATGAATGGCGTTTATGATGTGTATCTTTATGATCAACTGGAAAATTTGATTTGGATACTAATAACTGTGTGTGTGTGTGTGTGTGTGTGTGTGTGTGTGTGTGTGTGAGGTTGGTGAAAGCTTCATGCATTTTGTTTGAATTCGTATGTTAGCTAACCATCTGGGCAAGTGCTTCATATTGGAGCTATCTCATATACAGAAATGATATTGGGCTTCAGACTTCGTAGCTAATTGTTGGTATCTCTTGTATTTCATGTTTTCTCCTCCTGTTTTTTTTTTTTTTTCAAAAGAAAGGAGAGATATTGTATGGGCAATCCAAGGCAGATAATGTTGTATGTTACAACTTTTAAGTTTTTAAAAGTATTTTTAAGAGGAAAGTGAGTGGTTTTGGCTGGACTGGGCTGAGTTGGGGTTTGAAAATAAAAGTAGCAATGATTCATTGAATATCTGGTGTATGCTAAGCCTTATATAGGAGCTTCATTTGAATTGTATGATTTAAGTCTCAAAGCAGTCCTGTGTCATACATATGCATATTTTAACTCTACAAAAGAAATAATAGGTTCAAAATAGCTAAGGCATGGTGACCCACAGAAGTTTAAAGTATAGGCTTTGGGGGTGGAAGATGAGGGTCTGGCCTCAGGTGTGCGAGGTTTCAAGGGGCTGGAATGGAGCCCTTGCATAAAGCCCAGAACCTTTAAGAGCTTTCTGGTCAAGAAAGGGAGATGAGCAAACTTCTGTGTACTGCCCTGGGAAGCCTACTGTCTGTCCTGGGGCTTACTGTACCACCTATGAGAAAGAGGGCCTCTACTCCTATACTACCTTTAGGTGGGGGAGGGGGTGTCTGAATTTATGCTCCTTGCCTATTACAGGAACTTTAGGATAAAAAAATTATCAAAAAATGACATCTTGGACATTGATGGATGAATGGATTAAGAAAACATGGTATATACATACTCTATGGACTAAATTGTGTCTCCCACCCAAATTCATATGTTGAAGCCCTCAAGTATGTGGAGATGGGCCATTTGGGAACTAATTTGGTTTAGATGAGGTCAGGAGGGTGGACCCCTCATGAAAGAATTAGTGCCCTTATATGAAAAGACAGTAGAGAGCTTGCTCTCTCTGCCACATGAGGACACAGTGAGAAGGGGACCATCCACAAGCCAGGAAAAAGGGCTTCTCACCAGAAGCCAATGAGGCTGACATCTTGATCTTGGACCTCTTTTTCCAGAACTGTGAGTAAATAAATCTCTGTTGTTTAAGCCCCCTAGGCTAATGTGATTTGTTATGATGGCCTTAAAAAAGAAGAAAACCGGCGTGCCTGGGTGGCTCAGTCGGTTAAGCATCTGCTTTTGGCTCAGATCATGATTCCAGAGTCCTAGGATCAAGCCCTGCGTTGGGCTCCCTGCTCCGTGGGGAGCCTGCTTCTCCCTCTTCCTCTGCCTGCCGCTTTGCCTACTTGTGCTCCTTCTCTCTCTCTCTCTCTCTCTCTCAAATAAATAAATAAATAAAATCTTAAAAAAAAAAGAAAAAGAAGAAAATCCTGCCATATATCACAACACAGGACATTAAGCTAAGTGAAATAAGCCAGGCACGAAAAGACTCTCCACATAACTGTGGTGTCTAAACCAGTCAAACTCTCAGAAACAGAAAGTAGAATAGTGGTTTCCAAAGGCTGAGGGGAGGGGAGAAGGGGAGTTGTTCATTGGGTATGGAACTTCAGTTCTACAAGGTAAGAAAGTTCTAGAGATCTGGTGCACAGCAGTGCATATAGTTAACATTACTATACTATACACCTAAAAATGCTTAAGATGGTAAATGTTATGTGTGTGTCTTTTGCCACAATAATAAAAAAAAGACCCCTAGATCTAGGATAATTGATACCCATAATGGCCCTTCAGCAATAAACACAAACAATTGCAAGCACATTTATACAGCTCAGGGTCCCTAACACTTTTGTAACATAAGCAATCCTGGCTGAAGATGAGCTCACAGTAAGAGACATAAACCTCATAACAATGGAAACATCCATGAGTTAGAGCCAGCAGACCTAAGCAAAGTTAGTGCCACAAGAGAAAGTAACAGGACAATTCCAGGAGATGATAAAATGCATTCATTTAAGACAATTAAAGAGATCAAAAAAGAAATAGAAACTCTAAGAAAAGAATAGTGCTCTAGGAAAAAAAGAGAAGTTTTGAAAACAGGGCTCAGTATACTTGAAATCCAAAGGACTTTAATGAATGGGTGTGACATCAGGTCAGACCTAGCAGAAAGTGAAATCTGTGATGGGCAGCTGCCCAGGCTTTGGCTCTGAGAGAGAAAGTACGGAATCTGTGGAAGAGAAATGAAAGAGCCCGAGGACAGGATGAAAGGTTCATTGTAGGCCTCTATGGAGTTCTAGGAGACAATAGAGAGAATGGTGAAAAGACATTGTTTTAGGAGATAATGCCAAGACCATTCCAAAATTTAAGAGAGATATTGATTTTTACATTGTAGGAGCACGATGAGTATTGAGTAGGGTAATTAAAAATACATCTACATCTAACACTCAATGGAGAAAACTGCTGGAATGTCAAAGAAAATGAGAAAATCTTCAAAGCAAGCAGGGAGAAAAGACAAATTATCTACAAACAGCAGTCCTCATCAAGCTACAACAGAGGCCAGGAGACAATGAAATAATATCTTCAGAGTGCTCAGTGACTCTCAAACTAGAACTCTGAGCAAAGCTAGATTTCATTCAAGAGTTAGGATGGAAAGGCATTGTTTGTACAGAGACTTGACAGCGTTTGCCTTTTAAGTGATCCTTGCAGAAAGAACTACCAAGCCACACGTTCAGTAAAGAAGCATTGTTTCCTTCTTCCCCTTCTCCTTCTCCTTCTCCTTCTCCTTCTCCTTCTCCTTCTCCTTCTCCTTCTCCTTCTTCTTCTTCTTCTTCTTCTTCTTCTTCTTCTTCTTCTCCTTCTCCTTCTTCTCCTTCTTCTTCTTTTTTGAAAAGAAGACTAAGATTTAAGATGATTTGAAAATAAGGTGGTTTAAACATTAAACAATAATAAGGTTCTAATAAGTGATAGATGGGGTTGGTGCAAAGATCAGAATTTAATGCATTCTAAGGCCTTGGTATTTTTCAGAGAAATAATGAACTGTTAGTTAAAATATTTCCCGATTCAAAACAAGGAAGAAAAATATCCAGACGCTGACCTTTGGATACCCATCATTAACACCAGAATAACAACTAATGGATAGTCAGTTCTTATTGTGTGCCAGGATCTGTCATTTATATTATTTCATCTAGTCTCACAGTGACCATATGGAAAAGATAATGTTGCCTTTGGGGGAGGTAAGGAAAGGGGATATATTTACCTTTGTACTCCCATCGTTCAGTATAATGGGCAGCAGTAGTATGTGTTCAGTAAGTGTGGGAGAGCCAAACCCAGCTGAGGTCAAAATGCAGTCAACCAACAGTTTGCCTCTGTCATGATACTAGAAAAGCGATAAAACCCTTGTTCAAACTCCACTCCGTCCAACCCCATGGTCCCTGCTTCTCTACCGGGCTCTGATCCTCACTGTTTACTTCTCAGGGTAAATGACTTTCTGGACCAGTCAGACATGGGCTCTGCACTTCCTGTAGACCAATGCCCCACTAGTCCCCCCTCAGACATTCTTCGGTCTCCCATGTGATGTGCCCCATTCAGGCCTGATGACCTGGCTGTGTTTTTACCACGTGTCACACAGGTGAGCAGTCTCCTGGATGTCTGCTTTTTGATTTCACAAGTTTTTATGTGGTACTTAGACAACACTGCCGGCGCCGTGTTGCTAGGGGCGCAGTAATGATCACAGCATTTAGAGCACGCTCCTTCTCTTCTCCCTCCCGTAGACACCTGCCTTCACCATCTGTTCAGGATGCCCACTCCTGCTGCGTCAGTACCTTGACCCTGCTCTACTGAGATGCTCCCCTGCATTCTGGACTCTGGGTCACGGAGCTCGGATTTCTTTACCCAAGGAATTATCAGTGAGAAAACTAGCACCTAGGGTTGCTAAGCTACACTGTACTCTGTTCTAGTCACACACTGGAGAAGAGGTGCTGAGCTAGTCCACATTCAAGGAGTCTTCATTCAGTTTCCTATAGTTGAATAAAATTGCTTTATCTTCTCCATGAGATCTTTTCCTCGCCCCCCTCCCCTGTCTCTCTCTCTCCACACACACACACACACACACACACACACACACACCCCAAATTAACTGGTAAAGTCTGTGCACATAGTTTTTTTTTCTTTTGTCTGTTTGTTTTGGTGGTGGTTGTTTGTTTTTTGTATCTTTGGTTTTAATCGTGGAGCGTGCTGTTGGTTTCCTGCCTTGACAGTTACTTTCGGACTGAAAGAACTCATCAGGTAGTCCCACATGAGCTGGCTTGTGCACTGAATGAAAGGGGAGCTCTGAATTGAGGTTCCCATTACTGGCTTCCTACACGTTGTCATCATCTTTTGGTGGTTTGTTTTTTTGTTATTTATTTATTTATTTATTTATTTATTTATTTATTATGCCTTTGGGTAGATGTGAGAATCGAATCCATCTCAGAGGGCTTTACAGTGCCAGAGTGAACAGGCCTGGTGCACAGATGGTGTCTTGAAGGCAAACAAAGGCGCTTGGCTGGCTGCTGATGGAAGCTGTGCTCCTCCATCTCTCTGCTTTTCCCCAAGGATGCCCTGGCTATAGATCCCAGCAGTACCAGGGCTGCTTGTGTTGTGGAAGCCTGTATTCTGTGGTTTGGTGGCTAAAACAAAGCATTTCAATTTCCCCCAAAGGGGCTGCAGGACCAGGTTCTACCTTTCTTAAGGAGGAACTTAGGGCAGGTGGGCACAGCATCCACCTTGCAGTTAGAGGAGCTGTGTTCATGTTCTGACTCAACCATCTTGGATGTGGCTTTGGGAAAGCCTTTGTTCCTCAGTTTCTCCGACTGGAAATTCAGGGTACTAATTTCCGTGTTGTAAAGAGAACTGAGTGAGATGATATCATGAGAAAATGCTTGGTAAATCTTAAAACACTATACAAATATAAGGCATTGTTACTCTCAGTGCTTGGAGAATGGATTGTGGGAAGTTAATGGCCCTTGCTGTAGTGTGTTTCAGTGCCAGGAATGACAAGAGCTATCAATAAATATCGATTAATGATGGTGTAGAGAAGCCTTTGGACTCTTTGGAAACCAGGGCTTTATATATTAAATGTATGCATTCATTCAGTCATTCAATGGGCAAGTATTTATTGAGTGCCTGCTAAATGCCATGCACTGGAAATACAAGTGAATGAGACAGTGGAATCATGATTAACATTTTTCTGGCCCTGACAGAGTTAGAAAAATTAGGTATGCTTTTTCAGAAAGTTAAGTTTACTTGCTATAGAGGATTGCCCTTTATGCTGATAATATATCTTCCCTGCTCTTTGGTGTTAAATGTCTTGGTTTTTGTGAAATGATGGTGATAGAAGATGGTAGTTGATTTTTGAAAAATTTCTCACATGGCAAATTAAAAAGAAATGGTACTGGTCCTTGAAATTCAAAAGGTTGGGGACCTGGATCCAGTCCAAACTCCTACCCAATGCAGAAGTCTCTTCAGTGTTCCTAACAGGTGGTCTAGTTTCTGCTTTGATAATTCTAGGGAAGGGGGGCCTCACTAGCTTCACAAATCCACCATTCTGGGTTTTTTTTCCCAAAGATTTAATTTATTTATGAAAGAGAGAGCACAAGCAGGGGGAATAGCAGAGGGAGAGGGAGAAGCAGGCTCCCCGCTGAGCAGGGAGCCCAATGCAGGACTCGATCCCAGGACCCTGAGATCATGACCTGAGCCGAAGGCAGACACTTAAACAACTGAGCCACCCAGGCACCACACCATTCTGGTTTTAAAGAGCATTTAGCTTTTGAAATAAGATAAAGTTGAAATGTGCCATCCTCTAACTTCTGCCCATTCTATCTTCTTCCATCTGGAGCAAAGGAAATACACTTACTTCATATTCTTTAGCCCTTTGGAGTTTTGCAGCAAGCCACCATGCTCCCTCTAGGCATGTTTTCCAGGTCTCTTGTCCCCACTTTCTTTACCGAGTTCTCTGTGGCTCTCTTCTCCACTGGTCACCCTCTTCTGGTCAGCCTCCACCTTGCTACTGTCCCTCTTGGAGTCTGTTGCCAGAGGGACACAGGCTTCAGTGGTGGGCGCACTTGTGCTGAGGGCTCAGCCCTCTGCTTCCCTTATTCTGGGCCCTGAATGCAGATTACGGAAGTAAAGATTGTATTTGGCTTTTTTGGCAGCTGTGCTGTACTGTTGACTCACATTGAGTTGCAGTCTGCTAAAGCCCTTAGGATCTTGGTCATATAAATTGCTGATAAGCCAGGGTTCCTCCTACCTTATGTTCAGGTAGTGACATTTTTTCTTCTAAGTGCACTACTTTACATTCATGCCTATTATATCTCATCTTGTCAGTTTGGACCATAGTTGCAGCATATTGAGGTCATTTGAATCCTGATTCAACCTTCCAACTTACTAGCGATTCCTCCCAGATTTATGTCAGCAGCACATTTGACAAATTTGTCTTCATCCAAGTTCTTAATTCAGTGTTTAAAAAGCTAGAGCCAAAGACAGAGCCCTGGGTCACATCAGTAGAGACCTTCCAAGTTTAAACGCATCTGTGAATCAGTGCTCTAAACATCTGTGCATAGAATCAATGCATCTATCGTTAATGCACCTATGTGTCAGCTAACTACAGATCACCCCAATGGACTATCCACACAGGTGATGTGAATTCTGTTTCTGACTCTTCCATGTATCTTTCTTTAGGCAATGTCATCTGTGCCCATTATTGAACCCACCATTGGTATGATTATGACTTTCAAATGTACTTTTTTCAGCCCATATCTCTCTCTCAAGTTCACATTTTAAATTTTCTACTGGACTTCTCCAGAATGTTTTGAGTTTTTCAAAATCTGTTCATCACCTCTATGCCCCCTAAAACCTTTCCCTCTTTCTGTGATCACTATTTCAGTGATGGCACCATCAAATTGGTTAAGCCAGATACTGGGGAGCCAGTCTCAACGTCTGTTTTCCTCCAACTGCACTGCTAGCTCAGTTAGCTGGTCTGAGAGATTCTCCTTCTTTCATATTTCATAATCCACTTCCCAAGATCTGATCTGTCTTGCCTATGTGATTATAAGAGCCTTCTGACTAGAGTCTCTATTCCTGGTTTTACTTCTTTTAATGCATCCTCTGCTCTGTCACCACAAAGCAAAAGCATGCATCAGATTATGTCATTATATTGCTTTGAGCACTTTGTTAGCTCCTTGTTGACTGGGAATGATGGCTGGTCCTTCATAGTCTAGCCTTTACTTGTCTTACCAGCTGATTTCTTACTGCTCCCCTCTACCCCTACACTTTAGATGTACTATCTGCCGATGGTTTGCAAATGCAGTTTACTCCCTTGTGCCTTGCACATGCTGTTCCCCTTAGCAGGATTGCCCTTTCACCCTTTCTAGTCAACTGACTTCTGTCCTTCAGAGCTGGGGTCAAGCATCCCCTCCTTTGGGATTCCTTCCCTGACAGCTCCAGAATGAGTTAGGGGTCCTTTTTCTGAGCTGCCATCACACTGCAGGCATACCCATTAAACACCTTGTCACATGGTCGAGTAACTGTGTGCCTGCCTCTCCCACCTGGCTGGGGGCCCATCTGGGCAGTGACTGTGTCCCCTTTCCCACTATAGCCATGGCTCTTAGCACAGGGCGTGGTACATAACAGGTATTCAGGGTTTATTGAACGAATGGTGGCTTGCCAAATCATTTCCACTTTGTTATGGACCATGTGACTATTAATTTCCCTGCTCAGCAATATTCTGATTCTGTGTCTGTGGTGTCCCTTTGATTCACTCATCTTGTAATCCGATTACAAAAGTAAAAGAGGTACTTTGACATCGAATAGGTTTTTTCTTTATAGGTGTTTCAAATCATTTGATTTCTAGTCCCCTCTAGGCATGTGAAACTGGATTATTTTACTGCTTAGTTATGTGTTCATTTCTCTGACCCTGTGTTCATATTAACTGTCTGTAACAACTAGCCCCCAAATCTCATAGGCTTGACTTTCTACTGGACTTTTTATTTTTTTATCATGATGCAGGATTCCTCTTCAAGTGGCCTTCCAAAGGGTGAGTCAATGACCCAGCTTCCTTTCATCTTGTGGCTCTGCCCTCTCTTAGGTCTTCAGAGACCTCTCCATTCAGCCGACGTATGAAGAAAGAGGGAGGTTTGCAGATGGGGAGGTTCTCCCAGGTCGGGGCTGGACATGGTACCAATCACTTCTGTTCACATTTCATTGGCCAGAACTTAGTTACAAGGCTGTGTCCAAGTACCAGCGAGGCTGGAGACTGGGCTACCTGTGGCCCCAGGATGAAAAAGAGAACACAGATGTTAGTGAGCATTACCAGTCTCTGCCACTGTACTCAGTCTTAGGTCCTGACGTCGTGTGTTCCTACGCTGTGTTCCAGATCCCTTCTTAGCCGGACCTTTGCCTCCAAGCCTTTGGATTTTCTTTTTTTTTTTTTTTTTAAGATTTTATTTATTTATTTGACAGAGATAGAGACATCCAGTGAGAGAGGGAACACAAGCAGGGGGAGTGGGAGAGGAAGAAGCAGGCTCATAGCGGAGGAGCCTGATGTGGGACTCGATCCCGGAACGCCGGGATCACGCCCTGAGCCGAAGGCAGGCGCTTAACCGCTGTGCCACCCAGGCGCCCAAGCCTTTGGATTTTCTATCACTCAACCTGGGTTTTTGCTTTTTGCTCTTTTTCTTCCCATTGTCTCTAACCCTCTGGTCAGTTGTTGGCTAATTCCTCGCTCCTTGCTGATTTGGCTAGACTTGATGCCACATCTCTCTGGTTTCCTAGCAACCCTCATTGTCTGGCTCCCATGTCTGAGACTGGACCATCTGATCTTTGATACCTGCCTGCCATCACCATGTGTGTTCCTTGGATGAGAGCTCACCTTGGTCCAAGAGAGGAGAGTCTTTTAAATATGTCCAGTGCTTTGAAGTCCTTCCTATGAGTACTGGTTATGGATTGGAACTCTATTTTTAGAGACAATTAGAGAATGTAGACAGTTGCAATGAGAGCCATAAAATAAGCAAGACATTGGAAAATACAGCTTTGGGAAGCCAAGAGAATCAGTGCTGTGTATCTTGAAGGAGACAAGCCTGAAGGGAAAAGCCAAGCTTCACATATTTGTAAAAAGTTGGTTTAAAAATTGTTTTAAAGGTGAAGGTACTAGAGTAGATGTTCTTTTGTTACTCTGAACAAGAAGAAGGTATCTCACATTTTAGTGTGAGATTTTTAGGTAAGAGACAAAGAAAGAGTTCATGAGTTCCAGAATTTGGGAATCTGGGGATAGGTTCCTGAGAGGTTAACTCATATGCTTTCCTGGAACACTGTGAGTGGGAGAGCCCATCTCAGGTGCCTTGTAAGTGACCTGCTGGGTGGCAGGAGGTGGTTGAGCACGTTTAAAATCTTTTCTCATTCTGTAAATCTAGAAAAAATAAGCTGGATGTCATGCTTTTTTGGCTCATACGTCTTTTGAGAGATGCTCATAGTTAAAGTATTTGTCTCTGGGTAATATTTCCCAATGATTTCATAAGTGGAAGGGGGTATTGTCTTGTAAGGTTTCAAGTACTATGACGCCTGAATTCCATTACTTATTTTATCATCCACTCACTCTGCAGGTTACCAACTTGGGCATTCTTTAGATGGTCTGCTTATCTAGTAAGTGGGAATGGGATGGAATGAATGTCCAGGAAGTTTGAGTGAGAAGTAACTCATGTTTCTAACATGCCTTAGAATATGTAAGTAAAACATCCTGTACAATTATACTGGTGTTAGGTACAGTTCTCTGCATCTTCATTCTTTGGTTCTTGCCTTGGGACATGTGTGGTTATTTGCAAATACTACTTCTTAGAAATAACTCCTTGAACTTGTGAGCCTCTCCCAGTGAGACCTGAAGTGGTATCCTCTGCGGGCTTGCGGGCTAGGGAGGAGGGAGAGGAAGCTGGAAGTGAACACCTCAGGCCAGGGACCTAACTGTGCAGGCTGTGATCATGGTGGTATACGCGTCCCCTCTGCAGCCAGGCTGTTTGGTTGAACTGGTGGCTTTGCACAAGTTAGTTCCTCTGTGCTTGAGTCTTCTCATCTGTAAAATGGACATAATGATATGTTTACCTGTGGATATGCTCCCTAAATAAATTAATTTGTGTGAAATTGTAAGAACAGGATCTGGCCCATATAATAAATGCTCTATAAGTATTACTTTTAAGCAAGAATTTCCAGAAGTTACCCTTTTCCTCCCTTATTACCTCAATGGGGCCCTCCCATACATTTTGAGAGCCCCAGGGCTGACTTTAAGCTTACAGACGAGAGGAGAAGGACCTTTCCACTGTTTTCATGCTGGCTTGAGTTATGTCAGGAGATGAGTATCAACACACACGGTGACGAACATTTCTGTCGATAAGATTTAGTTGAAGTGGTTACTATATGTAATCACAGCATTGAGGGAGTATCAGAGGATACCACGACGTGAGGCTTGCACTCTGTTTATATTCTGAAACCAATCAAGGAGGTGTTAAATTGGTAAAGGAGGGCTTCCAGACCTGTATTACGGTTTCTAGTATGGTCTGTGGGGCTCTGAGATTTTGTCCTTCGTAGTCTAACCCTGTTTCCAGTGAATCATTCTGCTTTTACCTCTGATTTTGTGTTCTTGAGTGATTACCTTTTTAATGCCACATGAGGAAGTCTGGGGCAGGGTGTAGAGAAATGATACCATATGAGCATTTAGAGAATAGCTACACTTGTTTACTTACAGTCTGGGCCTCTTCCAAAAACCCTGATCCAGTCTTCCCTGTCTCCTTGGTACTTGGTCTAACATCCCCGACCCTGTGGAGGCTGGAAGGAGAATAAGCACCACTTTGGAAGAATAAGATTAATTTGTAGGAGCTAAGGCCATACTCTTGAAAAATTCAACTCAAGAAATGTTCATCAAGCACCTCTTATGTGGAAAGCACAATGCTGGGGGCTGTGTGAGGTACTTGGAGTAAAAGACTTGACTCCTGTCCTCAGTGAGCTCATGCTCTTCTTGGGGAGACAAACACCTACGTGAGGGCAGGAATCAAGGCACAAGTAACGGGAACTCTCACACATGCTATGTTGTAAGAGGCCTTGGGGTGTTTGTGATACACTCAGCTCGTTTGGTGTTTGTTATGCACTCAGACACTTTTTGTTATTTTTAAATTTGCTTTATTGTGGTAAAAAACACATAACATAAAATTTACCATCTTAACCACTTTTAAGTAAACAACTCAGTAGTGTTAAGTATATCCACATTTTTGTGAAAATACATCTCCAGAACTTTTTCATCTTGAAAAATGGAAACTGTATACCCTTTAAATAATTCCCTTTTCCGCCAGCCCCTGGCAACCACCATTCTACTTTGTTTTATGAGTTTGACTGTTTTACATACCTTATTTACATAGAATCATGCGGTATTTGTCTTTTTGTTAACTGGCTTATTTCACTTAGCCTAAGGTACTCGAGGTTCTTTCGTGTTGTAGCCTGTGACAGGATCTCCTTCCTTTTTATGGCTGAGTAATATTCCGTTTCGTGTATATATTACATTTTGCGTGTCCGTTCATCTGTCAGTAGACATGTGTGTAGCTTCCACCTCTTGGCTCTTCTGACTAATTCTGCTATGAACATGGGTGTACAAATATTTCCTCCAGACCTGCTTTCAATTCATTTGAGTAAATATCTAGAAGCAGAATTGCTGGATCATATGGTGATTCTATTTTTAACTTTTTGAGGAGCCTGCACACTGTTTTTCACAGTAGCAGCACCAGTTTGCATTCTCACCACCAGTGCACAAGGGTTCCAATTTCTCCAGTCCTTGCCGACACTTATTATTTTCTGTTGTAGTTATTGTGTTTTTGTTTTTGTTTTTGGCAGTAGCCATACTAGTGATGTGAGGTGATATCTCATTGTGGTTTTGATTTGCCTTTCTTTGGTTCTTAATTGAGCATCTTTTAAAATACTTTTTGGCCATTTATATATATATCCTCTTTGGAGAAATGTTTATGCAAGTCCTTTACCCATTTTTAAATTGACTCCTAGAAGCTTTTGGTTCTGTTCTACTCATACCACCCCCTGCCCCAGACATCTGGCACTGGCCCACTTCTGAGGGCCTGGCAGGCTGAGGGCAGCAAGGACTTTGCCCTCGAGGAGTCCCAGGAGCACAGTTTACTCATTGCCATAGGCCAGATCACCAAGACTGCCTAACTCTGCCCTCTCCCTGCTGCTTTCACCTTGGGATTTTACACACATGCTGTGCTGAGGGTATGAGTTTCCTATTGCTGCTGTGACAAGTGACCACACACTCAGCGGCTTAAAAAACACAGTCCTGGAGGTGAGACGTCTAAAGTGGGCTTGCAGGGCCGCATTCCTTCTGGAGGCCCTAGGCGAAGACTCTGTTTTTTTGCCTCTTCCAGCTGATGGAGGCTCCTTCCTCCATTTTCAGAGCCAGCTGTGCAGCATCTTCTCCTTTCTCCTCTTACAAGGACTCGTGTGATTCTATCAGGCCCACCTGGATAATCCTGGATAATTCCCCCAACTCCCCAGTCAGCTCAATCACACCTGCAACATTTCTTTGACCATATAAGGTACCATGTATTCAGCTTCAGAGGATTAGGACGTGGACATCTTGGGGGGGGGGTCATTATTCAGCCTGCCACACGGCCTCGGCTGTGTAAAGGGCAGTGGGCAGAGCAGTTCTTCTAGGCCAGTTTCTCATTAGAAAGGCTTCAGCCTTGACCTGGGTGAGTAGAAACATCGTGTAGAACTCTGGAGACTGGGGCTCAAGTTTCGGCTGGACCTTGACCTGGCTGTGGAAGCTAGGGCATGCGGCTTGCTTTCTCGGGGCCTGAGTGCCATACCTCTGAGAGGAGATGCTGGGGCCAGATGGTGTCTAGGGCACTCCCAGCTCTGCCATGGCTGAGCTTGCGCCCCTTCCTCACCCCCACTCTCCTTTCGTCTCCTCACATGGCTTTCTTCTGTCGACTCAGCGAAGGCCTGAGGCTGTCCTGAAGGGGTAGAAGAGGGCAGCTCTGTGAGGCTTTGTGAAGATGGCTGCTGGGTGTCAATGAAGGGAGAACAGGGAGAGCAGAAATGAAGGACAGAGGGCTCTGCTTTGTGGCCGGCCTTCTTTTTCCAGCCCACACACAAAGTATCCCCGGCACAAACAAATGCAACTGTTACATGCTTTGGAAGCCTGATTGGGTCACACATAACTTGCACAGTAATTTCATACGAAACTTCAATTACCCTTCTTTTCCAGTTCAAGCCTGATAAGGTCAAATATTTGAAAGCTGCCAGCCAGATGGAAGCCATGTCTCCCAAAGGCTCGGATGTTGTGTAACTCCATCTGTGTGGTGACTGGCCTGGGCTGTTGTGTTCAGGGAAGTGTGAGAGAGTCTTGCCAACCTTGGATGTGGCATTGAGGGCAAGACATGACTAGGTGTTGTTGGTTCTCTCTGGGAGGGCAGTCCAGGTGTGCTCTGGAGTGGGCTGGGAGAAGTTGCTGGAGAACCGGCATCTTCCAGGGGCTGGGGAAGGAGGGTGTAACTCCTCGTGTCTCACACCACCCTTTAGCACTGCCAACTCAAGAGATCACGTTGGCTTGAAATAGTTTACCTTTAGTGAGCATGGACTGGTGTTAACAAATCCCATTTATCCTTGTAGTAGTATTCCTGTTTCACCCATAAGCGGCCTGAGCACCAAAGAGGTAGGCTAACTTAGCAAAGATCACCCAGCTAAAAGGGGGAGTGCTGAGACTCAAACTGAGATGTATCTCACTCCAAAGCTCATCTTCTTTGTACCTTGGCACTTCGTATCTCCTGGGTTCATCCCTTCACCTGAAGCCATTGCCCTTGGGCATGGAGTCTGGGAGCCACGGGCGAAGGGGAGGGAGGGGCCCCTCAGTGACTGAAGCCCAGAGCCGCAGTCTGGAGAGGGTGACAGCTTGAAGAAACCACGTGCTCTAGCAGAGGCGAACTGAGCACTTTAGAATGCTAAGCTGCCTGGAGCTAACCTTTGGGCCAGTCTCATCTTGGCTGCTTTGGTTTCACGTCCAAATTTAGTTGTGAACTCTGAAAGAGCAAGGTCCCTGGCTGGGCAGATGTTACTGGAGAGCTTGTGTGGGTGGGTGTCTGTGTGCGTGTCTGTGTGGGTGAATGTGCAACCCGAGGAGGCTGGTGGCTTGTCGAGGCAGGGAGAGCATCTCACGTGTCTGAGAACATCCCACAGTGCCCACCCCAGTGGGGCCCACACACCCAGCCGTTCTTGACCACTTGCCCTGTGCTAGCACTGTGGGGGCCGCAGAGTGGGAGGAGATGGGGTTCTGCTCTCGGTTCTGTCTGAGCAGGGAGAGAAGCCACGTACATGCTTCAAGTAGGTACAAGGAAGGCAGCGGCAAAGACTGTGGGCAGCACAGAGGAAGGCGCTGGGGCTCTGTGCCTGCAAGTCCCACACTGGGGACACGCACATGTTTGTATGTGCACATTCGTACGTGTGTGTGTATGTACTCCAGGGTGAACTCCACGCTTTCCTGAACTTTCTCCTTGGCAGGCAGCAGCTGCTCTCCCTTCCCCCATCACTGACGCTTTCACACAACCGTGTGACCACGGATGATTTGGGGTCAGTGAGTGGGGGCTCCATAACTCCTTGGCTCAAGTGGGAAGTTGGACCAAGCATTTGCATCCTGAGTGGGAGTCCTAAGCTCCTAGTTTTATAAAGAAAACCGCCTTTCTTTATAAAAGGCAAACAGTGCTCTTCAGCAAACACTGTCTAGTTGCAGGCTGCCAGCGGACCACCCAGTAGCGAAGCTACGTTTAGTCCATGCGTGTTTTATATTAAAGGGCACTTCAGTGGAGTACTGAGTGCAGAGAGCAGATGAAAGCAAATGCCCCATTTGCCCCAGTGACCTCCACCTGCTAGCTCTGACCTTTAGAAAGATGCTTCCAAGTCACCCAAAGATTCCACATCTCTGTTCTTACCCTTCGGGAGCCATTAGCTCCTGTTGCACAGATTGGGAAAACCAAATAAATCTAGAAAGGCTGCCAAATGAAACAGACATTCAAGGAGAGCTAATGAACAGGTGACGGTAGTTCCAGCAGCATCCTGCTCCCAAACCTGAGTGCATCAGAGAGGACCAGGAGGAGCAGCTTAATAAGTCAGCGGGTAGTTCAGAAGCCGGGCACTGTGGAGTGCAAACACTACACATCCCGCTCTGAAGGAGTCATGGCCATCGTGGTCCGTGTTTGTTGAGACTCAGGAGGGTGGCCCTAGGTAAGTGGCTGTCCTATTAGGTAGGTGCTTTTCAGATTCAATTATTTATTAGCATAAAGGAGGGAATTGAGGAGTGGGTGGGGGCACTGAGCATCCCTCTAGGAAGCCTATTTCTTTTGCCAGCATGTTCCAAATGATGAACTCTTCTGCCACCCACATGTGAATTCTAGAATCAGTGAGTGCCAGAAATTATATAGGATCTTAGAGATCATTTGGTAAACTCCTTCATTTTACTGATGATGTAAACACAGGGAGGAAGAGGAATTCATCCAGCGTCACTTGGCTCCCTAGTGGAGGAAAGAGGAGGAGACCCGTGTACCCAGCCCTGGTGCTTGGTCCTCGTGGCCCAAGGCGAGCTGATGAGGAAGTGAGATCAGCTGGGGCTGTGTATGCTTTAGTGGAAATGTGGAGGGTCGTGAATTGCTGACTCTGGGTGGGGTCTCTGTTGAGGTGCCTGCAAAGGCCTTCGTGGTGCTGAGCCTCATGGCTCTTCTCAGTTGGGGCCTCCCTACGCCTCCTTCATTGCTGCAGGCCCCGGGGATCCAGCTTATTTTAATAACAACATCGACAATAAACGCAATACCGATTAATGCCCACTGTTTGGTGAGAACCTCGTATATGGCTGTGCCATGCCCAGTGCTTGCAAATGTCTTAAAATCCTTGAAACAGCTCCGAGGTCCCTGAGTCTCAGAGATGTTAACTAAGTTGCCCAGGCCCACGGGGCTTGTAAGTGGCCGCACAGAGCACGAGCTTGGGTCTCGTGTGACTCCCGATCTTTGCCTTTAGCCACTAGATTCCACAGCTTTCTTTTCTAGCAGCCACTATCCACTTAATTCCCTTGCAGCCTGTCTCTAAAACTCAGTATTTACAGATCCTGTGTTCTTCTTTCCTGCTCTTTCCTGCAGTCTTCATAGTCCAGCACTAGATTCACGTTGTCTTAAAGGTTACAACCTTCCTAATTACTGTGAGGACATAGTCAGAGGAGAGCCCCATAAACAGGGTGACAAGGGTGCAGAGATTATAGAGTTTTACAGCGTTTCTGCCGCCCTGGTTTCTGCTCCGTTGAATCATAACTCCATTCTGAGATGAAGAATGAAGGTGATGCTGACCTCTGCCTTCCAGTTTCGGGTTTTCAACAGTAGACTTTCCCAGCGCTCCCCATCTGCTCCCTTTTGGCCCAGGCTTTCGATGCACCTGAGTCTGGACAGCACTAGAGTCACCCGTGGGGAACTTGGGTCTCCAAGGACCCTTCGCCTAGGTGGCAGCCCTCGCCCTGCCTCTCTGCCACACACGAGGATGGCCCTCATCAGTTGCTTTCCTCAGTCCTCCAAGGAGGAAAAGATGGAAGACAGGGGCCAGGAGCGGTCAGGTACTGGTGGCCAGAAGGTGTCAGATGAAGCCAAGCAGAAAGAAGAGAAAAGGCAGCTTGGGGCTCAGGAAGGAGCGGGACCCCCCCCCCCCCCACAGGGGTTGGGGAGAGAGCTCAAGAGGTTCCTGGCGGCAAGAGGCTCCGAGGAAGGAGCCTGAATTTAAGATGCCAGAGAAATTGGAGGGCTTGGGGGTGGCTGAGTCCATCCTAGCCTGTGTCACATTGGATGGGGGCCGTGTGCTTCTCTAGGCCTTGGTTTCGTCATTAGTAGTGGGAATAATGTAACTTGTTTCCTCACCTAAAAACTATCAGGACGCTGAGTAGCAATCACACTCCTTCAGTGAACACTCTTTTTATATCTGATGTGCGCCAGGCGCTGGGCTGGGTACCAGAGCTAGAGAGATGAACGTGTCACAGCCTGCCCTGGAGATACTCCAGGTGCCCAGAGCAGAGCCTTTGGACAAGACTGAAACTGTGGAAAGCCAGGGATTGATCTAACGTTCTGATCACCCATCTCTCCCAGCCACAGACCTGACGCTTGGTGTTGAGTGGTGCCTGAGAACACCGTAGATGTATTTGGGCGTGCGTCTGGTTTCACTCGGTTGTGAAGACATGTTTGTGTATGTGCATCTGTGATTTATTTGATAATTGGAAACAATTTATGACCAAAATTCTTTGCATCCTTTTCTGGGCCTGAGTCACGTGCTGAGGGCTGGAGCAGAAGGTCGTGCACGTGGGTAAGGGTAGAGACTTGTCCTGCCACACACAGCCCTGTGGACTGGTCTGAATTCACCCTTGCCAGCCCTTCCTGAAGGACAGCTGCCTTCGCCTTCCAGCTCTCTGTTCCTGAGAAGGCAGCCCCCCACTTCCTATCTCTTTCCTCTTAGAATGTTCTTTCAAGGGCTGCAGGTCCAACACTGTGATCTCTCTGCTTTTCATAAAAAAATTTAAGTTTTAATATTTTTATAATATGTAAAACTTACATAATATGAAGTTTACCATCTTACTGTTTTTTTTTAGTGTATAATTTAGTGGCATTAAGTACATTCATATCATTGCTCTGCAGTCACCACCAGCCTTTTTCATCTTCCCAGCGGAATTCCATACCCATTAAACACAACCACCCCCCCGCCCCTTCTCTCCCCAGCCCCTGGCAACCACCCCCCTACTCTGTGTGTCTATAGCTAGGACTCCTCTCAGTACCTCACAGAAGTGGAATCAGACAGTATTTATTTTATGACGTGCTGACATCACTTAGCGTCATGTTATCAAGGTTCATCCATTTTGCAGCCTGTGTCAGAATTTCTCTCCTTTTTAAGACTGAATAACAGGCCATTGTACATATAGACCACGGTTCGTTTATTCATTCATCTGTCGATGGACACCTGGGCTGTTTTCAGCTTTTGGCGATGGTGAATAATGTGGCTCTGAAACTTGGTGTGCAGTGTCTGAGTCGTTGCCTTCGGTTCTTTCGAATATAAACTTAAAAGCGATCTTGCTGCATCATACAGTAATTCTGTGTTTAATTTTTTGAGGAAGCTCCAGACTACTTCCCATAACCATTGCACCATTTTATGTCCCCACCAGCCATGCACAAGGGCCATCCTTCCTCCGCGTCCTTGCCAATGCTTGCCATTTTCTGATTTTTTTGACAAAACTGTCTTAATGGGGGAGGGGTGAAGGGCTCTCTAGGGCTCTGAGGACTTCCACGTGAACCACGTGGGGCCCCAGGGGTCACTGGGGAAACCCCGGAATAATATATTAGAGACGAAACAAGGGCTGGAGGGTCCTACGCTCTCTGTTGCCCTCCCTTGCTGAGTGACCACTTCAGTTGACCTTGCCCTGTGAGCAGACTGGAGGCAGCCTCTGAGGATGGCCGAGCACACTCTCGAGCCAGGAGCCCTGCCCGTGAGCAGAGGGAGTGGATGTCAGGCTGACTTTCTCGGCCCTGATCTTCGAAGTCTGTGGGGAGGAGAGCCGGGCACCGTGGAACTCCATAGGAGTTAGACTGGCTGGGAGGGGTGATTGGGGCAGTGCGATACCAGACCCACAAGTTCTGGACCTGAGGCTCTGAGCTAGGAGACCTCTCATGGTGTTTGATTGAGCCTCCTCATTCTAAAGAGAAGGAAACTGAAGGCCAAAGAAGGAAAGCGGCGTATCTGCCTCGCACAGAACAGGTGGGTGTTGGAGAGGGGAGACAGGGATTCGGCTCTCTTGACTTCCGGTCTGGTTCTTCTCCCACCACACTCGGGAAGCAGTCGAGATGGCTTCATAGCTCTTCGAAGCTTAATATTTACCAAGGAATAACTAGCTCGGGGGGACTCGCTTATTTTTTCGTTGCCTTCCACCTTCTTGTCTGCCTGCTGTCTGGCAGAGGTTCTGTGGGGATTAAGGAGATAAATGGCTTTGACTTTTCCAAATGAAGGAAGCATTATACTTTATACAAAGCATTGTTATTCAATAGCCTGTGAGTGCAGAGGAATAAGCTAATGTGTTTCTTTTGTCCCACCTTAATGAGAATTAGAGACACCAAGAGTAGGACAAATGGGCCATGTATGGGTTTGTGTGTATTAGGTTTTTAGTGTGTAAATATGTGCAGTCACACCCCCCCCCCCACGTGTATACATGAGCAATCCCACAGAGAATGGAAGAGGAACTTCAGAGCCTTTCACTAAGAGAGGTTCCTTGGAAAATGGAGCACTGTTTTCAAGGATCTCTGGAATCTTCTGTATTCTGAATTCTCTGGATGGATTCATTTTTTCACAAATTGACACTATTAAATTTATATGCGAGATATAGCAGTTTTTAAGAGGTGGTTGCTTAACATGGAGGATATGCTTCTGGGAAAAGGGTCTTTTTTTTTTTTTAAATAAAACAACTTTCATGTTTTATTTTACTTCATTGGTAATGAGATATTCTTCTTTGGTGCCCTGAGGCTTTATATGTGGACATCTGTGGAAGGATTCTTATTAAGTATCTTTGTATTTGGGTAGTACTTTCATAGACCTAATCTCATTTAGTCTTTACGATTGTCCCGTGAGGAATGTGTTATTATCTGTTATTTTACAGATGAGTAAACTGAGAAGTGTGCATCCCTTGGTGCTCGGCAGTATGGCTGGCGGTGGGGGTGACACTCACGGGGTCAGGGGCGACGCCTCCAGCCGAAGGAAAGCCCCTCCCTCCTTCCAGTGTCTCATTCTGCTCTAGCTTCTTCGAAGGGCTGGTGCCGATGTGGATGGCACCCTCAGACCCGGGGCCTGAACCCAGGGGTCCTGGTGTCTTTCTCTACGACACGCACACATACCTGTTCATACCTCCTGGAGCCCAGTTGTTATTTAATGGACTTCTTGTTACGAATCATGATGACAAGAAAAAAGAAAGCATCTTGCCCAGATATGTATCTTGGCTAATTTTCAAATCAACTTTGCCCTAAACCTAGATATTTTGTTTACAAAGTACTGCAGCTGGAGACCCAGGGATGCAATTATCCTTTGTCCCGAGCTGAGGTTCAAGGCAGCAGAGGGCTGTATGAAGGTGCTTGTTGAGTTTTCACAGGACTCCTTGTTTCCGTGTAGCTGCAGGCCGATGCTTGTGTTTTCTTGCAGTGCTGGGGAGCGGGAGGAGGCTGCAGGCAGGCCAGGAAGGTGGGTGACCTGTTTGCCAGGTGGGGTTGGTGTGCACTGCCTCCCCCAACACCCCCAGAATTGGTCTGGCAGCGGCTAGACAAGAATCTGATACTGGTTTGGCTACAGTAATTTTGGAAGTATACTTAAATAATAAACCAAAACCATAACCTTTTTTCCTTCTGATCACCAAAGAGTTATTTACTGTACAGAATTTGGAAAATACGATAATTTCAAAAAGAGCTAGTTCTTACAAGTTTCTTACTCTCAGCACTATTCTGAGAGTTTTATATTTATTAACTTATTTGATCATCCTAATGATGCTGGGGGTTAGGCAGTGTTATGATTTCTACTTTACAAATAAGGAACCTTGGGTACCGAGAGGTGAGGTGACCATTCCAGCCACACAGGTAGTGAGTAGCAGAGCTAGAATCTGCATCTAGACTTTCCAAGTCCGTGGCCCTGAGTTCTAGGTTGAACTGCCTCTCTGCAATGAATGTGGCCACCTGAGGATAACCACTAGTATCCATCCATCATTCCTTCCCTCCTCCCTCTCTCCCTCCCTCCCTACTTCCTTCCTTCCTCCCCCCTCCCTCCTTCCTTCCTTCCTTCCTCCGTTCCTCCCTTCCTTCTTTCCTTCCTTCCTACTACTTTTATAAATTTTTATTCTAGCCATTTATAGGACAAAAATCTAGATAGACACATAAGTCTATTAACGGTGCTTTTTCTGAGGTAGGGGACTTAATGATATGCATTTTTAAATTGTTGGACTTTTCTGTTTTTCATCAATAAGTGTGTTTTCCTTTCAAGTTTAGTAAAAACAATAGAGATCTTAAATCCTTTTTTCATGCTCTTGATCTAGAAAGATGACTTTTTAAAAGATTGAAGTATAGTTGAACCACTAAGAATATTTCTATGTGTGTCCTTCTAGTGTTTCTTCTATGGAAAAAAAAAGTGTTTTTTAAAAAATTGGGGTCCTACAGTACATTCATTTTTGGGCCCTGTTTCTATTGCTTAATATCATGTGAACTTTTTTTCTATATTGTTTTTCAAAACATGATTTTTATGGCTTCTAAAATTCTATTATGTGGACATGGCATCTCAGGCCAGTCCCCCTGTGATGGGGCTTATAGGTGCTTTTTAGTTTGGTGTTGGTATAATTTACACTGTGGTGAATACCCGGGTAGGTTGCTTTGTCGGAGTCTTGGGTAGCTTCTGAGAAGGGTAGTGGAATGATTGAATTCCTTAAAGACTCTCATTAGGAGTGCTAAATTGCTTTCCCTACAGGGCTGATCAGCCCATGCTTCCTGCTGGGCAGGGTTCTGGAGTTCAGCTTCCCCTGCCCCCAGCGGGGCTGAGGAGGCTCCAGGCACAGTCGGACCTTCTCTCCTGCAGAACAGAAGCTCTCCTGGCCTGGAGGGTCTGATTCTGTTAGCTCTGAGCTCTGAGCCTCAGCAGGGCTGAGCTGCCACATGCCATTCCTCTGTGGCCGTCTCGCTGGGCATTCACAGGCATAGAATGGAGTCAGAGGGATTACTGCTGGTTCCCAAGGGTGCTTGGCCTACTTCACTGGGTGCACTATGTGGTCAGATGAGTATTAACCAAGTGAGACTTCCTGTCACCCCATCCTCACAGATGGTGAGAAGGAAGGAGGTTGGGATCACTGAATACATTAAAAACTGCCCTTCCAAGATGGCGCTGCCTCATAAATTCTAGTTCTGGTGATTGGGAAAGGTGCAGAGACTCTGTGTCTCTGTTTTCCTACCAATAAAATGGCGCCAAAGCAGCAAAACCCTCTATATCTTGGGGCCAGAAGTTGAAGTAATTAAAAATGTCATGGGAAAAAAATATAATGGGACAATTACAGTTTGAGATATTCACTTATTCGTTCAACACATCTTTGTTGGACACACACCATACTCTAGGCTGTTCTGGACTCTGGGGCAATACGGTGGTGAACAAAATAGACAAGGGTGCCTGCTGCTTGGGGCTTCCCTTCTGATGGGAGATAAGAAACAAATATTCACCTAACATGAAATAAACACAGAAGGGGCTCAGTCAGTTGATCGTACAACTCTTGTTTTCGCTCAGGTCATGATCTCAGGGTCGTGGGATTGAGTCCCCCCACCCCGTCAGCCTTTGTGCTCAGCAGGGCATCTGCTTAGGATTCTCTCCCTCTCTCTCTGCCCCTCCACCCCTGCCCCCACTTGTGACCTCTCTTTCTAAAGAAAGAAATAAACACACATATGACATACTAATCTAAAATAACTGAATAACATCATCTCTGTAAACTTCTGTATAGAAATCTCTGAAGGCCTGGGGCGCCTGGGTGGCACAGCGGTTAAGCGTCTGCCTTCGGCTCAGGGTGTGATCCTGGCGTTCTGGGATCGAGCCCCACATCAGGCTCCTCCGCTATGAGCCTGCTTCTTCCTCTCCCACTCCCCCTGCTTGTGTTCCCTCTCTCGCTGGCTGTCTCTATCTCTGTCGAATAAATAAATAAAATCTTTAAAAAAAAAAAGAAAAAAAAAAGAAATCTCTGAAGGCCAAATAAAAATTCTGCAAAAGAACTTCCATGCAGCAAATGTGTTTTGAGCACCTACTAGGTGATGACCAGTCTCCCAGGGTTTCTGAGGCCACAAAGCTGGTTCCGGCTCTCAAGGAGCTTCCAGGTCACTGGGAGAATACAAGAAGGGCCCCCATACCAGAGGGTGACCCTTCTCAGGCACTCACTAGCTGGAGCCAAGGAGACCCAGAGCCAGTGTCTGGTCTTCTCAGTGTTGTGCCAGTCTGTGGCATCCAGAAGGCTTTTCTGTTTTTCTAGCTGGTATCTGACCTCAGTCAGGGCTGCATCTGTTTCTTTCACTACAATGGCTACTTTGCAGTGGCCTTGAAGAAAGTAGAAATTCTGACTTTTTATAAACTTGAACTGATCTGCTGGGTCCTGTAATTTAGGTTAGCCATCACCACAGGGTGATAGGCGCCTTTGTTCAAATAGCAGGAGGTTGAGATTTCCCTCCTCTCCCTGCTTGGACATAAGAGGAAGAAATGCTTTATTATCATTACAATTTATTATCTTTGGTTGGAGAATGTGGTTTAGAGTGTGTATCTGTAAGTTTGTTTTCTAACATTTTTCTTTGCCTGCTTTCTGATCTCAGTATGACCTTGAGTAATGTGAGGGAAATGGCTTTCTGGTTAGTGTCCTCTAGCCAAGGTCATACTGACAGATCTCCTCTGCAGGGACTTCCATGGGAGTCCCTCCGAGGATGCCTTTTCCTTTCTTTCTCTCCTTTTGACTAGCTGCCCTGTGAAGAACAGAGAAAAGATTTAGTTTGCTGGATCACTAGAAGGTGTGAACGACAGTAGCTTGACCACTCTTCCCGTCAGCTTGGGCTTCTGAAATAGTCCAGGTTCTTTGCTTTGGCTCCATCATTAGAGAGGAGTGGGATGTCGAATAGGAAAGAGATGGTTTTATTTAAGGCCGTGTCTGAACAATTTAGTTGAGGGGATGGCCACAGATGACCTTGGGTCCCTGTCTTTGTTTCAGAGCAGGTTTGTCTACTGTGGTCATGGGCCTGTTCTGAGCATCTCCATCTCTCATGAGCAGTGTTCATAGAAGGGTGAGGGGAGAGTGGAAGAGAATGTTGTTGAAAAGAGTGTGAAAATGGCTCCAGTGATGAAAGACCTCGATGTGAGACAGGAATCCATCAAAATTCTAGAGGAGAACATAGGCAGCAACCTCTACGACATCGGCCAAAGCAACCTTTTTCATGATACATCCCCAAAGGCAAGAGAAACAAAAGATAAAATGAATTTATGGAACTTCATCAAGATAAAAAGTTTCTGCACAGCCAAGGAAACAGTAAGAAAAACTAAGAGGCAGCCCACGGAATGGGAGAATATATTTGCAAATGACACTACAGATAAAGGACTGGTATCCAAGATCTACAAAGAACTTCTCAAACTCAATACACGAGAAACAAATAAATCAAAAAATGGGCAGAAGATATGAACAGACACTTTTCCAATGAAGACATACAAATGGCTAACAGACACATGAAAAAATGTTCAAAATCATTAGCCATCAAGGAAATTCAAATCAAAACCACACTGAGATACCACCTTACGCCAGTTAGAATGGCAAAAATAGACAAGGCAAGAAACAACAATTGTTGGAGAGGATGTGGAGAAAGGGGATCCTTCCTACATTGTTGGTGGGAATGCAAGTTGGTACAGCCACTCTGGAAAACAGTGTGGAGGTCCCTTAAAAAGTTAAAAATTGAGCTACCCTATGATCCAGCCATTGTACTACTGGGTGTTTACCCCAAAGATACAGACGTAGTGAAGAGAAGGGCCATATGCACCCCAATGTTCATAGCAGCAATGTCCACAATAGCTAAATCGTGGAAGGAGCCGAGATGCCCTTCAACAGATGACTGGATTAAGAAGTTGTGGTCTATATATACAATGGAATATTACTCAGCTATCAGAAAGAACGAGTTCTCAACATTTGCTACAACATGGACGGCACTGGAGGAGATAATGCTAAGTGAAATAAGTCAAGCAGAGAAAGACAACTATCATATGATTTCTCTCATCTATGGAACATAAGAACTAGGATGATCGGTAGGGGAAGAAAGGGATAAAGAAAGGGGGGGGTAATCAGAAGGGGGAATGAAACATGAGAGACTATGGACTATGAGAAACAAACTGAGGGCCTCAGAGGGGAGGGGGGTGGGGGAATGGGATAGACTGGTGACGGGTAGTAAGGAGGGCACGTATTGCATGGTGCACTGGGTGTTATCCACAACTAATGAATCATCGAGCTTTACATCGGAAACCGGGGATGTACTGTATGGTGACTAACATAATATAATAAAAAATCATTAAAAAAAAAAAAAAAAAGAAAATGGCTCCAGTGAGAGGTAGAGGCAGCAGATGTGACACATTGTGAAGACCTTTTGGGTGATCGATCTGGGGAGAGGTTCCATTTCAGCTGGGATGTCCTGGGGCTCTCTTAGGATCCACTCAGGTTGGGGGGGAAACAGCTTCTCCATCTGCCCCTTTGGATCATTAGTTTCCCTTCATCAAAAGACTTTTGGTTTCTAATGTTGTTTGCTGGGTCTCAGACTCTCTTATGCTTTAACACATGCCTTTTTGCATAGGGTGGTTATTTCCTGATAAGAAAATCCACCACCTATCAGAATTTGAATCAGTTCTTGATTGTTTTTTTTTTTAAAGTTCTGTCACAAATTATGCTCTTTCCATTAGGATTTCCTCTTAATGTAGGCCTGTGCTATCCTGTATGATGGCCACTAGCCATCTGTGGCTATTTACATGTAAATTAATTGAAATTAAATAAAATTTAAAATGTAGTTCTGTAGTTGCTCTTGCTACATTTCAAGTGCTTAAGAGTCAACAATGGCTGGTGGCTAGCATATTGAACATCGAAGAATTAATAGAACATTTTCATCATTGTAGATGTTCTAGACAGCAAGGCTATCGACCGTATGTCTCAGTCAGAGTTCAGAACTACAGTAGACTGTGCCATAGTCTTTTTGAGAAGAAACATAGTTAATACAGGAATTTAAGGGTCTACAAAATCATTGGTAGGGTTCGGAGAGCAGGCTCTAGGTTGGACCTCCAGGAATGACTCTCAGAACAAGGCTACAGAGCTGGCCCACCAAGGGGACCAGGACTCTGGTATAATTAGGAAGTTGGGGAATCTGGAAGCCACCGTGCCAAGAGCTGGCTCCAGGATCACACCACCTTATCCACGTTCCAGGCATCGGGAAAGCATCACCAGAGCCTCTCTGGCCTTGTAGCAGTGAAATAGATGCTCTCCCCACCAGACTTAGTTTCAGTCACTTCTTGAGTTGGCCAAACTCCATAGCCACTTCAGGAAGTCCAGCTTCAAGGGAGGTTGGAAATTAGAGTTTTTAGCTCTTTGGCTTCTGCAGGACAGGCAGGCGTGGCAGAAGGAGGTTGGAAGAGCTGCTGAGTTAGTTCACCGGTCTACCCCATCTGCCGCATGGGGTTGAGCCAGAGCTGATCCTTCTCTGCATGAGCACCACTGGGCTTAAGATGGACGGGGCGTCAGGTATCTTAAGACCAGGAGACAGTATCTTCCCTGTTCAAGTTTCCCAGCTATCTCTGTAACACTCTAGATAGAGAAGATTAATGGCCTCCTGCTTTCTAGTCATTTGGCCTTTAATGGGCAGAGAAAGCACGGTTTCTGTTTCAGGTTGGCTGCTACACTTTTAAAGAGAATGGAGGCGCCTGGTCGCCACAGTGAGATGACAGACAGCAAGAGCATGAAATGGGCTTCTGCAAAGGTCTTGGGTGACACCCTGGCCTGAGAGAAATCACTTCCTTTGCACTGGAGAGGTTGCTAAGTGAGAGGATGGTTAGGACTTGAGGAGGAAATGCATTTTCAGAACTGCCCAGTGTGAACTGCTGCTTCTTGCTCTCCATGAATCGATCTGGGTTGCAGGTGTGTGTACAAAGTCTCGTCTTTAGCAGTGACCTCCCTTATGCACGGATGAAGGTGCTAGGGCTAAGAGGGAGGTTGTGCTGTAGAAGGTCATCTGCACCACTGTACTTTTCTCCACACACGTGGCTAATTGGGGATTCTTTATTGTGCCAGGAGTTTGGGCGTCTCTATTCAAGGGTAGTTTGGAGGCAGGGAGATGGAGAGGCCACTGGCAGCCAGTGTCTGAACTCTGCTTATTTACATTAGAGGGTCAGGGTTGGGGTTTTTGGAAAGGAATTATTTAAGCCCAAAGCTGAGGAGAGAGAAGGAATCGCCAAGCCAAAAGCAGAGGGAATAACATTCTAAGTACATCTAAAGGTACTGTGGCATATAAGAAGTGAGCATTTCGGAGGAGTGAAAGGAGGCCAGTATGTGAGGATTGCATTGGACCAGGCTGAGAGGGGAACGCGATGAGCTCAGAGAAGTGGCAGGGGCCAGCCAATGTGTGCTTCATAAGTCATGGCAATGAGTCCAGATTTTGAAGATTCTCCAGATTTTATCTAGGAGAATGACAGAACCTGATTTATGATTTATATTTCTAAAAGGTCACTCTAGCTGCTGCATGTAGATTGGGTTGGGGACAGGCAAAGAGGGAGAGAAATGTCAGGGGGCTACTGCAGCATTCTGGGCAAGAAACAGATGGAGGCCTGGACTAGGGGGTGGCATGGGAGATGGAAGTCATGGCTCACAACCTCTTCTTTCAGAAATCTCCCCCACAAATGTATCCAAGAAGTAAGTGGAAGAGCCTGAATAAGCCCATGCTTTAGGGCATAGATGGGCTGACTCCATCATTTTCTAGTGTTTACCTGTTATCCGCCTACATCTTTATTATGACATCATCATATTGCAGTTGTTAGCAAATAGATATTGATCGTTTTCTGCAATAAGGCCCTGGATCAGGTGCATGGATGGAGATGGATTAAAAGGAAAAAAAACCCCACTTTTTCATCACTGAACACCTTCCGGGTCCCCAGCTCCATGCCTCACACATGGGGGTACCAGGGAAGCATAAGCCACCACCTCCTGACTTGGACTCTTTCCTTGGACCTTGCAGAGCAGAATGACCTGTGGCTGATCAGTTTGTGCAGGAGTCTTGCCCTTGTGCTGGTCCCTTGGAGAAGCAGCAGCCCCTGTGTGTGAGAGAAGGGAGTTGCTGTCTGAAGTCAGGGGAGCTGGACCATTTGACAGATGGGAATCATTTTCTTCTGCGTGTAGGTGAGGTCGCTGCTGTGGGCACCCACCTGTTTGTGTCGGGCCTGGTCTGCTGGGCCGCTGCTCTGGGGCTCTTTCAGGGACAAGAACATCAGTAAAAATAGTTGAGTAAGGCAGGAGCCAGAGCAGGCTTCAATGGTGGCATCTTTTCAGCTGGCAGCCAGGAGACAGAGCTTTGAATCAGCTTTATAATTTGAAAATTGGTCTCTTTGCATTGGGTGGTTATTTCGTGCTAACAATTTCATCAGGGACACAATGCTGCTTGCCCTTCCTCCATGGCACTGCTCTGGGTTCAAAAATGTTGAGCCTAAGGTGGTGATTTTTCATTCCTGGGATTCTTGGATGGTTGTACCCCCTTCCTGAGTGGGACCCGGAGATACTAAGAAAGTCTCGGGTCTGGGTAGGGAGCCATCCCAGTGGATGGGGGAAATTTGCTGTGAGAAAGAGAGGCTAAGCTGGGCCTTGAAGCGTAGCCCTAGTGGAGGCTAGCCCAGAGGGGCCCACACCTGTCTCGCCTCTGCGTGGCTCCGTGTTTACTATGGCAGTGCCCTCAGTCATGTCACATGTCTGTAGCAATGCTCAGAGCTTCCAGGACCAAAATAATGGAGGCTGTTTTTTTGTTCTTTGGCCAGGGAGAGGTTGACATTCCATTTTTCCCCACAGACTTCTTCGTAAGTACTTTCTCCAGATGGTGTGCTCCAGAGAGGTCCTTGTGCTCTGGGAATATAAATAAGGTCACCCGTGGTTCAGGGTGGCTCTGAAGCCAGCCTGCCAGGACATGGCTTTTAGACCCACATCTTGGCTCTGTGAGCCATGGTGACCCGCTCTCCAGGTCACTGCCTTGGGGTACATAGGATGCACCCCACATGCAGCCTTGCTGAGGTGATGGTTGTGTTCCCATGCTGGTGCTTCCTGCCTTCTTCCGAAGCATTGTTTAAACACTCCAGGATGGCTCAGTTTTTGGAACTGGCAAGTGGTAGGAGAGAGAAGCATGGAGACAGTGCTGGGGAGTGAGTACAAAGATTGGAGTTTGAAGACAGTAGTCTGCAAGAAGGTGTGAGGTGCTGCCGGCTTGTTGTGAGAAGAGATTTGAGGTCTGGAGAGGCTGACAGTGGTGGAAACATGGCCGCTTTAATGTGCGTGAAGGAAGAGAAGTTAGGCTAGGAACCAAAATAGAGTCGATTGAGTGTTGTCCATGCTGAGCAGGGAGGGAGTCTAGGAAGGAAAAATTATATATCACAGATTGAATGGACAAAATGAGAGTTCTGGTGCTCCCAGCAAACCCAGTAAGACATGAGATGAGGCCACTGGTCACTCCAATGCAGCCAGTAGAAATGCGGACACCTTCCACCTTCATTCACCCCAGAGGCGGCCTGAGGGTTACTGAAGAGGCTGTTGTCCTTCCTGTGAAGATCATGCCAAACATAAGGGATGTTCTTAGGTCAGAAATGCAGCAGCCCCTTCAACCTCAAGGCCCATAAGCCCAGTAGGAGACATGTTTTGCTCGTGGCCATGGACGTGAACACACACGTGTGTATGCATGTGGGGCACCTGGGTGAGTTCTGAGGAGGCGGAGTAAGTCTCGCAATGAACCGCGAGTCCTGTGCGTGCAGCAGAAATCTTTCATCGTCTCACTCTGTGACCTTTAATGAGTCATACGCTTCTTTGTTTTCTTATGTGTTAAATGGAGATGCGAATGCTTGCTGGTTACTGAAGCCGTTCTGGTACCTCGTGTGCCTTTATTAATTCAGATACTGCCTTCTAATTCCTTCCTCTGGGGTATTATGAGGAAAGTGAAGGCCCCAGTCATATCGGGGTCTTCCTTGCTTTATGCTTAGGATCCACACAGTGAGTGCAGGGAGGACAATGGCAAGGTATGTGAGAGAGAGTGCTTCTCATAGAAGTGTTGGGTTCTCCCTGATCCTGACATTGTGGGTAAAATACCCCGGGGTGTGGCAGCTGCCTGGAGCAGCTGGAGCAGAGGAAGGGGGGAGGGTGAACAGAATAGACGGTGAGACAGGAGCCGGTGTCACGTTGAGAATATAGCCATGAATCGAGTATAGTAAAAAAGGCAATTTTCCAGGCCCTGGAGAGTGGGGGCGGGGCTCTAATGCTACAGGGACCAGATGGCAATAGTGCAGGAGGCAACTGTCAGGGGGCAGCAAGGCAGTGGGCCAGCTGGTACTGAAGAAGACCTGATGTGCTCATCTTGGTATCATACAGGGCTGGTAAGTTCACGGCATCTGTGATACCATTCCCTACCATTTGTCCCCGCGGCAGACATCACTAATCTATCATGACGTACTTTCTTCTCTTACGTGGAGAAGTCTCAGGATCCTTTAGGTCCAGCATTTTGGGCAGTCATGTCAATCAGTTGGCATAAGAGTAGAAACTTATTTATTGTCTGTCACGGGTGTGATGACAGAAAGGACATAGATTTTGGAATTCAGCAGAAATGACAGCCCAGACAGGTACAAGCTTTGTAGCATTGAACAAGCATATTCGTCAGGTATTTTTTGGTTACGAAGGACAGAAGCCCAATTCGAGTTAGCCTGAGCTAAGTTACTTAAGTAATATGACCAGAAAGCTCAGGGTATGGCTAGATCAGGAGCCTGATGATTTTAGGGTCCATCTCTAGGACAGAGTGTCTCTGCATTCTGTCTGGCTAAGCCAGGTCATTGCTTATCCCCTGTGGGGTGGGGGGAGGGCAACAGGGCTGGTGATGGAGGTGATAGGGTCTAGCTAGCAGGTCACACTGGGAGCAGAAAGTCATCTTGAAGGTCAAACATAGAAGGATCAATCCAAGATAAGAGTGGGGAGGGGTGGCTGGGAGAGGTGCCAAGTGTTCATCTGCATACTAGTGAGTTGCAGCGAAGAGAGGGAAGGGGCTCCACAGGGCAGTTTGTCCTGGGCTCAGCAGCTTCCCTGGAAGAGCCTTATGTACACCGAGCAGAGCAGAGGGTCCTTGTGGGGAGCCTTGGAAACGACACACGTGCGACTGGTCCCCCTGCTCCAGCCACGGTTCTCTGGGCACTGGACATGGCATCAGACGCTAGGCTCGCTGTCCACACTATCCCCCATTCTCTGCTGCTTCTCTTCACCTGCTGCCCCCCGACCAGGTGACAAGTCTCAAGGTCATGAATCTGTTCTGGGGCATTAAGGTCTGGGCTCAGGCTGAGTGGATCCTGGGTAAACCTTGTAGGATTCTAGGTGAGGCATCCAGCTGATGAGACGGAGGAGTGCCCACCAAGTGTGCACAGTGTCTTAGGCGCAGTCTCGAAGGCTCTAGTTGCCTTAATACCAGAGAAGTGCGGATGCCTCTACTCTGAATTTCACTGCTCCTATGCAGGTTTCCTCCCTGTGTCCCTCTACCCCACCCTGTCAGTCTCTGCCATACACAGCCTCCTGTCCTGGGTATCAAATTCTGTATAATGAATCACTCCAAAACAAAGTGGCTTGTAGTAGCAAGCACCTGGCTGCCTCCCACGGTTTCTGGGGGTCAGAAATGGCTGGGGTTCTCGCATGAGGCTGCAGTCAGATGGTGAGCAGAGCAGCTGGGGGCTGGCTGGGAGTATCTCCCTGCACGTGGGCTCTCATGTCAGCTACTTTGGGCTTCCTCACCCCACGGCGCCCTCAGGGTGTGCAGTGCATTGTTTTGAAAGGCACATACTGTCATTTCTTATGTACTCAGTTGATCAAAATGGTCACCAAAGACCAACCCCATTTCAGGTGGAAGGGACATAGATCCTCTTTTTTTTTTTTTGATGATTTTTTATTATATTATGTTAGTCACCGTACAGTACATCCCCGGTTTCCGATGTAAAGTTCGATGATTCATTAGTTGCGTATAACACCCAGTGCACCATGCAATGCATGCCCTCCTTACTACCCATCACCGGCCTATCCCATTCCCCCACCCCCCTCCCCTCTGAGACCTTCAGTTTGTTTCTCATAGTCCATAGTCTCTCATGCTTCATTCCCCCCTTCATAGATCCTCTTTCTTAATGGGAGGGAAGTTAAAGGATTTGCTGACGTTACGTAAAACCATCACAGTCCCCGACCCCCTCCTATCCAACCAACACTCATTGTGTGGATGGGTTTGAGGTACCTGGATGTGACCTAACTTTGGTCCTATGCCTTCCTTTCATTATACTATTTTTATTTTTTGGAACTTGGGTACAGAGACTTGAGTGAATTACACTCTTCAATTCATTGTTCATTTGTCATCGTTGACTCATGCAATGACTCTCTCCATTCATTTATTCACTCATTCACTCTTCCCTTTTATCCCCATATCCTACTTTCCTTTTTTCCTCCTCACTTTCCTTAAACAACTGTTCTATTATATTTCATGCATATCCATTATTTGTATGTGTTCTTGTAAATGTAATTGACGTATATCACATTGCATATGTACTGTTTTCTGTGTCCTCCTTTTCTCACTTGTTCTGTATTTCCCGGTCCATATATGTGCCATGCATGTATGCTGTAATGCATACATCTCATGTCTGGTTGCCTAAAATGAGTCAGTGAGACTGGAGAGGAGGAGCGACATGTCCAAGGTCACACAGCCAAACTGGGACAAAAATAGTTTTCCTGACTCTTTTTTCATGTACCACCTCCCAGGCTCTTGCAATAGTTCAAAATAAGATTTTTTTTTAAAAAATTGCAAGTCTGGGGGCACCTGGGTGGCACAGCAGTTAAGCGTCTGCCTTCGGCTCAGGGCGTGATCCCGGCGTTATGGGATCGAGCCCCACGTCAGGCTCCTCCGCTGTGAGCCTGCTTCTTCCTCTCCCACTCCCCCTGTTTGTGTTCCCTCTCTCGCTGGCTGTCTCTATCTCTGTCGAATAAATAAACAAAATCTTTAAAAAAAATTGCAAGTCTGGGTTCCTATTCCAAGCTCTCCTGTTTTCTCCCTAGTAACTGCCGTCCTCTGTCCTCTCCCCCTTCAGGTTCTAACTATGGGAGCCCGCGCCCAGCTCATGCCAACATGAATGCCAATGCCGCTGCGGGGCTCGCCCCTGAGCACATCCCTACGCCGGGGGCAGCCCTGTCCTGGCAGGCGGCTATCGACGCGGCCCGGCAGGCCAAGCTGATGGGCAGCGCCGGCAACGCGACCATCTCCACGGTCAGCTCCACGCAGCGGAAGCGGCAGCAGTATGGGAAACCCAAGAAGCAGGGCAGCACGACTGCCACGCGCCCGCCCCGCGCCCTGCTCTGCCTGACTCTGAAGAACCCCATCCGGAGGGCATGCATCAGCATCGTCGAATGGAAATATCCTTTGTGCTCTGGCTTGGGTGGGGCGCCCCCAGGAGCCCTAGCGGGGCTGGCCCCACACTGGTTCCCAGACCCACTGCATCTTCATCACTGGGGCGCTATGTAAATGCAGAGTTTTAGGTTCTACCCGACACTCGATGATTCAGCGTGTCTGGGGGTAGGGCCCAGGAACCTGCTGGAGTAACCAGCAGAGTCACTTTTTTTCATATGTTTTTTTCATACCATGAGCAACATTTGAGAAAGTGATCCTGAGAAGTTATGAAATATCATCTCACCTAACGGAGCCTGTCCTGGGATCCGCTGCTCTTTTGGGTGAATAGTGGTTACATGCTGCTACCCCATAGCCTTCTTTGCCTCCCGTGTCATGGCACTGGTGCAGTTTCATGACTTCCGCTCTCTCTAGGATGAGGGAGCCCAAGAAGAGCAAGAGGGTGATCAGTGACCCACTCTGGCTCTTGGTTCAAGGCCTAGGTGCAGTGGTTCTCAAACTTTGCTGCACATTGGCATCGCCTGGAAAGTTGTAACAAAATACAGGTGCCTGAGCCCCATCCAGGCATATATAGAGCTCTCCAGGTGATTCTCATGTGTGGCCAGAGTGGAGAGCACTGGCGTGGAGTTTTAAACACAGATCCACTTTGTATGCGTAGAACCCAGTGAGTGGGTCCTTCATAGAAAATGGCTTTGAAGGGCCAGGCTCTCACTGTGGAATTATAGGCCCCTTAACATCATGGGAATTGTGGGGTGGTGGAGATTGAAAGGAGCTTCAAGATCAGTAGGTCCACCCCTGATTTTGCCCAGTGATGACATTGAGCCCCACATGGTCATAAGGTTAGTGACTGACAGGACTAGAACTCTGGTACTAAGTGTTGGGCATTTTCATAACAAGAATTCGTTCAGGCAGGGCTACCAAATTGCCTGGGGCTCAGGATGGGAGGGTTCCATGTCATTCATGAGTTTCCTTGGAAAGATTGAAAAGCCTTAGTAGGTAGTGGTTGAAAGGCAAAAGAAGATGGCTTGGGAGGGAAGAGCTTCTGTTTAGCAAGAAATGTCAGTTCTATAAATGTTTGAGCCCCTCAACTCAAAAAGTAACTTTAAGAGAAGGCAGTGTAAGCTGAGTGGCGGTTGGAGAGCTGGCCATCTGTCCTGAGTGGCCAAGCGTGCTTCAAGTTCCCAGAGGACCGGGTGAGAGGCTCGGTTCTGGGCAGCCCCAGCACGCTGCTGTCATAACTGCTCCATCAGAACGGTGCAGTGGAAGAGCTGGGAGCCATAAGGGTCAGGCTCCCCCAAAGGGGGGGCACTGAGGCTTGGAGAAGCTGAAGATCTTGCCTTGGTCACACAGCCTGCAACTGATAGAGCTGGGTTTCAAATCCAGGTTCCCTAGGTCCCCAGTCCACGCGTGTCCCACTCCCCTGCACCCATAGTGCAGAGGAGAAATGCTAGGGTAGGTGTTCACGGGATGCCATCCAGCCCACTGGGACACAGAGGGACCTGGATCTGGGGCCTGAACCATGCCCCATCATGGCATTGCCGCCTGTGTTCTGAATGGTCACGGGTCATCAGAATTGCCAGAGCTTCCGTTTCCTCAATTCCAAGGAGTAACCAAAGCATTAGCGAGGGCTGCGGGGGTCTGTGCCTGTGGAAGCACTCTCAGAAAAACACATCAGGGGACGTGTTCAGTGAGTACAAGTTAACTTTGTCAAGCCTGTTTTCCCCTCCCAGGACGGTCAGCTCCCTGACAGGCAGCATTGTGTGCAGAATGAAGTGCCAGGTGACGTACTAGCCTGGGAGGAAGGGAAGAGGGGAGCGAGCAGCACAGGGCAGGAGGGGGAGTGTGGAAGAGCATGTGGTGTCTGGTGCACTGTCCGTGGAAACTGGTCACAGAGCCACAGGAGGCCCGAAGCAGGGACTCGTGAAGAGATGGTTGACCCCGTCAGCAGCAGTGTTATCTGGGCCGTGACCAGTGCCACCTGTGGAGCTCAGCCGCCTCACTGCACCCCAGCTTGGGCAGAGGGGTGCTGCAGCCACCTCACCTGGGGGAATGTGCCCTCCCCCCCTGCAGGAGAGGAAGTGGGCCCAGCCTCTGCAGTGCTAGTCAGATGACATTCCCAGATTGCTTGGAAGGGTAGCTGGACAGGTCAGGAGATGATCTGGTGTACTCGCTCGTCAGTGTTCCTTGAAAGAGTGGAATCTGATGTTGTCATTAAGAAGGAAAGACAGTTTAAAAAATGATATGGTTGTCACAGGGTGACACAGTACGTTTCCAGGTCTTACCTGGCTTCTCCTCCACTTTGCGGCTCCTGACTTTTCTTATCTGCCTGATTGGTTTCTTTATACACTATTGTCTCCAGCAGTAGGCAGGGACTTTTAGCATAAGATGACGGATGGATAGCCTAGATTGGGGGAGGATGTAGAAGTGATAGTGTAAGAAACACCCCAAGCTTAGCCATCACCCACTTTGGTAGAAGGAACGAGTTGACGTTTGAGGACAGGTGCATGAGGTCTGACTCAGTTGAACTGATGTGCTCTAGCCCTGGTAGGGGGGGCACAAGGGACCAGAGGATGGGAATGAAACCGACCAGCCTCTGGGCCGAATGGGACTTCCCTAAACAGGTGGGGAAAGGGCTAAGAGGGAAGGGTTTTTGTGGTAGAAGGTCTAAAGCACGAACTTTCTAAAAATGCTTTAGGGTAACTTTAGGATAGATCCGGGTAGAGATCAGTGTAGAGTAAATAGTCCTTACAAACTCTGACTTTGGAACCAGACTTCCTGGGTTTGAATCCCATCCTACCACAAGCTGTGCGACATTGGGCAAGTTAGCATTTCACCTCACTGTGTCCTCAGTTAGAAATGGGGATGGTCACTGCACGCTTGCTTCGGGGGTTTGCATGGAGCGGGCAGAGCAGAGCCCACCACAGAGTAGGCGCGCGGTGTCAGCCACTGTCCTGCCTGTTGCTGTCACTGTCATCATCACCACCGCCAGTGTCATCACTGGTGCCTTGGCCAACTCAAGGGGCAGCACAGGGTATCGGAGGAGATGAGACAGTAGGTCTGGTTCTGGGCCTGGCCCTGCTACTTGTCAGCTTGGGAGCCGGGAGAGGTTGTATGTGTCGAGCTGGGGGTTAGACTGCATGTCATTGTCTTGATATCAAGGCACACAGAGAAAATGACAACCTTCATGAGGTGTGCTGGTAAATGGACCCTCGGCCACGCCTGTGGGGCTGAGGGGGATCCGTGACCAGCACACCAGCTAAAACCTTGACTAAGATGTCTTCCAGGCCCAGTGTTTCCCTGTTAACACAGTCTGAGGCCATTCATGGCAGGGGAATGAACACTGGACTCTGCCCTCAGGAAATTTGTGTTCTAGTCCTGACTGGGAAGTACCTGCCATGAGGTCTTGGGAAAGTTTCTCAGGCTCTCTGGGCCTCAGAGGTTTGGGCGAGATGATCTCTAAGGTCTCTCTCCCAGCTTCAGTTCATTAACTTGGTGAGTACAGGTTTCCCTGGGAGAGGAATTTGGCCCATTCTTCCAGGAATTTCTATCCTATTTCCCTTCCTCATCTTGTTAGGCTCCACGGACGAGGCTGGAAACATGGCAGTGTTGGGGAACCAGGGGAAGATGGGGCCCGAAGAGCATAAACTGGCCTTCCTCCGAAGCTTCAGCTGTAGGTACAGGCTGGAAGGACCATTATCACATTAACTGCCTTTTCTCTGGAGACTCTGTTCTGCCTGGTATTTCGATAAAGAAGTCTGGGCACAAGAGCCTCACTGAGGGCACCGCTACTGGTGAGTGAACTTGGCTTCTCCCTCTAGATCCCAGCACACAACAATGGAAGTCAAGAAGACCTAGAACATAGGCCTTGCCCACTGAAGGCAGGGCCTCCACAGACTGAAGAAGGTTAAGGTATCCCACATGGAGCTGTGCCTTGGAGGAAAGATGGTTGCCCCACCCTAAAGGCACAGTGTACACGGTGCTCTTGAGGGTCCAGAGCCCCCAGCTGTCATCACGTTCAGTGGAAGGTGTTAGGAAATAAAGTAGAAGAGAAAACAATAACCACTCTAAACTTCAGATCAACAGATCAGAAGTAAATCTCCAAATTTCAATGAAAAATCTTGATGTCAAGTTTGCCTGAATTCTGTCTCTCCTCTCCCACCCCCAGCTCAGGTCCCTGGGTGGCAGCGTGGAAATCACGAGAGCAGGGGTGTCTGGGGGACGGCCCGTCCCGACTGCCGCAGGCCCTGCTCTGTAGAAGCAACCCCGAGCACACATGGGGGAAAATGCAGTGCAATGCAATCTAAATAAATAAAAGAAGAAGAAAAAAGTTTTTAGAAATCTGTGTTTACTCTGGCACGCGACTGGCCTCCACTGCTTTTGACATATTAGGAAAAATTTTGGCGGGGAACCATTAGAAGCACTTAAAAAGGCATATGTTTCTTTTCAGAATACAAGGGGCTTGGAATGTATTGTTTAAACAAAATTCTTATGAATCTTTGATTCATTTTAAAATATATATATGTATGTTTGTTTCACTTGTGCTTTCAGCTGCATTGACTTCCTTAACTCCCTTCCTCAGACCATTTGAAATAATTATTTTACTGACTATTTTTGCCAATTGTGTGGCCTTAGCGATCTATATTCCCTTTCCAGAAGACGACTCCAACGCCACCAATTCCAACCTGGTAAGTCCACCATCCCATTGCTCTCTGCTTTTCTCCGTCGCTGGAGGACCTGCTCAGATCACACGGATTCAAGGGGGAGTGCGGGGAGAAGCGAGATGTGCGTTTGACATGCGCAGAAGTGCTGCCGAGCTCAGATCTCAAGTGCTGTTGCTCTTTATTCAAATCAGCACCTGTCTTATCACAGCCCGTTTTCAGAAAGAATATTCCAATTAGGTGGTGGTGAGCTGTGTGTGTGTGTGTGTGTGTGTGTGTGTGTGTGTGTGTGTGTGTTGAGGGCTATGAAATGTGCTGCATAAGTGGCAAGTGCAGGTGTTTGCGGGAGCTTTTATTCTTGGACGATTTCTGTATTTATTTTAAGTGACTGTGTCCCATTGGTAGGGTTTGCTCAGGTGATCTGTAGTATCACTGCACGAGAAACAATTTCTAGGAAGCTTTTAGGAAAGTTTCCTTTTGCAGCCAAGATGCATTATTTAGTTGAAAAGGTTTTATTTTCTTGGGAAAGGCGGCTTTCCATTTGGATTGTTGGGAAGCCAGTGCTGGCAATTCGGGGTTAGAATTTGTCCATGGAAAAAGCGCGGAGTGTGTTTACTTTTGGCTGAGCGTGAAGTCATTACAGAGGCCTTTGCTCCGTCTGGGCATGGGAGGAAAAGAGCTCTGGAATGCACTTGGCAAAATCGGGGCAGCCCGGGATGCCTCTGCCACAGGCCATAGGAAAATCCTGTCTCTCTCCCCCTCCCCCGCAGAGACACCATAACTTTTCATGTGATTCCCACCAAACGCATCTTTCCCTGTCGTCAGCACCTTCCTCTAATTAGTGAGATTGGACTGTCTGATGAGATCGTTTCGGAAAGAAGCAGGAGGGTTACCAAATTCTCCTTTCCCTGGTTGCTGGCTGCTGATGGCTTCACGGCTGTCATTCTTTGGCTTTTTTATCTTCGACCTTTTCTTTAGCCCCTTCAGCCACTGAAGCTGAGGTACATTTTAAACTTCTCTGCCATGTTCCCCAGTTGGGACGATTAGACCAAGCTCCACATTGGGTAAGGTGTTGTGGTGCACGCTGGGCTGCTGTATCTTAGGGCTTGGCTCGGCCGCGTGCCGGGGACAGGTTCCAGAGCTGGCCCGGGAGCTCTGAGGGATGACACGGCCAGAGCCGGCAGGGAGAGCGTTAGCTGCAGTCCGTGCGGCCTTCTGAGGCATGACCTTGTCTCTTAACAGGCAAGAAATCTTTACTGTGTCAGAATAAATACAAGCAAAAGTGTCTCCTAAACGGCCCCTGGAAAAGCAGGAGCATCTTCCATTGGCTACCCTTCTCTGTGTATCTACCTCCCTCCCCCAGCACGGGGCCTCCTGAAACCCCCGCAGCTTCACACTTAATCTGCAATTTAAAAAAAAGAATCTGTGTCTTACTCTGAAGACAGTGAGGCTTTGGGTGGACTCCAGGCAAAAGCAGTGGGGAAGTGGTTAGAGAGTTTGCGTTTATTCTTACCCCAGCCCCTTGGGGCCAGCTCCCTGGGGGGTTAGCAGCAGCACAGGGGTGGGGGCACTGCACAGAGAGGGGAGCCTGGGCTGGCTGCGGTCTGGGTCTGTGAAGCCCCCACTTGGTGGGGGGGGTGGGGCTGGCGGGGCGATGAGAGGTGGTGTTGGACCTACTCCAGAGCTTGCTGGGTGCAGAGATTGCTGGAGGGACAGTTTAAAATCCCACCGCAGAGTGATGGAGGTGTTCTGAAGCTGGATGCACAGCTGTGTAGCTGTACTAAAAATCATTGAGTCATATACTTAGCAATGGGTGACTTTTATGGTATGTAAATTATACCTCAATAAAGCTGTATTTTTAAAAAAGAATAACACCAGCATGCTAGCCCAGGCCTCACAAGACCTCCCAATGTCAGCTGCTTGTTGCTCTTTATTCCTTTCAAATGAGGGGGGAGGTTACATGGGTGGAGAGAGACAGGTGATGGGGACAGCCAGTGAACTTTGTCGTAACATTCACTAGGAATTTGGGGGGTGTGGAACAGAGTGTGCGAGGTTGAAAAGGGGCTTCTAGTTGCTAGAGCAGTTCCCACCTCTTTAAAGCCACAGTTGGCCAGTGACTTAGTAAGTGAAGGAATCGTGCTCACGTTTCCTTTATCCCCAGTCCAAACACACACGCAGACACACACACAGACATATACACACACAGACACAGACACAGATAGACACACAGACATATACACACAGAAACAGACCCATACAGAGACACATACATGCAGGTGCACACATAGAAATATGCACAGACACACACAGACAAATGTACACACAGATACAGACATAGACACATGCAGAGACACACATATGCAGAGACACACATAGAAATATACACAGACAGACATATAGACATATACACACAGAAGCACAGACACACATAGACATAGACACAGACAGACATAGAGACATAGAGACATACACATACACAAGCATACACATACACATAGATACACAGAAACACATGCATGCACACATAGACGGACATACACATGGACACACGCAAACACATAGGCACATTCTTCCCTAATTCTGCTCTATCCTTGAAATTCCTTTAATATATATGTAATTTTTAAATTTTAATTTTGAAATGTTTTTTCGGGAAGAGTCTGAAGTTGCCACTTCTGCCAGTTTGTTTTTGCTCTCTCTTCAGCTCCGTGCTCTCTGTGTTCTGTCCCCATCTCTAGAAAGTGAAAGACATGGATCTCAGTTGGCAAACTCAGGAGGGAAAGAAATGCAACTTGTTCTTGCTTTCCTATCACTGAACATGCTGTCTGATTGGCACGTCCCATTGGCTGGAACCATAGACCTCACCTCTGTAATTTCAGGGCTCTCAGCCCCTTCCCTGCATTACGGAGCCAAGAGGACATGCTGCTCTTGGTGTGGTTGATCCACACTGTTGAAGTGGCCTTGTCCCTCCTGGAAGGGCCTTGGTCTTTGACCCACGCAGGCAGTGTGGTCTTTTGTTCCCACATGGGGTCTCTTGATCTGCAGCTCTGGACCTCTCCTGGCCATGCTGGGGCTGTGGGAATGGGGACATGGTGAAGATTTCATGGGCCCCCTTTTAGGGACATACCCCAGGTCTCACTCATTTTTGTTTCCTGGCTGATGCTCCCAGGTTCGCCATCTTGGGATCTTTGTTTGCAGCAAGGTGGCCCAGCAGAATCCTCCTGTGGGGTGTTATATGCAAATAATGAATCATGGAACATTGCATCAAAAACTGGGATGTACTGTATGGTGACTAATATAACAAAATAAACATTATAAAAAAAAATCCTCCTGTGGCCATCCAGACTGTCCTCAGCGCCCTAGCTTACACTCCTCGAACTCTGAAGCCATGGTGTGACTCCTGTTCTCTGCATTCCACTGTGTCATACCTTCCCTGGGACAGTGAAGACCACTGACCTAAAGGGAGGGAGCATGGTAGCCCAGGGGTCTGAAACAACTAACCAAGCCAAACCCACATTGGCTTACAGGCCAGGCTATCATTCTGCTCCCTGGTTGTAACCAGTATGAGCCTTGTGATTTGGGCCCTCCTCTTCCCTCTTTCTCTCTGCAGCATCTATGTTGTGAGATGCTCCTCTGCAGAAATCTTTTGACCCTTGGCTTTGGGGCAGAGTTACTATTAAGTCCCCTCCTATCTCTTACCATTTTCTTCCTGCTTCTCCTAGCTTCTTGTCTTGCTTCTACGGGAACTTTGACCAGGTTGCTGTCCTGGTCTTTTTATTTTCTCTAGTTGTGGTCTCTTGGTGAGCTCAGCTACTGCCACAATTTCATGTTCCCTTTCTAGGTAAGTTGTTTCTAGACTAATGTGTTCACCTCTGAGCTCTTTCCTAAGGCCTGGACTAGTATTTCTGACATTAGAGAGGCCCGTGGACTAGTGCAGTGACTCCTGAGACTGCCTTGATTGTTATAACCACTTGGATAGCTTCAGTGGAAAGATGCCAATGTGTTGGTAGATCTGATTCAGATTTAGTAGTTCTGGGACATGGCCTGGGAATATGCATTTGAAAAACTCCTCATGGGCTGGAGCTGGGGGGCTAAGGATCAGTCAGGTTTGGGAACTACTGGCTTTTTGGATAGAGCTAAATTTTGGGCTGGACTGATGTGGGTTCATGCCTTGGCCTTACCACTTTCGATCTTAATCTGGATCATCCTGTGGAGTTGATTCGTCTTCTGGAAGCTCCAATCCCTGGCCTGGTAGATGGAAGTAAGGCTCTGTCACAGGCTTCTGGGGTGGAGCGGGGCTGGCGGCCATCAGGAAACGCCCAGTGTGGTCCTGGCCCACAGTGATAGGTGCCAGGATGTCTTGTAGACACCTCAAACAGACAAGCCCACAGAGGACTCAACTTTTCTTTCCTCACTCAACTGGTCTCCAAAAAAGAAAGCAAAAGAAACCACACAGGAACATTGCTTCTGACCTTCGCCTTAAGCCCAGTTGCTGGCTCTGCCAACCTTGATGTCGTACAGTGATCTTGAACATCTTCTGCCCCTCGCCGTGCTCATCCGAGCAGATTCTGATATGGTCTCTCTGTCGGTGGTATATCACATTTAGCTTCCTTTCTATTTCCAAAGTCATTTCCGTAAACTTTCTATGCCTTCACTTCTTTGTCTGTAAAATGGAAATATCTACCTCATGAGTTGCTGTGAGGATTAATGAGACAGGATGTTTAAGGCTCTTAGAAGAGCACCATGGTGAGGGCTCTGTGTTGGGGGTAGGTGGCAATTTTACCATCTTGCCATTGATAGCATCCCAGCCCAGGCCATCATGGCCTTTTGCCTGGACTCTTGCAGTAGCCTCTTGCCTTGTATTCTACCTTTGGTATTTCCTTCCATGGAAATACTTCTATCTTATGCTCCTTCAGTCATTTGACAAACATCCATGCCAAGAGCCAGGCACAGTGTTTGGGATTTTTCAAGAAGCAGACAGGAAAGATAAACATGTACAGATGTTTGCAAATAGTGAAAGGTCTTATAAGGGGCCGGGGTGTCAGGGAGGAAGCACAGACTCATTTTGCTTTTGGGAAGGGAATAACATAAGTCTTCACATGGGAGGACATATTTGAGTCACATCTCCCAATAAGAGGTGATTTCCAGGCCAAAAGAGTCATTTCAGGTTGAGGTATACCCATGTGCAAAGGCCCTGTGGTTGTGCCCTTTATGACTAGAGTTTCAAGTGAATGAGAAGAGCCAGGTAATGGGGGGCTTCCTGGCCCATGCCAGCAGTTGAACTTAACTGCAGGCAATGAGAAGATCCTGAAGATCTTAAGAGCAGGAGAGGGCTGGGTCTGGGAGTATATTTGGGAAAGTGTGCTTTTGCAGCATAAGAAAGATGGCTTGGATGGAGGCCTCACTGTGAAGAAGAAAAAAAACCTGCAGAAGTCTGGATGATCGTGACAACAGGGATAGGGAGGAGGGTGATGGATTTAGGAGGTAAACTTCCCTGGACTTGTAACCAGTTGGATATTGCAGATGAAGCAGAGACTGACTCCCAGGATGGTGATGTGCCATTAGTCAGGAGAAAGGTCACATTTAAGGGGAAAGCACGGAGGGGAATAATTTGAGCTTTGTTAGTGAAAAGCCCATGGAACGTGCAGATGGAGACATGCAACAGGCAGTAGATATGGGCTAGGGTCTCAGGAGGCAGTTGGTGCTAAAGAGGGAGGAGGGAGAGGATAGATGGAAGGAGAAGCCATGGCCCCGGCTTGGAGCACCGGCAGGGTGGATGGCAAGAGGAGCTGGTGTCCTTGGATGCAGTTGAGGGGCAGACAGAGGGAGAGGAGCCACAGAGGGCGCGATGAAGTTTTGGCCTGAGAGGTTAGGAGGGAAACTGGAGGGAGTAGAGCCTTAGGAGCAAAGGTCAGAATGTTCACAAATGTAAAAGAGAGACGGGTTGCTAGCTCAGACTTGTCTCTCTGGCAGCCCAGGGGTCCCAGGAGGACTGGCCTGCTCATGGGGGAGGCCGAGCTCAGGGCCCAGCACAGGAGGAGAGGACGTCGGTCCACATCTGTAGTCTCACTGAGGCCCTGAGATAGTAGACACATAGCCACTGTTTGTTGAGCTTCATTGTCACGCCAGAACATGGTCCTCCAATCACTTAGGTACCCCTAAATAAAAGCTTGAGAATTCTCCCATTACTTTCATGGCATGGTCCCATCTTTTAAATAAGAAGTGCTATTTCAGAGCCCTGCTCTCAGAAACAGCAGAGGAGGGACGATGGCAACAGCAGTGGTTATCAGACCTCGGTGGGTAACAATGCTCTGGAGAGCTGGTTAGAATGCAGACTCCCAGGTCCTGCCCCCGGGGCCCCCCATTCCGTGTCTGGAGGGAGCCCCGGGAGTCTCGTTGTCTGTGGCTGCCCCGGGGACTGATGCAGGGGACCGGGGACTGCTCTCTGAGGATGGTGACTCAGCTCGTCATTGTAGAGTGGACCCTCCTTCAGCTCGCCCTCCGCAGTCTGCCACTGCCTACCCACAGCTCTCTCTGGGCCACGTCGGCTGCCGAGAGGTTTCCCACTCTGTTGGGCCCAGCACAGACTGTTTAACGAAGCGCGCTCACGCTGTTGCAGAATTAGCAGAGTCTTCCGTTCACACACACCGGCAGGCGCACATCGGCGCCTGCTCCTGCTCTGTGCCTTCCCTTGCGGCGTCGTCAGCGTCTATGCATTCTCCATCACCCTCTCCTTTCTCCTGCCTCCTTAAGATAACCCCATTCATTTTTCTAGCACTCCGCTTTCTTCTCCTTCCGAGAGATGAAAAGTATTCCGATATAGAATTTTTTTTTTTTTGGAACTTGCTCTCATTATTTGAAGAAAAGTCTGTTTTATGCTCCACCTGACATATACTTTTGCACCCAAATCCGTCATCTTTGTTATCTTTTCCTTCTGTGAGTGAAGAATAATGAAACCGAACTGGCCCGTGATGCGAGCCTTCTCTGTGTATTGTGCCCAGGCTCGTGGCCGGCAGTGCCCCCGCTATACAGCACGTCATTTACGCTACAGCAGCCGTAAGCCCGTCCCGTGGACAGCCGTCACCTGGGAAGAACACTGTATGTAGGGCGTCTGTTGAACAGCCTCTGGGAGCAGGGCAAACTCATTGTGTGTGGAAAACTCCCAGGTCTCCCAAACTCTGAAGTCCGCAAAGACTTGGCTTGGGTTGAAATATGAAGAGAATATATTTGGCATTTGACCTTGTGCAAAGAACAACACTGTGTACTTTCTGGAGCAAGAGCCAGGCTCTCGTCGGAGGCAGAGAGGCCAGAAAAGGAGTTGTTTTGGGGCTGGGCTTGCTTGCCTCTCTGGGAGGGACTGGAGAGAGATCAGGGTCATGGGTTTGTCAGAAGCTCTCGAGTTATGTTAGGAAGAGGGTTGGGATGCCAGATTTTCCTCTTTCATGCTGTAAAGTTGGGGCAGTGATGAGAGTTGGCGTCCTAGGCTGGCCATGAGGGTTAACTGAGTTAACGTATGAGAAATGCTTAGCACAACGCCCGCCGAAAATGTGTGTTGTCCTTTAGAACCAGAGGCTGAAAGCCATCCCCTCCATCTGGTTCCTTGGGGTAAGTCAGGATCAGTGGCACTGAGGCTAGCTTTTACTTCAGAGGGGTAAGAGAGGACACCAAGATGCCCTATTTCTAGCAACTCTAATGTGGCCGAGTGACACATGTCCACGTGCCTCACCCTCATCGTCGGACTGCACGGGGAGCAAAGCAGGGACACATTCATGGGGAGCGATGAGCCCTGAAGGGACAGCCCTGGGTGGCCTGTGGGGGACTCCACCCCTCAACCCCCCAGGTGTTTTGTGCCTGAACAAGCCTGTGTCTGCCCCTTCCCAGTCCAGCTCAGGGAGCCACTCTAAAGTTGAGATTCCCCCATCCCCAAGCAGGCGGGGCTGAAGACACTCCATAGGGTCCTGCGTTTAGGTCACTACAGTTCTGAGACGAGTCCAAGGCCTGCCCACCAGGCGCGAAGAGACCCAAGTCAGAGCTTCTGTTTGAGAAGTGAATAAAAATGCCAGTTTGGGGGCCCCTCATCTCCCTGCAGTGAGCTGTGATTTCTTGCATCATCAGGCTTGTCTAGGAGTGAGAAGTCTTTGTGGGCTTTCACGCATCAACAAAACGTGATTTATTATTGTTACCTCGTATGTGTCGTCTTAGCAGCGGACGCACACACTCGGCAGAAATACCAGGGTTATAAAATACACTAATAGCTAATCGCAGGTAACAAGCCACATAGCTACTGCATCACGTGCGGACCTTTTCTGTGCCATGTAGTGAAGGGGGCTCGGGGAGGCGGCAGCGCCGAGTCTGTCTTTATTTTTTTTTTTAATTAATTTTTTTTAAGTAGCAATTTTTATAGAAAGCACACATTCTACAGAATAAAGCATACAGATGATCATAACGAAATGCTTCTTGTGTGAATGCATAAACGTAACAGATGTTTGAGGAAACCTGGGAGCAGTGATTCTTTTATTAAACATTAGCTCCTGTTATTAGTAACGTTTCTCTGTGTTCAACAAACATATGCTTCTTATGCTATTCATCTGCACCTTTAAAAAAATAAGATGCTGGATTAAGGTAGACTTTTGCACAGTATTAATAGGTGAGAGAATTAGCAGGATGCCGTGTTCACTGAGTGAGGTCTCCCCTCCGAGGTTCTGATTGATCTGGTCTGAGCGGGACGTGGGTGTAGGTATGTCTGAAAAGCTATTCTGGAGCTGCGGTTGCGGGCGCTGACCTAGGAAGAGAGACCTGAGTGGCGTGGCCTTAGGTCAGTCACTTAACCTTCCTGCTTGTGTCTCTGGAGGCCAGTGGGGGTAATCAGACCTGCTTCGTCATAATAATTGCCTTTATTCAGTGACCAGCAGGTGCCTGAGCTTTGCAAACACTCTTCCTAATCCCCACAGCAATAAATTACAATATCTATTTACTTCTTTCCTTGAGGGTGGAGAATTCAGCCCTTTTGTTTGCTGCTCTATCCCCAGGGCCTTGAGCCGTAACTGGTGCATGTCAGGCTCTTGATAAATATTTGAGGAGTGAATGAACGGCCCCTGCCAGGATGTATCCCTTTATTTCAGGTGAAGACATGGTGTCTCGGAGAAGTAAAGTGACTTGGCGAGTGAGTGGCAGGGTCGTAATTTGAACTCAGGACTGTACGGGACCATCGCTTGGGCTCTTCCCTCTGTTCTCTGGAGTGTGTAGGGTTGCTGTGAGCATAGAAGGAGGTACAAAATGTTTCAAAGATTGAACCCTCTGCAGCGGTATTAACAGGTATTTAAAAAAACCAACAAACTTGGTTCTGTTGCAAAATAAATTTGATAAGCCTGAGGCAACCAAAGTTAATTTATTCTAAGACTCCTTGGAGTCTTTAACATGATAATAACACTATTTAGTGCTTTGAGTATATTAATGCATTTAAGCATCATAATAACCCTATGAGATGGATACTGTTATGATCCCATTTAACAGAGGAGGACACCAAAGCTCAAAGAATTGAAGTAATTTGCACTGGGAAACATAGCAAAGTGAAGGTACTGCTGTGTAGACGCAGGCAGTTAGCTCCAGCGGTGTGTTCTCAGCCATCATGCTACAGCGGCCTCACTGTACATTAAGGAGCCCCCGGGCTCCCTGGACCTCCTCAAACCTTCCCACCACAAGACAGCTTGAGGAATGGTCTTCCTTGGAACACACTGTGGGGAATGCCGTGCGCAAGTAACGCAGTGGTTTGACACCACGCACAGGAGAAGACCCGCAGGGGAAGGGAGCGAGCTGGGAGCAGGATAGGACATGCAAGGCCAGCGCAGCAGGGAGGCCAGTAAGGCCCACCGGGAGCCCGCCTCAGGGACGTGGCATTTCCCAGGGGATGGCAAGCTCCCCGATCACGTTGTGCTTCTCCTAATCGTCCTAAACCCTCGGGTGCCTGGGGCAATTGTTTGACTCAGCGTTTCCTCACTAAATATTTCAGAGGAGAAGGCATTGTCCGCTCTGCATTTGCCAGCGGATGGGGTGAGAGGAAATGATGCTTTGAAATCTAAGTATGGTGACACCTCTTGCTCCATTTTTATCCATCTGCATTCTTTTTTGGGGGAAAATGTTCCATATGTATTCACACTCTGGGTAATAGAACCCCTTTCAAGTACCACGCTCCTTTTAATGTAAGTATATTTGAAGAAAGTCTTTCTAGAATGTAAAATACAGATCCCTGGATCTTTAAAAAAAGAATTCTCAACATACTTCATGCTTTTTCTGGGACTGCACAGTCACTGGAAATATTCAATATGTGAATTTCTGTAGATCCATAAAGCCATCAAGAGAGTGAAGGAAAGTCAAGGTGGCCCAGAACACGGTGACCTGAGAGGGTCTTTGGGCATCATTTTCATACACCATCCCTGTTGGGGTGTCTCCTGCTCCAGGACCAGCCCTTTTAATTTGCTGTTTCCCCCTCCTGGGAGTGTAGACACCAGATCACCAAAGCCATCATAGCTATGTGCAAAGTGAGAGTAAATAGATTCTGATAGAGGAGGCTCGTTTATGAATAAGGTGCATTAGCTTTAATGTGTGGATTTTAGAAAATGGATTTTGGCTTCCCAGAAGCCTTTTTTTCCTCTTTAGTCCCTTTGTTCTTACTGATTTCTGTATGATTGAAGATGTTGGATTAGTGCCTTTCAACAAGCAGTGGTACCAGCAGCCCCATCCACACTCAGGTGGCCCACCCCCACAGTGCTGCCGCTGCTCGAAGTGCGTCCCAGTGTTAACTCAGTCCTCAGGAACTCCGTGAGACCTCTCTTGTTGTTATAATCATCTCATTTTCCAGATCAGGGAAATGGAGCACAGAGAAATGAACTCACCTGCCCCAGGAGTGTGGGTCCTCAGTCCAGGCCCGTAACTGCTGTGCTCTGCGGCTTTCTTACGGTGTCTAAGAGGAGGGGTATTTTGTCTAGAGTAGGGTCCTTTAATTCACCGGGGGCTCACCTAGCACACAGATGTGATGTGTAACATATGTGATGATCTGTTTAGGGACAATGGAGGGACAGTGGATGTAGGGAATAAGCCCCTCAGAGGCTGTGTTGTGTCTGTGAAAGTCTTAGGGGCATGTCACACAGCCCGTCGGCGGTGCCCTTTGGTAAGTGTGGGAGGTGGGTGAGGAGGACCCACGTTTATATCCCCTGCGGGCTGAGCAGAAGATTTGGCTTTGAGACCCGCATTCTTTCAGGGACCCGTGACTCACATGAACTGGCATCCTTAACCAAATCGACCTTCAGGTCTCCTAAATAGATGAGAACCTCTGGTTGGAGTGGGGGACCCAGAATCATCCTGACTTCCTGAGACGAGCTACAAATCCCGAATGAGCGTTCTGGGGGACCGAGTCATGGGAAGCAGTTCCCGAGAGCCAGAGAGGCCCCATATTTCAACGAGGGGCTCTCTTGGGGTCATGGTCAGCGTGGTCAAGGCAGGTGTAGGGGACCTCAAGAGCACCCAGCCCCAGGTGTGAGCCCCATGCCTTTCACGGTGGGTGGCTTCCTGGGGTACGCCAGAGCACTCGGGGACCTGCAGGAGGTGGGAAAATGCTGTGAAGCTGTGGCCTAGACCACAGCTTGTGTGATGGCAGTGAGAGAGTGCCAGGCTGCAGTCACTGTCCTGGGTTCCAGCTCGGCTGCCAACTAGTGGCACGGCCATGTCACTTTATTCCCTAGCCTTTAGATTTCTTGGCGGTGGAAAAGGTAATAGGTCATCCCTCACACAGTCATAGCAGGGCTCTAACGAGAGGATGCACGTAAATGCTCTGGAACATTAAAGCGCCATATAGACGTCGCTGCATTATCACAGTAACGGTTATTAAAACGAGGCACATATATTCGGTCTCTGATATATATACTCCTTTTCTGGCATGTTCCTCTGTGAACCTTTTCCTTTAGCCTCCTCTCAAGATAACTTAGAGACGCAAAAGAACTAAAAGCCAGGTTCCAAATTTAGTTCCTGACCTTTCCAAGATGGATGGTGCGCAGTGTGGCCATAACCTGCTTGCTGCTGAAAGTGAGACTGGGCTGCTGGAGCCTGGGAAAGCCAGGCGAGGGGACAGCTGTCCCATCCTTGATTGGGCCTGGAATGCATCATGCCCATGCACAGGGAGCCCCTTGCTGGGAGGCTCATGCAGTGCTTGTCTTGTTTGCTCCGCGGGGGCTCGTGCAACTCGGGCATGGCTGAGTGTAGGGGACGAGTAGTTTCTCAGCATCGTCCTGCAACTTGGAAAGCCTTCCTCAAGTACAGAGCAGAAGAGACATGAAAACACGGGAGTTTCTGTCTCTGTGCTCTAGGACACACGGCAACCTGCCCTGGGAAGGGCTCTCTCTCTAGCGCCTTCGAGTCCTTTGGAACAGGGTTAGACATTGAGAATAAGGAAGGATGTCCAGAAGGGGACCTCGTGAATGGAATCAGGTCTTCTGGTGATTGGGACACAGTGCCATGGGACTCGTGGCCGGGTTCGGCCTTCACAGGCTCGGGGAGCACAGACCTCAGAGCTGCCCATGCTTGCGGCTGCATTCTGGTTGTGTGGGGGGGAGGCAGGCAGCAGGGGCTGGATAGTACGCCTGAGAGCTGGGCTATGTTCACCATTCAAAACGCAGTTGAGTTTGAATTGTGGCAGCTGGACAGGGTCGGAGGAGGAATACAGGCAGAAATAGGTTCCAGAGGGAAAAGTGCAGGGACATGTGTAGTCTTGGTCTGTAGGATGACACTGGCCTACCTGGCTAGCTATTTGGTGGTCGAACTCTGAGATGACCCCCAAGGCCCTACACCCTTTCACCATCGGTCCTTTCCTCTTGATAGTGGGGCAGTCCTGTTTAGACGACAGGGCAGCATGTCTGTGATGGGATTTGGTATCCCACACAGCGGCTTTGAGAAAGGGGGACAAATGGAAGGGCGGAGGTCTGACCTAGTCAGGTGACTCCTCAAAAGTGATGGGGTCCTTCTTGGTGCGAAGATTCAAAGTACAGGGGTATTCGATGTGTGAGATATTCTCTATTGCTGGTTTTCAAGAAGGAGGGGCCCTGTAGCAAGGACCTGAGCATGACCTCTAGGAGTTGAGAGCCACCTGGGCCGACAGCCAGCAAAGAACAGAACTCTGCCAACACCATGATGGAGGTTGAGTGAGGACTCCCCTGTCATTTCACTGCCCCGATTTCATCCTGAGCAGACAACCTGACCCCTCTGTGTCCAACCTACAGCACAGTGAGCTAGCAAACGGGTTTGTGTCAAGCCACTAAGTTTGTGGTCATTTGTCACGCGGTGATAGAAAACCTTCACTTTTTCCCCATACTCACACCCCGCCATTGCTGGGCTTGAATGAGTCTCTGCCCCTTCGCTGAGGGGCTTCTGCTCACACTGTTGGTCTGGAAATCCTGCTTTGTCCACTTTGCCTGGCTAACTGCGACTGGTCCTGGGTATCTCAGCCCAGGTGCCACTGCCCGGAAGCCTTCATTGACGCCTGGAAAGCGACTTTATGTATTTGTTCCTCTGGTTTACTGGTACGTATCCTCAGGCTTAGAAGTCCCTTCTTGCAGGAAGCTTTCTCTTCCCTTTCGTGGTTCCATAGCATTTTCTAGAAACAGCAGCCCCCTTGTGTGTGGTTTCGCTTTCCATGGTTTCAGTTACCTGCAGTCAGCTGAGGTCAGAAGCAGATGATTCTCCTAACGTAGCCTCCGAAGGTCAGGAGTAGCCTCGCGCTGTGTCACGGTGCCTGCGTCACTCACCTCCCTGCATGTCGTCACGCAGGCATTTCATCATCTCATGTCGTCACAAGAAGGGTGGGTACAGGACAGTAAGATATTTTGAGGGAGACAGACCACACTCACGTAACTTATTATGGTATGTTATTGTAATCGTTCCATTTTATTATTAGTTATTGTTGTTAATCCCTCATGTGCCTCATTTGTAAATTAAACTTCATCGTGGGTATGTATGCATGTCTAGGTAAAAACATAGTATATGTGGGGTTTGGTACCAGCCTCGCGTTCAGGTACCCACTGGGGGTCTTGGAACACATCCCTGCAGGTGAGGGGGGATGGTGGCGTCTCTTAGCTAAGCACCGTTGATCTCCTGTGTTTGTATATGGATCTCACAGTGCTCCGTGTATAGGACTGCAGTAACAAATGACCACTAATTGGGTGGCTTAAAATTTTTTTTCTCTCTCACAGTTCAGGAGGCCAGAAGCCCATACTCAAGGTGTCAGCAGCGTGGGTTCCCTCTGGGCCATAGGAGGGAGAATCTGTAGCACGACTCTGTCCTAGCTCCTGGTGTTCCTCCTAATGGTGTTTGTTGGCTTCTAGACATCTCGCTCCAGTCTCTGTCTCCATCCTCCTGTGGCCTTCTCCTCTGGGTATCTGTCTCTCTGTGTCCAGATTTCCTTCCTCTTAGTAGGGCACCAGTCATTGGATTAGCCTCCCCCCACCCCCCCGTATAAACTTGTCTTAACTTGATGCTGTCTGCAAAGACTATTTCCAAATAGAGTCATGTTCGCAGGTACCAGGGGACACAATGCAACCCACAACACTCACCAACAGTAGGCTGTGCGTGAGCAGGGATCACGTCCGTATGGTCTCCAGCACGGTGCCTGAATACCATAGGAGCTTCACGTGTGTCTGCTGAGTATCTGGCTAGTCTGTTATAGGCATTGCTTCGCAGGGAAAGGTGTGCCTCCGTGTGGGTGTGGGTGCTCCCAGGGTGAGCTCCTCCTGCCCTTGTTACAGCAGCGTTGCCTGACAGACAGCAGCTTGGTCCGTTCTACCTCCAGGGACTGAGATCTTAGCTCAGTTCTACAGCTCCAGACGTGCTCCTCCCCTTCCTCTCTTGCTTCTTTGGCCTACTGGTCTCAAATGTGAGCCCCCACGGAAGGGCAAATGCAGTCAGAATTGGAGGTCTGAGGATAGGGCAGCCCTGCAGATTATTGCAGGCCCAGTCCTGATGCCTCCTTCGGGCCTCCTGGTTCCAGTGAGTGGGAAGGAGATGGCCTCCCATGGGGCCACAGAGAGGAGCCCTGGCTTCCCCTCTAGTCCCCTGTGCACCATGATTGACCAGGAAATGCCTGGGCTGGTCCCCCTCCTCTTTCCTGGCACTCAGGGCCTTGAGAAGCAGGTTTGGCAGAGGCCTGAGCAGCGAATTATCTTTGCCAGGTTCAGTCCAAATGGGAAGAGGCTTCTGGTGGACACATGGCAACTCAGTCAGGTTGTTCCACACCCTTCCAAGTGGTGTCCCTCCCTCTCTGCTTTCGTGGCTGTATATCATTGTATTTCTGGCAGAAGACCCATTCTGCAGCTGGAGAATCTCTGTACTGGGACAGGGACAGGCCCCAGGTCACTTTGGGACCAGTCATGGAAGATGGATGATTTGTGGAATGATCCCAGAAAGCCCCAGCAAGTGGATCTGTTCACGGCCACCAGAGATGTCTTTGGGATTATAGACAAGGGGCTCCCAGCACTATTGATTTGGACTTTACTCCAAGGACCATTCTTGAAACATAGAATGCACTGAATGAGTATTTGCTGTATAAATAACTGAGTGAATATGTGAGTGAGGGGTGCTGGAGAGGTGGAATGGGACTGAAACAACACCAGCCTGGCATTCCAGACTTTTCTCTGCTCCTCGCAAGCTGGGTAACCTTCGTAAAGTGTCTTTGCCTCTCTGACCTCTGCTTGCTTACTTTTCACTCCATTCAGTGAAAGTGTCTTGAGTGTCTGCTGTGTTCCACCTAGGGGTTAGAAATACAAAAAGGACAAACAGACAAGGTCTCTGCCCTTGAGGAGCTTACGTTCTGTGGTGCCAGTCAGAAAAAAATAGGAAAATTAATAAACAAGGTAATTTCACAGCATTATCAGTACCACGAAGAAGAAAGTAGAAGAGGCTCTGGAGGCAGAGAGTGATGGGGTGGGAGATAGGCAGGGAAGGTCTCTGTGAGGAGGGGTGCCCGAGCTAAGAGGGGGGTGATGGATGGAAGGGGTGCTGAAGGCCTGTGGGCGGAGCCTGCAGATGGGCCCAGCACAGGGCAAGGACTCACAGATGTGTCTGGAGCACAGTGAGCCAGGTGAGGAGGGATGCCTGATGAGTAGGAGAGACGGGCAGGAGCTGCATCATCTAGGCCACGTTGAGGGTTTTGTTCTAAGTGTGGGGTTGGCAGGTCCTGTTGGCTTGCAAAGGCCTGCAAAGGAGCAGGAAGCATCCAGAAGGGTGTTAGGAGGTCATAAGAGAAAGGTGAGGGTGTCTGCATTGACTTCAGCATTCCAAGAGGGACGTGTATATTGCTAGTGGGCCTGTGTGGATCTCACCAAAAGAAGGGAAACGCGGGAGTCACAGAAACATGTCATCAGCTCCTGTCAGAATGCATCAGGGACATGGAGGCCAGGCTCCTCTGGAGGCAGTTTTCCTGACCATTCTGCACACTGTGGTCTCAGTGAGCCAGCCTCCAGTCTACATCCTGATTCATGAGGGGAGCCCTTCTGGCCACCCCGTAGGGAACTATACAAACTCCTTTGCCCCATTGGGAGCCTCCCTGGGGCATCAGGCCTTTGCAGCCTTTTGCTGTCAGAGGAAGAGGAGTGTGAAGACAGCACTCTGGACGGTTTCAGTTTCTGTCTATCTATATATTTCATCTCTCCGGAAGGAGGCTGAGGGCAGCCTTTTCCTTTGGTGGCAGCCCCAGGGCAGAGGTGAACCTTGTGTGAGTCCTAATAACCTAGTCCACATGAGATTAACTTGACCAGAAGCATGTCCGTCTTCGGAGGCATAATGTTCCTTTCCATTACTTGGGGAGTGCTGCCAGGCTGGCACAAGACTCAGGTAGGGGAGAGAGCCCAGAGCTGGGTGGTGCCTGGACTGGTCCTCACACAGCTACCACCTGGCTGTGTGCCCTCGTAGGTGATACCTGGTGTTCACGAGCGCTTCTGATGCCCCAGCTCTGGACCTTACGTGCATCACCTCATTCAGCCTTCCAGCAGCCATAGGAGGTGGAGGCACTGTTATCCCCTGTGACACAGAAGCAAAGAGGCTGGAAAAGTGGATGACTCGCCGTATGATTGCACCCGGACAGTAAGAACCCAGAGTCCATACTCTTGGACTCCCCCTGCAGTTTTGGCAAGTGGCCTCATCTGTAAGATGGGGGTGGTGAGACGATCTCTAAAGTCCCTTGCAGTCTAATGTCATATGAATTCTTTCCATGAACCCCAACAAAATATAAGCCATTGGCAGCACCAAAGTCCACATTCTTTTTTTTTTTTTTTTAAAGATTTTATTTATTTATTTGACAGAGATAGAGACAGCCAGCGAGAGAGGGAACACAAGCAGGGGGAGCAGGAGAGAAAGAAGCAGGCTCACAGCTGAAGAGCCTGATGTGGGGCTCGATCCCATAACACCGGGATCACGCCCTGAGCCGAAGGCAGACGCCTAACCGCTGTGCCACCCAGGCGCCCCTAAAGTCCACATTCTAAAGAGAGAAACCGGGCATAGTCAGTACACATTTTTTTTAGGAATTTTTTAGGAATTTTTAGGAATTAATCACAATGAGGGCAAATCAATAAAAGACTTGGTATTCTCCCTTGCTCCCTCTCAAATTATATATTTGAGGGGAACTTCAAAGGACTTTGTTGAAAGACTCTTAATATGAGATTTCTTATCTCTTGTTGGATTGTGGGAGGGGGTTAGCTTATGCTAGAGGTGATACTTGTCCTAAGTTTTGCTTTGACTGTCCTCCCCACGTCCACTCCAGCACCCAGTGGGACATGCTGTCTGTATGTTGTTAACTGTGTCTTTAGTTTACTTCAAAGTTGCCAACAGACATTTGACTATAAATTTAAAATCACTGGGATTAGCAGTGGTTAAAGACAATAGGCGTGGTAGGCAAGTTAGCCGGCTCATCCAAACCAAGGGTAACGGAGCCCTACTCTGTTGCTTGAAGTCAGCACTGTGTGTGCGTACAAGAGGCATAGGCGTTCCTAAGCAGTGTTGAGGATGCAGAGCTAAGACACACGGAGCCATTAGGGGCTAATCTGTAAGATCCTAATACGATTCTGATATTCTAATATGATTAGTAGAAGGCCCCGAAGGATAGAATTAGTGTGAACCAGAGTGGTAGAAAGGGTCTCACTGCAAGCGGGCTTGAGTGGCACCTGGACAGCTGTAGAGGACTTAGCTAGACCAGTGGTAGCAGTGGAGGGGTTCCAGGTAAGAAAAATAAAAGCTACAATTCCATGCAACAGGTACGATTTTGACATATAAACATGGAATTCTCAGGGTGCAGCCTAAGAACATTTTTGGGGTGATCTTCATTCATGCATCAGCTAATACATATCAAGCGCCTAGTATATATTAGACACAGCGATCGTTCGGACACACAGTTCCTGCCCTCAAGGGGTATCACACTATCTAAGGGGGACAGGTACCTACCCAGCATCTAATTAAATAACCAAGTATTCGATTTTAACTGGCCTTTAAAATATTTATGTTTATGTTTGGGTATGACTCTGCTTTAAATTAATATTTACTTAAGCTACCGAAAAAAATAAAACCTGAGCTAATGGTCACTTAGTTGCATGGAAGGGATGGCTGTCTTGTAAAGATGATTTTTCTCTTAAGTTGTGAGAAAACAATGTTTTAGGGTGGAATGGTGGAACTGTGGAGTTTTCATTGGCCATATGGCCCCTGGGTCATAGAACTTGAGGCGTGTGGCGTTGAAGGGATGAAGAGTGACGGGGAAATCTCAGTCTCTGTCGGGGAATAAACAGATTGTGACTGCTTGAACTAAGGTCCACCTTAGGTACAAAGTCCAAAGGTGTCCTAAGGTACAAGGAAAGGATTCCAGAAGGAAAGAAAACATACCCCAGGCTGAAGGAATGGAGCCACATCCGAGCCCGGAGGGCAGCACTATGAGATCATTCAACAGGAAACGTAATTTGCATGCAAAAAGTTGGAAGGTTGTTTTAACTGTGGGAAGATGCCTGACCCTCTCTTGCCACCTACTGTCATTTCTTACCTATTAGGACGATTTGAAATTCTGGGTTGCCGAAGTCATTTTTTCCTCCATGTAGCCAGCCATTTCTAGTAAAGCTTGTGGATTTTTTGTTAAAAAAAGGTGGGGCGCCTGGGTGGCTCAGTCGTTAAGTATCTGCCTTCTGCTCAGGTCATGATCCCAGGATCCTGGGATCCAGCCCCGCATCGCATTGGGCTCCCTGCTCAGTAGGGAGCCTGCTTCTCCCTTCCCCTCTCCCCTCCACACACTGGTCCTGGTCTGTGCTCATTCTCTCAAATGAATAAATAAAAATCTTTTAAAAAAAAGTCATTTTACCCTTTTGTAGTCAGGAGGGTTTCCTGCCTGAATAATTTTCTTTCTTTTCCTTTTCTCCAAAGTAGTATTCTTAGGTTCGGCCTTTTGGAACTAAATAATAAAACTCTTTGCTTACTCTGGGGGCCTTTGCTTATGTTAGAGCTATTTTATCTCGACATTTGTAATTCTATAAATTGAAATCAGCTTTTCTTAAACTTGTGGATTTTTTAGATTTGAAATCTACTCTTGGTTATATTTGCAGTGACAGTGCACTTCTTGTAGGTTTATTCATTTGTTTTGCTTGTTGATTTATTTCTTCATCCTTCGCTCATTCAGCTACCATTTATAAACTTGCTTACTGTGCACCAAGCCTGGGCAAGGGGCATTCAGTTATAGAAAACGTTGTGGGGAAACACTAGATTAATCTCTCTTATGGTAAATGTCAAGTGTTGCCAAGTGTGGGGTTTGGTGGAAGGTGTGGATTTTCCTGGCGTTGGTCTTTCTTGCTTGAATTCTGATCGTTGACTGGAGGCTAGCATTTCGAGTGTCTGGAGGGACCCTGCAACAGAGAGGGAAATGCTGACTGACCTAGACGAGAATGCTAGACTGGCTGTCTGCCCTTGGGCAAGTCGCTTAACCTTTCTGAGCCTCAGTTTCCATCTGTTGCTTAGCGCTAATTATACCTACTTAACTCACAGGCTTTCTGTGAGGAACATTACCTCATTAGAGATAATGTTTCTAAAAGCTCTTTGAAAATTGTGCAGCATTATTCAAATGGAAAGTATTGTTATTTTTATTATTGAGTGCCTACTAATTCCACACCAGGGGTAGTGACAAAGGAGAGAGGGCGTTATTGTCACCACGCTGCTCTGTCACTGTGCTGGGTATCGGAGGCGTGTTTTGGATTGCAGGGGTAGGGCAGTTGCAAGCAAAGGCCAGAGCATGGTTCCCGCCCTGGAAGAGCTGAGGCTCAGATTTGGGTGACAAGAACCAATTAGAAAATCATGGAATAGTTGTTAAGAGAAGGCAGAGAGGGTTTGAGGATCTTTCTGGGTCTTGCTCCAAAATTCTAGTCATACTCAGAAAAGGCTTCGCTGGGGAGGTGGCCTTCGACTTGGCTGTCATCAGCATCAGTCAGAATCACCTTACACTGTTAATAAAGTCAATATTTATTGAGTAGCCATATGTGGCAGGGAACATGAAATTTGGTTGGGGAGTCAGGATGCTTGCATAAAAAGAGATGAGTACATTCCCTACGCTGGGGCCCCAAGGAGGGAAATGCCAAGTGCTGCCCGAAGCCGGAGGAGTGGGCAGCCGTAGCTTTGAGGTCGTTGCGTAAGGCAGCTGAGCAGCAGTGAATCCTGACCTTAAAGGAAGGGCAGAATTTAGACAAAAGCAGAACCATTTGGAAGGACGTTCCATGTTTCTTCTTATTTGATTTCATTTAATTATCTGTTTTCCCATTGAGCTTGTAGAGATTGCTTTCTACTCTCAATACCTGATTTTGTTCACCTGCCGGAAGGGGAGAGGATCATAAAACCCAACTCATGTAGCCCTCTGCACCATTTCCTCTCTTCTCTATGGAAAGGGTTTTGTGTGATTTGCCTGTGACTTTTCAGGCCCTGAGTCATTCAAGACAAATGTCTGAGGTTAAGAACACTGAAGTAGGACTAGGTGTGCCGGAAGGAGGACAGAGGGGAGAGAGGCCAGGAACAGAGATGGAGGTCAGGGCCAGAGAGGGAGAAGGTCAGCCTGAGTCCATCCAGTTGTGGGCAAATGACAGAGAGAGAGAGAAAGGGAGAAAGAGAGAGGGAGGACAGACAAGTTCCCCGTGAGAACGCTTCAGTCCCTCAAATGATCAAAGCAAATTCGTTTCACTGTAAGCATGTCTCTGTCTCTTGCTCAGTTCTTATCCCTATCTTTATATCTATAAAATCCAGGGCTTTAAGGATGAGGGAAATTAAAACAAATCACTGATACGGGGTGGCAACCCCCAAAATGGTGAGATTCACTTATCTAGTCTCAGAAGCTTCAAAGGAATTGAAGCTTTAAATTTCAAGAAATGGAGCCAACCAGAAAGAAGGAAAGCTAGAAGCAGTGTACTGCAGGGGTTGAAGATGGAGGTAAATTATGTTTTAGAAGGGCCAGGCTTCTTTCCAGACAGCTCAATTCGGGACCATGTTCATACAATGGGAGGGTTACTGACAACTTCCTCAGGCAGCCTTGGGGAGTGAAACGCTAAATATGGGCAAAGCACACACTTGGCTTTGCTGGTGTTGGGGCTTCACCGAAATTATCTGTTATTAAGTCCTTTCCAGGGACTTGTTGCCTCTTTATGACAAGTGTTAAGGTAATTTTCATTAACTCAGTTATTGATGGAAAAGGCAGAAAGGGAGCTGGTGAGGAGAAAGAAGATCCAATGAGGCGCCGAATTACATGCCTGAATAGGAGCTGAAGAGAGAATGGAGAGAGAGCAGACATCTTAGGACCATAACACGCAAAGGGAGTAATGAGAATACTGTGGCCAGATGGGAAGGAGAGGAAATGTGAATTATGAAGGGAAAGGAGACTTCGTTCTACTTTCCCGAACCTCTTTGGAGACTTCTTTTGGTAATTAAATAGATAGCAGTTTTCCTCCCAGGTGAATCATTTTGAAAAATTCACCCTTTAACACTTGGGTTTCCACGTTCTTGATCACAGTCCTCGGATTACCACTGTCAGCCACGCGGGGTCCACTGGGCAGCGACACCCCACCCAGACACCTGGTCGTAGTTAGCAGGCCACTGGGGATGGGGGTCGATGCAGCTTCCAGGGCTCCTCGTAAAATGGTTGTTTGTATGTTCACATGTATATACATATACATACATACTTATATAAAACCCGTCAGATCTTTCAAAAATTGTTCAAGGAATTAGCATTGTAAAGTCATAAAGAAATCTCTGAAGGGACTTCACCATAGAGAAAGAGGAGGGAAAAAGCCCAAATATATCACTCTGCAGCAAACCATCCACGCAACCACAGAAATCTCTGATAAATCTCTTGTGAAATAAACTCCCTTCTGCCTGACAGTTCTCTTTGGAAACGTTCTCTCTGCCTTTCATATTAAAATATTGCCTTGAAAAGGCCGGCCATGGAGATATTGATCCCACTTATGGGCAAGGAGTCATCTGAGCTTGTCTTCCAGCCTCTGCTGCAAGATTCCACGTATTAACCTCTGCTGTTCACGCTTGTGTATTTAACCGATCTCTCTCTATGGCCAGGCCAGGGCTCCTGATTTTCGAGAATGCGCTACAGTCCAGGCGCTCTGGGTCACATCTTCTATTTAGCTGTCATTTACCTTTACTTGTACAGATGATGAGTACTGTGATTACAATTCTGGAGCATGTATCATGTGCCAGGAACTTTGATCTTAATAACAACTCTGCAACTCTTGAGTTTTCAGCTCTCGTTTGCAAGCAAGGATGCAGTTTTGGAGGCAAGTTAGAGAACGGGGGAGCTAGGCTGTAACCCACATTCTGTGTGACTCTAAACGCTGTTCTTCCCAGTATGCTCAATGTTTACAACCATGTCTACCCCAGATATGTTGTCAAAGGGGCCCAAGGAGGGGGAAGAGGGGTCTGGTGTTTGAGACGACAGGAGTGAGCAAGTCCCTGGGCTGAGACTTAGGCCTCCTCAGCCCTGTGTGCTAATAGAAACCAACTCACTGGCAGGCTAGCAGATGTCTGTGGGAGTCATCACTTTGCATCCTGTCTGGACCAACCCTGAAATTTGTTTTGTGGCCTTTGCAGTTGAGATTCCACATGTAAGACTTGATTTTTCCCAGGGTCATCAGGGATGTGATGCCTTTCATCTGGGAAGATGTGGTCTTGGGGGTCACCTGAGCAGCAGAGGGAATCTTACAAGATGACACTGGGGCTTATGCGGAATTAACTTGGAAGGCGATGAGTTTGCTGGACCTAAGAGCTCACAAAGGGCATTGGAACGTCTGAGGCTGAGGAAGAAAGGGCAGCTCTGACCCGTTTTGGGATTTTGTGCTTTGTTCTTGTGACCCTTTGGAAATGCTTGGATAAATGCACGTGTTCGAATTCATGCCAGGCCGGTGTAAAGAATCAAGCTGAGCAGGCATCCATTCTAGGCTTAAAGCCAAAAGAAAGAGAGACAGGCCTGGAAAAATATCATGGGAAATGTCATCGTCCCTTCCTTCTCCTGGACTCACTTAAAAAGCCCAGGACCCTTTTAATATTTTGATTGCAACAATTATCTCTATTGATGGTATTTTGCAAAGCAGGAATCTAGAAGGTCTCAGCTGTAGGCATTCTTATAGTAGTAGAACAGGCTACTGTCTTTTCTGCTTTTCAACAGTATCTTAATTTTCCTGATTATTTATTAACTGTCTACCATACCGAAAGTTTCTTGGATCAGGGCTGCCCTTGAGTAAGAGACAGTGGCCTGAAATGCAGAGGGAGAAGTTTGTGTCAACTGAGGACAGCAGGTGGGACCCAGACTTAGGAGAACCAATGCCCAAATAAGGAAGCCCAACTCTCAGAGGGCATGTGAGGGTCCAGGCTGGGGCAAACCCCAGGAAGGGCTGCTGGGGAAGTGAGAAGTCTAAGCTGGGGCCACAGGCTGAAGGGGAAAGTTGGCACAGTGGCTTAGGAATATGGGTAGCAGGCAGAGTTTAAGGAACTGGACTGGCTTTATGATTCAAGACTACAGTCGGCAGAAGGCAAAGATAAGGATCCAGGTAATGACAGCTGGTAATGGAGTATCAGGCACAAAGACCATATAGTAGAAGTCAGAGATTAGCGAGGAGAATGGGTAGCAGAGAGCCATGACATGGTGGTGGAATCTGGGCAGCAGGAGTAGAAGCCCCTCGGGCCTTCCCAGGGAAAGCTGGCATTCAGTCGCAGGTTTGGCTGGCCTACAGCTTGCAGATTAAGTCAGAGTCTGCCCGGAATGTAAGAATGAGTGGTAGAAGAGGACAGGTCTTGCTGGCCTTGTTCTCTAGAGGAACCACTGCATGTGGAAGAAGGCATGTGTTCGTTAACTGACTGATCAAGAGAATTTAAGAGGAATAAGAGTGCCCCTCACCCCCAAGCCCCTACCACTTCCTGGGGTATGGAGCAGAGGGAAGACAACACGGAGGGCATTGCAGGATGATTTTCATAGACTCCGAATCAGGAATACCCACCAAAGAGGAAGAAGTCTGTTTACATCATGATACCCTGCTCTCTCGATTTCCAAACAGGACTTCTAGGCTACAAAGCAACAATGATGACAGCAATGCTTTCCCTCTCCTCTAGAAGGTTAGGTGGCTTTGAAATAGGTAAGGCTAATTTTATTCCCTCTCTAGGTTCCAGTGGAAAGCGTGTTTGCTGAAAAACGCGTGGGCTGGCATGCAGTGAATACTTATTTACATTGGTGTTTTAAAGACAATGACAAAGACTCAAAATTTAACCCACAAGTTTGAGTTTTCAGTTTTTTCCTGCTTCTCTTCTTCTCAAGGGAGGACTACCTTTATCTCTCCTATTTTTTTTAATCTAATAGCAATACTTTCAAAGCACTTTGAGTAAGCGTCCTGGAAGATGACATGGGAACCACAGTGGTAAATATTATCTCTGGCAGGAGCCAAGAGGCCTGGGGCAGCTCGTGTCTTTGTGTCCTGCATATTTTCCTTTGCATTGGCTCTTATGTCTGAGTTCACTGTTGGTCTGTCTTTGGCAGTTAAGGGGAGCTGTGAGCAAGTCCCAGAATTCACTGGGCTCCACTGAACTCGTGTGCTTTATTCACAACAGACTCCAATAGTGGTATGGGATTCTGTGGTCACAACTGAACTCAACTGTGATGTGGATCATTGAAGCCAAAAGAAAACCTGAAGATTGTCTCACTGAGTTCCCTGACTTTACAAAATAAGGAAACTGAAGTTAAGTTAGATTTTGCTCAGGTCTAAATAAAATGGAAGTAATTTTGCCATGGCCAGTGTTCTTTCTATACACCACTGGCTGACCAGTGGTAGCTAGCAAATGTGCTTGGGATGGCAGGGCAGGGTTTCTGACTGAGGAGCCATTTTTATAGACTTAAAGCCATGGTCATCATTCATCACATATTTGCATAGGTTTGGAGTAGCAGAACCAAAAATAGCCTTTCCCTTTTCAGGAGCAACTCTGCATAAAAGACGCACTGGCTTTGGACTCTGTCCCTATCATATCTCTTTCAGAAGCCAGGCCAAGAGATCTGGCCAGGAGGCTGGGTACTTCCCAGCCAGAGAGCAAGCGCTTGTCACAGAACGAGTCGTGAAGCTGGGCACAGAGCCAGCTTTGCAGAAATGGTTTTAAATTGATGAAGAAGGGAGATTTATACCTTGTCTTGACCTCCGTCATTATGAAAGTGCTATGGAAAAGTAGGGATGACACCGGGCCACTCTGGCAGACACATTAAGCTTGTTTTCCTCCATCCCAAATACATAGGCCAGTGGACCCTCAGGAACCCATTGCTCATATGTGGGTGGATGAACCAAAGATTGGGTAGAGACCCATTTTGGTAGCTTATTACCTGACACTGTATCTTGAACCTGTGCTGCCCGAGGGCTATAGTGTGTCTTGGGGGATCTGAACCACGTGGTAACATGGCAACCAGTGGATCACTCACAGTCAGCATACCTGGGCAGATTTTAAACCCTCCTGATTCTGGGGCCTTGACTCATCTGAGAAGTTCGGAACTCAGTCCGTCATTGTGAATTGTGGTAAGGGTCAGTTGGCTTGAGGGCAACGTCACAGTGCCGTTCCCTAGTTAGTCCCGTCACGATGGACCACTTCATGGTATGCGCATTATGGCGGAGGTTGTTCGGGCAGAATGGGTCACAGACTCCACTAATGAGAGGAGCAATTCATTGTCACTTGTATTGGCCCTCTCCATCTTTCATAGTAATGGACTTTTTAGCTGGGGAGGTGACTGTGTGGAATGGCGAACTGCAGTTTGCTGTGTCTCTGTGGCTAGTGATGTGTGCAGTGTCCGTCCAGGTGTCACCCTTAAAGACAGAGGTGTGCCTACCCTTTCCCTTTCCCCTTCCTCCCTTCCTGCTAGCATGACAGCAGTCATGGTGAGGAGCCACTGTGAGTCATGCTGACCAGAGCGGCACCCTTGGGTTGGTGGAACAGCCAGCAGAAGGGCCTGTGGCTCTGGCAACCAGTAGAGTTCCAAAAAATCCCGTGTGGGGCATCCAGCGGCCCATTGTGGTCACCATGGCATGGACTGGCAGAACGAAGCGCAAGGAGGCAGCCACATTTCTGATTGCCATTTAATCACGAATGTCACTGTCCACTGAGGCAGGGGAGTGGTTGCTTCCCCTTTCCTCCTTTCCTGGGTCCGTTTGTCCTAAAACAGCCCATCGTAATTTGCCTGAGGAGCTGGCTCTTATTCTTGAGATTAATGGCCCCCCTCCTCTTACAGAAGCATTCCACTTACATAATTCATTCAATTCATTCTTCTTCTTAGGATGGAAGCGCCTTTCTTTTTTCTTGTGGTAAAATATACGTCACATAAAATTGACCATTTTAACCAGTTGAAAGTGTGTACATGATGCAGCGGCATTAAGAGCATCAGTCACCGCCATCCATCTCCAGAACTTTCTCATCTTTCTGAGTTGAGGCTCTGTAACTAATAAACACTAACTCCCCATTCCTCCCTCCCCTGGGCCCTGGCAGCTGCCACTCTGCTTCTGACTTCTCTAGGTGCCTCAGAAGTGGAATGGTACAGTACTTGTCCTTCAGGGACAGGAGGCCACTTGGGTTTTTGTTTTTGTTTTTTGCTGTTTTATCATGCTTCTCAGATACTGTGATTTTTACAAATTGAAAGTTGGTGGTGACCCTGCATCGAGCAAGTCCGTCAGTGCCATTTTTCCAGCAGCATTTGCCCATTTCATGTCTCTGTGGCACATTTTGGTAATTCTAACAATATTTCAAACTTTTCACTATTATTGTATTTGTTATAGTGAGCCGTAATCAGTGATCATTTTTAAATATTTTTTTATTATTAAAGTATAATTGACATACAATTTATAGCAGTTTCACGCCTGCAACATACTGAGTTGACAGTTCTATACACCACTCAGGGCTCCCCGTGGTGAGTCTCACCACCTGTCATGATACTATGTTGTTATCATATTGTCGACTGTATTCCTTACACTGTTCTTTTCATCTCCATGAACTGTTTATTTTATAACTGGAGGCTTGTATCTCTTAATCCTCTTTGTCTATTTCACTCATTCTGCCCCAGCAACCACCAGTTTGCTCTCTGAATTTTTTGTTTGTTCACTTGTTTTGTTTTTTAGATTCCAAATATACATGAAATCATATGGTATTTGTCTTTGTCTGTCTGACTCATCTCACTTAGCATAACACCCACTAGATTCATCCATGTTGTCACAAATGGCAAGATTTCATTCTTTTTTATGGCAGAGTAATATTGCATTGTGTGTGTGTGTGTGTGTGTGTGTGTGTGTATATCTCACATCTTCTTAACCATCCGTCTATCAGTGGACACTCTGATTGCTTCCATATCTTGGCTATTGTAAATAATGCAGCAATAAACATAGGGGTGCATATATCTTTTCAAATTACTGTTTTCATTTTCTTTGGGTAAACACCCAGTAGTGGAATTACTGGATCACATGGTAATTCTATTTTTAATTTTTTTGAGGAGCGTCCATACTGTTTTCCACAGTGATTGCACCAGTTTACATTCCCACCAACAGTGCACAAGGGTTCCCTTCTCTCCACATCCTTGCCAACACTTGTTATTTCTTTTGTCTTTTTGATACCATTCTGACAGGTGTGAGGTGATATCTCATTGTGGTTTTGATTTGCACTTCCCTGATGATTAGTGATGTTGAACATCTTTTCATGTGTCTTTTGGCCATCTGTATGTATGTCTTCTTTGGAAAAATGTCTATTCAGGTCTTTGACCATTTTTAATTGGATTATTTTTTGGTGTTGAGTTGTATACATTCTTTATATATTTTGGATATCAACCCCTTATCAGATATATCATTTGCAAATATCTTTGCCCAGTCAGTAAGTTGCCTTTTTGTTTTGTTGATGGTTTTCTTTCTTTTTATTTTGTTATGGTCCCAATAGTTTATTTTTGCTTTTGTTTCCCTTGCCTGAGGAGACATATCCAGAAATATGTTGCTAAGGCCAATGTCCAAGAGATAACTAAGTTTTCTTTTAGGAGTTTAATGGTTTCAAGTTTCACATTTAGGTCTTTAATCCATTTTGAGTTTATTTATTTATTTATTTATTTTTGTATGGTGTAGAAAGTGGTCCAGTTTCATTCTTTTTCTTTTAAGTTTTTATTTAAATTCCAGTTAGTTAACATACAGTGTAATATTAGTTTCAGGTGTACAAATAGTGATTCAGCACATCCACACAATACCTGGTGCTCATCACAAGTGTCCTCTTTAATCCCCATCACTTACTGAACCCATCCCCTTACCCTCCTCCCCTCTGGTAACCATTAGTTTGTTCTCCATAGCTAAGAGTCTGTTTCTTGGTATGCCTCTCTCTCCCCTTTTCCCCTTTACTCATTTGTTTTGTTTCTTAAATTACACATGTGGTATTTGTCTTTCTCTGATTGACTTATTTCACTTAGCATAATACACTCTAGCTCTGTCCACGTGGTTGCAAATGGCAAGATTTCATTCCTTTTCATGGCTGAGTAATATTCCATTGTCACATAATGTGACATCTTCTTTATCCAATCATCTGCTTTATCCATTCATCTTTATCTTCTTTATCCATTCATCAGTCAGTGGACACTTGGACTGTTTCCATAATTTGGCTACTACAGATAATGCTGCTATTAACATCTGGGTGCATGCATCCCTTTGAATTAGTATTTTTGTATTCTTTGCGTAAATACCCAGTAGTGTGATTGCTGGATCATAGGGGAGTTCTGTTTTTAATTTTTTGAGGAACCCCCATACCATTTTCCACAGTGGCTGCACCAGTTCATATTCGTGCCAACAGTGCAAGAGTGTTCCTCTTTCTCCACATCCTGGCCAAGGACTGTTGTTTCTTGTGTTGTTGATTTTAGCCATTCTGACAGATGTGAGATGGTATCTCATTGTAGTTTTGGTTTGGATTTCCCTGACAATGAGTTTTGTTGAGCATCTTTTTGTGTCTGTTAGCCATCTGAATGTCTTTTTTGGAGGAATGTCTGTTCATGTTTTCTGCCCATTTTTAATTGGATTATTTGTCTTTGACTGTTAAATTTTATAAGTTCTTTATATATTTTGGATACTAACCCTTTATCGGATACATCATTTCCAAATACCTTCTTCCATTCCATAAGGTTGCCTTTTAGTTATGTTGTTTCCTTGGCTGTGTAGAAGCTTTTTATTTTGATGCAGTCCCACTAGTTTATTTTTGCTTTTGTTTTCCTTGCCTAGAAAAAAGTTGCTATGGCTGATGTCAGAGAAGTTATTGCCTATGCTCTCTTGTAGGATATTTTTGGTTTCAGGTCTCACATTTAGGTCTCATCCATTTTGAATTCATTTTTGTGTATAGTATAAGAAAACAGTCCAGTTTCATTCTCTTGTGTTGCTGTCCAGTTTTCCCAACATCATTTGTTGTGGAGACTGTCTTTTTCCTATTAGGTATTATTTTCTGCTTTGTCAAAGATTAATTGACCATATAGTTATGGGCTCATTTCTGGATTTTATGTTCTGTTCTATTGATCTATGTGTCTGTTTTTGTGCTAGTACTGTACTCTTTTGATCACAACAACTTTGTAATATAACTTGAAATCAGGAATTGTGATGCCTGCAGCTTTGCTTTTCTTTTTCAATGTTGTTTTGGCTATTCAGGGCCTTTTGTGGTTCCATACAAATTTTAGGACTGTTTTAGTTCTGTGAAAAATGCTGGGTTTTTTTTAAGATTTTATTTATTTATTTGACAGAGAGAGAGGCAGCAAGAGAGGGAACACAAGCAGGAGGGAGTGAGAGAGGGAGAAGCAAGCTTCCCGCTGTGCGGGGAGCCTGATGCGGGGCTTGATCCCAGAACGCTGGGATCATTACCTGAGCCGAAGGCAGACGCTTAATGACTGAGCCACCCAGGTGCCCTGCTGTTGGTTTTTTGATAGGGATTGCATTAAGTGTGTAGATTGCTTTGGGTAGTATAGACATTTTAACAATATTTGTTTTTCCAGTCCATGAGCATGGAATGTCATTCCATTTCTTTGTGTCATCTTTAATTTTTTTCATCAATATTTTATAGTTTTCAGAGTATAGGTCTTTCATCTCTTTAGTTAGGTTTATTCCTAGGTATCTTATAGGTTTTGGTGCAATTGTAAATGAGATTGATTCCTTAATTTCTCTTTCTGCTATGTTATTATTGGTGTGTAGGAATGCAACAGATTTTGATACATTGATTTTATATCCTGCAACTTGACTGAATTCATGATCAGTTTTAGCAGTTTTTTGGTGGAGTCCTTTGGGTTTTCTATATATAGTATCATGTCATCTGCAAATAGTGAAAGTTTTACTTCTTCCTTGCTGATTTGGATGCCTTTTAATTCCTTTTGTCGTCTGGTTGCTGTGGCTAGGACTTCCAGTACTATGTTGGATAAAAGTGGTGAGAGTGGGGGTGCCTGGGTGGCACAGTTGTTAAGCGTCTGCCTTCCGCTCAGGGCATGATCCTGGCATTCTGGGATCAAGCCCCACATCAGGCTTCTCTGCTAGGAGCCTGCTTCTTCCTCTCCCACTCCCCCGGCTTGTGTTCCCTCTCTCGCTGGCTGTCTCTCTCTGTTAAATAAATAAAATCTTTAAAAAAAAAAGTGGTGAGAGTGGACATCACTATCTTGTTCCTGGCTATAGAGAAAAAGATCTCAGTTTTTTCCCCATTGAAGATGATATTAGCTATGGTTTTTCCTATATGGGTTTTACCATGTAGAGGTATATTCCTTCTAAACCTACTTTGTTAAGGGTTTTTATCATGAATGGATGTTGTACTTTGTTAAATGCTTTATCTGCATATATTGAAATGATCATGTGGTTCTTATCCTTTTTTTTTTATTAATGTGATGTATCACATTGATTGATTTGCAGATATTGAACCAGACTTGCAACCCAGGATTAAATCTCTCTTGATTGTGGTGAATGATTTTTTTTAATGTATTGTTGGACTCAGTTTGCTAGTATTTTATTGAGGATTTTTACATCTGTATTCATCAGGGATATTGGCCTGTAGTTCTCTTTTTTAGTGGTGTCTTTTTCTGGTTTTGGTATCAGGGTAATACAGGCCTCATAGAATGAATTTGGAAGTTTTCCTTCCTTTTCTATTTTTTGGAATAGTTTGAGAAGAATAGGTACCAACTCTTCTTTAGATGTTTGGTAGAATTTGCCTGTGAAGCCATCTGGTCCTAGACTTTTGTTTGTTGGGAGTTTTTTGTGTTTTTGTTTGTTTGTTTTTTTGATTAGTGATTCAGTTTCTTTGCTGGTTATGTCTGTTCAAGTTTTCTATTTCTCTCTGGTTTGAGTTTTGGTAGTTTATATGTTTCTAGGAATTTATCCCCTTTTTCCAGTTTGTCCAGTTTGTCGGCATATAATTTTTCATAATATTCTCTTAAAATTGTTTGTATTTCTGTGGTGTTGGTTCTTATTTCCCCTCTCTCATTTGTGACTTTATTTGGGTTCTTTCTCCTTTCTTTTTGATAAGTTTGGTTCCGTTCCATTCTTTTGTCCAGTTTTCCCTGTACAGCTTCTTAGAAGGACTGTCTTTTCCCCATCATATATTCTTGCTTCCTTTGTCATAGATGAATTGACCATATATGTGTGGATTTATTTCATGGCTCTCTTTCCTGTTCCATTGATATATGTGTCTATTTTGGTGCCAGAGCCATACTGTTTTATTACTTAGCTTTGCAGTATATCTTGACATTTGGAATTGTGATACCTCTAGCTCTTTCTCAAGGATTCATTTAGTTATTGGGGATCTTTTGCAGTACCTTACAAATTAAGATTATTTGTTCTAGTTCCGTTAATGCATTTTCTTCTGCGAAAAATGCTTTTGGTATTTTGATAGGGATTGCATTAAATTTGTAGATTGCTTTGGGTAGTATGGACATTTTAACAATATTAGTTCTTCCAATCCATGACCATGGTGTATCTTTTCATTTGTTTGTGTTATTTTTAATTTATTTCATCAGTGTTTTATAGTTTTCAGAGTATTGCTCTTTCATCTTTCTGGTTAAATTTATTCCTGGGTAGTTAATTCTTTTTGGTGCAGTTGTGAATGGGATTGTGTTCCTAATTTCTCTTTCTATGACTTTGTTAGTGTATACAGATGCAACAGATTTCTGTATATTAATTTTGTAACTTGCATCTTTACTGAATTCATTCATCAGTTCTAATAGTTTTTTGGTGGAGTCTTTAGGGTTTTCTATGTATGGTATCCTATGACCTGCAAATAGTGACAATTTTGCATCTTCCTCACTAGTTTGGATGTCTTTTATTTCAATCAGACATTGCTGCAGCTAGAACTTCAAATACTCTGTTGAATAAAATTGGTGAGAGTGGACATCCTTGTCTTGTTCCTGATTTTAGAGGAAAAGCTTTCCAGTTTTCACCACTGAGTATGATGTTAGCTGTGGGATTTTCATATATGACCTTTATTATGTTGAGGTATGTTCCCTCTAAAACCACTTTGTTGAGAGTTTTTATCATGAATGGATATTGTATTTTGTTAAGTGCTTTTTCTCCCTCTATTAAGATGATCATATGGTTTTTATCCCTCTTGTTAATGTGATGTATCACACTGATTGATTTGTGAATATCGAACCACCCTTGCAACCCAGGCATAAATCCCACTTGATTGTGGTGAATGGTTTTTTAAATGTATTGTTGAATCCTGTTTGCTAATATTTTGTTGAGGATCTTTACATCTATTTCATCAGAGATTTTGACCTGTAGTTTTCTTTTTTGTGTGGTGTCTTTATCTGGTTTTGGTATCAGGGTAATGATGGCTTCATAGATTGAATTTGGAAGTTTTCTTTCCTTATCTAGTTTTTAGAATAGTGTGAGAAGAATAGGTATTAACTCTTCTTTAATATTTGGTAGAATTCACCTGTGAAGCAAGCCACAAAAGTCTTGGACTTCTGTTTTTGGGGAGTTATTTTGTTTTTGGTTTTGTTTTTAAAGATTTTATTTATTTATTGGAGAGAGAGAGAAAGAGAGAGAGAGAGAGAGAGAGCACAAGCAGGGGGGAGGGGCAGAGGGAGAGGAAGAAACAGACTCCCTGCTGAGCAGGGAGCTAGATTCGGGGCTCAATCCCAGGACCCTGGGATCCTGACTTGAGCCAAAGGCAGATGCTTAGTTAACTGAGCCAGCCAGGTACCCCAGGAGTTTTTAGATTACTGATTCAATTTTGTTACTAGTAATTAGTCTATATAAATTTTCTATTTTATCCAGATTCGGTCTTGGGAGATTATATGTTTCTAGGAATTTATCCATTTTTTTCTATGTTGTCTGATTTGTTGGAGTATAAGGTTTTGTAAAATTCTCTTATAATTCTTTGTATTTCTGTGGTACCAGTTGTTATTTCTCCTCCTTCATTTCTGAGTTTGTTTATGTGAGTCTTCTCTTTTTTCCTTTATAAGTCTGGCTAAAATAAAGGTTTATTGGTTTTGTTTATCTTTTCAAAGAACCAGCTCCTGGTTTCATTGATCTTTTTTATTTTTTTTAAGTCTATTCATGTATTTCTACTTCAATCTTTATTATTTCCTTTCTTTTACTAGCTTTGGGCTTTGTTCTTCTTTTTCTAGTTCCTTTAGATGTAAAGTTAGGTTATTTATTTGAGGTTTTTCTTATTTCTTGTGGTAAGTCTGTATAACTATAAACTTGCCTCTTAGAACTGCTTTTGCTGTGTCCCAAAGATTTTGGGCCATTGTGTTTTCATTTTCATTTGCCTTCATATATTTTTTTATTTCCTCTTTGATTTCTTCATTCACCCATTGTTTAATAGCATGTTGTTTAGCCTCTATGCGTGTGTATTTTTTGCAGTTTCCCCCCCTGTAATTGATTGCTAGCTGTATACTGTTGTGGTTAGAAAAGATACTTGATATGATTTTAATCTTCTTAAATGTATTGAGACTTGTTTTGTGGCCTAACGTGATCTATCCTGGATAAAATTCTACTTGCACTTGAAAATAATGTGTATTCTGCTGTTTTTGGATGGCACGTTCTGGATATACCTGTTATGTCCATCTGGTCTAATGTGTTGTTCAAAGCCAGTGTTTCTTTGTTGATTTTCTGTCTGGATGATCTGTCCATTGATGTAAGTGGGATGTTAAAGTCTCCTACCGTTATTGTATTACTGTCCATTTCTCTCATTATGTCTGTTAATATTTGCCTTATATATTTAGGTGCTTCTGTGTTGGTGCATAGATATTTACAATTGTCATATCCTCTTGTTGGGTTGACCCCTTTATCATTATGTAGTGCTCTTCTTTGTCTCTTGCTACAGTCTTTGTTTTAAAGTCTATTTTGTCTAATGTAAGTATTGGTACCTCGGCTGTTTTCAGTTTTGTGTGTTTGCTTTTTGTTTTTTATTTGTTTGTTTGTTTCTTAGAATCCAGTTTTTACTAAGGTGGGAAAGAGATGGATGAATTCCTTGCTAGGAAGGAGCCAGGGGCTGTGTTCATTGGGGATGTAAAGACTCCAAACTGTAATTGTGCTCTTTTGTCCAGTGTAGGATGCGGTAATTCTGTGTTAAAATGTCTTCCGTTATTGTACTTTTTAATTTTCCTTACTGGGAAGTGAAGGGAATGGTGTCTGCCTTCTTCATTTGGAGGCACAGAGGCATGGATCATGAATAAGATAGTTGTAGTATAGTTGGCAAAATATTAAATACTAATTATCTCAGCAAAACCAAATAATCACAGAATCCCTCCAAGCTCCATCATGTTAATTGTGCTTTCAGCTATCCTCGGACATTTCTTTCCCTTACCTCCACTCTGCTCTTTGTTTCCCAAAATACTGGGCAGAAGTTCTTTTAAATTCAGGAAAAAAGTAAGAGTTCACCTTTTTCCCCAGTGACACTCTTGAGATCTCTTCTCTGACCCGGGAGGTTTCCTATGTAAAGTTCAACAACAGGGTTTTTTTCCTTTAGGCTCTCCATTTAGAAATCTTCGTTTCTTCCCTACAAAAGGAGGCTTAGTGATCTCCCCCCCAGTGATGGGTCCTGCTTAGAAAACACAAGTAGGAAATCCTTCATCCCACTCCAGCCATGTGCTGCTGAGACCGGCCAGGGCATGAGAGGGGACAGTACACTAGGAAAGGCAGTTCTGAGACATGGATTATCTGGCACTGAGACAGAGGGTGGGCCATCAGAAAACAAAATCTGTCAGGTTGCAGAAAGAGCACCAACTCAAGTATATAGAGCTACTTCCTTCCTGTGAACTTAAAATCTTCCTGTTCCCTGCCCCATTCATGGCAGTCATGGCTATCTGTGTCCAGCCTCCTGGTGCCCACTTAACAAGTAGGGATATTGAGATGTTAGAGAAAGGGAGCCTTCTCACTGAAGCCGGTGTGGGCCAGTGGGGGGACCCAGGATCAGGACTCAGGCTTCCCAGCTGGGAGTCCTGTGCATGACTTTGGAGTGGAAGATGTTTCTCATTACAGCTCCAACATTTTGGGATTTGTTATAGGGAGAATCCAAGGTGCTGGGGCAGAAGTCACTCAGGGTTTACCAGGCAATTTTACGCTGAGAAGAAACTAAAGCCCAGAAGAACTCCTTCTCTCATGACTCCTACACAGGCTGCCTCCTTCCTTCTCTCAATTCCAAAGGCACAGAATGTCTGATCAGAGAGTTTAGCATACTGCTTTGTACTGTTTTCTCACAGTTTCATGTATCAACCTTGTCTTGCCAATGAGACAGAAGCTCCCTGCAGGATAGATGGTAGGTGGGTGCTTTGTGATTGCTGTATTGATGTTGACAAAGCTCCCCAAGTGGGATGTTCCTGGGCTTGTTTCCTGGGGTGGCTCTGTGTTCTTAAAGAGCACATCCTGCCTTCTTGGGGTACAGGTGCAATCTCCCTCTGTTTACTGAGGTATCAGGAGATGAAAGATCTTTCCACTTGGTGAATCCCACAGCATTGTGGGAGGACTCTCTTAACGTAGACATAATTCTCTTTGCTTGCAATTATGCAGGCGTGCGCGCGCACACACACACACACACACACAGCCACACCGCTGATGTGTAAAGGGCCTTGTTTTGCATGGAGAACACAGAGTATGAAGATACATTTTCCATGATGGCTGTTCCTATAGCGTAGGATTGATTTGCCTGTAGACAATAGGAGTTAGAGTGTTAGTACTCTTCAGGATCTTCAAGATCACGTTTACACCTGCCCTCCACAGGTGAAGAGAATGTAGTCTTGAGAGCCTAACGGCCCAATGAGCTTTGTAACTTGGACGCATAATTTTATCTCACTTGGGCTTTGATTTCCTTGTCTGAAAAAATAAGATTACCCTAAAAGGATCTTTAAGGATGTTTTCAGAATTCTAATCTAATGAGTTTTTAATTGCCATTTTTTTCACCGTTTTCTGGCCTTCTTAGAACTGACTGGAATAACTGGATTGTTAAGGAATGTCTGACCTCAATCCATTTTTCTCACATAGAGAATAATTGGTTGTAGGGATTCATGTCTCTTGGGGCTATGGCTGACTTAAAAGTGCTATAAGAATATATTGGATTGCTGAAAGAAGATGCCACCTTTTAGAAGACTTCATCCACCCCAAACCAGGGCATCTCCTGATGAGGAAATGGGCGCTGAGACTAGTGCAGATCCTCCCAGAGGTGGGAGGATGAGCCAGCCATCCCTGGAAAGCCATTTTTAGGGGAGCTTTCCACTTGCTTTGAAAAGTCTAATGTTCCACACTTAGAAGAGAAATATTTTTGAATCTGTGGATTTTTGTCTCTTAAACTTGAAGCAAATTATTTAACTTCTCTCTTTTTTACATGCCACTTCCATAGCTTCCTAATACCTCTTTTTTATTATTAATGTTGTAAAATGTATTTCATTAAAAGGTAAAGATGCGGAAAAAGACCAATACCTGAGGCACAACAGTAAGAATGGATCCAACAAACATAAGATTGGGTGAAAGAGGAAAGACAAAAGAATATGTCCAGTAGGATTCCATTCATATAAAGCTAAAAAACAGACAAAACAAAACTGTCTTTTAAGGTACACATTCGTAAGTGGTAAAAGCATAAAGAAAAGTCAGAATGTAGCTATAGCCAAAGTCAAGGTAGCCGTGTTGACAGTGAGGAGGGGTTGGTTCATGTGGGAGAAGGATGGTGGTGTTGTGTTTCTTGATCTGGCTGGTGGTTACATGAGAGTTTGCTTTCTATGTATTCATTAATCTGTAAAAATATGTTTTATGCACTTTTCTGAATGTATGCTATATTTTATAAAAATAGAGTAAAGTGATATGGAAATGAGAAAAATACAGTAGTTTAGAAATTGCAGATAAATATGGCAGATTGAGTGCTCTCTTCCAAAACCACACTAAGATGATGGCAAAGGAATCTTTAAAAATGCATAAACCACAAAGACAAAATGAATGGAAAAGAAGATGCCTGCAACCACACACACACACGCACGCACATATATATGTTTTTATTTATTTGTTTTGATGACATATTTGACCTGAGATTCTTTGCCATGGTCCTAAACGACCATACAACTGCAAACAACTGCTTCGCCAGGCTTTGCTTCTTGGATAATTTTGCAGAGGCCTTCCCATTTCTCTAGTTTCTCATTATGACCAGCCTCAGTTAAGTTGATCTGGTTGGTATTTGGTGCACAGCTCCTCTACCAGGTTTTTGTGCATGAACTTGCCGTAGCTGGATGCAAACACATACATATTGCACAAGATGGGCTATGGTGGATGGGGGGGGGTTCTTCAGTACCTCTTGTAAAGCAGTGTTAGTGTCCATTTCATCACCAGAAGCAGTTCTTTCCTTGGCTATGGTGTGGGGGGTTTAGGTTGGAGCTAAATCCTGAACTTGCCGGAGAGGCCCTGCCTTCATGCAATTCAGTGGCAACAGAGGGACACAGCAACAATATTCTGAAGTCTGGAAGGTAGAGGGACAAGTAGCAACTGATTTGCATATACGAGATAACTGAATCCTGAGCTGCAGTGGGGAAAATCGAGACAACTAGACCTGTAGCTCACAGCTCCCAAAAGGTTTCGAAATTAGTGGTATCAGGTATCTTTGGAAATGGTGATATAAATGGGGCTATAAACTGGAGAATTGGCTCAAGGTCTGTTGAAGGAATAATTACATCTCAGATCCCATTCCCATCCTAGTAGTCAATACTCTTCTTCCTTTCAGCTGAACACTGGAGGGTTGTTCTCTATTGAGGATGAAGGAGAAGCTCTCTGTGCTGGGGCATGGCTGGCACAATTATGGCGGGGTCTTAGGGGTGAAAATAGGGTGGAGACTTTCGAGCTGTGTCCCCACATGGGCCTCACAGTGCTGGCCCTGAGGCCTGTACCCTCTAAGCAGGAGATTTAAACATCCTAGCATCCTTTAGTCTGGCAGAGGAGATTAGCCTAAAGAAGAAAGACCTAAAGATACAGCAGAGTCTACCCAACAGGACAATTCAGCCATAAACCTCTAAGGTTGGTTTGGACCAACCAATTGAGCTTGGACCTCAACCAAAGCCCCGTTGATGAGGCCCATTTACCATTCAGAGTGTCCTGACAGTTTTTTGTTGTTGTCTCACTCTTAAATATGATCAGTCAGTTAAGAGTACCTAAATGTTTGAGGAAGTTCCTTAAAATGAAAGTAGAAACCAAAGCAAACAAGCAGAGGAGGCATATTTAAAACAGAATATGCAAGGAGAAGAAAAGTTGAAACAAACAAACAAACCACCAACATTCTTTTCTGTCTTTAGAGAGATGAAAAATGATATCATATCCCTGAAACAGAAACTAATTTCTATGTAAAAGGAACATTTAAGAAACAAAAAGGAACTCGTGGAAGTTAAAAATGTGGTTAGTTGAGGGATGTGAATGGTTGGAAAGTGAAATTGTTGAATCTCCAAGAAAACAGGGCAAAAAAACCCAGAGATGGAAATTAGGAGGAAAAAATATGACAATTAGACAACTGGTCTGAGAAGTCCCACCTGTGAATATTAGGAGTTCTGGAAAGAGATAACTGAAAACACAGTGGGGAGGAAATCATCAGTGAGACAGTTTTAGTTTGTTTCCTAGAACTGGAGGGCATTGGTTTGCTGATTGGAAGGGCTCATGAAGTGCCCATACAAATGGATGAAATGAGCCTATGCCAAGGGTACCTCACTGTGAAGTTTCAGAAAAGTGAGGACAATTGAATCATTTTACAAGTTTCTAGAGAGAAAAAATAGGTTACAAAGGACCAGAAATCAACCTGGTTTAGGGTGTTTTATTAGAAGCTAAAAGGCAGTGAAGCAATGCCCTCAAAATTCTGAAGGAACAAGATTTCCAGTTGTGAATTTTATATACAATCAAGTTATCACTCACGTAACAAGGTAGGACAAAGACTTTTTCAGATAGGCAAAAATCTGAACAATGACAACAACAACAACAACAAAAAACAAACAAATCCCAAACTGCGAACACCTTAGCGCCCATGCGCCTTTTTTTAGGAAGCTCTTAGAGGAAGTTCTTCACCATAAGGAGGGACTAAACCACATGGGATTCAGGATCCAGCATAGGAGAGAGGCCAGTGGAATAGTGCAAAGAGATCCTTCCTAGTCATGATAGCGCAGATGTGTTGATCTAAATTAAATTAGGATGTAGCTATTGAGGAGGATGGGGGAGAGAAAACTGGAAGGAAAACATGGTAGGAAAAACAGTTAAAAATTGGTAAGAAGCTATATAAGCATATTATTTAAAAATAAGGAGTTAACTACTGAAAGAAGTAGCTAAAAAGTTGAAAGCGGTTGTTGTTTGGAAGGGGAAGTGGGGGGTAAGAAAGAGAACTGGTTTTCTTTCTTTCTGAGCCTTTCAGAACTATCTGTCTCTTTAAATTATATGGATGTATAACAGATAAAAATAAAAACTGAAAAAAATTAATAGTTTATTGTTGATAAGCAGCTATTTCCTTTGGAATTATTTCACATTTTAAAAAAGAGAGTTCTATGTTGTTCGTTCATTTATTCAGCAGTATTTTTTTTGAGCATCTGTTATGTGCTGGACATTGAGGCCATTTCTTTTTTCAGTGTTCGCCTTTTTTTTTTTTTAATTGCTCCTGTTCTGGCCATTCCTACTAGGACCCTAAGTTCAGGGAACTATTGACCACCTGCCCTGTACCTCTTTCTCCCTAGATCTCTGCTGGGTGTAGTGTGGTTGGAAATCACAAATTTCTAGCAGGCACAGTTTGTGGTCAGTTTGCTGAGCACAGTTCCTGACAGGTAACAGGCACTCGATGGATGGACAAATGGCCGCTCTGACGTGTGTTCATCTATTCTCCTGTCTCTCTCCTTAGAGTAGACCAAATGTTGACTTACCCACATTCCCAAATCATCCCTTAGTTTAGGCAGAACAGGGCGACTAGGGAGAGTCTGCTGCAGCCCTCCCACCCGCCCCATTTATGCCTTCATTATCAGAGATCCAATTATTTGAGATTCAGTACTTTCAGTTTTGAAGAATATTTGGAATTTAAGGAAAGTACAAATGCCCTTAAGGGGGAAAAGACTATGAACCATTATCAGTGTAATTTCCACCCTGGAGTTTCCATACTCTGACATCTCATCAAGGGCATAATGGTAGCCAGAGAGCTCTTTTTAATATTTCAGAACACCTAATGGAAACTGCCCATTTATTCAAGATAAGGCTATAAAGAGTAACTAAAATGTCAAGGTCCTTTGCTCTCAGCTGGAAGAGTATCTACTGCCTGACTTGGCATTGTAGCTCTGGTCATTCCGTGCTGGTTAGATCCTCTGGTTGGTAGCTGTCTATCTTTGATAAATTTAAGAGTGGAGCGGGAGATAATAATTATCAACACCATTTATTTGGTTGACAGAATCTTGCCAAAGACGGGGTGGGTGTGGGGAGTGTGGCAGGGGTCTTTGGGCGTGGAGCAGGTGAGGGCCCTGCACACTGGCTCCCCCTTTCTCAGGGATTTGTTGGCAGCTGGGCCAAGGGCAGAGGGCCCCACAGAAGTGGGGGGGGGGTGCGAAGATCAGCTGCCACTCCCTGCTTCATCACTGTGCTGAGGGCTGGCCCACAGGGCTGGTGTTGCTGTGAAAGGCACCCAGCCTGGCATGTCAACTCTCCCCACAATTCAGACCTTATTGCACGGCTTCATGGCAGCAGAGATAAATGCTCGGACGAGGCAAATGAATCCAGAGAGAATAGGAGCCTCAAACTGTGAAAAATGATGGAGACTATGGCCTACTTTCTTGCCTTGTAAAAGTCACTAGCACTTTCCTGGGGTTCAGCCAAGCTGCTCCGTGTGGGGAGTGCTCCGTGTAGGGAGCAGGGCTGTAGATAGAGATGTGTGAGCCCTGTTGGGCAAAATGAAGGTTGCCGTGGCCTCCAGTGGTTCCAGCTTTTTGAGTCCAGACCAAAGAAAGCCAAGCTGGCAACTCTATAGAAAACTTGACCTCTTTGCTGACTCAGGGGGTGGAAATGGTTTTGGGGATTTTGTTTTGTTTTGAAGGGGTGATGTTTGGAAGCTGAGGCTCTGGAGAAAGACATCCTGACCTTCCTGGGGGACTTAAACCTACGACCACCGACCTTGGTACTTAGTTGTTTTCTGTTTGTTTTGGCGGGTTCTATTTTTGTATTTGCAACCAGATTGTAAGGTTGCTGGCATCCATTTATTTACCAGTAAGCCTCAGTCTTCTTGTCTTTAAAATGGAGATAATGATGCCCATTTTGCAGGTGCACTGTGAGTATTAGGGGATCACGCCTCAGTTTTGGTTTCACAACCTTCCATCCACATTTTCCCCTTCCCGTGCGCTCTTAGAAAGGATCTTACTTCCAAAGAACAGTACTCCCTAAGTGAGAGAGATGGCCACTTTCTTAAAGAGCTTGGCAAGCATCTGAGAACTACTCCCTCCCATTGAGGACCCCTTGTTTCTGGCTCTGAGGAGCAGATCGTGAGCCCATCTGTTCAGCTGAGATGAGGATGCTGATTTTACCTCCATAGGGAGACAAGCCCCACCCAGTTGGCTTTCTACATGGAGGCTGGGAGTGCACGACAAAGTTGGAGGAAATAAACAGGAAAATTCACAGACGTATGTGGTTCATTCTTTCTTATCCACAAAACAAAAAGGTAAAGGAAAAGCAATGCTTTTGAGGTACATTAACTCTGTCCATTGGATGTCTCTGGGTATAACTAGTTAGAATACTACTCATCCAATAAGGAGACCTAGAAATGGGATGGGAAGAGGGATGGAAGAGCTCTCAACTAATAGTAGAGGAGTAAACAAGAGGACTGAGGGCAGAAATTACCTCCCTAACAAAGAAAGTTAGAAGTGATGGATACAGAACCCCTAGCACAGAGCCTGGCCCGTGGGGAGGGGGCTTCCCAAAGGGTAACTGCTTTTATTAGTGGTGGCTTTGCCATTCTGAGTTGATGTCCATGTTGTAAACACAGAACTTTGTTGAGATGGAATTGTCTCCTCAGTCTGCTTTTGTGGATTCCTTCACTGAGAACCAACCCAAAGCAAATAGCCCTCTTCGTCATCCTCATTTAAACTAGAATAATTTCTGTCCCTCATTTGTGCATGTGTCTGGAAAACCCGTGGATATGCCTTCCCTGTTTAAAATATGACCATTGAAATGTGTATGCTTTAAAATTTATAATGTATTTTTTCATATGTTACTTGCACCTCATAATGGCCTTATCAAGGGTAGGCAGTATGCGTGTCCTCACTTTAACGATAAAGAAGCTGGTGCCGAAGTGGCTCAAGCACCATGCCAAGTTCACACACTGAGTAAATGGCTGAGCAGGACAGGAGTCTTTGCACTTCACATCCTGTGCTCCTTTCTGTAATCCGTAATGTTTGTTCTGCCTGCTGTCCATAGTCAGGTAACAAGACTGGTCACTTTTCTTGATGGGAGGCATCTTGTGTAGCCTTTTCTGTTTTTCAAAGAAGGAAAATGGCTTTCAGCTTGTGGTGAAGGTTCTCAGAAAAATGGGATCCAGAAATGTCTTCGAGCCTGGTCCAGGTGCCAGAAGAGTTTGGCAAGTGAGTTTACCACTGCTGAGTCAGGCCCTGGTCCCCCTCCCCCAGGATTCGGATCGATGTTGCAATGACTCTGGCGGCTCTGTGCATTTCCCTTGGCCTCTAAGGCATTCCAGTGATGATGATGGCTTGTCAGGGTCATGGCCCTAGTACAAAGCAAGGCTATTTGTGGCTTATCGAAAACATAACTGGAGCCACCTGCATGTGAAGCTGGCTTCTCAGTCTCTGGGGCCTGCAACTCTGCTGAAGTAAAATGTTCATATCAATCTGTATAGCAGATATCAAAAGTCACATATTTTTCAAGTTTGCCTGAGTAATTGGAAAACCAAGTTGTCAGCTACCCTGCCATATTGGACCAAGCTGCTCAGTTTCTTATCCTATCCGAATACTCATCCAGGGCCTGCAATGTCCCTCTTCCCTCTCTTTGTCTCTCTATATCCTGCTTGCTTTCAAGACCCTACTTCCCCCATGGAGTCTCCATTCCAGAATGCACATGACCCTGTTGTTTGTTGCTCCAGCTGATGCTTTACCAAATATCCTCTTGCACTGTTTCATGATTGCTTTCTGCACAGTTACTCTGGCTGCATTCTTTGCAGTCAGACACTAGGTCTGCCTTGTCTCTCTTCTTTCTGAAAGTGTCTGAGTGTGCTGGGCACACGTGAATGCTGACAGATTCATTTGATGAAATATAGTGGATGCTTATAGAAAAAGCAGAGACCTGGGAATCTGGAGACATGGTTTTGTCACCTGGGATGAATCCTTTCACCTCTCTGGGTTGCAGTTTTTATCTCTAAAATGAAAGAGTTGAACTGGATGATCTCTAAGGTTTATGGCAAATCTAAAGTTCTAGGACTACTTGTGGGTTAATCAAGAGAGATCCTCATTGCTTTTACCTGCCTGTATGCATTCTCCATTGCAACCTGTTAAGGTGTCCTTCGCTTATCACCTGCAATTATGATTTGGCTGCATGTAACTTAAAAAAGAATTATCGTCCTCTCTCAGAGAGAGGTCACAGATGAGAATGAGGAAATATTGAGGAGTATTTAGAAGCAGATGGCTCTCACTCCTGGGTTTAAATCACAGTCCCATCATTTACTAGTTGTGTGATCTTGAGCAGGTTACCTCATTAAATGCCACATATCATATCAGAAGTACAGAGTTAATAATACTGGTTTCACAGGATGATTGAGGAATAAGTGAACTAAAGCATATGTTGTGCATACACGGTGTAGGTACTCAATAAATAGTGGTGGCCATAATAATTGGTGTAATTGGGAAGCAAAAGGGTGTGTCTTCTAATCCTTCGGTGAGCATTTTCTGATTTGTAAATTCTTCGTTGTATTTTAAGAAAATGCCTTTATCATTTTAATAAGCAGTGTAATGTTTGAGGAAAATCATTTCAGTTCTAATAAGAAGACTAGCAGTACTAATTATGAACATGATAGCATTTTAACAGAGTTCCATAATTTATGGAATTGGGAGAGAGACTTACAAAAACATGGGTTGACTCTCTGGAGTTTCAGATTTCTAGTGAGTGATTCAAATGAACTCGTCTTGCTTCCTGCCAGTGCAAATAAATCAAGTGAAAATCTTTGCTTTTTAACCAAATTGTGAAAAATGGAACAAGTATAATGATAAGAAACTGTTTTAATGAGCCACTTTATTCTTGAGGTGATTTTCTAAGGAGAGACTCTAATTTGTCCCTGAACTACCAAAAGCAATAGACCCATTGCTGTATTTGCTTTTTCAAATTTTTTCCCCAGCTGCTCTGGGTTTAAGTGACTGAAGTTTCTCAAGTCTTAAAGTTGGAGGGTGGCTCAGTGCTCTAAGCAGTGGAGACTAAAAAAGGATTTTGGGTGTAAATCAAAATTTTCTAACTGCCTTGCTCTGAGATATTGGGAAAGTCACTTAAAGACCTTGGATATCTCAATCTTACGTGCAAAAATGGCATGACGGCATGATGAACATAACCTGGCTTTAGAGAGTGTTAGTGAGGAAATAAGATGTTAGAAAATCCTTTTCTGCTTAAATGGAAAAATGTATGTTGAGTGAATATTACCTTTCAAGTAACTTTTGGACAAAGTCCACGTCTGTGTGTGTGTGTGTGTGTGTGTGAGCCTGAAGTTCAAGTATTTGTAAAGATTTCCAGCACACAATTTCTTTAAGAAACAGTGACTAGGGTTTTGATCAAAATAATGCTTTTCTTCAGTGGTGGGTGAGCAAGATTTAGGACTTGCCGATCTCCCATGTCTTATCTTGACAATTTATGTTTTAACTGACTTTCAACATTGACTCTGAGTCAGAAAGAATTCCAGAAGATAACAAGATAAAGGAGAACCAGAAAGCAAATTTTTAATAAATACTCAGAGTAAAAAGAAATAATCAAAATGGCATACATTGTAGAGGGCATGTGGTGTATGAAGAAATAGCTTTGGATAAAAGAGGATAGGATGAAACTTCAAAGTGTCTTCTGCATGTTAATCCCATTAGTGTTCCAGTGATTTCTCAGAGATTGATTGTCTCTGGGGAACTGTGTTACATCAGCCCTCAAACTGTTTTTACAATCCCATTAGGCCCAGCAAACAGTCTCTACTGTTGGGACAATGGGATTTTGTGCCATGTTTACCCATATTCCTTCAGCTTGTCCCCCATCCTTCGCAGTCCCAGACAGGAGCAGAGAGATGCCTCCACTCTCAGTAGTGAATATGTGGGATTCCCACTCACAACCCTTTGAGTGGACAAAAGAAACTCAAACAGATGGGGAGGCAGCATCTGCCCAGGTTATTTTTAGGTTGGCTGATCAATTCTTCATGTGGCTTTTGATGTTTATTTAGATTTTAGATTTTATGGGTAGTTACAGTGTCCCCATTCAAAATGCCTCTTTAGCCATCAGGGAAATTAAAATCAAAACCACATTGAGATACCACCTTACGCCAGTTAGAATGGCAAAAATGGACAAGGCAGGAAACAACAAATGTTGGAGAGGATGTGGAGAAAGGGGATCCCTCTTACACTGTTGGTGGGAATGCAAGTTGGTACAGCCACTTTGGAAAACAGTGTGGAGGTCCCTTGAAAAGTTAAAAATTGAGCTACCCTATGATCCAGCAATTGCACTACTGGGTATTTACCCCAAAGATACAGATGTAGTGAAGAGAAGGGCCATATGCACCCCAATGTTCATAGCAGCATTGTCCACAATAGCTAAATTGTGGAAGGAGCCAAGATGCCCTTCAACAGATGACTGGATTAAGAAGATGTGGTCCATATATACAATGGAATATTACTCAGCCATCAAATGAATGATTACACAACATTTGCAGCAACATGGACAGGACTGGAGGAGATTATGCTAAGTGAAATAAGTCAAGCAGAGAAAGACAATTATCATATGGTTTCACTAATTTATGGAACATAAGAAATAGGAAGATCGGTAGGAGAAGGGAGGGAAGAATGAAGGAGGGGTAAACAGAAGAGAGAATGAACCATGAGAGACTGTGGACTTTAGGAAACAAACTGAGGGCTTCGGAGGGGAGGGGGTGGGGGATTGGGATAGGCTGGTGATGGGTATTAAGGAGGGCACATATTACATGGTGCACTCGGTGTTATACGCAAATAATGAATGATGGAACATTACATTGAAAACTAAGGATATACTGTATGGTGACTAACATAACATAATAAAAATTATTATTAAAAAATGCCTCTTTATATTAGATGTGAGATGCCTAAGGAGTGTCAGAAATGAGGGGAAAAACTGCTTCTCTTGAAGTCTCTCTCTTTGTCTAGTTTGGTGGGCAAAGGAGTTTGCCAGTTGTGAACTTATAAATAACCTCAGAGTTTCAGTTTTGTTAAATGTAAAATGGCAATAATAATAATAATGCCTTCCTCATAAGGGATTAGGAGAATTAAATGGGTTAGGTATCTGGTAAATGTTTAACACTGTGCTTGCCTGGTGCTATGGAAGGCACCCGATAAATGTTAGCTAAAATTATGTTAATTGTTCTAAGGGGAAGGGTTGGTAGGCATGTTGGGAATTGATATTAAGAAGGAATAAGACCCATATTTGGGGAAAGTGGGGATTGAGGAGACTAGTCAGCAGGATTTTGAATATGGGAATATGCAGGATGTGAGCACATGTGATTTCTTGCCACAAGAACCACCTACATTAGACATAGTAAGAGAAAAGGACCCATGCAGTTTTAAGACAGTATAAGCATAGTACAAAGGGGCTACCCATGAGTCAATGATACTCAAGCTTTTAACACCACCCTCTGTCACTGTATTCATTGCTTCATTCATTGATCCTGCATTTATCACCCAACCTGTGCTGTGCACCAATGGTATAGATAAAAACAATCCACTCCTTATCCTTAAGAAAGCTGAAGGAGGAGGCGGGCAAGTTACCAGACAATTAGACAAGTTCTTGAGTGATCAGGAAGAATGAGGTATACTGGGAAGGCTTCTTGGAGGACTTGGTACCTGAGATTAGATGAGTAAGAGTTATCTAGCAGTGGGAGAAGAGTTTTTCAGGTAGAGGTTGCTGTATGTGCAGGTGCATAGATGACAGGGCACTGTGTGTGACACATCCTGTCTGCTAATTCCAACATCTGAGTCATCTCAAGGCTCTTCTCCATCGATTGCCTGTTCTCTTAAGTATGGACTGGATTTTCATGTATCTAGAAATTTTGGATTATATTCTGGACATTGTCAATAATACAGTGTAGGGCCCGTGGATTCTATTTGTTCCTCTGAAGAATGTTGATTTTTTATTTTAGCATGTATTGAATTTGACTGAATTCAAACATCAAACTCCATTTCCCCTGTAGTGGACAGAAACTGAAATCTCTGATCAACTCTATTAATCTTGGCTGGGTTGTTTAGAATCTGTCCAATGCATGTGTAGCTTAGGAGTCAGGTAGAGATTTGGATGGAGTTTATATGCAGAATTTAGAGTTCGCTTCTGAGGCTGTCTCCTTTCTGGGCTTTCTTCTCTTATTTTTCAGCTGCCTCAAATTCAGTTTTCCGATTCTGCAGGTTTCTATCTGGTTTGTAGCCACTTAACAGGGTGCTTATTGGGGCTCTCACTCAAGCAAAAAGTTGCAAAACCCAGAAAACTTGTCCACCTCCCTTTACCTAGTTTCTGCCTGCTTTTGGTTGCCCTGTAGTGCACACAAATAGTTATTTTTGAGTTTTTATTAGGTAATAGTTATGTAGAGAGAATTGGTCCAATATAAGCTACTTAACATATTAGAAGCAAAACATTCACATGGATATTTCAAGAACTTCAAATTGTTCAATATGGTTAGAGGGGAATGTGTGTGTGTGTGTGTGTGTGTGTGTGTGTGTGTGTGTGTGTGTGTGTGTGTGTTGTAGGGGACTGGAGGGATATGCAGTTTGGAGAAAGGCAGAGGCCAGGTTATCAAGAGCCTTGTGTTTTACAGTAAGGAATTTGGGCTTTATCCTGAAGGAGAGCTTTAACTAGAAGAGTAAAATGATCAGAATTGTGTCTCAGACACATGGCTTGGCATCTCTATAAAGGATGAGCTAGAAGAGGTAGAAAGATAGTTAGGAGGCTGATGGGTAAAACAGAGTGCAGTTTTCTCCTTTGTAAGTTGAGGGATTGAGCTAGCTGATCATTAATGTCTTTTATGGCTTTAATATTATAATTTTCCCGCTAATGCCCTTACTTGGCCTTATTGGAGCTGGGAGTTCCTGTGAATCTGTGTTTTGTAGAGCACTGTACACAGCCCTTTGAGCCCAGACTTCAGATGATACCAACAGAGAAAAATATACTTGGTGGTGTTCTAAGGTTTATGAATATACATTAAGGCAATGGGGGCACAAAGCAACACACATGAATATACCACAGGTGCTTAACAACCTTTGAATTTCTCTGGTTCTCCCTTTAGACCACCTATATCATAACAGGTATTTGGTTATTCTGTATTATCTTAAATGGCCTACTATTGATCTGACTTTGACATTTTTAGTTCTCAAAGAGAAGGAGATGGGCCTATTAAGAACCAATGATATGGACAGATTGCAGTAGGGGTACCAAAAATGGGAAGGGTGGGAAAATATTCTATTATACCTTTCTGAGAGTCTCAGGAGATACTGATTGTAGTATGATGGGCATGTTGATTTCATTCTGAACCAATAAGAAGGTGAGGCATCCCTGAGCCTCAGAATGTTCTATATCTTCTAATGTTTCCTAGAGAGCAAAGAGCTCCTTTGTGTCAGACTGTGGATGACATGCTGAAAAGCAACCTCTGCCCTTGCTCAGGAGGGCAGTTCAGAGTCCAGTAGTTCACCTTCATCATGACACATTTTTATGTGCTTTGCCTCAGTAGGAGCCCAGGCCTTTTTTCTTAAAACTAACTGAGTATACCATCTTCGGTAAATTAATTCTACATTCAGTTCATGAAATATCAGGTTTTAGGAGTTACAGAGGAAGCAATGTAATTCTTTCATGCTGTTTCTTGCATGTAAACAAGGTTTTCCTCTTAGAATTACAAGACCTGGTGTGGAGATCGGAGAATTACCTTCCTGGATTTTTACTTTGATGAATGTCATTTTACTGAGAGTTGACTAAATGATATTGTCTTATATGGCTCAAAAATTTTTCTCTGATCTGTTCCCAGTCTGGAGCGTACGAGTGCATCAGTTCAGATATTTACTAGACACCTGGGGTTGGCCTGGGAGTATTATAGTGATTAAGATGCAGTCCTTGTCCTCAGAGAGACCCTAGCTAAGTATCTGCCATGGCCCCTCGTTGGCTGCTTGGCTTTCCACTCTGCAAACTGAGCTAATGAACATGGTGTGCCTTTCCATGGTGGTTCTTTTCTATCACACTGTGGCCACTGAATTGGATTTGGTGAAAATATCAGGAAGTGAGATAATGTGCTCTTGACAGAGATGTTCAAGTTTGGTCACACTTGACATTTTGCCAGCTTCTATTTTATCAGTTCTAGTGTAATTGGGCCTGGATTTGAGGGTGCTGTGAGGCCTGTGCCAAGTTCATTTCCTACTTCCTTGCCTTTGCACTTAAAGTTTCTGCCATTGGTGTAACTCAGTGACAGTATCATCGGTTATCCCATGAGTTATCATGGGTGAAGGCATTGCCTGTAGAATTCTTTTGGTAAACGTCCCTTATATTGGAAGAAGTGGATTGAGGAAGCATTTTGACTTATTTATGATGTTCCGTCTGAGAACTATGGATGGCAGAAGTGGGAGGTGGGGATGAGTTTCAGGGGTTGAGAGAAAGTGATTCAAAAGAGCGTGGAATAGGCAGAAATAGGAACTCTCCCCTGTTGCAGTTTTGGCAGCTTCTATGCCTGTTTCTTTTTTTTAACTTTTATCCCTAGCACATAATAGATGCTCAGACAATGAAATCTCAGGCCCAGCGTTGGCTGGCAGTTAGATCTGTGAATCTCAGCCCTGATTTAAGTTTAGTCAGAACTGAATCATTAAAAGGTTCTTTGCATGTTCAGATAGTGGGATTTTTACTCAGTCTCATTCATTTCAATGTGGCTTCAACATGACCAGGTCTGTGAGGAAGGAGGCATCCCTCCCAATATGGGGATAAGTCCTCTGCTCTGAGTTACCTACTGATTTAGATCAGACACTTGTTTTTAGAAGGAAAAGTCTATTTTAGAGCAGGGGGGGAGAGAGCTTAGGCATGACCTGAGGGAAGGAGAGGGGCCAGGCTGTCCTGCCACTTCATGTATGGTTGACTCAGCCAAGTTTGATTGCAGGGTTGGGTCTTGGCCGAGGATGGAGAGTATCCACTAATGAGGCAAGTGGCTTCAAGAAGATCAAAATAATTAGTCAGTTTTCACTGCTGTAGTGAGTCACCATCTTAAAGACGTTATGTTCCAACTAAAGAGTTAGGAAGCTGAGGTAGAAGACGCCTAGTTCCTATTCCCCGGGGAATGCGAAGTGTGTCTGAGAAGCCCGAGGGCTGGTGGAGAATGGAAGGGGACTCCAGTTCTTTTCTGCTGCCTGTGCTTTTGCTTCCTTCTTCTTGCCTTCAGTGGGAAGGAATGTGAGAGGAACAGTGTATTAGAGGCTGAGGTGGGTTGGAATGGACCCACTGGGGGCACATGAGTGGTCTAGCAGAAAGGAGTGCAGCTAACACTGCTACTCAGGCCACTGGAGGCTGCAGAGATCTCGCCAGGCCTGCAGGGGCTCCTGAGGGGTATTTTGGTGGGCCTGGCTTTCCAACTCACACTGTTTGAGAGGGATCAGTGTTCCTCTTGGAGGCGGGCGGTGGGGGGAGGGCTGATGGTGTCTGCATCTGGAACTCTCCATCTGTGTGACTCATGCAGCCTGTAGAATGCCCTGTGGCAGGGAAAGACAGCTCGCACCCTGTAGTTAGTTTACAGTACATGGCTTTCCAAGTACTGGGCTGGACTGCTGAGAAGTCTTTTCCCTGGGGTATCCCCAGATAGGTGAGAGGGATGTTGGTCTGGGAAGCTGATTGTCATATCCTCTAAAAGCCAGGCAAGAGCAGTATGATCTGTCAGGGTAGTGAGTTCTGTAGCTGTTTGGCCAGAGTTAGAGGTATGTGCAGAGAACAGAACTTTCCTTGGAGCTGAGCAAGTTGGCGCCCTTAGAGACTGAACCCTTTGTTTTCAAGAGTCCCCCGTGCCAGCCAACTTGCGAATGGGAGGCCGAGGTGAGACAGGGTGCAGTGTACGGCACATCACCGTTGCAGGAAGGACAGGTCGAAATGCACGTCCTCCTCCCATCACAGAGTGACGGGTACCCTGCACAGAAAATCAAAAAGAGTCTAGCAGAAGAACTCAGACAGTGGGGGCTCTGTTCAGGATAAATGACCTTCAGGACATCACTTAAACTTTCTGAACCTTCTTTCCACCCCTCCTCCTGTCCCTCCCTTTCTTTTGAGTGCCTACTAGGGGTTGTAAGTGCTAAAGATGCAGCGGAAAATAATAGAACAAGGCTGGCATTCTAGTAGGAGAAAGAGATAAATGAGGTAAACAACTAAATAAGTAAGACTATTTCAAACACTAGTAAATGCTTTGGAAAAAAAATAAGGTGATGGGATGGACAGTGCTGGGGGAATGTAGCTATTTTTGGGGGGTAGCACAGAAGGCCTCCCTGGGGTCATGCTATTTGGGCTCTGACCGATGGCAAGGGGCTCTTTATTCATAGGTCTGGGAGAAAGGCCATTATAAAGAGAAGGAACAGCAAACACAATGGCCCCGAGATGGGAAGACCAGGAGGCAGATGACCACTATACCCTTCGTGGGCGCAGAGCCTGATCTCTGAATCCCACTGTGAGGGGAAGCTCATCTGCAATTACTGTGAGCAAGAAATAAACTTCTATTGTGTTGAGCCACCTACATGTTGGTGTGTATTGGTTACAGCAATTAGTGCCCCCCTAACGAATACAGTATAAACCTTTGCATCTAGTGGTGCAGAGGACCTGAAGCAAAGGTGGAATCTGAGCACAGAAAGGAAAGCCAATTATCACCTCGGCAACAGGAGAGTGCTTACCTCTCTCTCCTTGGAGTCTGAGCCAGAGGCTCTGTCTTGCTCTAATGTCAATTCAAAAGGCAGCATTTCCAGACTCCTGTCACGTCACCAGGAGCTCTTGGTCCTCTAATTAAGCAATAATGTGCTTGTCCAATAAGTGCCATATGGTTGCAATGAATCAAGACCAAATTATCATAGCTTTAAAAATTAATATTATTAATGTTGATAATAAAAATCTCACAATTTTATGTCATGTTTTTCTTCTGAAGAGCTCAAAATGCAAGTATTAAAATATATGTCCAAATATCCTACCAACTATGCCTTAGGAAAAAATGAAGACCAGGGAAAAGTTGGGAAAATGACTTTATACTTTTAAATAAGGTTCAATTCTTTCACCTGTCTTTATCTCTGACCTAGTAAAGATAGCTAATCTTTCCTAGCAATAAACCAGAATAGTGTGATAGAATTAGGGAAATAGAATTAGGGATTATCTTAACGTCGCAGTAAGGAGACAGAGCACAAATAAGGGGCTGGAGTTAATTAGATAATACCAAATGTCAAGACTGGAGAAAACCAGAGTAAACTTGCCCTGATGAACCTGGTCTGTGGAGAGAGGTTGTGGAATCTGGACAGGGAACATGGGAACGGGAGCTGGCCTGCTTTGCCCCGCGCCTCACTGGCCTGGAAGTGGCAGGTGACTGCAGAGTTGATGAGGAGCCAAGAGAGGGATTTATCAGGAAGCACTGAGTTCTGAGTAGCTGGCATACTTGAGGACAGGAGACTGGCCTCCATCTAAGAGAGAGAGCAGGGCTTACCATAAAGAAGGTAAATGATGGATTGACAGTGTGCCCAGGGATGTCTCTTACTTAGGAGAGACAAAAGAAAAGTATGAGTTTTTGTGTTTGGCTCTAACCCAGATCCATTTCTTCATTGAACTCAGAGTTGCTGTGGGATAACCCAGGAGAGTTGGGGAAGAGTGGGCATTTACATCTGAGGGGGTAGTTAGGAAAGAGTTATGAGCCACAGAATTTAAAAGAATTGCCAGGGACACCATGGAGACCATTACTTGGTCAGTCCTTCATTTCTGGAAAGGCCCATCACCATAAATAAAAATTCATTAACCTTTTATTCAATGGATATTAACTAATTGGCTATATGTGCTTTCCCTACCCTGGAGGAGCTTATAATGAAGATGATCATATAACTTATTATCCAAACAAGGACACATTTAAGAAAGAAAGGGGGCATTATTAATAACTGTATGGGGACAAGAGGCACACACAAAGAGTGGCCCCGTCAAACTGGAACATACGGAGGAGACCCGACTTAAGAGCTATCACTCCATTCACACGTAGGCACAATGAGACGCCTGCTCCACGGGCTGTGAATGTTTCTACCCATGTCCGCATCTCCTGCTGGAGCCCGTTCTCCTTACTGTTAGGACTCAGCTGGAACCCTACCCCTGATGCGCACCACCACTCCAGCCACTGATTAGGTTTGTGACCTCGGGCAGAGTCTTTAACCAGTACTCACATTCTGCCTGTTAAATGGGGATAGCAAGAGTACCTGCCTTGCAGAGTTGTAGTGAAGATGAACGAGTTAATATAGATTGACACTAGAATGGTGCCTGACAGAAAGTAAGCACCACATACATCATGGTCCTCATGACTGGCTCTGTGACAGCAGCTAACTTACCCAGTCTCTCTGCACTTAAATTTGCTCGTGTAGGAAACAGGGACAGGAATACCTACCTTTTATGGGCTTGGAATTCAATAAAATGTAGCCCCCCTTCCTCCTTACAATCAGCAGCAGACATCAAAGGGTGAGTTTTAATACTTTCCACACTAGTTCACAGATTTATTACATAATATATTTAGATGTAGTTGAAGAACATTTACTGAATGGACAGGGGAGTTTCCCAGGGGGAAGGAAGCAGATAGGGAGAGGGGTGTATGGCCTTACATGGAAAAGGTAAGCAGGAATCCAGATAAACAGATGGCTAATCTTCTTAGCACTCTCCGACAAGAGAGAAGACTCTGGAAGTTGCAAGACGGTCTGGACTTTGTCTCAGGATAAAAGCCAGAGGGGCTATCTTTAAACTAGGGAGGCAAGGCACTGGGGTACATCTAAAGTCAGAACATGAACAGCTCTTTTGCTTCTAGTATTTGACCTCCATCCAGAGCTGATGGGATGCACAGAACTATTCTAGGGACTTTGAATTCTTAAATTTTTTTTTACTTCATTAAGTTCATCTATAAAATAGCAACTTTTATTTTTTAGAAATGGCTTTATAATGGAAAATTTCAAATATAATCAAAGAGACTTGTATAATCAGTTCCCATATACGCATCTCCCAGCTCCAGCTCCACAGTTATCAGCACTTGCCAAGTTAGTTTTATCTGTTTCCCTTAAGGCATTTTTTCTGAGATACTTGAAAGCAAATTTGTCATTATATACAGATGGTCCTTGACTTATGATGGTTTGACTTGTAATTTTTCAACTTTACGACAGTGCAAAAGTGCTGCGGAATCAGTAGAAACTGTACATCAGATTTGGAATTTGGATCTTTTCCCAGGCTAGTGATATGAGGTTGATACTCTCCCATGATGTGGGGCAGCAGCAGTGAGCCTCAGCTCTCAGTCAGCCCTGTGATCACAGGCTCAACCACTGATCCATTTACAATCATTCTGTACCCATACAACCATGCTGGTTTTCACTTTCAGTCTACTGTTCAATATATTACATGATATAGTCAATAATTTACTATAAAATAGGCTTTGCATTAGGTAATTTTGCCCAGCTATAGGCCAGGTGGGCTAGGCTAGGCTATAAGGTTTGGTAGGTTACGTATAGCAAATGCATTTTCGACTTACGATATTTTCAACTTCCAGGTTTATTAGGACGTAACCTTATCATAAGTTGAGGAAGGTCTACAATTTCACCTTTAAATACTTCAGTGTGTATCTTCTACAAAGACTTAAAGAAAAACCCAATGGCTGTATCACCCCAGACAACAATAACACCAACAAAACTCACTCAGTAAATCCTTGATATCATCTAATACTCAGTTCATATTTAAATTCCCCTTATTATCACAAAAAAAAATCTGTTGACAGTTGGTTTGAATCAGGATCCTTATAAGGTCCACATGTTACATTGGCTAAATCTCTTATCAAAAATTGTCCCCTCTCCCCTTTTGAATGTCATTTGTTTGTTGAAGAAACTGGGTCAGTTGTCCTGTAGAATGTCCCACATTTTGATTTGGCTGGCTACTTCCTCATTTTGTCATTTAATTTGTTCCTTTATCCTCCTTATTTCCTGTAACCTAGAAGCGAGATTCACGCTCCATTTGTTTTGAAGGGAGGGCCAAGGGTATTCTTGTTGGGGCTCTATACTTCCTGTTGTAGTACATCAGCAATCACTTTTAGGGATGCTGGAACTGGTGAGGGGGCTCAGAGATTGATGGTCAGATGACTTCCTCCATTACAGAGCTCCCCACCAGCCTTCTACCTGGTGGTTTTAGCTTCCAGTGATGAGTGTTGCCCATACCTGTTATTTCATTAGGACTTGTGAAATGTCCATTTTGGATTCCATCATTCCTTTTGCATTTAGTAGTTGGAAGCCTTTTATAAAGAACTATGCTCCCCCATCATTTATTTGGTTTTCCTGAAATACAGTTTGACAGGAAAAGCAGGACAAGTGCTTTCCTATCATTTGTCAATTTTCAGAATAATGAGTTGGTGCCCTAACAAAGGAGGATAGATCTTTCATTCATTAATTAAACAACTATTTATTGAGTTCCTATTATATGTTGAGCATTGTTCTAACTCCTGATGGTTCAGCAGTGAACAAAACAGAGAAACATCTTTGCTTTCTTGGAATTTACATTCTGGTGGGAGAAGACAAACATTTAACAAACCAGTAAGTTGATTTATTGTGTTAGGTGATAACAAGGGCTATGGAGAAAAATAAAGCAGGACAGGGGTATAGGGAGTGCTGGAGGGGATGGGAGTTGGGTTTGCAATTTTAAATAGGGTCAGGAAGGCTCACAGGAAGGCAACATTTAAACAAAAACTTGACAACAGTGAAAAAAATGAGCCATCTACATGTTGGAGAGAAACATTCCAGGCAGAGGGGCTTGAGGTGGGAGCATGTCTACGGTGTTTAAGGAATAGCAAAGAGGCCAGTGTGACTGGTGTGGAGTGAATGAGGGGAGGTTAGTAAGAGATGATGTCAGAGAGGTGGGAGTGGGGGCTGACCACACAGAACCTTGTAGACCATTTTAAGAATGTTGGTTTTTCTCTTGAATGAGCTGGGCAGCTGCTGAAGGATTTTGAGCAGAGGCATATGATGTGACTCCTGGTGGAATAGTAGGGTGAGGGTAGAACTGAGTTTAGGCTTAAAAGTAGAAGGTTTCTTTCCTTGTCAGCTGGTACTGGCAAGGGGGACACGAGGTGTTTCATCTGTTTGGAGGGGATGCATCTGGGTAGTGGTTGGACTACAGGAAATGCTGCCTCTTAAATTATCCTTTTAAATTTGCAGGCTTAGCATTTTCCTTGGCACTGCTGAGCACTTCATAACATAAAATCCCAGGGCAGACACCTTCCTCCCCCAGACTCCACACAGAACGACTGTATGTCCATCATCCCAGAGAAATCGAATTCCATCCCATTCTAAAATTATGATATGTGGGGAAAAATGCCACTAGGTGACCCATCTCCTTTTATTCTTGGTTACAAGTCTGTTGGAACATTTTCACCATCCCCAAGGAATTGGTGTTGGCTAACAGTGGGGGTGTCTGATTATTCTAGAGCTAGGTCCACATTTGTGGTGGCATAGACCATCCATCTATTCAGGGTCACCCCTTTAAGCCTGGAGAAGGGTGGCCTCACTAAGAGGCACCTGACAACTTTGGCTACATATCAGCTGGGCACCCTTTACCATCCAGAGTTCGCAGTCAGCGTGGAGCACACCTTTTCATCCCTGCAGCCTGCTCAGCATCCAGAGAGGCTTTTCGTGGATGAGCATCTGTCTTTGCCTGTAACTCCCGCCTGTCGTAGGCTGTGAGGAATTTCTGGGTGCTTAGCAACCAGGAGAAGATACATACAAGCAGCCTGAATGCCTGTCAAGAAGCTGTTCCCTCTCTCATCTTCTCCTCTGGGGTTGTGTGAGCAATGAAAGCAGCCACAGAGACAACTCAACGTCAACTTAAACCGTGATTTTTTTAATTAAAAAAATTTTAAACTGAATCTAGTTCAGTCACATCTGGCCTCAAAGAAAGCTTGCAAGCATCCCTTCTCATCATTCTCTGTCATCATTTCAGGTGGTTCTCTGTAACCCTCTGAGATTTTTGTTCACAGGCCTACCCACCAAGGGAAGTGAGGAGGTGGGAAGAGGCCGGGCCTCTCCGCACTGCAAGGCTCCTCAAGCTGCAGGGTCTGCTGAGAAGAAAGAAGGACATAATGAGAGGAGCAGATTCTCCAATGAAGGGACGTCGTCACTTGCAATGGGCTCTCTGCTTCTTACTGAAGGGAGAATTGTTTGCTGGGGGGAGTGGCAAACATTTCAGATGAACGACAGTCCTTGGTAGCAGCCAATATCCAGCAATGTGACAGGACAGGAAATGGAGCCCTCATACCAGGAGGCTTCTTGGGGAGTCAGGGGCCGGTGGGAAGGGAAGGGAATGCCTCGGAGTTTATATCTGCAAGGGGTCAGGCACTGGTAGGTGTTACTCTTATAAAATACCTGTAGGAGGCATGAGCCTTGCTTTTTGCACAGACGAGTCTAACTCGGAACTGATGCTCCATTGTGAGATGATGTCCTGCAGACAAGCCAGGTCCACACGGGCTTAATAAAGGATCCAAGCAGTTGTCTTGTGGCGTCAAGACATCCGTGTCTGGGGAGCTGGATACTAAGACCTGGAGTTTGACACCCTTCCAGGTTGTCACAAAAGGCTGTGAGCATGTCTCAGCTCCCAGAAAATACTCTTCTTTCCTGGTCCCTGGGCAGACTCGGCAACTTTCTTCACGATCTGGTTCTCACCACGGTGCCTTTGGGGCTGCTTGAGTACCAGATTTTTGGACCCATGGGTGTGCTCTTTTTTCCAGATGAATTACACAGGCCCTGAGAGGAAAACAAAAAGATAGAAGTGATGGGGGTCTTTTCTGCACTCAGAACCACCTAAAGCTTGTTTAATGAATTAATTCATTAAACAGTCATTAAAATGAATGTTTGAAGACTTGAAGTCCAAAGTCTTTTCTTACGATCTGAGTCTCCTCTTGCTTCTCCAGGTGTTCGTGGTCTTTAGGGGCATGGGGGTATAGCACAGAAGTCAGTGGGCGATGTGTTGCCAAAGACCAAGTGTTCCTTGGGCTTACTGATGGTAGGTTAGTGAACTGGTGGTTTGGGCTAGATTTTTTACCCAGTGAGCTGTCTGACGAAGGGAAAAAACACAAACTTATCAGTGAAGTTGGCACCTTGGACCCATAAACTCTTTAAGGTTAGAAGGGCCTCTGAGGTCATCCAGCCCATTGCCCCATTGAATGCTTAATTAATACTTGATGCAAAAACTCTGGGCTCTGCATTCCAAAGGTTGACCCAGGCCCATAGTGTTGGTTTAGAATATTATCATAATTAATGGAACGCTGCTAGAATATTGGCTCCAGACCTGAATTCACAAATCAGAAGAGATTCAGGAATAAAAACATCCAAAGGAAGCAACAGACATTAGTAAATTTGGGACGTAGACAGAATGAGCAAAGAGTAAGTCAGTAGGTTCAAAAGGAACGATCAGAGTTTTATAATAATGATCACAAAGGAGTATTCAGTAAATAAAAGCATCCTTGTTCCACACTTACTTGATGTGAGTCTTCTTTCAGAAAGAGGTCTTGCCTTCCTGCCTTTGGTTTCTTCACCCTCTGAACCATTGGACACACCACTGCTAGACTGATCTCCCCCGAGAGTCTACTTCCTCTGTAATCCTCCTCTGCAATGAAGGAAACTTTCATAGTTTCTCTTTGTCTAACTGGAGAAAGTTAGAGCTTTCTACACTCGATCATCAAGGCTCTGCCCTTCTTTCTCCATCCTTTGTTGTAAGCTTTTGTTTTGGGCATTACCTCCTGAACAGGCCTTACTTGGAGTCTTTGCTCATGCTTGCTGAAATGGGGAGCACAACTTCTAGTGCCTGTAACTTCCATTATTATCTACCATGAGATTGAGTACATGGTGGAGGTATGAACGAATAAATGAAGCCTATATTCTAGGTAAACAAACATACAGGTGTAAGTACAAACCCATGTGTCTGCACACACAGAAACACCCCATACTCCTAAGCATAGTTGGAGATAACTCCTGGCATCCCTCTTTTCTGGCACCTGGTAAAGGCGAAGGGCCTAGAGAAGTATAAGCATCAACCTAAAGAGAGAGCATTAAGATACAGAAGCTCAGTTCTTGTTTCTCCCTGGAGTTAGCATCTGCTAGGAAGCCCAGCAGGCCTGAGTACTGGCAAGCCTGGCATGAAGCCCTTCTCCTTTCAGAGGAAGCGAAATGTCCTGGCAGGATGAGTCAGTGGGAGAATGGAACCAGAGAGTGAGTCACTTTGGGAGGAGAGGCTAAAGGATCTTCTCTGCTCAAAGATATTTTAGTCTTGGTAGGTTTTTCCCATTTCTCTTGTTTAGGTATAAGTTTGGGACATGTGACTGCAGTGGCTAAGTTCTCAGATGTAATGCAGAAAGCGTTCCCCTGTATGTCCAGAATATTGCATACGGAACATTTTTGCAGCAAAGCGAGGGGTTAAGAAGACTGGCTTTGGAGCCGGGCAAACTGGGTCCTAATCACAGCACTTCCCAGAAGCAGATGGGGACCTTGAGTGGGTGCTTGAGTCTCTTGAAGCCTAGTTTTTGTTATTTTTTAAATGAAGGTTTTCATGAGTGTCAAATGAGATCACACATTCATTCACTCCACAAGTATTTGGGTACCTAATATGTTTCTGGTACATTGCTGGGTGCAGAGCACATGGAGGTGAATGCTGTGGGCTTGGACCCTGCCCTTTGGGGTCCAAGATGCTGGCTCGGAGGGCCCCTGGGATGAGAACCATTCATGTAGGACCTATAGACAGAAAGTGCTCAGCGAAGACAGTGATTACAATGATCATTACTATCTCTCTGGTTTCCTGTAAACCAGTGCATCTCTTTGCACCTCAGTTTCTTCTTTAAAATGTGGACCTGAATTAATCTCAAAGGGGAAGACCCCCAGCCTCTCATCTTAAGCTGAAGCTTTGGAGCTCATGCTTTATTATTTAGAGTCTGTGAAATACAAATGGAGGGGCCGCTGGAAGGGGTGGCATGCAGGCCTTCCGTATGGGGATTGAATTAAGATCAACATGATCACAATAGACTGGCATGGTGAGCTGAAGCAAATGGGAAAGTGTTGGGGTCTGATATTAGGCGCTCAAGCTCAGTTGTTCAAAGACACAATCAGGGGGAGCAGACTCGAGAACAGGGCCCACGAAAACGCTCCGGGTGTGTATTTTATTCTTGTATGACTGGGGCTGCTGAAACTATGGCACCATCCCAAGCTGCATTCATATAGATGGATAGCGTTTAGGGTGTAGGCTGGGGGAAGAAGAAGAAGACCAGCGAAAGCTAATATTTTAGAGTTACTGTAGGCCGAGAGACCTACATACATATCACTTAATTACAGCTTGTCAGATCCCCACAGTAACCCCACAGGGTCAGTTTTGTTGTTACTATCACTTTATAGATGTGAACACTGAAGCCCAGGTAACGATTACAAGGGACGCTTTGCCCAGGGCCCATAACGAACAGCCGTAGGACCGAGGCCAGAAGATGTATTGTCAGGGGTTCACGCAGAGAGGGAGTAAATTGACTGTGGGTTACCTGTTGGTGTAGAACTCAGACAGTGGGTGGATGCTATGGGCTCAGCAAAGAGCTGTTTAGGAAGAGAACACATCAAGAGGTCCCATGTTCCCCATCCTTATAAGCATTTAAGCAGAGGCTGGAAGACTATCCGTGATGTTGGAGAGGGAGTTTTGGCATTGGGAGGTGCTGGCCAGGTGACCTGTGAGTTTCTGTCTACAGAAAAGTAACCATGATGGAACCGTGTAATCTTTCATGACCTCTCCAGCAAGAACCACTATAACGTCATGTGAGCGGTGAGGTAGTAGGGGAAAGCGAACCTGAGTGTGGGTGTGACCTGTATGGAGGCAGGGCATGCTGCAATGATGGGATCTGTACTCCTGGGGGTGCAGGTCCTCAAGGGTTTCCTTTGCTCCTGCTCCTGCCAGTCCTTCTCCCACCAGCACCCCCCCACCCCTGCCCCAGCCTTCCCCATGTCTTTCTCCTCTTTCCTCCTACACCACCTGAAATCGAAACCCATTCACATTGGTGAAGATTTCAGTCCTTTGCCTATTGGAGAGCCGTGTGTGTGTGTGTGGGGGGAGTCATTGTCATCATATTGAGGGCACAAAATCTGAGGTCATTCTGGGGAGGTGGCTTCTCTAGTGGAGTGTTTAGAGGGAGAAGTGGTCAGCTGAACTGCATACTCCCTCCTCCCTCCTTTTCTTTGTTTAGTGTATACAGGAAATACTTGTCTCATGTCTCCTATGGGCCAGAATGGTGCTGGGACTGGAGATTCAAAGTTGACTCAGGTGTGCCCTCATGTTTCCTCCATGCAGGGAAACAGGGGAGCAAGCAAGCCGATGACGCAAGTACAAGGAACGTCGTGATAAAGGTGCATCCAGGGCCTTGGGGCAGCACGTGGGAGGGGCATGTACCCCTGGTGGGGTTTTAAAGGTGTCATCCTTGTAAAAACTCAGGCAGGTATTGGTTTTGGTCCTCAACCTGCCACGTGCCATCTCGTGGGCAAGTTCCTTAACTTTTTGGAGCCTCTGTCTCTCCACCTATGTAATGGGGAAAATACTACTTCCTTCACACATTTTCTGTGAAATCAAATTAAATGAGTTAATTTAGGGAAACCAACCTAACATAATGTCTGGCTCAATAAAGGAAAGTTCCCTTGCCTTTTGACCTTGGTGAGGGTAAAGGGCAGGGACAGGATCCTGAACTTGATGTCCATGAGTCCCTAAGGCAGTGGTTCTTGAACTCCAGGTTACAGAGTGGTGCCCAGCTGGATATCGTAATAGCAGGAATGGATTCTTCCATACAAACTTTGGGACACTTTCTCTAAAGATTCTATTTTGGTGAGTGTAGGACCATAATCTGAGAAGTTGCCCACATATTTCTGAGGCATAGGTAGGTTTGGAGACTGACTGAAAATACATACAGAAGTGTGTGTGTGTGTGTGTGTGTGCACGCACATGTGCACACGCATATGTGCATTTTTCCAGAGAAAGGCCCCCTTGTTTTCACCAGATTCTCAAAGTACCTCATGATCCCACAAAAATTAAGAATCAGTCTTGTGTGCTATGTGCTCTCTGGCACAGAAAGTGGTCTGGAGAATATGGGCTTGGGACGTGAGCCGGCCTCCGAGGCTACCATGGCTGGGCTCTCCTCCTCCCCTCACGCCGGAGATTCCCAGGGAAATGGGAACAGGGGTTTGGTGGCCTGACTCTCTGGCGGGTGGGTGAGTGGTTGGGGCTCCTCATCGCTTCTGACTCCAGAGGTTCTTGAGATGCTTAGTTGTAACCGGCCTGAAAAGTTGACATGGAAATTGTTTCCGTCTGCTTCCCCTAAACGTGAAATCTGTTATGAATTACATCCATCAGAGTGAAAGAGAGACAGAGATTGTGGTGTGTGTGCAGGAGAGCCAGCCTCTGCACGGTCTGAAAGCTTTTGCAATTTTTCCTAATTGGTCCAATCTTTTCTGTAACGAGTCTCCTTTTCTCTTTTCTCTAACCCATCCTCCACCGCCCGTGGCTTCTGATTTCCTGGCAAGGCGGACAGGCACCAGAGCCGGGGATGCTGTTATTCAGCATGAGTTTCAGGTGTATGATGGTGAAAACAGGCAGGAAGGGAAAGTTGGCTCTGAGTTTGGCAGCTAAGGGGACTTGTTTTTCAACATGCCTTCTGAGGTTAGGAGACTTGGACTTTTTGCCTGGTTCTCTGTACTCTTGGTAAGTCTCCTACGACGCTCCATGAACTGTGGCGGGAACTCTGACCTCCCCCGCGATGCCCTCAAGTTTCCCACCGTGAGGACAGACGTTCACAGCTGCTTCTGAGCATCGTGGGTGACACCCTGGCAATTTGAACTAAGTTCATGGGAGTTCGTAGTCTTCAGCGTCAGCTTTAGGGTACCCGTTCGTTGGTTGTCTCCTGTCAGAGCTAATCACAGACCTCATCAACGTGAGAGGGGATTTGCCTCATACAGAAACCCCTGCCACATGCTGTATCTAGAATTACAGCAGTCAGTGATTGCCATGTTTCTCTGCGCAGCTGGTAGTCTGCTCATTCACTCCTTCACCACTTACCTCTTGCTTGTCCAGTGCGCGCCATGCACCGTCATGGGCACCGGAAGGACAGTGAGGACCTAGACTTAGTCCTGCTCTCCTGCAGCTCACTTTCTAGTGAGGAGGATAGGTGCATGGGCGGCATGACAGAGCAGACCGAGACACTTGTTTTCTAGGCTGCTTTCTTCTTTGGCGGTTTGGTGGCTTCATCTTCCCCACAAAATACTCCTAGCTCTAGGATCTTAATGATGAATAATAATGGAAATCGCTGAAGATGCTTCCATGGGTATTTGCTTTTAAACCAGGGTTCAAGTCATATGTAAAGGGATGTGGAGCTAAATTTGGGGTGGGGGGAGTGGAGGGGGAGGGAGGCCCTGCGGAGAGACCAGGAATCTCCCTCTGAAATGGCTAATGCTGGCTGGCTGGCTATAGCTCATTCACCGTGCCCGCTGCCAAGCCATGTGAAGGTACAGATGTCTCTACTGACACCCTCCAAGTTGTCTCTTTGTGTTTCTACCTCTCTGGTTTTTATCACTCCCACTTTACCACTGGTGAATCCCGCTCTATTTGTGTGTGTGGCTGGCAGGTGCAGTCGAGAGACAAAGGGAGGGAGGAGCCGACCAGCTGCGGAGGGGGCGGGCTGTCCTTCCTCCCGCCTGCAGTACCTCCTCTGAGCCCAATTTCCACCACTTCACATCCCCACACGCCTTCCGGGCTTTGCCAGGACCTCTCGAGGCCCACACGAGTACCTGTCCACAGGGCCGTCTCTTGGCCAGGCCTCTGGCTCTGCCCTGCTGCTCTGCCTGTGTGGCCCTGGGCAGAAGCTGCCCTGTGTCTTCGGCTACCTTTCCTCATGGACCATGTCTTCCTCTTCCCATCCTGGGGACCAGCCTAGACTTCCCACAACATTATAGCCATATTTGTGGCCCTCATGTGAAGAGAGCCCAACAGACACTTGTGGCCTGACTGATTGGTTTTCCCAGCCAGGCCACCAGTCGCTTCCCGGCCAGTCTGGCTCCTCATTTGATCGCCTTCCCCAGCCCCCCACTCTGAGGAGGCCGCGGCCAGATTCACGTCAGCAGCTGCTCCCACTGCGGGCTGTGGTTTTGGTGAGCTGAGTTTTAGGCCTCTCATCTTTATGGGAAGCCTGCCCAGCGCCGGCCTGATTAGAATTGGATGGTGGCAATAAAGGTCTCCCTTCCCTTCCAGTGGGGCTGAGTGTGTAGCCGAGCACTGCCAGAGTTGGCCACACGCGGTAGCGGGCTTCCTTCCTGGGGCCTCTGGTCACTGTCTGCAGCTGTGTGGTAGGTCCGCTCGGCTCCGGTTACCCCGACGGGACTGAAGTCAGGCTCTTGCTTTGCCGGGGCCTGGGTAACTAGGTGAGGTTAGGTGCCCACTCCTTGCTCTTCTTTGGGAGCAAGCATCTGCGGGAGAGCCAGACACCTGTGTGCGGTGGGTCCTGATGTGACAGCTGTCTGTCGGGAGGATGGCCACTGCTGGAGCGAGGGCACCTTCCAGTGAGAAAATGCACCTTCTGCCCAAACAGAAGTTGGCTTTATTGATCTATTTATCTTTAAAGAATGAGAGAAGGAAGAAAAAGATGAAGAACGTTAGAGGTCAGAGTCTGAGAGAGCCCAAGACTGAGATGGAGACAGAAGGAGCGTCAGAGAAGAACAGACACTGAAATGCAGAAAGACAGTGAGCAGCAGATAGGCAGAGAAGGAGGGGGAGACCGCAAGGAGAGAAGTACTGAGAGCGGGAGAGGGAGGCCAAGAGAAGCCGGTGGCAGCATTGCTTACGGATTTATTGATCTCTGAGTTATTCACAATTCATTCCTGGTATCAAGTACTTACCAGTCTCTAAAGTACAGTCTTAATGTAGATATCCATTTAATAATAATAATAGGATTTTTTGAGCAATTGCTGTGTGCCAAGTACTGTGCTAAGTCATTTAACATGACCTCTTTTAATTTTTATGACAGTCCCATGAGGGTGCTATCATTATCCTCATTTTATACAAGAGGAACAGGTGCTCAGAATGGGGCCCATGGGTAGCTAGGAAGAGCCGGGACTCTGACCTCAGGTCTGTGGGATCCCATGTGACACTGCTTTTTTCTCTTCCATTTGATCTCATGCGGTCCTCTTTCCCCAAACTGGCTTCCCCCCCAACCCTTTTTCACCTCCCCCCAAACTCCCCCCGCCGCCACCGCCACTCTGCCGTAGCTCTGTGCTTTCTTCCTGCCAGCTCACAGACTCACTGTGAAAGCCTTTCCTACCTCTGTGTACCATGGTGTGTTTCTAGAGCCTTTCCCAGGCAGTGATTCTGTGAGCACATATTATCTTCTACATCCTGTAGAAGGGGAAACTGAGGCTCTGTGAGATTCAGTGACTGCCTAGGGTTGCACTACATGACTTTTAGTTGGTGGAGCCGAGATGCAAATCCACAGAATTCAAACCCAGCACACTCCTACCCTTGCTGGCCACCTCTCTGAGGATCTGTGTTCCTCATAGCAGCCACTCCATCTTGAGCCAAAGGAATGACCAGGGAACCAGAAAGTGATTTGTATTTGGAAGTGAGAGGGGGCTGGTGGTGGGTAGAGAGACGTTGAGGCAGTGAGGGACAGAGTGGGCCCATAGAAACTTCCCTCTGGGAGCTGTAGCCTCTTCCCAAGCAGAGCCTCTGAGTAGTGTCTTAGTGGTTGATTGCTGGTGGCTTCCAGAAAGTGTGCCCTCCAACAGAGTAAAGTGTGAGGAGACCCACTGTTTGGGGGGCATGTGTTAGTGACTGACAAGCCTGATGTCAGGGCAGCATGGAGAGAGCCAGGCATAGCCGAAGGGACCAGGAGCACTGTCTGCAGAGGGTAGGATCCATGCCTTGTAATGTTCCATTTACCTTCTTTAAAGGGAGAGAACTATGAAAGCAAAGGCAGATTTTGTGCTGGTGCTACTTTGCCTCGTGTTTGCAGCAAAAGGCCTGAGTCTCTAAGGCCCCTGACACATTGTCCTGATCTCAGAGCTGGGTGTGCTGAGCCCTCAGAGGGATTAAGCCGTTCCCTCTGCACGGTGGCAGGGAGGGTGGCCGTGGAGGCGCCCCAGCCCCGGTGGGAACAGCAGCGACAACTTGGAGTGGCCTTTCTTGAAGCTCTGGCTGGGTCCTCAGGAAATAACAGCTATCAGAGAAAAGCAAATACCCAAAGAGACAAGCAGCCTGCGTGTAAGTCTTTTCACTCAGAATAAACCAAAAACCAAAAACCTTATGATCAACACAATACCTAGGGGCCACATGGTGTCATAATGTCCGTCTTCCCAGGGTTGCATGAGGCTTTCCACGGCCCGGGGCCCTGGGACAGTCAGCCAACCTACCTGTCAGTCAGCATATCAGACATCTTCAAATGTATCCACAAACCACATCAAGTAGGATACTTTCGCTGTAACGAAGTTAGAAACAACGGTTATATTTTTAATAATGTTGCGTTTTATTAATAAAGTATTCATGTTGGTCTTAGGAGAAAAACTTGATTATATTGATAGATAACTCTGTGTGTTGAGCCACATCTGACTGGCTGACACAGGGTTAAGTTTTATGGATGCTGAATTAAATATCCATTTTGATTTTGCAGTTTCTTTTATGTGTCGGACCCAGCCTACTTTTGTTTTTGTGGGACAACGCACAACTTGTAGGCACGGGCACTGAGACTTTGGCGCCCAGCGGACAGTCTCTACCGTCCCTTCCCACCTCCCATTCCCAGAAAGAAGGAGAGAAAGAAGGAGGCTACTTCAGTGACTTGATATGTACTTTCTAGGCCTAAATCATACTAGGTTCTCAGGTCCCCCGATTTCTTCTTTGGTGTTGCTTTTATGACTATAAAATGTAGGAAGTGTTCCCTGAGAAATGTGGAAAATTCCTAAGTGTCCTGAACAGATGATATTAAATCAGTTACCTCGGATCCTTTGGCAGAAGGGAGGATATAAATTCGAAATGGAGTTGTATCAACCAGCTCAGGTTTTCAGAAGTGAGGAGTAAAGACATGGGGAGGGTTGTCTCTTCCAGAGTCTCTGACTAGGATCTTCGTGTGGCTCTGGTGTAACATAGATGCTGGATTCCTCCCCCTGCTCCAAAGAAGAGACTCATGCTGAATGCAGCCATGACAAAGGTGCCAATATCGTGCCCCAGTGGAGCAGAGTGAGGAACTGACTTGGGTGACAGGAGCTGAGTTTGTACAAAGAGAAGAAGGCTGGAGAAAACCCCTCTGGGCCAAGGGGTCTGGCTCACCCAGACATGCAGGAAGGGTCTGGTCTATGGAAACAGGAAGCCACTCTGCCATGTGAGGACACCATGGCTTCCTATGGACAGGACTGAGGCTGGTCTCTGGCTATGCTGCCAAAAGGAGGGCATCAGGTCTGGCTTCCCAAGCGCCACTTCAAGGAGGGGGCTGCTACCCAACTGGGAAACTCTATCAGCAAGTTGAGTGGGAACCTGTAGGGGAGAGGGAAAGGAAGGAACGTTTGGCTATCCTCAACCACGGTGATTTACCTGACGTAAGGGAAACTAAAATAAAGCATCATGAAATTGTGACAGGCCCCATTAACATGACATACTCATTAAGAGCTCTGATAACTACTGATATTTAAAGAAGAAAAAAGATACCCTCACAAAAAGACAGGAAGAGATTTACTGCAGGCAAAGAAACTATAGGTCCCTCGAGATGACTGACACAGGAGAACAAAGGAGGTCTTGAAGGTGGCTGCTCCAATCAAGATGAGAGCCAGGTCTCCAGGGTTGGGCGCGGTACTTCCGAAACCAGGAGAAGCATCTTTGGGGTCGTGCCTGGCTTTTCTCTACTAAGCGAGTAGTGCATCCAACCAGAACCTGCTCTTTGTTAATGGGATGGAATCCCCTTTCCATACTAAAGTTGAGATTCTGTAAAATCTCGGAGTTATTGGAAAGAGGGAAGGCTTTTTTGTGCCTGATGCATTACCATAAAATGACACTGTCTTACTCCTTATTGCCTAATTAGTAATATTGTACTTCTATGGGAAATGGTGTGTTTAAACATTGCCAATCGATTTAAACAAAAGATTTCAAAATACTGTAGGATGGAGCACGGTGAAACACTCCTGCCAGCCCGCACTCTCCTAGGGTAAGGGTTTTGTCATTTCAAGGTATGCCTGCACAATGGGAACCTAGCAGAAGAGGAGAAACTTTCCTCAGCACTCGGCTTCCTCATCCAGCCCATGATTTCCAGCCCTTCCCTTTCCTTCATCCAGGGCTTAGCTGGGCCTAGGGCTGGGCTGGTGTTTTTTTTAGTTAAAAGTGTTCAGGGTAGTACAGACCCCGCTGGATGTTGGGCTCAGCTGGGATCTACCATTCATTTATTTCCTTCTTCAGTATATACTTAGTGAGGACATATATAAACTCTGTGTCCTAGGTGTGAAAACGATAGAATGAGAATAATATAGGTCCTTTCCTTGAGGAGGTCAGCCCAGTGGGAAAGCAGATGTTTTTGTGGAAAACTGAAATATAAGCTGGTCAGCAAGGAGGATGGTAGAGAAGTGAATGAATTTCATGGCAGCCTTGAGAAAGAGTGTATTCGTCAGAATGGCCTGCATGCTGTAATGAATACGCCCCAACTGTTGGTGGCTTAACAGGATAAAGTTTTATTTCTTACATCACAGCCCAACTTAGATTGGTGGGGTGGTGATGGGACATTCAGGGATCCAGCGTTCTTCTGTTTCATGGCTGTGCCATCCCCTTGGGCCTGGAAATTTTCCCCTGTATTCCCTGACTCTGGCTGACAGATAAGAGATAAGAAAGGGCATGGAGGGCTGCACCCAAAGTGTTAAGGTCCAGGTCTAGAGGTGGCGCTCATCATTTCCTGCATGTGGCAATGGCTCAAACGCAATTCTGGGAAATAGGGTCTGGTTCTGTCCTCATGTGGAGGCGGAATGGTTTGGTGAGCATTAGTGTCCTATTCAGTGCAAGGAGCAACTTGCCCACCCTCGGAAGTCAGAGCGGCTCCCGGAGAGGTGAGTACTGAGGGTGCAGAGGGTCTGCCTGGTGAAGATGTTGAGTGCTGGGTGCTGGGAGGGAGCAGTGGTGTGAGAAGAGTATTTCAGGGAAAGGAAGTGGAAGTAATTGGATGTGTCTTCAGATAGAGCTGGATTTAAATATCGGCCCACAACTAGCAACGATGTGACCTTGAGCCCGGTCCCTGTGTGTCCCAGGTGTTAGCTTCAGCCCTTCATCCTATGTCCTCTCCCAGGTTGTGGACATTGCCTAGGGACTTGCCTTCCCCAGCCCCCACTGGCCCCAGTGTCAACGCCATCACTCTCTCCGACTGTACCCTTCTCTCTGCTTTGGACAAACTCTGACGTGGACCTGTTCGCCTTTGATTTGTACACACACACCCACACACACTCTCTCTCTCTCTCTCTCTCTCCATTCTCACACAAGGTTTTTGTGAGTATATCCGCCTGTACTCAGGTTTTGGGAAGCTCAAGGGAGTTCACATCATTGTAATGTGAATATAAGTGTTTGAAATTTCTGGGGTTAAAAAGCCCTCCACACGTTTTTGCCTACCCAGGTCTTAGGGTTTTAATATATTTCGTGCCCTTTCTCCTTCTCCCCCTGTGCTGCCCCCAAACTGCTTGAACGCACTCTCCCCATTTGCATTACACAGAGCAGTCTGGCTCCATCTCGTCCCATCCCTAAGCTCAGCCCAGAGCCGCCTTCTGCACATCCACTTCTGTGCCTTCCCACACAGTGGGCTGTAGCCGTTCCTTCCCACATGAGGAGCTTTAATGGGGTTTCAACCCCACCTCCTTGGACAAGGGAAATGGGGTGGTAGAGAGATTCATTTCCCCATTTCTTTAAAGGCAGAAGCAGATGGGGCCAATTTTTGTTTTAAGTAAATTTTCTTTCTTTTATATACAATTTCACTAAAGGTCAAATGGGACTGTTGCCACAACAATTGCAACGTTCTTGAGAGAAATAAGATAATAGATGAAAATGTGTCATGCGGTGCCTGGCACATAGTAGATCTTCAGTTAAAACACAGCTGTCCTGTCCTCTCCCACCTGCCCTCAGAGTCACAGGGTATTAAAAGGCACAGTGCTGTGTGGTCAGTGATGGGGCATCTCAAGGGGCAAGTGTGTGAGGGGGAGGAGTGAGAGACGGAGCTGCAGAGGGGGAGTGGGGCCAGATAGCTTCATGCTGTGCCTTTATCCTCTGCATTCAGAAGTCAGAACTTAGCACATTAGATATAAATGGGAGGTGAACCTTTGTAAGTAGCCGTTTCAGCAGAAATCTTTTTACTACGATTCACGATGTGGCTCCAAGTAGATTTAAATTTGCGGAGTGCCCACAGGAGAAGCGGGTCATGGCTCTAGGCTCCACACCTGCAGTGAGGGTGGCACGTTGCTTTCTCCTCCCAGGTGTGTGGCGGCTTACAGGCCCTGCCTGCAAGACTGGTCGGAAACTTGTTACCCTGTGGAGCTGGTTTGCATGAGACGTCCTGCAGGGGAGAGGCTGACAAAGCTGGAAGCTGGAGGGGCCCTGTACTCCTCCAGCAGGCCGCTGGTTTCGAGAGCGCTGCACCTTTACTTCTCTTTAAGAGAGAAGAGAGCCACAGGCCAGCTGGGCCGTTGAAGTGTCAGGCCAGGGCCACAGGGACCTGCCATGTCCGCAGTCTCTCAGAGCTACAAGGGGCCAGGCCCACCCAGCAGAGGGCCTTCTCCTGCCCCGGTCTTGACAAGTCTTTGGGCCATCCAGCCTCTGCCCAACACCTCTGGGAATGGAAATCCATAATGGTGAGAAAGGTTTTTCTTAGACTGACCTTCCTTTAGCGTCTACCTGCTGCACTTCATTTTGCCATCTGGAGGGGAAAAAAACGTATTCTCTCTTCCTCAGGACATCCTTGTTGATTTCAAAGACCACAGCCATGTGCCTCTTGGTCATCTTCCCTTAAGCGAGCCATCGCTTCACTGCACCCTCTCCCCCCAGTCCTGGCCACCTCATCTGAACTCTGCTGTTTGCCTTGGACCCACAATTCCCCAGTCCTACCTGGCCCCAGGGATAGGAGGCTGTTGCTTCCTGTTAATGGCCACTCATTTCCATCAGGGTAGCCTGAGATTACATGCTGCCTTCCTTCTCCCTCTTCCTCCTCCCATCCCTCCCCCTACCCTTCTCCTGGTCCTCTCCCTCCCTCCTCCTCCCCCTCTCCCTCCTCTTTGTCCTCCCCCCTCCTTCCTCCTTGTCCTCCCCCTCCCTCCTCCACCTCCTCTCCCTTCTCCTTGTCCCCCTCCCTCCTCCTTCCACATCACATTGTTTACTTGTATTGAACTTTCAGGCAACTGAATGCCTCAGTCATTTTTCATATGTGCTGGTAAGCTTTGTTTCTCCCTTTCTGTCTGCGAACAGTTCCTTCTCTTGGAGATTTCCTGATAAATGTTTCTTATTGACACACTCTGCCCCTTTTCGGGCTTCTTTGCTTGTTTGTTCCCCCCCTTCCCCTTTCCTGCTCTGTGATAGTCTAATTTTCTTTCCCACTAGTAATGCCGTGTTTCAGTGATTGGAAGAGTTTGGGGCCTCATCTATTTTGCCCATGAACACTTATTCCCCCTCTGACTCTCTCACATTTTCCCACGCAGGCACACTCGTTCCCTGAGCCCTGACCCTGCCGTCGAACCCCATGGGAGGTGTCCCTGGGTTTCTTGCCCTCAGGCTCATCAGGTTCTCCCCTGCATCCTGCACTGGGATATCTGAAAATTCCACCCCTGGGGAAAGTAGGAGCACTTTCCAAACAAAGGTCCTGTAAGGACACTTGGGGACACTTTATTCCCAAGAGCAAACACTGACTAGGATGTCTTTTTGGCTATGATGGGATCTGGTAGAAAAGTTTGAAGTTACCAAAATAGAGAATATGTTCTGATGTCTTGCAAATGAACCAAATACACTTCCCTGAATGGAAGAAGAGTTGTGTGTGTGTTTTTAAATCACTGATAATAATAGCAGGGATGACAGTAATACTCATTACGGGCCTGGCACTGTGCTCTGTGTTGTACACACCTTTGTCCTGTAGTCCAGACAGCAACTCATGAGGAGTGGGTGTGCCGATCTCAAAGCCTTTGGGGGGTGGTGTCCTCAAACCTGCCCTGATCACATGGCTGGAGAGCAGAGCCAGGGTCAGACCCTCCCTGTGGAGGCAGGGACTCAGAACTAGGAAGTCATGGTTTCCCACAGGATAGTAGGGATAGTAGGGAGGATAGTAGGGAGCACAGTGCTTGGGATCGTGGCCACGCCACTGTTGCTGCCACTCTGGGCCTCAGTTTCTCCTGTGGTAAAGATGGGATTGGATTAGATGTGCTTGAGACTGTTACCAGCTACATATGTCTGTGATTTGACATCTCTGTCATTTCAGAGCCAGCTTCCTTTGGGAAACATTGTTGTCACAAGAAAAAAATTGCCCTCTATCAAAATGTTTTCTTGTCTTGGACAAAGTGGATGGGGTTAGTGCCAAAGATAGGAAAACATTACTACAGGATATGGGGGTAGAGATGAGGGTAAGGGGGGGTGGATGGGATCGCATCTGAAACTGAATAGAGACATAGTTCTTAGGGAGCCACAAGATTATACATTTGATTCTCTACCCTGCAATTCAAGCCTGCTAGAGATAGTGAATGTCAAACTGGTAAGGGTCCTCCTCTTGGCCCCGAACTCAGAAATTTTTGTGACAGGTTAGGAGGGGTCCCCAGCACCATTTAGCTCACCCCTTCATTTTATGTCAGTGGAGCTCCCAGCCCTTGGAAGACAGAGACCTCTGAGATCATCTGGCCCAAGCTCCCAGAGAATTTAGATTGGGTGGGCCCCCGGGTGTACCACCCCTGGTACTTGTGTCTTCAAGAGCAGGCTGTGGTAGAGCAGGGCTTTCTTCTGGAATATGGAACTCATAAGACTCTTTCAGCCTCTTTTCTGACAGCTCATCTACCAGAGTGACTGGATGCAGTACAGTTGGGACAAGCAGTCCAGAGCCCTGCTGTTTTTTCAGGAAGCCCCTCTTGTCCGTCTGCCCTGAAGACCTGTGTTTGCCAGCTCACTCTACAGTTAACACCTTCTTAGTAGGAATTAATGAGTCCAGGGTTCTTTGCTACTTCTCAGGTGATAAACTGTGATAAAGTATAGTTAAGATTTCCTAGCTTAGATGCAGGAAAAGCCTGCATGAAGTCCCATTGGTAAGAGATGTTGAGTTTTTCATCCAAAAATAATTTCTAGACAGTCCCCAATTTTTGAAGGTTGGTGTTTTAAACATAGAAAATTGTAAATGGCATTTAGATTTCCAGGCTGGCCTGCTTAACCCATAACACAGCTGAAACACTCCCTATTACCATGAATCATAATAGAAAATAATATTTCTGCAAATGAAGAGTATAGAATTGCAGTTGCAGACTCCCTATGTCTTGAACCACTTTTGGAAGGCCGTCAGCAGTCCCAGCCAGAACATAAACACATTTACACTGAAGTGTAAAAGCAGGATGTCCGATTAATCTTTGCTCTGATAAGAGGGAAGTGAGGAGGGAGCGAGAGGTTCCTGGAGATCTCTGGCCTCAGCTGGGGAAGCAGCAAGGAGAGAGGAGCATTTGAGGGCTCTTGTATATGCAACCCTTACGGTCTCCCACCAGCCTTTCTTTCTGGTTCTTCTAAATATCACGTGGGCCAGCAGGTCCAGAGTTGATAGGAATGAGGTGGGTAGCAGGCAGGGAAGACTCTAGGGCTTCTGTAGCTTTGAGCAGAACAGAACCTGTTGGCAGCCTGCCTTCTGGTTCAGAATGGATGAGCCGGCCTGCCCCGCAAAACATCTTCTGGTCCTTTCCAGGTCAGCAGTCCCACATCTACCAGTCCATCCAGAGCTGGCTTTCTACCAGGCACAGGCTGGCCAAAGCACCCCTTCCTCCAGGGGCACCATACTGTTCTAAGATAGGAGCTAAAGCTGTCAGAACAAGGAGACTGCAGTAAGGTCCCACTGCAGCCCAGACTGGGCACACTCTGCCCTTAGGAAATTTAAATCCCTCCACTCAGATCCCCTCTCTCTGCCTCTCTCCCTCCATTTCCTCCCCTTCCCACCCCATCTCCCCCCCCCCCCCCCGCACTCCCCCCTCTCTCCTCCCCATCTGTCCTTCCTCTCTGTCCCTCTTCCCTCCTCCCTCCTCCTCCCCCTCTCTCCCTCTCCTGCTTCCCTGCATCATGCATTTACTAACACTACTCACTGACCATTGGAAATGCCCAATTAAATCCTGACTGCTGTGTAACTTAAATTCAAATTGTACCCCAGGAATTCTGACACAGACTGTGTTTCCCATTGATTTAAAAAATTAAGACTCAGTGATATAATGTAATTCATTATTATGTAATAAAAGCCTATTATGGATTGTAATTTTTCAGTGACTAACTCGATTTTACTTATTAGTGTTCATTTAAATCTTAGCTTATTATATGTTCAATATTACAAGTACTAGAACCATTTTTCTTCAAAAATCAGCCATTCAGATTTTTTTCATCAATTTAGACAAGACTTTCTTTCTTCCTCTTCCTCCAAAAACATTCAGATAAGTGAAGTTTTCCTACATTTAAATCGGTGAATGAATAGGACCAAACAGGAGGGTGATTAATTTTAGAACCAGAAGCACCAAACTGAAATGAATTTTTATTAATTTCAAAATCTGACACTCCAAGGACCCTCTAGTAGAACCCGAGCTTTTGTAAGTAGCCACCCAGTGAATTGGTTCAGTGCAGAAACGGACCTGTATCTAGAAATGCAACTTTAAGATCATTTCCAAGCCAAGCTGCAGTTTCATTAGGAATGTTCCCTGATTTACATTTTCTGGGTTTAGTAAATTCAATTCAAATTTATTTCCTCCTAAATGAATTTTTACTACCGGAAGGTCCTTGTATGGAAATTATCTTCTGTCATTATGTGGTTTGGTGCCTCAGAGGATGAGATGGCCTTGAAACCGGGGAGTGCTGGCCATGGCGTGGAGAGGACCCCCGGTTACCTTTCAAGGCTGCATCTGCACCTGTCCAGGGCTGAGACAGGAGGGAAGGGCACCCTCAGGAAGGAAGGTGCTTGTGTTTGTGCCTTTGTCCTTTTAGGGCAAAATACCTCCATTTGGCAGTTCAGCTGAACGCATCTTTGAAGGCAGCTGGGGAGCTGCCTGCCTGTCTTCCTCCCCACATGGCCCTGTCGCCACCCCTGCTTCCCTCCAGGGAAGTGGCTTCTGAGGAGGTTGCTGAGGTGGGCTGCTCTCTGTTGAACCAGAAGCCTCCCCTCGGAGGCTATTGAGATGTGTTCCTCAGGCATGAGGATGACTCACCATTTCAAGATCCCTTACAAATCCGAATACTGTAGGTCCTGCACGTGTGCTGGGGGTGCTCTCAGCATCACTGAGTTTCTCCATTGCCAAATTGTGAAGACTTCAGTTTTAAGAAACAGAAATTGAACCAAATTTGGTAGATAAGGTAAATTCCTACAGCGTCTTTGATAGAAGCGCTTCATATTCTCCTCTGCAGCTCTCCGGCTGCACGAGGGCAAGGCAGTCAGAGGTGGGCGGGTGGGAAGGTCAGACAAGGGATCCTGGAGTGAAGGGAAAAGGACAGAGAACCTGCCCGCCAAGCACTGTTGTCCAGGGCTGCGGTGGCTGGCATTCATTTTGACAAGGCCATCAAGAGGTGGCATGAAGAGCAGCATATTTATTTTATGTGATTCTTAGTTTTCAAGGTGAGGGATGCATTTGGATGTACTCTTAATTGTTCTTAAGCATATATTATAGGCTATCATCCAAAACTCTTTTCTAAACTTTTCCTGAAGCAAGTATTTTAGCTCTTGTAAGTTAGGTATATAGCTGCATAAAAGCGTGTCTCCTGATACTTGCTGTTTGTCCCTTTTGACCTTCGCCAAGTGGCTCCAGATTGTTCTGTCACCACATCGTGCCCATCATCTCCTGAGGGATGTCCAGGCATGGACCTTCCTGATCCTTCCTGCTCTGTCATCTTCAGTGAGCTGCCCTGACATTACAAGATGGCTATAGCCGTTTCAGGCTTCCCAGGCAGAAGCAGCAATGTCCAGGGGACTGGAGGCCTCTCTCCCCTGAGTGTCCCTTAAGAGCAAGGAAGCTGCTCCCAGAAGCGTCCAGCAGACTCTGCCATGGCTCATTGGCCAGGAGTTGGTCAAGTGTCCCTTTATCAAGGAGAGTGCAATTGTCTTGACCAGTTGAGATGAATTAGGACTTAGCTCCATCCCTGGAAGAGGGTTGTCACAACCAAACAGAATCTGGGCCTTTCCAGCCAGGGAGAAGGAGCAATGGCTTTTGGGCAGCCAGTGATGCCAATTTCATCATCAATCTTCCTGGACTCAGAGAGTACTGAACACCTATTAACTTATTTTAAGAGTTCAGCTTTTTTTTAAAATTTATTTATTTTAGAGAGAGAGAGAGCACGAGCAAGGAGAGGGGTGGAGGGACAAGCAGACTCCCCCCTAAGTACGGAGCCCAGTGAGGACTCAAGGCTCGAGCCCGTGACCCTGAGATCATGACCTGAGCAAAATCGAGAGTGGGCCACTTAACCGACTGAGCCACCCAAGAGTTCAGCTTTTCATTGAACATGTTACAGAAGATGTTTAGTCGAGAAGACCAAAGCCCATGTCATCATCAGACTCTTCCAAGTCTTCTTCCTTCCTTCCAGCTCCTTCTCCTCAGCTGTGGCAGCCGTGGTGGAGGGAGCGGAACCTCCTGTTGGGGCAGCAGCAACTGCTGGGGCAGGTCCCCCAGCCCCTCTCTTGCAGATGAGGCTCCTGATGTTGACGCCGGCCAGGGCCTCTGCAGACAAGCCTGGCCACAAAGGTTCAACACTTCACCCGCTGCTTTAGTGAGGGCATTGATCTCATCCTCCATGACTGTCACCTTATCGTCATGCAGGATGAGGGCCGAGCAGATGCAGGTGAGCTCTGAGAAGGAGGCCATGGCGTGGGTGCTCTGCTGGTCTGCAGGTGAAGCGAGGGCCTCACCCCAGCGCGGCCTTAGCTCCCTCAGAAGACCGAGCGCCTCAGTCACAACTGAGGAAAGGCAATACTGACCATTTACATTTTCCAAATATTTCATCATGTGCAAAAATATGTGGGTTTTTTTCTCTTTAAGTTATAATGATTAGAGAAATGATTCATTGCTGACCTTGGGCCTCTGCTTCTCCTTGCCTGAGCTGGACAATGTGGACTCACTGCTTTTGATCATTGGGTTGACTGACAGGATTTTAGAGTTGGAAGACCTTTAAGAACATGCAGCTCAATCTTTCCATTTTACAAATAGGGAAACTGAGGCTCATGCTGCGAGGGACCAGCCCAGCGTCTCATAGCTAGTTTAGCTGAACATGCCTGTGATGCCTCACATCTCATTTCGTGTCTTTTTTCTACTTTCACGATGCTTGGTCCCCTTTTCTTCCAGATAATCAGTGCTATTGTGCACTTTTGAGCTTTTCTCCCTGTTTAAACTTGCCTAAGAACTAAAGAACTAGGTAGCAGTCATTTATAGCCCAGCATGAATATTAGATATTTCATATTTTAAGTCTTCTCTTGAATCATTTAAAGGCATTTCAAGCATTTATTAACAGGCATGAGAATTATTTTGAGGGTAAGAGAACTTCGATTCTCTTATTGGTCCTTCAGAATCACACCAGTGTCCTGTCTGCCTTCTTCGTCCTGGAAGGCATAACCGTCTCCGCAGCCACAGCAGAGAAGAGAAAGGGACCTTGCTTCGCATGGGAAAAGCATCCTGCCTGACACCATCCTTAGACCCTTCATTTAATCTAAAAATTTTTTGTGAGTTAAGTACAAGCTGTGTTGTTTTCTCTGTAAGCAGAGGGTGAGGGGAGGTGCATGGATATGGGCCACAGGCCCTGAGAATGCTCCAAGGCCCACAGATGAAGATGTGTGTCTGACAGAGTCCCCCATGGCCCGCCATCCAAGGTAGACTTCTCTTCTCCTTAAAGAGATGCCTTGTATCTGGAAATCTCAGTGCCCCATCGTAGAAGGCGAGGAAGCTTATTTGTACTACAAAAGTTTTGAGGTTTGTTTTTTTTTTTCCTATGCAGAAAAAATCATCATGGGGATCCCACGAAAGGAGTAGTTAGAATATTTACCCTGGAGTATCTATCCTGGTGTGTTTAGAAAGCAATTTGATTTCCACACTGAGCACTGTATAAAGTGAAACATATGTGGTCTTTCCCTTGAAGGGACATGCCTCCGACTGAACTCTTCAAACCATCAGGTCAGAGAAGCAACACGCTACTACCAAGAAGGTGGTGTAGGGTCCTGTGTCTACAGTCCTGTCTCTGAGCTGTCCCCCCCAGTGCTACTGAGGGCTGTGGTTACTGCCTCATCTTCTCCCCCTTCTGGTAGCTCTCGGTCAGGGCTGGGGTGTTTAGGCTGAGGGGCATTCTCACCCATTGCAGGGTGTTTAGGACCCTTGGCTTCCCCCACCACCCACCAGAAGTACCTCTGCTCACCTCTGACTGGCTCCTCGGGGACAGGCTGCTCCTGGTGGAGAAGGTCCATTTGACACAGAACCAACTAGGAAGTTAGAATTCCGGGGCCTGGCTTAGTCATACTGTGCAAGCCTGTCCCTTCCTCTGTTTTTAGGGCCGTTTTCTGACTCTAGTGGAAGAGGACACTTCTTTTTGTTCACCTGACTGCTGACACATTATAGTGTCAGTTAGCAAACAAATGAAATAAACATTGATTATCATCCTCCCCACTTCTCTTCTCCCTGCACACCCATGGGCCTTTCACTCCTGTGTTCTGGACACATTTTTCACACCAGAAAGATTGCTAAACAGAGCCCAAGGGAGTAGCGCGGGGTATTGTGACTGGAAGACCTTCACAGCAGGTCTGCTTCTTACCAAATCTCAGGGCGCAGAGCCCCGGGGTCTGTCCTTCGGTGCCTAGGCGGGCATGTGACGTCTGCACAACCACCACTTCAAAGGGGGGTGCGGGGTTAGGGAGGCTTGGCAGTTTCTTGGACATCAAGCAGTGCTTGCAAAACAAATTTGATGAGTTATGAATGAATCAGAACCAGACGAGTTACATTTCTCTCAGAATGCATATTTAAAACTTTCTACACACACACCAGAGAACATTCGTCCGTTCCCAGAGGATGGGGGTCTTGGCCATGTGTCCTGCAGGGTTTGTGAAGCCAGGGTATTTTTCCACAACATATCTGCATCCTCATCACTTCCCTTTCTTTGGCCACCAACCATCCCGGAAGGTCATGCATTTGGGCCCCTTTAAAGGGCTGGGTGAAACCAGGCTTCTGCACACTCAACTGGGAAACCTCTGTGTGTGGAAGTTCAAGGTGCCCTCCCACCCCCACCTTGAGAGGCTGGGTTCTCACATTGCCAACTTAGAGATAGGCTGGTGGAGGCGGGGGTGTTGGAGGTGGCAGGTCGTGGTGGTTACGGGGAGGAGGCCGACAACCCAGAGGCGCTCACTCTTAATTTGGCTTCCTCTTTCTTATCCTTCTATTCAGGTCTCATTAAATGTCACTTCATCTGACAAGTCTTCCCTAAGCTCCTATTCTAAATCCTCTTTCCTGTTATAACCTTTTATCTTGCCCTATATTGCCCTTTTCTCTTGCTCTTGTCTCTTATAGAACTTAAAACAATTAGTAATTATGTATTTATTTCTATGATTGTCTGTCACCCCAGTAGCTGGGTGAGGTTGAGGACCTTGTCTTCTTTCCACTGCAGTATCTCCAGTACTTAGCCCAAGGCTGGCAGGTAAGAAATAGTTGTCAGATCAATAAATGCTGACAGTCTACTCCTCTTGGGTTGGTGATTTTGAATAAGGGGGTAGGCAGAAGGTTTGGTGTACATAGTCTGTGTTGGGGATTAACCTTGACCTGAGGGTGCTCAGGGAGGCAGGAGGGCGAGCTGGACAAACCTGGAACCGCTCCATGTAAATCAGGTAGCCCACTTGAGATCTAGTGCTTCCATCAGAGCGCCATGCGCTGTAGAATCCAGGCCTTGGGATGAGATCCAGAGGGAAGAAGGCCAGTTGACAACTTATATGATGTGAGTGATTTCAGAAGCACAGGGTAGGATTTTCAAAAATAAAATGAGACTCTGGGGGTTGGGAGAATGGCAGTGCCTGGGGGTTGACTGTGCTTCTGACCTCGCAGGAGGCACTATGAATGGAGCAAAGGGCTCAGGCGTTGCACTTAAGCCTGCCTATGATTCTAGATTTCACCACTGACTGCCTGTGTGGCTCTTAGCCAAGTTGTGTATGCAGTCTGTATTTTTACCTGTAAAATGGGGCTAGTGATAACTCCCTCTTTGGGGTGTCATCAGTATTCAGTGAGCTGACATGTGTGCCTACCTCATAACTCAGTGTCCAGTGAGTGTTGGTCCTTAGTTCTTTTTCTCTTTTGAACAGCCAGCATGGCCAAGTTAAGATTTCTCCTGCTCTCCAACCCGGTCTTGTCTCATTTCTATAGTCAGTGATCAGATATACTAACCCTCCGTCCTTTGGTATGTATTGTGCACATGGCATGTACCCATCATTGTGCTAAGGGTGGTAAAGGTTCAGAAAAAACAGGTTTCTCCTACAGAATGTCTCCCCTGTTAACATATTCCTGGGGAAATATATCTTTGCTTCTAATACCTGTGTTTCTTATTTTATAAACAGCTCTGAATAAAGTGGTTTTCAGTTGATAATTTATATAGGTAAAGTATAAATTGATATCCCCCAAACTCAATATAACAATTTAAAGAAAAGTCTAAAATTATCTTTCAAATACAATTGGTGGAACATGAGAAGCATTTGTAGGTGTTTTGTAGAGCCCACTGAGTACCAATAAAGGGGATGTGCTTTGAGGCTGTTTTGGGGCCTAAGAGACGCATGTGACTACATCAAAGGAACATTCTTCCATTCCCCAGGGGAGGAGTCTTGGCCATATGTGTTGGAGGATTTGCAAAGCCAGTGTAATAGCAAAGTAGACCAGACTGCTTTTCCAACCCCCAACACACCCCCAACACACTCTTCCTTTCACTCTTCCTGACTGCCAACCTTCCTAGAAGGAGGTCATCAATTTGGGCCCTTTTAAAGCTCTGGGAGAAACCAGGTGACAGGCTTCTGCACATTCAACTGAGAGATCAGGAAGTGCTATTTTAAACACTTTACATCCTAATGTGATAGTTTATACGATAGTTATGTGCTGTACTTTGCTTACATTTTAGGAAATACATTATAATATATTTTGGTTTGGGGTTGATGTAATGCAACACATTATAATTTTTCCTATTTAAGATAATGGGAAATAGGTTACCATTTCCCACAGAACATCTGACTTTTAGAAACGGATTACCAAAATGTGCCTTTTCCCATGTGGTTCTTATCTTCAAAGAATGTATAGTCTAGTTGGGGAGATAAGACAACAAGAATTGAACTTTCTCATAAGGAACATAACATAAGATGGTGTACAGTTAAATTAGGTGTTGAAGTGTGCAGTCTGGTCTGTTGATTCTGTGGAGATTAGAAAAAGCAGAATCACTTGGGTGGGGGGAGATTCTGGAGAGGTTTCATGGAGGGGACTAGACCTGCAAGGGCTTTAAAAATAGCAGGGCTTTGTTAGGATAGGAATCAACTTATAGGCCATGGCCGTTGGAATGTCAGGCTTTAAAAGTTTCTTCCAATGAACATTCTTTAAATATCTATAATGCACCAGGTACTATGTTAAATATAAAGTGGTAAGCCAAGAAACATAAAACCTTGTACGATGCCAGCCTCCAATCTCTTTATGGAGAAGAATGAGAAGACATGTACATTGAACACACATACACACACACACAGTATAATTCAGATAAAACAGTTGCAACATGCTGAAAGAGAAGGACAGCTAGATAGAGCACTGTTCACAAGAGGGAAGATGATGTCTACCCAAGAGGTCAGCATGGCTTTGGCCAGGATAGCTGTATTAGCTGAGATGGTCTTAAGGCAAGACCATGACTAGGGCTGCACACATTATTAATAGCTGGTCTGGTAACACTCATCAGAATGGATACCACTGGCTAAGAGAGCTGATACAGGGTTCTGGAGCCTTCTGCCCTGCCCGGAATAAACCCTCTGTTTAGCGGATTCAAGGGAGGATCTGGGGGTCCTGATAAAGGGGGTCTGAGTGGTGCAAAGCATTTGGGAAACTTAAGGAAATGGCTGTTTACCAATCAATATGGAGGTGTCTTAATACGTCATGATCAGTTTGTACTTTCCGTACATAGTAGCGGAAGATCAGGCCAAATTGGACCCCTTGGGGTGAGTCCGCCGATGAAGTCAGGTCATCTTCCTCTCCTCACTTCACCCCAGAAAAAAAAAAACGTGTTTCCCACGTAACAGGTATCTTGGTTTTGGGTTTTCTTGTTGTTTGTTTGTTTGAGGTTATTCTACCTGGCTTAACCTGCGGGTCTAACTTAGGGCCTGAGTACCCCCTGCATAGAAATAATGGAGAAACATGGTTCCTTTTCCACCTACTCTGAGCATTTGAGTTACTCTAATCCAAGTGCCCCCACCACCCAAGACCCCTGCCTCAGACCCCTGGACCTCCCCTGCATCTAGCAGATAGAAGATCTATGCCTAGTAGGACAGCGGGCTCCAGAGCCCTGGGCCAGCTCTCCTGGCTGGCGGTATCCATTCTGACAGGTGGGTGATTTTTAAATATTTCTCCCTGGTCCTTAGGCCTTCTAGTAAGAAGCAACCAATCACACTATACCCCACTGAAGTCTTGGTTTGGGGTGGGGTGTATTATAGTTAGAATTGTTTTCCTAAAAACAGTAATCAAATACCTTTAAAAATTCTGTTAAGCATCCATTCTATGTATCAGTATGGTTCAAAAAACCCCCAAATACCAATAATCCTCATGAACCAACACACAAACAGTCGGAAGTGGTCTGTGGATGGTTGTAATAATAAGAAATTCACTGGGAGGAGTCATCATGTGCCTGAAATTTGATGGCTCTGGGAAGACAAATGGTGTCCCATCTGTGTGCATACTTGTATCCGAGAGAGAGAGAGAGAGAGAGAGAAGGAGACAGAGAGACAGAGAGAAGGAGACAGGGAGAAGGGTGTCTGTGCCGCTCTGTATTTTGAGCATTGTTTCATAAGATTCTTAACTGGCTTGTACCACCATACACACAGTGTTCTATTAGCAGTTGTTTGGCCAAGAATAAAGAATTGCTAATTATATTTTAGAAATACAGTTTAAGGAGCTGAAGTTTAAAATAACTGTCTTGAGCTTCATAAAAGTCATCTCTGGAAACCATCCATGGAAGGATATTTGTACTTTCCGAGAGGGTCTCGTGGGGCAAAAACAGGTCAGGTTTTTCTACATTTCAGTGTCCTCCTGAAAGGTTACTCATACATTTCGTTCTTTAAAACACTAATTGCCTTGTTTTCCAAGAGCCAAGACCTATCCAGTCCTCCAACCAAATTCTCACCTAAAATCAGAAGGTTTAAATCCAGTTATTTTAAGTGATGCATACTCTTAAAAATATGTGTCTGGTTATGTTGTGTATAAGCAGCTCATATCAGAGATGCAGCAAGTCAAGCTATATAAAATTTAGTAACACATGCCAGAGAGGAGACAGAGAGAGGAGAGAGAGCGGGGAGAGAGAGAGAGACTGACTGATATCCTTATCCTTTCCTCCAGGAGAGGCTTGCGTTTTACTTTTAACCCGTTTCTAAAAATGGCAAATGCAAAGTAAGAAAACAAGTTTATCTGTTGCAGGAAGGAAGGAAGGGCAGGGAGAGGAGTCTGATCTTCAGCTTGGTGTGATTTTATTTTTATCAGACTCTTTTTGCAACAGAACATCTGGAGGGAGTGGCTAGTGCAGAGTCGGGGTCTTACCTGTGTTTTAACGCCTTCCTTAGGGTCATCGTTAGGATTCATTTCACTAGGGCCATGCTGGGAAATATGAACTCTTTAGTTTGGGATGAAGTGGTGATATATGAAAGAGTGTCCTGAGTGAGATGTTGGTGATATTGCTACTAACAGCAGTGTTCGGGTGTATGCTGTCTTCCTCTGAGGGCATACAGGTAGCGCACCCTGTTTCCCTTTCCTGTGAGGAAGCCTGGGATTGGTGGGGGTGCTTTGATTCTGAAGTCTGGGAAAATGATGTGGAGCAAGGTGCTTCAAGGTTAGAGGTGGATGCCAGCCCAGTTCTCACAGGGCTGGCAGTGACATTTGGCACGGGCGCATATGATCTCAAAGGGGGTTACGGGCAAAAGAGATGGACCTTAGACTGGTGGGATCTCAGAGAACTGGGCCCAAGTTTCTCAGTTTGGAAGCATCCCAGTAATTCAACTGTATTAGGGGGAAAAGCATTAGGTTAGCTTTTCCGTTCACTGATTCAGTGATTCAACGTCTATTTCTTGGTCACCTGTGCGGTGCCCAGTGCAGTGCTCCAGGCTCTACTTGGCACATTGGAGCCGGCTGTCTTGTCAACTCCATCTGTTCCCCTTCCCTTGGAAGCTGCAGCTGTGACTGGGTATTTTGTGCCATAGAGAAGGAAGACAGTATATGGATGGGTAATGAGGACAGGCTGGGATCTTACGTATCAACATGGTTGTGTAGTGATGGTGAGAGCTGTCTCTTGGGTACCTTTTAGCAGAAGGGAATGTAAAGCTTTCAGAGGAGTCCTATTTTCCAGTCAATGTCAGGACTGACTTTTCATTTGTTTTGTGGTCTGGTGAAGGACCTGCTGAAAACAAGGGGTCCGGGCAGGCATTGGCACACAGGTGCCCTCAGAAAACAGTCCATCTGGCAGATCTTGCTGAATTAGGAGCCCTCCCCAGGCCATCAAGTCAGGGCCGTATAGAATTTGGGATTCTGCAGTTCACAGAGTGCTACCCCCACTTTCTTACACTTGTAGAAACTGCGCTCCAGTCGCATTTTTGGATTGGTCTGCTCTGTGCCTGGCCACGAGAACACCAGGCACTGTGGATACACGGTCCCTCTCGGAGACGTCTGGGTGTCTGACTTTGGAGAAGAAGGAATGTGTCCATGAACTTTACCGTCTCTAGAGACGATGCTGAAAGCAGATTTGATGGCTATAGTTGCTGTAGTCTTGTGCAAATACGAACCTCTCTGGAGTTTTGTTGAAATACAGCTGTCACGAGCATCACTATTACTTATTTCGTAGGCCCCACCCTGCTGATTCTCATTCTCTCAAGTGCATAACTTAATTCATACAGGTTGGGCCTTGCTCAGAGGTTGGGATGGAGAACAGAATGATCAATGGGACTTGCTCTCAAATCCCCAGTTATTCTCCTCCTTCTTTTACTTGTCATTCTCTCTGCTACTTTTATGTTATTTGCACAAGCTTGGGGGACCAGAAGCAGGAACTGGCATTTGGATTAATGGCTAAGTAATCCAGAACAGTCAAAGAACAAAGAAATAATGTTTATGTTCTGTTCTGGGTTATATATTTTTATGGGGTGATGGTGAGAGAAGTAATGACTTTAGTTTCTTAAGTACATGCTTCTTACACTGATATTAAAATTAGCTACTGTTTTCATTTGCTGAGTGCACATGCACCATGGTGGACGGAGAGAACTCAAGGGTGAGTCTGGTAGAAGGAAGGAAACCACAAATTTAGCTGTTGCTGCTGGCTCCACTCAAGGTAGAGATTCAAATTAGCACATACTACCTGAATTAAACAAATTATACTTTAAAGAAATTAGGCAGGTTACATTTGAGGAAATCTTACTATAATTACTAGTAAAGGAAATTATTGCCAACGAAATTCTGGATTTTAATTTATCTGATCTGCTTAAAGCATGATACACCTGTATATGTGATGAACCTTTTTTTTTTTTTTTTTGAGACTAGAGACCTGGATAGAGAGTAGGATTTGGTTCTTAGAAGGCAGAGCTTAGAATTTTAGAAAGAGAGGTGTTTTATCTAGGTCAGGTATTATTACTGTTAATATCTTTGCCGTTTACCCAGAATACTGTCTCTGCCATGTTTGAGGCAGTGCTCCTTCCTTGCTCCTTCTTTCCCCCACTGTGTTTGTTGTGTGTGGACTGTGTGTCTGGGCTGATGGCAGACGCTAAGGTTATGAGAGTGAACAGTTCCATGTGATTTCTGCCTTGTGGGGCATAGGGTCTGATGGGAGAGAAGAACAAAGGAAACCTGTAACCGCTGGACATGTGCACTTTCTCCTCTGCTACAAGAGCCAGACCGGAAGACCTTGAAAATAATTCCACTGCCTGTCCTTTGGAGCTGTTTACAAATTGCTCCATGATTTTTATCATTACGCTGTCTTACCTTTTGGAATTAGTATGATGATGGCTCTTCTGGCGGGATCACAGTGAGAAAGGAAACCATGAACCACTCATGCTGCCCAGCCCGGGCTCCTGTCTCCCACAGTCACCTCTGGGGCCGAGGCTTACTTAAATATGTTCCAAAAGAGAAACGGTCAGTTACGACAGGGCACCTGCCACTTCCCATTCATTCTGAGCCAAGGAGTGGGGTACGGGTGTGACAGCCCCGAGCGGGCCCAGCTTGGGCCTGGAGTCCAGGCTGACCTCCCGAGGAGGGGAAAATGCCCCCTGGCTTGGTAGCCGGCCTCCAGGTGTGAGCGCTCACCTGTCTTCAGGTGCCCATGGTGGCCGGGGAGGGGTGCTCCAGGCCCCTGGCGTGGGTGGCCTCACGTCGTGTGGGCCGCCGGACGGGGAGCAGCCGTGGGGGCCGGCTAGGGAGAGGGCCGGGCCGAGGCGGAGGCGAGATTATTGCCTGTTACACATGGACATCTAGACGGGGGAAGAAACATAACGGCTTTATTTTTAGGCTTTGCTAATTCTCACTCTTCTAGTTCGCTGCTACCTGGCAACAGCTTATTGTCATGGCAACGCCAATGTTAATGAGTGAAGCTCTCTGTGTGTCTCTTTTACCCGGTGCTCCGTGACAGACACTCTGCGTGGAGCTATCTTTCTGGCCATCAGAGGCGAAATGCCGGCCTCCCTCTCTGCCAAAGGCCTCCCAGGCCCTGTCCATGAAGGAAAGGAAGGAAGGCAGCTGACGAGGGATTTATGGTGTTGCTTACACATTCCTAACGTATTCTCTATTTACAGATGGGCCTGCTGGCTTCGCATGCGGCCCTCGGCTCATCGGGTCCCCCCTTCTTTACATTTTTCAGTGGCAGTCATAGGCTTTTGAACAATAACCAGTTTTCTCATGTTCCAGGCACATCAGGATTTGTGCAGGTTTTTCTGGCACCTTCTCTGTGGTTGGTCAGCAAGGCTCTGAATCACCGGTCCTGAAGGGAGGGGAGATTGTTGCTGCTCTTGAGGGCCCTGGGGAGCTGACCATCCTCGAGGGACCGCCTGCACCCCTGGCCCTCAGGTGGAGAAGCAGTGATGCCACCTCACGCTCTTGTCTTGGTTTCCCTGACATCTGTTGATAGAGGTCGTCATCTATGGCCTCAAGGTCATATGTGAGAAAGAGCAGCGGCAGCCTCTTTGTGCCTCAGTTTTTCCATCTTTAGGCCGTCGTCCATGTCCGCCTGTTGAGCAGTGATGCATATAAAGTGTTCTGCAGTCCCCTCACCAGTTCTGTCATGTGGGTGGCTGCCTGCACCTCTCTGTCCCTCAGCTTCTAAAACTTATGAATGAAGGATAGGAATCAGATAAATATGGGTCATGCGGCTTAAAGCAGTGTCTGGCATAAAATAATGGTTCAATAAATACTGGTTATTACTATGGCCATTATTTAATCTTCACACTAACCTTGTGAGATAAGTGCTGTTCATATTCTCAAGTTGCAAAGAAGTAAACTGAGGCACGGAGAGGTGGAACTGCCTTGGAGTCGCTGGAAGTGACAGACTTCAGTTGGGAGCCATGACCCAGTGAGCTTGGCGGTGCTTACGCTCCGGGCCCCTCAGCGCCACAGTCCTCACAGCTGTAGAGAGCTGCTCCCTTCCCCTCGGGTGGCTTTGGGGCCTCCTGGGTGTGTACGAGCACTTTGCACTCCTCGGATAAAAGGTGCTATGTGAAGCAGAGAGTTAGAATCATTACGAAGTGTCATCTCCAGGGAGGTGCTCTTAGCCGGCATGGCTCATCTTGAGGTTAGCACTGCAAGGCTCTGTTATGAGCGATGGAGTCAGGACTCCTTGCAGCCACCTCTCCATGGCCCTGGACTGTTCTCGGGACACAGGGTCCTTGGCACCTACCTCTCTACTGCGCCATGAAGCACATCACCACTTATTTACTCCTGCTGATCACCTGGAGTTTTCAGTGCCTTGTAACAGCTCTATTTTTTTTTCTGAGTTCTAAGTAAATCATTCCATGTATTTTTTAAAAGGTAGCAAAATCACATAGTACAAAATAAAAAACACACAAAAGGGCATACTGTGAAAAGTGTCTCTCTCCTTGCTCCTTGCCTCCAGGGTCTGTCCCTGCAAGGAGACCTACACATCAGAGAACATATACTGACTTCTTCTTCACCTCCGATGGGAATTCTCACACACTCTGCCCTGCATTGTTTTTTCCCCACTTCACTGGACCTGGGAAATCGCTCCGTATTCACTACACAATCAGTGAGAAGTGACCTCAATCACTTGCAACAGCCACCTCAAAAGTTTTATTGGGTTTTTAATTCTAGGTAAATAAATTTGTGAATAATTGTGATAGAAGCTGAAGAAAGCAATAAGCTAATAGTACCAGTTTTCTATTACTGAGTATCACCAGGATAATAATACCAGGATTCTTTTGAATCCCTCAACCATTTTTTCTCTCACCTGTTATAAAGCTGAAATCCAGAGTCACAGAGCTAAAAATGAACCTAAGTCCATCTGTGTCCACATCCCTATGCCCTTTTGGTTACACTGTGCTCCTACTCTTATGTAAACACGCTCAAACATGGATCTCAACCACAGGCCTGGGCTGCGGGAGCTAGCTCCCTCACGGTGACCAGTACACTGTCATTTAGTCATGGCATCGCTAAATAGTTCCCCTGCCTGGCTCGCCTTCCCTGCTCCTGCAGGCCTGGCTTCATCCACGGGCAGACACTTCTGGTTAGCAAACGTAATTTATTGATGTGTGAAGTTCATTTGAACTCCATCTCTGCTATTCTCTGCTTCTGTTTCTTTACCCATAAAATGTGCAGAGCCGTCTCACCCCCGCCTAAAAGAGGTACTGAAGAGGGGGTACAGATCATGCTCAGTGTCTCCCCTCCTGTCCCCTTCTGATGTTGCAGAGGGGTACCCTCTGGGTCTGGACCTTGTGAGTGGGAAGGCAGGAGGAAGGGGGCATGGAAACCTGGAGAAAATTTGGGACTGCGTCATTGCTAACGCTTAGTAGGCACTGCACAAGGATTTGCTGCACAAGATAGACAAACACATATTTTCGGTTCCCTGTCAGAGAGGTGTCAGAGACGTGCCTGCCTGGGCTCCCCAGCTTCAGCCGTAGTCTGCTCTTTGTAGGTGTTCTGTGCATTATTCGGGGCTTTGGTCTTCATTTTCCTTACCCCTCACACTTCCTCTATGTTCCCTCCCATGAGCTTGCACACTTCTTAGGATAGATTCTGATCGGCTCTCGTGGTTCCAAGTACTTTGGGGGTCCAGCATGCCTGAAAGGGCAGAATAGAGTTCAGAGGTGGGCTTGCTCATCCCAGCCACACCCAGGCAGGTCCTGTCCCCCGGGGAGAGTGCCCTCTCCCTTCTTGCGAGGCCTGGCTACATCATACCCCTCCCCCTCTCCCGCCGCTGGGGCCACCCCACGCTCTGTGGACACTCTGCCAGCACCCTGGCTCCTCTAGCTCACACTTGTTCTGTCCTTTGAACTCCTGCGTGGCTCCTGTCCCCTAGCACCACTTGGCATTCTGTTACATTAGCATTTCATGTGGATGGAGAAGGAGCCCCCGGGAACAGAGCTGACCTGCTCAATGCCATCGAGACATGTCCCAGCCCTTTAGATGCAGGCTGCAGAGGAGGCCTGGCAGAGGAGAGGGCCTGGTTCTCAGGTCTCTGGGGGGCAAGTCCTGGGGAGCATGAAGCTGCTGCTGGGACTGTAGCCTGGATGTCTTCCAATATCCTGTTTGGGGAGCTCTCCCCAAAAAGGCAGAAGAGCCCCAAGGTGAGGTGAAGGGCCTTGGAGCCCCAGGGCTGCCCGTCGGGAGAGGAAAGCCCAATGGGGCAGCAGTGGAGAGAGAAACTGTCCTAGGGTATGTCCTGCTGCAGCCACTTTGGTTGTGAAGCTTCTGACTGAGAGGTTTAGAACTCCTCTTGTTGGTGAAGTCACGATGCTCCCCTTTTAGCGACACCCTCTATTGTCGAGAACTGAGCGATCAGAGAGCACGGCAGCACAGAGAAGCCTACTGGCATGTTGGTTACAGAGGGGAAATGATCGAATATAGAACTGGACAGAGCCACACCAGCTGTCCTCGGGACACACCAAAGGAAGTACCTGCAAGTCCTGGGTGAGAATGGGGGGGCCAGGGCCTGGGGGTGTTTTAGGGTCAGAGCAATGTGAGCATGGCCCAGGTCCTCTGTCTCCTCTAGTGAGTCTGGGAGCCAGCCTCCTCAGCAGCCTCCTTCCTGGCCTGGAGAGAGTCTTGGACCCCATCTCGTTTCTCTCTCTCTTCTGGTTCCTGCTGCCTTAAAAGGACTAGATTATAATTTTGTGAAGGACTGAGTAAGCCTAAAAATGCCTCCTTACCTGCTTACACGTATCGACATTCCTTCCAAGGAAGACGTGGGTTATTACACAATTAGAAAAGCCTTGCACTGGAAGAGGCAGAGCTGTGAGGGTTTCTGGTTGGGATGGACTCAGGCAAACGACTAGGGTAGTTGACTGGCAGCAAGCCCTTTTCACTTTTGATGGGAAAAAAGGAGTTCTTCATAGGGCAAAGATTTTGTAAATAAAGAGAAGGAGCCCCCAAAGAAGAGAGTTTATAGCAGTGGTCCTTCTGCAGAATAACTGAAGAGAGGGGAGGCTTTAAAAAAACATCCTCTGCCGAACCCAGAGATTGGGATTCAAACGTCTTCAGCTGGTCCTGGACATCAGTATTTAAGAAAAAAGCACACCCAGGTGTTTCTAATGAATAGCCAGTGTTGAAAACCATTGGTTTAAAGGTGTTTAAAGACAGAAGGCAAAATGTGTAGAGACCCCAGCATAGAATTTGCTCGTTTACCAAGCTGGGACCAATAGAAGACATATCCTGATTTTAATCTACAGTGGCACATTCTGAAAATATACTTCAGGATTTAAGAAGTTTGGGTGCTTAGGGGCGCCTGGGTGGCACAGCGGTTAAGCGTCTGCCTTCGGCTCAGGGCGTGATCCCAGCGTTCTGGGATCGAGCCCCACATCAGGCTCCTCCGCTATGAGTCTGCTTCAGTCTGCTTCTTCCTCTCCCACTCCCCCTGCTTGTGTTCCCTCTCTCTCGCTGGCTGTCTCTATCTCTGTCGAATAAATAAATAAAATCTTTAAAAAAAAAAAAAGAAGTTTGGGTGCTTAAAAAAACCTCTTTGTACACCGATGTTCATAGCAGCGTTATTCACAATATTCAAAAGTAGAAGCAGGGGCACCTGGGTGGTTCAGTCGTTGAGCATCCGACTCTTGGTTTCAGCTCAGGTCGTGATCTCAGGGTCGTGGGATTGAGCCCCATGTCAGACTCTGCACTGGGTGTGGAGTCTGCTTGAGATTCTCTCTCTCTGTCTTCCTCTGCCTCTCCCCCCACTCATGCTCTTTCTCTCTCTCTCTCTCTCTAATAAATAAATAAATCTAAAAAAAAAAGTGGAAGTGACCCAAGTGTTCATGGATAGTTGAACAGATAAACAAAATGTGGTATGCCCATGCGGGAAAAGGGAAGGAGAATGTGACACAGGCTACAGCCTGGAGAGACCTCAAGGATATTACACGGGGTGAAGGAAGCCCAGGCACAAAAGGACAAATACTGTGATTCCACTTACAGGGAGAACTTAGAAGAAGCAAATTCCCAGAGACAGGAAGTAGAATGGCAGTTTTTGGGGGCAGTGATCGTTGACTGGGTACGGGGTTTCTGTCTTGCCAGATGAAGAGTATTCTTGAGACAGGTGGTGGTGGTGATGGCACGCTAAGGCAAATGTACTTTAATGCCTCTGACCTGTACCCTCGGAAATAGTTAAGATGGTAAATTTTATGTTCTGTGTATTTTGCCACAATTAAAAAAAATTAATTTCAGATTCATAAGAACGGTCTGTTTTAATATTTTGGAAAAACAGAAATTGATAAAGAAGAAAATTTACAAATCACTTGGTATTTAGATGTGTCCTTTTTCTGCATGTGTGTAAACGCATGAACACACACACACTTTAGATCCCACCTGAGAGACAGCTTTGCACCACAGTTTTCATTTGGACCCGCTCTGGCTTCTTAGAGATGGCTCCGTTTTGGGGGGAGGGCGAAGGGAGGTCATAAGATAGTGAGGCAACACGGCACAGCTGGGTTCGGAATCAAAACCAAACTGGATTCCCCTCTCATCTGTGACGTTCAGGATCTGTACGACCTTGGGCCTGATTCTGAGCATATGTTTCCTTGTGTCAGGGCTGCTTTGGGAAGAAAAGAGAGGCCAGGTACCCTCTCGGGCCCTCGGGAAATGGCAGCTGTCATTGAAAATTCACTGTAGGCCTCCACTGACGATGCACCTGTTAGAGGCTTCTCCTGGGTGCTTGTCCTCCCCTAACCTTCCCCGGGGGCTGTGGGCAAGCCTTGACCCAAGGTTTCGGAAATCACTGGGGCTGCCGCCCGGTGCCATAACACTAAAAGTGCCACATCCTTTCTGGGTCTAGTGGTTGCATCTGTAAGGTGAGCATGTTGGTTTTGGGGTCTCGAGGTTCCCCCTCACCCCACCTGCGCTTTGCTTCTTTATAACCTTTCCGTACCCGACGCACAGCCCTCAGTGGGGTTGTAGTCATGCTTATCCGCTGTGAGATTCCAATCTGCTTGGTTCTCCTGCTGGCCCATCAGGGTCTACATTAGCAACGAGCAGCCTCATCCCAGAAGGGACCCACTCCCTCTGTGCAACAGACTGCTCCACAGCAGACTCATTTGCCTTTTCTAGGAAGTTCAGTTTCCAGTGGTTCAGGGTGGTGGTCACAGGGAGGCTGGAGAGGGTCTCTACTAGGAAGAGAGGGGTATATTCCCCTCAAGACAGGACTGGGGGGCAGAGGGCCAGACGGCCCCCTCCATGACTTCTGAAGCTCTTGAACGAGGGCAGGGGAAACAGATGGATTGTAAGACGGTGGAAAGAAGTTCTAAGTCCAGCTCAGAGCTGAGCACATCTTTTAGTTGCCAAATGGAAGGTCTCTATGTGGCAATGCTGGGAGGGAAAATCGAGTTAGGCTGGCTTGTTCCAAATAAAATGCTATATTTAATTTCACTCTGGGAAACATTTGATGTCCGGGCTACTGCAATATGTGAAATATATTTAAGAAGATCTGTTTTGCTACAACAGAAAAAAAAAAAAGTTGGGGCAGAGAGGTCCTCCTATCCGCTGTAGATTGCACATACAGAAATCTGATCATTTCAATTGGTTTTTAATCACCCAGCAGCTGCTGACCATGGGTTGGCTTGTCCGTGTCCAGCAGCCTGAATGTCGTTGTATGAGTTATATTATGTCTCAGTATTTCAGTCTGCGAAATGTCTTTCAAGGAAAACAAGACACTCGGCATTGGAGGGAAGCTGTCAGTTTTAAAATTGGTGATGTGCGTTTGTGTGCTTGACATATGGGAGGAAAGGTTGGGTCTAAACCTGTGCCAGATTAAACCAATCCAGCAAATATGTGTCTGACTAGTTTTCAAAGTCTGCCTGGTGGTGTCTTGTTTCCAGAATTGCTGTGCCCTTTGTGACCATCGTGAGCACTGTGGTTTTGGACACTTCTTCTCAGTAGAGGACTGTCCTCGTGCCATTGTGGGCTATGTAGAGAATTAGGGAAAGAGCCCACAGAGCTGCTTTACTTTTCACGTTATCCCTGTCCCTTACAGCTTTCATGTGTCCCTGTCCTCACTCTGCTCTTTTTCTTTTGGTGTGTGTCAGAAGCAGCTCTTCTCCCTCTCCTGCCCTCATGTCCTCTCCCGTCAGAGGGTCTCACTGAGACAGAGAGACCAGCAAACAGGGCTGCTGACTCAACTCAAGAAACTCATTTCTTACAATTATCAGGCCAACTAGGAACTAATAAGCATTTGTTGTTGTTGTTGTTCATTTATTGAAAAAGAAGATACAGCATCAAGTGTTTTTAAGGATTGTGCCACTCTCTGGAGTTGTAAATAGAAGTGGTCAAATCCGTCTCGTGTCCAGTGTTTCCCATCAGACTCCCAGAGGGAGTGCTCCAGCTTTCTTCCCTGAAATTGGCTTGGCTTTATCCCTTCACGATGATACAGATTAGAGAAAGAAACGAATCTTTTAAAATGACTGTGAAGGTTTCTCTTTAGAGCACCTGAAATCCTGGAAACATTTCCTTTCTCACACACCAAGGGCTTTATTATATCCAAAAAGGATTTTCCGAGCCACTGTCTCAGGCAGGGCCCTGGGAGGGAGAGGAAACACACACTGTGTGGCCTGCTGACCTAGGGCCAAAGGGGAGCCCAGGAGAGTGGCTGTCCTTGATGAGGACTCTGACGCTGGATAAACTCCAGACATTGACACGGTCAGGAGAGTCATACAGGGAAAGCTGTTCTCAACTGTAGAAGGGGTTTCCTGCTCCTCAGGGGTGGAAGGAAAGGGCTTTTTGCATCCTGCATCCCAAATCAGCATGAGCTTGGGGAAGGAGAACTGGGAATCTGGCCACCCCATTTCTCAAAGTGCCGTGGGCAAGCTGGACCGTTGTGTAAAAAGCACGTGTCAGGCACATGTTGGAATCTTGATGTAATCTGTTTGGTCCAAGGTCTCAGCAAAGCCTGGTTTCTGACCCGTAGGAGTGGGGATAGCAGCACCTCGGAGAGTCGTCGGGAGGCTCATAGGGGGTCACTCATGTCAAACGCCAGGTGAAGTGCTGGCTCCCTGGTGGGGGCTCAGCACAAGGCAGGTGGTACAAGCTTCGCCTCTGCCCACCCAGGAGGGCAGCCGTGCTCATGTGCTCGCGAGTCTCACCTGCATAGCCACAGCTTGTGTTGTAATCTAGAGATCTACCATCTACGCTTTTCATTTTTTTGTTTCTAATAACAGGTCAGGTCTTCAAATAGTGAAAACCAGTCGTATTACCCTATCTACACCTTACTACGCTAGACAATTTAAATCTCTCTATAATGCGAGAGAATACACTTTCAGGTATTTCCCTATATGTTGTAATTTCTTATGGTAAATTTGCCTTTTCTTTTTTGAGATTCGTTTTAAGGGATGCAGTTTTTTGTTTTGCAATGCAAAAGGACCTGCTTCTGATGCCTGGTTAGAGTCTGTTGGATCCATGTGATGCAGGCGAGCCATCCCAGCCTGAGCTCTGTGGGCCCCAGTCTTGACTTGCCATCATTTATGGCATCTCTTATCTTTTCCCCGTTTCTGGAAGGGATCAGGCGATACATTTTACATTAGATTTAGCTCCAATATTATGCTTAGTTAGGGCCATACTAAAATTACTCTTTTCTCTGCATTCATTTACTCAACAAGTATTTACTGTGAACTGGGGCGCCTGGGTGGCACAGCAGTTAAGCGTCTGCCTTCGGCTCAGGGCGTGATCCCGCCGTTATGGGATCGAGCCCCACATCAGGCTCCTCCGCTATGAGCCTGCTTCTTCCTCTCCCACTCCCCCTGCTTGTGTTGCCTCTCTCACTGGCTGTCTCTATCTCTGCCAAATAAATAAATAAAAATCTTTTTTTAAAAAAGTATTTACTGTGAACATCTGATTCTCGGGCACATCTGATGGTCACGGGCGGTACAGTGGCGAGTGAGAGTTTACATTTTCTGCGCATTTTGGGGGGAGGGGAAGGGAAGGAGGAAACAGAAAATAAAGTAGTAAGCAAATCAGTAAGAGATCTTCATATTATGATTGGTACTGTAAGAGAGGAATCTAAGAGACACAAAGCAAAGGGATGGAATAGCATGACTGTAGGGATGGAGTTACTTGAAGTTGGTGGCCGGGGAAGACCCTTCTGGGGCCATGATGACAGAAAGAGTTAGGCTTGTGAAGAATGAGAGGAAGAGCTTCCTGGGATAAAGAACAGTAAGTACAAAGGAGGCAGGACAAGCTTGGCGTATGTCTGAAACAGAGGAGCAAAGCTGGCACACAGTGAGTGACCAGGACGGTCATGGGTGGAGAGGTTGGAGGGGCAGGCAGGGGCTAGATCATGACTCGTAGGGAGGGTGAGATGTTTTTATTTTGAAAGATCATCTGCCTATAGATTGGAAAATGGACTTGGTTGGGGGATGGGTGGATATGAGAGACCAGTTGGGAGGGACAGAGGCTGGTACCAGGTACCAGCAGTGGAGGTGAGATAGATGGGTATGATTTGCCCACTGGGACAAATGGGACATGTTTTGGAGGCAGAGCTACAGGGCTTGCTGGGCAGTGGAAATGGTTATACTAACTTTGGAGGCAGTTCGTTCAAAATGTTCAAGAGCCTTAAAATCTTAATTCCTGGGCACCCGGGTGGCTTAGTAGGTTAAGCATCTGCCTTTGGCTCAGGTCATGATCCCAGGGTCCTGGGATCGAATCCCACATCGGGCTCCTTGCCCAGTGGGGAGCCTGCTTCTCCCTCTCCCTTTGCCCCTCCCCCGTGCTTGTATGCTCTCTCTCTCTCTCAAATAAATAAGTAAATAAATAAAATCTTAAAAAAAAATCTTCATTCCTTTTGGTCCAAGAGTTCTATAGGATTTTATGCTATGGAAATAATCAGGAATATACACACAGACTATTTACAAGTATTTCATTGTAGTCTTATTCATAATAGAGTCAAACCTGAAAGAATGGAATTGCTCTCCCTTATTCTTCAGTCTCTAGGGGATTGGTTGGCTACATTAGGATGCATCCTTGTGATGGAACACCAGGTAGCTATTCAAGTGATGAGGTGGAGGGTATTTATGGCATGGGAAGATGTCGATGGATAGCTAAATGGAAAAATATAGAATGGTATCCATAATATGATCTTAATTTCATAAAACATGGAAACTCTACATCTCACATAGGTATAGATAGGGTGTACTACGTGCTGAGAAGTCTACTAGGGTGTACATCAGAGTGTTAACGACAAGCCATTTTCAGCAAATGAAATTACAAATGATTTATTTTCTGAACATTTATGATTCTTACCAGTTGTCTATGATAAACATTTTGAAATCAAAAGTAAAAAACAAGTGTTATTTTGAAAAGTGCTGGGTGGTCTTACCATGTCTGATTGTATAGAATAGTGAATATAGCCCTTCTAAATACCCTACTACTCAGACGGTGGCATTTGTCTTCAGAACGTTTGGGTTGAGGAAACCTTGGGTTTGAGTCAGTAAAATGGAGTAGGAATCCCAGCTTTGCCATCGATGGGCTCTGGATCTTGGACACTACACTCTGTCTCTCTGACACACAGACCCTTGCTGCTTCGGTTTGCAAATGGAAACGAACGATAGTAATGATGAAAGCAGTAATAATGGTTTCATGGAGTTGTTTTGAGAATTAAGTGACAGGGATGAGAAGAGTTTCTAGGAGGAAAAACACAATGTAAATATTAATATCCTAGGGTCCAAGTCTTCACACACAGACATGACTGTTGGCACAGACATATTTGAGGACGGGTCATTTGTGGTGTACTGTAGTGCACATTTCATGGAATAAAGGGCCATGCTTTGACTAAGTGTTTGGCCAGCTCGCTTCAGATCCCATGCCCTGAAAAAAGCCAACAATCTGAACTTAAGGTACAATTAGCTTGTCCTGAGCGGCAGGCAGCACTCAAATGAGGAGTGCTTTCTCATTCACTGGAAAGCTCTAGATGAAATGCCATCTCAGCAGCAGCCGCACCCAGAGCCCCTCTGATACATCACTCAGCTGTTCTGTTACATAAACCTATTGGAAATGAACCTGCAAAGGAGCTGAGTGGAGAGAAGTACCGGTCCGAATAAGGATGAAGGAGAAATGTACCACTTCTCTGTTTAAAGGAGATATTTGCTTGTTAATGGACTCTGGGCATTGGGATCTGAAATGTCATGGTCCTTATGTAATGGAATGGATATGCACAGAAACACTGATGAGCAACTCACAGGCACTTGATTTTTAAATTCGTAAATTGGGACGGGCCAGGGACCTTCTGCCTGGCTCTGCAAGACTCATAGTGTATTTGACGGTGTTGTCCACATTAGGATGTCTCATTGGAGAGTTATCCCTCCAAAGAGAGCTGTAGAGAGAACGGGTCCCTTATAGCATTAGGGTTTGAGCCTCTGTTTTCAGCTTGGGATTTCTGGAAAAAGGGAAATGAAGCAGCCAAGGCTGACCAATCTCTGAGGTTGATTTCTTTGGGGATTATCAGGTTCACTGAGGTGGGATACAGCACACACCAGTTACGATATAGGGTAATGGCTACTGGGTTGAGTTGCTATGTTGGGAAGATTACTGGTGCCCAGCAGTGCCTTCTGACTCTAAGAACCCTAGCCTTGCCATTTTGAACAGGTATCCCGGGAATTGCCAATTAGGTATGCCAGTAATGTGATTCCTTTCGATGTACAATTCGTTATCCTTCTTGTGGTAGATGACCCTACGATCCCCTTGTTGAATTTCACAGGAAGGATAATAGCAACAGGGACAACTGTGTTGGGTACTGCTCCAACTGCTTTATATATACCATCTTGTCTAATCTTTGCATTAATTCTGGGAGGTAAGCATTGCTGTGCCCATTTCACAGATAAGGAAACTGAGGTTAAGTAACTTGTCCAAGGTCACAAAGCTAAGAAGTTACTAATCTAGGGTTTGAACTCAGGCCTCTTTGATTCCAAGGTTCAAGACTTGAACACCTCTATTATCCTGCCTCTTACTGAGTTGTTTTTCCAGCACTACCGATGGTTTCGAATTCAGTTCTACCCCATGTATATTAACAAGGGCCTGCTCTGTACTAGGTGCTACTCACGTAAAAAAAATGAATAAATTGTGGCTCCACCCCTTAAGAAACTTATGTATATTATTATTTTTAAGAGTTTAGATAAAGTCTATAACAAGAACTCAATAAATAATTTTTGAATAAGTAATGGTATATAAGTACATTCTGGGTTACTTTACAGGTATTTACAACTCCATTCAGATTATGATGCATCCCATAAAAGATGTATGCATAAAATCCTCTGGGAGTTTAAAGAAAGGAGGGAACACTTATGTTTGGAGATATTGGGAGAAAAGCAATTTGAATATAATGTCTGAGATGGGCCTTACAAGTGGTAGGGACTGGGACAGGCAGAGAGGTGAGAATTGTCAGCTGGCCTTGATTGTTGAATTATAAACCAAACCTGCTGCCTACTGATTGATTCTTGCAACTGACCCCACACCTCTGGTTAGTTTCACTTTGTAATTCGACTTCACAATAATATTCAGAACTTAGAAATGGAGTTTTTATTACAATAAACATGGTTGGTCTCAAGAGACCTAGATGAAAAAGTAGGATTTTCAGTGTCCTCCTCATTATCACCTGTATGTGAGTGGGTCACACGTCTTTATTCTAGACCTCTCTCCTGCAGTTCTAATCCACCTGGCCAGGCACCTACACTTGGTTATCCACGCATTCTCATAGACTTAAGTCTAAAACAGAACGAAGTACCTTCCCCATTTTCCCTTCATCACAAGCTCTCAACTTCCCAGCCACCTGTTTGGACACTTCATGGCAGTAGAAGGGATGGTCAGTTACACTGTATTTTAATATTAAGGGAAGAATAGAGTCTTGTATTAGGAGCTGACTTTGGAGGTCGAAATCTTTTGTTGGCTCACTTTGGGATCTTGGGCAGCAGTATAATTTGCCATTGATTTCCCGATGAAGAAAAGGCAAGTTGGCTTCTTTTGTATAAGCAAATAGAGAAGTGTTGGAGATAATTAAATTGTAAAGCACCTTGGGGTCCAGAGATGGGAGGTCACATGTAAACACCACTATGCCATTGCTGCTGTTTGGCACGCGGGGATGGTAATATATTTTTGCTTACAGAGTGATTTTCTGATGTTTGGTTGAAAGGGACAATGTGTACCTGAGCCAACCGTGAGGGCTCTTCTTCTAGCACAGTTTATAAAGTGCTTTTTGTCCCGCCCAAATTTTGTAGGAGGGGAGAACTTTTATGTTTCAGGTTGTGGCTTTTTAGAATGAATGAGTGACCAGTAGCGCTCCAACCAGAAGAACGTGCAGATCGTCAGGCCTCCCTTTCTGATTTGCTTCCTGTTCCCGTACAAGTCACCTCACCTCTCTGCTCTTTGTTTCTCCATCTGTGAGACATTGCTCACTTCGTCAGGGTATCTTCAATATGAATAAGATAATATGTGGGAACCTTCCAGCTGCTGCATCATTAAAAAGCATTTATTCAGCACTTATGTAGTGTTGCACAAAGAGAATTATAAAGACTACATTCCTGCCTTGCCTGCTAGATTATATCCTAATATCTTCTTAAAAAGGCAGAAACTAGGCAGCTAAGGAGAGCAATAATTCAAATGCTGTCTTTGTGTTATAAGATACAAATAACAGTAGCATAAATAATTAACAAGAACTGAACGGGAGGAAATCTGATTATCAAGATGGAGCTCACATCAAAACTCTACACATAAAATGGGAAGTTCTCACCTATCTGGAACGGAGTGCTACAGGAACCTTGTTTTCTGTAAATGAAATTGCCAGGTATTTCCCCTGGGACCTGAGCAAGGGGCCCTCAGTTAAGAGGTGGGGGTGGGGCTACAGAGGAAGTCCTCTGGAGAATTTTGTTGGAGATTCTGGGTATTTAGGTTTCTGCCACTGTTTCTTCTTCCCCAGTGCAACTGAGACTCCTCTTAAGGCTTACCATCCTGAAGGAAGGAAGGCCTAGGCTTTAGAGAGGGTGTTCGAGGGTAGAAGGCAACTACCATTTCATGTTCTGAACATAGTGGTCATCACATTGTAGGTCTTCATGACCAAATCAAGAGCTTGAGATGTGAATCAAGCCGGACATGGGTGAGGCGCTAGGGAGCAAGGCAGCCCTGCAAGAGCAATCAGCAAATCGTCTGAGTGGGAATCATCCTGAGGAACTTTCATGAGCCTGTATACATCTCACCTCCCCATCAGTTAAAGGCTTTGAAAAGTTGACCTCAGAGAGAATGCCATTTACTTCCCCAATGATATCTAGGTTACTTACTAAATCCCCGCTGCTTCTTAGAGAAGCTAAACCCCCAGACGTGTAGCGCACGCACGGTTTTCTTCCTAGAGGGGTGGTAAGACCTGTCAAAAACTAATTAAATGAGCTGTTATTGGTGTTTTTCTTCAGTTTACAGCATCCTTTGACTGGTGTCTGGTGTGACCTTCTTTGACACCAAAGGCTAGCTCTTGTGGTAGGCGGGGCCGTTACTGATGACTGCCATTGTACATTTGAGGTGGCTCAGAGGCTGAATGACTTGGCCAGGAGCACACAACCAGTGTAGATCGAAGACGGAGGCCAGCTCTTTGAACTCTGCATTCATTCTGAACACCTTGTCTTTCTCTCTGGAGGGTCATCAGCATGCTAAAGCCACCTCTATTTAAAGACCACTTGTCAATGACAGATTTTCTGCACCAAGATTTCAAGCCCCATATAGATATCTGGATTTCCTCTCAATATCTCACATTTTGAAATTACTATTTGTCCCCATAGCACACAGTATGGTTAATGACTGACTTGCTGCTGTTAATAATTACACGTGTCTTTGTTTCCTCTAAGGAGATTCAGAATGGAAGCCAGCAAGCTTGGAATTTGTCCTTCCTTCACTGTACTTGGGTCGCAAGCAGCTATTAAATACATGGAGCTTGACTCCCATCTTCCTTTAGTTCTCAGGCTCTCTCCCTGTTGTTTTTCAGCAGAAGTTTCAAGTATTCTATTGGCATTGGGAAGGCTCTTGAAAAACAGCCTATCATAGTGCAAATTCTTTTCTAACGCATGCATTGTGTAAGCAGTAAATCTTAAACGAGTGATACCTGGATCCCTGACAGGGTGGAAGATGCTAATCTTGCCTGAGGCTTAAACAGGTACCTGTCCTGGGCGCGACTGCAGATGATGTCCTTGCTGCTGACGCTGTGGCTCCCTGTGTAGGGAGGGGATTGTACCTAAGTGTTCACTCCAAAACTTCTGGGTGGGCCACTGGGTTTTTCCCTGTGCCCTGGCCTCCTCTTTTTAGCAAATCACCCTCATCTCTGACATTCTGTCTCCCTGAGTTTGCCTAGGACCTCCTTCCAGCGCCCCTTCTCCCTCTCGCTAAGACCACTTTCTGGAAAAATGATTCTTGTACCTCAGTACAACTTTTTCCTGAGGACATTAACATTTTAAGCCTTCAGTGCTAATTGGAGACTCTGTCCTCCTAAAGGAATCTCCCAGACAGGCGGTGCAGTCTAGCGATGTATACCCTGGGCTTTGTGGTTGGTCAGACCTAAGTTGAAATCCCACCTCCATTTTCAACTAACCTTTGGCAACTTACGCAACCTTCCCGCGTCTGTAAAATGAAGGTAATGGTGCTGTGATGTTGTGAGAAGACCGCACAAGGTCCCTGGCCATGCTTGTCTTGTGGAGAGTCACTACATTTCTGCAACCCTTCCCTCCTCTCCTCCTGAGGAACCCACGAGGCATCTTCATTCAGCTTTCCATTTCAGGCCAGTGGACAGTGTGCTGATGAGGCAGGAACCAAAGATCATTTGACATCAGTTATCACTCCTACCTGATAGTACCCATCAAATGTCAATTTCTTTCTGGCATGATATAAAATATTTCATTGATTCATATGAGTACATTCCCCTTAAATTTCAATTCCTCTAAAATTGGGATGCATTTTATAATAGATGGTGTGTTGTGGTTTAGTGGGCAGCATTTTTTTCTTTCTTATTGGTCTGTGATGTAGTGGCTGTGTCTTATAATCTATGACTCCTTCGATTTGAAGAAATACAGTTTTTTTTCCTTTCTTTTTTTTTTATAGAGAGAAAGCAAGTGCAAAAGTGCAAGAGTTGGGATGGGGGAGTGGCAGAGGGAGAGGGAGAGAGAGAATCCTAAACAGACTCCACACCCAGCACAGAGCCCAACATGGGGCTCAGTCTCACAACCCTGAGATCACTACCTCACCTGAAATCAAAAGTTAGGTGCTTAACTGACTGAGCTAGCCCGGTGCCCCTATTTTTTAAAATCTGAGTTTAAACTCCCTCAAGTTTCAAACAACTACTCTGCTCTGGCGATCCTTGATGCCTCTTCCTGGGCTCTTTGTTCCAGGCCATCTGTCCAGTGACCCCATGTGGCAGGTTGTTGTCTGGGTACAGAAGCAGTAGAGGAAGAGTTTCCGGGCTTCTGGGACACATTCGAATAGGGTGTGAATGACACTTAGGATTGCATTTTGCTGCAGAGCTCAGGTGGCTTGCAGCAACTCTGTCCCTGGCCCTGAGATGCCTTTCCAACGCTTTACACAGGGAGCTCTCCTCTCATGTTGGCATATATAAACTCTTTTAGTCAACACAATGCCTGATGCTGCTCAATCTGTATCTTACAGAGGAAATAGAAGCTTAGGAGTTAACTCATTTGCCTAGGGCTTGAACTCAAGTCTGTCCCACTCCAAAGTCCATGATATGAACCATCGTGCCCTACTTCTCTCTCCCAGCCTACGCTGGAAAAGCTGTCCTTGTAATCTCCCCACTCCTCCACGGCTAGTCGTAATGATAAAGCAACACAGCAGTTAAGTGTGAGTTTCAGTTCATTAAGAATCTCATTGGCATGCCGTGGATAAAAACGTAGGGGTTAGGTTATGGATTTTGGAGGTAAGGGAGATTGGAAAGGAGGGAAGCACAGTGGAGATGTTGAGCCTTTCCAGGAGAGATTTCAGCTCTCCTCCAGCTGCACTTATTCCATCTTTTCACCTTTATTGTTGTGTCCGCAAAGTCTGCTGGGCTTGGGGTGGGTGCTGCCTGTTAGGAGCAGGGCTGCGCTTGGCCTCTGTGATTTTCTACCCTCTTGAAGATAAGCGCAGCAGGATGCTTCTCTCTCTTCTGACTTGAGTCAGATGTGCCCTAGTTGCCAAGAAAAGAGGAATAAGTGCTTGATAATCTGTCTACTCAGAAAATGAACATTTCTAACAGTGAATAATGGAGATTGACTATGCACCAGGAACTATACTATGTAGGCAGGTCCTGGGAAAACAGAGACAGGGATGACACTCCCATGACCTCCAGGAGGCTCCCTCTGGTAGGAAAGACAGCTGATCTACTGGCCAATGATCATTAGTGTGATCAAGAGTGTTAAGGGACATGAGAACCGAGACTTGATGTTGCTTGGTAGAAGGAGTATGGGATTTGGAGTTCTGAAGGGCATACCCAGCGTTGTCTTTTCCTTGCTGACTCACTTAGGCAAGTTGAGTTTCCTCATCTTTATAACGTGCATAAGTATATTTTTTCTTGCAGGCTAATTGAAAGCATTAATTAGATGCCCGTGTAAAGTGCACGTGCTTCACGCAGGCCTCATCCAGTGCCTGGGATGTAGTTGGTGCTCAATAAGTAGTAGCTATATATGCATACCTAAGAATATATGTTTATGTGTTTGTATATATGTATACGGATTTTTAAATTCCTTCTTTCCTTTCTTCAAGTATTTATTGAGTACCTATTCTGGATACCGGGGACTTAGCAGTATATAAAACAGCTCTCCCTGCCCACAGAGAGCTTAGGTTTTAGTAGGGAGAGACAATAAATAAATAAATAAATAAATAAATAAATAAATAAATAAAACACATGAGTCTGGATGGTGACAAGCGCTATGGAGAAAAGTAAAGCATGAAAATGGTGGAGGTGTGGGTGGAGGTTTACGTTATAAATAAAATGATTAGAGCAGCCTTCCCAAGGGGATGCTTGAGGGAACCAACCAGATGGGTATTTGGGAGAAAAGCATTCCAGGCAGAGGGAGTTGGAAGAGCAACTGTTCAGAGAGGTGAGTAGCCTGGCGTGTTCAGGGAAGAGCAAGGAGCCTAGCACGTCTGGAAGGGCCCAAGCTAGGAGTAGTGCTGGTTGAAGGTGGGACAGAGGGCTAACCAGAGGCCAGATGGAGCAGGGCCTTGTAGGCCATGGGAAGGACACTACTTCTTGGAATGAGACAGGAACCATTGGAAATTTTGAGCTAGAGAGTGATAGGGTCTGACTATGTTATACCAGGATGACCATGGCTGCTGTGTGAAGTCACGTGTGGGGAAGGATTCTCTGTTTGTGCGTGCTTGTTAGCATTGAATCAGAGAACCTTGATGTAAGCTGAGAATGTGATTGCCTTGGGTTTTGAGGATAAATGAGAATGGATAGTGGAGGAGATGGAGGAGGAGGCCTGGAGAAATATGGTTCTCATTGTGGGTTTGGCCCTTCCTTGTTATTTGTCTAAATGGTTTCCCATTGTTGTGGGCTGGGGATGCTGTGGCAGGAAGTGAGGGGTCGTTGGCCTCTCCACCAGTCCGGGGACGGGCCTTGAACATGTCCAGATTGTGGTTGAATGGACATTGTGGGAAAGGCACAATGCACCAGTGTGTGTTAGAAATGAGAGCAAGCCAAGACCCGAGGCCATGCTGAGACCAAGGCCGAGATCCTTTCACTATGGCTTTCCCATGTGCCAGAATAAGGAGGAAGGGTGTTCTCAGCAGAGGTGGGGAGATGGGGTGAGAGCCTGGAAACACAGTCACTGAGAAGTGTGTGTCCATGGATCACCCCAATTCCCCAAGAAGACATGAGGACTCGAGAGCTGAGTATGACCTAAAGTGTCCAAAAGGCTAAGAGGGGAGCAGGTGGAAGTAGTGAGTGAAGTTACACAGCACCCAGCAGCCTCAGGAGCCAGCTAGTCTATGCACTACTGACTGGCTCTCTTTCTGTCCTGATTACTCAAGGTGATCTGTGCTTTTCTGGAGCAAAGAGGACTTTGCAACTAGAGTTTTCTGTTTTGATTTTGTGGGGTATTTTTCTTCACTCGCAGTCATAAAGCCATAAATACATTTCCCCAAGTCAAGAAAGAACAACTGACTCTTGTGTAGTGCTTATTTCATGCTAAGTACTGTTCTGAGTACTTGATTTGTATTAAGACTCCTTCAGTCTTCAGAATGGTTCTGTGAGGTAGGTAGCATTATTATCCCCATTCTGCAAAGGAAGAAACTGAGGTTAAGGACCTTGCCCAAAGACGTACAGTTAATAAGTGCTGGCCATTATTGGCACACATGCTTCTGCCTCCAAAAGCCTTCATCTCTTTTCTCTTTATTAATCTGGTAATCATTTATTTATCACATGGAATTCGTTTTTGGAAATAATTCGTACAAATATACACAAAGGAACTGTGTCGTCCCAAAGGGAAAAAGTAGCTGGCTCAAGTCCTTTATTTTCCCATGTCTGTGTGGGGTACCTGCCTGGCAGCTGGCAGTTTCCACTTCTTATTTGGTATTGTCGTTTATTGACATATACGTCATCCTTCTTCCTAAGGCTGGAAACTCATTGAGGCCAGAGTCCATGTGGAATTCATTTTTATATTTACTATAGGATCTATGCCAATGCCTAAAACATAGTAGGTCCTCAGTAAATATGAAATAATTTCTCAAGTTGAATGGATGTATTTGGTAACCAATTCTAAAGTCATCCATTTCTGAAAATAGTGAAAAGGAGGCCATTTAAACATGTGACCCATAGGACAGGGTTACACTTGAATGGTGCTTTTATGATTTTCAAAACCTTTCCGCAGTTTATCTCATTTTATCCCCTTGCCAGCCCTTGTAGAGGTGGTGGGGCACACATTATTTTCCCAGTTTAATTAGGAGAAAACCAATGTTAGTGTCAACAAGTGATCTACCCAAGTTCACAAACAGGGTTCTTTTGTTTTTGTTCTTTATTTTGTTTTTAAAATGAGAGCAGAATGAGAACCATCATCTCCGGATTTCCTGTTTTGTGAGTAACATGTACCTGCTGAGGACAAAGCTTGAACACAGGACCTAACGATACTCATTAGACATGAACAAGAAGGTGTTTTGATTCCTTTCTTTCTGGCAAATTGCAAATAATTTAGTATAGTGCTACTCTAAATGTGCAGCCCAGCTGGTAGACCACTTACCAGTTACCAATCCATGGTGAGATCACAAGCTTATGGCAGAATGTAAATCAACTGTATCTATAAGTAGTGCTTAGTTTACCTGATTTTTTTCCTCCTTTTTTAACTTTTTCTTTGAAATAATCTTAGGCTTACATCAAAGTTGAAAAACAGCACAGAAAATGTGCATAGATCCTTCACCCAGCTTCCTCTTATGTTTATATCTTGCATAATGATTAAAATGTAGAAATTGCCATTAGTACAATACTTCAATTAAACCTCAGACTTCCTTTGATTTCACCAGTTTTTCCACCCATGCTTTTTTTTTTCTGGTCCAGGATCGAATATAGTGTCCCACATGGTGTTTAGTCAACAAGTCTCCTTAGTGTCCCCCAACAACATGGGCTTGTCCCTTGTTCTTGCCTTATTTTTCCATGACTTTGACACCTTTGTCGAAGAGCACAGGTCAGTTGTCTTGGACAATGCCTCTTAATTTGGGTTTGTCTCTTTCCTCATGATTAGATTGAGGTAATTAATGCATTTTGCCTCCGGAATACATGCATCACTTCTGAATTTCACAGAAGGAATGTGCCCTCCACATTCTATCATAACAGGGGCAAAAGATGTTAGAATGTGTTTTCACTGGTGCCACTGACCTTCATCGCTTGGTGAAGGTGGTGTCTTGAGCTTTTGCACTGTAAAGCTGTTATTTCCCCATTTCTAATTAATTAATATCCTGGGGGAGATATTTTGAGACTATGCAAATATTCTGTTGCTTCTCAAACTTTTGCTTATAATTTTAGCATACATCACAGATCTTGCCTGCAACATTTATTACTGTGGTGTTTGTCTAATTTTTCTATTGTCTTCTTTCCCTCTACATCTATTAATTGCCATTCTTCTACTAGGAAGAGCTATCCCTTCTTCCCCATTTCTTTCTTTATTCAATTATTAATTTATATCACTGTCATGTTTATTTTATTCTATGGGCTATAATCTAATATTACTCTTATTTGTTTTTTTGTTCCGATTGTTCTAGCTTTGGCCATTGGGAGCTCTTCCGCGTCAGCTCCTATAGCCTTCAACATGCCCTCAGCCCTCAAGCATTTCTTGCTTTTGGATTATAAGATGCTCCAGAATCATCTTGGATATTTTTCGGCCTCAGCCCTGGAATCAAACACTTCTCTAAGGATCCCTGGTTTCTTTTATTGGAGAATGATATTTAAAAACCAAGATTTGGGCACTAGGTGTGTTTATTGCTATCAACTTTTTTTTATATCAATATTTCCTTGATGAAGGGAGCTTCACATTTTGAAAGTGAGTCAACTAGCTCCTTATCTTATCATGAGCCAGTAAACGATTTGTGACCCCACCACTCTGAGTCTCAGTGGTCTTAAAGATCTGTCACCATGGACATGTCGCCCATTTGGTGGTAGTTTTAAATTCCATGGAAGAAGTCATGAATCAGTGTTATTCCTTCACTCATGCATGAAGCAAGTATGTGTTGAGCACACAGTATGTGTCAGGCCTTGTGGTAGGTGCTGGGCTTACAATGTGAGTGAAGTTCTCCTGAGGAGCTTATAATACAGTGTCTAGGAGATGGTACTCCTCTTTTTGGTCACTGCATATTATGAGAGCTCATTTAAGATTATTCAGCATTCTAAAACCTAGGGGATTCAGCCTCAGGGATTTTTAATTTTGATTTTGGATCCAGAAGTTGTTAGAATATGAACAGGCTATTCCCTAGCACAGTATCACTTGGTATCATTAAAAACTTTTGCCCATGACTTGATTCTGACATATGGATTTTTGACTCTGTTAGGCCTTATGCAAAGAGGCTGGAGATACATACACTGACTTGAAAGGACTTTTGGTGTCTAACTGCTCATTCTATTCATTTTGTGAAAGAGTCTGCTGGCAGGAAGGAGTAAAGGCTTGCTGCAAGAAGAGGGCTCCATCTTCAGTGCTTCCCTCTCCCATGGGGCTGGGAGATGGGATAGGAGTACTCCTCTACAAACTGGTCTCAGACCCCAAAGGGATTCCTTCAGCAAAAGTGTGTTTTCAAAGACTCTGTTACTTGACTTAGTCTACACCACCTGCACATCAAGTTGGATCTGGGTGCAGATGGAAGGAGATTAGCAGTGATGTCACTTAAGGTCACTCGGATGTGCATTATCTCCACTCCCACCTCCTGTACTTCCCATCTGGTTTAATACAATCTGGCATTATTTCAGTGTTTCCGACTTTGGCTTATTATTAGTATTTCCTTTAACTTTTTGAGCATGCATGGACTAAGAATCCCTTTCACAGCTTGGAAAGGTGTCTCTGGCAAAGAGGCTTCTGTTGGTAGGGCAATACAATCCTATCAAGCCAATTGTCTGGAAGCATCTGTTGGTCCTTTTTACTTTTGGAAAAGATGGGAATGCTGAAAACAGATGCTAAGGCTTGTTCTCTGTACATTGGTCCTTTCTGGCATCCACGAAATTATGAGTATTTTGTGTCGCTGAAAACGTGTGTTCTTGGCATGCAAAATATATACACAATGGCTGACTTATTACCTGTTCTTGGGAGGAAGGGAATAGTGATGCTGTGGTTAAGTTGATTGTCATGCACTCTGGTTAGAAATGGGAGGACAATAGGATCAATGGTGTTTGCCTTGAAAAGTAACTTAGGAATCTGGGAATCCACTTGCCAGATGTGTCAAAGATGGGCAACTGGGTGTGCGCTTCTCATCTAGGGTGGCTGGTTCTCCAGCCTTGAGCTTGGTAGATGACCAGTGGCTGGATTATGGATATGAATCTTTAATGCTTATCTCAGTGTTTGTGTTGGTACTTTTCACAGAAATTTTGTTTGTATGTGCCTGTGTGTTTCTGTATTTTAATACATGAAATCCAGTTTGGAGAACAACTTAGTGTGCACCATCCTGCTTATAATACAGTGGTCTGCCCTTGAGAATTTTAAGTGAGCTGACCTACATAGCTTAACTATTTCAATTAGAAGTCACAGAGAGTGTGGATTGGCGAGAAGTGGAGGGTGGGGAGGGAAAAATCCCTCCCAGAAGCTTTAGTTCAGGCAAGGCAGTAGAAGGGAGAAGAGATTCTAGGTGGGAATCATAACTGAGATGCATGCTTTGACACGCTGCTATGGCTGAAGTCCTTGTGAAGGTAGCTTCTTGGTATCCCTTGCTATGGACCTGGATGGGGTCTTTATGGGATTGAGGCAGGCTAACTCTCTTCTGGGGAAGAATTAGGACAGTGTTATTCCTTAATTTTCCAAACATCCACTCTTCCATTGTCAGCTGTCTCTACACTTGATTCTCGGAAGGGGTGGTGTTCTCCCCATCTCTCCAAGCGTTTCAGTGTGGAGAGGAAATGCTGTTTATGGTACAGGGTAGCCACTCTTGCATTCTTATTCTCCAGTTGTTCCCTCCTGCTCAGAATTCTGACTCCACAGAAATTCCTAATTAACTCAGTTGCTCTATAATGACAAGCTAACATCTGGAGCTACCCAGTCAGGAAAGCCATTCGGCCTGGGTCCAGCATGGATTTTCTCCCCTTCTCACCCAGCTCAGCAGCTGGGCACTGCACCAGCCCCGACACTGTGGGATGAAGATGCCAAGGGCTGGAGCAACTCAGGGCTAATTGTTTCACCCAGAAAATCACGGGTTAGACATTTTTAAATTGCTGTCTTATTTTGTTTTTTGTTTTGTTTTGTTTTTGATCTAGAGCTTTTATGTTTTATTTTATTTTTTTTTAATTTTTAAAACATTTTTATTTCTTTTTAAAATAATTTTGAAGAGTTTTTTTGTTTGGGGATTTTGTTTTGTTTTTGGGGGGATTGTTTTGGGGTTTGGGATTTTTTAAATAGGAGATCAGGAGATTGTACAGTCATTGGAGGGGCAATCTCTCCTACATACTGCCTGTGTACTACACCCAGTAGATGGGGGTAATGGGGGTTAACGGGGCTGTGACCAGGTAAAGTGTAGTACTCTTCATATTATATCCGTATGACTCCTCAAGAATAGGGAGCAAAACAGGGCTATGTCAAATGGGGGTAGAGAGGGGACAAAGATATGAATGAGTAACAAAGAATTGTCTTTATTAGGCTGGATGGAGGCAGTTAGCACAGGAGATGTAGAAGCCACTTCTAGTCTCCATTCTTCAGTTCTGGCTCACGGACATCCTACCATCTATCTGCTTGCCATATGTAGAGCTTATTATGGGACTGGCACTATTCTAAGTGCTACGCATAATTAACTCATTCAGTGTCCACAGGACCTAATAGCTAGGTACTACTGTTATCCTGTTTTAGAGGTGAGAACTCTTGAGACATTGAGAAGGTATTAAATTTGCTCATAACATTTGCTTCTGGAGCTAAGGTTGGAGATCAGGTATTTTGGCCTAAGAGTCCAACCTGCTATACCAAAGGCATGCTGTCAGTCATATGGGTTCCATCCTATTCCAGCCCCAAGGATTTTCAGAGAAGAATCCATAGTTCTCCTTGGGTCAGTGTGGCTCAGGCTCAAACTCGAATTTGCATGCAAATCCTCTGGGGATCTTGGTAAAATTAGATTCTGATTCAGTAGGTCTGGGGAGTGGCCTTAGAGTTTCAACTCCAATAAGCTCCTAGCTGATGTCAATGTGGCTAATTCACGGTCCACACGTCGAGTAGCAAAGCCTTAGTAAACTATCCTATGGTTTTTACTGTCAGATTGCACTTAACTGGCTGTGGAAGAAACCCTTTCATTTAAATATCGGGCTCTTTCAGCAATAGAGTAATACCAATATGAATTTAATGAGCGATCTATTAGAAAAGGAAAGAACGATAGCAGTAGGGAGTAATCAATTTCTGTTTAAAAAACTAATTTTCCTAGGACTCTAGTAGAAAATGGAAAGATTATGTCCTCCTTTTCCATGTATTAGCCAAAGGTCTTTCTTTTGTTTTTGGGCTAACCTCAGTACTTCTGGGCTAGTTTCAGTCCTAATTTTTTTCTGAGTCACCATTACATACAGTTCTCCCAGCCACACCCCAGCAATGTACAAGGGATCAGACGCAAAGTTAGATTCCATCACAGAGGCGGAGTCACCATGGTAACCACATCCTTTGAGTCTTGAGTGTACCCAGCAACCTGAGCAGAGCTGATAGTTGAAGTGAACCAAGTTGTTCTCCGGAGAGATGGAGGGAGTGGTGCCCTGCCTACACTAGGCTGCTGTCTCTTCACCCCTGCAACTAGAGGCTTCTACTTGGCTGTGAAGAGTCTAGACTCTCAGAACCTCCGCCCCTGCCCGGAATCTTGAAGTTAGCCTCTGGAGTGTTTTCTGAACCTCACTGCCCAACAACATGAGAATAGTGCAGTGCCTTGGGATACTCTTATTCTTCTGGTTTGAGTTTTGGTGGATAACCACATCTGAGTCCTCCTGTGTTAATGTGTCACTATTTTGGTTTATCTGCTTACTGGTGGTGTGGGGCATATGGCAAATCCAGTAGTGAACGGGCCAGGGCAGACCAGACCCCACCTCACAGGGAATCTTAATTCCAGTGTGTGGAATCAGTGAAAGTGTGGCTATAATTTGGAACAGTCTCCTCTTCCTCTCTTCCCTTTCTGCCTCTCTCCATGGCCTCCATTGCTCAAGGGATGGTGGTGTGGGTTCACTTCGTCCATCTCATTTGGATGACATCATCAGAGAAGCACTCTGTACCTCTCCATTGAGACCCATGAGATGACCTAATGTTTGATGGAGCTGAGAAAAAGAAACCAAAATGACCCAATGGAACATAAATGCTGATTTCAGTTATTATTGTTTGATGGAATTAACTCAGTTGCATTAGCTTGGCCACATGACTTCTTGAAAGGCACCTTTCAGATATAGAAACACTTTAGAGGGTTGTGTTGAGTCTCTAAGAAGACATTGAGCACTTCATTCCCAGTGGCCAATGGTTGACCTCTTTTGAGACATTTCCAACGGAAAAGAAAAGACGGGTCTTCCTGCCTCCGGTGGAACCTCATTTTAAATGATGTGGCTTTATGAATATGTGACCTAAGGAAGAACTGTTACAGACAATGCTTTTAATCTCACTCACCTTATTCTTCATTTTTATATCTAAGCTTCAAGAAACCAGTGTTAGCTAACAGCACTGTTTTTACTGCTAAGCAAAACTAGGAAGAGGCATCCTTTGGTAGGACATTAATTAACAAATTCGCTGTCCGTCTAAATTAAAACCTACATTGCTTCCCTTTGCCCTCCCAAACTCTCCTCTTATACTCCAGAACATTTTAAGTACTATAAAAGTGACAGTGATTGGTTTTAATATTGGAAACCTAAATTAATAAATGCAGTTTTGACTGCTGCTACTGTCCATGTGTTCTTTTATGTAGGTTTATTTAAAAGCCAAACAATACTGCTGCTTCCAGAGACTCTTTGTTCTAGTCTTCATTATCAAAGCCGACAGAATCAGGTTTGGGACCAAGGCACATGAAACTGCCAAACTATTAAGCAGAAGAAGCATTTCTTTTTGAAGTAACCAGTATAGATAGTAAGCATGATCTATATATAAACCAAGAAGTATTTCCTGGGGAAGGAGTAACCAAGTAATTAGTTGATTTTGACATGATCATCCTATAGAGATAGTGGCACTGGAGCAATGATACACTTTGACTGAATTTAGGAAGAATTAGAGCAGTTCTTGCCTTGAATCTGATATCTGTCAGACCCAGAAGTCTCTCATAATACATCTCTGGCTGGTGGAGGGTGGTGAAGGGTGAACAATTTGGGAAATGAAGAAGTATAGTGTCAATTTCACTAAAATCGCTTTGCATCTTAGAGAAAACTTGGAGGGAGATCAGACAGTCTGACTCCCTTGTGAGTAAGAATCAACATGTAACTCAGTGGGGACCAGGAAGGGTCGAGTTAATGTGGAATGGGCTTAAATGGATCCACGAAGTGCCCTGGAGAGGAAGGGGTTGGCTGTTCTCAGAGAGGGAAGGGGATCTGGATTACTTCGTCCTTTGGGCGGAAGGTCAATGTGACCAAAGGGAGTCTTTGAAGAGGTGTTGCCCATCTTTCTCTTTGAGAAGCAGAATAAGAGGATTGTACTTGCAGGAAATAGAGAAGAAGAGGTGAAGTTCGGAGATCTCCCTGGCTGTGGCTGACATATGGGAATTGACGATGCAAGGAGATTCTGGAACCCCTAACTCTGGTTTTTAAGGTCAAGAGTTTTCATTTTGCCTAGCTTATCTCCTCAACTTATTAAATATCTTTGATCAAATTGCTTAACTACACTGAACCTTCATTTTCTCACCTGTAAAGTGGAGATAATGTTTCTTCCAGAAGGTTGTTAAGAGGATCACATGAAGTAATAATATATAGCATCAAGACTCACATCATAGCTCTTCAGATGTTACAAGTTGTTATTACAACTTCTAGTTCTGTTACAGTCGCTGACTGGGGCAAGGGGAAAGTGGCCATAGAAATGGTCAAGATGGAGACATCAGAGCTGGCCCAGACATGGCAGCAGAACTGTTTGAAGGGAAGTTGCCTATAGAGCACCCCATTTGGCTCCATCCACAGGCCGTTGACTGTCGTGTGGTGGCCAGGACAGGGTTGGGAGGTTGAGAGGACAGAAAGGGTTGGGACAACAGCACCTCCCTCAGCCCCCCGGGGCTTTCCCCACACACACATTTCATCCTGGAAAGGCTGTTGGTGGAAGCCACAGCTGGGAGGACGACACGGGCATGGTGGTAGTGTCAGAATGAGTTACCACGGAGCCTATGGAGAGGTCAGAGGCTGCACACTCTCGGCCCTTCAGCCCAATCTCTGAGGTCACAAGGGCCTCCATTCCTGCAGTTTCTCTCGCCAGCTGTGGTGGTTCAGCTGCTTTCCTGGGAAGCCCAGTTTTTAACTGGTAAGAGATTTTATTCCAATCGCCTGTTTTCGTTCCCTTCTCTGTTTTTGATTGTCCTTCTCCTCTCCCACCAGCCTCCCACTCTGCCCCCCTACACACCCTGCCTGGTTTCCAATTTTAGTGGTGTTACCAGGGCAGCTTTTCAGAAAGCCTGCTTCAGTGGTTCTCGCCTGGGCCGCTTCCACGGCGGCTGTGTGCCGGGTACCATTCACCGAGGCTCAGCGACTGTGCCCCATCTGTTCCTCTGGCTGCAGCCACCAAGCATCTGCGGGGGGCGGTGAAGGCTGAAGATGCCCAGACGAGGGCTGGGGAGGACCTGCCACGTGATGACCAATGCAGCAAGGATGCCCGGCAGGAGACACCGAGGAGAGGGCCCTTGTGACCTCCAGGGGTGGGGGGGAAAGTGGAAAATAGAGAATGAGTTAAAATTAAAAGGGCTTAAAAAGTGATTTGTGAAGAATTAAACACATTTCTTGCAAACTGCTTTATTACTCATAGGAATCGTATCAATCAACAGTGAGCACTAAATTGCTGGATCAGTCCGAAAATATTGTCGCTGCTGAAGAGTCAATGCTAATTGAATCATTAGGGCATTATTACACGAAACACAGATAGCTTGCGGTGGTAACTCTCTACTCCGCTTGATCAGTCGTCTTCCAAGAAGCAGGGACATTGTATCTGTACTGCCTGGTCTACTGACAGGCTCCCCTGCATTCCTGGCTTTCTCACTGGAGCTAAAGGTAGGTAGTGGTTGTGGTAATATTCCTCTATTAGGAAAAAAAAAAAAACACAACGGTGTAACACAGTCCCTCTTGAAGTCAGTGATAGAGAACAATTTTGACAAGTAAGAAGGTGAAGAAGAATTTAGATTGCATTTTAGAAACCTGCTGGTGGGGTCTTTGATATGTGAGGATATGTCTGCAACTTTACTGAAGTAGGCAAAATGCAAAAAAAAAAAAAAAACATGATTGACCTGGGCTTAGAATATAAGGCAGGGCTTCTGTGGGGGTGCTGGTTACAGCCTGGACGCTCAGGTCGGAGCCCCCAAGCTGGCTGGAATGGCTCCCAAAGGGGCAAGACATTTTGTAAGGTCTTGGAGGCTGGTGTTAGAGCTCTGTTCACTCTCTATCCCCCAAAGACTGATATTGGCCTCTCTGCACAGAAGTACTGATGGGTATTAGTGAAGGGAAGAAGATGCTTTCTTCATCCATATCTGGTTTTTAGCAAAGAGTAAAGTAAGCTTCATTGGCCTCAACGTTCCCTCCTCTTCCACCCCTCTTGCAGCCATTTTTCCTTGTCCCCCACCCACCCTGCTGACTTCTGGCAGCCCAGAGCCCCCATCTGGAGCCCTCACCCAGGCCTCCTCTCTCACTCAGTCAGGGGCTCTTGTTCTGAAGTGCCCCTCCCTTTGTGAGAAGGGCCTGGATTTCCACAGGGCACATCTCCTCGGCCCACCATCTCAGTGGGTGTTTTGGCCCATGTGAGATTCCTCCCAGGGATTACATTTGCGTTTGAACAAGAGGTTACTGGGAATATATGTCCTAACCCAAATGGAATGATCCTTGAGGGGATTTCAAGGATTTCTTAAATAATGCCAGAGACAGACATAGTTCACATAGCCAGTCTTGGCTGTGTCTCTCCTAACAATAGGAGGTGATGGGGGTGGGGAGAGGAGCGGCATTTCCTTGAAGGCTCACTGCAGCCTTCTTTCTGACTCGCATGTGGCCCTAGAGGCCTAACTTCCCCCATGTGTCCAGGAGCGAAGGAACACAGTGAGAGGGACAGCATTTGTTGCATACACAGTTCGTGGTTATACTTATGGGCAGAAATACTTGTTATACTTATGGGCAGAGATATTACAAACATTTCTCCTCTTTGCATTGCTCTTGGCCACTCTTTGGTGGAGGAAAGCCTCTATCATGCTTCCACTTTACATAGAAATACTCGGTCATTTTCCTCACTTGTCCCGGTAATTAGTTTTTCTGTCTCCTCCACAATGGAACTAAAAGAATGGTCATGAGGTGCCATGAGCTATGACGGTGTGTTTCCCCCTTTTTCCAAAGGCAGAGTACTCCTCCTTCCATAAGACTATTTTGTTGTCAAGGTGACCCCTTCTGAAAAAGCTTGAAGGCAACTATGTGTGTGTGTGCGTGTGTGCGTGTGTGTGACGTGCACACACAAGCCAGGGAGCGGGCCTGCAGAAGAGAGCACTTGTGTGGGGGAATATACGTGTGACCGATCACACAATGTGAGAAGCCTGGAAAAAATAGGTCAGAGGAATGACAAGCCCCACCGTCTATGCTGTAATTCTGAGGTTCATCCAATGTCTTAGAGGATTAATGAGTGGGGTTTGGAGTTGCTTTGTGCTTTCATGGGCTCAGCAGTGGTAGGTGGATCATTTTTGACCCACCCTCCCCTCCCCTCTCCCTCAACAGTCCTCTGGGAGGGAATCATCAACTCTGCCATTTGTCTGTCCTCCCTTGCTCAAAAACACCTAATGGGTAGAATCGTTAACGGAAGGGTTTTGTGGCAAGACCCCTCCCAACTTGGCTGTCTATGCCATGAAATCAGGGATTTTTGTCTAGTTTTGTCCCCTGCTATATTCCTAATGCCTGGAACACAATGAGTGTTCAAGACAGTTGTGTTGAATGAATGAGTCTGCAAAGCATTTCTCCTAATTTGCAGTCATGGGCACCTCCATTCTGTCTCTGCCTGAAGGGCATGCCCTGCCCCCTGGTCCCCTGCTGTCACCATCATCACTCAAGATCCTTCCTCCACAACGCAGCCTCATTTCTTGATCCAAACTTCTTCCCAGGCCTCAGCGTAGCCCCTCATTCCAGTCAGGCTGCTTCTTCAGGGTTGCCACATGGCCACACCCTTTTCCCAGCCTGCCTCCTTACCTTCTGGGACTCTCTTTGGCCTTCAGGTCAGAGGTTGCAGACTCCCATGGCTTCCAGAGCCAGGCGAGAATCCTCTCCCTGCCCCTGGCAGAGGAAGGTTCACATTCCCACAGATGTATGCTCATCCCCGGTGTTGCTGGAAAGCAGCAATGCAAGAATTATGATAAATAGCTTCTGACACTTGGCTTCCAGGTTGGAGAAGCAGTAGGGGATGAAGGCATCCATGACACATGAGAACACAAGTTCCCTAAAGGTACAGCTACAGCAGATTATCGCTATGAGGGAATGTCTACCAATTGTCATGAGTCCTTCTGATTTAAGAAAGGTAATACGGATTTTAAGTGAAACCTAATGCTTCATAAGTGTTGGCTCAAAAAAAATTTTTTAAACAACTATGCCAGCCAAATAGAACACATCTAAAGGTCACGTTGGCCCCCTGGCCTTGGGTGTGTGACCTCTGCTCCAAAGAATCTTCTAGGTCACTGAAGCCTGACTGGATATTTCCCTTCCCAAGCTCCCCTAGAACTTAGAGAAACAGCATCATGCTTTAGGAAGACCACTGGCCAAAGGGTCTGTAGACGTACTTTGTAGTCCTGGTTCTGCTGTTGGTTTCCTCATTTGTAAATGGCAGCAGTGATTTTACAAAGACAGTAAAAATAAGTGGAAAACCACTAGGTCGACATAATGGAAAGAGAATGAGCTTCTATTTGCTTAAACTTATACACAACTGTGGTGATACAGCAGAATGATGATAAAATTCCAATTAATTTTACCAAGGAACTGGTTAAAAGCTCCATCCAGTGTGATGAAGAACGTGGTCTGTAGATCGCTCAGAGACGTTCCACCTACCTCTGGATCCAACCCTGCTGTTCCTTGCTAGGATTTCCTTTTCCGTTTCAGGACTTCGGCCTCCTCTCTCTGAAATTAGGCACTCACTCCAAGATTCTTTTAGCTCTGGCCTTTATTAATTACATCGGGAAGGGGCCTTTGGCTCCCCAGTACGCTTTGCAGAAGGTTAGCGGCCTGCTTTGCTCATGAGCACTAGCCTAGGAATGTGGTGTTGACTCTGGTGCTGCTCTGCCCTCAAACAGAAGCACTTGGGGCCGGAGCCTGTGTTCTTCACCAGGCAGGGAAGGGTGTTTCCGGAGGGGTAATGCCAGGTGAAAACAGACCTCGCTCTCCCATCTTCAGCACAGCGGGGATGCCGCTCCTCTGTAAACCCACCGTATAGCGAGCTCCTTCTGGAATGGCCTCTCAGCTCCTGGCTGTAGCTCAGGACTGTACCGCCAGCCCCTCTGTGCTCACTGCTCACTGTGGCTTCGTCAGTACACATTTCCCACTCTGTTTGGGCCTTGGCGAAAGGGTGTGTGGAATCCTGGTGTGTAGGGCTCCGCAAGTACAAGGCTGGGTGGGGAGGGGGTAGGCCACGTGAGCACCTTACTCCTGAGAGCAGAGCCTTGGGCCTGCTTTGCCCTGTTGGAGGGCTCCTGTGGAGAGCTCAGAGCCCGTGTTGAACTCCCCCACAGGAATGTGCTGGGGATTCCTGGTTAATGCCGGTAAAGCACTTGGGCTATGAATGTCAAGTTTAGTGCTAATAAACAGGGGGATTAGGTTCATTTATGCACAAAGGAACTCCCTTCACAATGTGCATTGCAGGGAAGACTTTACTTTCATCAACAAAAACAAACAGTCGACTGTAAACCCAGCTTCCTGGAGCCCTAGGCCTCTGTCTCGGCTCCCACCCTGACATCCCACTGGCTCTTTCTCCTTCCCTGTAAACTCCGCTGGCTGCTGAGCTGATGGCCTAATTGTTTGTGTGTTTGGTGTCTTAGAGAAGTGTTGAAAGAGAGCACACAAGGCAGACGTTGCAGGGCCACGTGGAGAGGCCCGCATGCTTTGTGACACCAAGTGGAGTAGGTATTCTTCCTCAGAAGCTCGCATACTTTAAAGGCCGTGCTTCAGCTAATGGTCTTCTATTCTTCCTATTTTTCTATACAACAAAACCCAAGCATAAGGATTTCAACAAAACTGAAGCAGAGGGATTTGCTCTAAGCTCATTCTAAGAAGCTTCTTGGATAAGTTTTCCTCAGCTCACTTCTCCTTTGGCACATGTGTCCTCAGCCATCCAGTGTGGAAGTTTTTGCTGATGGGATAGTAAAGGGAAGAATCCTTACAGGATCCTTGGCCAGGAATTTGCTGGGCACTTAAACCTGTCTTTGTCCGGTATGTGTCCTCCCATTTCGCAGACTAGGCAGTTGAGGCTCAGGGACGGTGGTCTAGATGTCGGAGCTTACGCGCATCTCACTGTGTCTCCTAAAGGCAGCAGTTACCTGTTTGTTTATTTTTATTTTTATTTTGTGTTAAGTCCATTAGCACCAAGTATAGATGCACAGCCCCTTCTCTGTAATTCGAAAATCTGAAAATCTCTGAAAAATGGAAGGTTCAATCACTGTCCATTTGGCAAAAAACTTGGCCAAACTCACGAGGGGTCCAAGTGACCTCAACTGACATGAGGGTAAGTATAGCCTTTCTTTAACCTGCTTAAAGGGACTGTTCATATGATTCACAGCACCAGTGTGTTGACATGTGGTGTCCTTCACCCTGCTGTGCTGTTAGGTACAGTGTAGACACAAATGACCCTTCTGGAACCTGAAACATTCTGAATTCTGAAATGCACCTGGCCCCGAGTTTGCAGTGAGGAACTGGGCCACGGCAAACACTGGCTGCAGGCTGTCACTCCATGAGTGGGAGACCTCAGCACAGTGACCATCCTGTGCTATGCACCTGCAGCCAGGGGTCATAGAAGCCAGGCACCCTATCCAGAGTCTTCATTAGGCACCGCCATGTGGTGGGGAGAGGAAGGGCTGGCAAAGAAAGGAAGAGAGTGCCTGGTGCAGATGGCGATGTTTGTGGGTGACAGCTAAGGTGGAGAGTGTCCGCAGCCAGTGCTGCGGGAGGACAGAGCTGGGCCGTTCATGAGCATGGGTCCCTAAAGAGGGGACGGGCCCTAAATAGGCGAGAGGATAAGGTGAGGCTGGGGGGGGGTGGCGGTCAGGTTCAGAAGCTGGGACACAGACTTCTAGGCCCAGGAGGAAGAGAAGCATGTGCCCAGCGGTGCCAGGCAGGAAGGGGCAGATTCCAGGGGCCTTGACTGCCCAGCAGAAGAGGACAGAGCCAGTTCTGTAGCTGTGGAAGCTAAGGCAGAATTCTGAGCCAAGAAATGATCTGCTGAATATAGTGCTTTGCTGACACTTTCTGGATGGTAGCTCCCAGAATGAGTTAGATCCTAAACCCCAGGCTTCCCTTATCCCGTAAGCCTTGTCTCCTTTCCTGAAACGTATTTGGGTAACCGCCAACACTCACATAGTGTACTTCCTATGGAATCGGCACTGTTCATAATACTTTAGTTACTTAACTCCCAACCTTGCTATGAGATAGATACTACCATTATCCCCATTTTGTAGATAAGGAGCCTGAAGCACAGAGAAGTTAAGAGGTTAGGTTAATTGCCCCAGGTCCCATATGTTGTGAGGATAAGGGCTATGATGAGGACCCAGCCAGCGTGGCTCCTGCACCTGTATTTTTAATTGTTACCCTCTGCCCTAACCTATTCTTCCATATATCCCAGCAATGAAACTTTTTTAAAATCAGCGCTGCATCCTGGGTATGGAGTGACCCTGTAGCTTGAATGACTTCAGTGAGCTCTCTGTTCTTGCCCTGGAGAATGTGATGGCGGTGGAAGGGGCTGTGCAAAGGCAGGTGGTGACCGAGGAGCATTAGACAAATGTGCAGGTGGGGGCAGAACTTGATGTCCTGAAGTTTGTGACCCAATCCGTAGGAAATGTAAGTTAGTATCTTCAAGGAGACCAGTTCTCTTAGGTGACAGCCTCGTGCATAGAAGCTACCTCCCTGCTTCCACCTCTCCCATCCACTCCCGGGTCACTCTTCTCCCATCTGCTCACCTACTGCTGGTGTGTCATGTGTCCTGGAACAACTCTCCAAGAGGTAGAGCTAAGTTCACCCAGAACTGAGGAAAGCTAAAATGATAAATTAAGAAAGACTACATCAATTTCCTCCCTTTAATCCCTTGACTCCTAAAAATCTGCAGCTTCCTTTAAATCATTCTGTTTTGTCTTTTGCAGTTTTTGCCCTGATTATTTCGGAAATAAATCTTAGGCTTTTCTTAAAAATACACTGGCTGGTGGGGGTGGTCTTTTAGAACCTTGCTTTCTTTCCATGGTCACGGCACACTTGATGAGGCTGGAATACCCTTGCACTTTCCCAGGAGGTCACTCTTGGATTCCCTGCACCCCCTCTGCCTTGTCAGTGATGGAGGGTCTACTTTTCCCGTAAGTCCGACGCTCCCTCATCCTTGGACTCCATGTTCCGGGGGGTTTAATTAGCTAAATTCACATGTGCCAAGGTGAGATATAACCTTTGTTGGGAGAACCCTCAGGGATTTCTGGGGTGGGCGAAAGGACAGCAGTGCCATTCGGTGATGGAATGTCCCGATTTAACACGGCAGGGTGACTGCGGACTTCATCCTCCTGGCGGCCACATTGTTCCCGGGGCTGAGCTCTGGGCTTCCTCGTCCTCCCGCTGAGGGGCCAAAGTGGAATCCAATTTCTTGCTTCTTCCTCAGTTCCCTGTGGACTGTGATGGCAAGATGTTGCAAAGGGACAAAAGAATCTTTGCTGAAAATTTTTAAGTCTTTAATCGCTCATTCTTTTTTCTTCTTAAACCCCGAACTCTTGCCAAGCCTCTTTGCCCTTCGTCCATGAATCCTCTGTTGCTTCCACTTCCCCTCATTTCACCTGCTGCTCCTTCTCTTTGTTCCCCAAGGGAGAGGAAGCCAACTTGAATTTTAGGAGCAAAGCAAAAAACAACGTGAGGAAAGGAGAAACAGTGCTGTGGCCACTGCAGAAGGTGGACAGGTGGTTGAGAACCTTTGTAGACCAGGAAAAAAACCAACTCTTCTTTCCTTGCCCATCCTCAGAAAAAAAAAGTTATTTCTAAAGTTGAGCTGGATTATTGAGTGCCTTTGTTTACTTGGACCTTTTTTTTTTTTAACTCAGTAATCCTGTGTGTGTGTGTGTGTGTATGTGTTTCTTTATGTTGAGGAAGAGATAACACCACAACAACTTAGCTAACCTGGGAGGGTTGCTCCTTGTAAAGCAACGAAGCAGCAGTTCTGTGCTCTGTTTACCATATATTCTCTTAATGTCTTGGTGTCACGTGCTATAGCAAAGTACCACAGACTGGGTGCCTTAAATGACAGATATTTATTTCTTATAGTTCTGGAAGCTGGAAGTCCAAGATCAAGGTGCTGGCAGGTTTGGCTGCTGGTGAGGGCTGGATCGCTGGATTGTAGAGAGTTTCCTTCTCATGGTGTGCCCACAATGGCCTTTCCTAGTGTGTGGGGGTGGGTAGAGAGAGAGAAAGCTCTGGTGTCTCTTCTACTTATAAGGTCACTAATCCCACCATGGGGTTTACTCTCATGACTTCATCTAAACCTAATTCCCTTCTAGAGCTCCACCTCCAAATACCATCACATTGGGATTAGTGCTTCCACATACGAATTTCTGGAGGGGTGGGGGGGCACAAACATTCAGTCGATAACACTTAACTTCTCCTTCCTGGAGGATGGACTCTTCTTTACAAACACAACCAGTGAACAGTGTCTCTTCCCTACTCAACTCCTGATCAGCGAAGGAGAAGAGCAGATGAGTTTGGAGGCCAGAGTTGGAATGCTGGGAATGTCCATGATGTCCTTCCAAGAAACATTCCTCTACAGCAGGGCCAAGGACCCAAGGGAACATCTCTTTCCATTATGAAGGAGCTGGGGGCCATTTCTGTGTTCCATTTTCCCATGGTTTTATTAGCAAACTGGAAGTGAGATGTTAAGCCCATGGTGCCACAGAAACTGACAGATGATGTGTTGCTAAGTGACATCCAGGACAAGTAGGAGATGATGCTGGAGAGGGGATGATGGCAACGGGGAACAAAAGCATGTCCTCCTTCCTGTCTGGGGTTAGGCAGGTGTGACGATTCCCCTGGTCCGTGCATAGATGCTCATGCTCACCCCAAAGCCTCAATGGGTATAAACTTTTGACGAGAACAATATCCAACTCCGCTTTTGAAAGTGAACCAAAGAAGGGGACAGACACGGCCTCCCAGCTATGGTGCCTCCCAGGATGGAGGTGACTGGGGCTAGCCTCAGTGTTGACAGCCATAGGCTCAGTTACAGCTCTGCTGTTTGCCAGCTCTGTGACCTTGAACAAATCATGTCAACTCTTGACCTCAGTTTCTCCATCTATAACGTGAGGGTCATAATAGCACGGCTCTCACAGGGCTGGTGCAAGGATTCCCTGTGGGATGCACCTGGCACAGTGCCTCGCATATAATAGGCCCTCAGTCAACTTGGAGTGTTCTTACTGTGGTCAAATGCAACTGGCATCTCCGTTGTGTTTAAGACTGATTATGCTTACGAGTACACTGAGGAGGCTCTCAGCAGAGAGGTGAGGAACACAGACTCTGGAACCAGCTTGCCTTTGTTTGAATCCCAGTTCTGTCACTTACCAGCTGTATGGCCTTGAGCAAGTTAACTGACATCTCTGGGCCTCACCCTTCTCATCTGTGAAATGAGTATACAGCGATACATACCTTATAGGGTGATGGGACTTGAATTTATGGGAAGCAGGAGTTGGCAAACGAAGGCCCACAAGCCCAAACACCACCTGTTTTTGTAAATAGGGTTTTGGTGGCACACAGCCATGCTCACTCATTCACGTATTATGTGTGGCTGCTCTTCTGCTACAACAGCAGACATGAGTAGTTGTGACAGAGCCCGTCTGGCCTACAAATCCTAAAATATTCACTGCCTGGCCCTTTACAGAAGAAGTTCACTGACCTCTGGTTTTAAGAGGTTTCTCCAGTGCCTGGCACAGAGTAAATGCTAGAAGAGTGCTTGCTGTTGTTGCTACGATCATCCCTTTATGGTTCGTGGTCACTAGGCTCTCCTGTGCATCTGGTACACATAGGTTATGATCATTCCCTTCTTGTTGAGCACCTGAGGCTCAGAGCACTCAAGTGACCTGCCCAAGGTGCCACCAGGCCTGAAGTCGAGTTCAGGGCTCACTCTGGTGGGGGCTCTGAATGACGCACACCTGCCTTGCCTTCCCTGCGATTCCTCGAGGACAGGGCTGTGTCTGTCCTTCCCGTTTCCATTCTTCCCCCCACGAGCCCTGACAGCGCATCCCTCAGAGCCTGGCTTCAGGGTCGCCTGCTGAATGCATGTCTCCCGCCCCCACCTGCCCAGCTTCCAGCACTGAGCTCTCCACGTGGGACATCTTTAAGCGCTGGGCTGTTTACCTCCGTGACTGCTGGAATCGGGAGGGCTTGGCTTATTACCGTGCCGGAAGCTCCCAGCTTATGGGGAATCTGGGAAGAACATGGAATCTGGGAAGGCACAGCCTTCTCCCTGCCCAGACTTTTCGTCAGGACCATGGGTGTGGCTGATGATAACTCATCTCTGGGTGGTTCACTGAGTACATTTACATCCATTAACTCACTTGATCTTCGTGGCAAGGGACAAGGTGGGTGATGGTGTGCCCGTTAGTTAAGCTGAGAGAGGCTGACCCCTTACCAAAGGTCGTGTTAAATGGCTGAGTCAGACATGGAGTCCTGGTCTTCAGCTCCGTCTGGCTGTTCTCCCTCCCCCAGCCGGCCTCCTGGCTTGATCACTGTGGTGGTGCCAACACCATACCCCTGGGCACTCATTCTACCATCTAATGACTCATTGTCCAATACTTCTTTGGCTGTAATGGAAATTCTATGTGCTTTAGGAGTTTGTTCTGCTCTCAGTGGAGGTGAAAAGAAGCTACCCAGAAAAATAACTAGTATGTAATCTTTGGTCTTGATGATGTCTTCTGCCTGACCAGGCTGGCTTTTCTGTCCTTGTGGGTTTGTTGGAAAAGAATCCATCCCACCCACCAAAGTGACTTCTACCATGAACTGTACTTACAACTTCCAGTGTGAAGCAGAAGGAGGGATAGTTTGTTCTGAGTCAGCTCAGCCCTTCTGTAGAATAGTCATGTGGCTTTGGAAAGCCCTGAGTTTGACGTGTGTGCGTGTGCATCTGAGAATACTCCTTGATCATGTAATTTCTGCCTCATCGATATCTGGGGAAGAGAAAACGATTCCTGAAAGCTTCTGAACAGCACAGGAAGAAATGGAGATGTTTGCGGTCATGATGAGGCTGTGGGGATGAAAGGACAAAGGGAAGTCAAGTCACCAACAGAAAATGTGGTACAATTGACCTGTTTCTTAGGGACTGCAGTTCAGCCGAGGAGTGGACAGCTGGCGGCTAGTCAGAGCAACACCTAGCTTTCAAGTGTGATGGTATGAAATGGCCCGGATGAACTGGGCCGAAACCTTCCCCATAAGAAGCAGGTGCTATAAGGAGAGAAATCACCCCTGCAGATTTCCAGCAGAGCTTCCCAAAGCAGGGAGGTGGAGGTAGTTCAGCAGGGCCACCCGGAAGCAACCAGATGTCTTGCTGTTGACCCACAGGGACCTGCCACAGCTCTTGAGTTCCCCATCACTGACCTTCCTGGCTGGGCAAAGTCCTTCTAGACATCGCCGTTGCAAGTGTGACCAAACTCAGCCTCAGTCCCATGTGAATGTATATCCATAACTTCTGGTGGGTAGGACAAGAAGTTGCTTTATAACCAAAATACTCTTTTGGTTATGTGCCTCTCTTGGACAAATAATCAGAAACAGCTGCCCTGCAGCTCTGCAGAGAATGGAATCTTCCTAGCCTCCATGAAGTGAAAACAATTCGGGAATCAGAACAGAATAAGGGCCAGGGTGAGAGGTGGGGCTTAGAGCGGACTCCTGGCACCACCTCGATTGACCCTAAATCACTTCCTTTCCCTGGCCTTTGGTTTCTGCATCTCTGAAACAAGGCTAATGAAACCTGTTTCTTACTGCAACTCCACACACCATGAAAATTTATTCTCTCATCTGCGGCAGGCTGAGGCAAAGCGGCCCGCCACATAAAACAGCTTGAATCCCCGAGCATGGTGGATGGAGGTTGTTTAATGAGTGAAGCTGTGTAGCCTACTCCATGTTTGTCCTGCCATTAAAATTTTTATTGTTATTTGTGAAGTATCCACTGGAGTTCAGGAAAAGTCTGTACACCACTAAATCGAGTGAGCTCAGCTCCTGCTGCAGTTAAAATGAGTGCTGTAACCCCAATTAATAACGATTTTTTTTCCACCAGAGACGGCTGCTTGCATGAATGTATTATCTGCTGGGGAGCCCTTATGGGGCCTGCTCCCAGTGTGTAAATATTCGGTCTGCCTAAAAAAGAAAGTCCAAAAAAGGGCTGGTTTATTCAGAGTGGCCTTTGTGATCTGGCCACATTCAAGGGCCTCTTCAAATCATCAGCTCTGATATTATACATAAACATTTGGGTCTCCAGGATAATCTGGAAAGAGGATGCAAGAGGGAGGGGAGGGCAGAGTGCTGAGTAGGAGGTGCAGGGCGGGGGGCAGGACAGAGAAAACCAGAAAGCTGAGAACTGAGGCTGGGAAGCCATGAAGCAAGGTTGAAGGCTTCTGCCATGATTCATGGTCTGTCCCGACAAAGGGCCTTTCCTGTCCATCAGGAAGCAGGGACAAGAGTGACGAGTTTTGAATGTCAAGGTTGTCTCTGTAGGTGGTAGAGGCCTGCTTTGTCCAGGAGATTATTCAGTTCCACTGAGAGCAAATGCCAGATTGGATCAAGGTATTTGTATGTGGACAGCTGTTATGTTTTTTTTTTTAAGATTTTTTATTTATTTATTCGACAGAGATAGAGACAGCCAGCGAGAGAGGGAACACAAGCAGGGGGAGTGGGAGAGGAAGAAGCAGGCTCATAGCAGAGGAGCCTGATGTGGGGCTCGATCCCACAACGCCGGGATCACGCCCTGAGCCGAAGGCAGACACTTAACCGCTGTGCCACCCAGGCGCCCCCAGCTGTTATGTTTTATATACAGACCTGGGAGCCAGGCCCCTTCTCTCTCCTCTCCAAGCTTCTACTCCTTCCCACTTATTTTTTACATCCCAAGATCTTTTTGGGTCCTTCCGAGGCCTTCTGTGTTATCACTTAGAGGATGTCCCTTATCTTGTATTACACTACTTTTTTCCCTCCCTGTACATTCAAACTAACTTGCAAACTTGGATGACGTACCCACCCCCCCGCCCCCAGCCTCCTGTAGAGGAGGAGTAAGACTTATTCTCTACTCTTTCTGTTAGCATGGGCAGGGAGGAGAGCATTTCTATGCCACATCCCTAGAGCGGAAGATGTGGGAAGAACACTTCCCACTTCTCCCTATCTTCTCATGCCCTTGACCCCAGGGGAGGTGATGTAACTTATCTGATTCATGAGTTTAGCTTAGCCCCTCCTGGGACTTACTCTTGAATCTACTTGTCCCCAAAAAAGAGCTCACCAAGTTGCTGGGCCTGGCTCTGGCCCTGTGGGGAAATCCCACAATGGTTCCACTTTTTTGGGGGTGAGTAGCTTTAACTCTGAGTAAAATATTAGGCAGCCCTTCGTAGCCACCCATCTAAGCCACATTCTCCAATTTAGAATTTGTTCTTAATGAAGCTTTTAGTTTGATTTCAGTCTGTGTGTCTCCTCTATCTTATTTCTTAATTGGTTCTGAACTTGTAAGAGGGAAGAAAGGACGATTAGTTTTTGGCCACCACCCAAAGCCCCAGAACTCCTCCTTGATCACTGATTATAGAAGGCTCTCCGAGCAGCTCTGGGTATAATGGAGGCAAGGCAACATCTGTGGACCCTTTTCTCCCTCCAGAGAACTATTTAGAATTTATAAGAACATAAGTCTATGGCTCCTGTTTTTGAAAATGTTTACGTAGAAATGTTATAATTTTCCTGTTTATCTCTGAAGTAATGATCCTCACCGGAGAGGGCATTGAGGAGTAAATGAAATAGCACACACTCACACATACTAGGTCATCAATAAATGCCTGTCCGTCCTTGGTTGCCTCTGTCCTAGTTCAATAGTGCTTGCTGTCAGAAAGTTCATTCTGATGTCCAAAATGTGCCTGTCTTGTTACAATTGAAGGCCATTTCTTCTGTCTCATTGAGAGTGATTTATAGGCTTAACAAATGATGAGAAAACCTCATATCCCATTCACCTGGTTTAGGGGACCGTTTGAGAGAAAGAACCTCAAAACCAATAGAGAGAAGTGTGCCAAGAGGGAGAAGGAACAGCCAGGGCATCCAGAGAAGGGGAGATGTGTCTGAGAGTCTGGTCAGTAAGCGTGCAGTCATGAGCCTTCAGGTGTCCATTGGCTGAGCTCACCTGGGCACTCCGGAGCTTGGCTGTGCCTCGTTTAGAGCAAAGGCTGACGAGGTCTGGGCAAAGTTGCTGACGGTATCCTACGTGAACATATAGCTGTCTCTCCCACAACCTGGGATGCAAAATCATCTCCTTTTTCTGGAACTTTACCGTGTGTGTCCAGTACTGGGCTCAGCACGGGGGAAGCCTGAGACAGTTGCTCACAGGCTGGCAGGAAGGAGAATATCAATACAGAAGAGAGTCTTAAAGCGCCCCGGAACTCCGTTGCTTGGCAAACTTCCTGAGGACGGGGCCTGCGTCTTACTTATCTTTGTGTCCCCTGATCCTCAGGAGCAGTCCTTCTGTTTTCTTTCTTACACGGGGGCTCGCTCTTTTCTTTTAGCTCTGGATGCATACTCCGTACCCCTGAGTTTTCTAGTTGTAAGGAACAGAGGTGTGGGGGCTCAGCCAGGCAGCTTCAAGAACGAGTGTCTCCCCATTGCTTTTGCGCCTTTTCCATCCATGCTGCAGTAATGGACGCAGGCGTGTGTGTTGGCTCCCACCCCATGCTAATGGTTGTTCAGGGTCAGGGCTTCTCCTACGGCTCCCCTTCTCTCCGCTTGACTGCTAACATCTATCTCAGAGAATGAGGGAAAAGGAAAAGTCCAATCCAAGTGCTCCATTTTGTTATTTGGCATCAGGGCTGTTGCGGAGTCAGGGTTGAAGTCAGCTTTGTTGACTCATCAGAAGCTCTGGGGAAGGGAGAAGACACCTGTCAAAAAAGTTCCTCAGGAGACTCTGATATGGCCCACTCCCCATCTTGAGAACTGTAGGTTCATTTCCACCATCAAGAGAAAGATCTTGCATTATCCCTCTCCCCTCTGTTCACATTGGCTGGTGATTGAGGAATGGTCTCTCTGAGACTCACCCCTAAGCTCTTTTAAATGAAGAGACAAAGCTTAGCTTGATACTTTTCTGAAGAACATGTGCTTTGATGCAAAACTCAGGAGCAACAGCCTTGAATTAAAGCAGCCATGACTCCCCATAGACCTAAAGGCGCTTTGGCTGTGGGAAAGTAGTCACTCCGGATGCGGAGAGCTTGGATGCCCTCCCCGGCTTCGCAGCTGACCCGCTGCGTGACCTTGGGCGAGTCACATGTCCTCTCTTTGCCATCTGTAAAACGAGGATAAAGAGGCTTGCTACTTACTGGTTTTGCTGAGGTACTAAGAGTGTGTGAGATCACAGAACAGAGTGCTCACCGTTCTGCCACAGAAACAAAGCCTGGTTATGAGGAAAGCATCATTCCCTGGGTGCAGGGGGCTCAGAGAACCTGTGCAGGGCTTGCAAACGGTCCTGGGGTCATCCCGGGGTGTGGGAGGCAGGCTCTCCCTCTGGGTCCAGGCCTACTTCCGAATGCCCTTGCCTGTCTGCCCCAGCAGAGAGGAAGGGATGTCTGAGCTGTCAGGAGGTGGTGGGTACAGATGGTCTCTGGCTGAACGAGAGGGAAGTGCCAATCAAAGAAGGTCGGCCTCCTCAATTAGAACTCGGAGCAGATGGGTCTGAGGCAGCCAGGAGGGGCACTTCCCAGCTTACTAAGTATGTGATGGTGAGCTGGTGGCCTTCAGAGAACCAGAGAGGTCACCTAGTTCATTTCCTTTCTTTGAGAAAGGGCATTTTTAGGATAAATCTGACAGATGAGAGTCCTCATTCAACAGATAGTTAATAGCTTTACTGTGACTGGAGCCGTATGCTAGGCCCTGTGGATGTAATATTAAACAAGATAGACCTGACCCTGACCTCACCTCACAGATGTTAACAATCACACCCACTGCTCCCTGCCACTGGGGCGGGAAGAGGACAGTCATAAATGCAGATTCCTGGATCCCACCCCAGAACTATTAGATCAGAATATGGGGGGTTGAGCCCAGGAACCTACATTTTTAATAGGCTTCATAGTTCATTCTTGTGCCTGTTTAAGTTTGATAACTGATGGTCTTCGCTGTCAAAGCAAAAAGTGATCAGTGACGTGAGCACACTGGTGTCTTGAAAATGAATTACATATACAGTTGGAGTGGTTTTGCTAAATCTAGTCTCTTGTGTCTAGATTATTAGAAGTCCTCTCCCCGCCCCATGTTCTAGTCATGTGGAAAATAACTGCTCACATCAAATGAACTAAAGTGTTGATTGAGCTTTTATTACCTGCCTAGCTTCATGCTGTTTCGAAAAGAAATGTACAAGCTATAATCTTGACCCCTGATGAGCTTACAGGGTTCTTGGGCTGATAAAGCACACCAGTTACCCAGTTAGAGAGGAGGAGAGAATGAAGGGCCAAGATGGTGGGCAGATGAAGTTCTCAGGCGTGCAGAAATAAAGACGTTGATGGGGGACATAGCTGCAGCCACATCCTTTCCAGACGGACAGCCTCTGATTCCAATCCGAACACCAGAGTCCTGACCTATTAAAGAAGTTGAAAAAGTGTCCTGGGGAAATTCAAGAGGTGCAGGTGTAGGGAAATCTGTATTGATGAAAAAGCTCCACCAATGATTTTGAGGTGTTCTCAGGTTTGGGAACCAGAACACAATCTTTTTTAGTACTGAACAGTTTTTTCCCCATTTAGTTCAGTTCTGTTTTCTTGGGGCACAAGAACATACACGCAAACAATGAATCATGGAACACTACATCAAAAACTAATGATGTACTGTATGGTGACTAACTTAACATAATAAAAAAATCATTAAAAAAAAAGAGCATCAATTCCTCTACCCATTCCTCTGTTACATTAGCTGAGTAACAGTTGAACCCTGAAATCACAGGGGCTTAACACAGAAGCTTATTTATCACTCATGTAAGTCCAGTCAGGGGCTTGGGGTGACTCTGTTCCTTATTTATTGAGGGATCAAGGCTTTGCCATCTTCGGGGGAGTGGCTTCCAAGGAGGTGACATCCAGCAAGCAGCCAGCCAGAGGAATGAGCAGACAGGATCATGGTGGATCAGATGGACTGGGCCTGGAAGTGGTGACTGTCACTTCCACGGACGTTCCATTGGCCAGGCGTCAGTCATGTGGCTACATCTGTCTGAGAAGGAGGCTGGGAAAGGTAGTCACCCTGAGTACCCAGAGGAGAAGGAACTGGGTCTGGTGACCAAGTCAGCTCTGCTCTAACATGTTCCCAAGCACAGTTCCTTCCTCCGTAACTCTTGAGCCATTGTCCCTGATCTCTCCTCCTCCAGATTCTCCCAGGCTCTCAGGCAGTGAGGTACTTACCTGGTTACACCTTTCCAATCTTCAGACTTCTTTTATACTTACCAGAACTGCAAAGAAGGCCTTGCAATTGTATACTCTTTACACCTGTCCCCTCCTTCCCCCTCATTTCTCCTCTTCCTGCACTTCATTTGGTCTCTCTCTTAGGCTAAACCATCTGAAATCACTGATATTTGATACTTTTTGCCCTACAAAAATGGCATTTTCATATGGTTCAATTAACATTATACTCTTAGCTTTCTCCTGAGAGAACCCTAGATCTGCCTTCAGTAAATGCATTCCCAGTCCACAGGAGGCAGAGATTACTTTGAGAATCAAGCCAAAGGAAAGAGAGAAAAGATGTGGGCAGGGTTTGCATGCAGTGCTATTACCTGATGTATTTTGGGTCTGCCCTACCCCAACTAAGAGTAAGCTCTCATTTCTCACCTCTGCCTTGAACCTTGATAATGACATCTTATTTCTGGTTATGTACTAAAAGTTTATATATATATTATCTCATTTAATTGCTTCGAGCAGTCGACCTCTCAATTAATGAGATTTGAGAGTTACATAATAATTTCCTTCTTTAGATTAGCTGCCAGGAAACTTAGGCCAGCATTTATGATTAGTCAGAATAATTGTACTATGCTTTTGGCTGGTATACTTTAAAAATTTACTTATTAATGTTTGATAATTGTCATTTTTGTCTTGTTTTTTTTTTTTAATGTGAGATTTAAAATCTCTCAAGTCCCTTTTTAAAAATGGTGTGGAACAAAACAAGTAATTTTAATTATATCATAACAGTCTTTTTAGGAAGACTTTATTATCTTAATCTTACATATGTGGAACTGAAGTCCATAAAAACAGATTTTTCTGAGCCCTGCTCAGTGTGGTCACTAGACCTGGGTGCTTACCTCTAGGACTCTTTCCCTCCATGATGCTGCCTTGTCCAAAAGGCCCATTACCACTTTAATCACTTTCCTCCCAGAATCACATGACTCATATTTTAAGAGACTTGATTATTTCCTATCCCATTTATTCTTATAGATGCAGGAACATCATCTAATTAAAAGGAAGTCATATTTTTGATCAAGTTCTGGTTAATTTTGTTCCATTAAAATACATTTTTAAGTTTTCAGAAGAGGAAGAGAGGCAAAAAGCCCTTTTAAAAAGTAGATTTGAGAGATGAATTAATAAAGTAATGTTATAAATTCAATATAAACTAACTTGTATATGCTTTTAAATTCCAAACATCGGTGGAGGAGATGAAATTACACTTGCGCGTAAGCATGATTACTAACAATGGTTTTCCTACCTGGAAGTGTTTCACGTGGGCCTGGGGAAATCAGATAGCTCAATATTTCCTTTATGTTCTTGTTTTTTCTTTTCTGTGTGGAGAGGAAAAAATAATTGGGGGCCATGGAGATGCCAGGAAAGGTAGTTTAAAGCTCAAAATGTGGTCTTGAACTAACATCAAAAATTTCCCGGGAGCCTACTAGAAATGCAGATTCTTGGGCCTTGCCCCAGATGACACAATGGGAACCCCGCCCCCCCAACCTTGGGACCCAACAATTTGTGTTTTAACAACTGCACCAGGTTTTTCTAATGCAGGCTAAAGTTTGTGACCATTTGACTTAAACCAACATCAGCTGGAAGCCACTTCTTCATTTGGATAGGAACCAGGTAGTTAAAACATCTCTGAAGGCATTAAAAATGCTAATGAGGAGAATTAATGTCTTTGTCCTAAAACAAACCAAAAAAGGAAGAAACAAAACAAGCAAAAAATAAAAAATAAAAATAAAAACCCAAAAAAACATAAAAACCCTTCGTGAGTTAGTGGTTAAAGACCAGAAATAAGTTGCTCTGAAGTGTTCCAGGGTGAGCCAAGACCAGGACCAAATTTCTGAGGGTCTCTTGACAGCAAGAAGTGGTTGGGAAGCCTGTCTTCCGTCTGGCAGTGTTGGATTAAGAACTATGTCAGATCTAGGTGTGTAATTTTCTTTGAATAACTAGAGCAAGAGTTATACTTTTAAAAATGTTATTATTAAAAATTGGCCAATTTATGCTCCAAAAAATTGAGTAGAAAAAGCATTGGTAAACAGCACTGTAAGCTCAATTCCTGCTTTTTTGGGTGTTTTGATGTCATACTCCGAGAACTCCTCTTTCCCAGCTGGAGTCCCCAGGTTGCGTGCTCGTGTCCCACAGAAAGCAGCCACCTCGGGAGCATTGGTCCAGCCAGCTCAGTCAGCCCAGAGGAGAGCAGGCTGCCCACTTCTCAGTGAGCTCACAGACTCCCGCTGTCCTGGCACATTGGCACCTGCTGGAGTTGTGCTACTCCTTAGCCGTGTGATCCTAGACAAGCCCTTGCCTCTCTCAGCCTCGATGTTCTCGTTCTTAAAATGGGGATAATAACAACACATACCTTGTAGGATTGTTTTGAGAATTAAATGAGTTAGAACAGCAGCAGTTCTCAGCCTTTTTGGTCTCAGGACCCCTTTATATTCCCAACAATTATTGAGGACCCCAAAGAATTTTTATTTATGTGCGTTTATAGCTATCAGTGTTTACTCTATTAGAAAGTCAAACGTGGGGCGCCTGGGTGGCACAGCGGTTAAGCGTCTGCCTTCGGCTCAGGGCGTGATCCCGGCGTTATGGGATCGAGCCCCACATCAGGCTCCTCCGCTATGAGCCTGCTTCTTCCTCTCCCACTCCCCCTGCTTGTGTTCCCTCTCTCTCTGGCTGTCTCTATCTCTGTTGAATAAATAAATAAAATCTTTAAAAAAAAAAAAAAGAAAGAAAGTCAAACGTAATTCATCCAAAAAACCTCATTACATGTTAACATAACATCTTTTTAATGAAAAATAATTATTTTCTAAAGCAAAAAAATTAGAAGAATTTCACTGCTTTACCTTTTAAAGAGTTTCTTTAATGTCTGGCTTAACAGAAGACAGATTCTAGTCACTGCTTTGTCACTCGGAATGATGCAATATCATGTGTTGTGTAGTTATGTAGTCTCTGGAAAACTCTGCTGTGAGACTATTGAAGTGCAAAAGGGAAATAACATCTTAGAATTATTACGAAAATAGTTTTGAGCTTGCGGACACACTGAAAGGGTCTTAGCCACCCTTCTGTGTTCCCTGAGAGACACTGCGAGAACCATTGGGTTAAAAAAATCGTAACAAGAGTTGAGCATACTGCTTTGCACATGGTAAGCACTACATAGTAAATTATAGTTGTAGACATCACCATTAGCTAGGGGACAGCATCAGAGACAGTTTCTATGCATATTGGAGCAGAGCACTAGAAGAAAGTAAGGCTTTGCTTCCTGCGTCCTGTGTGCACAACCCACACAAACACAGGTGCCTCTGCTGCTGCCGCAGAGCAGGCCTGTGACCTCTCGTCTGGCCGGTGAGAGGCCTGGAGGGGCCTGGATGTGTTTCAGGCTGCAGTGCCAGGACTGTGCACATGTACTAATATGGAGATGATGTTACATGGGCGTCACAGAGATTCCTTTCCTCCTAAGAAGCAAAGCACTCGCCTCTCCATCATCTTGTTCGTCTTCTTGGCATCCCCAGGTCAGTCTGGTCCCAAGGTGAGTCAGAGCCAGGGCCAGACTGGAACCCAAGTTTCCTGTCTTAGAGCAGAGTCAGGTAAGGAGGGAACAGGCCGGATTGGCAGAGGTCTGCCCAGAGGCCCAGTGCCATGCTTTCAGGACTCACAGGAGTGGAAACAGAAACTGATCAGCTCAACCTAGTAGATGGCCAGTCACCCTGGAGAGGAAGGCCCAAAGTCCATGACTGTCCTGCCAGCGGGAGACTTGTGCACCACGTGACAATCAGCTGGCACTCCCAACCACCTTTCCCTTGGCCTTTCTTTAAGTCCAAAAGCCATAATGCAAGCAGTAGGCTGAATGCTGTAGCAATCTGCTGTGTTGGCATGTAATTTGGAAACCCTTTTCACTTAGCCATCTATTAAACACCTGGTGTGTTTTGAGTCCCCAGTCTGTTTCCTCCCTCATCTGCCACCAAGGGAAAGAATAAAGAAACACTGACCAATCACAGGAGAGCTCAGACTTGGCAATCACAATAGCCGTCTTTCTTGTGGCCAACACCTGCGTCTCGGGCACCAGTCATTGGTGTGTGCAGCCATAGGTCGAGAAGAAAGGGCAGTGAGCTGGGACCAGGAGTCTGATCTGCGTCAGTGCCCATTGTCATAGCAGATCGGCCTCTGTGGATGGCAGAGTCAGAGCTAGCTTGAGACCGGTAAGAGAGACGGCCAGGAAGTGGCCGGCAACCACAGAGATGCTTCACGGGCTCAGGATAGGGATGAGCATGTCTAAAATGTGGGACAAGTAAGAGTCCAGAAAGCTAGTGGGAGCAGGAAAGAGTGACAGCATATAGAAGAGTAGAAACACGTGACAGATCTGGGAAGTGGCTTCTGCCCCTGCTTTTTAAGGATTCTCTGGGTAACTACAGGGTAAGGGCTATATTCACTCAAAAAATATTGATTGAGTACCTATTGTGTTTCAGGCATGTTGTAGATACATCCGTTGTTACATAAATGAATAAAACAGACAAACCTCCCGCCTTCAGGGAGCTGACCCTTTCCTGGAAGGAGGAAAATAAAGAATAGGAGAAAATAAGGGAAAAAAGAGTGAAGTATATAGTATTAGATATGGAGAGAGAATTAATGCAGGAAAGGAGACAGGGTGCCAGGATGGGGTTATAATTTTAAATAGAGGGATCAGGGAAGGTCTCATTGAGAAGATGACATTTGAGACAAGACCTGGAGGGGATAAGGAAGTGAGTCTGGTAGATATCTGGGGAAAAGGGCATTCAAGGGCACAAGGAAGAGCAGGTGCAAAGGCCCGATGGTGAGAGTGTGTTGGAGGAACAGGGAGGAGGCAGGTGTGGCTGGAGCACAGTGAGCTCTTTGAGATGAGGTCAGTGAGGAATAAAGGAAGAACACTTAGAACCTTATAGGTCATTATGGTGATTGTGGCTTTTACTCTGAGTGAAGTGTGAAACTTATAGAGAGTTTTAAGAAAAGGAGTGACATGATCTGATGATGTTTTTAAAAGGAATAGAAGGGCAGGGTGCTGGAGCTGGTAGAAGCAGGAAGATTGGTCAGGAGGCTAGATCAGTAATTTAGGAGGCAGATGTTAGCAGCTTGGACCAGGGTGATAACAGTGGAGATAGAGAGAAGTTGCTGGATTCTTGATGTATGTTAGAAGTACAGCTGGAATGATTTGCTGACATATTGAACATTAGGTATGGGAGAAAGAGACATAAAGATCAACTCTAAATTTCTTGGCCTAAGCAACTAGAAGGCTGGAGATAGCCAGGATCTGAGATGGGCAGGAAATGATTAGGAGTTGGGCAAAGTTCAGGTGTTGGGTTTTGGATGTACTTAGTTAGAGATATTCAGGTGGAGATGTCAGGATGACTGGAGAGGCCCAAGCTGCAGCAGGGAGAATCAGAGAAATGACCTGAGAAGCGCAAAGAGGAGAGAGAGAGAGAGAGGGAGGGAGAGAGGGAGAGAGAGAGAGGGAGAGAGAGAGGAACAACAGCAGTTCTTGTGCAGCCAAGTCCTACTCCTGGGATCAAATGATAACTGAAGGGGCATCTTAGAGCCAGCCTCAAACCCGGAGCCTCAACCCAAAGATCAGGGAGCAGCCAGGGTCACCCACTCCTCCTCCTCCCTGCTGGTGCTCCCTAGTGGGCAGCAGAAGACAGCACTGAAAGCCTTACTTCAAACAGAGCTGACTCCCAGGGAGGGGGCAGGAAGGGAGAGGCCCTGATTGGATTGGAATGGACGCAGAGTTTATCGTCGTGTCTCCTAAGACAGGGGCTGCCTCCAGGGGGCCTCTGGGGGGGGGGGCATTCTGGGGAGGATTCAGGCTCTGCCTTTCCCAGACCAGTACTCTGGCACTGTGGTTCTCCTGGGACTGTCTTCAGATGACTGCAGTTATCCAGAGAGATGGAAGTGGCAGATCAGAAGTCCTTGATTAAACCTGCAGAATGTCAGAATTGACAAAAAGAGCATCCTGTCCAAGCCTCTCTCCTTACAGATGAGGGAACTGAGCTCCAGAGAGATCACATGACTTGTCCAAATTAGAAGCTTTATGACCTAGGGCAAATCACTTAACCCTTGCATCCGTGCCAGGCAGAGAGCACCTTCCCAAATGAGCTGTGTGCTTGTAGTTCTTCCTGTTCCCCGACCCTCCTCCACATGGGCTTTTCACTGCCAGATCAGGGTTTAGGGGATGACTGGCAGCCCTGAGGTCACCCAGCCCTTTTGGCAATCCAGCCACCCCATCGGATGAGACATGGATTCCTGGCAGTCAGTACTTCCTCAAGAAAGACTTTTCTTAAAATTGATGGTAACTCTTTTGGCTTTGCTGTTCCCCATGTCCGCAGTGGGGCAGAAAGTTAGCTCTGCACCGACGTGGTGTTCTTCATCCGTCAGCATCCACTTCCTACCCCATCCCAGAGCTGTTTTTTCTGGCCTGCCCAAACCACATGTTGGTCCCTTTTGTTCTCGTAAAACCCTCTCTCCTTCCAATTGTCTGAGCTGCCTTTTTCTTGACTACTTCTTAAGCCTCTGGATTTCTCCTTAAATATCAGCTCCAGGACGCCTGCCTGATGAGCTGAGGTCATTCCTACCCTCAAGTGACCTGGTGAATTAAGCAACAATACCAGGGATTCCAGGACAGTGAGTTTGAAGATCAGCATCTTTGCTGGCCTGGTGGGAGGCCCTTGGCCCTTCTGGAAGTGGGTAGAGTGACGCTGACTTTCACACAGACTTCATGTTGAGGACCATGACTGTCTCTCTAGGTGAAGAGTGCCCGGTCCTCTGCCCTCCAAGCAATGGCTCAGAACTTACAGAGCTGAGCCAGCAAAGTGAGCATTTGTTCTACTCCTGTTTCCTGGGAAAATTTTAGGCCTGGACCCCTCTGAACCCACAGGTGCTTGATACTTTATTTCAAGGCAAGAAAGGAAGATGATGCCCCCTGGGTCTGGTTTTGTGCCCTCCTCAGCTTCCTGCTGGGCAGTGGGGGAGGTGGAATGTGAGCAAGGATCAGGGACTTCTATACCCCTATCACATTCTTCTCCTTCTGTCCCTTCTTTACAGGTATTCAAACCTTTTTCATTCTGTGGTTTCTGACTAGCATCCCCCAGGGGACTATTTCGCCTATAAATGCAGAGCAAGACATGCTTCTCTACCATCGTCTTTCCTCTGTTGGAGATTCCAGAGCTCAAGCTTCTGTGGAATGAGCCTGGAAAAAGAGGAAATGCCTAGGCTCTACCCCTCTCGTGCGGTGAACCTGGCAAGTTCCCTCACTCCCTGCGGCCTCTGTCTCCTACAAAAGGGGGTGCTGGGTTGGCCTGCAATCCCTGGGGTCCCTTCTGGCTCAGACACACTGCCTGCCAATAGTCTTCTTGTTCCCAGTGTCTTTTTAAAGGATCCTGTGTTATTTATCTCGGTATCTCTGCTCCCCTTCACTGCACACTGCTATCCTTGCAGTAATGACATCAAAACACCCACACTGCATCTCAACAATCTGATGAGATAAATGCCTCATCCTTGGGCGCTGTGGACACAGAGTAGCAATTCTCCTATCCCACTATCAAAGAGCTCAGAAAACACAGGCTGCCAAGGAGGAATACACAGTCATGCGGATCACCATGTGCATGTCATTAAGCACATTCTCCGAGCCCCAAAGCCCCTGTTTTCCCCAAAGCTGCTTCACTTTTTCCCTTCTTCTACCTCCGGAATAATGCCTCTGAACTGGTTAGCTTTTGAGACTGTGTTGGGAGGGCTGACATCGGGAGCATATGGCCTTGTTATCCTTCATACAGCTCCAAGTTGGATGCACCAGCAACTGGCCAGGTCCTGAAAGTAATTAAGTTGTGCAGAGTGATCCAGGGTGGCAGCGGGGGGCCACCAGCACCTGCTCTCAGGCTCCCTCTGTGGTGTCCCTCTCACCTGTGAGACAGACCGTGGGACTCTCAAGGTTGGCACTGCCAGGGCTGGCCTGATGCTTTTGTGCCCCCTCTCCCTTTATGGCCCCAGGAGCTGGAGAGCCACCCTGGGTTCCAAGAGAAGCAGTAGCTGGTGTGGTCCTAGTGTAATGAAAACAGACCTGGCTCCAGCATGCTGGGAGAGTGACCTTGGACCTCAGTTTCCCTGTAAGCAGACAGGAGGTCATAGCAAGGTCCTCCCACTTCCAGGAATGCTATAAGAATCTGGGGATGTAATGTGAAAGCATTCAGACTTAGAGACTTAGAGGGAGTTCACACATCAAACAGTGTCATGTATGGAGCTAGGCAGGCATGGGTTTGAATCTTGATGTGCGGCCTGGTGGAATGTACTTAACTGTTCTGAGTTGCTCTTTACCCATCTGTACACTGAAGGATAATAAAACTACAACTGGTTTCTGATAATAGTAACAAGTGCATCTATTATTTATTGAACTGGGTTCTTCCTGAAGCCCAGTGCAGTGCCAGGCACACAATAGGTGCTTAAGGGGTGTTCACTGAGTAAAGGGAGACTAGGGGTCTGACTCATACTCTCCTTTAATCCCTACACCAAACCTATTAGGTACCATGGGATTATTATCCCCATTTTAAAGATGAATAGAATGAGGCCCAGAGAGGCTGAGTGATGTGCCCAAGGTTACACAGCGAGGAACGATGACATAAGCCCATTGTACAGGACTTGCTAGCACTTCCTGGGAGGTTTGGCAGTAGGGTGTGGGCAGGACTGTGCAGGGAGGAAACAACTGGACACCCAACTGGATGCACCATATTCCATCCTCAAAAAATATATGCCCCTCAGGCCATCCCACAAAACTAGGTGTTACAGTGCCCACCTTACAGATGTGCAACTGAGGCTCAGAGAGGGAAAGAAGCTGAAGGACCGCCAGTTCCAGCATGAAAGCGTCCAGGTAACGGAAGCTGTTTACCTCCTTAGGCTCTTGAGCTCTGGCCAGGCAGCCTGCACTGTGCTCCTGCCCTCTCCGCCGCGGGGTGGGGGGGCAGAGGGGAGAGACTGGAATGTCTCAGACTGCCCAGGGCAGTAAGCAAGGAGTCCAGCACGCTGGAATTCCTTCCCTGTGGCACTTCTGAGAGGAGTATCCCCCCCCCCCCCGCCCCCAACGATTCTTGGGAAATCTTGGCATCTGGCTGGTCTTGCTGGCCCGTTTCTCTGACTGTTCTTTCGGTCTCGGAGCACTCACCAAACATCTGACACCATTCAGGATCGATTGCACGTAAAATGAAGAGTGGGTTTTGTTTTGTTTTTTGCATTTTTTTTTTTGCCCCTGTTGTCATCTAAGAAACAGGTTTTGAGGGTCTTTGATTCTCTTCCAGAATAACAACCATATGGAGCCTCCATTTATACTAAGTGTCCTGTGCCTTTTGCAAGGGACCAGGGACCAGTTTGTTTTCATTTGGTGCTGAACCTTGACTTGCTCCAAAAAGTTTTAATCAGGTAGCTTCTGAAAGAGGGAGAGACTCTGAGGACAAATGGTACCTTGTCCGTCTGAAGGGAGCCTATCTTTCAAGGGTATGGGCAGGAGTGGGGCCAAGAGCCTGAGAGGTGAGATTTGGAGAAGCCGAGGGTCACTGGCAGGATCCGGGCAGATCCATGCTCGGTGGCTGGAACAAAGAACACTTTGAACCATGCAGGACTCTGGCATGTTTGTTGATCGACTTATCCAGGGCCCAAGCCAGCTGCTTTTGTTCCAGAGGATTTCATGGATTAACTCCCAGGGCCTCGGAAAATTGTTTCTTTTTAAGAAAGGGAAGTTTGGAGGTGGCTGCAAAGGAAATGCTTATGGGCAGCCTGGGGGGCTGGGGAGCTGGGGGAGTTCTGGAGGCTGGGAGGACACATATTTGTTGGGGTGATGGCCAGAGACTCCCAGTGAGACAATCACTGGACTTAATACATCCACACTCTTGGGAGGGTTCCGGCAAGGACCTCTTCCAGCAAGGTCTGATGGGAAGAGGAGTATGGATGCCTGAGGCCAGGCACATCCTGGGCATTAAGCTAGACCACAGCAAGGACTCCCCAGGGCTGAAGGTTGCTAGGCACTGGGGTAGGTTTCCTAGGGAGACCGTGGCTAGAAACACCATCTGCCAAAGATGGTTTAGTTCCAGAAGAGGCAAGGGAAAGAACAAGATGGTCTTTTCTGTCCTAGTTCATCTCGGTTCTGTTCGCTCAGGCTGAGCATTCTTCTCCTGAAGGGGACGTGAGGGCAAAGCACTTCTGGGCAAAGGGTCTTGTCGGAGGGAGGGCCCCACCTCCTCAGCTCAGCCCCAGTTCCCTGCCGAGGCCCGGGGTCTCCAGAACTTGCCTGTTCCCTGCCCGCTGTCCTGCCCTGGCAACAGGCTCCAGCAAGCCCACGTGTGCTGCTGGGGAGGGTGTAATGGGCATATGATTAAATACTCATACTTTGTCAAAACACTGACAGTTACAAAATGCCTCCGCATCTACTCAGGGAAGGGCGAGCAATGAGCAAAATGACTTCAATATGCAAAAGACATTCCATGGAGGCCAGGAGGGAATGCGAATCCTGGAGCCAGGAGGAGGAATTGGGATTAGTGCTTGATTTATAGGCTGGCTGAGAGACATCAGCTCGCCGAAACCTGCCTCAATTCTACTGTGCACATATGTGCTTAAGGAGACGGGCCCGCTTTGGTTTGAAGAGCTAGCTCCTCTTTGTTGATGGGAATGAGAGTAAAGTACCTGACCAGGGTTGAGGGCAGAGGAATTCTGAGTCCCTGAGTTCTGGATTTAGCATCACATGCCATCCTCTAGACAATAGAAATATGTTGTTCAGTGGAGAATTTGAAAAATGAGAAGGGCGATTGCCTATTTAGGACGGGTCTGGATAGAATCACTCCCGGAGGCCAGGAATCAACCAACGACAGAAGCTTAGTGTTTTCGCTATATCTTCCTTGATGAAATGTATCAGGTGGCCGGTGGCATCACCATAGGAAATGGAATGCTACACTGATGGTTTCATTGAGAAGACCCTATCGCAGGGCATTTTCACAGAGGGCAAGAGAGCCAGCAAGGCTATTGAGGCACCCAGAGCTAGCAGTGGAGGGGCGATGGGTCTAGGGGAGGAAGCAGCGCACTTGGAGCCCAGTGAGAGCTGGAGCTGGGGACGAGAGACCATGAGCTGGAAACCATGGTCATGCAAGGACCTGGCCACCCCCAGGAAAATGGCACCACATTAGGTGGGCGTGGAAAGAAAACCCCCTGACTTCTCTTTTTTCATATGCTCCAGTGTCCTGCTGGTGCTTCTCATTGGCCAAACCAACCTGAAGCCAGAGAGCGGGAATGCCTGGGAGATGCAGTCCATAGGCATCAGCCTTCCAGGGCACAGAGTAGGGTGGGGAGGCCAGAGAGTGGACCTAAGGGAGATGGTAAGGGAGCAAGAGCTTATTCGGAGTATTAGCTTAGTTTAGCCAACTCTGGAAAGCTCTTCCTGAGAAGGGAGCTTATAAAGAGGTTACCCACTTTCAGATGATTCTGTCCCCAAGATGAGCATGGCTACCTTGCAAAACACATTGCTCAAATGATAAAGGAACTCTGAAATGTCCCACATACACCTTTATTTGTGAAATATCAGCCTTTGGATGGCAGCAACAGAGTCATTTATTACCAGTTGTCTTGAGCAAATTTAACAGCCCCCACCTATGTACAGTGCCTTACACTTCACAGAAGACAGGAACTCAGACATCTTGAAGCTGACAAAATGGTGACAAGGCAGCCCTTTGGGGGAGTGAAAATGAGCAGGCCTGACTCAGCAAGGTCCACAAGCACTGTAAAGATGCAATAAACCCTCTATGGGGAAAGCCCCCAGCCATGCAGCCCAGCAGGAGCCCATGGCAATGGTGGACAGGAATCAGGACGCAGAGATGGAAGTCACTAGACTGCCCTCTGGCTGAAGTCAGGCCATAAACATGTCTCAAGTAGGGCTTCTGGTTCCTGTCTTTGGCATCCTGAAGCTACCATTCAGATAATTCTTCTAGGCGAAGAGTCTTTATCCACTGGAGGGGAAGAGCACGTGAAGTCATTAGCATATTCAGGCCAACCAGATGGTCATTTCCCTCCTGGGCCAGGGCCGGTGATGGGCAGGGGAGCAGGCAAGGTGAGAAGGAGATAAAGGGCATCAGACACGTTCTTTGCCAAGGGCTGATGGTCTGTGGCTTCTTCTTTAGGACAACGTGGACCTGTTTGGGGTAATAGCCCACACCGTTCTTTCTCGTGTAGCGGTCTCTTGCTCTCTGGAATCTTGCTGGGCACTCCTCCTCGGCAGTGTCCTGGGGCAGGCAGGCTTTGTCATCTGCAGCCAGTATGAGGCAGCCAGCTGCCACCACTCAGGCCGGGCTGAAAGGGCCCAGGCAGGGTGGGGTGTGGAATCCGGTTCATGGTTTCCAATGCCAATTTGGGTGAAATGCAAATTTTCCTCCACACTGTGTTTCTCTTTCCCAGTTCTGTCCTGAATGGAAAAAATGTCTGTAGATTTAAGTCCAAGGTGCAGCACTAGAGCTGGTATTTTCCCTTTTGACATGAAAACGGAGAGAGCCCGGGGCCTTGGGAGAAGCATTCAGAAGGACTCTTCCCTACCCTGGGTCATGAGCCAGACGGCCTGAACTCCAGTCCTGGTATTGCAGCTTAGTGGCTATGTGTAAGTTATTTAACATCTTAGTTCTTTGGTTTCCTGATCTGTGGGATGGGCTGCCATCATATCTACTGTGGGGATACTGAGATGTGGATTGAATGACTCGAAGTGTGCAAAGTGCGTACCTGGTGTACAATATGGGGATGTGTGACTATTTGCTGTTATTACTACAAGGCATACTTCTCTGGGCAGGACATCCTCCTCAGGCTCAGGGGGGATGGGGCATCTGTGAGGTCCTGAGGGGGCAAGCAACCCTCGAGCATCTCTTTCATCAAGAAACCTGCAGTGAGTCTCCTTGCTTGAGGATAGAATCTGGATCCACTCCACAGTCTGGCTTCCAACCTTCCCTACGCTTGCTACACATCCTCAGCTTCACTGCAGAAATCTGGTAGACCCCATCCCCTGTCCCCCAGATTTCTGTTACCTGTGGATTTACTTCTATGTTTTTAATACCTCTTTAAGAACACAGAACAAGGAGCTTCTTCCTAGCAGTTCTTGTAGGGCCTGGCATTACAGGGATTTGCACAGATGGGTTTGTAGGGCCTATCTACTCTGAGGGAGTTGACTTCTTTCTTGTTTCTTTGATACATCAGTATTGTCATGTAGAGGCAGCTCTCCCTCTCGGACGCCTGTGAGTTGGCAGCAGAAGGGCTGTGACTGTTGCCTCGGACCCTTTTCAAAAACAGAGGCAGGTCACCACAGGACCAGTGCTACAGTGTATTTATCTCTTCTCCTGAACAAATGTTCCTAGGCCCAGGACCTGAAAAAAATGAGTCCACAGCTAAAAGAAATCACTTTGTAGGCAAGTTAGGCTCCGATATTGGCCCTTAAAAAGAAACTACTTGTATTATGTGTTACACTTTAATACTGTCCCTATTAAAAGCAAAAAGACTCAATGTTACCTTTGCTTATTACTACGTCTTAATTGTTAAGGGTTATTTACCAAGATGACTATCATTCCAAATCTAAACATCAGTTGCTCAAAGTGGGGATCCAAAAGCCCTGGCATGTGGCATTAGGAGAAGTAGAACTGGTAGAGAAGCTGGACCCCTAAAATCTTACTCTCTGTGCAGCCTGGGGGGCTCCTCTGGGTGCTGGGTTAGGACCCAAAGGGCAGCCAGTACCCTGGGGACATGCTCTTCCTTTCAGAGCTGGGGAGAGAGCCTTCATCTTTCCTGGGAATCAAATCCAAAGAAAACCAGAAGAAGAATCTAGACTTCTTGGAATGACTTAGCGAAGGGAGCCCAGACAAACAGAGGTGCTCAAGCTGTCCTGTAGGCTACTTGCAAATCATTGGGCACCATAGGGAGTGTGCCTGCAGAAAAGGGAGAGGGCCACCTTCCGGGCTAAGCAAGAGTCCCACATGCTTGGGAGGTAATGGGACAGGGAGACTCTGGTGCGAAGCCCTGGGAAAGTGGCTGGTTCCAGGGAGGCAAGGCAGCGTGGACTCAGCAGCCAGCCTGCCTGCGTGGGAAGCTGGCTCCACCACTTTTGGTTGTGACCTTAGGCAAGTTCCTTTACTTTTCTGCCTCCCAGTGTTCTTGTCTATAACGCGGTGATAATAATGGTACCCACCTTGGAACGTTGGTCTAAGAATTATCTGAGCTAAGGCATGCTACATGCTTAGGACAGAACCTGGCATATACAAAGTACCCAAGAAGTTGTTTTATTATTATTATTATTATTATTATTATTATTATTATTATTCAGGATTTATCAAAGAAAGATTCTACCTTTTAATAGCTTAAGGTAAGTCCAGCATCTCCCTTTAACTTTCCTACCTCATCCAGGCTTACTGGTACCAGATTTTGGCCTGAGGTTTCTATAAACATTATTTCTCAGCCCTGTGAGGTATACAAAGATGACAATCAATAGAACCATCTTTGGCTCAGGCAAATGTGGCTCATGGGGGGAAGGACTGAGGGGAACACACTCCTCCTGAGTTCTTGTGAGAGTCACATCAGGAGCTTGGCTAGGTTCTGAGTGGTGCAGAAGACAAGAAATTTCCTACAGGGTTTTCAGAACTCATACTGTTTATGGCAATAACTAGCACAGGGCAGAAAGCGGGAGGCTCATGGGGACTGGGGTGTGCCGGCTGGAATGGGCCACATCCAGAAACCGCTGAAGAGTTGCACTGGTACTGGGGATGCTTCTGGATGCTCATCTTGGGCGGGCTTGAAACATGAAATGGCTCTCGTACCTGAAGGTAAACCCTGGTCTGGGGGCAGAGAATGGGAGTGGGTGAGAAGGCTCTGCTTCCCTCAGTACCTGTGTCTGACAGCAGGCGCATGCAGGCTCTGCCCTTGACCCTGGTGAGCACTTGACGGGTAGCCGTTGAATGACTGTACGGTGCAGTGGACATGGGCTCTACATGGCAGCTTCTAGCAGACAGGCTTGCTTGTCTGGGTTCTGTGTAGCACTCCACAGGAATTATCTTTGCCCTGGTTTTAAGGAGTGGCATAATGTCATATTTGGGAGCCTGATTGGTGATGATGATGATGGTGGCCACTTAAGGCCACATGCCACTTCCTACATGGCTTTATCCTTCAGAGCAGCAAGTCATCATTCTGTCTGACCTATTTCTAAGCTGGACACCCAGCAGCCATCTCAAAAAATTCTGAGGAGGCCAGGTATTTGCCAGGTATTAGCATCCCTGAGTAGTTATAATCAGAAAAAGCCCTGTTGGCTTCATTCATTCAGATGTGAAGTACCTGTTGATGGTTCTGAGCTGTGAGTGGTCCCTTCACATCAGAGAAGGAGGCTCGTCCCAGACGAGGGAGTGTTTACCTTGGTCCGATTGAGAGAAGTTTTGGAACCGGCCAAATCCCGGGGATCCTCCCGTGCTCTCACACTAAGTTGCAGTCAAAGGGTTCAGCACTTGGTGGCTGCTCAGTTCAGACTTGAGAAAAATACTATAACAGTGATCGTGAGCATGGCAGCCTTGAGTGAAACATGCCAGATGGTGGGCATCTTACATGTGTGATTTCTGATTCTCACGATAACTGCACGAGGTAGGCACTCACATTTTTTGTTTTCAAATGGGGAAACCAAGGCCTCTAGAGCCCAGTGTCTTTCCCAAGGCCACCTAACTAGAAGCCAGTGCAGCTGGAATTCAAGCCCAGGGCTGTCTGATTCCCAGGCTGTGCCCTTCCTGCGGCACAGTGCAGGGGTGCAGTCCGGGGCAGGAGGTGATGGGCTTTGCTTTAAAGGAGCACCAGGTGGTGGAGGAGTGCCAGAGCGGGCTGGCACCGTGGCTCCTGGCTGGGATGGTATGCTGGCTCCCCCCCATCCTCAAGGGTTGGGCATGGGACTCATGTCTCTGTCAGTAGACATTGGTCCCAGGCGACCAGGACTGCTGGCAGCATTCCCGGTCCGGGCACACCCTGCACAATTCCTTCAGCAGGCGCAGGCCTCTTGACAGGGAGTGACAGCTGTGATTCAGCGCTTGCTACAGTGGCAGGAGAAACGCGGGTGAAACAAGGGGGAAAGGACTATAATTACCTCTTAACACGTTTCCACATTTCTCTGCTGTCAGAATGGTTTTGTTTTCTGATTTATTTTGATCTCCTTGAAAATTAGTTGCCGCAGTGCATTTGGCATGTAATCCTGGTCCCGCTAGCTAGCAGTCCTCATCAGCACTGTGAGCTGAGTAAACGTGATTTTTCTCCCTTTTCCCCAATCTGTGTCAGTTTCTGTGTGTGTCGAGGGCAAGGGGAAAGGGATGACCATGTGGTACTAGGTAAGTCTGCTGCCTGTTGTGTGTCCTGGCTCCTCACCATGACCCTACAACCAGGCAGTCTTGCAGGCGGTGTCTTCCCAGAGGCTCCATGCCCCCCATGGATTGTCCAGTGAGCCTACAACCTCAACTCTTTTGCCCTAGCTATCTTTCATCGTCCCACTCCAGGCCTTCTCTGGGCTCTCCACTCTCTCCCCCACAGGCACTCACAACTCCCTATGTATTCCACACCAGCTCCCAGCCCCCACACAGCCCAGCTCCCCCCTTTGACCTGACGCCTCCTTCTGCCCTCAGGCACCTGTATCCACTCATGAAGCTCTTATCCATGAAACAGAGAGAACCATCTTGATATCCCTCTGCCGAGAGCACCACCAGATCTGTGCGCCATTTCCCGTGGGAAGGTGGCCAATCTTAGTCAAATTGTGTAGAGGCTTTTTCTCTCAGGTCAGGATGAGAAGGGAGCCAACACTGTAGAATTGTGAAGTGCTTGGTACCTTCCAGGGATGGGTGTCCATCAGCAGGCCCTCTCAGGAGAGGGCTGCCATAATGAACACTCCAGAAACAAGAGTGTTAGAAACAGGAGGAAACTCTGTGGTCCTTGAGCCCAATGACTTTATTCTTCAGTGGAGAAGACAGAAGCCTAGAGGTGGGTCAGGGATATGCTCAAGACACACAGCTGGCTGGCAGTAGGTCTGGGCTGGAATCTGGATTTTGATTGCATTCTATCCAGAAGGAGGCTGGCTGGCTTCCTGATTAGAGCAGACAACTGCACATGTGCTGGGATTTGGGGGAATCTGCCATTTCCTTCCAGGGATTCTATAACCCAAAGAACCTTTTCTTCAAACAAAACTTGGTGCCGAAAAGAAAAGGTCAGGGCTACTTTGGTTCAAATGCATGAGGAGGAGTGGAATGGAGCCCACCTTCTCAGTTTCCCCTGACTCTCCAAGGCGGCCCTCAGGCATCTCTCCAGAACCTTTAATACCCCATGGAATAGAGTGACAAAACATTTAAGGCATCTATTAACAGGGCAGACGAATGGATGAAAACATGCACAGCTTCTATGCTTCAGCATGGGTATATTTCCCAGAGTAATTGAAAGCAGAGACCAGGACTATAAAAGAATGGAGTTCCCAATAGGATAGCTGTTGAATAAGGAGATGCTTGGAACCAGAATGAAATGTTCCCAGCCTGGGAAAGGCAAGTTCAGCTGGGGTGCTCTCAGGTTGAGGGTGGACTAGGCCAAGAAATGGGGGGGGGTGCTGGAAGCTTGGGTACCTGAATCAGGGGTTCAGGGACCAGAGATCTCAAACATCAACTCTAGCCACTCGACGAAATTACTTGTAGTAGGCAAATTCTGACACGTCTGCCATGACCTGAATTATTTCTAGCATGGCAGAAGAGCTGCAGAGTCACTGCAGAAAATCACATTAAGCTTTCCTATGGGAGACTGTGCCCTCGCCCAATAATGACAACTCACATTCACATAGCACTTCGTGCTCTGTAAGACACTCTCGTATGCTAGGTGATTCTTCCCATACCACACGAGCTGGCTATTGTTATCACCATCCCCATTTCACAGATGTAGAGACACAATGAGCCATTGCTTTAGAAGCACCATTACTAACAATGACTCCTGACAGTTATATTCATCAGCTCATGGCCTAGAAAAATTTTGTTTAATCCATTCTCTCTCTTTTAGTAGACAGGCAGACAGAAGGGCACACACACACCTCTCTCTTGCTCTGAGGATTGGTAGGGAGAGGATTTTGCTCCTGGTTTCTCAACAGCAGTTTCTAAGTCTTTGCTCTCTAACAAAAGACCCCATTCAGAGCCCCCTCTGCTCAGAAATCTAAGGAGGCTTCAGGCAGCAGTGGGGACCCCAGCCCTACACAGGCTCCTAGGAAGAACTCCAAGAGGATGCCCCATCCCCAGTCCTCTCAAGGATCCCAGCAGAGCGTGGCATGAGTCCCTCACTGCTGAGTCTTGACTGGGCAGTGGCCGGGGCAGCTGAGGGAGCCTTCTGTCTCTTTCGCCTCCTCTACCTAACAGAAAGGTGGCCCCTGTCCTTTCCAGTCCCTCCCACCCCAGCTGCTCTCCACAAATGGGTCTGTTTTCTCTGATCCTTCTTTATTGCATGTTAACACTTAATTCCTGGACTTGATCCTATTATACCTGCACTGACAAAGAGCAGAGCAAAAGGGCCCACAGATATTCCATTAGAGGCAGAAACCACCTCTAATCTGATCAGCTGAGGTGGTTACATATTGTCACTGCTTTTCACAGGGACTGGGGGCGCCCCAGCCACCAGTGCCCCAGGCACTGATTCCTGGTCTCTTTCAAGGCCTGCAGTGAGGACCCACCCTCGCTCCTCACCATAGCATGCCTGGATAACAGATGCCAGGCGCTTTGCCCTTGTTGCTGATAATGGTCCACAGTGCACAGAAGTATACCTGACCTCACATCTGATAGGAACAAACCAATGTGTGAAGTCACCGGATACCCAAATGCTTTCTCCTGGCATTTACGGCTCCCGTTTATTTTTAAAGATGTTTTTGTTTACTGAGGTATAATTTTCATACAGTAAAATTATTTCATTTTAGGTCTACATATCTGTAAATTTTTAAAAATGGCTTTATGGAGGCCTAATCAACATACAACAAACCCCTCATATTTCAAGTATGTACTTTGAAAAGTTTTGACACGTTCATACGCTTGTGAAACCATTACCGCCGTCAAGACAGAAAGCATATCTGTCACCTCCAAAAGTTTCCTCTTGCCGCTTGGTAATCCCTCCAGCTCATCCTCCCTGCCCTCCTCGGTCTCTTTCCATCACCATAGTTTATATATTCTATAGTTTTTTATAAGTGGAATTTTTTTTGTGTGTTCTTTTTAGGCTGACTTCTTTCCTTCAGCATAATTATTCTGAGGCTCGTGAATGTTGTTGGGTGTGTTGGTAATTCATCCCTTTTCATTGCTGCTGTCCCATGGGATGGAGATACCAAAATTTGCTCACCTGTTGATGGACATTTGGCTTGTTTCCAGTTTGTGGCTATTTAAGTCAAGTCACCATGAATACTTACATACAAATCTTTGTATGGCATATGCTTTCTTTCTCTTGAGTAAATACCAAGGAATGGAGTGGTTTCATCAAATGGGAGTATATGCTTAACTTTCGAAGAAGTTGCCACACTGTTTTCGAAAGTGTTTGTACCGTCTTACACGCCCCTCAGCAGTGTATGACAGTTTCAGTTCTTCTACATCCTCCCCAACACTTGGAATGGCCAATATTTTAAGTTTTTGCTGTTACATGTATATAGTGGTATCTCATTGTGTTTTCAATTTACATTTTCCTAGTGACTAATGATTTGAGCATCTTTCATAAGCTTATCTGCCATCCACCTATCTTCTTTGGTGAACTATCTGTTCATATCTTTTGCCCATTTTGTAATTGGGTTGTTTTCTTATCATTGCGTTTTTGAGAGTCCTTTATATATCCTGGATACTAGCTCTTTGTCAGATATGTGCTTTGTAAATATTTTTAATGTCAGTCAGTGGCTGATCTTTTCTCTGTCTTCTTTGTCTGAAATCAGTTTCCATATATGTGCAGATCTATTTCTGGATTCTCTATTCTATTGGCCCATTTGTCCGTCTTTACACCGATACCATAGCTTTGATTACCATAGCTTTATAATAAATCTTGAAATCAGGTCACGTTAGTTATCCCTTCAACTTTGTTCTTCTCTTTTCCAAACATGTTGTTTGGACTGTTCTAGATCTTTCACTTTTCTGTACGAATTTTAGATCTGCTTGCCAGCTTCTACAAGGGAAAGTTTTTGCTTCATGTATTTTGAAGTTCTATTAGTAAGTGCAAAAACATTTAGGGTTGTTATGTTCTTTAAAGAAGTGCCCCCCTAATTATTATGAAAATGCCTTCTTTATCCCTGGTGGTATTCTTTGCTCTGGGCTCTACTTTGCCTGATATTCATGTAGCCACTCTGGTTTTCTTTTGATTCATGTTAGTATTGTTTATCTTTCCTACCTTTAACTTTTAACCCATTTGTATCTTTATATTTAAAATAGATTTCTTGTAAGCAACATATAGTTGGGTCTTGCTGTTTATCTAATCTGATTGTCTTTTGCGTTTAATTGGGGTATTCAGACCATTATATGATTATTGATATACAGTGAGGTTTAAGTTTATCATCTTGTTACTGTTTTCTGTGAGTCCCATATGTTCTTTTTTCCCTTTTACCTCTTTTTCTGTCTCCTTTTGGATTGAGTATTTTTTTTATTCCATTTTTATCTCTTTTGTTGGCTTCTTAGCAAAAACTCTTTGTTTTTGTTTTTTAAATGGTTGCTTTAGGGTTCATGGTATACGTTCTTGGTTCATCACAGTCTACCTTCAAGTGTTACTACACGGCTTCCATTTAGCACACTGCTTATAATAGTATACTCACATTTCTCCCTTCATGGCCTTTATGCTATAGTCATACATTCTATTTATGCATTTGTTATGAACTTCATAATACATTGTTATTATTTTTGTTTAAGCAGTATTTTAAAGAAAATAATCACACATACATTTCTGCCATTCTTCCTTCCTTTATGTAGATTCACATTTTCATCTCATATCACTTTCCTTCTTTAAGCATTTCTTATAGTGCAGGTATGCCAGTAATGACTTTTGTATGTCTGGAACAAAAAAGAATTTTCACCTTTATTTTTGAGAGATATTTTTCACTTAGTATAGAATTCTAAGCTGGCAATTTTTTTCTTTCATAATCTAAAGCTGCTGTTCCATTGTCTTCTTGCTTACATTGTTTTCAACAAGAAATCTGCTGCCATCGTTGTCTTTGTTCCTCTGTAAATACATGTCTTTATGCTCTGACTACTTTCAATTTTTTTTTTATCACTGGTTTTGAACAATTTGATTTGAAATTCCTTGGTGTATAATTTTCTTTTATGTTTCCTGTGCTTGGAATTTACTAAGGTTCTTGAATCTGTGAGTTTATATTTTAAAAATTAAATTTGGTAGTTTCAGCTGTTATTTCTACAGATATTTTTTTCTGTGTCCTCCTCCCCATTCTTGTGAGAATTCTGATTACACATATATTAGGCTGCTTGAAGCTGTCATACAGTTCATTAATACTTTTTTCATTTTATTTAATTGATTTTCTTTCATTTCAGATAGTTTCTATTACTATGTCTTCAAGTTTACTAATCTTTTTTTGTGTCATGCATAATCTGATGTTAATCCTAGCCAGTGTATTTTTATCTCAGACACAGTAGTTTTCATATCTAGAAGGACTATTTGGGTCCTTTAATATTTTTCGTGTCTCTACTTAACTTCTTGGAATGAAGTTAAAATTGTAGTTTTAATATCCTTATCTGCTAATTCTAATATCTGTGTCATTCTGGGTCAATTTGAATTGATTTTTCTTATTGTGGGTTGCATTTTCCTGCTTTCTTGCATTGAATGAAAGACATCATAGGTTTTGCCTTGGTTAATGTTGAATTCTTATGAATTCAATTAATTAAAAGTAATTTATAAATATTTTTAAACTTTATTCTGGAACTCAGTAAAGCTATTTGGATACAGTTAGATCCTTTTTTTGTCTTGCTTTTAATATTTTTTAGGCAGAGAAGCATTTAGTCTGGGGATGGTCATTTTCCACAACTGAGGCAAGACCCTTTTGAGTACTCTGCCCAGTGCCCTGTGAATTATGAACTTTTATACTCTGGTTAATAGGAACAGACATAATTTCCAACTCTGTGTGAGTACTGGGCACTGTTCCCTTTAATCCCCTTGGATGGATGGTTCTGTGGCAGAAAGACCCTAAGGTGTCCCTCAGTAATTCCTGCCTCTTCTTGTTCATGCCTTTGTGTAATCCCTTCCCCTTGAGTGTCAGTAGGACCTGTGGCTTGTTTCTAACCAATGAAATATGACATAGATACTAAGGTGCCACTTCAGTGACCAGGTTATAGTATATGGTAAAGGTGATAGGTCTCTCTTATGTGATTATGTTATGTTATATAAGGCTTCAACTTAGGCCTGGAAAGCTTCCCTGTGGGCTCAATGGCATAAGTAGTCATGTTGGAGAATCCCACGTGTTGGGGAAGTGCAGGCAGTCTCTAGAGCCCAAGGTTGTCATACAGCCACAAGGAAATGAATTCTGCCATCAATCTGAATGAGCTTGGAAATGGACTCTTCTCCAGTGGAGCCTCCTGATGTTATTACACCCTGGCCAAAACCTTGATTACAGCCTTGTGAGGCCTTGACCAGAGGACCCAACTAAGCTATGCCCAGACTTCTGACCTACAGAAACAGTGAGATAATAAATATGGGTTGTTTAAGCCACTGCATTTGTGGTAATTTGTTACACAGTAATAAAAACTAATATAGTTCTTTCCTGTGCCTGAGGCAGTTTCCTCACACACATGCATCAGTCAGTACTGTGCTGAATCACTCAAGGGGACCCTCTGCAGATCTCTGGAGTTCTCTTTTTCCTTTCTATTACTCTGTCCTACTAAGTGTAGCTTCCTTGGTTTCCCCAGACTCTCAGCTCCATCTTAACTCCGGGAATCTGCAAGGCTCCACCTGGGCTCTCCCTACTCATGCTGTGGCCCACAGACTCTTAAAGCAGTGAGCTAGGACAGTCATGGAGCTCACCTCGTTCCTTTCCCACGTCTTGAGGATCTCAGACAATGCCTGTGTTGCCTGATGTCCAGTCTCTTGAAAACTTTTCTTCTATACTTTTTTTTCCCTATTTTTTCCTATTTGTTTTAGGTTTTGATTGTTTCAGGTCTTTGTTATCCCATCTTGGCCAGAAGGAGAAGTCTCCAGTTGGATGAATTTTGCCAAATGTGTGTCATCATATAAGCAGTATCACAGTCAAGATGGGAAACATTGCCCTCACCCCCCAATGTTGCCGCATGCCTCTTTGTACTTATTCTTCCCCTTAGTACCTGGAAACCACTGATCTGGTTTCTATCCCTGTAGCTCTGCTTTTTCCAGAATATTGTATAAATATGACTCTACAATTTGTTGCCTTTTGCATCTGTTTTCTTTCAACTTAACATGCTTTTGTGGTCATCCATGTTATTGCATGTAGCTGTGGTTCATTCCTCTTTGTTGCTGAGTAGTGTTCCACTGCATGCATGTATCACAGTCCTGCCAGTGATGTGGGAGCAATTAGTCCAAAGAGCCATAGATATTAGGGGAGAAGATAAAAATCCATGCAGCAAGCCCAAGTCTTTCTGCCTTCCTTCCTGTCTGCCTGCCTGCCTTCCCGCCAATCCATTCTTTCCCCTCCTTCCTCCTGCCTCTTTGCCTTCCTTCTTGCCTTCCTACCTATCTTCCTTTAGAAAAATCTAGGTAGATTTACCTAATAATTTAATAATGATTATTATTTTAAAACCAACACAGAGCTTTTCAACCTATACTCCACAGGCTGAGACACATCCGTTTGTCCTCAAAGCCAGATGACTGGTTGGAAATTCTGAAAGGAAGAGATCCAGGGGTGACAATTCTGGAATTTGATGGACTTGCATAACATCACACATTGGAGGCTGGATTGGGATACATCCAGTTTCTCCTGCATTCTCCTTCTCCTTCTTTCCCAAAGGAAGGACAGTCCTATGAGCCAAAAGGCACTAGACAGCCTGAATGCATTCCAGGCTTACAGAACCTAATGCTTGGATTTCCTTCCCAACGGGAAAGGAATATGTCTGAGGGGTGAGGCAGAACTGGAAGCTCTGTGGAGGCTGAGTGTCTCCCATGTAGGCTCTGAAGACCCTGCCTGAGGCAGTAAGTTTAGGAGAAGGTCACCATGGCCACTTCTTCCCCACAGCCACATCAGAGGGGAGAATGGCGCCCATGTAGGAGCTTAGGAGGAGGAGATGAGTGTGCTCTGTATGTGTGTGAGCAGGGTGTCTGAGCCAATTGTGCCCACTGAATGAGCTGTCAGGAACAGGTGGGTCTCACCCAATTCCTGCCAGAGAAGGGGTGTGGAGCAAGAAGACCTATACTCATTGAAGTATAGACCTATACTCATTGAAGACCCTTACTCATTCTCAAAGACTTATAGTGCATGTCAATTAGGAATGTTTTCAGCTTCAAGCAATAGGGTTCTTGAGAAGTCTGGAAGTAGCCTCAGGTCTGTCCAGCAACCCAAGATGCCACTGAGGACCAAGGCTCTTTATCTCTCCTCTCCCTCATACTATGCTTTTCCATGCTAAGACTTGTTTTCTCATTTATTCCAGGTGGTTGATGCAGTACCAGGCATCACATCCACATTCAGCGCAGGGTGAGCGAGGAAGGTGTGGTGCCAGCGGCACTCTGTCCCCTTTAACGCATAACAGAGGCCTTTCCCAGAAGCCCCCAGGATAACAGTTCTTGAACTTCATATACAGAAGTGTCACCTGGGGGTCTTGTTGAAACACAGGTATGGATACCGTAGATCTGGAGTGGAGCCTGAAATTCCACATTTTGACCAAGCTCCCAGGATATGTCCGTGCTGCTAGAAACTGCATTTTGAGTGGCTCCCTCTTCATCTTATTGCCAGAACTTAGTCACATAATTACAACTAGCTACAAGGGAGGCTGACAAAGTAGCTTGCTTTTTCTTCCCCTGCCTTTGTAGTGGAAGGGGCAAACGAGAAGAGAGAAGTAGAGAGTTTGTAGGACTGTCTGCTAGAACGCTACTGAAAACGCAAGCTATGGGAGCTTCTGAAGCCATAGGTTGACTTGGGACAAGCTAGAGCCTTTGTTCCCACAAGGGAGGACCATAGACCTGCTTACACTATGTTCACGCCAGGCCCAGGGGGATGGGGTGTCCCTGCCCTGGGCTGGTCAGTCCTGTGTGCTAGGCTGTGAGGGAGCTCACAGGAGCAGGGATACCACTTACTGAACTTCGTTGCCTCCAGCACCAAGCACGGTGCTGACACACAGCAGGACCTGATAAAATGTGTTGAACTGAAATCCTACTAGCACATTTTCTTATTACAGGGCTTCTCAAACTTTAATGTGTACACAGTCGCCCGGTATAGGGGAACTGTGTTAAAATGTGGATTCTGATTCTGTACATCCAGGCTGGGGGTCCAGGATGCTGCGTTTTGAACAAATTCCCAGGTGATGCTGCTGCTGGGGATCCGGGGCCCCACTTTGAATAGAAAGGGCCTCAAACATACAAAGTCAAGTTTTCCTTCCTGACTTAGCAGCAGTTGCTTGTTATTCATTCACTCAGGGCGAACAGCTGTTTGTGGGGATGTTATCAGACATTAGAAATAGACCCATGGGGGGCTGGGGCAACCCCGCCTGTGCTTGTTTCCGGGGCAGGGGGCCTGGAAGCCTGTAGATCTCATCCCTTGCTTCCTTGGGCCCCTGCCTGCCCCAAACAAAAATGAGCAGTGTACCCCGGGTGAGAAGAGAGACCAGCCAAGCATATCTTTCAACAGCTCTTAACTTGCTTGGCTCCAGCCATGAAACAGAAACACACCACCCCTGTCTCGGTCCTGGCCTTCCGGAAGTGCTGGGGACTCAGGCCCAGCTGCGTGAGGGGCCGATGCGTTGCAGATGTCCGAGCTTCGCTGGCACAGAATGGGCTTCAGGCGGGGGGTTGGGGGTAGCTAGGAAGAGTGAGCAAGAAAGACATTTTCTGTGAACAATTGTGCCCAGGGGAAAAGCTGAATTCTCTAGAGCAGAGCTTTGAATTTTTTTTTTTTTTTTAAGTAGCGGGAACCCAGTTACTGGAATTTCTTCTGAATTAAAAGCCAAACAAAAGTTTCTTGCGGTTTCAGTTACACAAGAGGCCGCTGCCAAGATGGAATGAATGAGAAGAGCTGCTGAAAGGAAGAGCCCATAAGGGGTTGGGGAATGAGGGGTGAGCAGGACAGGACCCCAGGGCCCATCACCAAACGGTTCTCTTGGTTGAGGCACGCTGCCCACTGCTATGCCGTCAACTTTTAAGGGAAAGAACTGACTGTACCCGTCTTCAAAAGGGGGGTGTGTGAAAGTGATATGTGGACTGTAAGACGTGGACACATGTAAATGATTAGCCTGCCTTTGTCATTTACCATAATTCAGGGCCTTGCACTCTATGGGGTCTTGCTTTGTTCGGTTTCCTGGCTGATTGGCAGCTGGGCCAGACGGCTCGCCTGCCCCTAAGCTACAAGGCTCTTGATTTGGCCTTGCTCAGATGTGACGCTGCAGCCAATGCCTGCTGCTCCAAGGGGCAGGGATCATTAACTTCAATTAGTCATCCCCAAACTTCATTTTTCTCAGCACCTCGAGCCTCCTCCCACTACCTTCCTGGTAGCCACAGAATGGGCCTGGCCTGAGTGTGGCTCCTTGCCTCTCTCCTGGCCTGCCTCTGTGGGGAGCACTGCTTGAAGCCTGTGGGGGACTGGAGTAGAACAGATCTGCAGGATCCTGGCTTGGGCTCCGGTGGTGGCCAACTCCTTCCCTCCCTGCGGAGAACCAGAGACCACGAAGTGCTGGCAGCAGCTTGTCTCTCAGACCCTGTGCCTTCTTAAGAAACTTTCTGTGTTTCTCCATATTTACCTACTAGGAATTTCCCCTTCCTTGGATCCAGTGGGTTGGCATGGCTCCTGAGAGCTGACTGAACTTGCTCTCAGCTCTGCATTCAGTGCTTGAAATGGACCTCGGGAGAAGTGTTTACACCACAGAAATCAGCAAGAGCTACAAATCAGGGCTTTCATCCCACCGTCCCCTGGAAAGTGGTTTGTTAAATACTTCCCAGCACACCACTGGTGAAGGTCGGGTCGAAGTTGAGGGAGAGGCTAGGTAGCAGAGGGAATCCTCCCTCCTTCCGCATAGCCTGTGTTGGCCATCACGGAGCTGCTTGCTGGAACTAAGAGCCCTGCTCTCGATAACTCCGTGGACACCTCCTTAACCCAAAAGGATTGATCAGTTCTGTTGGAGGCTTTAGCTCTGGAACACAGCTGGACATAACCCAAGTTGAGTTGGAGACAAGACATACTTCCTCTGTTCCTTGCCTCCCTTCCATCCCCTTCCACCAATCCCTGTCTTCTTATCTGACATAATTTCTACTCTTTTTAAACAACCTGCCGCTGATACGCTCATACCAAGAGAGATTGGTACCTACGTACCCAGGGACATTTTGGGGGCGGGGGAGGAGAGTGTTTTATTGGGGATTAAAGTTGTAAGTCCAAGGAATACTGCACTGATAGTGGGGTTCAGTTGTTTCCCACTGGAGGGAGGGAAGTACTTTTTAAATTGCACAGCTTTTCAGACTTTGTAGTATTTTCAGTCATCCTCTTTTTAGGATCGGAAATCTCCCCAGAGACCTTTAGTCCAGCCCTCATCTTACAGACAAGGAGGTTGAGGTCCAGGGAGGTTTCACAGGGGCTCAACTCTAATGAAAGTGAAGGTGTCCCAGTGCCCTTGCCTGTTTGCTTGCTTGAGTGTTGAAAGGGCCCTCGCCTCATGTGAATCATGAATGACCGCCGGTGTTATTAGCCGGTGTTATTAGAGTGAACAAAGAATCACCAGGAGCTAAATACTCATCATTTGCATCTGGCCATTTCTGTCTTGTGCTTTTTCTTTGCAAAGAACTTTGAAACTAGACTGGCCTGTTTGACTTTCCTTTGGAGTTAATGTCAAAAATCACTGTGGCCTGGGAAACAGGCTTGGCTGTTTACATCAAACTGGAAGAGAAAACAAGAGCCTTGATTTTCCTGGGCTCTTAACTTTCTTTAATGAAGGAATTTGAGGAAATATCCTGGAGGCAGGTATTCCTAGAATAGAATTCTTTTGAGGTGGAGCAAGCGGATGGAAATGTGCCTTAGGCAGCATGCCAGATTTTAGGGGCCAATGTCTATGGGATGTACACCCCAGGATCTGCTGTCGCCCCTTGGGGAAGACATCATGGATAATATGGAGCCTGACAACCCAGTAACTAGCAGCTTTGCGGCAGTCTGGCCTTGGGTTCTTCTTGCTGGTCGAAACCATGTTCAGGAGGTTCATTCAAGAGCTCATATTGATTGGCACAGATGAGGTGCTAGGCATGGGCAGGGTAGCGGCACTGGGGGGCGGGGATTCAGTCCCTGCCCTGGAGACCTCACTGGCCAGTAAGGGGAAATAAGCCGAGAACAAATCACCGTATAACTTAGGCATTAGAGCAGCTCTCCTCTGAAGAGAGGGAAACGGAGTCAGGGGAATCATTCTTACAATTGTGTTGTTTTTTCTTACCACGTGATACTCCTCACAGGATAAAGGCATTCTTCCCTGTCTCAAAAGAGCATGCCTCAGGTGCTGACTTATGCCAGGACGAGAGTAGCCACCCTTCATTCCAAGCGCACTGGAACTCCAATGGAATTTTCAGCAAATTTTTATTCTCTTTTTCTGAAGATAAAAATCCAAAGTCCAGGAGTGGGGGCTTGTGTAAGCAATTTGGATGTTGGGTGTCTGGTCTGGCTAACTGGTCTCAATTACCCTTATACCATTATACCATAGGTTCCCACAGGAGCCTGCCTCCAGTTGGCTGTTGGCCATTCAGACTCCCTCTGGATTCCTCACCGTGGAGCCTTTCTTTCCCTTCTGGTCTTCTGGCATTTTAAATCCCTTTTCCCTTCTTCCCAAGGAGTGTTCTAGAGACGAGGGTTCTTGGGAGTGGGCACCCCTCTCAGCTGACCACCCTAAGGTGAGGGACAGGAGCATGTGTTGAATCACCCCTGCTCCTTCAGACTGTGGCCCAGACAATGTGCCCTCATGGAGTGTCACTGGGTAGATGACGAATGTCCCTTGAGGCGTGCTACTCAGAGTGCAATTCCAGAGAAACAAGGGGATACAAATGAAAGAGACTCATTTGTTCAGTGGTTCTTTAGGAGTTGAGATCATTGCCCTGAAGAGCAGTTTTAGCCTGCATGGTCTAGAGGTCTTATCTGATGAGAAGCTATGTCCAACTTTGTGATTCTGCGTAAAAGATGCCGTGTGCCATTGGGAGTGACTGTGTGGATTCTTTAAGTTACTAATTCTCATCTCTGGCCACCCATTAGAATCACGTGGTAGTAACAGAAACAACGCCCAGATCCCACAGTCTAATTAAGACTCTTGGTTCTCAGACTTTAATGGTCATCAGAATCACCTGGAGAACTTGGACCCCCCCACCCCTGAGTTTCAGGGGCTCTGGGATGGGGCCTGAGGATATGGATTTCTAACAAGCTCCCCGATAATGTTGTTGCTGCTGGTCAGAGACTGCACTTGAAGAATCACTAGTATGGGCAGCTCAGTGACAACCCAGAATCTCTGCTGGTGTGAACTGAGCATCAGAATTTTTTCAAACTCCCCGGGTGAGTCTAATGGACAGCCATGGCTAAAAATGTTATTAAATCAATGGTTTTATTGCATCATCTGATCACTATTCTCTGGTCAGATTGCTTGCCAGCCCAGTGTTGAAGTGCAAGGGACCTTTGGGAGTCTCACTGATCACTGAACCATCCAAGAAAACCTAGACCTGCCCAAGGACATCCAGTGTGGTTTTCCTTGTCCTTTTGAGAAGTCAAGTGAAACCTCCATCTCTCCCTGCCCTTTTCTCTAGAACATGAATGTACAGCAGGCTGCTGATAGCAATGTCATTTGCCCTAAGCCTCCTTACCCTCTCCAGCTAGCCTCTCCCTGAGCTTGGACGATTTTGTGCCAAACACACGATGATGGGCTGTTTACCTCCCTCTGGAGTTTGAGACTCTTGTGCAGATCCTGCCCCACCCTGGGCAGTTCAGGAACCAATCAACCAGCTGGCCGTGGCAACCCAGGAAGCATCACCAATTGCTCTGAAATAGGTTGATGGCACCCCGGAATTGCCCTTTCTGCTCCTTCCCATCAAGTGTGTTCCCAGTTCCATTTTCCTCTTCAAGGCAGCTCTTCTGTTACCGGGCTAGTGTTTCTGGCTGGGGTCTGTGTTTTCCAAAGCCTTCAGCACTGGTTCTTTCTACCCAGCTCGGCTGCTGGGCTGAGAACCCACTCTGTGTTCGATACTTCGTGTCCTTGGCAGGTCAGAATATCCCTGGTCTTGCGTGCCTTGGGACCGCCCACTGCCCCCTGCTTCTCTCTACAGCAGATATGAGGAGGAGTATCCCAATGATTCAGCACTCTGTAGGGCACCCATGCCCACTGACTCTGACAGCCCCAGTCAACGGGGATCTGTAGTGTGGCCTTTGTGGCAAGGCTGCCCCTGCTCACAGCCAAAGAAGACCACTAATATGTGTGTGTGACCTGAAAATGACAATGTAATAAACATCAAGGCAGCACACGTATCGGAAGTCAAATTTTAATCAAAAGTCTTTTCTCAACTCAGCCTGTCTGTAAGGATACGGAAATGCCAAACTGTCAGGGTGTCAGTCATGTTAGAAGGTTCCCTCGTGCAAAGTGGACCGAGTAAAAGAATCTGGGATCATTGACATGAGATGTCTTTGATTAATTATGGGCCAAATGCATCCCATATGGGGAAGATGTGTCCCCAGGCAGTTAGGAAAGCTGGCAGGAGCCAAAGCTTCCTGAGGAATGTTGGGTCTCCTCTCATGCAATGTGACAGGGGTGTAGGCCATACAGAGGGAGGGTCTCAGAGTCAGGGTTTCTGTGTGGGAAAATGGAGCACGTGACCCATCGGCAAGTTGTGTATCTTCCAGTACGTGTAGCTGTTACGACATTGGACCCAATAGTCATGCTCGGTCTGCTGGAGCATTGGAAGGTAACAGGCCAGATGAGGGCAGTCAGTCAAACCTCTGGGACAAAGCTCACTGTAAGAATGTTTTCCTATGGAAATCTCCAGGGGAGGGATGGAGAAGAGCTACAGAGCCTATGAAATGTGTGGTTGCCATCTGGGTTCTGGTATCATCAGGAAATCAGATCTGTACAGTGGAAATACATTCGGGCAACAAATATTTACTGAGTTCCTACAATGTGCTGGCATGATGCTATTTCCCGGGGACACAGTGTCGGTGTAGATAAACACAGTCCCTGTCCTCACTGAAATTCCTGTGCCATTGGAACATATCAACATAGACACGATATTGCATGATGAATGTATGAGGACTCTATGTGAAATGGTCCAAGGTTCTTATGATCACACAACGGGTACACCCGTATCTGAAATGACTTTCTAGGATCCTAAGTGGTCAAACACAACTTTACCTCTTTACTTGACTTGACTTGACTTGACTTGACTTGACTTGACTTGACTTTCCCTCCCTCCCTCCCCTCCCTCCCTTCCTCCCTCCCCTCCCTCCCTTCCTCCCTCCCTTCCTTCCTTCCTTCCTCTTTCTCGCTCCCTTTCTTTTTCTATTTTGTCATTTACATGCTCACACTCTGTCAGCTCAAGTTACTCTTCTACTCATAAGAGGAAGGAAGTTTGTGTCCAGTCCTACAGAATCACTGAACATTTGCATTTGGAAGATCACCCGGGTCCACCCCTACTTTAAACATAAAGATACTGAAGCCAGAGAAGTTGAGGAACTTGTTCAAAATGATGCAGCTAGTTAGCAATAGAATTTGGGTAGAAATCTGCCTTCTCAACTCCTAGCTTAGTATTCCTTTGAGTTTACCTGTGTGTCACCTTTGCAAAAATAAAGCCAATTCAGGGGAAGTTCTTGAGCATTTATGGCCAACTGCTCTCATTCTGAAGAGTTAATGTTTTAATTGGCACAGCAGAGCTAAGTCTGCAGGTGGGTAAGTGTGGACAGGTGGAGAATCAGCGTCAAAAGAGAGCCATCTGGCCAGCACCTGACTCTCTCGGCAGATGTCGTGGCGATTGGGGATTGGTGCATCAGGTAAGGGATGATGCTGGGATGCTGTCTTCTGGGACCCATAGGCTCAGTGGGGCAGGTACATGTTTCAGAGAAAGATGGTGCTGATTTTCTCTAGGAAGCCTGTGGGTGGCAGTCCCATGAGTGAAACGTTGGAGCAGGCACTTTGGGAGACAATCATAAGAATGAGAGAGAAAGTGCTGGTTGGAGGAAGAGAAAATACCTTCTTTGGGGGAAAGAAATGATCTATGTCAAGGAACTTCCTTTCCCAGCCATGCAGATCTGGGAAGTATGAGCAGAAGGCATGGGGGTAAGTCTGCAGTGGGGACGTGAAACGAGCTGGAGGAACCCCCACCCACGGGCTTTATTAAGGGAACATGCTCAGGGTTACTCCACCTACTACCCCTCCTGCTGGACCCAGGGCTATTCCACTCAGTGCCATAGAGAGTGAGAAGTCAAACCTGTGCAGAAAAGGAACCAAGGACTCTTATGAGAGTGAAATGTTAAATTTGCCTGGAAAGTTACTTTTCACAGGGATGTGAGATGTGTGAAAGACTGATATTTCAGGAATGAAATTGCCCATATCAGCAGCGCTGGTTACGGGATCTTTGGAACATAAGGATGATTTCCTGACTGCCCTAAGGAAGCACATCCTTGGCTTTCTCAAGTGGGTTGTCTGAATCAGCCAACCTATTGAGGAAAAATGGTGGTGGTTTACAGCATGGATTTTGAAGTTGTGTAGACTGGATTGAAATCCTCCGTTTGACTAGTTGACAACCAGGTGGGCAGGTCACTTAAACTTGCTGAGTCCTAGATCCTACATACTATGAGGTAATAACTAATATGTCACAGGGTTATTGCAAGGATAAATAGTATCTAAACACCCAGTAATATGTCTGGTTCGTAGCAAGCACTTAAATGGTAACCCTTACTAAAACAAAACAATAAAAGGTGCTATTCCTGAAGCCAAAAAAAGGTTTTTGGAAATGGAGCAGTGTTTAATGAGGGAGCCTCAGAATCCAGAGGTACCAGCCAAAACAATCAAAATGGAACCCAGGCGGGTATTTATCCAAGGCCCTTTGCTTACCTACTCCAAGGATCTGCCCTGGAGCCTGCTGGGAGAATTTGCCGGCGCCACCTACTGGTAGTTTCTTGAAACTACAAACTTTTTCTAGATGTGGCTCCTTGGTGAGTAGGACACCGGGGAGAGGAGGGAGGAAAGGAAGGTAACTCGTAGTTTTGCAACTGTTTTGATTACTTCAAATTGAGATGTTTGTAAATAAGATGTTAGAGTCTGGAGATTTTGTTTGGTCTTGCGTTCGGCATAAATATAGTTTTATTAAAACTTGTCACAGCAGCATCTTGCAGTGGAGAACGCAGGATCTGGCTGTGACAAAAGCTAGCGCAACTTCCGAGTGGCAGCATTTGGAAATGCTTTTTCTGGGTAGCACACCCAGGCCACCGTCAGTGTGCTGTTTGTCCATTCTAAGAAGCAAGAGAGGCGAGTGTCACCAGCCCACTCGAGTCGGTCCATCGCCTCTGTTTACTACATGGGAAGAGTGATGCACATACGAGGAAGGGGTTCTTTTCCAGAAACTCTCAGTGTGCCAGAAGAAGAGAGAGATCCAGATTAGGGAGCCATCTACATTTTGTTTTGAGTTTTTGTTTGGGAGCATTTTTTCCGATGAGAAGGCAAGAAAGGCCTGTTTCAGCTCCTCATTCCTTGGTTGGGTTTAATGATCTTCCCCAGTTTGGAGCTGCCCTGAACCTAACTATCAGCAAGACCAGCAGGAGGGCATCACTAGGATTAGAAATAAGGGGAGACCGATCAACAGACCTCCATTAAGCACGACTAAGTGCCAGACCTTGTTCTGGTTTCTGAGGAGGCAAAGAGGCATAGGACTTGAGCTTATCCTTAAAAATATGACAGTGGGGAAGTGAGGCAATGAGAAGAGAATTTAGTAGTACTAACTAACTATATAATAGTGAAGCGAACAATGGGTCCCATAAGACAGGGCCATCCTTTTGTGGAATATTAGAGAAGGAAGAATGCATGTGGTTGGAAATGGTTCTGGATCTCTGAGATGATGATTCAATTCCATGTACATTTTCTGTGTCCTTTCTCTGTATAGAGAACATTGTTGTAGGTGCCCTAAGGTATTTGGAGAAGGATAAGGTTAGGTACCCTTTCCTGTCCTCTGTGTCCTCCCATTCCCACACTGTACAGCATAGAGGTCGGGAGCACTATTTCAGGAATCAGCCCACATCTGAAATTTCCAGCACTTACCAGCTGTGTGACCATGACCAAGTTATGGAACCTCTCTATAGCCTCATATAGTCAATCAACAAACATGTATCGAGTATCAACTGCAAAGGCACTGGGGTGTTATGGTGGCCGAAGCAGGTGAGCTAGGGGGTTAGGGTGGCCTAGAGGCATAAGGGATATGCAGATATAGGTGAACATGGAGGGAAGGGCAGGTAGCATATCTAAGCAAAGCTACCTTTTCAAAGTGGTCTGGGGACCTTCCAGTTCTCAGCCAGATCTCTGACCCAAGTGGACAGACCCTGGTGAAGGGCCAAGTGGCAGCGTGTTTTAGTGTCCCTTCCTGCCTTTCTTCTCTTTCCGTTTTGTTTGTGCCCTGCAGCACTGGGCCCACACTGGCGTGCTGGTGGAAACCTGCTTGCCTGGTTACAGGGGCACTGCCAAGGAGCCTTCTATAATTGCTTCCTTTCTTTTATTTTCTGGCATATTTATTAGTTCGAAAAGCCCTTGGCAATCAGGAAATTCCACTTCCCTCTGCAGCTCCTTTATACTTTCCTTGGTATATGCCCAGGCCACAAATACTTGTGTATTACTTGGTTTTTCACGGAGATGCCTTGTAAATTCTGAGGCCCTGGTGGGTGCATTTCTACCCCTGGAGGTGGGAGAGGGAAAAGAGAGTAGAAGGGGAGAAGGGGAGGCATCTGGACACTGGGGTGTTCCAGAGTCTGGGGTTTAGCATGTCAAGCTGACCGGTCATCTCAGTCCCACCCCGATCCATCCCCTAACATGGCTCAGAGGGAAGTCTTCATGCCTGTGGAGGCCTCTTGAGAGAAAATAGTAATACTTTGAAAATCTCCTCTGAGACGGAAAGTGAAAGAAATGGAATCAAGCTGTAGCATAAGTGTGCTAGAGTCATTAAAAGTAGGTTTTTTTCCTGGTAGATAAAATGCCCTTCTGCATATTAACAATAATATATGTAGGGACACCTGGGTGGCTCAATCAGTTAAGCGTCTGCCTTCGGCTCAGGTCATGATCCCAGGGTCCTGGGATCGAGCCCCACATCAGGCTCCCTGCTCAGTGGGGAGTCTCCTTCTCCCTCTGCCTGCTTGTGCTCTCTCTCTCTCAAATAAATAAGTTCTTTTTAAAAAACCAATAATATATGTAAATATGAGTGACTCTCATATGATTGTGACATGGTGACACAGTGTGGTCCTGTCTATAGGCACTGGGATCAACTAAATGTCTGTTATGCTTAATAGCAGTAATGTTCTTTAATCCTGTGACTCCATGAATGCCTCTAAACCTAGAGTCTTTCACAGTTTGACCTTCAGAATAGCTTTTTTTTTGGCTTATTAGTTATTTTTTACATACATATACTTTGTTTTCCAAACTAGATGATACATTTATTATTTTTACTCATATTTCTACCAGAGCCTAGAATAGTGCTTTTTTATTAAAACCAATCAAGTTTGATAAATTATCAATAGATCGCAGGCATTTCTAGTTTCTGCTAGTGCCTGTACGCGAATTCATTTTTTTTCTTGAGGTGACAGGGAACTCTTATAGTAATTCTACTCTGAAGTCTTCTTTTGTATCAGTATATTTAATTTAACCATTTATTAACTGTCTAATAATATGCACCAGCCATGGTTAGGTGCTGGTAATGTAAGGTAATCCAAGGCCCAATCCTGGAGTGAGTGGTGTTGACTACATGGGGAGACAGACATTCAAACAGACATTCAATATAGGGAGATACATAGTCTTTATGTAATTTAAAATGAAATACCAATTAATAGTATATTAATACCAAGTATGTATGAATAATTTTAAATGGAGGGAGTGTTTTTGCCTGGTGTAAAAGGAGAGAGTTGCAAAGAGGATGCATTTGATCTGGAACTCAAAGATAAGTGTTAGTCAGAAAAAAAGGTTGGCGATGTGGGCAGAGAAAGAAGGAAGAACATTCTAAGCAGAGCATGGCCCATGGCATGAGGCGTGAATGTGGCTGAAGTTTCTGAGGAAGCTTGAGCAGGCAGCCTGGTAAGGGAGCTGCAGACTGGGGTCAGAGAGGGAAGACCTTGAATATCCTGGGAAAGAATGGGGTCTGTTCCTGTAGGCAGTCAACGAGTACCCTGCTGGCATTTGGGGAGGCTGACTGGTGGTGGTGGGGAGTGGACAAGGAGGCTGGTGGTAGGTCAGAGAGGTCAAGAAGGCCTGGGCTGCAGTGGTGAGGGTGGGAATCCAGGCAGAAAGCAGCTCCAAAACGAAGTCGTTCTGTGGGCAGGGAAGACTGTCTCCAAAGGCTGTTGGAGCATGTCACACAGCTTGAAGAATGCCAGCTGGGCCAAGAAAGGAAGAAGACAGTCAATGAGAGTGGAAGTCAGGCCATCCAAGCCAGACGAGCCCAAGTAGACCTGCAGGGGCAAGCAGCTTTGTTAGTTAGTACGCCATGGGTCACCAGAATAAGGAGCATCTCTGGCAGCTGCTGGGACTGTGGATGCGTTGTTGGTCACACAGACCGAGACAAGTAGTCAAGGCAATTTCACCATCAATCAAGCAGAAAATCCAGCCACAGTGGGCTGGGCAGTGTCTGTTCATGTGTGCAGTTGGTATGTGGTGTGGCATGTCTGCCCCCCGTGGGAGCTCCATGGTCAGTTAAGCTATAACTGGGCTCACCGTTCTGTGGCATACTCTTCTCAGGGAATCGGTTTGTTTGGCATTTGTCTCGCATCTCACCCTTCTTCCTATTTCCTCTTCCAGCATGTTTTCTGGAGACTGGACTATCGTAGTAGTCTTCCAGCTGGCTCCCTGCATATAGCCTCCCACTAGGTTTAGGAAGAAGACTCTAGCAGAGACATGCATAAAGGCCTCCACTAGAGTCTTCTTCCTAAATCATCTTTTGCTCTTTAATCCCCCTTTAAAACAGATTCTTTGTCTCCTAGAAGCCTGGACAATAAACATCCTTAATCTGACAAATGGCCCTTAGCAATTCCCCAAACCTATTCTCCATTTTTCTTCAGGATGCAATGAGTATGGTCAAGCTGATTAATTCCTTATTTCTTATTCCTATTGTGGCCCTCCCACCTCTGTCACCTCCCATCTAAAATGCCTCTCACCATTCTGTCCTTCAAGGTTTCATTCAAACAACCCCCCCCCACCTTAACGAAACATCACTCCTCTGACATCTTGCAGCCCTCACTAAATAGACACACATTTGGTACATGTGCCCATGTACCTGAATTTCTCTTTCCAGGGCAAGGAATTTTCTTCTATCTCCTGTATTCCCAGTAATAGCAGAATTTCCTTAAAATAACACTGTTCAATGGATGTGTGTTGATAATAATGATTCTGGCTCAGCTGGGGGGGCCACATAGATGCTAAATGGTATTAAGAACGGTAAAGGTTAAAAATAATAATACCTACCATTTCTATTCATCACAATAGCTCAGGCACAGTGCTAGGCCCATTACGATCCTATGATTTAAGTGTTGTAACCACCCTGCTGCTTGACAATATCTCCATTTTGCAGACAAGCCAGCTGAGAGTCTGAGGAGCTCAAGGTCACACACTTGGGAGTAGCAGATGTGGGCCAGCTGTCTGATTCTAAGCTCACACTCCTAACCTCTCAATGTGCACCCTCTGTTAGTAGTTCATATCGCAGACTGCATGGATTGTTTTCATCGTTTTGTTTTTGGGAACATGTTGCTTCTTTGTCCCTGTGATTGGGTCTTGCCCTCCTCTCTAGAATAGGAGCAGCCTTGGTAGGAAGCAAGGAGAATGGAAGGGGTGTCATATGCCAGAGCGGTCAGAAAAATGAGGTTGCTCAGCAGGTGTCATAAAAATGGATGACTTGTGCCCTGTGTCTTAGAGTAAAGATGGAAAAATGGAAAGGGAGTGGGGAAAAGAGAGATGTTGACAGATGATGAGTGAGCACAAGTGTTTATCCATGCTAATGGAGTGGGGACGTGATAGCCGCTCTGCCCTAATGGTTACGAGGAGCAATCTCTTCACTGCAAATGCAGAAGTGCGGGGAATCTTCACCCTAGAGACAGAGGAACCGAAAATCCTTGACTGCAAACAATGGCTGAAGCATTTCTCTACGGTCCGGCCTCACAGGCCAAAAGCCAGGTCACAGGCAACAACAAAGACATTTTATATTGAGGGGAAACTTAACCCTGATGGTGCATTTGGCTCTTTACCCTCGGGACCCTCAGTCCGAGGCCATTGCAGCACTGCACGGGGACAGGCTGGAGGAAGGTTCTTGGGGTCCAAAAGGGTGCAGGGCCAGTGTTCTTTCCCTCCCAATGCCAACCCAAAGAAGTATTTGGAGCTGCTTGCAGAATATCCTCAATGCAGACCACCTCCTCTCCGCCACCGCCCGCACTGCTGCCGTAAGCTTTCCCACATCAAACTGCGGGCTATCTGAATTCTCTACCACGGAGCCAAAGAGTGAGGAAAAGGGAAGGGAAGCCAGACTTATACGGGGCACACAGAAGCATAAAATGCCCCAACTGGTTTGTGGTCCAACAATAGGGAAACACCCACCTGCACGGGGTGGAAATGTCTCTTCCTTGTAAATGTCCCTCTGCCTGAAATGCCACCATTATAGCTTTGATTTGCTTCCGCTATTCCATAATCCTCTAGGGAAAGAGAAAACTTTAACTTGCTAACACCCTTATCAGAATCACTTAGCTCATCACAGATCAAATAAATCCATGGAACTGACTGAAGAAATGGAGAAGGGTTTAGAAAGCCAACTGTGTCTTCCTCATCATTTTGCCTGGGTCCCGCCTTGGGGGTGCACCCCTCTGTTAGTTGGTGGGAGAAACATAACCACGATAAAAGGGAAGATGTTGAGTACAGCACAGGGAAGCAAACAACTCCATAATAAAACTAACTCTGATTATGTTTGCAAGCTTCCTGTGTGTTATCCCCTTAGCCTGCCCTCCAAATTTTAGCTGTCATTTACTCTCCAGGGGCAGGAGCACAGAACACATGGGAGTTGCCACTGCAGGGAGCTGCCTTACTGACAGTAGCATTTACCAGAGGCATTTAAAGGCTGATTGTTTCCTCCACGGAGCTGGCTGGGCTTTGAGAGAGAGATTCTGCCTGCACCAGGAGGATGTTGACAAATAGAGAACCGTTGGCAGAATCAGAAAGTGGTCAGGTCCATGGGCCTGATTTACTCGTGCTATTAACATTGTTATTTTTAATTCCTCAAAAGACAGTGGGTTATAAGAAAGTGGGCTGTTGCCTCTGCCTCCCAAGAGCAAAGGCTAAGGAGAGAGCTTGCTAAGGAAGCATCCCTGCGGAGTTCTGACCCCCAGATGTTGTGTTACCCGCCCCCCCACCAACCCTAAGCCTCACAGCATGCTCGTGAATTTTGTGAGTGATATTTTGACATTGAAATCATTCAGGTGGCATTTCTGTGAGAATCTTGGGTCCTCTCCCTCTGTTTGGTCTGAATATATACGTAATAGATGTGTGTGATTATCCATATATTACATATGCGTATGAATATCTATGCGTTATATATGTGTGTACCTGTGCGTGTATTCATATAGTTTACGTTAGAATATTTCTCCATGCCCCTTGCATACACATGTATACGTAACGTGTGTACCTGTATCTATTTTTAACAGTTGGGTGTATGTAGATGTGCTGCAGCACTCCAGCATTTGCCAAAAACACAAAACAAAACTAAAAACCGCACACATATTAAAGGAGGGGGAGAATGATATACTCAATGGGGAAAAGCTGAAAGCCTTTCCCTTAAGATCAGGAACACGACAAGGATGCCCACTCTCACCACTGTTATTTAAACATAGTACTAGAAGTCCTTGCAACAGCAATCAGACCACAAAAAGGGATAAAGGGTATCCAAATCCGCAAAGAAGTCAAACTGCCTCTCTTGGCAGATGACATGATACTCTATATGGAAAACCCAAAAGAATCCACCCCCAAACTACTAGAAGTTATAGAGCAATTCAGTAATGTGGCGGGATACAAAATCAATGCTCAGAAATCAGTTGCATTTCTATACACAAACAATGAGACTGAAGAAAGAGAAATTAGGGAATCCATCCCATTTACAACAGCACCAAAAACCATACGTTATCTCAGAATTAACTTAACCAGAGATGTAAAGGATCTATATTCTAGAAACTACAAATCACTCTTGAAAGACATTGAAGAAGACACAAAAAGATGGAAAAATATTCCATGCTCATGGATCGGAAGAATTAACATAGTTAAAATGTCCATGCTACCCAGAGCGATCTACACTTTCAATGCTATCCCGATCAAAATACCAATGACATTTTTCAAAGAACTGGAACAAACAGCCCTTAAATTTGTGTGGAACCAGAAAAGGCCCCGAATTGCCAAGGAAGTGTTGAAAAGGAAAAACAAAGCTGGGGGCATCACAATGCCGGATTTCGAGCTGTACTACAAAGCTGTGATCCCAAAGACAGCATGGTACCGGCACAAAAACAGACACATAGACCAATGGAACAGAATAGAAAACCCAGAAATGGATCCTCAGCTCTTTGGGCAGCTAATCTTTGACAAAGCAGGAAAAAACATCCAGTGGAAAAAAAGACAGTCTCTTCAATAAATGGTGCTGGGAAAATTGGACAGCTATCTGCAAAAGAATGAAACTTGACCACTCTCTCACACCATACACAAAGATAAACTCCAAATGGATGAAAGACCTCGATGTGAGACAGGAGTCCATCAAAATCCTAGAGGAGAACGTAGGCTGCAACCTCTTTGATATAAGCCACAGCAACTTTTTTCATGACACATCTCCAAAGGCAAGAGAAACAAAAGATAAGATGAACTTGTGGGACTTCGTCAAGATAAAAAGCTTCTGCACAGCCAAGGAAAGAGTCAAAAAAACTAAGAGGCAGCCCACGGAATGGGAGAAGATATTTGCAAATGACACGACAGATAAAAGACTAGTATCCAAGATCTACAAAGAACTTCTCAAACTCAATACATGGGAAACAAATAATCAAATCAAAAAATGGGCAGAAGATATGAACACACACTTTTCCAATGAAGACATACAAATGACTAACAGACACATGAAAAAATGTTCAAAATCATTAGCCATCAGAGAAATTCAAATCAAAACCACAATGAGATACCACCTTACGCCAGTTAGAATGGCAAAAATTGACAAGGGAGGAAACAACAAATGTTGGAGAGGATGTGGAGAAAGGGGATCCCTCTTACACTGTTGGTGGGAATGCAAGTTGGTACAGCCACTTTGGAAAACAGTGTGGAGGTCCCTTAAAAAGTTAAAAATTGAGCTACCCTATGATCCAGCAATTGCACTACTGGGTATTTACCCCACTGATACAGACGTAGTGAAGAGAAGGGCCATATGCACCCCAATGTTCATAGCAGCATTGTCCACAATAGCTAAATTGTGGAAGGAGCCAAGATGCCCTTCAACAGATGACTGGATTAAGAAGATGTGGTCCATATATACAATGGAATATTACTCAGCTATCAGAAAGAATGATTACCCAACATTTGCAGCAACATGGACGGGACTGGAGGAGATTATGCTAAGTGAAATAAGTCAAGCAGAGAAAGACAATTATCATATGGTTTCACTCATTTATGGAACATAAGAAATAGGAAGATCGGTAGGAGAAGGAAGGGAAGAATGAAGGGGGGGTAAACAGAAGAGGGAATGAACCATGAGAGATTGTGGACTCTGGGAAACAAACTGAGGGCTTCAGAGGGGAGGGGGGTGGGATTGGGATAGGCTGGTGATGGGTATTAAGAAGGGCACGTATTGCATGGTGCACTGGGTGTTATAAGCAAATAATGAATCATGGAACACTACATGAAAAACTAAGGATATACTGTATGATGACTAACATAACATAATAAAAATTATTATAAAAAAATAAAAATAAATAAAGGAGGGAGAGAAGGAGGATGAAGGAAAGAAAAACAAGGGAAAGTGTCTAAGTGTCTGAAGCAGGTTGTCTTTTCTGTTGTAGGGGCCCTTAGCAGTTGTTCCAAAATATTGTCCCTTGCTGGCTTGTCCAGACTGAAGGGGATGATATTCCCAGTGGTAACAGCCAAGGGCTCTGGAGTCAGACAGTTTGGTTCAAACCACACATATGTGCTCTTGTGACCTTGGTCCAGGCACTTGCCCTCTCGAAGCCTCAGTTTCCCCATCTGAGGAACAGGGGCAATCCTTGCTGCTGCTCCTAGGTTGTTGGAATGTGTAAGTCAAGGGAAGTGTGTGTAGACAGCATGGCACCCTGTCTGCCCTGTGACAGGCTCAACAAGGGTCTTAAGTTTTTTAACAAGAAACGAAATCATTCATGCTAGAAATTAAAATGCAGGTAGCCCTCGAGTGATCATGCCATCAATTCACATCAAGGCTTCAGTGATCGATATTATTCATTTTTGCCTCCCGGCATGTGGAAAGCAGAAAGTAGAATCTGGAAGCTTCTTAGGCTAACTGCTGTTGTGTCACGGTGCCATCCAGGGTCACCAGGTTGGGTTCTGGTTCTGCTGGCCGGCAGGTGTGAGTGAGTCACTTCCCCTTGCGGGCCGGGGCACGTGTGCAGGGGCTCTCTGAGGTCCCTCCCAGCCCTGACCTTTCGTGTCCGTGACGCCAGCTGTGTGGGACCTGTGCTGGAAGCTGCCCTGAGGCAGGACACTGACGTGCTCCCCATCTCCCAGGCACTTGACTTTCTCAGTTTGATCGTGTGTGGGGAATATGTTTTGTTTTACTTATTCTTCCTAATGAGGCTGAGCTGAACTAGTGAGGGTATTAAAATATTTTTCACGTCATTAGTTTTTAAATTGGCTGGAGCTGCGAAGGAGCATTCGGGCTCACTTTGTTTACGTGAGAAAGGATCTTTCAAAGGTCAAGGCTGAAAAAAGACAAAGCTGTGAGCTCTGCATTTGAATCATCGGGGAAGCTTTAAAAATCCTGATGTGGGGGTGCCCTGGGCCCCACATCTTCCAGGCTCTCCTCACCTTCCCCACACATCACTATGGAGGCTCAGCGGATTAAACTATATCCATTTTACAGTGTATTTGGGGAGGGACGGAAGGGAGGAGGGTTGGCATGCCAACCCACTGTTTCCCATTTCCCACACAGTGGGTGTCAGTATTCACCGAAGATCTCTTGTCCGGTGCCTGGTGTGGACAGAAGGGCACAGATGGGATCAGTGCTTCTCAATCCTGAATGACCATCAGAATCACCCAATGATCTTTGAGAAAATACAGATTCCTGGGCGCCACTCAGATTTGCTGAAACAGAATCTCTGAGGGTAGGAATGAGGAATGATTATTATTATTGTTACTATTTGATTTGACACACAGCCAGATTCAGAAACCACTGGAAGGCAAAGACTCAATTTTCATTTTCCAGGAAAAGAGATTTTGCGTCTTTCCTTTTGACCATCTGGTGGCTCTGGGGTCCCCTATATAGACCAGTTCTGAGCTGGGGGACACAGAGAAGCTACTCATCTTCCCCTAAGCCTCATTTCATCATCACCACAACAGTACCCACTTCATATAAGTATTGGGAATTAAACGAATTAATACATGTGGAATGTTTGGCACGTCATAGGTATTCAGTAATTGTTAACCATCGTCATGATCCATGTGGTAATTCAAGTAGAAGCTATGGACTAAGAAATTTAGGAGTTTAAAGAATATGAAGTAAAAAATTCTGGCCCTGAGTTCTGTGGCAACTCTAGGGGCCGGAGGGAGTAGACTAGCTTTGAATTTGTGCCTGAACCAAGAACTCTGGGGAGGATTGGAGTAATGTTATGCACATCACACTCAAGACGTATTTGTAAAGAATGAGGGCCATCTTTGGGGAAACAGTGAGGTCCTGATTACCATCCAAAATGAATTAATTGACATTCATTTATTGAGTGCCTACTGTTTGCTCAGATTGATGCTTGGTAGCGTGACATAAGGAAGGACGGTACTCCCTTCCTTCGGGACATTTTCAGTCTGATCTGGGAAGCCTCATTTGTACTGTTTGAGGAGCAGGAGCCAGATGAGAGGATGTGTAATTAAGTGCTAAATTGTGTCGTTCGGACTCTCTAGGGCTGAAGGATTCCAGGGTAGGAACTCAGTGAGCCCTGAAGATGGTGAGGGGCTTCTGGAGAGTGTTGGGAGAGGGCCCTGAGTCAGGAACCTGCTGGGGACATGTGGAAGGTGGGGCTTCCCAGGAGCAGCCTGGGACAGGAGTGAAACCGCTGGGGTCGGGGTGATGAGCAGCTGGCCTGGCTGGGATCCCCGAGCTACACGGCCACTTCTCAGCAGGGTCGTTTCCCTCTGTGGCCTCTGGACAGCTCCTAGTGGTCTGTGGGCATGCTGTCCACTTCTGGTGGTGAGCAGGTCCTCGGCAGCGGGGCTGCCCAGGAAGCTGTGGGTGCTGCCTCCACGGCCTGAGAGCACTGTCTGGGGAGGCACTCAGCTCCAGGGCTGGGCTGACTCGGGGTAGGTGACTGTGTGCCACCACTTCGGGGACTTCAGCAGCAACCTCTGTCCCAGAAGACTAGCTGCATATCCTGCTCTCCTCTGTGGGCCTTAAAAGTGTTCCAGTCTTGTAAAAAAAATTTTTTAAATAGTCATTTTATGCTTTATGTTAGAAATGCTGCAGCCTTCTTAATTCCCCTCCTGGAGAATCACAGATTGCTCATTAACATTTTCAGGGTTCAGAGAAGTCTTGCAGTAAAGAAGTGCAGGTCACCCCCAAACCTACTTGACCACAGAGCACTTCTTCCTTCAGAGCACCCATGTACATTCTGAGAAATGAGCATCCGAAGCTCATCTCCTGTGGAAAAACAGGGATAATGAGGTCCTACAAGGCAGAGCCTGAAGGGGCCTTACGGATACCCTCCACCCTTCCACGTTCCAAGGGAGGCGCACAGAGGCCCAGGAGGCTGACGAGATTTCCCCGAGATTCCCCAGCCTGGCCCTGACAGTGGTTGGGAGCCCCAGATCCTACTCCTGGTGTAATGTTCCTTAGTCATTAACCAGCTGGAAATAAAAATGAGAAGAGACTAGTCAGGCTTCGCAATTGAATGAACTATCAGTGCGGTTGAGAGGCTATTTTGAAGATGTTTTAGGTTTGTTTCTGGGTCAGTAATTCTACAAAAGAAGTACAATCCAACTGATTTATTAGGAAAAAATTTGTAAACTTTGGTTCACTTACAAGAAGAAGTGTTTGGGTTTCTGAAAAGGATACTGCTTTTGAGGCTGGATGGTTTTCGTGACCGACAAGTGTTTACGAACTGAAATCTGGCTCTGGCCGCGGGGGCTCCTTGGTGAGACGTGTACGCTGAATCCCTGCCCTGAGGCCTCCTCCACAGCTCTTTAACCCATTCGCCACCCCTGACCGTGCACTGGGGGCTCTCCCCAGACGGGGACGGTAGGACAGAGGGTGGCCGGCCCGAGTTCTGGGAAACAAAAGTGAAGCTCCCCTTGCACAGGAGACGAGAGGGTGGCTGTCAGGCCCTTGCTTGCTGCCTGTGTACTCTCCAGGCTCTTCCAGAGGTAAGCTGCAGGAAGCCACCCATTCCTGGAAGCTCCTTCCCGTGTATCCCTGCCCTCCTGGAAGCCCATGGACTTTTCCTCTTGCTGGTGGGGGCTGTCCACCTGTATCTGTCCTCTCCCCTCTGACAGTCCACAGGCACCCAGGGTTGGGGGAGGGGCACTGGCCACTTGCCCTCTCTTACATATATGGTTTTTCTTTAGAAGGGTTAAATACATTAATAGCTTATTCACCAAAATGTATCCAGACCTATTTTTAGTGCTTTGAACATGTTGACTCTTACATAAGATTCATTCAGTATATATAAACTATTCAGTAAATATTCCCTCATGAGAAGAATGGTATTTTGGTCTGTTTTGTTTCTCTGCCCTCCACGTTCTAATTTAGGACTGGGGAGCATGTTGGCTCCATCTCCATGTTGGTTGCCTTCAGACAGAGCACTCTGGCTGGATCCCATTGCCTTTGCATCACTAAGGGGTCTGTGTCCTGCCTGGGATGCTTTGTAAATGCAGGACACGCATCACAGTGCGAGTCAGGGAGGCCAGAGAGCAAGATGTCAAGCTGGCGCTCCTGCCGTGAAGAGAGGGCGGCCTGGTGCCCTGGGGTGCGCTGTGTGGGGAACATCGTTCTGGACCCTCTGTCTCCTTTTCACTTGCTTCCTCCTGCATCTCCCTCCTTTAGCCAAGTTGTGGGAGCTTCGGGCATTAACTGGCGGGGACATGGTTGAGTATTGGAGCCAGTGTACTGGCTCATGAACGTGGCTTCGAGCCATGCAAGTGTCTTACAGATTGGAAAATGAGTGAAGGAATCTGTATGAGTTTGCTTGGGCTGCCTTAGAAAAAATACCACAGACAGGGTGATGTAAACAACAGAAATGTATCTTGTCATAGTTCTGGAGGCCAGAAGCCTGAGATCAAGGTGCCGGCGGGCTTGGTTTCCTCAGAGGCCTTTTCTCCTTAGCTTGTAGATGACCACCTTCTTTCTGCATCTTCACACTGCCTTTCCTCCATACGTGCCTGTGTCCACCATAATTCTGACCTCATTTTAACTTACTTAGCTCTGTTAAAAACCCTATCTCAAAATACAGTAACATTCTGAGGTACCGGGGATTCGGACTTCCACCTGTGAATTTGGGGGGACACATTCAGCCCTAACAGAATTCACTAGTGGATTCATCCAGATGGGTAAGACTGCTCTGGAGGGCTGTGCAGACCGTAAGCCCCTGAGTTCCGTCGAGGCATGCTGGGGACTGGGGGCGGCCCTGAGCAGTGGGCTGCTTTGCAGAAGACGCCGTCTTGTCGGGCTTTCATCCCGATTGTTCCCGCACGCCGCAAGTGCGCGCCGTGGCGGAGATGTGAAGGGAGTCCTTAGAGCAGCCCTGCTGCTTTCCAGGTGACGGGGGGCCCCTTCTCAAGAGGAGCCGCAACGTGTGCCTGGGCAGATGGCTCGGTCTCCCTCACCTGCTGAATGTGGGGCGGGGAGTAGGTTGCGTTTGTCACTTCTCCTGTCAGAGCACTGAGAGTTCAGGCAAGGACAGATGAGAAGATGTCTGTCAAGGACTTCGAACTCTGGTGGAAAGCGAGACATCAGACAGTGGATTCTGGTGAGTTACAAGTCTGTCAGAGCCCGTGCAGACACTGTGTGCCTGCGTGTGCACGTGTGCACGCGCGCGTGTGTGTGTGTGTGTGAAGGGGCAGATGGGGTTTGAGAAGGCACAGGGCTCTGGGATAAAGGTAGAGAGGGATCCAGCCTAGAAGACTTTTGGGATTGCCAAGCCTTTCCTCCCTCCTAGTCAGGGCGCAGCAAGCAAGCCATGCGAGCACAGGGAGCACCCTTGCTAACTGGCCCAGCACTGCAGGAAGAGCTCCTAGAGCATGGTTTCTCTGGATGTGTGAAATCCCCTCCCCTTTGACCTGTTTTGTCCCCCTGTGTTTTGCTGTTCCCCCCATGAGCAGGGCCAGAGCACCTTCATAAAGCTGGGAGAGTAAGCATCAGCTCACATAACTGAGTGTCCAGAGGAGACAGACCCGCTGTCCTTCTTTTCTGTAAAGGGACAGAAAACAGATTTCTTCCAGGCCACCAAGCCCGTGCAGACCTCCCAGTGAATAAGCCCTCTCTGCACTGCACAGCACAATTATCAGGGCTATAGCAGCCAGTTGCTTTTAAATTCAAAAGATGCTCTCTGCCTCCAAACATGGAGCTCAATGAGGTTCAACATGTGAGCACAGAGCAAGGCTCTAGGGGGAAAGAGGCACAGGTCTGAGTGAACCAAGTATGTGGATGAGAAAAGGAGCTGCACCCAGAGGCTTTCAGTTTTTACGGAGTTTTAATCTTGACTGTGACATTAAATTCTTACCTAGTTGAATGCAGCTCAAAGTCACTGGATGGCAGCTGTGTGGGCCACAGCCTTGGCGTCAGCACCATCCTGAGCCACTCAGAGGACCGCTGGGCAGCTCCTTAGCAGGGGCTGAGGGAGGCTTGAGTATCCATCCTCCCCGTGCTCCTGCCCAGCACAAAGATGTGTGCAGCATGGGGCTAGTGCTGTGCTCAGTCTGGCTCCTCGGGCCACCCCAGCCCCTCCTGTATCCAGTACCTGCGCTGGGAAACATGGAGTGTAAAATCTGAGAGACTCCAATGCCCCTTAATTTAACCCCATCATTTTACTCTGGGGAAAGTCAAGTCACAAAGCAAAGTTTGTGGCAGAGCCTCACGTGGAGGCCAGCTCACCTGGTCCCCAGTCTGGTGCTCCTCCCCTATGTGACAATGTATTTGTCTTATCTTGGGTGCTCTCCCCACCGTCCCACCTTTCTTTCAGCTGTGCGTACTTGCAGAAGTGCAGAAACAATTCAGGCTGGGTATCCTCCTTCCCAAGCCCGAAAAAAGTTTGCTGGTGCAGACACCTTTCTGAGGCTTACTATGTGCCGGACATGGTGTTAAGTATATTACTTAGGTTAACTCATTTCATCCTATGGACATTCCCCATTTTAATGGTTGAAGAAGCTGAGGCATGAAGAAATTAAGGAACTTGCCAGAAGTTATATAGCTATGGGCGGTGGAGCTAGGATTTGAAACCAGGTAGCCTCCCCTAAGGTGTTGTGTTCTTAACCAAACCTGTCTTTCTTGTGAAGGAAGACCCACTGTGCCACTGATCTTGTTGGGTGGCAGGCTGCTAGGGTGTGGAAGGGAGTTTGGAAACTTCCAGAAACTATGGTCTGGCTATGCGCATTGACGTTTCCCAGGCTTTGGTTCATGGTGAGAAGCGTGCCGTGAGCAGACACAACACACCTTCAGCCTGCGTGCTCTTGTGGTCAGACACATTCCGGGGCCGAACAGGAGGCCAGCAGGCAGCCTCCAAGGAGAGCGTAGCGCCTGGAGCCGGCCTCCTGTTCAGATCCGCTGTCTTCTCCTGAGATTCTGCCAGAGAGCATGCAAACCTGGAGTCCCCTCACAAATAGCTACTCTGAGTCCTAGGACTTGAGTAATCATGAAGTTAGGTCCTGTAGTCTTTTGTCCCCTAAAATATAAGTGAAAGGAAACCCCCCCAAAAAAAATTCCTCTTCTGCTTTTCCTCACCTCCAAATCCTCAGGATGTCTTCCTTTTCCCAAAACCCACATGCAGGCACTTCTGACACTACCTCTGTGTATCACACACTGTCTTCCAAAGAATATCGGATAAACTACTTGTAAAAAAGGGTCTGTCAGTCAAAAAAGTTTGAGACATGCTGGTTTAGAAACATGCTAAACAAGCTCATTTGCCCCAGGACCTATCACTGGGGTCTTGAATGTGCAAATATCTTTTGGGAGAAGAGCTAATGTTCACCCATCTCACATTCAGGTGAGAAAGCGTTCCCGAAGCCTGTTTGTCTGGGAACAACTCCTGCAGCAGCAGTGGGAGGAGATTAGATCGTGTCCATTTGCTGTCAGGGGAATTCCACGTCCCTGGGGACTAGGGTTGGGGGGAGCAGACCCCCCCCCTTGCCAAACTACCACTGCTACCCAGAGCCCATTCTTAGCTGCCTGTAGGGTACCCAACTGAAGCATGAGACATCCTCCTGCTGGCCCGCTCTGCATCGAGAGAGCGTGCTGACATCTTTCCTCCCGTCCACTCCTGGGGTGCAGCCTGGGGAAGCGCAGAGCTGCAGGTGTGACTTGGACATTGGATCATCCCAGAGCTGTGTTCTGGGCTCCCACTGACCTGCCCCCAGGGGGCTGCTGGAGGTGGTGCTGACCACTGCACTTTAATCTATTCTCTGCATCCAGGTGTGGGCTAAGGTTTTTTTGGCAAAGAATATCATTGCCAAAATAAAATCTGAAAGCTGTAGATTTAGTTAGTTGAGACAAATAGGCTCTGAGATGCCTAAGGAGCTGTGCGGGACCACACAGCTTCTTGGAGGCAACAGAGCCATGACTAGAATCCAGCTCCCTGCTGCCTGGGGTTTGTGGGTCTCCCCACTGCCTGGCTGTACCTCTCGGCAAAGCTCACTGGGGCAGAGGTGGATGGCCTGCAACTTTGGTTCTCAAATTTGACCGTGCAGCACAGCCACCCGGTGCACTTTCTAAAAATTACAGAGCCATCCATCACAAAGGACCAGGGCCATGCGGAATGAGCCCAATGACGTTGTCTGGGCTCTTCATCTTTTGAGGCTGTGAGCGGAGCATTCTCTTCTGTGCTGTGATCCTAGAGCACTAAGAACCTTTGCCTGTTCTCTGGTGCATTTGAATTTGCAAGGTCTCTGGACAGGGCAAGAAAGTGCAAATTCTTCTGGCTTAAGCCCACTTATGTCACTAACTGACCACACTCAATTCTGAGAGACCAATACAACTGCCCAGTATTGCAGACTCTAAAAGAGGCTACACTGGCTGGGCTTATTTAAAGGAAGGTCCCTGGCTCTGGCCCCAGAGATGATCATTCAGGAGGTCTGGGGTGCAGGACAGGAATCTGCATTTTTAAGTAGCACACACTCCCTTTCCACCCCCACCCCATGTGGTTTTGATGCAGTTAATACTTGGACGACACTTGGCGAAATGCTGACATAAATAGTAAAGACCCAAAACTGCTTAATTATAGGAGTCATTCAAACACCCACATACTAGGATAGGAGGCTAGAAACTCCAGTCCATGACTGTCCAAGTAGGTTAGAAAAAGAAGCAAGACATTTTAGTTTTTAAGGTGGGTCACGTGTAACACAGCGATATCATCTCGATCATTTTAAAAAGTATTTATTAAGCACTGCTTTCGAGGTAGCTTTGCAAGCACCGTGTTGCGCTCAGTGATCTTCAGAGAGGCGGTGCCTGCCTTCTGGAGACTTACAATCCAGGAAGGAAAGAATGGAGAAGTGGAGCAGAGCCGAGGGTGGAATGCCAAACATCTAACCCAGTGCACGGAAGTTAGCTGGGATCACCCCAGTTTCCAGGAGGGAGCAGTCTGGGGGTACCTAGAGCTGCCTGCAGTCAGAGACATACATGGTGGCCTGGGGGGCTGTGAGATCCCCAATTAAAGTTTCCTGCGTGGTCCCCAGAGCCATTCAAGCTCACCACTGAGGCCACTCAGGTACTGTGGTGGGAACATTTAGTATTCAGAACCCCTTTACAACTCTTACCTCATTTAACCCATAATACCCCCATCAGGGAAGTTGTCGCATTATCTCCACTTTACTCACAAAAAGTGGAGGCTTAGAGAAGTAGATTAACCCAAGTCAAGGCCTCAATTCAGGTCTGTCTGACTCCAGGGCCCACCTCTATTCCCTTCTGGTTCCTCAGCTGGAAAGATGGGGTGATACCCTGTCCCCTGCCTCCCAGTTAGAAATTGAGAATGCAGAATTCTTGAAATGTACCACCAGCAAATCTAACTTGGATTTTGAATGAGTGGGAGGCAAAATGACATTGACAAATAATAGGATTTACATGAAGTTTTGATTTATTTAGAGAGATACTATAAACCTTTTAGCATTGTTGACTCGTTTGACTTCCAAAGGAGCAAATGCAAAGTATTTTTTCATAACCCAGCCTTCCTTTTTCAGATCTGAACAGGGAAATAATATGGTCGATGCCTGAAAGTACAGAGTGGGTTATATTTAGCTCTGCCTAAAGGCAGGGGGATGGACTAGATGAAATTTGCAAGGGCCTTCTACTCACAGGAATCTTTCATTCATTGGGTTCCAGTTCTCAGTGCATAAGAGGTGCCAAGGAACCAATGTGTTTTGGAGATATCGTGTAACCAACTCGTAATGTTCTCAAGCACATCAGAAAAACCAACTGTTGCCTCCAAACACTCTTCTTAATGCAGATGGAGTTTTCTGTGAATCCTGGAAAATGCACTTGGGTGGGAGGTAGATAGGGAATGGGAAAAGGAAGACAACCCCAATTTTAGCAAACTAAGGGCTGGTGTCTGGAGCGACGCAAAATACTTTCTAGAAATCTAATCCTGGTCATGGGTGTAACATCTTTCCCCAGGCTCTCATCCTAGGCTTCCGTTCATGCTGATGGCAGCAAATGGCGGGGTTTCCCTATCTCTGCTCAGAATCCACGGGACCTCACTCTTCCTCTGAAGCTGGCCAGGTTCTTTCCTTATGTCAGCAGCTTGGGAGAAAGCCACTGTCACCTCATCTCTCCCTTGAAGCACATCTAGCTTTCCCAAATAGCAAACTCTGTGTCTTTTAGCAAATGACTTCCAGATGCTGAAAGCAGCGGCCAGTGGAATTTTATTGCCCCCAAACTGTGGTTCTGGGCCACATACTTCTGACTTGAAGGTAATTTGGAATGTAAACAGTGCAAGGCATGTACTGGAATTAATTAAAGCTACCCTGTATTCTCCACGGCTTGCACGACTGCAATTAACTATTTACATTAACACCAAGCCAGGCGGATCAACGGGAGTGAGTGCAGACCCTTGATGATCACTTTCCCTCTTTACCTTCAGGAAAAAAGTGAAATTGGACCCAAGCTGGCCCATGTCCTCAGGGGTGGCCATCAGTCTCAACATAAGAAGAGGCTTCCTAAGCCTTCTTCTCTACCAAACTGCACAGAAGGCAGCTTATATGTGGGAAGCACAGGTCGGCGGGGGGTGGTGGTGTGTGTGTGTCACATGTTCACCCAGAACCAGTGACTGGCATGACCCCTTCTACTTCCTATGTGTCAGACATCAGACAATGCAGTATGCACATGGAGAGGGATGGTTACAGCCATGGTGGGTCTGCAGAGAAATCCATGGCATATAGTACCTGGCTGCTAAAAGTAGAGATGGATTTGGGGAATAGTTTTTAATTTCATGATGGCATTGAAAAGTAGGCTGAAAGTTCTGGAGAATGTTGGTGGTGGTGGTGGTTGTGTAACAATGGGAATGCACTTAATGTTACCAAACCATACGCTTAAAAATGGTTCAAATGGTACATTTTATGTTTGTGTGTATCTTCCACTGCACCCCAATAAAGAAGCAGGACAATCAGGCTGTGAAGGCTCTTTGGGATCATGCTAACTGTGAGTCTGAGGTATTCGTCACTGTCTATCGTGCAGTACAAGAGGGTGGAGTTGTTGCTCTCTGGGAACAGTTCCACACAATGCCAGGGTGTCTCATGGGCATAGATGGAAAATAGCAGGAAGCCACGCCCCTGGGACCCACCAGTCCCTCACATCCCGTCCATGTCTTGAGTAACAGCTCATGGCAAGGAGCATGAAGAAAAGCTGAATAAATGGTTACCTGCATTCATTATTGACCGTAGCCATTAAAAGAGACTGAGGTCATCTAGGTTAGCCCCAATCCTACAGGATGAAAGGGACTTAAAGATTCTTCAGCATGGTGGGGGCAAGTGTCTGGGTGGAGGGCCACATACCAACTATTGTGTTGTCCAAATTCTGTGATTGTTGGAAATTCCTCCTTTTATTAAGCAAAAGAAAATCCCTCTAACGTATTCATTGGCCTTCATTCTGCTCACTCGTATTACAAGACTCAAGTGCCAATCCCTCTTTCAATAGTACTTTAAGAATTTGAAAGTGAATTTGAACTTTCTATTGCTACCCAAATCGTCCTCAGTTTCCTGTGATCACAGATTCCTGTGATCATCCTCAGTTCCTTCAAATGATCCTGTATCGGCTTCTAGACCCCTCACCATCCTGTGCATCTTCCTTTGGGCTCACAGTAGATTTCAGAGTGATGCAAAGCACTAGACACGGTACTGTTGGTGGTCTGTCCAGAAAGGGGTGTAGAAATTTTATTTTCTATCCTGATCTCCATACATCCAGCACTATAGCCCAATGTCATATTTTAACCATCATGACATATTTTTGCCTTAGAAAAAGGTTATAGTCTCCTAAAGCCCCCAGATTTTTTTTTATAGGAATAGCTGTTGAACAAGAGCTCCCCATTCTTGAAGTTAGGTAAATTGATTTAACCTGAACCCAGAAATTTACCATAAACCTCATTATGGTCCAGCATGTTGAATCAGTCCATTGGATGTTGAGATATCGAATCCTGACTTCCTCACCCACTCTCCTTCCTAGCTTTGAGTGTGTCTACATCTTCATCTGAGTTACGGTTCTGTATATCACGGTTTGATAGAAATGTTATACAGGATTGGGTCATGGAGCATAGACACCACCTTTTCAGTTTATGGGGAACCATTAATCAAAGCTCTGTGGGTGTGGCAGAGCTGCTCTGAGTCCACTTAGCCCCTCATCCAGCTCCTCGTTCTCCAGTCTGTTCCCAGGGATTGGGGGAGCCTCTGCTCAAGACAGGCTCAGTGGCTGCATCGGTCAAGCCAGGCTAAAAGGGGAGAGTGGTCCTTGGCACGTGGTGGGTGTCCAGTACATTTTGTGGGGTGAGTTCATCTGTGAAGATACGGGTCATCCCCAAACCTTTTGTAGGTGATAATTCAGGCTTCACTTCCTCCCCACCCCAAAAGAGTTTCTTTAAAACTGCTCACAAAGTGAAGTGGGGGCTTTGATTTCTCCTGACACCTCTGATAGGAAGCTACTCAATTGGAAACTAGCTCAGAGGTCTTTGGAAAGAGGAGTAACCTAAGATTAAGGACCTAGAAAATCCCCAAGGGGGAAAAAAGATCATCCCTATAATCAGTGAGGATAAACTAAATGACAGTTTGGGACAACATTTGGTTTCGTTGGTTCACTCAGAACATCGATTCAGAGATCTGGGGAGTGGATTTTCCTGACTTCAAGGGAAGTGGAGGCCTTGCCCTCCAACATGAGCGCATGTTCCTTCCCTCCCTCCCTCAGGAAACGAGTCTGTCAGGTAAGAGCTAAAAGGACCCAGGAGGGCCCTTCCTGGTGAAGCAGCATTAGCAGATTGGTTGAGAATGAAGCAAATGGGGCTAAGGAAACCAGGCTTTCAGCCGAAAAAGCTTTTATTGCTCTTTATCTATTGACACTTTTTCAATTAAGGAGCCTCCCCTGAGATGATCTATCGCCTCCCTGTCTGAGCAGGAAATAATTACCATCAAAGCAATTCCATCACATGCCATGCGTCTTTCTTGTGGCCAGCAAGACTACAGGGAAAATCAACAGCCTCCTGCCTACTGTGATTCTATTGGGCACAGGGCCCCAGCTTTGGAGGCTGTCCATCTTTCTGGAGGGCTCAGACCCTCTATGCTTTCTCCTCCCTCTTCTTGGTCTCTTTGGGGCTGGCAACAATGTTAGGAAATCTAACCATGTTACCTGCTCTCTCTGAGGATCCAGAGAGGCTGGCGTCCCCACTCCCTCTTATTCTTGGGACCAGCTGTGTCGCTCATATATGCAGATGCCTGGGAACATGATCCAGTAGGGGTTATCTTAGGATCAAATTTTTATCTTACTGAGGGTTTTTTTTTTTTTTTGAGAGTTCAAAATTCCCCATGTCCATGATCTGATATTTTAAAATAAATGAATATAAATTTTATGGAATTATAACATGAATATGGTAAAATATAGAAGCTGTAAGTGTCCAGTGCACCTTGATGAGTCTTCACTGAGTCAACACTGTGTAACCAGCACCCAGATCAAGAAATAGAGCATTGGGGCGCCTGGGTGGCACAGCGGTTAAGCGTCTGCCTTCGGCTCAGGGCATGATCCCGGCATCATGGGATCGAGCCCCACATCAGGCTCCTCCACTATGAGCCTGCTTCTTCCTCTCCCACTCCCCCTGCTTGTGTTCCCTCTCTCACTGGCTGTCTCTATCTCTGTCAAATAAATAAATAAAATCTTAAAAAAAAAGAAAGAAATAGAGCGTTATTTGCACCTCTTGTGTCTCCTTCCAGTCACTGCCCTCCTCTCCCTTAACTACTATCCTGACTTCTAACTGAATAGCTCAGTTTTGCCCCTTTTTTATACTTCATATAAATGGAATCATACAGTCTGTACATTTGGGTCTAGCTTTCTCCCCTCAAAGTTATTTCGAGATTCATCCTTTCTGTTGCCTGAAGTTGTTGTTTGCTCATATTCATCAGTGAATAGTACTCCATAGTATGAATAAACCACAGTGTTTATATCCATTCTGCTACTGATAGAATTTAGTTGGATTTTTAAAAAATAGTAAATATATGCATGTACTTCATTTAAGTGTAATTTCTGGGAGTGGAAATCCTGAGTCATCAGGTATGTGTATATTTAGCTTTATTATTGCCAGTTTTACAAAGTGGTTCCACCAGTATGAATTTTTTTAAGTGTAATGTAGAAACAGTTCTCCACTCCCCTCACCCCCAACTGCCATCTTGCTTTTACAAAAGAAAACACAAAGATGTGACTTCTCCCAAGTGAAAAGGGTCAGATCTTTTTGACCCCTCATGAAATAACCTTTCCTGTGATGGATATATGGGAGAAAAGGGCACGTCCTCCTTACCCCCTCAAACTTTCCTTCACCCTATTCTTCTACATTGATAATTTTTCATGGAATGTCTTACTGGAACTCCAAATGCTTAAACACAGATGAACACCAAAGGAGTGGTCATCTTTTCCTTGCTTATCTGGAGGATTTGGGCAAGCATGAATCTCTGCCCCTCCCTTGATGGATATCATCCGTGACTGTCTGCTTTTCTTTGTACCAATATCTGAGAATGAGAGAGAAATGACTGTTGCTTAAGATTGAATTTATGACAACACGGGACCAGCTTGCATCAGCCCCACTGATGAGTGCCCGGGTAAGCATGTCACATACTTGTATATTTTTCCTTCCAGCTACCCGCCCTCCTTGCCTTCTTGATTAGGAAGCTGTGCTGTCAATGTGTTTGACTTATGAGGGGAAAGAATAGGCTCTCACAGTACTTTATGCCACCAGCAGTTCCCCTCGAGGAAAGAAATGAAGGCAGACCTCTGTGCTCTCTGAGCCTAACACAGAGCTGCACAGGTACCTCGGTCAGCCTCCCCAGAAGGGCTTGCGGGAGGGGGTGAAAAGGAAGAAAATCTATTTATTGAGCAAAGGTTAAGTTCTGGACATTATTCTAGATGTATCGATGCAGCTGACTGAGCAAATGAATGAATGAATGATTAGTTTTAAAATACAAATAAAAGAGCTTCTGCTTGCTTCCCCAGAACAGAAATCTGAGATTATACTTAAATCTAGAGTAAGAGGGCTCTGAGAATACATGGCTTTTTGGCTAAAGTCCCTTAATGTTCTCTAACCCTGGGAACCTCTTTTCATCAATGGATCAGTGTTACAGTTCTTTGTATAGAAGACTCTCTTGGCTTCTCCAGAACCAGCTCTGAGGGTGAGAATATACACAAGCCATGAGCTATTATCAGAAGACAGGGACTTTGTGGACAGAGAGGTGACTGGGGGCCCTGTGCCCTAACCCAGGAGGTCACTAGCTCCATTAGGAGAATGGGGTCCGGGCCTATTCAACTTCCTCTAACCTGGGGCAGGCCCCAAAGCTGGACACATCCAGAGCAATTAAGAGCATGGGCTCTGGTATCAAATCCCAGCTTTCCTATCTCCTAGCTATGGGACCTTGTGAAAGTGCCTGTGTTCCTCTGAGACTTCAGTTTTCTCATCTGTAAAATGGGGATAATCATACTGACCTCACTGGGTTGTTATGAGGATTATATCAGTCAGTGTGTGTAATGTGCAGGGCATGTAGGAAACATTCAAAAGTGTTGGCTATTATTTTTGTTGGGGGGAATAATTTTTGTCAGGCACATATTATAGGACACTCATTTGGGGTATCTGAGACATAATGCTCACACAGGATAGGTCGTTATTGCAGAGTCTGCTTCAGCTGATGAAGAGAGCCCTTGTTAGTCCTGTATAAAATGGCAGGCACAGACTCATGCATGCTTGGAGTAGCATCTATAAGGTCAGATTCCTGGAGACCCCTGTGGCCAAAGAGAGGTCCCCAACTACTTGTTGATGCCTGAAACACTATTAACTCATGAGTTCACCAACAAAAAACGACCAAGCTTCTGCTAAGTCAAGGCCTTGTGGGCACCCTGTGCGTATGTTCTTGCTATCAAGAGAGCTGGTTGCCAGTAGAGAGACATGCATACATGCGTAAAAAGATGGCCAATGACACAGGGAAGAAAGTGGCCACCTACTGAGTATCAGTGTGGTTTCGTGGATCAAATGAGATTATGTGTGCCAAGCACTCAGCATAGTGCCTGAAACATGAGAGGATATCTTTACTTCCACCTCAAAACCAAAACAGAAAAGATCAAGTGTTGGTGAGGATGTGGAGAGACTGGAATCCTTGTGCGCTGTCGATGGGAAGGTAAAATGGTACAGCTATGATGAAAAACAGTATGGTGGTTCCTCAAAAACTTAAAACAGATCTACTGTATTATTAGCAATCCCACTTCTGGATATATATCTGAAAGAATGGAAGCCATGGTCTCAAAGAGATATTTGCACACCCGTGTTTGTGGCAGCATTATTCACAATAGCGAAAAGGTGAAAGCAATCCAAGCATCCATTGATGGACAAATGGATAAACATGGGTCTATACATACAATAGACTACTCTTCAGCCTCAAAAAGGAAGGAAATGCTGACACAGGCTACCACATGGAGCAACCTTGAAAACATTATGCTGAGTGAAATAAACCAGTCACAAAAAGACAAGTACTGTGTGATTCCACTTGTATGAGGTATCTGGAGTAGTCGAAGTCAGAGAGACAGAAAGTGGGATGGTGGTGAGGAGGGGTTGGAGGAGGGGAGAAGGAGGAGTTGTTTAATGGGTACAGAGTATCTGTTTTCCAAGATAAGAAGAGTCTGGAGAATGGTTGCACAGGAATATGGATGTTCTTAATGCTACTGAATTATACACTTAGAACTGATTAATATGGCAAATTTTATATTTATGTATATTTTGCCACAGTATTTTTTAAATTAAAAAATATTTTAAACATAAAAGGAACTCAGTAAACAAATATTTGTTGCATCTGAATCCTGTTGAACAGAAGAAATGTCTTGGAGGGCATGAGCACTGTGGATGAGGACGGGTCCTGCTGCTGATTGGCTGTGGGGACACAGAGAGGAGAGACAGGCCAGTTCTGGAGGGAATGGCTGTCACTCCTCAGGTCCCTTTGCTGTCCTGGTCTAGGTGAAGAGATTTCAGAGAGCAGAGAGGAAGACATGGTCGCCTTTCATTTCATAATCAAACTGAAAGCAGCCGTGGGAGAGGAGATAACATAGTGACTTCAACCCATTTGAAGGAATAAATAACTGACATCATGTTTTAATTAGCGGGGTGAAGCTCAGGGAGGCTGAGCCCTGAGGAAATGGACCCTCTACGTGTGCTATGGAGGCTGGAAGTAGGCAGCAATGGGGTAGGGGTCCCAAGACACATTGGAAGGTCTGCTTAGGGTTGGGAGTGGTGCTGGTGGGCACCAGTGGCTTGCTTGTAACTAGCAATGACCAGCAAAGTACAAGTTGTTCTAGCCTCGTTGACTTTCCCCAAATCAGATTCATGATGTGTTTAAAGACTTTTCTGTATGCCCCCCAGTGGAGTCTCCTTCTGGAGCTGGAACCCACACAATCAGAAAAGGTTTTCTTAGAGCCGTGAAGTGTAATTACAGACCTGACAGGTGGCTGCAAGTTGGAAGAGACATCTTACTCTGTAGACACTTCAATAATGATTTCAGCGAGGTGGCAGTGGGGGGGGGGGGACTCTCATGGTGTCGGCCTGCCCTGTTGAGCCACAGCCCAGAAGCACGTCACAAGAACCTTCCTTCCTGGATGAAGAGCAAGGGCAGACAGATCCAATGACACTGGGATAAATCGGTCCTTATTCTCAGGTTCATGGTGCAGGCCAAAAAGAGGCCATTCATCTATCCTTCCACTGGCCGCCCACCTTCTTCAAGTGCCCTCTCTCTGTCAGGCACTGTGTCAGGCACAGGGACACACAGTCTGTAAGGACGTGGCTCCTGCCCTCCAGGGGCTCGTAGTCTAGACACCCATTGCCGAGGGTCTCAGACAACAGTGAAGGCAGAGTGGCTGCTGGGACACAGGTGGGGACTCGGGGCTTGGACGAGCCCTAGATCCCACAGGGAAGATAGACACTCGTGCAGTAGTACCTAGCTAGAACAGTGCCTGGCAGGATTAAGTGCCCCAAGGGAGAGAGATGGAGAGATGGAGAGGAGCGAAGGAGGAAGGAAGGGAAGGAGGGAGGAAGTCAGGCAAGCCTACTCCTCTGAGTTCTACTCTCTGGAACAAGGACTGAGAAATTCAGAATTGAGCTCCTTTTCTGATAACAGTGATGTCTTCCCAAGGGACTAATCCTCAGTCTCCAGAGGAGTGCTTATAAGCCTCTGACACCAGTTCTTTCCTGGGAACGTTAGGTTCACAGGCTCCCCTCCTTGAGAAAAGTGCCCATATCCCGTGGTGTATCAACAGTTCTGTCACCTGTCCTGGCCAGGCAGGGGTCACCATGGATCCCTGAAGCCTCATGGGCTCTGTCCCCTTGCCCTGGCAGCCTGTGTGATATGCAGCTGCCCGGAACCATGCAGGGATGGATCATCGCTTTCCCACACAGCAGTCAGGAAGCAGATGGACTGTCCTACGTGGCTCCAGGCTCCTGACACCCCGTACTCCCCAGACCTCTTTTGCTCCTTGAGAAAAGGGCCTGGCAGCCCTGGTCGGCTGGACTCCAGGGTCCCCATGCAGGGGTGCCAGGAGGTGAGACTGGGGCTTGGCTGCTGCTGATTTCCCCAAGGTCTCAACACAGACCTGCGCCCGGCTCCAAAAGCAGGCCTTGTCTTCTTCCACCTGTCAGACGCTCCTTGGACATTTCTTTGATTCCTGGGTTTGCTCTTGCTGTGGATTTCACTCTGATCTGACATGTCTTCAAGTGTTGGGGGCTGGCAGGGGGTGAACTGGGCTGGGTAGGGTTGATCATTCCCTTGGAGGGAAGGCAGCAGGAGCACTCAGAGGGATGGGGCCAGATCCTGAGACAACTCAGGGAGGCACCCCTGACACAGGAGGTTCTGGCCAGACATTTCAGTTCCTCTGCTTGAGTCATTTCAGCATTTCAGGGAAAATACAAACTGCTTCCCAGGGCTGAGGAAGCCCCGTGAGCTATTCTGGTCTTGGCACCAGCTCCCCTCCCCTCCACAGCGCCGGTCCCCTCGGGGCTTTTGCTGCAGGATGGTCTCTTAACTCTGCCATCACGTATTTCCTTTCCCTTCTCGCCAGCCAGGCCCCACTCTGCCCCCTGCCCCTTGGGGATTCTCCATCTAGCTGGTCCAGGGCTCAGGCCACTGGGTGTGTCCCCTGCCTGAGGACAAACCCCATTGTTACTGACCCCCTGGGCCCCTGGCTCCAAACTGAGCAGAAAAGTTGGATTTCCAGTGGTTAGTCAGTGCCTGCACTCAAATCCTGGACTCCAGGCCCCGTGGGATCCAAGCTCCCTAATCCCTGCCTCCCAGCCTTAACCTTATTCCAGGCAGCACGAACAGCCCGCACCTCTGCCCTCTATGGCTGTCTCGGCCTTGCTTTCATGATTTCCCATGTGTCTGTTGAACATATATTTTTTAGTAAAGAAGAAAACAGCAAATACCCAAATATCCAATACCACCATGTCCTATTCTGGCACTGCGTATGCTCTCTTAGTCTGAGGAAACACACACAGAGCATTAAATAGCAATTATTGTAATTAGCGGAATGCACACGTGATCCGTCACCCTTGGGCCCCTGCTTTTCGGTTACTGTGCCTGTGGCCTTTATGGATACTATAAGGAGCAGAGGAGGGAGAAGGGGGGCTGGTGCCCCTGGGCTTTCTTCCCTCCTCGGGTGCATGACGATCTTTCTGGGTTGCCATTGCCTCCCTCTAAGGCTGCCTTTCTCTCTGACCCACCCCCAGGGCACAGCACCCCTCGAGAGAAGGACTGTATTAATTAAGCTCATCCCTGAGGTTTGCAGCCTTGGTCAGGCATTTAGGCCAAGGCAGCTAGGAGCAGAAGCAGAAGACAAGGAGGACAATATTTCCGATGTGCTTAAAAAACCCGAGCCTGTCTGCACCCCCCCCCCATTCTCCCAAAGCCCCGCTCCACACATATTCATGGCTCCAGGACACTTCAGGTCCTGGGTGAGAGCCAGACCTGCTAGTTCCCCCAGAACCCTTGAAGCAGAGGAGGGGCTTCAATGGCCATGAGCGCTGTGGTGGCAGCTGTGTAAGGCTCGGAGGGCTGAGGGTGCAGCCTCAGGTCACATGTTCACAGTTGCCGCGTTACTGAAAATTAAAGGTGTGGGAGGCACAGCTAGGGGACCTCCAGCCAACGGAGGGGACCAGCTCAGGCCTCCAGGATCTTCAAACCCTCCCACCTTCCCCAGGGGACCTCTTTCTGGTTTCTACAAGGATGGTGGGGGGAAGGAGCCGGCACCTGTGGCACCCCAGTCCCTCCTCTGTCCCCGAGTATGACAGGATGGATCTGCCTTTGGTCCCCCAGTGAGGGCAGTAGTGCCACGGAGTCCCCATTGCTAGCAAGGCAGGTCAGGACCTTAGCTCCCCATCCATAAAACAGGGGTTTACACCCACCTTCTGGGCCTGACGGGATGATTTAATGCAATACTGCTTAGCCTTGTAATGACGTGAATGAATTAGTTAATTAATTCATTAATTCTGGTGAGTCGGTAAATACTGAGCACCTGCTGGCTATCAGGCAGGAACTACTTTAGGTTCTGGGGCTAAAGCAGTACGATCGAGCTTACCTTTCTGTGTGCGTGTGGAATGCATGCGGGGAATGGACAATTAAGCAAGTAAACAAGTAAATGAACAAGGTAGTGATATATGCTATGAGGAAGGTCGAGTCATACGGGGTGGGGGCCAAGGCCTGTCTGAGAAGCTGCGGTTGGAGTGAGGCTGGAATGAGGAAAAATAAGCAGCCGTGTTACCCTCTGGAGGAAGAGCGCCGGAGGCAGGGAGAGCAGCTAATGCAAAGACCCTGAGGCAGAAAAGAGCGAAGTCGGACTATGTTGCGATAGTACCTGGTTCCTGCCTCAAAGGAACAGTGCGGATCAAGTTTGTGTTACACCCTGAGGGGACGTGGGCATGGACAGCCAGAGAATCGTCCACCTCTGAGTGGCCACTGCGTTCTTGGGAGGTGTCTCAGATTGGCCAGAGCCATCAGAACGAGATGCAGCTGCCGAGGCATCTTATTCTGTTCAAGAGCTAAAACCCACTTATTTACAGAGCATTATTAAGGGACCACTGTAATCCGTGCTTTGGGTTGAGTTGCCTTACACTTGCGTGCACATATCGTTTACTACGGTGAGGTATTTGGCATATTCTTGCTCTGAGGGTGAGCAAGGAGCAGTGCTGGAGGGCCTGGGAAGGTCACATCTGCTCACAAGGGGCAGCCTGGTGCATCACAAGTGGTGCTGGAACCACCCCAGATTAGGGTTTCTATTTTTAATGAAAAGAGTAGTAATGCTCTACACGCAGGAGCTAGGGGACCGACCGAGGGCTGGGAGGGGGACAGCACGTGAACTCCAGGGACTTGGATCCTGCCACCGTGAGGTGCCCCCCTGAGGTGCCCCCGTGGCCCCTGATGGTCACAATGCTCCGTGCACACGTGCAGCCATACAGCCTCAAATCACTCCCAACTGCACCATCCTGTTGGAGCTCTGAACAAGCCTGAGCAGGCAAGAGAGGGTTTGTCATCTCCGTTTTGCAGTTCCTCATGGGACTGTCCGTTCCGAAGGTCCTCACTGTGCACCTGCACTTTGCTCCAGCCCTGCTCTCGAGTCTTTCTAGCCTGCTCTGTGTGACTGCGCTCCCCCATCTCGTTCCCCGCCTCCCGTCTCCCTTTCCCCTTCTCCGCACACATGCAGAAGACAGCCAAACACAGCTGCAGCTCTTTTTCCGGCAGACCTTGCTCCATCTTCTCAATCTGGTAAATCACATTTCTAAGTAAATTTGAAGTTTAGAAGTTGTTCTTTAAGCTCACAATCCAGAAAAAAACAAAAAAACCCCAAGCAACCTTCGCTGGTGGCAGCCCTGCTGGGCACTGCTCTTGTAGGGGCCAAGTAGGTTTGTGCTCTTCACCGGGGCTCCTGTCAGCCAGGACGGTGGGGAGGAGTCCGGCTTCATTTTGTGAACTAGGAAAGCAGTGACAGGATCCCAGGGAGTGAGTGGGTGCTGTGGGCGGGTGGAGAGTGGAGCCACCCGGAACCGAGCTGGAGGGAGGATCACAGGTTGGGCACAGCCCCGGAACCCACCCTCCCATGCTAGCCCTCCCCCTACGGTTCCCCACAGGCTGAACGTTCTGCCCTGAACCTGCCTGCTTCTGGCCCTCAGGAGACTAGTCTCTTTGCTCAGTAATAACCAGCTCACCTCACAACTTACTTCCCAGTGGCTCCTCATCCTTCTCTTTCCTACGTTGTATCTTTGCAACTCAAGAGGGACCCTAAGAGAGGTTGACTAGGGCTTTATGGTGAGTCAGTGCAAGGACTCAGGTTTCGGTAAGTTTGTGGAGGTGCCCTTCAGACCATCTGTGGGAGCTGAGGGTTGGGCTGGGGACCTTCTGTCTCTGTGTGGGAGCAAACCTCCTCCTGTGTCTGAGCAGAGCCGAATGGGTGGGAGCTTGGAGCGGGGTAGTGGTGGTGAAGGAAGGTCAAGAGCACAGGAGACCTGAGCCCTTCCCGCCCAGCTCCCTGTGTGGTAGCCCTTTCCACTGCTGGTGAGTCTGGGTTGTGTCGTCAGTCTGGACATTTCCATTTGAGAACAAGCCAGTTGGCTCTATATATAACCCAAATGTCCAGAGAACTGTCAATCCTTCTCTCCAAGTCTAAAAATATGAGTGCAAGTCTCAGCTCTGACGCTTGACAGTGACTCAGTGTAGCCTCAGTTTCCCTCAGGAGAGCAGAGGATGGGGCTGACATCCCTGGACCTCCGTGGGCCTCGTGTAAGACATACAAACCCCACAGGGCAATGGACAACCGGGGGGGGGGGTCCAACAAGGTTCATTGCTTTATTAGTTTTGCATTTTGGAGGCTTTCCTTTTTTCATGTTCTCATTTCTCTGGACCAGGAAGGGGCTAGCCGAGACCTTATTGCCTTGCCCAGCTGCTTTGCCCACAAGCCTCTGAGCGTGTACTCAGCCGACATGCTGGATTTGCCCCCGTGTTTGCCCAAGGCAGTTTCCTATGTGCATGAGGAGCATGCAGCACCTCCAACTCTTCCTGCCATTCAGAGACACTGAGGCCCTTTCTGCCCGGGAAACTGCCTCCTTCAGCCTGCACCTGTTGGAGAAGGAGTGTTGCCAGGATCCTGATGCTTTCAGCTGCTTTTCTGCTCCGCTCTTCTGTCTGAAGTAGGAAATAGGGCAGACTTGCCACTATACTCCAAAGGTCATTAACAATATGAAAAGGAAATAAACAGGCCTCCATAAATCACCTCCTCGATGGGCCTGCATGGCAGGGTGCTGGAGAGGTAGGGCACTGGGCCTGGAGAGCTGAGCTGGGTCTCTCTGCGTGGCCTGCCTCTGTCTTTCTCCTGCGTTCCATCTGATGAACCCATGAAGAAAAAGCTATTGCACACCTACTACACACCAGGCACTGTGCTGGGCACTTTTCCATTGGTTATGGAATCTTAACCATGACTTTGTGAGAGGGCAACCGTCACTGCCATTTCTACAGTTGAGAAAGCCCAGGTTCAGAGAGGTGAAATGCCTGACTCAAGGTCACACACATTTAAGCCCAGCTCTGGTTCTGAAACTCCACCTGAGCATGGACTCTTTCCCAAGAGTTTCGCCATCTGAGAGCCTTGTGCAGTGCTGCGAGGGGGCAGGTGCCCTGCCCTGCCCCAACTCCCTTCTGCCCCCCACTTTGTGCCACCTGGTGTCCAGAGCACCTACCCTCTTGGCAAAGCCCTTCCTGAGCAACCTGTGCCCGCCTCCGACACTGTCTAATCTCCAGTCCCATTTCCTCTGAGCTCCTTTCACATTGAAAAATTATCCACTAAACTCCCTGATGCAGTAAGAATACTTGGTCACAAAATGGTAGATTCGTTCACTGATGGGGCACCTCTGTAGGACTCTTGCAGATAATCTCTAACAAGTGATTGTCTAATGGTTGTATTTTTTTTTTCTTTTTGGGGTCATGGTATAAGGTTTATTGGAAGGAATATGGGCTGTGAAAGACAGATATCAAATCCTGACCCTCACTAGTGTGAACGTGGATGAATTCTGCAGCCTCTCTGGACTCCCACTGTATGATTTGTAACCCAGGGATTAAGTGAAATTCTGCACATTAGCCTCACAGCACAGAGCCTGGCACCCAGAGGAACCCTCAATAAATGTTACTTTCACTTCTGTCCCTTTTGAGGGCAAACAGGTTTTTTCCTGCTTTGTTTCAAATCCTGTAATCGCTGCCAACTCCACTTGTGAGTAAGACCAGTCCTGGCCATGTGATCGGGTGGCATTGCCCTGACCTCTGACTTAGTGGCAATCAGCCTCGGGCTCTGTGGGTGGCAGGAGACTTTCCCTGGACCAGGGAGGAGGAGGGGGCTGAAGAAGGACACAGGCCCCCACTCTGTGTCTGCTGCTGGCTTTCCCAGGGGATCTTCCCCCACCGTTCACGGCGGACATCTGGCCCTCTGCGCCCTCTGCTGGTCACTGTGGGGGAAGGACACGTGAGGGGCTCAGGGGTAGCCAGTCACACCTTGGCCACATTTCAAGAGGAACATTTTGTGTTTCATTATTAAGTTTTTCAGAAGGGATTTTGAGAGAAGGACTAAAAGAAGCAGGGAGAAAGAAAAGAAGAAGAATGAAGGAAGGGAGAGGGGGAGCTAGAGAAAGAGAAGCCTGTTGCAGGGCAGGAGTACAGTTAAGGGGAAGAAGGCCATTTGGTATGTCTCTCAGAGGGAACTTTCCGCGAGGGAACACTGAGCTCACGTTCATTAAATGTCACCTGGGAATCCTGTAAAAACTACAAATTAAAAAAATTAACTGTATGTTATAGAATTTTGATCTGATTAAATAAATCTGAAATGGGGCCTAGGCATCTGCATTTTGATGAGGTTTGCTACAATTTTGATGCAGAGGTTTGGGGACCATACTTTGGGAAGCAGTGATCCTTCAGCTGGACCTCCAAGATGTTGGATTCTCAGAAATCCCTAGGCCCCTCTTCCTGGACAAGGCAGGTTCTTGGTCTCATTGGAGATGGCCTTGGCACCCAACTTGAAGGGGCTGCCCCATTGCCCTTAGACTCCAGTGACTATTTTCCACGGATTCAATCAGGCATGACCCCTACCTCTTAGCTTTCTTCATGTTATGTCTCTAGTGAATACAGGCTGCAGCTCTTTACCATTGTTCTTGGCCTTGGGGACCCAGTCCATATTTCACTCAGTTCTTAAGGCCTGGTTACATTGATCAGCTCACTGGACTCACTGCCTGAAACACAGCCTAATGTGATACCTCATTGATCTCTTCACTTCATGGCACTCGGAATGGCTTGTGACTGAAAGGTGACTGAGATGTGTTCTAGTCTAATTGTCCTTAAGTAGGGGTGTGCATGAACAGCCCTTGAGGAAGCTTTCTAAAAATATGCAGCTCAGGAGCACCAGGAGACTCATGATTTGCTGAACATTCACTTGGTAGTGCTATGGCAGAGACATTAATTACCCTCTAATACCCATTCTTGCCCTCCCTCTATCACTCCTTGTTTCTTTCTTCATCCTCTGCCAAACATGTGATGGCTGGAGCTCTAGCTGCCATCTTGGTCCATGAATAGGAGGTCCACACCCTGGACATGTATAAATGGCGAGTTGGCAGCATCTGGTGTATAAATTATATAGAACAACCGTTTACCTCCAGATTTTTACATAAGAGGGAAGAAGTAAGCTTTCATTTTGCTTAAATCACAAAAAAGGGGAAGCCCAGACCTGTCCCTGGAGACTCAGATCCTGGATGTCGGATGTCTATTCCTCTTGTTTTTCAGTAGCTTTATAAGCTCTTTGTACTCATTGCACACACAGTACTTATACTTCCTTTCCAAATATTACAAAGTGAATACACTGCCAGTCAAATGCAATTAACCAGAAATATTCAGTTGATTGAGTGACTGATTGATTGGGTTGCCCCTCTTCCTATTTCTACGCAAAGAAGATGAAGTTCATTGGTGGAGTCAGGAGTTCTGGGATTTCTTTCCAATTCTGTCAGTAACTAGTTCTGTGGCCTGGTAGCTAACCTGTCCACTCTAGAAGGACAGTTTTTGACCAGATGACATTCACACTCCATCCATTTCTAACAGACTATGAGGATGACCTTAGTTCTAAAAGCTGTTGTGTGACATGGGCAGGCATTTAGAACACGTGAACCTGATTGGTGAAGTTCACTCGGTGGCACTGCTGGTTGGAACATGACTGGGAAAGAGAAGGGGGTGGGGAATGGTTTAGTAGTTTTACTGGAAGAAAGATAGTGACCTTGGAGGCTTGCGGTGTCAAAAGCAAGATGAAAGTCCAGTTGCTTCATTATATGTACTCATAAAGGAAGATGGATTCGGAAGAAGACAATGAACATGACTAGAACTGGTGGAGTGAAAGCCCTGGGGGGTGAGGTTATCCCTAAACCTCACATCTTGGTGAAGAACCCTTGGATGGTTCCTCTGACCTTACCTTCCTCCTTCACCTATGGCCTGTCATTCTGAATAGCTAATTCCAAAGATGAGATCATGTAATTACTCCTTAGGAAAACACATCTTCCAGATGTCCTAGATCAGGGACCAGTTCTTTGCAGAGAAGAATTTTGATAGCACCTCAGCCAAAAGAGCAATCTTGTTAGATCTATCAGAGAGGTAAGCCTGCTTGCGCCTTTTCTCTCCACGCCTGGAGAGTCGAGAGGATGCTGGCTGTGGTATCAGTTGCCCCTTCAATCATCCCTGAGCTTTGTAGGTTTATTGAAGAGGCTGGATTTCTCAAGATGGTCCACCTAGTTCTTTCTTCTTGGCATCTGGGCAACAGAATGTCCCCATGGATATTCTGCTCCTCTTGGGGAACAGGGTCTGCCTAGTGGGGCTTTGTGCCTAGGTTTAACATACGTTATCATAGCAGTAAAGTCCCCATGATTCCAGCATTTTCATCCCTTTTAATTTGTCCACAGTTGTCACTTAGTTCTGCCCCCAGAATGGGCATAGAGATGGATGGCATTGTCAACCTGAGCTCCAAAGGCAGGCCAGATTATCAGATGCCTACTCCTGTTCAGTCACCCTAGCAAAGACATTAGGAATGCAAGGGAACAGGGGCAGATCGGCAGTCTTCAAACTGGCGGGAGCAGCTTCGTATGGAATACCTGGGTGGGCCTGCAGTTTGACAGATAAGTTTTATGGAAGTTGGAAACAGAGTGAATAAATACCACTTGGTCTGTTCTCGGGCCATTTATTTACCATCTTGGTGCGATTCGACAATGATGACTAGATGGGGGCTTTTATTCTGTCATCCCAATTAGAAAGTCTTTTTTAGTTACTGTTAATGTGTCTTCCTGCTGTGCCATTGATCAGCTGCAGCTAAGCTTTGACGGTGCAGGTAGACAAGGCCACTCCTTTCAGCCTCCACAGAACGACTAAAGAGCAATGTAGTGCCTCATCAGCAACCAGGTGGATTTGTCTGCGTTCGAACCAGTCCTGCTTGTTGTCATCCCTGCTCTAGTCTTACCTCTCACATTGGTTAGTTCAGGAGCAACCACAGAATGGGCATTCATGAAGTGTGCTGTGAGCACCTCCTCGTTTTATGACAGAGAGCTAAACAGCATGCCCGAGGGCAATGTTGGTGTATGATGGCATCCTGGTCCCTTTGGTCGCCCTCTGGCCACAGTGAATGTGCAAACACCACAGGCCCTGATAGATGTCACTGTTCTAATGACTGCATTTCAATCTCTACCCCTCTTCTCTACCAGAATCATGTCCTTTTCTTGTGCATAATTTCAGAATGGTTTTGATTAGTGGAATAATAGCATCAACATTTTCTACTGTTCAATTATTATAATTTTTCAAACACGTAGAACACTGTAGTGGGTTGCCCAGAGTTAGGTGCTGTCTTGATACTATAATGGTTGCTTGCCATACTCAAGCCAAGTATGGACACTTGCTCATCAAGAAGGACTCCCTTCATCTGCAGTAGTGATGTGCCAGCCAGTGCCAGGCCCCCCATCAGGACAATGAGTCACTGGGTGCCCACCCTCATTCATAGATAGTGCCTTCAGGGCTGGCATCAAGTAAGTGGTCCTATTCTGCACATGTCACATAACCTACCCTGCCTTGTCACCTTAGGCACTTTAAATCTAAAAAAGAAAAAAAAACTTGCTTTTAGCATTTTGAGAAGAAGAAAACATTTATGTCACTAGCTACGGATGCCATGTAGTTGTATGAAAATGGGGACATGGTAGGAAGTTTTAAGCATGAGAAAGATATGGTCCATATGCACCTTATGATTACTTTGGAGAATGGAATTCAAGAGGGGAAGACCTAAGACAAAAAAGAAGAAGAAGAAGAAGGAGAAGGAGAAGGAGAAGGAGAAGGAGAAGAAGGAGAAGGAGAAGAGGAAGAAGAAGAAGAAGAAGGAGAAGAAGGAGAAGGAGAAGGAGAAGAAGAAGAGGAGGAAGAAAAAGTACCAGTTAGGTGCCTATGACATGACTGTCATGGTCTTTGTAGTAAAAAAAAAAAAAAAAAATCCCCTACGAATCCTTTAAGAAAGTACCAGGCTTCAGAGTGATATTCCACTTCTCAGAATGGCCACAGCAGCTGCTTTTGCTCCTTTCAGGTTAGAAGTCTGCTGCTGGGGCAATTGAGCCCCAGCTGGAAGTACAACAGTTGATTTGCATTTAGGGGCCATGCTATTTGGAAAAATACCCATCTTTAAGCACTGTCAACCCACTCAATGTGGTGAGATGCTATCTCTTTGAAAGGCTCGCTGGAGCTAAGAAAGACCAGGTGAACAGCTGGTTGGTATGTCCCCACTTCTAGAGGGTGCGTGTGTGCTGAGTGTAGAGGTGTATGGTATCACCCACACTGCCAGAACTGCATTCCCCTCTCTTCCTCCCTCCCTCCATTCCTGTCACTCTCTGCACAAGTTAAAAGCACAGGTCATGGGACTCTACCTGAGTCGGAGAGGTGAAAAGGAACCCACCTTCCTTGTGCCCGTGTGGGAGGGCTGGGCGGGGGGGTGTGACCTCAGGCAGTCATCACACATTTCTGAGCCTCAGCGTCCCATCTGAGAACTAAAGGAGTTAACATTGAAACAGTGATAAAAGTAATAATGACTAACATGTATTGGGCTCTTCCATGTGCTAAGTACCATTTTAAGCACTATAAGTGTTTTGACTCATTTAATCATAATAACCTATGAGGTGGGTACAATTATATTTCCATTTTACAGGTGCAAAAGCTGTAGACTGGGTTTGAATCCAGGGATGCTTTGAATCCTGGCTTTAGTGCAGAGGCTAAATGCTTAGGCTGTGTGTTCTTTATCCAAGATTCTAAATTATGTGAGATTAGGAGAGAAAAACAGTTTACCCTGAAACCTCTATAAAAACAACCTGGCCAGATGGAGATACAAAAGCAATTTCTAAAAACAACAATGATAAATCAGTGATGAAGGGAAGGATTATATAATAAGAGGTGCTATGACAATTGGTTTAGCTACTTGAGAAAAATATCAAAGCAATTCAGATCCTCATCTCATACAGTTTGCCCCAATATATTCCAAGTTGATTAAATAGATTAATGGGAAAAGAAGAAAATAGAAGTATCACATCTTTGGCTGGGGGAGGACTTTAATAGATCAAAACAATGGAAGAAATTACAAAAGTTGATGATAGTTCTAACGTCAAAAAATGAGAAATCTCTACAACCAGCAATAAAAAGTCAAGTAATGAATTTGCGAAAGTACTTACCACAAACGTAGTGTTTTGCCTAATGTTTATATTTAAAAATGTATCTAAAAGAATAAGAAATACAGAGACTTTAATAGATAAATGGGCAAAAGATCCACACAATGTCCTCATAAACATTTGGGAAAATGTTTGACCTAAGTAATAACTAATAAAAATTCTCCTTTATAAAGAAATACCATATAAATATCATTATATATGTGCATACATATTACACATATATGATTGTGTATACATATGTAAATATGCCGGCATATGTATAGATGTATGTGTACATATGTGTACACACACATACACGTATTTCCTAGCTTTGTGGCTGCTGAAAGGACTGAGAAGTGACAGCCCAGGAGCAGTAAGCAAACCTAGCATCCAGTTCTTGGTCTCCACATAGCGTTTTCCACTATAAGGAATCAAAGTAAACACAAGAGAATCCTGCGACACCTGGTGCCAGAAAGTAGTGCTCACAGAACGATGTGTCAAAGGACACAGGAGCCAGTTTGGAGGGAGTCCCACTGGCTAAATCTGAGCTGATTGGAGCTTCAAAGTAAATGACATGAACAGATTGACTAAAGTAAGAAGCCATGAGTCCATACTGATGTAAGTAACTCAAAGAGTAAATAAATGGAGAAGAATGAGGACAACTTTCCCTTGAAACAAAATGCTGACTAATAAATGTGGAAGGAATGATGGCATTAGAAAGTCACCACTTGCCATAGCCCATTGCTTCAAAGAAGAATCGTCAGTGTATGCTAAAACCAGTCAGTGAACCTTTAATGAAGAACAGAATACTCACACAGTCTCAAAGTATGTCCCCAGAAATTACTTATTAAATAGTAACCTTCCAGTGGAGAAACCCAGATGCCAGCTTCACCAAGAAACTGAGGCGAGCTCACTGCTAGTGGTCCAAGCCCACATCATGTACCCAAACAACAATACCTTGAGATGGGTACAAAATCGCTTATGTGTATTCTGCCTGGAATGCATAACCTTAATCTAATCTTGAGGACACATCAGGAAAACCCCAAACTGAGGGACATTTCAGAACTATCCTGGCTTTCCCTTTCCAAAAAATGTCATGGTCATGAAAGACAAAGTAAGACTGAGAGAATCATTCCATTTAAAGGACACTAAGGAGAAATGACAAATAAATGTAATACCCATGACTTTGGGATTGAATGCAGAACTAGATTGGGGGGGTGGCTATTAAGGACAATGGGTGAAATTTAATGTCTTCAGTTTAGATTTAGTATTTATCAATGTAAATTTTCTGATTTTGTTAATCATACTACATGAGAATGACTTTGTTCTTATGAAATATATCCTGAAGTATTTAGATATAAAGGGGTATTGCATCTGTTACTTACTCCCAGATGACCCAGAAAAATTTTATATATATATATGTATATATATGCATGTGTATATATTACACATGTAATATGTACATTATTACATCTATTGAGAGAATGATAAAGCAAATATGACACAATGTTAACAATTGAGAAATCTGGGTGACAGGTAGTTAAGAGGGCCTTTCACTACTCTTGCAACTTTTCTGTAAGTTTGAAATCATCTTAAAATAAAAAGTTAAACAATAACGAATGCCCTGTTTTGCCTCAGGAATTAGCAAGGGGAGCAGGATTTCAGGGCAAAGCAGGAGCTCCTGAATCTGGAATGCAACTGGGCAGTTTGTATTCAGACCCTGCAAAATATAACTTCTAGCCCCCCTTCTACTCAAAGAAAATATACAAATATGTAAAGGTTTATGTACAAATATTGTATTGCAGTGTTACTCTCAAAAGTGAAAAATTGGAGACAACGTAAGTATTCAGTGATGGGGACCGGTGTGGCCCTGCTAGGGAATATGATGTGCCTGCTGCATGATGTCTTGGAAGAGTCTTTACCAGCACGACCAGATGCTTATCTTAGAATGTCCTGTGATACCAGAAAACAACATACATGCTATAGAATCTCAGTTATACTGAAAACATACATTAAAAAATCTGGAAGAAAGTAAGCCAGAATTGTAAGATGTGCCCATGTAGCATTTCCTCCTACTTTCTAACGCTTTTCAATAATATCACATTTCTTATCATAAGCATATATTCTGAAGTCAGAAAATCATGGCAACAACAAATAAAGAAAGTAGCAATGACTGTGTGAAGAAAGTCCAGTGTGTAGACAGTCTTCCCTCCCAGCAGGCCTGAAGCCGTCGCCTTGGACTTGCTCTAGTACCGGCTCTTGAAAGAGCGATGAACACCAAGAGGGTCAAGGGAACAGTATGGGGGGTGGCCCTCCTGTGGGTCATGGGCAGTGCTATGAAATCTCATTTAACCCCCCAGTGGATAAGGAAATTGAGTCTAGGAGAGATTAAATGATTAGACACGGTCAACATTTAATAAGAGGCGAGGCTGGAGTTCCATGTGAGCTAGAATGTCTCCAAAACCTGTGCCCTGACTCCCCACCCTGCCGTCCCCTGGGCAACGCCGGCCGCCAGTGGAATCAGCGTGCTTAGCTGCTCCTCGTGTTTCCCTCCTGACTAGTCTGCTTGCTTGCTTCCTCCTCTCCATCTTGGTTTCCTCAAGCTTCTTATTTAAAAATACAAGCATCCTTCTTTTTCTTCTGGCATTCTCATCTCACAGTGGCCTAAGGGGAAGGTAAAGTGTTTGCCTAAGTGTTGGAAGCATTAACATATCATCCAGTCCACTTTCAAAGGTGATTTACTTAGCCTTCGAGGAGCAAGGAGCCCATGCTGTTAGAATGGCTCTGGCCCCGTGTTCTCCATCACCTCAGAAGGCATAACTGCGGGGGACACTGCAGGGAGAGATTTGGTTTGGCATCCAGAACACTTTCTAACAGTGAGAGTGAATAAACACAAATGAATTACACAAAAATACCATTCACTCTCTCCCAGAGACCCTTGAGAAGAAACGCCTAACATTTGGGTATCTTCTGTGCTGTTGGGCCCATCACCTCCTCAGATTCTTACAAGGGCATCATGAGAAAGTCAGGGCAGGAATCCTTACCTTAGAAAAGGAAACAAGGCTCAGAGAGATTTAAGTTGCTTGCCTCTGGTCATTGGTGATTGAGGTCAGTCTTCTAACTTCTAGACCCTTATTCCTTCTACCCCTAGGGATTTAAGATCTTCCTTAAAGACCACCCCCAGGGCAGGGAGATGAGCCGGATCATTTCTAACACTACTTCCTTCATCCACAGCTTGATTTACCTCAGCTAGGTGGGCTGGTCCACGGTTATAAACTTTTCTCCTTCAGGCTACCCCAACTAGTGAAAAAGATTCATATAAGGCACAGATGGCTTGGAGCCCCCATCTGGCCACTCTTCATTTGTCCTATTCCAGAGGAGACCACCCTCAAATGAAGGCCCCCCAGCACTACCGCAGTCAGCAGGTGTTAGCTCATGCTGATGATACCACTGGAACTGGGGAGAGCCAAGAGAGGGGAAAAGCTTGCCATGGTTCCAGTCAAAAGAACTCACTCTAGGCTCAAAGGGACAATGGTGTTGGTTCATTAGGATGACTCCATTTCCATCCGGCAGACTGGGCATTTTTTTAAGAGAGGAATTATGCTGTTGTGAGGCAAAAGTGGGCTTTGAAGTCTGATACATCAGCAGGCGGTGCCGACTTCATCCCTTAGTTGTATGACTTCCAGAAAATTCTCTAACCTCATTGGCTGTTAGTTTCCTCAGCTGTAAAATAAAGATAATAATAAACTCTCTCATGGTTTTGTAGCAAGGGTTAATAAGATGGCAAATACCAAAAGCCTGCCATTATCAATTCTCAACAATTTTATTTTACTTCTAAATTAAACGGATATGTCATACTTTAGGGTTCCCATTATGTGTTTGTGAAAGACAAGCTCATAATTGATTCAATGTCCTAAGCTGCATTTCTAGGGCCTCTCCCACTCCTTTCTTCAAGCTCTGCCCTCCCAGATCTGTGTGAATGCCCCAAGGTGGAGGAATCCGAAAGCCCAATTCAGGGACTCATAGGTGCTCTGAGCTGGTGGTGGCCACTCACGGGCCCCAGCCTTATCTGAAGCCCCTACAGCCAGAACATGACTATAACCACCCGTCATCACTCTCGCTCACCCAGCAGCCTCGGATTGGCTGCTGGAGTTTCCTTCTGGGTTCTACAAGCGGCCCTGATGATTTATGTCCCGTGACCCAGTGTTCTGCACCCACAAGCCTGCAGCCTCCCACCTGCCGGAAGTCATTGGGAATTAAGAACACCAGTGAAAACAAACAGCTGCAATGTATTATGTCAGAGCTGTTTCCTTCCTCTTGAAGACAGTCTCCAGAGGTAATTTTCTTGAGGTCACCTACTCTGTGTTGAGCTTATTAGCTTAAAAATGACCTGAAATGTACAAAGATGTGCAGGTAAAGAAGAGGGAAAGGCATTTTTCCATGGTTAGCAGCCTATCAGGGCAAGATACCCACACACGAATTCCCTCCTGTTGCCAGAAAGCAGGTCTGCTCTATTCTTTTCTTCCAAATGCATTTCCATGGGCACGATGTGTGGGAGTGGGATCCTGGGTTAGAGACCCAGCTCTACCATTTGCCTGCTTAGCTACCTGCTCCCTCTGAGCCCTTGCGCCTCCAGCATCAGTGTCTCCTCTTGTAGACTAGGAGTGCTGACATCTGCCTGACCTCATTACAGGTTGTTGCGAGGTCAAATAAGGCAGCATAAGTGAAAGCCCATGGTAAGTTCTAGAGTGGAGATTCCGAATGAAGTAAGTTGTCACAACTTTTGGCAAAAAGAATGTATGGCAATGGCATAGATATCTTTCCCCAAAAACATAAGGCTGAAAAAAAACCTCAAGGCTGGTCCTAAGGCTGTTACTGTACAAACGGTTTTTAAGTAGTAAAAAAAAAAAAAGCTGGAAGATTTTAGCATAGGGAGACCTCAAAAGCCTTGAAAAGGAGTATAAAACCTTTCCAAACAAAACAAAACCCCTAAGCATCCTCTTTGTTTCTCGGTGACAATTTCCCAAACTATTTTAAGCCACATTGATTCTCAAGAGAGAAACCACCACCAAAGCATGGATGAAGAAGTTTCATTTCCTTGTCACCGCTGTGAAATACCCCGTGCTAATTTAAAGATCTAGAATTTTCTAATAAAAACAACCAGAATGCGTTAGGCAGAATTATTCCAACTCTGCCCATCTGTCTTTCTGTCTACTGTCTCTGTCCATCTAGCCTGCTGATTTCCAAAAGATTCAGGGGGTTTTTATTAAATTTAAGACTGTATGAAAGAAGACAATTTTAGCCCCTGTTTGATTTTCACATTACAGATAGGGCAGTATTTTTTTTTAAAGAGCCATGTTTGTCTCTGTCCTATTTTGGGGCCCAGGTACATGGTTCCTATTTTTAGTAGCTCTGTGGTATTGTGAATCTGAGATTTCAACCACCAGTGAGTCAGAAGGTCTGGCTGCCCAGAGATACGTGACTCAGATGGGCAGGAATAGTCTGTTCGCCAGGAGATGAGGGCTTAAAGGGGAGCTTTTGTGCTTAGTGAAAAACGTAAATGAAAACATGATGTTTAAATAGAATTCTATTACCCTTCCGGAGGGTTCTTTGCCCCTCCTCCCTGAAACTTCTCATCCCGTACCCAGGGAAGAACCAGTGCCAACTCATTAGGCATTTCCTCCTCTTTAGGAGGATCCTGGGGAAGAGGTTTCTGGGCCACATCAGACTTCAGAGTTAACAGAACGGCCTCCTCCTAGGCAGAAATGGTGGAAGGATGAAGCGGATGGAGTGCAGATGTTGGGGTAGGTGAGGGTCACAGGGAGAATATTTTTCTTTTGTAAGAGTAAGAAACAGGAAGATTAGGAGGCTGCATCTGAAAAGGGGGAGGCAACAGATTGGTATTTTCTTGATGCGACATTGGGTCTGAAATGCCGTAGAGTTTATTTAACCCCTCACCGCACATCCATGCACCTACCTATGCGAACATCCGGTTACCTAAGCATCTGATGTCTGTATTGAAACTGACTACATACTGGGCCCTTTGCCACATATCAGGAGAAGAATACTTGCCCTCAAGAAGCTTACAGGTTGGAAGAAGATAGACAGGAAGGGAGGCAGTTTTGTTGCAGGATCCTTCCAAGGCCAAGGCTTAAGGATTCCAAGTTTTCAGGAACTTGGCACTTTAGAAAGTCTCTGCAGAGGCTCTGCTTGTGTAGAGATAGAGGGGCACTTGGGGTCCATCACCGGATAAACAAACCCAGAGGAAACCAGGATCACTGGCTTTGGCCACGTGAGTGCCCCCCTCCTGTCCTACTTTTCCCAGACCCAGACCCAGCCCTTGAAGCCATGCACCTGCAGGGCGCTCTGGGCGTGAGAAGCCCCCAGCCCCACCTGACTGAAAATGCTTATCATGGAAGCCAGGATAGTTGTGTTTTTAGCTGCTGTTTAGATTTTCCAGTGTTCCATGAAAGCTCCTGAATCTCTTCCCTAAATAACAAAGTTCTGTTTGGTATTTGGTGAAATGTTTGGAGTGCAATGTTCAACTGAGCAGAACTAAGCTGCTGACAAAATACTGTCTCAGTCATTTAATAATAATAGCTAACATTTGTATAGCACTCTACAGTTTAACAAACCTCTTTGCAGCAGCCCTGTGAGATCCATCTGAGGGCAGGGTTATTATGTGCGATTCACCCATGGAAAATGGGCTGCCCAGAGGAGCTGAGAAACGCGCTCTGGGACCCATGGCTGGTAAGGCCAAATGTGGGACTCTCGAGTCCTGAGCCAGAGTCATTGTCCTTCACTAGCCCCTCTGAGAGCTTCAGTGACCAAACCCCTTCCCTCAAACGCCAGTTTGGTTACTACCTCTGGGCTCAGCCCCCTGCAATGTGCTACGGGCTGCCACCACTTAAATCTTCCCTAAACTCTCCTTAATGGTGTCCTTTTCCTGCTTCGGCACCCAGAATAACTCTTCCAGGACTTAGTCCAAGCACTTAACACTGGAATATCCCTTCTTTGCCTTGTTCTATCTCACTATTCCACCCTACTTCCTCACTAGCACCAACTGGCATTTTCTGCAACCAGGCTGACTTTTCTCCATGGTGGAACATGCCTTGGTCAGCTTTAGATCCCAGTGTTGGCTATCCGTAAGGTGGGAGAGGGGCAATTCTTTTGTTTGTTTGTTTTCTATTATAGCCTCCTTGGTATTTGGCAAGGGGCTGGTTAATGAGCAGCAAACCCTTTCGGAATCAGTAAGTCAGAGAATCGGAATGAAATGGGCATCTGTGTAGACATAACAGTACCATGACAGAGGCAAGAGCAGGATAAGCTCCAGGATGGGCTCCTTGTGTGCAAGAGACTGTCTGAAATAGATGCTAAGGGGAAAAGGAGAATGTTGGTTCAAGACCAGTGGACCCACATCATCATCAGGGCTGGGTATGTTGCTTAAGGTGTCTTGGAGCCTGCAAAAAAAAAAAAAAAAGTGGCCTGCAAACCAGAGATGTCCCCCAGCCTACCAGTGGAAGTTGTGTGGCTGGAGTCATGGCTACTTTCCAATAAGTTGGCAATGGCCACAGATGGCTCGTCTCAGCTGTTTGCTGGGCAGAAGCCATTCTGTTGCTCCGCCTTGATTGAAGCCTGAGAGGATGGGATTTGGGGTGGAAGGGGAATTTGAAGCAACTTTGGAGCAGACAATGACTTGGAGAGTGGGCCCCAATGGGGGATCCAATGGAAGCATGAGAATATTACATACCTTGGAGGGACTGCCATTGGAAGTGGAATATGCGTGCCAAGAGATTGTCCTGGGCCCAAAGAAACAAGAGGACACCTCTCCTGCATGTCCCTTTCTCCACCGAATTCATATCCTTCCCCCATCACTTCCCCAGTGGAGCTGTTCTATTGATCACTTTAAACTGGTTTAATAGGTTTTATGGGCTAACCTGGTCATCTTAGCATATTGTTAGCATATTGTTTTGTATGTGTTTTGTTTTCTCCAGATTTCAGTAATAGCCTTTGCTTTAAAGAATAATCTTAAATGCGAGTATATATAATCATTATAGAAAAATTAAAAGACAGGTTTAAAAAGAAGAAAAAATCATCAAAAATATCAGGCCTCAGGGACACTACTGTCTTTTATGTGTATATTCTTCCATCCTTAACCATACAAATGCAGAAATACATAATTTTTTAAAAAAGAATCCTACTACACATAGTACTGTGTAACCTGGTTCTTCTTTAATTATATACCATTGAATATCCTTCTGTGGCATTAAATATGAATCTACACTATCATTTTAATAGTAACCTAATATTGAATTATATGAAGGTACCACAATGTATTTAATCCATTCCCTGTTTGGAGAGCATTCTCTATTCTCAACAGCACTATGAAGAATATCTTTATTCTTTTATATATACCTTTATAATATATATAATAACTAACTTTATTCAGTATACATCTCTTTTTGTGCTTGCTTTTTCCTGATGAGGAATTATAGTAGGGGATTTATAGGTGAAATGTTATGCCTCTTGCTGTATGTTGCCAAGACCCTTAAGAAAGCTTATTCAAACCTAGATTCTCAACTGCAGAGTATATAGTTCCTAGTTCCTCAGACCCAGTTTTCTGAGCATTATCTTTACTAATCTGAAAGGAAATAACAAACAAACATGATATAGCATTGGAAAATATTTTCTGAACCAACCTTCATTCTTTCAAAACATAACTGAAGAGCCACCTGTAAAATCTCTTGACAAAATATGGCCAGACCCCAGCCAAGGGCACCCTTATTTCTACTTATAGTTGAGACAAAATTCTGGTGCAATAACAACAAAAAAAAATGAATAGTTCCTAGAAATGTAGCCAGATGGGTTTGATTTGATCCTTATCTGAAATTTCCTTGAAAAAAGAGATCATAGTAAATGTCCAACTATTTAATTTATGTCCTGGGGCCTTTGTTTCCCAACCAGCTTTGGACTTTGATTGAAATGCACTGTAGGCACCTTCAAGACCATGTCAGAAGTAGCTATGAAGTGGGAAGTGCACTGGGATTGGGCCAAGGGCCCTGGGCCCTGCCAGGCGGGGCTGCTCAGCACTTGTCACCTTGCCGTCCTCACCTGTGGAGGTTTGAAGCAGCAAGGAAAGAGCCCGTGCACCGGGGAGACGGCCCTGAGTCCCTCACCCACACGCTAGCTGTTCGACTTTGGGCAAGTGACGTGCACCGTGATCATGCTGTCTACCTTGTGGAGTTGGCATGAGGATCAAGTAACGTGTTAAGAGCTTGGCACACGATAATCATTTTCCCTTGACCCTTTCACTCTGCCATCCATTCAAATAAAGGATTAAATTATCTGATCTCTAAGAACCCTTTTAGATCAAATTTCCTTAAGATTTCAAGTCAGCACAAGTGAGATCCTGCCTTTGGAAGCATTGATTTCAGAGTTGCTATGGAATCCTAGCTCGGGAGGGGTTGCTTTTGCTGGCTTTGCATTTTGCACGGGTAGCCAGGCCTCAGCGCTCACACGGAGGCCTTCTCCTGCACAGGCCTACTCTACTGTGATGTTGTCCATGCACTTCTGTTAGCTTCTTGCCTCCGTGGCTTTTGTCCAGCGTACAAAATGAATTTCCTGAGGACGAGCCCATGCCTGTCATCTCATTGACAGCGCCCCTCCAAGCCCCCCAACTGCCTCATCTCATGTGCACCTGTATGGGGGGCCACATTCAGGAATGATTAACTGGTTGATAGGGAGTTTAATTGACAGGGGATTTATTTCATTGGGTCAGTCTTCCTGGTCCCAGCTGTGATGTCCCACTCACTGCAGCTGGCTATTGGTTTATTTCAGCCCATATCCATCCCCCCAAGACCCCCACTCAGCTCATAGCTGCATGTAACTCTCACAGGTATCCTTCCAGGAGTCAATTCTGTGCCTCTCTGGCAGGTCTCCACCTGCCCTCATAGGTTAGAACAATGGGAGTGATTATGGGGCCCTGCCGTTTGTTAGGAAAATAAAACAGAACACATTATTTCCAAATATTACAGAAAAGGAATGACTCATTTAATATTAGCCACTTAAATATTATCTTTAGAAATGGCTTCCCTCTGGTTCATCAAGCAGTCTCATCTCCAGTGTATAATGGGCATGTAATTGTTGTGTTGTAATTCCAGTGATATTACCTACCCTGTAACTCATGCTAGGTTCCCCTCAGTGATGGAGAAGAGTTCTCCTGGGTTTCCACTTCATGCACATTCCAGTGCCTTTCCTCTTCCCTGCCTTGTGCTCTCATCCATCCTGAGAGGAGCTAATTCACACACAGGTATATCCCGAGTCCTTTTTATGTTTCCAACACTTTGTGAGTTCACCTTGGGGACTCGTTCACCTGCTTCTTCGTTCATTCCACAAATATTTACAAGAGGCATAATGGCCACTTGCTTTGAACACAGAATTTCTCTCTAATCTCATGAATGGAATATGACTAGCACAGTGCCTGGCACATAGTCGGTACTCAATACATTTTTTTTTGAAGCAGCTCTCATGGTTTTTGATGGGCTGTGTCAAATATGGAAGCCCTGGGGCCTCGATAGATTTGCCTGGATGAAACACTTTGCTGCTTTCTTCAACAGAATCCATGGAATATAGTTTAATCATTTAACCTATATGCAATCATATATTTAATCAAGATACCCCAAAGCCATCATTTAGAACATCAGTGCTGTGGCCGAATGAAGTGACAGAGTTCTTTGTGCCTGTATGAAATAAGTTCAGAGGGTCGTCTTTGTGGTGCTTGTGTTTGATTGTTATAGTTTTCTTCCTTCCTTGCAGTGAGACTGTAGGATGCTTCTTTCTGTTTCTGTCAATGTCTCTTTGTGATAACAAGGATCTTAGGTTTATTTAGCATTTTTCATATGTATTATTTTATTTAGTCCTTACATCAACTCTGCAAGGTGAATAGAATCATCTCCAAATTTGTTGATTAGAAGTGGCGGGGGGGGGAACCTGTGAAGCTTTTAAGAGTTAAGCAACGTGTCAAAGACCATATGGATAGGAAAGGGGGCAGTGGCATAGAGAACCAGGTCTTCCAATTCGAAGCGAGGGGCTCTTTCTCTGCCAGCAGTCTGCCTCCTTTAGCAGCTCCTTACCTTCATCTCAGGGTGCTGGTGGCCCACCATGGACCTTGTTAAAAGAGAGTGTAAATGACTGGTAAAGGTTTAAGAGGCTGTGCTTCGAAGAGATTGTTTGAGATCTAGTGCCTGGGTTTGTGACCTCTCTCTTTTTCTTCTTTTTCTCTGATGTATAAACAAGGAAGATGGATAGCAGATAGGGTTGCCAGATTTAGCAAAAAACAAACAAAGAACAGTAACAACAAAAAACATAAGATCCCCACTTAAATTGGAATTTCAGATAAACATTTTTTAGTACGTATTTCCCAGGTATTATTTGGGACATACTTATTAAAAAAAAGAATGATTTTTTTTTTTTGTCTAGCCATAATTCAGATCTATCTGGGTGTCCTTATTTTATCTGCAGTCCTAATAGCTGGGCTCTGGCTGTGTGAGGGTTCTCGGCTCAGTAATGACAGAAGGACCCGGAGTAAGAATGGAGGACGGGAAAAGAAACCAGTAGGTTGCAAAATCTATAGTGTTAATTAGATAATGCTTCCTGGAAACAATGGGTCCTGAGCTGCTGTTTACACAGCAGTAGGGAAATGGTTTGGCAGGTAGCTGGAGAAGGAGCCATTCACATGAACAGGAGAACAGCAAACTGGAAAAGGATGCTGGCCAGAGGTACACACACAGACCAAACAAGGGGCAGTTTTCTTTGACCAAAAATAAATTACTCTTCGAACATAACAGTGTTTTGTCCCCTGCCTAATATAATGATCAGTTTGGCTCCTGTATGGGAAAACGGTGTTGCCTTCCCTGTGCTCTCAGGGCAATCTGACAGTGATTGTTTGAAAATCTTTGGTGCCCTCAGGCAGTAAATTTAAGGAGCAACCTGCCTTGAAAATGAAATTAGGTTGTTAAAGACATCTTTTAGGCAGTCTGGAATCTCTTGAAATCGGGATATCGTTTTTTTCCCAATAGCGTCTTGAAATCTCCCAAGCCCTGCTTTTAAGGCTGATTTCTACCTGTTATTAGGGAATTTGCCTGTGAAGATCCCAGGTAAGGGAAGTTTACAGAGTAAGTTGAAAATCGCCTGTTCTAAATAGGATGATGCAGCAAAGACAAGACATTCTTTGCTACATGCCTCTTCTGGGTATGCAAGTGTTTCACACATGTGCTTTTTCACATGTCTTTGGGAAGATTCTTTTGCCCCCATGGGAGTAGGAACATGCCTCAGGCCCTTGTCTGAGTCTCTCTCCCTCTCCTTTCTTTTTAGGGTGTTTTATGTTACAGGTCCAAGGACCAAGCAACTCCCTTTTAATATTTATGTTCATCTTCCTTGAGTGCTTATCATACACCAGACACATAGGAATATGCATAGTTCAAACCTCCTCCCTTAATGTTTTTTGAATGCCAGCTGGGTGCCTGACCCCTTGGCTGGTCTTTTACCTCCCCTTCAGCACCCAAGCTCCCAGAGGGAACACAGACAAGGAGCTAAGGGTGCCAGGGACTTGCCTTGTGCCCCACAGTTAATAAGCAGCGGGGTTGAGATTCGAACTCATGTCTTCTGACTTTCATGTCTTACCTTCTACCTGCCCCAACATCAGTCAAGACAGGCATGACAAGCCAGGGCAGGGTCGATGGTGTGCAGTGATGTGGGACTACCTGGATGAACTCCTGTTTCTTTAAGACATGTTTACTTTGACAAGCTGGTGCTGCAGTCCTAAGAGACTGGGCTTGGGGTTTTGCCTAGCTTCACAGAAGTGGACATTGAGTCCAGCTTTTCCCAAACATCTAGAATCAAAGCAGAGTATCACACAAGGTCAAGCTCTGTAGCCCTGAACCCTGCATCTCTGGGTTTGAACAATCTGGAGAAGAATCGCCTTCTGCAAGCCAGGAGAAAGGCAAGCAGGTGCCCTTCTCATCAGTGGATTGTAGAAATGGCTGAAGGTCACTGGAAGGCTTGGTTCTCCCCGAGAGTGCCAAGGGGGTGGGAGGGTATTGAAAGTACTTGCAAAGGGTGCAGAGGCCAAGGAGGACTTTGCAGGGATCTGTGGAGCAGGGGTGGCGTCTAATTAGGGAGCCAAGCCGGGCACCGGTGCCAGCCCAGAATCAGACACTGCCCTGTCTCCTCCTTCCACCTGCATACTGGCTGATAACTCCTTGGTAGCTGCAGCATGGGAAGGTCTGGGGGCCCCAAGGAAGGGCTGGGGTGGCGGATTTAGGCGGGTTGCTTAGGGCAGTAGCCATTAACTAGTTCTGAAGTATTTTTATGATTTAAATACTTGGTTAAACTCTAAGTACTTTATTACATATATTAGCTTGGGTAACCTTCACAAATGATTCTAGGGGTTAGATTCTGTTAATATTGCCATTTCACGGATATTGAAACTGAGACACAGAGTCATTAAGTACCTTCCCCAAGATCCCACAGCTGGAAAGTAGCAGAGCTGGTTTTGAAGCCCTCTCCTTAATTTTGAAGACTGTGTTCTTAATTACAAGGTGATTTCTGTCTCTTTATGCAAGTTGCGTCTACTCTTTCTGGAGGTCGGTCTCAGCTGGCCACCTGAAATCATTCATTTTAGAACCACGGCATGGAGGTGGCTGGATGGGTTGGGTCATAGTGTGGTCTCTCACTGAGGTCCTAAAAAGGAGGAAGGGATGATGTTTAGGCCTAGGAACCTTCATGGAGTTCCCCTTTCTTCTTTCTTCCCTGCCAAATTCCAACATCCAGGACTTGAAGGAAGGAAAGGAGAAACTGACACCCCCCCCGCCCCATCCCCAGGCCCTGCCCAGCACAGGAAACCCCATGAGTCGCCTCTGAGACTAGCTAAGTGTGTGAAGAAACTGGGGCCATGTGGTAGTGCTCAGGCTCAAAGGAGCTTTTACGATGTATGGCCTGCCTGTTTCCATCCAGAACCACTGCAGGCCCTCTGGGGTCTTTGGGAGCCCCCTAGTCTCTCTGGAAACCTTCCCAGAGACCTTGCTCTTGGTGAGCCCATGGCCGTGGCTCGTCTGTGGGTGGAGTGTGGAAGCCTGGGCCGTAGCATGGTGCACACACATGTGCATGTCTGCTTGTGCATGCGTGTGCAGACATGCTCTACCCCCTCCCTCGGCAGGGACAGACTCCTGTTGCCCAGGTTCTAGAGGAAATGTGTCCATTGTTCCAGTGCTTTGGGACAATGGGCTTGCTATTTTTAAAATTTGTGACCCTAGGAAGAGATAGATGTTGACACTGTGTCCACGTGGCTGTGGCTCAGGCCAGTACTTGCCCACTTTCTCTGAACGTCCCCTTCACTTCTCAGTACCTGCTTCAGGATACACCCCGGGAGCACCTCCCAGGCCTGAGGCTGACTCCCTTAGTCTGCCCATGTGCCAAAGTGTAGGTTCTCTGGGTCTCAGCAGGGGTGACAGGCAAGTCTTACAAGGTAGCATTGAGAAATCAACATGTTGCTTATTTCTAATAAATGTAATAAGTCTTTGTATCCACTGCATGATAAGAATATACAGGTAGATCCATAAATATACACAAAGCAGTGTATATGTGACAATCTTCTGGTTTCTCATTCCTCTAAAAGGCTCTTCTGGGCGTGCCCCGTGATTTGAATCATCTGAAATCTGGATTTTTGCCCAGCCACCTCTCTTCTTGGAATGCTAGGCCCCCCTCCTTGCATGGCAACTACCCTATTTTAGTCCGTCTCCTGCCTTGTAATTCTTCACTCCCCTAAGTTCTTCCAGGGCAGAGACCATGCCTCAGCCCATGTCCTGTCTCTAGGGGTCTATGAGCCTGCCATGCATGTGCAGTTAGCATCCAGATGAAGGAATGGGTGCTCTCTTCTCTGTCTCCCCCCACACTCCACACTTCTCCCTCATGTATCGGTGAGGAGAGGACTGAGATTTACCAGCACCCATGGCTGCCTATCTTCCAGATCATTCTATTGTCATTTGCACTTCCGCAAACATCTGGGTGCTATGGGCAAGGCCCATTCACAGCATTCATGATTTCATTTCCTTCTGAGGACAACTCTGCAAAGCATCTGCCAGCTGCGTAAGCATCTACTTTCTGGAGGTAGATGGGGGAAGGAAGGAAGGAAGGAAGCCAGGCCTTACATATTTTCTTGTGGGTTTAGTAAAAAGCTTTAACAGAGGTCCTGAGTGCAGACAGCACAGAATCAAACACAGTAGCAGGCTCTGGGCCTGACACCCACACTCGGGGTGTGCAGGGCTTCCTCCACCCTGGTCAGCAGGAGTGCAGCTCCAGGGCTCACAGAATCTCAGGGGACAGGAACCCAGGAGCCATAAAGGCCAAGCTCATAGCTCCTGCCTTTGGGATTCCTGGGTAGATTAGTCTTCTGGGATCTGGACCCCTGTGTCCCACTCAAGCCTTCTCTCTCTGCCTCATTCCAGCCTGAGCTGTGGACACTGGGCTGGCGGTGCCCACAGATGTCCCTGGGCAGCTTCTCCAGAAGGACAAGTTCCCTCAGGCCCTTCTGACCTTGAAAACAGGGCTCAGACCCTGATGCCACCCTCCCTGCTTCCCTCCTGCTCTAGGAGACTATGTGTGTGCAGGAGGGACGTCTCCGCCTTTAGACCCGAATCCAGAGGAGGGGCTGGGAGTGAGAATTTCTACCCTGGGGCTGTTCTCACAGAGCCATTGGGAACAGCCCTTGGAACATACTGAGAGAGTCCGTGCCAGCTGGGAACTCTTGTGAGGTCTCAGGGAAAGAAGCTTGCCCTAGAAAAAGCAGCGAGGTAGTTGGGCCGAAGACCCACTCTGAGCTGTGAAGGAGCCCCTCCTTGCCGGCAGTGGAAGTGGGGGAGCGGTGGGACCATTCCCGTAGCTGTCCGCACTGGGACCATTCCCGACGGATGCTCCCAGGGACGGAGAGGGGCCTGGGCAGCCCAGGGGAGGCCCAGGCCAGTCCTGACCTCCTGGACCTGCTGCCCGCCCACTGAATTATGGGTCTGCAGACCCATGTCCCTCCTCAGGGCAAGGGCAGACAGCTCCCCTTCCTGGCCAGAAGGAGCTAGACCTTCAGACCCAGCCTTGGGGGGACTTCCAGTGGTTTCCAGCCCATGCTGAGTCACGCAGCTTCTCAGCCACTTAGTCAGACAAGCCCAACGTGGAGGTGATTGGAATACTTCAGAGCCCCCTCTCCTGTTGGCGTTGCTGGTGTCTTCTCACTGAGCCGCAGCACCTGGTGCCTGGCTACAAATAGTCTCCCTGAGGGAACGGGGCTCACAAGCCGGGTGGGCAAGGATTTCAGGCGAGTAGTCGGCACAAGAAGAGGCACTATATTAAGGCCTGGTTATGTTTAGAAGTCATCCTGAGAATGTTTGGCATGCTGAATATAAACTCGCACTTCCGTCTGCCTGCCACACTTTAAGATCTCTCCCGGAGGGACCCAGAACGTGGGGCGCCCTGGAGAAGGAGCGGGAATGTCTCGGGGGAAAGGTTTCTTTCTCAGGAACCAGGGGACAGTGGGAAATCACTCCTGAGCTTGCTTCTCTCCTGGACTTCCCAGAGGAAGGATGGGGACATGGATGGATGTGAGTGGGTAATGTCAGCATTCACATGCCAGCCGGAAAAGCTCTCTTTTGAAGTCCACGCAATCCCTAAATGCCTTTCTAATGGACATGCTCTGAGAGGATTATACTTTGGAGTTCAGTTAGCCCAGAACAGTGAAGAGGATGGCTGCTCCAGACCCTTGCTGAATTGAAGAATCATGGCCCCCGAAAGAACTGCAGGGCCTTACCCAGTCCCCTCATTTGATAGATGGGGAAACTGAGGCCCAAAGACAGGATCATGACCTGCTTGAGGTCACACAGCCATTGAGCAGCAGCCTAGGCTGTAGGTTGCAGGATTGGTTTGCCCTAATGCGTTCCCGTGGATTGTGAAAACATGTCTAGGGTGGGAAGTGAAAGCCCCCTTCAGACTGAGATGGCACCAAATGTGGAGCTGAGACTTGGTTTGGAAAGTGGCCTTAGCAGCTTTGGGGTAAGGAAGCAATTCGGGCTGGGTTTTAACCATATAGGAAATCCCAACAGAATATCAGGGAGATTCTCCAGGACTTTCTTAATTAGAATCATCTTTTTTTAAGGTGAAGGGGAAAATGAAAGGGTTCACATGGGATAAATGTTTTACAGACAAATGTTTGACTCTGCCAGGCCAGGGGCATCTTTAGTAGGGACACACCATGCAAGCAGAGAAAGCGGTCCCACACGCCTTCCCTGCCTTCATCCTCACTGAGATGTTAGCCCTGTGCACGGCATGGTCATGGACTCCGGAGGGATTTGCTATAGACGAATGGAAAGAGCTCTGGACTCACACAGCTCTGGCTTTAAATCCCATCTCTGCTTCTCTGCTGCTTTAGAAAGACTTGAGCTATTTCAGCTTCCGAGCCTCCGTCTCCTCCTCCATAGAATGGGGGTAAGATTGTGTACGCACCGGGCTTGGCACAAGGTCCTCCGAAAAGGGCCCCGCATATAGTAGATGCTCCAGAAATACCACAGTCTGACCAGGAATTTGCAAATTGGCTATTGGCTCAGTCTCGGGGAGGAAAGAAGAGCAATTTCCCATGAATCAAGGTATAAAGATGTAGTGGTTGCTGAGAAGGTCAGAGAAAGAAATGGAGCAAGGTGAAAGGAGTGGCCCCAGGGCTCATGAAAGGTTTCAGAATTCCTTTTGGGCTCTCTAGCTACGATGTTCACCTTGGGAACCCTGTTTGTTCACTCACTGGCTCGTCTGGAAAACTCTAGTGAAGTGACCCTTTCCTTCTTGTGACATGCTTGTTTTGGTGGCTTCTGTGGAATTCCTTCTTGCTGCGTATGCCTTTTCTCACCACACCAGAGTAAGACCAGGGACCCATCTAGCTCCACCAAGGCAAGGACCCACCACTGAGAAAAGCCCAGGACCAGACCTTCCTGAGAGGGTTAGGTTGTGACAGTATTAATACTAATCAACCCTGATGGAATGGCCATCACATGCCAGCCACTGTGCTGGTCAGTTTATTTCAGAGTCAATGTAGGCAGTAGGACACTATCATTACCCTATTTTCCAGATGAGGAAGTTGAGGCACTAGGGAGGTCCTGTAATTTGCCCAAAGTCACATGCGTCGTTGGTGGCAGAGGTGGGATTTGAACCCTGGCAATGTGACTCTAGAGTTTGTGCCCTTGACCACTACACCATACTGCCTTTCAAGTAACAGAAAAAGAAAGATCAAAGGGGGAGAATGGGGCAGAATATGCCCATTGACAGGAGATAGAAAAGGAAGTGCCCTAGGTTGGGTGGCCCGTTATGTCAGTGAACCGATTAGCCCAAATGCCTTGATGGCTTGTTGAATGGGTAACATTCACTCCCTGCAGGCTCAGTTGTTGGCCTGAACCGTAAGTCCTCCCTACCCTTCTCCAGCCCCTCTCCACTGAATGAGAGCTGAGCTCTGTCCTGGTCACTACGTACCCCTGCCCCAGCCGGCCACCCTTGCCTGGCCCCCTAGCCTTCTAATCATTGGGCACTAGCATCTCTTGAGTTGGAAAGGACTGTAGAGGTCACCCAGTTCACTCTCCCACCCAACTCGGGCATCCCCCTGTGGTCTTCCTGGCAGGACCTGTCAGATCATCCATGGATGATGAAGGCTCCCCCAAATACCTGTCGAATTGTTGGAATGCTCTTGTTCATAACCTCAAGCCAAAGGCTGCCTCCTCACAGTGGCTCCCGCAGGCCCTCTGGTCTGCTCCCTCAGGGCCCTTCAGCTACTGCTGAAGGAACTATCAGACACTCTAACTCAGGGTTTTCAGTCTTGGCCTCTGTTTTGGGACAGAGAATTCTTTGCTGTCAGGAGCTGTCCTGTGCACTGAAAGATGGTTAGCAGTGTTCCTGGCCTCTACCTACCAGATGCCAGGAGAAGTCCTCCTCCCCAGTTGTGACAACCAGGATGTGTCCAGACACTGCCCAATATCCCCAGGGGGAAGGGGGACGAAATTGCCCCTGACTGAGAGTCACTGCTCTAGTTCTGCCTCTGACAGCCATCAGCTAAAGAGAATTCACCTTCATCCATCTTGCCTCTGTTGAGTGCTGGGTCTGGGGGGCCCAGAGTCAACAAGCTAGGGGTCCTCCCAGACATTTCGCAGCTGAGAGATGGTTTGGTTCCCTGGTTGTGTGTCAGGAGTTGGAGTTGTGCTAGTGAGCCGCTCACTTCGTGGGCCCTGTCCTGCCTTCTTGGTTCCTCCTCTCCTCAAGGTGGCTAATGCAGCCTGAAGAGTGATGACTTTTGCAAGGATTGAGTGAATGTAAGGTTGGGAGGCCAGTCGTGGAGAGACCGGTTGATTATAATGCCTCCTTTCCCATTTATCCTTCCTCAAGAGCTTTTCTATGTGATCATCTCATATGATTTGGTGTCTCCAGCACTACAGAATGGAAAACATCACAAGCGTCTCTGTCTTGGCTTGGTTTCAAGAGAACATGTTTTCTTGCTGTAGGATCTGCAGTTCTGTGTTCCCCTGGAGTGTCCATTTCCCCGCCCCTACCCCCAGATCCACACCCACCACCTCTCCCACATACCCTGGGCCCGGAAATTATCCAGCAGGGAAACTGGAGCAAGAAGGAGATGATCCCCAGGCTCCACAAAGGTCTGAGAACAGTAGTAGGAGTTCTGTTTTATCAGGTTTCTGTCCACTCAGCACAGGAGGCCTGAGTAAGCGACCCTGCCCAGTGGGGCCTGACTTAGAACTGTGTTAGCTGAAATGCCTGGCTTTTACCCCAAATGCAGCACAACTGCCTCTGTCTCCAGAGTCACAGCATCCGGCTCCTGTGCTTCTAGTTTGCTCTGAAGCAGCTTGGTAAGAAGATGGGCAGTGTGGGGCATCATCAGATTAGATGCTCACCTAATGTCTCAGAACCCACGTTATGTGCCTTTGGCAAGAGACCCCCTGCTGAAAATGCTCCCCCATGGAACCTGCCATTTTCTTCTCCCCCTTTCCTGCTTGGCTAATGAGGTCTTCTAGGTGGCCTGAGATTGTCAGAAGGTCTATATGGTGAGACCTCAATTGACAGTCCCTCTGGGAATACAGTTCCCCTGTAATTAAATTATTACGTTAAAAAAAAAAAGTCTTCATCAATCATACAAAACAAGCTGCCTGCATTTGATGTGTGTGGGTTGCAGGAAGAGTTGCTAAAAAGTGGTAGGGTGTGAAGACCTTTGCAAGACGTGCCAGGTGAAGTCCCTGTCTTGTTGCTCCCCCATCTTTGCCAGTAGCAGCCTTAGTCCCAGTCTTGGAGGGGGAAGCTTGGCACGACACTATTTGTTGGAAGAAAGAGATTATGTGTTTGAGTGTTTGGGACAGCAACCGAGTTCAGGACAATCCCTGACCTACCTCTTGGTGGTGATATGGACTCTGAAAAGGCAGTTAGCCTCTGAACCTCAGTGTTGCCAATCTAGAAAACTGGATAGTGAAGTTCCTGCTTTCTCAGAGCAATGATGAGGGTCCAATGAGACTCTGCAAGACAAATGCCTTTTGACTCCAAAGCGTGCACATAAGGGCTTGACAGATGGTTATTGTGGAGGAAAGGGTGAAGCTCCAACTGGGTGCAAGGCAGCGTGCTGGGTGCTGCCAGGAGGTCACCTGTCGAATTTGCATCAAGGTGAAGCAGGCGAGTGGGAGTTCAGAGGAGGACCAGATTCCTCAGGCTGGGATGCTGAAGGGTGTTGTGTGAGCAAAGGTGACATCACACGGAATCCTGGCATATGGATGGGATCTCCAGAGGGAGAGATGGTGGACTGTATCCAGCCCTGCCCACAAGTCTCCTCAGGCCTGACTCGGCTTAGTATGGGCCCCCTTGGTTTCAGAAAATTCTGAAGTCCATGGTGCCTTGCGGCAGGGTGAGGATCTATGTCTTCTTGGCTCTGTTCTTATACGCCCTACCTGCAGGAATGCTTGCACACTGCTGCCCTGGATTACTTTCCTGGCTCAAGCACTCTCTTCAGCCCCCAGGAGCTCTGGAGTTCACCCAAGCAGGGCTCATGAGGGTAGGAGCTGGAGAGGGAGAGGACTGCGAGGGTCTGCTCAGCGAGTCAAAGCCCAAAGTGTCCCATGGAGGAGGCAGTAGGACCACGGGGCCTTGGCTGTGCCACATGCCCTCCAGAGGTGCTGGAGGCCAGGGAACACACTCTGGTCCGGAGGGCTTCCTGGAGGAAGTGGAGTGTGAACCACAGCTCACCCAAGGACAGGATTTGAAGGGGATGATGCTCTGGGTGGGTGCTGTGGCACAGGCTCAGGGCTGGGGATGGACAGGGCCTGTCTTGGGGATTATGATTAGATCCGCCTGGCTGGAGCAGAGCTGTGTGGAGAGCAGCAGGGGGAGCAAGGCCAGAATGGTGAGGGAGATGCACCTTCCAGCTCTGGAATGTCAGTTAGGCATCTCAGTATCACACTGTAGGCAGCAGGGTCTTTTTGAGTGTGGATGGAGGGGTGATAGAAAACAGTGCTAGTTTTGTTTTTGACTGTTTAATCTGGCAGCTGTGCTCCCAGGATGAGAGGGGAGAAAATCTGGAGACAGACTTTCATCAGGCAGCCCTTGCAGTGGTCCAGTAGCCAGGTGAAAATGATGGAACTGGGGGTTTGCTTCCGAAATGCAGTGGGGGTGGGGAGTGGCTAGGAAGAAATGGATGGACTCTGTCCTCCAGGAACTCCTAAACCTGTGCACACCCCACCTTCTGACTCAGCTCTGCCACGGTCAAGCTGCCAGGCCTCCCCTCCCCCGGCATCCCCTATTAGGACTTCAGCAGCCTCAGACCCCTGCCCCCCTTGCCCACGCCTGTTGCAGAAGCCAGTGCAAAGCAGGGAATGGAGAGCACAAGGCCAAGCAAACAGCTTTGTGTTTCTTCCAGTGTCTCTGGATCATTCTCCAGCCACCTGCTTGGAGTTCCAATAAGCCAAATCTTCCTTTAGACGAGCAAGCAAAGTGGCTAGCCAGGAACACTGCCACGGTGTGCGGTCATTACAGAAACACTGGTAGGGTGGGAAATTGTTTTTAAAAGGGACTGAGAATGTCATCAGCAGTGAAACTGAATCCCATCTTTGAGAACCAGGGACCAAGAGGGAGGAAATATCTCCCTGGCTGTGTACGTTCTGCTTGGGCCACAGGGATGGCCCTCTACTGGCTGGTCCAGTGGCCTGTCACGTGGAAAAGACCAGAAATGGGATCTGCCTGGCAGAAAGAGCCAAGGTACTTCTGCCCACAGGGTGGGTTAAGATTTAATTTTTCTGAGCATGGCAAGAGAGTGCTGAACTTCAGCTGCTCCTAACACCCACTTGTGCTTTCTCCAAACATGGCGAGACTGGCCGTGAGTTCTGGTTCATTCTCAGTTCCCTAGTCTACTCTCCCCATTTCAGGTTCAACCCAAATATTCTTCTCAGAGCTGGTGGGTTTGCTCCAGCCTTGGCTACTGTTTTGGTGAGCAACTGTACATAATCCAGGTTTGCGCAGTAGACAAGCTAAAGAACCCTGGAGAAACGAAGCCAAATGCTCAGGGTTTTAGCGGGGGGAGCTTGGGGAGGACCTGCAAGGAACCATAACATCCTGCAAGGTGGATATTAAGCCTACAGCAGCAAGCCCAGCTTTGTTGGGTAAGCAAACCCTTACCCCCTCCCCAACAATATTTACTGTATGTACCTTCTGTCAGATACCCATCAGCATTAACTCTTGAATTGGAAAAGAGTTTTTCACCATTGTCAGGCCAAAACAGTTTTGAGCCTTCCTTTAAGACCAAGAATGGATTAAGCTTTGGGATCTGTTCTCTTCCAGAGCAGGAGAAACAGGCTGCATTCAGCCGATATGTGCCACCTTCCCACATCAGTCATTAAAGGACTGAAAAACTTGAGTGGCTCTGAGCCCCGCAAAGGCCCTGTGCCCCTTCTAGGATATTCTCACCATCCCACACTTCAACAACTCACAGCTGAATTGGTGCCGGACTCTGCTTCTGCCCTGTTCTTCAGGCCCATTCTGATCAGGGGGTGCTGCACTAACTTAAATATTTTGAGAAGCTCTTTGTAGTCTGCAGGTGATGCTAAGTCCCTTAACAAAGAGTACTAGAATTTCCTGCCGCTTTATTTTTCCCTTTTTAAGATAGAAATGGTACTTGTCAAAACCCTACTCACTTTCTTAGGCCCAGCCCAAATGTCACTTTGTTGATGAAGCCTGTCCTGGTTAGAATGAGTCACCTGCCTCTTTGCCCACATGACACTGAGTTCATGCCTCTTTTACAGAACTCCTGTTACTGCAATGCTCACAACAGGGGCCATTTGCCCCCCAGGGGACATTCAGCAACGTCTAGAGACATTTTTGGTTGTTCAAGCTAGAGATAGGTTCTACTGGCATCTAGTAGGTAGAGACCAGGGATGCTGCTGCACATTCTCCAATACACAGGACAGGTCCTACACAAAGAATTACTGGCCCAGTACATCACTCATGCCAGCTGACGTGTCCCCGTGTCTGTCCAGCTCCTACCTGTGAGCTTCTTGAGGGCAAGATGCTGCAGCCAGTATCATGCTCCAGCCCACTCCTCCCTGCCCCCACCCCTCAGGAACCAAGGCAATCCTTTGCATTTAGCTGGACACTCAATAAATGCACTGAATTGAATTCATTTAGTTAAATTGAATCAAATTGAATTGAACCTAAGCTACCCGCCAATCAGTAGGCAAATGCACCAATTACCCTGTGCGGTAGTGCAATCTTTCCTTTGCTTTACAATCCAAGTGAAGAAGGTCCTGGTCAAGCCCACGCCAGTAGGCTAGCCTGGGCCCCAGAAGTTGAACACAAGAGCTTAGGGATGACTGTGAACATTTTAAAGGTTCATCAACTGTGTCAGTAAGTCACCTTGACTCCTCATTTATCATGCATCTCAGGGATACAATAAGTGTGACCTTCTCATCACCCCAAAACAGATGGAGCTAAGAACTACCAGAGCCCCAGCTCTGTTTTGTAGTAGGTGTGGGAGAAGTGCAGGACGGTCTGGTGAGGAGCAGAGCAGCGTTCTTGCATTGTAGCCCACAAAGAAGATGCTTGTACCTCTTCTACACCAGTACTGACAGTCTGACCTTGATCTGTGGGCATAGTTCCCTCACTTGTAGATGGGAAGAATAAATTCTTACCTGCTTTGAGGCAGAAGCTGGACTTGGTCATCTTGGTGTCTGACCCAAAATATACTAAGCATTCTATGTGCATTGCTTCGGTCTTCTGTATCCGCATTCCCATACCAGAGGATGAGGCCACTGAGGCTCAGAGAGATTGCATTGCTTGCCCAGGGTCACACAGTTAGCATGTGGTAGAGCCTGGTTCCAGACCCAGAGTCCATGCCTAGTCCACTCCAGAACACCACTTCATCCTTTCTCTCCACTTCTCAGGACTGCAGCATCTACCAATCCTTCCATCCTCTTCATGGGGTCTTAAAAACATTAGACTGTTTTGCCTGGGTGTTTTTAAGCCATTTTTGGAATATACACAGTGATCTCTGGGCTCTCACTCACTGACTAGAACCAAAGATGGACAAGATTAGAATTGGAGGTTTCTTTTTCTTCAAGATTAAATTTTCTGTTCCACCCAGAATAACCTGCTGTTCCCCAGCTATATACTCCCTGGTTTCAAGCAGATCTAAAATTACAAGAGAATTACCTTGCTTTGAGGCAGCTGGTATTTCTGTTTCCTGATGAAAGTAGATACTAGAGAGTGGAACTACCCAGAAACCAGGGGGCGGCTTGTTGGCCATACGGGAGGCAAATAAAGCTCATTTTCTTTTCTTGGCCCTCTTAAAGATGTGTCTAATTTCGGGCATGTTTAGTGTGGTTCGTCTGTATCTTGGTTCTTCTTTTCTCCCTAAGTGACATCTCTTTTGAGTACACAATTCCTTCTTCTCAAGGTGAGTAATCCCCTCTCCAGCTGTTCGTAATTACTAATTAGTGAACAAAGAGACTAACAAACAAAATTAGCTATTGGGCCAGAGTTTGGGATTGAACCAAAGGGAGAAGAAAGACCTCAGTGTGTTTGTCTTCCGCCCCTAAAAAAGGGGGGAACAACAAAATAAAACACATTTTCCCTCGGTAATTTATCATAGTCGCATCCATGATGTCCATAGCCAGCATATTCACGCCATATGAGGAGTGGTTGCGGGGATTCCTCACCTCGTCAGCAGTGGAGGGGCCCCAGAGAGGCTCCCCACAGAGCATGCCTGGCTTCATCATAGGATGGAGAAGGAATGAGCTGCCATTCTCCAGAAGGGAGAATTCTCCTACCCATTCTCCTACCCATTTTCCTACCCATCTGCTCATCGATGCTGACTCAGGGGAAGTGGTACCCCTCCCTCTCTGTCTCTCTTTCTGTCTCTTTCTCATCTTCAGTAAACCCAGTGCAGAAGGAGATATAGGCATTCATATTCCACTAACGTGTCTTGGCATGTAATTATATCATCTCTTTTAAATCTCATTACAACCCTTTCCATTTATTGGCCAAGAGATTGAGGCTAAGAGCTACAGACTTCCTTGGAGACACACCTAATAAGTAGCAGTACCAGGAATTAACTGTGGTCTCCAAACTCAGTGCTCATAGTCTTAGGAATTTACAACTAATAAATGCTAATTTCACTGGGAAGACCAAAACAGCATATAAGAAAGGATTTGAAAAGAGAGAAGTGCTAAATTATGAGCTACTAAGTGCACTCAGCTTTCTGGAAGCTGCACAGTCCAGGTTAACCACAAAGTGGGTGGTCTGTGGGTGGGAGAGTGGGATGCTCACCCGCGGCCATTCTGTGAGATCACCTCTTGGGAAATAGTTAGAACCCAATGCCTACTTTCTAACTTCCTCAGCAAAGTGCCACTTTCCTTCCTGGGTGGTGGGGTAATTGTTCTAGGCCCCTGGAGGCTGCAGAGGGAGATTCTGAATTTCCCCTGCCCTTCTGCCACCCCTCTTGCCCCTGCTGTCGTCCCCCTGCCTTCTTGCTGTGTCAACCCCTGAACTCTGTTCCTCCTTGCATCCTACTCTCAGTCTTGCTTGCCTTCTTCCTCCTTCCTCTTGGCTATTTCATCTTCCATATTATAGCCTCAAGAAGGTTCTGTATCCCTTAAAAATCTTCTCCAAAGTGGATTTGTGCTTATGATGACCAGCTGTCATTGGCACCAGGGCTGCCAATGACCCACCCCTTACCTCAACTCTGGCTCCCACATTCCATTCTGTTTTCCACCCTTCTCCGTTGATGAGTCCCGGCCCGCCAAGTTCCATCACCAAGATCAATGGCGAAGCTAAGCAGTCCTTCCCAATGTTCGGATGGGCCTTCAAGTAGGCCCTCAGGCCCATAGACTCACCTTGTCTCTTTAGCAAGCATCCAGAAAACTTTTGGGGTGTGTTGCCATGGAGTCTTCCTTGTAGTCCCTTCCTTAGACTTTCTTATGCAACCTGCCTCTTTCTGGAGTGCTGGGATGCTACAGGGAGGTTTCTTAAATTAATCCTGTCAAAATAGCCTTCGAGTTCTTTTGGAGCAGGGATTTTTTTTTTCTTAATCTCACAAGACACAAACTGTTCAAGGGAAGAACTGGGAACAAAGACAGCTCAAGAGGACTGGAGGGAGCTTGGAGAGCATTTAGAGGAGAGCGTGGAAATGATTGATGGGCTGGGAAGTGGGACCACAGCAGAGAGGTGAGAGGCAGGGCGTGACTTAACTGGGAGAAGAGTAGGCTGACAGGTGACCTAGTAGCAGGCTTCAAGTTTGTGAAGGGTTCGGATATGGAGGCTGGCAATTAGCTGGCTTCCCATCACCCCCAGAGAAGAAAAGACAGTGAGCCCGACGCTGGGTGGTACAGGTGGTGAAGCGTCTAGCTCAGAGGCTCCCAGTCACTGGTGCTCTGATCAGCACTTGGACAGCAGCAGCAGCATGTCTGAGTACGTGTTCAAGATGCAGTTTTCTGGGTCCCACCTAGATTCCTTGGTTTAGAATATCTGGGCGGCAAGTCCAGGAGCCTGTTTTTAACAAATTCTCCCAGAGGAGAATTAAGAGAGTCATTGAGAACCAAGGACTGGTATATGGAGAAAGAGAAAACACCTCCCCAAATTCCTCTTTCCCCCTTCAGCATCCAGCAAGGTCTTTCACCACCCACGAGCCTTTCCAGAGCCCAGACCACAGTCGCCCAGGTGGCTCTGCCCAGTGTTCCTACTGGGTCCCTTGCAATGGGCCCTATGTGGTTCGAGGCTGCCCCGCCACTCTCGGAAACCTTGGTGCCTCTCTTCATGGACATGAAGCTGCTGGAGGAAATGCTCATCCCACCTTTTGGTCCTGACTTCACTGGGAGGACCTGGAGTCTTAGGTGGCAGCTTTGTGGAGTTAGCCAGGACCGGGGAGTCCCTGAAAGCCCCACTCCTCCTCCAGTGGGGCTGGGAGTCAAGAGACTATCCCTTTTACTCATAAGCAGATCATTTTTCCTCTCCTGGTCTGGTGCCCTTCTCTGGAAATGGAGGAGTCCTTCCAGCTCTTCCTTTCTGTCTGCACTGACCATCTGAGGAACTGGATCTCATGAAGAGCTCTTGAAGAAATACAATCTTAGGTCCAGTGCAGTCTTTCAGAATACAATGGTTCAAATTTGGTGATTTTTTCTTTTTACATAATTTGCATTGGTGAGTTGGGATGAATAAGGAAGAATATACCAACATGCCTGTCCCCAGTTAATTCGGCTCATGTGTGAGGCTGCTGCTCACTGCATGTGACCATGGACACATGTTTCTTTCACTTGGAGGCAGCATACCAAACTACAGATCCTGTTCTTTGGCCTTGGAATGGTATTTTGTATGTTTTTAAATGTGGCGCCAAAATCAAAGAGCACTTTTCATAGGAAGAAAAGCAATGTTTCAGGGAGTGATCATTATTTCAGTGCCTTATTTGCTTTATCCTTGCTGAGTTCCAGGCTGCAGTGGTATTAAGAAAAAAGAAGAAGAAGAAAAGAAAAAGCTCCAATGGCAATTATTAACTATTCTTCTAAGGTACTGGAGACCCTGGTACTTGAAAAAAAAATGAAGTTTTGGTATAAGAAAAATTACTAGTTGTCTACTCCAGCATCTAGTCCAGCCTTCCTCCTTAGTAACTGAACCTTAATTTTCACCTGGACACATTGCTACCTAGACTAAAAAGATTTTCCAGTCTCCTGTAAGGCTTGGTGGCAATTTCTGGCCAATGAGAGATATAAATTAAACTACAGTATGCTGTAATTTAATAAAGCCTCCTTAAAGGAGAGGGATGACACTTTTCTTCCTTCTTTCCTCTTTCCTGTTTCCTGGAATGCAGTTGCAATGCCTGGAATTCCAGCAGCCACATTAGATTATACAATGGAAGCAAAGCGTTGATGATGGCAAAGCATGGTCTCAATGACCATGAAGCTGTCATCCCAGCCCATCTCCTTTTAGACAGAGACTTGAGAGGAAAATAAAGCCACTATTATTTTTTGTTCCATTTATGAAGCTGAAAAAGACACAGGTTTTAAAGTCAGACTGGGTGTGACATCCAGCTCTGCCTCTGGTTATTCATGACCTTGGCCAAGTTATCCTCTTGATTTTCAGTTTCTTCATTTGTAAATTAGAATAATAATCTCTACCTCACAGGCTATTCCTCAATATTAGATATCATATTTAGAAGGTGTCTTATTTAATACCTAGCACATTATAGGTGGTTAAAAATGGTGGCTCCATGTGTGTATGCATGTGTGTCCATCTGGCCCAGACACAGTGCTATGCTCTGGGGGTATATAGATCAATATGGCATACCCCTGCTCTCACTTGCAGGCTTGGGGGAATATCTTAGTGTCATAGCCGGTGCTTGGTCATAAAGCATGTGCCTGTCTGCATGCCATGATGCAGGCTTAGGTGATCTTAGTGTGCACATCAGAGATTGAAGGGTGCTCTCTTAGAGTGGGGCTCTTGTCCTTTGCTTATTCAGACTGGCCACTTGGCATTCCCTTCCCCCTCCTTTACACCTCTGAAGCCTGCCTACTTTTATGGCCCATCGACATCCTCTCTCTTCCACGGAGCCATCTAAGGTAGTCCAGCCATTCCTTGACATTTTACTGAGTTTATCTCAGTCAAGACCACACAGTTCAGGGCTCACCATATTCTCTTACTAGGTGTGTGCATGTATGTGCATGCATGTGTGCAGACGTGAGGGCATGCTTGCACATGTACGTATGGACCTATCCTTTCCAGCTGGACTATAATCTTCTTGAAGACAGAGACCAGGTTTTAGAATTCTTTTTATGTGGAATATACAGTAGGTGCTCAATATTGTTGTTGAGAAAGCAGAGTTTGGCAGGATGAGAACGTTTTTTTCCTGTGAGAGCTCTGTCAGGTGTGTGGTCCTTCTCCATCTCCTGTGGCCACAGACCGTGTGAAGAGGCAGAAAGGGAAAACGTGAGGAGGATGAGGGATGGTGTGGCTCAGAGGTGAGCACATCACCTGGCCCAGGCTCTGAGCCCAGTGGCGAGGGCAGCTTTGCCAGGAAGACACAGAGGAGACTTTCTCCTCCCCAGGTGCAAACCTGATGATAAGAGACAGTTTCTCACCCTCAGGAAACCTCCACATAAAAGTTGTCTTCATCAAAACCCTCCCAGTGGCTGTAACATGCTGTTAGTCATATGTGATAATGGCCCAGGGGGAGCAGGTGTCAGGCACCTAAGATGAACTGTCTCTTTCTATCAGGAGTGAACTCTTGAGATCCCATATAACCGTATTTCAGCTCTCCGAGGGTTATGACCCTCACTCTAGGAGCCACCCCTGACTCTTCTTGCCCCTTGTCATGCCCTCTCCTTGGCTAGCTCATAGCATCACCTATCCTCAGGAGTTCCTGTGAGGATCAGGAGACAAGCTGCCTTGGAGGGTTTCCAGTTCTAGAAATCCACCTTGGCTGATCTGATAATACACTGGGAAGATCTTGAAAAACACCAGACAGAATTATTCTTCCCCCTTCCCCGTGCCATTTTTATACTTCTATTTTTATAAATCCCACATTATTTTGACCTGGCTCAACTACTGCCATAGTCCATTCCTAATGACTTAGTAACTCGTACTAATAAAAACCGGTTAGAGCTGTCAGAAGAAATGTGTATTATTCGGCTCCTCCTCATTCCTTGTCAGCGAGGTCTTTCTTGGGCTGCTGGGGTGCTCAGTGGAGGGGTACTTTAAGAGTACCCACTGTATGCCCCACATTAGGGTCCTCTCCCCACCCTCTCCATCTTCCTGTTTTCCAGAATTGTCTTTGTTTCCCTCCTTCCTTTCCTCTGTGAAAGAATAGATATGATGTGTATGTGGGAGGCTGAGGCAGATAACCTGGGAGTTCTCTGTCAGCCTGAGAATCCTCATCTTCCTTATCTTGGTGTGGAGAGTTCTGCGCCTCCTCCAAAGGCAGCCCTAACCCATCAGTCAGCTGCCCTAGTCCCAGCTCCAGGGTTCCTGCTTCTGGTGTGAGTCCTCAGACCTCAATGAGAGGGGAGATCGGAGTAAAGGCTGACACCCCTCTTAGTAGCTCATGTTCTTCTGTAATCATTGTGATTCCGAAGGTCTCTACATGAATCTGTGTAAGAGTAAAGTAACTAGATCAGAAAGATTAATGCCGAAGGGAAAATGCAATTTTTGCAGGCATCTCTGAGAGTTAGTTTGTGACTCAAGACTGGGTGGTAGCAATCAAAGAACACATCTTGCTGCAGGAACACACCTGCAGCTCCTATGGAAGAGATTGAGAGAGATGCTGAGTGTCAAGGGGGCCCACACTGTTAAATAAACCCATACCTGGGTGTGACGGCCTAGTGCAGACTCAGCAAGGATCAAAAGAGGGAAGAACTTAAGTCATGTTGTGGAAATGTACCACGGACTGCCTGTATAAACAAAGATATGAATAATGATTTCTTAGGACAATTCATAAAATAGGTACAGAAGCAAAATAGTCTTGTTTTCTGCTAGAAGTCTCATTCAGCTGCAAGCAGAGCATTGAAATATACTCTTGCCGTGGATTACTGGGAGTTCCAGCTCTGAAAAAGAAAGGGGAGCGACAATGGGTCCACCGCGCTAGACTCAATTCTGAGTAAAGAGGAAGAGCTGGTTGGAGTAGGGACATCATGGAAGAGAGCAGCCAGTCATCCTAGGGTTCCTACTTATAAAAGGGAAACCATTAAACAGAACACAGCCCATAGATGTCAAGAAAAGATGTTACAGAAAGTGCAGAGAATGGTCTTGTGATTCCATGAGTCTCTGAAAGGGAAGATGTTTCTCAAGAGTAGAACAAGCAGAGGCTTGTGGTGGATGCTGAGACCCATGTTTTGCCTCCTGCAGGGGGCAAGGAGAATAGGAAGAGAGAGAATGGTCTGTAGGCTCAAAGCACTGCAGCAGTACAATTACACAGGAATTGAACACCTGCATTTACAGCATCTACCTGAATTAAAGGGTTAAAATCTGTCTTGACCAATTTTACCCTAAGTAGTGAAAGACCTCCTGATATTTTCTTAAGAGTTTTTGACAGTGGTCTCAGTGAAATTACGGAATGAATACAGGGGCCAGAGAAGGCAAACATTTTGATTTTCTAAAGTCCAGAGGCCCTAGAAGAGTAAACTTGATATTACTCCCTGACGGACTCTTAGAATAGATTCCCTAAAAGATAGCATATGTGTGTTTTAGAAAGAAATCAGTAATTTTAGGAACACACTACATTAACTAGATTTTTCTTTAGTTGTGGGATTACTAGGCTTAGATCAAAGCAATACCTAAGATAGTGCTGATTTCAATGAGGCATTTGGAATATCTATCATGATTTCTCTGTGGAAAAAAAATGTTGAAAATAAGTTTGTGATTGATTGGCCAACTCTGATCAAAGAATGTGGGTTAACAGATTGATTCAGTCTGGAGAGGGGACTCCAGTACAATGCCGTGGTGGCCAGGCCTAGTCAACATGTCTGCCGCTGAAGCTGGAAAAAGGAAACACATTTGTTGAAGACGCAGAGTTGGGAGAGATGACTAATGCCACAAGTAGAAAAAAAATATTTACAAGATCCGTGCTGGCTTCTTACTTAACATGGCAGGAGACCAAACATGCTTGACATGCTTCCTAAGAACTTCCAAATAAAATACCCATAAACATACCAAAAAGTTTAAAATTGGCAATCACATTATAAATTATGGAGTAGTCAAGAGCATACATCAAAGAACAAGTGGAATTCTTACCAGTGGGACTGGATGGCTTACGAGGCACATTCCTGGCCTGCATTCCACACATCTACCTATTGATAGCCCCCAAGGAACTGGATTGTTAAATAAGATGTAATTCAGATAGAAAAATATTGTAAAACATATTAAGATATGCCAGGCCTCAGAAAATAAACCATTCATATCTTCCCCCAGAGACAATGAATCAATTAATCCTTAATATTCAGGTGACTGAAATGAATCAAAATCAAGGACTCGAGGATAGTAAAACTGGACTAATGGTGAACTTGAAACCAATTAAATAGAGCTAGGGTATAATAATTAAGAGGATAGGCTCTAGGATCAGAGAGACCAGCAAATGAATCCTAGCTCTGCCACTTACTAATTGTGGGACTATGCAGAGTTATTTAACCTCTGTGAATCCCATTGAGAAAGTGTTATTTCTATATAAATTAAGTAGAAAATGTGGATAAAGTGCTTGATGCAGTTCCTGACATAGCAAGTGCCTAATAAATTTAGTTTTTATTGATCTTGCTAATATTATTAATAAAAACAACTTTGTTAACTGTGGTTACAAAATAGAAATTGGAATTAATCTTAAAAATACTATATTTTGAGGAACAATTGTATGATAAGAAACTGAGCATATAATACAAGACTAAATTAATGATGACAAGGAAATAGCGAGTGCTCGAAGAAAGCAGGTAATACATGTATTTATTTATTTATTTTTATTAAAGATTTTATTTATTTATTTGACAGAGATAGACAGCCAGCGAGAGAGGGAACACAAGCAGGGGGAGTGGGAGAGGAAGAAGCAGGCTCATAGCGGAGGAGCCTGATGTGGGGCTCGATCCCATAACACCAGGATCACGCCCTGAGTCGAAGGCAAACGCTTAACCGCTGTGCCACCCAGGCGCCCCTCATGTATTTAAATTATATTAAGTATACGTGTCCTAATGAGGGGAGCCATGACATAGAGTTTTGTTTTGGACTTAAGTTATAGAAGTTTTTTTGCATATGCATATTGTAAGTGTAAAGGTCAAAAATCAGGTTTTTTTTTTTTTTTACTTTCAAAAACACCAAGAGGCTAAAATATAGCCCATGAAACAAAAAATGAGAAAATAAATATACACAAAAATATCCAGAAGCATAAAACAAAATGGCAAAAGTAAGGTCAAACATATCAACTGTGGTAAAATATGTAAGTGGGTTAAATGTTCTTATTAAAAGTCTCAAACTCTCAAATTTAGATTAGAAAATAAAACCCAACCATATTCTTGTACAGACTCACTAAAGACAAATGATACAGAAAGTCTAAAAATAAAATTAATTAATGATTTAGAAAGCAGTCTAAAAGTAGATTTAATAAAAAATCAAGGAGCTATTGCTATGAAATAAAATATTATGTGACCTCTGGAAAGTTTAGAAATAAAAAAGAAAAAGGAAGATAATAAGGAAGCATAATATATATATAGGAGATTCTAAGGTTAAGAGAATGGATGCTATTCATAGTTCTATGCTAATAAATTAGAAAATCTCAATTGCAACTTTATGGAAAATTAAAGTTTCAACTTTAGATCATTTGTTCCAAACACAGAAAAGGATTAAAATTAAAAATTTATAGGCAGATAGCCTCTCCTCTGCTGTCCTGCCCACTGCTCTCTTCCAGTGTAGTCAATAAATTTACATCTCCTTAAAAAAAAATATTTAGTAAAAGTAGCGTTACCTTGACAAGATTGTCACACACAGAGAAAAAAAAATCAGAGCAATCTTACATATGTACACAAATGAAAAATAAATTGAATCCAGTGGATTCATAATTAGGTGGGATATATCCAATGAACTCAAGAACTATTTGATATTGGGAAAGTTGTTACTTTAATATATCATACTAGTGAATCAATTAAAAAAATAACACATCATGCAATAAAATCCAATATCCATTTTAAATAAACTCAGTATATACTGGAAATAGAATGATACATAACATGATTAAAAAAATAGTATCTATCTCAAACCAACAGTAAACATTTAGTGATGAAAGCCTTGAGGCATTTTCTTTAAAATCAAGAACAAGAAAGGGATGTATGCTAGAACCATTGCTAACTAACATTGTAAATGGTCTAGAGGATGCAACAAAGTGGGAAGTAGAAAGGAAGAAATAAAATGGTCCATATTTGCAACCAATATGATTATAGTCCTAGAAAAATCTAACTAAAAATGGTTAAGATCAATAAAAAACACAGGGATGTGGCTGGATATGACATAAATACTTTAAAAATCAGTAGCTTTTTTAAGTATCCAAAATTAAATACATGAGACTATATGACAGATTTAACTGAAAGACATAGAACATAGTTTGAATAAATGGAAAGGGGAAGAGTGAACATTGTGGAGATGCCAGAACTTTTCAAATTAATTCATAACTTTAATTCCACTCAACAGCCCAGGATAGTTTTAGTGGGGGGAGTGGCGGGGGGAGTGGGAAGAAGGAGAGCACTTGACAAAAATAATTCTAGAGTTTATCTGGACCAATAATCAGGCAGAATTTACCAAGAAAAACATATAGAGAACACTAGTGAGAACAGGATCTTTTCCTATATAAGAAAATGTATTACTAGCATTAAATAGAATAGTATAGGTAAAGGAATCCACAGGTAGAGCAGTGAAACAAAACAGCTAGAAAATAAACTCTGGTAACATTTGCTGGTGTATAGAATAAAATTTTTTAAAAGAAATGTGTCCAAAATAATTTCATGAAATAGCATTATTTTCAAAGTGGAAGTCCAGAGCCCTAAAGTACTGCATCAGTTCAAAAGCAAAAGAGAAGACACATCTGTTGCATCTATAATGCAGCTCATACTGTATACTAGAAAACAAAATCTGTTTTCCCTTACAAAATCAGTTTAAAATTACCTCCAATTCATTTATGGTATAAAGAACCTTAAAATGTTTCTCAAAAAAGTGAAATTAGGGTGTGTCTTATTTAGGTGCAAATATGGCTCTTAAGAATCTACAAAAGATAAAGGAAGCAATAAAGTCTGCTGGGAAGGGGTGAGTTAAATGTGGTAGAGAATCAAGTATTTGGGGGAAAAAATAACTTTACTTATCTACCTTACATATTCAGCCAAAACAAATTAAATAAACTATTTTAAAAAGTTTAAAAAATAACCAAAAAAATGGGGGGTATGAATATTTAACTGCTCTCATAATTAGAAGGGACTTTTTTTAAATAAAGATTTTATTTATTTATTCGACAGAGATAGAGACAGCCAGCGAGAGAGGGAACACAGGCAGGGGGAGTGGGAGAGGAAGAAGCAGGCTCATAGCGGAGGAGCCTGATGTGGGGCTCGATCCCATAACACCGGGATCACGCCCTGAGCCGAAGGCAGACGCTTAACCGCTGTGCCACCCAGGCACCCCTAGAAGGGACTTTTTAAACATAAAAGTAACAGAAGAAAACACAAAGGGAAAGATTAAGAGATTCAGTGCATAAAAATATAAAACTTTTACACACAGAAAAATTAGGGTATTTTAAAACGCAAACACAAATTGGAAAATATTTCTTACAATGACAGGATTAATATTTCTGTTAGATAAGGAGATCTGAGAAATCAGTAAGAGAAACACTTACATCCCTTTTGAAAAACTGGGCAAAGGACATAAACAGATTCATTCACAAAAGGTTAAGTACATGTTGGTAAATATATACATATAAAATCAGCTTAGTAAAAAAAATACAAATGAAAACAAGGTGCCATGTTTTTCTTATTGAATTGATGAAGATTTATTTTAAAACAAAGTGTATTAACCAAAGGTTTGGTGAAATGGGCTATCATATACTACGGTAGAAATAGAAAAATTTATAACCTTTCTGGAAACAGTTTATACAAATTGTGCACAATTTGTGTATAAATTTATACAAATTGCATACAATTAATACAAATACATCTAAGTCTTCTTTGAAATGTTTCTACCCTTTCACTAATAATTTTCCTTCTAGGAATCTAGGCTAAGAAAATAATTAGGTAACAATTTATATTTATGTACAATGATGTTCATTGCAGCATTACATATAACAGCAAAAAGAAATTGGAAATAAGCTAATATCAAAGGGGAATATTTAAATAAATTGTGTTATAATTCATGTGACGAGCTAATAAAAATTATGTTTTTAAAGCTTACAAGTCAAAATGCTCATTGTACATTAATAGTAGGATATAAAACATATGGACAGCATAATAACAGAGATTAAAAGGGAAATAAATGTGCATAATTTCACATTTTCTATACCGCACAAAAATAAATTCAACAATCTATGAATAAAAGTTCTAGACCACAACTAATGAGATAAATTTATTATTAGAAATGTAAAGTTCTGCACTCAAGCTCAAAAAACAGTCCTTTCCCTGACTTAACTATTGTATTTATGGAAAAAAGCAGGGGCTTTAGTTGGCCCCACACTCGGTGATGTATTGTAACCAAAGCAGACCTGGGTTGCCTTGATGGTGGGCTGGGGTATCCAGGAGGGGGAGACAACAGTCCCTGTCCTCTGTACAGGTCAAAGCACATCTTGAGCTTGGGCTGTCCCTGTTACGAGGGGCCAAGGAGATTCCTCATCTCATCTTGTTCGCATTCAGTGAGGGCAACCAGAGAACTCATCTGGAAACCCTGTTATGTAAGGACCTGTGCAGGACCTAGGAACATTTTGCCTAGAGAGGAGAATATTTAGGGGCAGTGTAATTTCAATTTCAATTACATGAAAGGGTTGTCACAAGGAAGAAAAATTAGGCTAATCTGGAGGGGCTTCAGGAAGCAGAACTAGTTCTTGGGGAAGAGTGAAATGGGGACAGATTTGAGAACAATGCAAGGTATGAGTTATAACAATTAGATATGTGAACACATGGGAGCTAATCTTGAAAAATGGTAAGCTGTGGGGCACCTGGGTGGCTCAGCTGTTGGGCATCTGCCTTCGGCTCAGGTCATGGTCCCAGGGTCCTGGGGTTGAGCCCTGCATCGAGCCCCACATTGGGCACCCTGCTCAGTGGGAATCCTGCTTGTCCCTCTCCCACTTCCCTGCTTATGTTCCCTCTCTCACTGTCTCTCTCTCTGTCAAATAAATAAATAAAATCTTTCAAAAAAAAAAGAGAGAGGGAGAGGGAGAAAGAAAACTGGTAAGCTGTCCAGGACAACAAGGCTGAACAGCTCTCATTGAGGAGTGATCATGAAAGACTTCATTGAGCAGAAATTGGCCTAGAAGCCATTGAAAGACCCTTCCATCTGTAAGAGTCTGTAATTTCATCAATGACTGACTAGAGGTCTAGTCTGATTCTGTTGGTCTGGGCTGGGGACTTGGAGTTGGTATTTCCAACAAGCTTCCTGTGATGCTGATGCGGCTGGTCCAGGGACCACACTTTGAAAACCACTGCTTCAGGTCACTTGGAGTAACAAATCAGGAGGGTTTTTGGAGCCTATAGCCTAATGATATAAAAAGCCCAGCAACAATATATGGCCTATGGGAGACACAGGCTATGTGATAACTGACTCTCTTATCTACAACTCTTGGACTGTATTGTTGAAATTTGTGGAATGAAATTACAGGCTGTTCAGAGGTCTGAAAGGACCCACATTTGTACCCTGCTGATAGGACAGCCCTATCACCAGGCCAAATAAATTGAGGTGGATCATTGAAAGCCTCTAAGGGAAGCAAGTGCTACGATTTTCTTCTATTCTTCCATTTTTAGCTGCTCTGACGTGGTGGGGAAGTTCACTGTCATTTAGAAATTTGGGAAGGAGCTATAGTAACGGTCTTGGGTTTTGGTATGGCTCACATTTAGCTTTTTTTGGATTTTGTCTTGTCAATTGGTTCTTTATTGTTTGTTGTTTTCTTGACCCTAGAAGAAAGCTTTCCTCAGTGAAACTTCTTGCTATGGTGACAGTATAGTTCATGACATAAAAAACCACAGATTGGCCCTCAAAGTTTGAGGGTGTCCCTGGTGTCTCTGAGTAATTCTAACGAGGATGCACACCTCTTGTGATTGTCTCCATTCAAAGTTGGCCTCATTTACTTGAGTTTACAGCTAATTGGTTTAGGAAGGAACAGCCTTCACACACACCCCCCCCCCCACTCCCCTGCTGCTCTCTTCCCAAGCTTCTGATGTGGCCTGTGAGCAGACTAGCAGACTGTGAGCTTAACACACCTTGGAGTCAGTTGCCATGGCGCTGGGGAGGAATCTGGTTCCTATAGCAACATCAGGTTGACTCGGTGCACCTTGTGGCACAGGCAGCTCTTGAGCAGTGGATTATTTGATCTCAAGTCGATCTGGGAGAGACGGGTGTATGTAGTACTGAAAAATGTCCCATTTCCGTACAACTTGCCCAGTCTTTCCTGTCTGCTGTCCTCTCCTCTATATCATCAAAATTAAAAAATAATAATAATTTCATATGCCCTTTCTTTAACCTATGATAATAAACCAAAGTATTACTTTAATACCTTCTTCAGATTAAGGTGTAGTTTAGAGGGTCAATTTCTATTTTTCCCCTTTCTAAAACCAGTCCACCCGTTGGCATGCCTTGTCTCTAGCTCGGCCTGCCCAGCTAGTTAGGGGCTGAATGTTTTACTTATCAGCCCTCATTTTTATTTTCTCCTTTTTTTTCTGGTTAGTCTTCTCTAACTTCCTTCAGGCCCTTCCTTTCTTCCCTGGTGTGCTCGAATTTTCTGGTATTGGAATGTTGATTGCAATATTGAGGAAATTTGGCCATCATTTTTGGTTATACTGAGGTTTTTATTGTAGTGGTGATCGTTGTTTTTACCCTTTTCTGCTTTCGTGTTATTTGTGGCTCCCATTGGAGCTTTCCTAAATTCTCCATGCCTTCCTAAGCCCTGCTTGTTTTCCTGTGACTGGAAACTGTGTGTTATTGTTTGTTCATTGACAACCATGCCACAGGCTGATGTGCCAGGTAGGCTGCCAGAACATGGTCTTCCAGGCCGCCATCCCTCCACCTTTCACTGTATCATGTCCCAGACCCTGCACCATGCAGCCCCTTGGGGCCCTGGGCTGCCAGGTGGGATCCCAGCCAGGCTTGGTTTTCCCATTACTGGGCCTTGACAGAAGGGCCAATGCTCCCCTGCTGCTCACACCCACGTCTAGCTCCCCACCTCTACCGTTTGTGTCCTCCTCTGTCCTCTCCAGATCAGGGTCCTTAGCCATTCATTCAGCAGCCAGAAAATACTAATAGAGCTAATAACCACAGCTGCAGGAATGACACACTAGCATTAGGTCCCATCAGTGTCAGCCCTGCGGCATCCAACCAGCACAGTCGGAAAAGCAAACAATAAGGTTGAAAGTCATTGCTTCTGTCTCCAAGGCTCATGTCCAGTAGAAGCTGGACTCTTGGAGTCCTGGGTGGTTCTATATCAGGGTCTGCGGCAACACTGCATGGAAATCGGTCAGGAAGAATCATAAAGTGCTTTCAGTGACAATATACGCTTTAATTTGTACAAAAACTTTTGGAGATAAGATTATTATCCCATTTTTCAGATGGGGAAACTGAAATGGGAAAGAATAAGTGATTTATCGAAGGTTACCTGGCTAAGGAAGAGTCAGAGCTGGAACATAAACCTGGGTCTGCTGCTCACTTCTCACACCTGCCCTTCTCTCCAGGCCACAGATGTGCTGAGCAGCCATGCAGGAAATAGCTCAGCCAAGCCGCTGCAGAAGAAGAGACAGTGTCTCCCCCTGCACCACCACGGCAGGCTGGGTTGGCTAGAGATATGTTGGACACAGGCAGGGCCTGGCCTGGGGAGCTGCTGATGAAAATTATGCCTGGTGTCATGGCCTGGCTTGGGGTCTGGGCCTGCCTCCAGCTCCTATGGGACCTTAAGCCAGGGCATCTACCACAAGCAGACCCATCTTAGCTTTCTTACTACAAATGAAAGAGTCCTTTACTTGTATCATTTGTATCACTGTATGATTTAGAAAGCTCTTTGTTGATGATCAGATGTTTCGTTTTTAAGGTATTTTCAGCTTCTCATCTATAGTCAATACTGAGTTGTTCTCTTTGGCTCTGTCCAGGCCCCTGCTGTCTCTCCTCTCCACACATCACACCATAGGATGCTTTTTATTATTGTTATTATTATTAAGTTGAATCCTTGCCTTACCATTTTTTTAATGGGTTAGGTAGGGACAGTGGCCTTCTGATAGTGGTGACCTAGTCAGTGCAGAGTCTTTAGCCCTGCTGCTGTTGTCCAGAGCTCATCAGTGACTCTCGGGCTGACTGCACTTGACAGCGGACGTGTTGGGCAGGCCACATGGATTGAGAACTATCTTCTTCTCCAGGGGTGAAACCAGTCAGGATCTTCTCACGTGGGGGGATTGTAAAAGATTAAAACAACCTAGAAACTGTCAGAGAAGAGCCAAACCCCCAGCAGGCAAATGTGAAGGGGTGGGAAGTGCATCAGGCGGGGCCCCATGTGGCCATCCTTTGCCTAGCACCTTGCCCGGCCCTGGCAGACTCACGGGCATTCCATAAATATGGGTTGAATTGCCACGATTCCTCAGGAGATAGGAGCAGCTGAGCTTGAGCTGAGTCTCCCTTTAAGCCTCAGCCTGGGGGCAATGGTATCTTTTTTGCTGGTAGAAAGCATTCGGCCATCCAGGCTACACAGGATTAGAAATCTAGGGGGGAGCCCCAGCTCAGGACCTGCTGTGTGATGTTAGGCAAGTCATTGAATTCCAAGCCTTGGATTGTGAGGACAAGCACCCCTTCCTCTCAGACTTGCTGCCGAGTCCTTACAAAATGCACCTGCTCTTGGGGAGGGATTGGGGGAAAGAGAAGAGGGGTCAGGTCTCACCCACCTTCCTACGCCCAGCACATGGCATAGTGCTGATGCTTACAGGTTCCCAACACAAAAAGGGTGGTTGGGTAGATGAATAGACAGGAGGACAGATGGACAAATAAATGAACAAGAAATATTCTGGGAGCTATGGAAGATAAACTGCACTTACTTGGAAGGGCTGTCCTGCCTTTCTGTAACAGGCCAAGGGTCAGTGCCCTGCTGTCCGTTTCTGCCCAGAGACGCCCTGAGGGGAAGCGTGGAGAGCTAGACCAACCCAGAAACACTCAGGCACGAAGCTTTTAACTGGGATTCTGCTGCTCGGGGCTGAGTGATGCTATATCTGTCGCTAGAAGCGTATGTTCCAGGCACACCTTTCTGCCGGAAAACCCCAGCCTCCAGCCTGCACAGCAGAGAAGGGTGGGAGGCGGTGGCACCCCCGAGAGTGTGGCGCACCAAGGCCCCACGCCGAGCACGCTCTGCTGCCTGCCTGCCTGCCTGCCTGGAGATGGATGACAGTAATCACAGAGACGATAATCTGGCCTTTTCTTCCAGGCCCACCTGCTGCTGCTGTTATCACGTTCTCTGCCCTGCCGCCATCCTCCGCAGTGGCGGGGCCGCATCTTGGCAGCCCTGGGGTAATAATTAGGGGTGGGACAGCTCCCCAGCTGGTGTGATATATTTGAGGAGGGGCCTGGGGAAGAGGGGATGGCTGGGACCCAGCCAACAAAAGGAGAAATTAAATGGGCTGTCCCGGGAACCCACAGTTAGCATTTAAACTCCAGCATGAGCTGTGGGTTTCACCCGAAAAGCAGGGCTCTGGCGACGGTTTGGGCTCCCCTCCTCCCCCATCCCCTCTGCTACTTGCAAGTACAATTTTTTCTGGCGAAGTTGGGGTGCCTCTCAGCAGAACCACTTAGATATGATGCTGTCATGCCTAAGGCTCAGGGGCCAGGTCCTGGGGGCTCTTGAGGCATCCCATGCAGAGCGGGGACAAAGACAGTGACAGAAAACAACTGAGTGTGACTTCACCAATGTTACGGTGGCCCCTGACCCATTCACAGCCCTGATGGCAGCCCAGCCCTCAAGGGACTTAACTGTCTAGAACAGCCTCCTTTGCTGAGGGCCCTCCTCCCACATTCCACAGGCCATCAACATGGGGGTTGGACCCCAATTCAGAGGCAATTAGGATTTTGTATCATTTACTGTCAGTATCGTTCAGACTGCCATATTGGTTGTGGGGAGACGGCCAGGAGATACAGGTAAAGGACAGCCACAGAGACTGTGCACTCAGCATATCTGTGTTCTTTGTGTCACGTCAGCCACACCACCCGCTTACAAGATGGACAGGATTACTTCCAGTGTACAGCTGAGTAAAGTGACGGTCACCAACATTTCATGGCAGGCCCAAGTTCAGCACTAAGTGTGCCTGACTCCTAGACCTCTTTCTAGTTCTCAGTGCTGTCCGGAACATGGCCCAATATCTCCCTTAATAGAAGTATAGAATGTCATCGCCTCTCCTGTGTGGAAAAACCCAGGGAAAGAAGGGGGTCCTGAGGCCTCCAGATAAGCTGCCGAGCCCAAGAGCTGAGTAAATGGGGCTTGCCAAGGGGCCCGGGGCTCTGGAGCCGGGAACAGGGGGGGGTAGGCTGAGAGCCCTCAGATAACTTCTATCCAGCCAGGAGCTCATGGAAATCACCTGCCCTCTTTTGGACTTTAGCTTCTGCTTCTTCTGGAAATGATGATGACAAGAGAAATAATATAATTAATGATCCCATGAGTTGATAAGTGCTTGGGAACAAGTGAAGCACTGGGTCTTGGGAATGGATGCCAGAGGTAGAAACAGTCTGAGAAACACAAGTTGCGAAAATAGAAACCGGCTTGCAGGGAGGGGTCTGGGTGTCCCAAGGGTTGCGTGGGCCCCCATGTGTGGGTGGCTGGAATGCACCATGCCCAGGTGAATGGCCAGATTTCGCAACTTCAGTGGCCTCTGCAACCTGCAGTTTTTTAACATGATTTGTCCCACAAAACCACCCATCTTCATTACCTGTGGCCCCTCAAAGCCATCAGACACAGGCACGTGTGTGCCAGCCCGTGTATATGGGGCTGTGCCCAGGGTTGGTGGTGGGAGCTGTCTGCCCTAGATGCGCAGTAGGGGGCCCGTTGCCTGTGGAGAATTTAAAAACGATAATAAAACTGAGAGAAAGTTGGTTTCTTTGTATGGCCGTTATGCCCTGGCAGTTCTAAATAACGGCAGTGGTGACTACTGCCCAGTGGGGCAGGAGGCTTCCCCACCCCCCACCCTGTGGCATGCTACAGAACCTGCATTTCTCCGTCAGCCGGGGCTCCCTTGGCGGTTCTTGACCTCTGGCTGGTCGGTGGGTTTCCACGGAGGCCTGTTTCTCGCGTCTTCCTGGTCAACCCCACGCTTACTACACAGATTTAGCTTCTCTGCAGTTGTGTTTCAGCAACTACCTTGAGAATGGTAGGAAACCCTAGGAGGGGAGGAGAACAAGCAGGGAAAACACTGTTTTCCTCTTTTTGTTATTTACTTATAAATGTCACAGAAATATTTCTATTCATTTTTGGGTTTTTGCGACGTGCTTTTTTTAACTGAGGCCTAGATCCAGGGCCTCTCTTGGCAGTGTCCCTTTAAGCAGAAGCGGGGGAGGGACGGCGTGGCGGGGATGCGTGGAGCCGCAGAGGTACTTGTACTGTACAATTTTCTGGGTCCTGACTGATAAATTATTGTGCGTCTTCCGTGTGCTCTGACACGCAATACAATTTGTCCATGTAGCAGTGATGATAGGCTGTCCTGGGCTGATCATTGAGAACCCTTTATTTAGCTCCTTCAGCCTTTTAGAGAAATCTTAAGTAACTGTTCAGGTCCCTTTATCGGTTTTCTCTTCCACATTTTAGCATAAGTGGAAAAAGCTTTTAACCTTGAGAATTTTACTCACCCGGGGGGGGGCTGGGGGTGAGGAAGATGTGTTGTTAAAAGCGTAAAGGAAGTGGGAGGATCTTGACACTCACGGCTGGAATGGCTTTTTCTTGGCCTGCCTCATGGGAGTGTGAGACTGTCTGGGTCCTACAGGTTGCTGAGTCCACCACCAGTTTACGGGTAAAGAAAGGAGACCCCAAGAGGTAGGTCACTTGCCCAAGGTCACGTGGCAGGACCCCGGCTGATCCACCTGGAGGCGAGGTCGAGCCCTGCTCCCCCCAATCAGACAGGCCCCCCACCAGGCCACCACGCTTCCCTTGGGCTTTGGGTCCCTGATGTGTCCCTGCACCTAAGTGATGCTCAAGTCAGCTTAAGCACCTGTTCAACTGTCTACCCAAGAGGCTGGGCGTCCCCTGCACGCTTTCCCGTGTCACTGTTGCTGGTGATAGGTCGTATCCTCACGGAGACAGATGCCGTCTCTGTTGCTGTGTAAACGGCTGGGTGTAGCAGCTGTGTAGTCTAACCCCACCTTGTGCAAAACAGGCTTTGCCGTTTGTATGCCACTTTTTGGATTTGGTTTTACAAACCTTAACACACGAAGTTGCTTGTTTCCTTAAAGGCACAGTGCTGGCAATTTGGTTTAACTGAAAAGCGGTACCTGGATGGTGGTCTTGTGATTCAAGTGTAGTTTCCTAAAGATGGGACCAACAGCAAGAAGGCAGGCAAGGTTTTCATCCATGTATTTTGATGATGGGAGGAGTACTTGCTAACTGTTCTCTATCTGGTTATATTCAACTGATTTTGCTCACCCCTCTGGGAGTCTTCTGCTAACCTTTTCTAACAAATTGGGCCCCTAAATAGGTTGGTTTGATTCCAGATGTTTCCTCATCCCCATTTCATTCCTGGAGAACAAATACACAAGCCGTCTGGGTCAGCTTTCAACAGATCCTCCCGTTCGGACGAGGCCCTTGCTGTTATGTGCCTGCAGGCCCCGATCATTCTTGCTGTGAACCCAGTGCTGGGGTCAGGGACGCCCTGCACTGAGGGGTTCTCTCACATAGCATCCTCACCTGCCAGATAGTCCAGCTCCAAGGTCTTCCCTGCTGCTGCCCCTTTCTGCACAAGAAGGGCCCTCGCTGCAAAGGGATTTGTCCAAGTGGGTATCACAAAGGTTTGTTCTGGGCTGAAGGCTGGCACGAAAGGACTCTGCCAGTGAGCAACATTAGAATTAAAGACATAATAATACTAATTAACTTTCCCATGCCCATGCTCTGCACATTTATTATTTCTATAGAGATAAAGCCTTAAATAATAGGCTGGCCTCTTTGGGAGCCCCAGTTGGGGGGGGAAGAAGGCAATGTCCTCATTACAGCAAATAAGATGGATGGTGTTCTGCCAGTGTGGCACAGCCCCCACAGACAACCTAGAGAAGGGGCTGCCTCCTTCAGAGCCAGGCCTGTGTCCTGGGACGTGCACTTTCCCCTGACAGAGTGTGGGGAGGGCAGGGGTACGAGGGCACGTGGAAGAAGAGAAGCAATTTCCAGTGCCTTGGCCATCTGCCTTCCCGGGCCTGCCGTGACCCCGTCCACAGCAGCCCTCAGCCTGGCTGCCTGTGGCTGCGGGAAGGTCCCTCGCTTCTCTGGCCTCAGTTTTGTCCTCTGTGAATGGTGGGGGAAGGTGGAGGATAGATTAAAAAAAACATCAACCTGGACAGGCTTCCAGGAGTCCTTGAAGCTCCTGGAACTACACGCAAAAGACGAATGTGCTTCTGGGCATTTTTCAGGGACTAAAAGTCCACTGCTTGCCTCTAACTCTCAGAGGCTCCTGAACCAGAGGTTAAGTGCCACTAAAGGAGATGCCCCCCAAGGATCCACCTTGCTTTTCTAGCTGATGAGTTTAGAGCTGCCAGACCTGATGCACCAGGGTCATGGAGGTGGATGGTGGATGCTTGGGTTGAAATACCCTCTAAAGTCACTGAAGACCAAGTGGCTTCCCAGTGACACTGCCCAGATGGGGAGGCTCTCATGTCCCCACCTCATCTGCAACAGCTGTGGAAGCTGCCCCGCTTCCCAGGTTATCCTCAACGTAAAACCCCAGGACACTGCATCAATTCTGGGCTAACCCTGAAAACCTTTCTGGCCATTGGACAGCTTAGTGGTTCTCTAGTGACACCGAACCAAGCCTGTCTCCCTCTCTTTCCTGCACCGTCTTGAGGGCACCAGCTGATCGGCAGCGCCATCGATAGCGTGTCTCATTCGAAATTTGACTAATAAGTTAGTAATAATGAGTTTGACAACTGGGAATTCTTGAGAAAAAAATCTTCCTGAGTACTCGGAGATATCCTGGGGGAAAATAGAAACAACTTTATTTAAGATCTGGAGCATCTGGGAAAGTACTGGGAGACGGATTCCCAGGGCCTGCCCAAGAATCAGAGGCCCCTCTTTGATTAAGTCCTGCCTGCAGCCCAGCGCAGACAGGTTTGTTTTTCTTTTGTTTTCCCCAACATTCCCTTTGCTCTCATTAAGCGTTCTTTACCTGGGATTCAAGGGGTCTGTAGATAGTACTCCAGAGGGCCCATGAACTTAGATGGGAAATAATTGGATCTTTTCAGACTTCTTACTGAAATGTATCGTGTTATTCTTTTGTGAAGACAGGCAACAAACCACAATCATAGCAGCCATTTCTGCGACCTTGCCCACCAGTAATGGTTTCATGGGTATTTTCCTATCCCATTGAGATAGTTACAGGTGTCTCACAAGGACTGTTTTCCCTTCATCAGTATTTCAAAATTCCAGTGCTCGACTAGATTTTTTATTGAATGCATTAACAAAGAAGCATGTGTATTTTTAGATTGAAAATTCACCTTTTAAATATTTTTTGGTAACTATATTTCCACATAACTGGTTTTCTTTGCAATCCTTGATTTCCATTTTAAAACGTTATTCTGAGAAGGGATCCACAGGCATCCCCAGAACTGACGAAGGCCTCCAGAGCACCAGAGGTTACAGACCCCTGTGCCATATCCACACTCCACTTCTCAACCCTGGGCCACTTCCGTCTGGTTTACATGACGGGTGGAACTCTGAGCTTATGTGAGCGTCGGGGCGGGAGCGACAAAGCCAGCAGAGGGGAAGATGGAGGAGGTTGTGTGTGCTGAGAGTTGAAACCAAACACATACCGTACAAGGAAATCTTCCTAACTTGGGAAACCCCAGAATGGTTTTGCCCAGGACACTCTCTTACCTCCTCATTGCATAAGAAAAAAACTCTTGTGAGTATTGAAAGGAACTTGCGTCAGTGTGGGTCCGCGGACTTAAACCGGAGCTCCTCGGGCACCTCGGGTCGGGTTGGTTTACTTACTGAGGCCCCTACTCCCCACTGCTCCTTAGAGTCCCATTCAGGGGAGGAGCCTTTGCTCTGAATGCCTGAATCAGAGCTTGGAAGGCGCAGACTCTGGGCTAAGCAGGCCTTGCCCGAGACCTCTACTTGGGGGAGGGGGCAGTAGATGCTAACAGTTAGGATTTTGGACTCTAGAGCCCCCTGGAACTAGTTTCCACTCCTGGATTGAAGTCCCAGCGCCATCACTAACCCTGTGACCTAGGCACATTGTTTCATCTCTTCGTGCCTCAGCTTTCTCATCCATAAAATGGGGTGCTGTGCCACTTCGCTGTGCCCAGCTTCTCATAAACATGACACACTGTCACATGCCGACCACCCCTGCAGCATTTGCAAAGATCTGGGACAGGAGGGTGGACGGGGAGCAGTGGAGACTGAAGCGAGAGTCTCGTGGCAACATTCAATCTGGGGGGTCCTGAATTTTCCTTTTACCTGTCATTCACATCACGACAGCTCATGGGTGATTAAGAGACCGGCAACGTGGCCGCAGCTCTCTGGGTGGTAGGAATGTGCCCTCTTTTCTTGGCTTCTAACTAATGGTGTCTTCAGGTCCAGTTGAGTGAGGGGTCAGCTGCAGCTCCCGAATAAATGCATGCCGTTAGAAATAGAAGGCGGAGATTCCCAGACAAGGAGGGCAGTCAGTGAAACGGCAGAAGAAGTTGGGAATTGTCAGTGCTCCATCTGTAATGATAATGTTAACAGCAATAATCATCATCCTAAGAAAGGATCTTGTACCAGAGCCAGAGCAGGGGGAAGAGCCTTTTTCCCATGCCTTTCTGGGGAGAGCTAGACACTCAGACCACGTCAAAACAGAAGGAACCAAAAATATAGCAAAATGCCCTTTGCCCCAGTGGCCCTCACAGAGAAATCGGGGTGAGACGGCCCGCTGCAGAATGGGCCCAGAGAGGAGAGGGAGCCCCGTCCTGAATTTATCTACTGGTTTTAACTTCCTCCTTTAATGACTTCAGAAGAGCTGTTAACAGGCAGGAAATCTAATTGATTAGCATTTCGCCTCCTGGCTTCCCTTTCTGCCCCAGGTGCTAATGAGCAGGGAAATCACAGATCCTTCCCTACAAGGTCCTTAAGGGGTCATGGGATTGCCACCCCCACCTCAGCTGAACCCCAGCAAACGACAGGCGCGCTCTGATTTTTAAACCCCCGCAGACTAATCTTCTTGCCTCTTGTGCGACTGAGCAACCACACGGCCGGGGACCTGCCTGCCACCCGTCACTTGTCCTATTGGTGGGGCATCGCTGGTCACCTGTCCTGTGGAAGTTCAAGTTCTTGAAGACAAGTCATTGGATCTCAGGTCCTGAGGCTGCATAGTGAGCGTCTTACACCCTGTGTGCACACGCTGTCCTTTCGGACCCCTCCCCTCAGTACATCGTGTTCACCTCCCTCCCAGTTCTCCATCTGCTTTCCTTGTAGGTCCCATAACTGGGCACAGAAGCCATTCGAGCCTTTAGCAATACTGGGTATGTTTACAGCAAGTCTCCTAGCACCTGCTGCCCCTCCTTTCTAACAGAAGTAGGATGCTTCTCTCCTCCAGGACCCAGCTATTCGTCGGTCCCCATCTCCCTGTCTCCTTGATGTGCATTCCCTCTTTATTTCCCTTTCCCTGTAGACACTCCTGCACTTTTTCTTAGCTGAGTAACAAGAGTGACAGGGAAGGGAAGCTAAGGGAAATTAAGCAGCATGGCCAATCAGAACCCGGGACTTCGGGGCGCCTGAGTGGCTCAGTCGTTGAGCGTCTGCCTTTGGTCCAGGGCATGATCCCGGGATCCTGGGATGGAGCCCCATGTCGGGCTCCTCCACTGGGAGCCTGCTTCTTCCTCTCCCACTCCCCCTGCTTGTGTTTCCTCCCTCACTGGCTGTCTCTGTCTCTCTCTCTCTCTCTCTCTCTCTGTCAATAAATAAATAAAATCTTTAAAAATTTTTTAAAAATTAAAAAAATCTTAAAAAAGAACCCAGGACTTCATCCTCACCTCTGACTGGTCCAGTGCCCGTGAAGGGCACTGCATGAGACAGACCAACTCTGGAACAGCAGGTTTCAGAGGCCTGTGGAGTAATTCCTTTGCAATCTGAACAAAGCCCATTTCTCATCGTTGGCAAGTGCTTTTTACTTTTTGGTCCACTGGAACTTAGCGCACAAGCAGTTAGTTATCCAAAGGGCTCTCTGCGTCCCATTCGGCCTTAATAGTCCCTGTTGATGCCATCTGGAAAGGGGTCAGGGAATGGTCAGCTTCCGGCATGGGAGCCAAGCGACTAGGAAAAGAGAGGGCAATGGAGAAAGAGACAAGCCAGTGCTCATTCTGAGAGGCTGAAAATCACTTCCAAGGGCCTAAAGATTTACAAAGACGCAGTCTGTATTCCCAGAGCAAATGAGCCTTTCTACCCATAACAGGTTGTAATTTGAGTCATATAGGAAGTTAAGAAAGTGAAAACATGAGCAAATGCCAGTGTGATAAAATCATAGTCTCCAGGCTGGAAAAGACGTTGGAGGGATCTGCCTGCACTCCTTCCCTTTAGAGATGGGAAAGCTGGCCTGCCCGGATTCACACGGCTGCTCACTGCAGGACGGGGCCAGAACCATTGGCCCGAGCCATCTGTCCTGCTCAGGCCTCCCTCTCTCTCACCAAATGAACCTCACTGCCCATTTCAGACAAAAAACCAAGAGAGAGACTGTCAGAAAATAACTTCCCCCACTTTCTCAGGGTCCACAACAATTAAGTTTATTCCTATAGCCACCTTTCCCTTGTCCTGTGACACCCCTGCACCCAAGGGCATGTGAGACCCACAGCTGCCTTTGGGGCTCCCTCACGCTGTCCCTTCCTCTCCACCCTCTCTCTGTAGCTTCCTTAAATCCCTGCTAGCTTTTTGCCTGCAAATTGCAGCCATCTCTGGACCAGTGTCTCTTCTCCCCTGCAGTCTTAATCCATTTACCACTCTATACCCAGAGTTACCTCTCTAAAATGCAATCCTGATAAAGTCATTTCTCTGTTTAAAAGTCTTAAAATCCTTCAATAGCCCCAGTTTCCCCTTAGGATAACTATCAAACTCCTTAACGTGGTTCACAGACCAGTGGTTCATGCCCTTGGATGCACATTAGAATCACCTGGAGATCTTTTAAAACTCACCAATGCCTGGGCCTCCCCCCTCCTGATTCCACAAAATTAATCTGGGTTGGGGCCAGCCGTGTGCTGCAGCTGGAGCTGCTCTGACTGGCTCAGGAGAGCCTATCAGTAAATGTTCAGGAATTTTGCAAGTGGGTTGTTAAACACAGCCATTATTAAAAATTAAATTATATAGACCTATGACTAAATTACATTAAAAACAAAGGTCATAAAATACTCAAAATCCATCACTTCCTAATGATTTGACTGCACTTTCTTACCGACTATGCTCTTGAGGTCATTTACATCGATTGTGTTTGTATGATGGAAATACATAATGCTGTTCTACTGTGCATATCTTCGCAGCTCTGCATTCAGTAGCTTGGAATCAGCCATCGGGGAAGTAATCATACCCTGAGAGGAGCCAGCGCAACAGATCAGCCCCCCACCCAACCCAGCCGTTAAATATTTATATCATTGGATGAGGCTTACATGTGGACATAATTTTTTTAAAGCTCCCCCAGTTGAATCTACTCAAAGTTGAGCTTCCTTCAGTCCAGCTACACAGAACTACCTGCAATGGCCCAAGTATGTCATGTTATTTCTTGTTTCTGTGTTTTTATTCCCCTTGACACACTGTTCTTGTGCCTAGAACGCCTGTTGCTTCCCCCGTGGCCTGGCAAGCACCTGTTGATCTTTCAGAACTCAGCTCGGTATCTTGTCCTCTAGGACAAGTCGCCCTCCCCCGAGTCTGCCACTCTGCTTTTGGGACCTGTTCATACAGAATCTTACAGCACTTTTTGACTATGTTTCTCTCTCCGCCTCTTCTATTAGACAGTGAGCACCTTAAGGGCAAGGTCACAGCTGGCTCACCTACACCCTAGCATAGTAGATGCTCAGCACGTGTTGCATGGATCAATGAGTGAATGAACCCAGATCTCCTGGCCCCCTGCTCATTGCTCTTCCCACCCCCCCCATGCCACCCGACCCAGCCGTTCTGAGTTCCTAAAGAGCTGATTGCTTCCGAACCTATAAGTGGATTGTGCTCTGTGCCAGCTGCTGTTGAACCCAATAGGAAGATGGCTCTCACTTGTCTTTTATTGAGTTTAGTTGCTTTGGGTTTAGGATGCAGTGGTGCACAAGGCAGGCGAGAGGATGACCCTCACAGACCCTTCAGTCATGGGGGACTCGGGGTGGGGGGAAAAGAAGCACTTACTGTTAAATGTGCCAAGTGCTGTGGAATGGAAAGTGCTGGCTTCGGGGTTGCCTCCTGGTCTGTGGGGCATATGGCTTCCCAGCATAGGTGAAGTCTAGGCCCAGTGTTGAGGAAGGAGGAGGGTTGAAAGGTGTTCTGTGAAACTGGAACAGGTCCTGTGTGGCAGCTCCAGGGCGAGAAACAGCTCAGTGGGCTTAAGGAACTGAAAGAAGTTAGATCATAGAACTGTAAGAAAATGAGTAGTGACAGCTAAGGCTGGAAAATCAGTCAGAGGCCAGCACAAGAAGGGTCTTGGAAGCCATTTTCAGGAGTCTGGATTTTATCCTGAAAATGGTGGAACATCACTGAAAGCATAAAGCAAGGGAAGGCTACTATTAGATCTGTTTAAGAGAACTCACTCACAGTCCTTGTCCAGCAGAGACAAAAAATGGGACAGGAGACCATGCTTTTTGTAGGGAAGAGGCTATTGGGATGGATAGAAGGGAATGCATTCAAGAAGCATAATCATGGAACATGATGGCCGGGCTTATTGGTGCAGGGGAGGGAGATATTAAGATCTGGTTGGAAGGGTAGGAAGGCAGATCAGTTCATGTGCTCATCTTTGGGTTTGTGGAGTTGGCAGTGTCTGTGATATACACAAGTGCCGTTACTGGGAGGGAGTTAGATTTTCAGATCTGGAACTTAGAGGAGAGATGTAGGAGAGAAATACAGACTAAGGGTCATCAGCTGGTAGATGGTACTGAAACCAAGAAACAAAGGCCATTTGTTAAGAAGAATGAAGAGAGTTAAGAGGAGCTTGAGGCATCTCAGGACATCAGCTTTTAATAAATGGCCAGAGTAGGAAGAGCTGGTGAGCCCCAGGCTCCAGAGAGGTATAAAGAAAATGAGGAAAATGTGGGGTCGTGGAAGCCAAGGAAGACATGTTTGGAGGAGTGAGTGGTAAACAGAGTCCCACATTCTTGCTGATAGGAGAGGTCAAGTAAGATATGGACTGACATGTGACCCTTGGATTCAGAGCATGTTGGTCACTTGTGAGGTTGGCAAGAGTGTGGGTGCAGTGCTGAGCAGAGGCCAGGACACACCATGCCGAGGAGGGGCAGGGGGATGAGATGATGCAGACAAGCGTGTAAACTCCTTCAGGACATTGAGCTGCAAAAGGCGGGGGTTGGAGAGGGCAGGATATGGAGGGAATTCTGTGGGATCAAGAAGGGTTTTTGGTTTTATAGTTTGTTTTCAAGTAGAAGAGGCAAGCTGGTTAAATTTAGAGTAAAAAGGAAGACTGTGAGCTTGTCCTCTGAATGAATCACATCAATTCATTGTGTTAAATCACATTGATTTTAACACAATCAATGCCATATGTCATTGGGTAACCACTGTGTCTAACCTGATAGACATTTAGAATTGTCAAAGATACTTCCTTGCTTAGCCTCGTATCATTGACAACTGCCTCTGCCGATTCAACATTGCCTTCTGATTGTCCATACTCTGGGCTTTCATTTTTCTCTTCCTTGACAGATTCTTAAAATAAGCCTCCCCTCACCAGCCTTTTGGGGGCATCATTAACCCCTTGTGTTTGTGCTCTGTTCTAATTCCTGCTCTGATCCAGCCCACCCATCCCTCTCTCTAACCCCTCTGGCCCTGAGTCCCCCTATTCATTCTTCCGTTCTTTTCTGGGCAAGTTCAAACTGGTTAGGATGTACTCATGTAGTTTCTGCCTCTCCTACCTCCCATTTACCAGAGCTTACAGAAAGCTGCCGAGGGGTGTCTGCCATTTCCAGGCTGAGGAAATTAGGCTGAATTTTTATTACAGCTTCTCTCAAGAGTACTTCTAGAAATCACAGAATCTTAGAACCTTATTATGGTAGAAGAAGTTGAGAGGTCATCTAACTGATCCCCTTACCCCTTGCAGTTTGATTTCTAAACTCTTTATAAATAGATCTTCTTCTTCAAGATTTCTACATAAGAGATCACAACCCAAGCCTATGATTAGGGTGACCGTATAATTCAGCATTTCAACAGGGATATTTGCAAGAATGAAATGGGAGCGATAACCAAATAGGACACCAAGATGACTGAGGTAAATTGGGACTGTGCTAGGCTAGCCAGAACACACAGTCATCCTACATATAATGAGTATGAAGGACAAAATCTGAGAAAAATTTATTTGCTGAAGTTTAACATTAGGAGATAGTCACAGAGCATTTCCTATATAGGATAAGCATTGTTCTAGCTACTGGAGCTAAAGATGAATAAGATATATATCTTCTCCCTTAAAAATTATTGGGGAAGAGAGACACAAATACAATTTGCAGTCATTCAGTTTGGTAAGTTTTTATTCCGGTTTTGATAAGGAATAGTTTTATGAACAAAGTGCTTTGGGAACACAGCAGAAGTGATTAGGCTGTAGGGGTTCAACAATCGGAGGAGGTGACCTGAGAGCTAGGCTTCAAAGAATGACAGGATTACTTTGGAAGTATGATTGTAGAGAAAGGGGGAAATGTGAAGATATGAAGAGAGCGTGTGACCAGAGGACAGTGTTTATGGAAAGAGAGGGGCAGGAAGTAAAGCTGGGAAAAGGAGTAGAGCCCTGCCACAGAGCTTTAACCTCTTGAAGGCATCATTAATTCTATGTGTTTGTGATCTCTCAATGTGTGCAGGGCTGTGGCATGCTGGAGTTTAGGAGACACATCTGGGGAAGGTGTGGAGAAGGCCAGAGTAGGGAGTGATTGGGGGTAGGGAGACCAGCTCAAAGACTCTCTGAGCAGCAGTGGAGACGGGGTGGCCCTGAACTAAGGCAGTGTCAAGGAGGACAAAGAAAAGAGAATTTGGCAGTGGAAATGAAGGGACTTAGTGCCTGACATTGAGACATACCAAGTTGGCAAGATCTGAGAAGTCTACTTTGGAAGACCAAGTAGGTGGGCTTCTTCTCTTCACTGAGATATGGAGTAATAAAGGGGCTGGGTCTGACGTCACTGAAGGAAGTTTGGGGCACTTATTTTGATGTTTATGGTACATCCACATGGAGATACCCATTATATCTCTGGGTCTGGGGCTGAGGGGACAGATTCTTACTGGAAATATTGATTCTTCAGTGGATTGATTGAAGACGTGGTTGTAGACAAGATTAGTCAGGGAGCAAGTATGGCATTGAGAGGACTTGGGAACCCAGGCTTGACCTTTGGGAAGCATCAAATCCCAAAGAAAGGGAAACCATGAAGTCTCTTCAGAAGGAACAGTGAGCAAGGTCAGAGAGAGCAAAGAGGAAGACTGTCCAGGAAGCCAGGAGAGAAGGACGCTCTGTGTGCCAATGGCGACCAAGGAGAGGCCACTGAGTCTCAGACCCAGGTGGTCCTTTGGGGATCCTTAAAAGAACAATTTTAATAAAGTGATTGAGCAGGAGCCATGGCTAGAGTAGGGTGGGAGATGGGAAAGAGGAAACAGCAAAGTGTAGCCTGCTTCTTTAACTTTTGGAGTTGAAGCAAAGGAGAAAGTTTGAAGTTTGAGGGTGAGCTGGGGTTTCACAAAAAGCATTTCTTTTCGGGTTAATGGAGTCTTAAGGGAATCCCTTTTTACAGTAAATTCTTAAAGAACACCCACTCTAGGCTCTTCAGTATAATGAAGACAACTCTGCCCCTCTAGACTGGTGCTACCCAATACATTAGCCACAAGGCACATGTGGCTATTTAAATTTAAATTAATTAAAAACAAATCAAATAAAAAATTCAGTTCCTCAGTCTCACTGGCCACATATCAAGTGCTGAATTGCCACGTGGCTCCTGGCTAACATATGGGGAGGCACCAATACAGAGCCTTTCCAGTGCCACAGACGTCCTGTCTGACAGCGTTGCTCTAGACTTCACCACATTCAACCATCTCCTCGGTCCTGCCTTGTAGACTTTAGTATGCTATCAGTGTTCTCTCATTTCCAAGCTCAATTCTAAGGGGAAGAAAGCCAGATGACATTTTTATCTGATGTGCTGAGAAATTCTTATAATTTTAAAGTCAACATTTTCCCCAGACGTTGACCTACAATAAACTGTTCTAGATGTTAAGCAAGGGGGGAGGGGTAAATAAATGAATTATTTCTAATGAACCATCTCTTTACGGTCTTTTCATAGTTACCGTCGAACTATTTCCATCTGATAATTGTCCTCTGTGCATCCACAGTAACTTAATTTTTCTAATTTTTTATAAGTGATGTGCTCATTTGAAAAATTTGGCAACAGAGCCCCTTCCTTCCTTCCAGGAAGCTAATGGGGCCCTGCTAGCTTTCCACCTGTCTAGGCATCTTCGAGCAGACCTCATCAGCTGGTGGAAAGAGAAAGCATCCAATCTGCCAGCTCCTTAGGTGTATCCATCGGTTGGTGGTGGATTTCTGAGAAGCCATCATCTGGGCACAGGCCCAGAGCATATTCTCATATTCCCTAAGCTACTTTCTCCTCTATCCTTCTAAGGGAGTTTGTCTTTGGGTGATTCTGTCTCCAAGATGCTTGTGTTTAAAGAAGTCTTTTCATTGTTGTTTGTGCAAAGGACTTGAACCCAGACTGGAGAAGTGTCATAGATGCTCCCATGGGAGGCGAAGGGCTGTAGCTGAGGAGTTGTCCAGAGAGCACATCAGCTGAGTGTTCTCTGGGGTGATCCCACCCGATGTGGATGTGTTGATGGGCACATTCAGCAGACCTGTGGCAACTAGAGAGCTTTTCTTTTCTGTCTCTCTGGCCTTCAGTCCTTACATCTAATAAGGACCCTGCAATATTGACAGACCATCAGTTAGTGTTAACCCTCTAATGAAGTACTGCCTCACACTCCAAGCCCCAGACACACACCTGCCCCTCAGCGAAAGCTTGCCCCGGTAGCTGCTCCTGAATTTAGCAGCCTTGTACTTGAAGCTAACGCTGCAACTTCATCTTCCCTGGAAATCTGGGCTCACTGGGAGAGGCAGGGCCCCCCAACGAGTGCATCTCAGCAGAGATGGCCCGACACGCAACAGAACACACAACCTGGGCTGAGGAGGCCTCTTCAGATGATTAGTAACTGAGTAGAGCAGGGGCAAGCAGTATGTGAGGACCCTCCAGCTGTAAACCCGGACAGCGGGCTCACCCCTGGAGGCCAGGGCCCCCAACACCTGCTCCCCCAAGGATGGCAGTTTTTTGACTGCTGGAATCCTTCTCGTTTTCTGATTTTGTCATCAGTTAGCTGGGTAACCGTGGGCAAATAGTAATTGGAAAGAGCTTTGGAGCCTGCTACCCAGATCTCACATCCACCCCTTGCTAGCTGTAGGTTTAGGGCAAAACATTGAACTTCTCTAAGCCTCTGTTTCTAGTCTATAAAAGATTATAGGAATACTCATTTTGTTTGCAGAGTTGTTATAGAAATTAAAGGATGTATGCCAAATGCCTAAAATAAACGTTCAGTAGATGTTAGTTTCCCTTCTTCTCTCAGGTTTATATCCTCGTTGGAGCTAAAATTCTGGACTCCCAACAACCCTTCAGGGTAGGGTCTACCTCTTGAAATTAGGCTAAAAAAGGAGGCTGGGAAAGAGTCTACACAATTTGCTCAAGGTCCCAGGATAAGCCAAGGGTGGTGGAGTCTTGCATGATCCTGTGTCCTCTTCCTGCTCCTGATGTGGCTTCTCTCTGGTGTGAATACAGAAGCCATTTTTTATCTCATGGGGTAAACCTAGACACAGCTGTGATAAACATAGGCTTCAGAATCTCGGGGCTTAAAAAAAATAAGTGTTGACTAATAAAATAAAAATTTCTCCATTCCTTGATGCTTGACTTTCAAAGGAAAAAGTAGAATAAATCTGAGCCTCCTCCCTCAAGTATGCCTTTCAATATTAAACCATTCATTTAATTATATATTTTAAAAAAAGGTGAATCCCCTACTGCCTGGAGAAAATGGCCATCTTTTCTCCCTGGTGAAGATGAGGTCATATCACTTCCTGTCTATGTAAATATGAAGTGTTTTTCAATGCTGGAAAACCCTGGGTGGGGTTTCAGAAGGCCCAGCCCCCACCCCGGCACCCCCCCCCCCCCGCCCACCCAAAAGAGTCTTCAGAGAAACAGTGGGAGAAGGGGTGGGACTGAGCAGGAAGGGCTGTAGGAGGGAGAATGGCAGCCCACCCCGAGAGAAAATGCAGCAGGTAGTACCAACCCAGTCGTTCTCAGGTTAGAAGTCTTAATGGTTTGGTTTCCCATCTCCAGCTAGGCCGGGTGTGCTGCCGTAAGCTACATCTACAAAGCCAGTCTGAGTCTAGACTTCAGTTAGGGTCCAGATTATGCACTGTCAGCTTGTTTAACTCTCTGTGTTTGTATTTTGTATTTGCTTTCCTTTGGTTCTTAGTTTCCTAATGAAATTTTTATATGAAAATTCCCAGCTTTATTTTAGCCTAATAAATGTTTTTTCATGACTCTTCAGATAGGGAATCAGTGCGCTCCTAGGGGCCAGAATCAGTAGTTACAGGGAAAGGGAGCCCAGTGTCCCTCAGAGCCTGGGGAAGAGCAGCTTCTGCTGGAATTATCCAGGAGACAGCAGATTTTTCCAGACTGGAGCTCTTTCTTCCTTCCTGTCTGGGATTTCCCATATATACCTTACTAGGCAGGCCCTCTCTGTGCATCACCGAGCCCTGTGATTTTAGAAAAGCTGGGCAGTGAACAGGGAACTGACTCCCAACTTTCCCTTTTGTATTTATATCAGCCCAGATCTGAGCCACATAAGCAGTTACTCGTATAATGTCAGCCTTCTATTGAGAGTTTAGAATGTGCTAGGGATTGACATACGTTATCTTATTTAATCCTTACAAGTCAGGATCAAGTATTAGGCTCCCCAATTTTCAAAATGGAGAAACTGAGGCTAGAGAGATTAAGTTGTCAAGATCACATAGTGAGTCTGGCTCACTGGAGCCTGAGTACCCAGTCCCATTGTCTACTCTCCTGACCTTGAACTTCAGCAGTGGATGGCCCTGACTAGTTAATGGGGTTCAGCTAACATGGGAAGTACGTGTGAATAGTATGTTTTCTATAATCTTGGCAACTGAGTCCAATACCCTAGTTGAATAACTAGAGCTTCCAGAAAATAGAATTCTCTTTAGAGAGCCGAGTTATTCCCTGAGGTTCTGCCTGTGCCAAGTTGTGTGTGTTTCAGTGACATGTGTCTGCACTCCAAGCCTTCTAAGACAGGGACAACTGAGACAGGTGCAAAGAGGGGTCACTTTGGGAAATGTGCAGATGTTTGCAGCTTGATTATTCCTGAGTATATCACTAGCAAGCTGTTTCTGCTCCCTTCCGGGTCTGAGTACACAAAGGTCTATCCAAGTAGAGCTTTTGGGTTTTTTTCTCTTTCTGTGGTTGGGGGACAGAAAGACAGTGCAGCCAAACCAGTGGCTTGGGGCAGGCCTAACAGGGTTTGTAACCTGCGAAATGTGCTGAGCTTTGATTCAGCCAACCAGTGGCTTGTTGCCCAGGCCTTGCGGTCCTCCAAGACATCAGCTGAGGATCCCGAAACATAGGGCCCCTATGAACAGGGTGAGTTGTTGTCACCAGGACTTGCCCTGTCACCACCTATTAAATTTCTGGGGACCCAGCAGCCCCCGGCCTGTGGCCACACAGCAGCCTACTCCTGGCCAACAGCTCTGGCATGAAGCTAGGCCTCTCCACTATTTAATGTTTCATTAGTGGTTTTCCAAAGGCACCGGTCCAAGCTTGGCTGAGCCACGCCATTCGGAAGTACGTGAACACTTAATAAAACCAAACTGTTTAAGGATCCCAGACCCAGGACTCTGGTCACTTGGAAGTCCAGGCAGAAAGCCCAGAGAGGGATGCTTCATCATCTTAGCTCTTCCTTCGTCTGGATACTTCTGTGCCTTCATCTGTCTCTCTCAAGTTATCCAACCTGTTTGTAGTTCTTAACTGTTGGGGCTCTACTAACCCATTTTCACATCTGATGAAAGTTTTGGACTCTCTCCCCAGACAAATGCACCTATGCACTAACATGCAGTGTTTTGCTTAGAATTGCAAGATGTTCATGAACTACCCGCTAAAGATGGACCCCCATTGAGAACTCTTGTGCTAAACAACAGTTGCTTCCAGATTTAGACGTGGGGACTGTGGCATGTTATCTCACCAAGAAGAAGAGCAAACAGGTTTTTTATTTTTGAAATGTCAGAAGTCCTTGAATTGCAGAATGGGACCTAAGCCATTAGTCACTTTGGACTTCCCAGGAAAGAGTGGGAGCTCAGTTGAGTGACAGGCCCTTCCAGGCACAGAGTGACTCAGGGGCAATTGTTCGGAGCCCCCAGCAACTTTAGCGGTCTTGGGGCAAATCAGGTATGGGGCAGCATGGGACAAGGAGCGGTTTTCAGCTAGTGCTAATGGCAGTGTGTGGAGGAAGGCCTGCAAGGCGGCATATCTGTATTCTAATACAGATTGCTGTTGACTGTGTGGCCCTGGGAAGTCCAGAATCTATGGGCCTGTAAATGACCATAAAAAAAAAAAAAAGGCTTATGATTGCAGAGGAATTAAAGCATCCAAAGTGTCTGGCGCAAAGTAGGAGCTCAATAAACCAAACAGGGCTGACGGTAGAGATGGTGGGAATAGTAAACAACCCCCATTCCAGATGAGTGGTGTTGGTGTCTACGGAGGGCTTCCTGCTGGTTTCTCAACACTTGAGCCTTCTGAGAAATCTTGTGTACTTTCCTCCTTGCCTCAGTGCCCCCCCCTCGGGTTTGATCTGGGGGGAGGTGAGAAGAGTGAGGAGAGAGCATGGTTAGGTGTTCTGACAGCTGGCCATGGCAGATGCATGATTTGTTCACCACATGAGCTGCAGCAGGAGCTTGGGGAGCAGGAGGGACTCTGAAGTGTGAGGACTGGTCCAAGGACTGGTCCAAGAGGCCTCCTGCCCCAGTCCCAGAGCCTGCAATTCCCAAATCTCCACCACCAGCCCCAGGACAGGTCTAGGGTTGGGATAAACTCAGGCCACGCTGCAAGGCAACTAGGAGGAAAATGCTGTTCAGCCTCATCCAAAGGGTAGAGGAGGGCTTCTCACTTTTGTGCACTGAAGACTAATGCACTCTTTAAAAGTCATTATTTGCATCCCTATTTGCATCCTCTGAGTTCTGTTGCCCCTGGGCAAACTCCAGTAACCAAGACTACTTAGCGCTCTGACGGCCACTCCACGCATCTGCCCCTCCCCAGAAGAAACCCTGACACCTGGAATCCCCTGGTCAAGAAAATTGTGTTTACTTTGTGAAGTTTGTATTATAAAAAGTAATAGGTACTTCTTCATCTCTACCTATAAACACATTGAACCACATTGAATAAGCTTTTCCAAACTATTTGGTAATGTCCCCTATTCGGATAGGTGCCTCTGAACAACTGTGGCCCTCCCCTTTGAGCATCCTGGGGTTCTTCGACTGTTAACAGTCAGTCTGGGAGGAAGGGTGTGGCTGGAGCTCGGGAGAGTGAGTGTGGGTACCTGACTCTGTTTAGTTGTGGGGAGAACAGCCTTTTCTTTCCATGCCACCTTTGTCACCTGTCCCCCAGTGGAGCCGCAGCCGAGCAGGAACAGCCCACAGCGGAGCTGCCGCTGTAAGAGTCACATTGCCACTCTTGCTAGCCTTCCCCCCACCATCAGATTCTCACAAATATTTTGGCAGGTTGTCTGACTGCTGTCAATGTTCTCTGAACAGATAGTCTTGGCCTCTGTAGAAGAGAGGGACAATGAGCGGTGCTCCATGGGGGCAGAACTCCGGTCTATGAATCAGGAGACCTGCCACTTAAGAGCCAGATGGCTTCTGTGAGCCACATCTCCTTATTTGCACATTGGGCAGCTTGGGTCCTCAGAACCTGCCCCCCCCCACGTCCCCCCCTCCCACCCCCACCTTCTGCAGAGCTATCATCAGCGGTTGAGATTCTGTCTAGGGAAGCACTTTGAAATGTGCATTCCAGAAGTCCAGGTGTGCTCATAGCTGTGGAAAGAAATGGAGATTTTGCCAGGTCTGGAGAAGAGGGTGAGTGGCATCTAAAGATGTTACTAAGCAGTTCCTGGATCAGATGTCCCAGCAGAGGCCCAGCAGATCAGGAGACAGCAGAGAAGCAAGGAGGCTGTGGCACATTCTTAACTTGGAGCCTTAAGAATGGAAGGATTCTGAAAACACTGTAAATGGGGAAGCCAGAAGGGCAGTCCTGGAGGCAGGTCGAAGAGGGAACTCCCTGAGGGAGGCGGGACCACCCCGCGTGCCTGTGAGTCGGCCATCGTGTGACCATCCTCTGTCCAACTCAAAGGGTACCATGTTTCTAAAACACAAATCTGATCCTGCAGTCGCTCCCATCACCCAAGGAGCAGGTCTGTCTGATCCTGCAGTCGCTCCCATCACCCAAGGAGCAGGTCTGTCTGATCCTGCAGTCGCTCCCATCACCCAAGGAGCAGGTCTGTGCTCCTGAGCACAGTGAACAAAGGCCCTCGGAGTGCTGCCCCACTCCCCTGGCTATCCCCCAGTCAACAGCGCCTTGCAGTCATTCAAAACCACCACCATTTCCCAGACTTCCCCAGGCTCTTGGCACATGCTGTTTGCCCTGCCCAGAATGCCCTTCATTACTGCCCTTGAAGGAGCAATTCAATTGTCACCTCTTGAGTGAAGCCTTCCCTGACCCTCCGACCCCTACCTGGGTAGCTTTCTGCCGTGAACTCACAGATTAGTGCTGCCCCACCTGTGTCCCTGCTCCCCTAGATGGAGAGTCCTCTAGCGGGGTCCACAACCGGCTCCCCATTGTTCAACAGCACAACACCTGGCTCACAGAAAGTGCTGGGGAATGCCAATGACCAGCTGATTCTGGCTTAGACGATCTCACACTCTGGGGCTGACTTCCATGTCTCACTTCTGTCCCCAAACCTCTCCTCTTCTGAGGCCAAATGGCCATTTCTTCAGTGACTCCATGGGAGCCTTCAGTGTCTGAGTGAGTGGGTAAGGCAGGCCCCGCAGCCTGACCCCTGGACACTGCACTTAGCAGCCTGGCTTGTCGAGGTGGGCCCCACAACCCACATCTTGGAGGCAGGACGTAAGGTGCAGGGATGCATTCTCGAAGGATCTGCAGAGCTGGAAGGAGTCTCAGGGCTCCCACCTCCAACGGAAGGGGAGAAGAGGCCTCTAAACCCTGCCGTGAGAAAACTTCTTGTCCCAGCCTCCTGCTCTCCTGTATTCTCACCCACCACCATTGCTGGCTCTCCTCGCTCCTCATGAACAATTAACTGGCAACAATTTCCAGTCGCCGGCTCCCTCTCCCGTTTGCCCCTGCTGACATCCTCAGGAAGAGCGAGAGGACAGCTGGTTGGAACCACCCCCCAGAAGGGCCTGAGCTGCCCCCCAGCAAACTGCACACGGGGAACATAGCTGTGGCACCAGGGGCAGGCTGTTCACACCTCAGCACAGCGTCTGGCCCCCAGCTTAAAGGATTAGGGCCACACCCGTCAAGCAGGGAGAACTTGTACAGCGGGTCTGAGCAGAGTGGAGAGCAGTAGGAAGATTCTGTTTTGTTTTACAGGAAGCCAAAGAGAAGAGTGATTTGGCCGTGGGATCTGTCAAAGTACAGAACATGAAAATAAGGGAGACAGACAAGGGACAGACCGCTCGAGTGAAAATGTCTAGGGGAAATGGGAGAACCGAGGTGTGTTTAGCCAGTTTTGTCACACTGAGCAGGATTGTTATTAGTAATATTGAATACGTTATCCCAGCACCCGGAGGGAGGTGAGTTATGTCACTGTTGAAGCTGATTAGATTGGGAATTAATCATGGAGTTGGCAGCAGGCCCTGACAGGTATGCCTGGAACAGGGTGGCGGGTGTCAGAGCCTGCAGCCCACAAGGTGGCAGGCACCTTTGACCAGGGAGGGACAGTGGCCTTGAAGACAGAAGCCCTGCTGCTTCTCCAGCCAGGGCTAGGCTTGCACTGGGCTCAGAGGCTGCCATGAGAAAGCCACAGCCCCTCCGCCCAGAGTCCACAGTGGGGATTGACACAGATCTAACAATGCGCCAGCTCTTTGACCTTGAACAAGTCCCTTGACCTTTCTGACGTGCAGAGATCTTTTTACTGAGGACGAAGTAAAGGCTCCTAGGGGCTGAGCTTCTCCCAGGGTTATCTAGAGGACAGGGGAGCTGAATGTGGAGTGCTTTGTGGACTGGAAGCAAGTAGGAGGCTACATGAGTCCTTAAAGAGAACTGGGGGGCTGTCTGCAAGGGTTTTATGGGGACCGCTCACCCTAGCCCCTCCGAGTTCCTTCCTGACCCAGGGCCACTGGACACAATCCCCTTCATTAGGAAATTCATTCCTTTCTGTCTTCAGAGCTCCTAGAAGCCTTCCATGCAGTCCTGAGGAGCCATCTATTGTAAACCAGCATCTCAGAGCTGGCAACTCAGAAGTGGAGAGAAGTGTCCTTGGGGGAAGTAGGAGGTTTCTCCTGGGACCAGGCCATCGGAGGCCTTCCAGGATGCACTCTGAACTTCCCCTGCCCTTCTTGTCACCAGAGCATCTTGATTTGGCCAGGACAGGTAGAGATGGCATGGAGGGACAAAGTAGGCAGACATCCTCTGGGTTGGGGGGGCAGTAATTTCTTAGGCCCCTCAGTGCATCAGCAACAACCCCAAGATATCATGTCAGTGCCCAAGGCCACAGTCCCCAGAAAATGGAGCTTTTTGTACAGTTTGGCCCATGCCTTCTCCCCACACGGGTTTATTCTCAGTTTCATTAAAGAGCTGCTCACAGTGACCTCAGATCATTAGTATCTTGGAATAAGCTCACTGTTTGGATCAGCCCTGCCTTTCCTGTCTCTTGGCTTTTTGGAAATGTTAATGCAAAAGTGCCTGCCTTTAAGCATCAGGGGTTTGATCTCCTCCCTTGCAAGGGATTTAGGAGATTTAGACAATGGGTCTTACCGCAGCAGTGGCCTATTTAAATTTTCACTTCCTGGAGGTAAGAGCAGAAGGGTGTACTATCAAGTATGGGCTAGGTGCCTCAGACTTGGCATTACCTCTGGTTGTTCCTCACTACAACACTGTGAGGTGGGTCATGTTACACCCGTTTTACAGATATGAGAACTGAGGCTCAGCAAAGTTAGGTAATTTGCCCATACAATGGATCGCTGGTAGACTGGGATTCAAACTCAGCTTCACTTGACTCTAGAAGCCAGGCCATTCCTTGCTTTCTTGTTGTTTTAGCCCTAAAGCTAAATCAGAATGAGGAGCTTGACGATGAGAAATAGCTCGTGGAGGAGCAGGCTTCCAGTGGCTTCTATGAAGCAGGTGCCTGTTGGCTTCCAGGTTATCATCAGAGTTAAAAGCATGTGATTCAGAGTCAGAGGAACCTGGGTTTGAGGGCCTGCTCCATCACCCACTTGCTGCTTGTAAGACCTGTCCTTGCCAAGCCTCACATCCTTGTCTGGCACATGTTAGCCCCCATGGGGCTGCTCTGAGTATTGAACAGAAATAATGCAAGTAAGGTACTCAGCACCATGCCTTCTCTGCCTACTCCAGATTAGTTCAGGGTCCCCATTACACACCCACAGCACCCTCTACTCGCGCCTGAAGGGCTCTTCCCTCTAGTCTGTCTGCCTCCCCACCAAGTTGCGTAAGATCAAGACCCCCACCTGGCCTGCCCACTGCTGAGTCCTCAGCCCTTGACTCCGTGCCTGACACCAGGTCAGAGGTCAGTAAACGTTTCATGGCTGTGAACTACAACTGTTACTGCTGTTTCCTTCTGCCCCCCCAAACCCTACTTTTTGCTTTAGCATGCTATCTCCCTCTTGTCTGCCCGCCATGCCCTGCACCTCTTTCCTCTCAGCTTTTTCTCCCCACTTTCCTGCTTCCCCACTACCCTCCCTGCCCCTCACTCTGTGCATACCCTTCCCTCCTTAAGTCTCTGTGCAACATTCTCGGAATATCAGGGGGGCTCTTGGTGACACCTCAAATTTTGGTATAGGTCAGAATTATTCTCTTAGTATTGTACTTGTGCTTTTGACTCTTTAACTCTTTGGGGTCTGTTTGGCCTCCTTTGGAGGGTTGAGGGCTGGGAACGCGTGCTTCCACCACCATGGCAGGACTTGTGCCAAGGCTGGGTGTGGAGCAGGCTCTCAGGAGCACTGAGTCGATTGGACGGCACACAGGGGCACTCCCATGCCATGTCACTTTCAAGGCATGTCACATGGGTGTGGGGGGTTGCCTTTTGGCTTTTTTCCTGCTTATTGGAAGCCTCATGGTTAGGGTTGGAAGACATGGTTAGATTATTTTTTGAAGAAAGGGTGAAAGTTTTCCTTTGTAGTTTTCATGCTTTATCATCATCAAACCACACATCCCAAAATATTTCTTACCTATATGTGGTCCTCTGGTAGACATTGGATCAAATGAGATTAACAGACCTGTTGACTAGCTTCAAATTTAAGACCCAAAACCGGACCCACCAATGAGGACTTAAGCTGTATCTTTAAAGATGAGTGACGTAAAATTTATTATACTCATATTCATGGTGCACACTTGTAATAACAGACACATTTTCATGTCTGTGCCCTCATGTGACCATCATAACCAGCCTATGAATTTGGCAGGTAAGACAGGTCTCCTCTTTGAACATATGGGGAAATTGAGACATGGAGCATAAGGTTATAGAGCTAGCAGAAAGGGAAGCGACTGCAGAGTCTCTGCCCCTGATTACAGTGCTAAATGGGTAGAGCCAGACTGCCTTGGTGTGAATCCAGCTCCTCCATTTGTTTAGCTGTGTTTCCTTGGCAAGTTACTTAACCTCCCCTGCCTCAGTTTTCCCATCTTTAAAATGGGTATAATAGCACATATAGGATCATTATGAGGATTAAGTGAGTAAATATCCACAAAGCAAGGACATAATAAGCACTGAATGTTGTTCAGTAAAAATACAAACTTAGATGTGCCTATGGGATCCTTTTGTATATTTCTGTACATTTCCACAATAGAAAGGATGGGAACGAAGTGTCTCCTAGTTTTCTATTAATTAAAGAAGACTCCAGACATGGAGTCAGCCTCATGAGGCTGGAACCCCATTGTTTGAAACCCTTGCCTAAAGCATCTTGGATGTTCTCTATGCATGAATACAAGCCGAATTCCAGTCTCAATAATAAGATGGCAGTGCTGGAACATCCTGCTTCAGAAAACCTGGATTTCCAACCTGGTTCTGTGACTTCACCAAAGCTAGATAATTAGCCAAGCAGCACCTGACCTTTCTGATTATTTATCTTATTGGCAGGCAGGGCTCCAGGCCTCTAATGTTAAGGTTCCCCTCTTGTTCCTGGCACTTTAAGGATGCTAATGAAGTGAGGAGGAGGGCTGTGTGCAACATGGCTGGCTAGGAGCCTCAGACGAGGAACCCGGTTTGAAGGGGCAATGCCATGTGCTTCTAGGGGCCAGAGCCAGGCCCCACATGGAGCTCTGGAGAGCAGGAGCCAACCTGGAAGAAGCCAGCTGGAAGAGGAAGGCGGGAGATTATGTTGCAGGCAATATAGGTGTGGAAAATAATGGACTTGGTTTCCCAGGTCACTCTGCCACTTACTGCTGTGTGACCTTAAGCAAGGCACTTAACCTCTCTGAGTCTCAGTGGTCCTATCTGGGAAATGGAGATATTCATACTGGCTCTGTCTACATCACAGGTGAAATCAATTCATAAATCTTTTTTTTATAATAATTTTTTATTATGTTATGTTAGTCACCATACAGTACATCCCTAGTTTTTGATGTAATGTTCCATGATTCATTATTTGCGTATAACACCCAATGCACCATGCAATACGTGCCCTCCTTAATACCCATCACTGGCCTATCCCAATCCCCCACCCCTCTCTCCCCTCTGAAGCCCTCAGTTTGTTTCCCAGAGTCCATAGTCTCTCATGGTTCATTCCCCCTTCTGTTTACCCCCCTTCATTCTTCCCTTTCTTCTCCTACCGATCTTCCTGCTATTTCTTATGTTCCATAAATGAGTGAAACCATATGATAATTGTCTTTCTCTGCCTTACTTATTTCGCTTAGCATTATCTCCTCCAGTCCCGTCCATGTTGCTGCAAATGGTGGGAATGCAAGTTGGTACAGCCACTCTGGAAAACAGTGTGGAGGTCCCTTAAAAAGTTAAAATTGAGCTACCCTACGACCCAGCCATTGCACTACTGGGTATTTACCCCAAAGATACAGACGTAGTGAAGAGAAGGGCCATATGCACCTCAATGTTCATAGCAGCATTGTCCACAGTAGCTCAATTCATAAATCTTAAACTGATGTTGTTGTAAACTGGAGATAATCAGTCGTATGCCAGCAATGACTTTCCATCACCAGCCGGCCTTGTGGGCCCCAGTGTCAGTCGGCACCTCATAGCACAGTCTCAGGGGCAGCAGGAAGGGTCTGTTGCACCACAATCATCACCAGAATATTGCTTCCCTCAAGGATTTATTCTTTGGGGTGCTGATTTAAGCCACCATCATTTATAATACCTTATGAATAATGAGTTCATTGGATTTTTCCCCCACCCATTTGGCCCCCGTCTAGGAGGAAGATTGTATTGTTTTGTTTTGTTTTGTGAAGAGGGGTGAGAGTTGAAATGGAGAGCCAGATCATGAAGATCTTGGGGTTAGGGGAATTGGAATGGCCTTGTGGGGACAAGGGAGGGGAACTTGGGTATCTAGGTGACATCGGTGACACAGGGCTGGGATGTAGGAGTAGGGTGATAAGGAACAAGCCACAGTCTCCCCTAAATTTCCTAGAGCCCAACCTGTTTTTTAATACCCTTAATTCCTTTCTGACCAGTGTCTCATCCCCAAAAATCAAGTTGAAGTAGACAAAACTCCAGGCCAAAGATCCTCCTTGCATTATTGACCTTCTAGTCTTGCCCCACAGCTGGGGAGCTTCCTGTTTACCCATCTGCCAGGGCCACCAAGTGAAGGTGTTGGAGGCATTGGAGGCAGTGTTTTTGAGTGTGACTGTGGTGTTTTCGAGGACCTGAAGGAGGTAGGATTTGGAGAATCTGGTGGGAACCACAAGCACATAGCTCCCACACTGGCAACTCATCTCAGATAGCGCTGCAGAGTCCGGAACAGCCATTCAAGGCTGCTTTTCCTTTCCCTTTCTTTTTTTTCCCTTTAATTAATTTAAACTTTTTTGATTAAATGACAGCTTTCATCACTCCTGGCAGCTGCTGAGAGACAAGATAATTTATAGATGCATTGACACTATATGATTAGGACAAGTACAGTAAATAACAGATGAGAAGATGACTTGCAGCAACCCGAAGGCCCCCCATCTCTTCCATCCACCCCCTCCCATCTCTTGAGTGAGTCCCAGGTAGATGTCTGCTACCGCCACTCAGGGATGCTTGGGGCATGGGATGCTTTTCCCAACTGCAAGACAACAGAGATGATGGCGGGTAGAAGACCACCCTTGTCCCAGAGACCACAGCCCTGCTGGATACCCCAGGGGGCTTTTCAGACCTGCCTGTTACTCCCTGGGAAAGGCCTAATTCTCTCTCTTGAAAGCTTAGAAGTAGGTCCAAGTCAGGATTTCCTTGCTGGTTACTGGGGTACGCCTGAGGGCAAGGCCTGGGACATGGGGTCCCCTGAGCCAGTCACTTCCAGCCAACTATGAGCACTTCATTCATCTCCCTCTGGATGCCATGAAAATACTATAATTTTCATGTGTGCCTTACTGTGAAAAGGGTTGAAAATCTACTCCCTAGGCCTCTGGCAAGGACGGTGATTAAACCAGCCCAGAAAATACGAGCATCTGTCCTCAGGTCTTCAAAACTGTTGGGGTCCCAACTTCTTCAAAAATATACCTTGTTGCCTCTTCAAGTTAATCAGAAATGTTCATGGTGAGGTCAGCCTATACCTCTCTTTCTGGGTGAAACTTATTTCCCTTTGTTGGACCCTCCTCAGTCTAACATTTGGTGTGTTCCTTTTAGTGATAGGGGGTCCACTTAGTAGGCATTTTGCATGTGTGTGTGTAGGTATTGTCTGTGTTTTGTAATTAGTAGTTACTAGGCAAGGTTAAATCAGTGACATTCAACCATGTACAATCCTGAATAATTAGACATTGAATCAGAAGACAAGATTCTATTTCACCTCAAAGGTTCATCCTGGTGTGCCCTACCAACGTGGACCCTTCTCATGTGGCTGGGAAGGAAGAAACAAGCTCCCAAACTAATGAATGAAGTACCTTGGGTTCCAGAAAATTAAGTGGACAAACATGCATAAAGATAAATGATGTGTCTTGTCAGCTTCTGGGGGATTGCTTGTTAACATGGGAAGAAATGAAATCATTCAGATTTCCATGGAAAGATTACACAGTTTGTGGCTAAGTTTTTGTTTGGGGTTTTTTTATTTTGGTTTGGTTTTGGTTTTTTTGTGTTTTGTCTTTTGGTTTGGTTTGGTTTTGTGGCTGTTGTTTGTAAAGAGCCAAGTGTGAAAGATTGAGAGGGAGCCTGGAAAAAGATAAGCTTTAAGACTTATAAGGAGGGATCCATGTTATACGTATTCCTAGTTTCCCCTCAGTTGCCTAGCACAGTGCTTAGGACACAGTAGGTGTTTCCATAAACATGTTGCTAAACTGCACAGAGGAACTTTGTTGGTGGCACCCCCTGCTTCAGTTTCCCCACCTGGCCAGGAAGGCTTGCTCATTTGTATTCTTTAGTGGTGGACTTGAGCCACTCCCCAAGGAAAATCAGGACAAATAGGGGAAGGAGACATGAATATGTTCTACTGATCCAAGTTGCATTATTTTTAATTTTTAATTTTTAAATAATTATAGATTCAAAGGAACTTGGAGATAGTACAGAGATGTACCCTAGAGGTTACATCTACCATAACTACGGTACAGTATCAAAACCAAGAACTGATATTGGTCCAAAGTGTATCTGTACTTCTGTGCCATTTGATCACTTGTGTGGATTCATGTGAGCACCACCACAGTCAGGATACAGAACTGTTCCCTCACCACAAATTCTTACTCGTGTTACCCCTAGTCACACCCACCTCTTTCCTCCCCACCATCCCTAATTCCTGGCAACCACTAATTTTCTCTCCATCTCTATGATTTTGTCATTTTAAGAATGTTATATAAATGACTTCTTCTCACTTTCCTGTGGATTACTGGAACATTTTTGAGTGTATCTCTTTATATAGCTATTTCATTGGTTGCTCTCAGTATTACATCATAATATATACATAATTTACCAGCCTACTGCTGTTACATTTTGCTAATTAATTTACTAATTACATTTACTAATTAATTAATTAGCAGTTCAAATTGTAGATACTTCATCTCCTCTTACCCCCTAGTTTCTAATGTAATCACTGCAGATATTTTCTCCACATACATGAGAAACACATTAGTGTTAAAACTTGCTTTAACCATCAAACATAATTTAGAAAAGTCAAGAGGAGAAGGAAAGTCTATTGTATTTACCTCTATTTTTGCTCTTTCTGTTCTTTCTCACTTCCTGATGATCTAAAATTCCTTTTTTCCCTAGGAAAAAAAAAAACTAAAACTAAAAAACATTCCCTTTCTGCTTACAGAATTTCCTTTAGCCATTCTAGAGATAAGTCCACTGGTGACAGATTCTATTAGTTTTCCTTCATCTGTGAAAATACATGTATTTTCCCTTCATTCATGAAGTATACTTCTGCTGGATATAGAATTTTGGTTGATAGTTCTTTAGCGCTTGAAAAAATGTTATGTCACTTTCTTCTGACATACATGGTTTCTGATGAGAAATCCACTGTCATTAGACTTGTATCCCCCTCTGTGTAACCCATTCATTTATCTTTCTGTGCTTTGAAGATGCTTCTTTGGCTTTAATTTTCAGGGGTTTGACTCTGCTGTGTCTTGGTGTGAATTTCTTTAGGTTTATCATATTTGAGAACATTCAGCTTCTTGAATCTGTAGGTTTGTATCTTTTGCCAAATTGGGGGAATTTTTAGCCATTGTTACTCTGAATACTTTTTCAGCCCCAGCCTTTTTCTCTTCTTCTGGAACTATGATAGCATGAGTGTTAGGTCTTTTGTAATAGTCCCACGGATGTCTGCCACTCTGTTCACTTTTTAAAGACTATTGTCTATCTGTTGTCTACACTGGGTAATTTCTATTATTCTGTCTTCAAATTCACTGATTCTTTCCTTTGTTGTCTCTGTTCTGCTATTGAGCCTGTCCACTGAGTTTTTTAATTTCCTTTGTTGTATTTTTCAGTTCTAAAATTTCCATTTAGGTCTTCTTTATATCTCTATTTCTTTGCTGAGATTTTCTGGGGGTTTTTTCCTGAGACTCTATTTTTTATTGTTTCATTGTTTCAAGCTCATTTTTAATTGCTTGTTGAAGCATTTTTATGATAGCTACTTTAAAATCTCCATGAGATAATTCTAATATCTGGGTCATTTCGGTGTTGGTATCTGTTGATTTATCTTTTCTCATTCATCCTGATTCTTAGTGTGATGAGTGGTTTTGATTGAAAACTGGACATTCTGAGTAATATTTAAAGTCTTCCGTTATAGTTGGCTTCCTCTGACACCAACCCAGCAAGGAAGAGGAATGTCACCTCATTACTGCCAGGTGGGAGTGGAAGTCCAGGTTCCTCACTTGGTCTCCACTGACACTCAGTAGGGCAGGGTCTTCTCATTACTGCTGGTGGTAATTTAGGCTCCCCCCACTAGAACTCTGCTGATACCATCCTGACTGGGGCATCATAGGGGGCCTCGTCACTGGGCAGTGGTGAAAGACTTGATTCTCCAGTAGGCCTCCATTGACATCACCTCAGCAGGGAGAGGGTGGTGTACCTCATTACTTCCAGGTTGGAGTGGAAGTTCAGTTTCCCCACATGGTCTCCACTGACACTATCGAGGTACTAAGGAGCCTCATTACCACCCAGAGGGGAAGAATGTCCTGACTCCTCACTTGGCCTTGTCTGACACCATCCCAGCAGGGGGTTCAGGGGGCTCATTATAACCTGGTGAAGACAGAAGATGAGGATGGAAGTCAAGGCTCCCCATTCAGTCTTTACTGAAGGAGGTGGGGGTGGAGCAACAGTTTTTCCTGTGGTGTTTGGCTGGAGTAGAATGATTACTGTCTAAATTTTTCTGTCTTGATTTAAAACTGGGCAAAGGATTTGAATAGACATTTCTCCAAAGATGATATACAAATGGCCAATAAGCACATGAAAAGATACTCAATATCACTAGTTATAGGGAAATGCAAATTAAAACCACAATAAGATACCACTTAACACTCATTAAAATGGGTATTATCAAAAGAACAGAAAATAACAAGTGTTGGCAAGCATGTGCCGAAATTGGAACCCATGTGCATTGCTGATGGGAATGTAAAATGGTACAGCCACTATAGAAAACAGTATGATGGTTCCACAAAAAAATAAACATAGAATTACCATAAGATATAGCAATTCCACTTCTGGGTATATACTCAAAAGACGTGAAAGCAGGGACTCTGGCTATTTGTACACTCATGTTTATAGCAGCATTGTTCACAAAATCCAAAAGGCAGAAACAACCCAATTGTCAAATAATAGATGAATGGATTAAAAATGTGGTATAAATACACAATGGAATATTCTTTGGCCTTAAAAAGGAAGGAGATTCTGACACATGCTACATCGAAGATTGCTGCAAACATTATTCCAAGCAAAATAAACCAGACATAAAAGGACAGATATTGTGTGGTTCAACTTATGGGGTTACCTAGAGTAGTCACATTCATAGAGATAGAAAATAGAATAGTGGTTACCAGGGGTTGAGGAGAGGGATTAATTGGGAGTTATTATTTAGTGGGTACAGAATTTCAGTTGTAGGGTGATGGTGATGGTTGCACACACTGTGAATGTACTCAATGCCACACAACGGTACACTTAAAAACAGCTAAAATGGTGAATTTTATGTTATGTATATTTTACCACAATTTAGAAAAAGGTTTCTGTCTTGCTAGGCCACACCCTTTCCTGGGCCTTTAGCTAAAGAGAGCAGACTTCTATTGGGGGTTTATTTGTTTATACCCATTAGCATTTCTGGGTTGCCCAGAAACCCAAGAACTTCACCCCTGTGTCATTCCTCAGGTCTTGAGATTCCTAACTAGTCTGCTTTCTTCTCTCTTTTAGTCTTTTTATGTTTGTTTTATGTATAATGTCCATGGATTTTAGTTGCACTTTGTGGGAGGAATAGGGAAAAATATGTCTGCTTCATCTTTTCGGAAGTACAAGTCTCAAAGCCACTTTATTTTATGGAAGGATTTCTGTCCATGTTTCATTTCCTTTTGCTAGCTGGTGAAATCTCATCCCTTTCAATTTAGTACATAAAACTATAGTTAGGGGCACCTGGGTGGAGCAGTTGGTTGAGGATCCAACTCTTGATTTCGGCTCAGGTCATGATCTTGGGTCATGAGATGGAGCCCCCAAGAGAGTCCCTTTGGGATTCTCTCTCTCCCTCTGCCCCTCCCCCCCCATTCTCTCTCTCTCAAATAAATAAATCTTTAAAAAAAACTATAGCTAAAAAAATCTCTCACTTTTATAGACAAGGGCTCCTAATTCTGGAATCTTATGTTAATATTTCTAAACATTTCCAGAGCAACGGTTATAACATCAGATAAGTAGCATGTTGTCATAACATTTCATTCCCCACCATGTCTTCTACCATTTTTTTTCAACAATACTAATCCCAGGTATACCTGATGAGTGTGCATTCTCAACCTATAATTAATTAATTCTACTTGTGCAGACAATTCTCTTCTTGTCCTAATTGTCAGTTTCTTCAACTGACGCCTGCTGTCCCTTTCATACTTTTATTTATTAGCATATGTAATCACATATGCATATGTTAGATGTGTCCTTTTGTTCTCATCATAGCTGCTAGTATTTAAAACACTCCTTGGATGAAAACCCCTGGTGTAGCAGTAGAAGCAATGGGCTTTGAATTAGGATATTTGGGTTCTAGTTCCAGTTTTGTCACTAACCAGCTTATCATTTCATTTCGTGAGTCTCAGATTCCTCATCATTAAAATGAGGGAAGGAGAACTGGATCATCCCTATGGACTCTTCCTGTTTGAACCAGCTTTACGTTTAGGTTACTCATGTCTAATGAAGTCAAAGTCATTATCAGACCAGGGGATTAGAAACAAAGTTGTCACCACCAGCCTGATCTCCTTGATGATTATTTGCTGATGGGTAGGAACCGGCATTGGCTATATAGTATGTGTAAAACTTCCATCAAGATTCCTATTTTGGGGTCTGTTACCATAATTTTTTACTTTCATTGACAATTATGCTTGGAGCAATACCCAAATTGTAAGTGATTTTTGTCCACTTTTCCCTTTGACATTAGGTGCCTTAATCATAAGTCTTTCCCTTTTGCCTCTTCCTTTCTGTGTCCCCACATCCCCCTTTTTACAGGAGTAGAAGGTGCTTAAAGTTGAAGTGCTCACCTTAGCAAAGTAAGTCCCCTGTGCTCTCTCGATGCCTCCCAAGGCTCTTGTACCAAGTACAGGAAAGAAGAGTTAACCCAGGGCTGCTGTCCACCAGGGGAGGCAGCAACTCCCATGTGATGCACAGAATTGCCGTCAGGGCAAGAGGAAGAAATAAGGCAAGAAAGAAAATGAGACAGAAGGGGAAGGAAGAGCACATGGCAGAACTAACAGAACAGAGAGATGGATGCTCAGGATAGCTCAGGGAGACAGGAATGCAAACAGAGGCGAATTTTCTATTGGGGTGGGGATGAATCATCCTTACCTGTCAGCCACCAGGCCTCAGGAAGCTGGCAGCTTCTTCCTCTCACAGCCTCCGGGTTGCTTGTCGCTGCCAGCTTTGCATGTTGGGCTGAGGCACCTGCTCCTAGTCGAGCTGGCCAGAGGGACAGGTTCACCTCTCCAGAGCAGCATGGCTCGTCCAGTCTCGATGCCCATGGTGAGTGCAGATTCGACATCACCTTGCAGGGCACCTTACAGAGCACCATTTTAGCAGTCCACCTCCACCCATTTTCTAGAAACAAGAAACCCTGGCTTCCCATTGTCTGCAGCATGAAAGGACATAAAGAACCAGTCCCTGAGACATCTTGTGTTGAGCTTTTCAAGACATGAACCCCTACAAGGAACTTGGTTCATGATATAGTTATATTTTTAAGGGACTGTGATTTCCATAGGTCACTTTATATAAAGGAAACCAAAACCATTTAAAGTAAATGACAATAAACATGCCTGGTGTAAAAAAACATCTGGACCCTGTGTATGTGTGTGCATGTGTATGTCTGTGCATGTGTGTGTGTATGCATGTGTGCGTGGGCATGTGTGTGTGCATGTGTATGTGTGTGCATGTGTGTATGTATATGTGTGTGCATGTGTCTGTGTGTGCATGTGTGTGTGCGTGCATGTGTATGTGTGTGCATGTGTGTGTGCGTGCATGTGTCTGTGTGTGCATGTGTATGTGTGTGCATGTGTGTATGTATATGTGTGTGCATGTGTCTGTGTGTGCATGTGTGTGTGCGTGCATGTGTATGTGTGTGCATGTGTATGTGTGTGCATGTGTGTATGTATATGTGCGTGCATGTGTATGTGTGTGCATGTGTGTGTATGTGCGTGCATGTGTCTGTGTGTGCATGTGTGTGTGCGTGCATGTGTATGTGTGTGCATGTGTGTATGTATATGTGTGTGCATGTGTCTGTGTGTGCATGTGTGTGTGCGTGCATGTGTCTGTGTGTGCATGTGTGTATGTATATGTGCGTGCATGTGTATGTGTGTGCATGTGTGTGTGCGTGCATGTGTCTGTGTGTGCATGTGTGTATGTATATGTGCGTGCATGTGTATGTGTGTGCATGTGTGTGTATGTGCGTGCATGTGTCTGTGTGCATGTGTGTGTGCGTGCATGTGTCTGTGTGTGCATGTGTGTATGTATATGTGCGTGCATGTGTATGTGTGTGCATGTGTGTGCGTGCATGTGTCTGTGTGTGCATGTGTGTATGTATATGTGCGTGCATGTGTATGTGTGTGCATGTGTGTGTATGTGCGTGCATGTGTCTGTGTGTGCATGTGTGTGTGCGTGCATGTGTCTGTGTGTGCATGTGTGTGTGCGTGCATGTGTATGTGTGTGCATGTGTATGTGTGTGCATGTGTGTATGTATATGTGTGTGCATGTGTATGTGTGTGTATGTGCGTGCATGTGTCTGTGTGTGCATGTGTGTGTGCGTGCAGGCATGTGTACACTCAGCATGCATATATTTTTCAGGAGATAATGCTATATGTAGATGACTTCCCCGTCCTTTTTTTCTCCTTGCTCTCTGCTACTGCAACATGGATTTTTCTCTGGTCTTTCTCTCCTGACACTCCTTTCCAGGATAAGAGCCCCAGCCCTTCCATATAACTGCTAGGTTCTGTCACCCTCTGGAGAGGCCTGTTTTGCACTATTGGGAAGGGTCTGGGTCAGCACAAATCCCACCATCATGATGCCCCCCTCAGAGCTCCCCAGGGGGGTATGTGGGATCTTTCCAACATCCCCTAGCAGATCCCATCTCTTCCCAACTCAGTGAGATGTCAGGAGCTACCGTGACTTAGCAGGGAAGAAGAAAAAAACAGAATTCTCACCTCTAGTACCAGTCCCCACCCCAACTCTTAGCAAGTGAGAATGAAAATAGACCTTTCTCTGGATTTTTATGAAAAGCCTAATCCCATAGAACTCAGAACTTGCAGGTAGTCAGAGCACTGAGGCCTTTGGGGACAAGGCACCTGAAAGACCTTTTAGAACCAGAGAATGGGGACTGGAGATGGGGACAAACCAGAAGGTGATGCTTCTATTTTCCACTAGATAGAAACTACCAATAATTACAAAAGAAACCCTGGTTCTCCTGGGGGCTAAAATGGCTTCAGAATAGTTAAAACCCTTGAGAAACAGAGCAGGGGAGCACTGCCCTACTTCCCTTCCCTGGCCCTGGGGTTGCTGGAGGTGCTGGCTGCGGCCTTCCAGCTGCTTTAGAAACCAGGCGTGAGGTGGCCAGGCCACCTTTCACATTTCAAACTAGGGACCCCCAGAGGTATCTGGAGCTTGCTGAGATGCATTGCAATGAGATGAAAATTGCAGAGCCCCGGGCAGTAGAAGAGAAGGGTGCATTAACCAAGCACACAGCCTTGCCTACCGCAAGGCTCCCTCCTATAATATCTTCTATTGTGCCTTTAAATCCATCCTCAGTGAGGAGGGACAGAAAGCCAGCCTTCCTTCTGCAGCAGTCTCCCTGAGGGAACTGCAGACATCTGCTTTCTTTCATCTGGGGAGTGGTGTAGGAGGCACGGGGACCATGAGAGGTGAAGGCCTCTGAACTTGGATGACCTCTCCCTCCCAGCTCTCCCTCAGAGCTTCCATCTAGGGATAGGAAATGCCCTTCTGGGGCCCAGAGCCATCTTTTCAATCAAGCTTGGCCCTGCCCCATCACCCAGGTCCACCCCCACCAGCCTGCTCTCAGCTGCACAGGGCTGGTCAAGCATCTGTCACTGTGACCCACAGAGGTCCCCAGGAAGATCAAGTTCATGAATAGGAGAACCTTCCCCTCTTCCTTACCATGACCCCCAGCCCTACTATTTGACTCCCAGAGTACCTCCTACCAGGACGTCCTCAAAGCCCACTGGGAAGGCAGTCTAGAAAATTAGTAGACACTTACGAGCTTAGTTCAGCCTTCAGGCAGGTAGTGACATATCCGGTGTGCCAGTCTAGGAATCGGCTTCTGACCCAGGACCCAAGGAGTGGTTGGGTGTTTGGGGCATTTGGACCCCCACCCTTGTTGACCTCAGCAGTTAGCAGTGACCCCAAGCTACAGGAGACAGCCTGGACTGACCTCCACAAATTCTCTGTAAATTGTGGACTGAGCGGGCCGAAAGCAAAGAGCCAGGAGTCAGAGAACCTGGGTTCTCATGGCCTCCCTGGTGCTAAGCTTCTGAGGGTCTGCAGGCAAGTTATCAACTTTCTGGGGGTCTTTTTCCTCACTTGTAGTAACAGTACCTGCCATTCAATGAGCTCTTATTAGCCTCAATTTTTTATGCATTCAAAGAGTGGTAAATATATAACAACAAGAATGGCATGCTCACTGACCACTCAACAGATTAACAGACAAAACAACCCATGTACTCACACTGGGATGGATGTCCCGGATGAATCTTGGTTCAACACACATCTCACCTAGACCACATACAACCACGAAACATAAACATTGCCATTATCTTTTTGTGACAATTATTCCCACTATTCACTTTACAAGTTCAGAAACTGAGGCTCAGAGAGGTTAAGTGCCTTGCCCAAGGTCACACAACTAGAAGAGATACCAGGAAAGGTGAGAGCGTGTTAGGGATGCCCAGTGGAAAGGCTTGCCATCTTCTCTGGCCAGCAGAGAAGGGACTGGGCAGTGACACCCCCACCCCCACCCCCATCATTTTGGGGTCTTTGTCTCAGGACATGGTCACAGCCCAGATTTTTAAGGCCATCCAAATCTAACACCAGCCCCCATATAGCCAGCTCAGCAGCTGGGCAGGTTTCATGTGCACAGTGAGCTCCGGGCCTAGACAGACCAGCCAGAGCAGCCGCAGCCCATTAACTTCCCAGCATCACTACCACTCAGCCCAGTCCAGGGAACACTGGAGATCCCACCACGTCAGTCTCAGGGGTCTAGACCAGAAGAAGGAGAAGGTACTAGTTGCTCCTAACACAACTCCCCATGAAAGCTGGGCATCCTGGAGACAGACACTGCTTCCACTGGCATTTGTCCTTGTGTGCCTAACTGGCATTTCTCCCCTATAGTGTGCCAGTCTGTGTGTGACAGTCTATGGTGACCAGGTTCTGCTAGCCTGGTTCTTGGTCATTGAGTCTGAGAAAATGTCCCAGAAGAGCAGCCCTAGAAGGGCTAAGACAGAAGCAGCCGAGTGAATATGATATGTGCTCATGGATCTGGTCCCTTAGACAATAAACACTCTAGACAGGGCTCTTCCACTTGGCGCTGGAGCCTGTTAGAAGCTCCCTCAGAGAAATTTTTATCAAACTCGTATCTGATGCATGGTGAGGTACTCCATTAAGTGCCTTTCAGGTCCTCTCTGAAACTTTGGACATGTTGGAAACAAGGGGCAAGGCCTGGCAGACGTGGCTGCTTGACCCAGGGTCTCTGCAGGGTGAGAGATGTAAAGACCAAAGGCATAGCAGCAGCACACTGGCTGGAAACACCCAGGCCCAGGAGGCTCTGACTGCGTGCATTCTGCTTCATGGCTCGGAACAAAGAGCCCTGAGCTGCGTGGTCATCTCCAGTCTATAGTAAGTGCTCAGTAAATCATCTCTCTTTTTCTTGAACTAAGGAATAAATAAATCTCTTGATCAATATGTCAATAAGTAGATGTTTAACAGATGTCTATAAGATGGATTTAACCCGTTTTCAGATTGTTGACATCAGAAGGAGGAGGCTGTGGGAAGAGAGCATCTGTACCCATGACCCACCTGTCTGCTAGAGGCATGCCGGCATACCTGTTCTAATGACAGTATTGTAGCGTAAATAAGAGGAGGCGCCACCAAGGAAAAGCTTTGAAAAACATGCCGTTTTGTCCAAATCTAACAAATTAAACTGTAGGCGAAATTTAAAATGTAAGCTAAGAGGCTGGCAGGAAGAGACATTCATTAGATCAGTCATCTCTGGGGCCCACCCAGGGCTCTTTTTGGTGAATGAATAACTGAAGCAACGAAAGCCACTTGATACGCTGTGAATGCCTCTCCCACCCCCCTTCCACCCCCGTGCCCTCCTGCACCCTTCCCCTTCGCTGTTTAAATTGCCATCTGAATTTATTGCTCCTGCCAAATGAAGCCGGCTGAGATGGAAATGTTAATTTATTGGACCAGACATGTGTCAACACAACTCTGATAAAATGCTCCTATAGGCCATCCCAAAGCCACTGTCCCGACATGACTTCCTGCGCCCACTGCAAAACTGCCATTGGCGTTGCATGGTGGCTTCTAGCTGCATCTAGTCCACTCAGGTCTTGAAACCACTGTCCTTTTCCACCTCTGTGACTCTGTCCACAACGTTCGTCCACCTAAAGGGCCCCCTGTTGCCGTTTGCCTATCACACACCACCCTCCCTCCCTCCACGCAGCCTCCCCTCCCCTGAGCTGGAGATGAGCTCCCCTTCCCCTTCCTCGGCATTCCCGCATTCTACCTTGTTCCATCATTATTTGAATATATGATTTCCTCTCCTGCTGGATCATCAACTCCTCAAAAGCTGAGACTATCTGACGCATGTTGAAATTACCCCCCGGCTCTGTGCAGTGCCTCGTGTGAGGGAGAGGCACCATGGTGTGTGCAAGGATAATGGGGTTCAGAGGAAGCCAGGCCCAAGCTCAAGGCCCGCATCCATCATTTGCCATGGGACTGTGGCCAAGTTGCTGAACTTCTCTGAGCCTCCACTTCCTTCTCTGTAAGCCTCGCTGGGTCGGGGCCTCGCTGACTTACTGTGTCTGCACATGGCTGTCACTTAAGTTGGCTCTTCCTTCTTGTTCTCATCACCTCCCTGGCTCCACCCCTTTCAGCGTTTCTTTTCAAAGGACTAACACCTGTACAACAGGACCCTCTAGTTCCTTCATGATTCAGCACTTGGGGATGGGAATTTTACTGAGATGATCAAAGGATTAAGCCATACAGAAGCTCTGAGGGAGACACCAGTTTCCTGTGAACGACCGAATTCTGATTGAGTACAGATGACTGCAGGTAGGCGAAGAGCCATACAGATTGGCCTTGAGGGAGGTGTGAACATTAGCCACATTCAGCTTGTGTCCTTATCGTAGATCAGGGCTCCTAGCCCACTGCCTCATAGGAAAGCCTGTATCCTTTCAGATGCTAATAGTTGTTCTGAGATAAAGAAACCCAAAAGGGTTTTGTGGTGTGCAGTGAGGGTCAGGCACAGAGCCCAAGTGTGGAATGAGTCTAAAGTGCCCTTTGTGTCTTAATGGTGTTAGGGGAAGGGAGGCCTCCAAGCTTTCAGGGTGTAACTAGTCCTCAGCACGTACTTTGTATTGAAATGGCCTCTCTCCCTGTCTGGATCCTTCTCCTGGCTTAGGCATCTCAAGACAGAGGCCACTGCTTCTTCATCTGTGGATCCCCAGAGCCCGCATAGTGCCTGGAATATGATAAACGTATAATACGCATTTGTGGAAATTACCAAAACTTGGATGCCCTGAGGCCTGGACATCTGACTGGACCAGCAGTCTGATACCAGCCGGGTGCATGGAGTCCGTTTCCACAGAGCCTGGCATTGTGACCCCAGGGGGTGGAGAGAGCCGCAGTGGGAAGGAGTGACACGGAAGAGGGTACTTACCCTAGAGCAGAGGCTGCTTGTGCTCTTGCCTCTCATTGAGGGTGGCCAGAGGGGTGCCGTCTACCCAGAAGGCAGTCTGTTTGTGGGGGATCCTGGCTGCAGTAGGGCCAAGGCCCTGGGATCACTGGCTTTCTTCCTCCACAGACGGTATACAAACGGCCACCTCTTCCCAGAGGAGCCGAAACAGCGCTCTTCCACATCCAGTTAGGTGTTCTGTGGGTTCCTGGAGGCAGGAACCTGGAGGCAGTGAGGGGCTAAGACGTGCTGGATTCATGCCCCATGGGCTTTTCTGCAGGGCACCTTGGACGTGACACCCGTGTGCACAGTGGGCTCCTGTTACATGCACGCACACGCCCCCTACTGTTGGGCAGACTCCCCTCGGGCATTGTTAGCGTGGCTGCAGGAAACTTCACCCTAGACAGCCATTTGGGGTGGTAGACTGTCTCCCACGGGTGTTGCAGCTTTCTTTCTAGCTCTTATGTGTTTTCCTGGCTATTCTGCCATCTTACCCTCCTTTTTATTTTTTTTTTTGAAGATTTTTTTAATTTATTTGACAGAGAGAAAGACAGCCAGCGAGAGAGGGAACACAAGCAGGGGGAGTGGGAGAGGAAGAAGCAGGCTCTCAGCAGAGGAGCCTGATGCGGGGCTCGATCCCATGACTCCAGGATCACGCCCTGAGCTGAAGGCAGACACGTAATGACTGAGCCACCCAGGCACCCCTTACCCTCCTTTTTATTTTTCAGTTTTCTCCTCTAGCAATTTTTACTTGTCTTTTACCTTTCATCCTCTTTCTTCCCTGGTGGGCGTCCTCACCCACATGCCTGCTGATGCTCTAAGAGCCCCATCAGCCTCTTCTACCCACATGTCTGGATTCGACTCTGGCTGTCACCCTGACTTCTCAGTCCCTTGTGGGCCCAGCCAGTCCCCCTGCTGCCCTGCAAGCCGCTATCCTGAATTGCTATCCTGAAAAGGAAATGTTCGCTTTTCTTCCAAGTAGATATGCTTTATGCTATTTTCTGCAAGCCACAGAGAGTGAAAATAAAAACCAATAATAGCAGCAGGAACAACAACAAGATCCCCACAAGAAGAAACAAACACCTGTGACAGACTCTGGAACCCAAGCGCCTCCGATTTGATCAACCCCGTGGTCATGCGCTGGGCCTAGCCCCGTGCGCTCAGGGTTCCTTCGCTCAGCACCATGTGGCCATAGCTGAGCACCTGTGCTCTGACTGTGGCTTGGCAGGTGTAATTAGTGATTCTCCATCACTGCTGCATCTTCCGTCACCCCTCCCACCCCGGCTCCTAATGCTTTCTTCTTCTCTGCTTCTCCCTTTGCCACATTCCTCTCCTCCCTATTTCCCTGACCACCTTCCTCTGCACTCCACTCCCCAGGCTGTTACCTGCTGCCTTCTCTGACCCTATTTCCCTGACTGCCTTCCTCTGCACTCCACTCCCCAGGCTGTTACCTGCTGCCTTCTCTGACACTTGCTTGTAGCGATCTCACTGTCCACAGGTGGCTCCTCATTGTGCTTCTGTCTCTCTGCCTTCCCTCTCCATCCTCCCAGAGGGGCCCCAGGCCTCAGAGACTGAATTTGGGGTTCTGAGGAGGCAGGACACCCCCATGTACACAGAGTCTGCTCCTCCTTGCCCTTCGGGCCCTCGCTCATTGCCTCCTTCTCACAGAAGCCTTCCCTCATGCCTCCGTGGATTTCCTCTTAACAGCTTACCACTATTAAAAATGTCTTATTTGTCACTCATTCAGTGTCCTGTCCCCACCGAATGCAAGCTCTGTGAGAGCAAGGACCTTTTCTTATGCACTGCTATGTTCCCAGGGCCTGGAACATTGGCCTCAGGCAAGGATGGTCCAATGGCGAAATCAGGTTCAACTTGTGCCATTCTGGTGGAGACTTTTTCCTGAACCTGGAGCCTTCCTCCAGCTGGGCCACCATGTACTCAACACTGTGATGCATGTTATGTAGGCTGGTCCTGTGTAGAGGTTTCCTGAGGTGAGCGGCTGGAAAACAGGGTGACCTTTCCCCTAACTTCGAGGCCCCTACATGGTAGGGCTCAGACACCTGTGGCTGGTCGGGGGCTCTGAACTCTGGCTGACTGTAGGGTCCTACGAGCTGCTTTGCAGACATGCATGCCTCAGGCTCCTCCCCAGTCTTGATTCATCTCTGGGTGTGGGGCCAGCACTTATTGTCAAGAGTTCCCAAGAAGCGAGTGCTGATGGTCCCCACTGAGCCTTTTGGAGCCAGGAGCCCCGATTTGTGTCCTCTTCTGTCTTCTGGCGATGTGTGACTTGACTGCAAGGGGGGTCCAGGCAGATGAGACGGGAGAGATAATGATGCTGTTAATCAGAGACACTAATCCGTGCTAATGTATCATCCCTCCCAGGTAGCAGAACATTCTAATTCAGTTAAAGATCACATCTCCTTGAAAAGGCCCTTGAGAAGTGAGTGATGTGAATGCCGAGAAATCAGGAAACTGGCTGGAGGGTGCTTGGGGCAGGAGACTTTTCACTGTGCTCCAATTCCCCCCATACCTCTCCAGCCGGGGACAGGCTGGCACCAAAATGGCAAGGGAGGTGTTCCTGGGAAGACTGTCTTCTAGCCATGTATCAACAAGCACCGACTGGGGGCCCGCCGTACATGGGTACCAAGCTTGCAGGTGGGGCGTCCATGGTGAGCAAAACCAGGGACGCTTCTTGCTCTCGTGGGGCTTACCCATCATGGAGGAAATTGAGGTGACTCAAGTAATTATATCCATAAATGTAGACTGAAGGAGCTGTTCCTTTCCTGACTCTGGGGTCCGTGTTAGAACCTTCTGAGTGCATGATCCCACTCAGTCCCCCCAGACATAGAACCCCAATAGCGTCAAGGCTGGTTTTTGGGGGGGGGGGGCTGTGGCTTCAGACTCCTGATGAGGTCCCGAAGTGCTCCACCTCTTCACAGCAAGGGGCCTGACATTCTGTCACCCTTGGTCAGGGTCTTCCACATTTCTGACAGATGTGAACACAGAAATGTGCAGACACCCCAAGGAGGGGCTCCTCCAGGATTTCGTGTTACAGTAAGGTATAAACGACTAACACCCAATCCTTCCTGGGAGCAGGTTTTAAGAATAGAGAGAAACTGACAAAGGTGTGGGCCTGAAGGGTGGCAGGGGGGAGCCATGAAAACAAATTCTGCCCACACCACACGTTTCTGCCTGGCTAGGCCAGAGCAGTGTTGGGGAGGCGGGATTAGAGAACGGGAGGCAGAGGGGAGGAGGAGGAGGGTGGGAAGAGAAGACAGGCTCCTGTGGGATGTCCCAGTTACCTGCCCTAAAGACAGGAACAGGAGCTAGGGTCACTCCTCCAGCAAATAAATGGAGCTTTGAAGAGCATGCAGGCAGCCCAGTCAGTGAGGCTGACCTTTGCCTGCACGGAGTTGGTAACATCCCTGGGCAGCTGGCCAGGGAGCTGCCAGAGGCAGGTGTCTGCAGCCTGACGCCGGCCACGCCGAGCCCCAGGGAACTAGGGAGGGGCCTCAGACCACCTCCCGTGGTCCCGGAGCCCCTGTGGTCTCTTGAGAGCTGTGGACCCCTATGGAAACATGCATATAAACATGCACACCAAACTCTCTATGTGCTTTTTCATAGCCTGGGCAGAGGTGAAGGGAAGGGGCATTCATTTTACAGATGAGAAAACTGAGGCCCAGAGAGGCCAAATGCTTTCCCCCAAACTGAGTCCTCTCAACCCAGCCCTGTGTTTTTCCTTTCTATCATCCCAGATTGACCATGAATCACATCACATCCAGACTTGTTAGGGCATCATAACAGGGGCCACACAGCCCAGAATTTTACGATGCAGTCCAGATGTCACATCCTCTGGCCCATATAAATAAACTCAGACTTGATGGTCCATGTGTCCTGGTTTAGGCATCTAGAGAATGGTCCCCCCAGAGAGGGGCATAAACGCATTCTGCAGGGCACACAGTGAGACCTCAATTAATAGCAGTTGCAATGTGAGGGAAGAGAATAGAATTCTCAGAGGAGTACACTGCATCTCCCCTTAAGAGATTTTGACTCTGAAATCCAACTTCAGCCAAATTGGAGAGAAGGCAGCTGGTGGTGAGGTGGTGAGGTGAGGTGTGTCACAGCGGGTCTGGGACCTCCACCACCATCTCTGTCTCCCACATGCTTTAGCCTGGTCTACACAGACTATATTAAGCCTTGCTCGGGGCCCTGCCAGGCTTTTCCTTGTGACGGCATTTTGGCCATAGCCAGGATAACTCAGCTGGACATGGATGACAGCACCAGGCGAAATGGTGTGTGTGTGACCATGTTGGGGGGTGGGGGCGGCAGAGGGAGAGTGAGTGCGAGAGGATTAAGAGCTATAGAGCCCAAAAGGGACATGGAACCACTCCCGCTAATTACACCTCCCTCTCCTCCCCTCCCCTGCTTCTCTGCCCACCACCCTGTGCAGTCGCTTTCCTCCCAGCTGCCACTATTAATTCCTGTGAGAGATTGGACCAGGGAGACTCTGCCAGTCTCTCCCCCACTGAGATGGCTGAGGTGGTGGGAGGGGTCACAAGGGGGATGGGGCTACCTTCAGTACACAGAGCTGGTGTCCTGCCAACGGAGAGGCTGCTGGTCACTGAGCTGCGTCCTGGACTGACTTCTCCCTAGAGATGGACTTAGTTGTCTCTGTCCTGAAGCAGGTGTGGGTTGGGCCAAGGTGAGAGAAGAGTCGTGCTCTTGGGACCCAAATTACCTCAGTCCCTTTGAGTGTGTCCTGTAAATGAGGAGCAAACGTGATTTTTCAGTGTCTCTTTAAGCAAGGTTTCTGGCACATCCTTGTGAACTTTGAAACATTGAAGCATGAGTTAGACACAATCTGTTCAACATTGCACCTCTGGGTGCTGGACAGAGCCAAGGCTTGGGTGACAATCAGAGCCAGACTCAGGTCCTGGCTCCCCAAGTCACTGAACTCCCTGAGCCTGGTTTCCTTGTGGAGTATATACACCCATTTCTTACACTCGTTGTGAGGATTAAATGACATTTTGTATGCAAAGCTCTTTGTGCAAATCTGGGGCCAGGTGTGTGCTAATGGGTGCACTAAAACTGTAGTCCTTTCTCTTATCTAATTGGAAGAAACTTACTCTTACTTCAGCCAGAGCCTGTGAATTAAATTTAAAATGGTGTAATAGAGGGACACCTGGGTGGCTCAGTCGGTTAAGCGTCTGACTCGATTTCAGCTCAGGTCCTGATCTCAGGATGTGGGATCGAGCCCCATGTCAGGCTTCATGCTTAGCATGGAATCTGCTTGAGATTCTCTGCCTCTCTATCTCTCTCTGCCCCTCCCCCTGCTCTCACTCTGTCTCTCGCTCCAAAATAAATAGATTTTTAAAATTTTAATAAAAAATAAAAAATAATAAAATAAAATAAAATAAAATAAATAAATAAAATGGTGTAGTAGCCAAAAAGTTAACGGGATCTGGTGAATAGCAGAACTGAAGTCCCAAGAAGTCAATTTTATTTGCCTTTAAATAAAATTCTCAGATTATTTTTCTCATACCATCTACTCAAAGGGTCAAAAAACCTAAATCTTACCACAACACTTCACAGGGAACTTATAAATACTTATAAAACATGTTTTAAGTTTTCTGTGTTAACTGGCTTTGCAACCATTTTTCTAGCATAATCTGCTCAAATAACTCAATGGTATGATAACTTCTGGAAACTTTGCCTCAAAAATGAGAAAATGTAAGGACCAAGAAGAAAAAAGACTCATTTGGTCAATGTCGTAGAGCAAATTAGACGCCACACCTGGTGGGAATCTTCCCCCCTCGAAGCTTTGTATTGTTAACTAAACTATTGAATGTTGCAGTTCTTTTTTTAAGGGACAAATGGGGTTCGCCATAGGAAAAAGGGTGATCTGAAAGGAACTTTCAAGATTTGAGAAGGAAGAAGTCAACAAAGCCCAACAAAAGCGGTTCAGCAGTTCGATCCCTTGCTACAAAATACATCTCTCTCCCCATGGACGTTGGTAGCTTCCTTTCCTCTCTCCTTGCTGGTCTTTAATGGTCTATAGCATTAGTGTAATTCTCTACCCCTTGTTATGGCCATACGAAGACATAGTGAACTTGGCAATGAATGAAATACTATTCTATGTTTCTCTGCTTGGGGAAATCTATCAATAATTAGACTTCAATTTTTCAATTTTACCATCTAGAAAAAGAAAATGCCCATAAATCTCCCAAAACAGAAATCAAATATAGCCCATTTAATTACCAGCAAGTAAACAAAGTGATTCTTCCTCTGTAAGATACCCAAACACATTCATAATTGGCTAATTAAACTACCATAGAAACGATTATTCAGTATAAAGAGGAGAAAGAGAAGAAGGAAGGAGGGGAGCATTCACAGACACCCAGTGCTTTCAGCTGGGAAAGTAATGAGCTTTTCCAGGCCAGTGGAATAGAGGGAAAATAATCGGAGAGTGGAAAATAACCCCACGTTGGTGGCGTTGCTTCTGCTTCTGCATCTATGAACCAAAGGTGGGCCTTCATCCTGTCTTACCAAAAGAGCATTATTCTTTCCCCTTCACATCCCCCACCATCCTGTAGGAAGATGCTCCCAACAGGCCTTCCTTCACGTCAGTTTCCTAGCAGTTTTACCCTATAACGAGTTAAGAGTATTTTGGCTATTCTGGGAGATTCACTGAAGTATAACTAAGGTAACCATAGTTTCTAGTTCACCTGAGATAATCCCCGTTTAGTCCTGTGCCACCACAAAATTATTAATGGTGCCCCCTTTCGCTCTCAAAAGCGCCCTTGTTTGAATGATAAATTATATGGTCACCCTGTATATCATTCAGAGAGAGTGAAACTGTCAGCTGTCAACTTGTAAGTTAACACTGATGCATTGATAATAGTTGCCTGGAGCACTGTTGATGAGGATTCTGAGGTCCTGTTGTGGCTCAGTAAGTAAAGCCACGGTGATAGCTAAGCAGTGTCTCCCAAAGGACCAGTAAGGGAAGGGGAGGGGAATGGAATCAGCATGAACCAAAAGCCAGGAGATCTGAGTTTACACTCAACTCTGCTCACAATTCCCTGTGAGCCATCTCGGGTGGATCACTTCTAGCTAATGTTGAACCGGGTTACTTGCAAGATCTCTTTCAATTTCATGAATCTATCTAATCTTGCATCAAGTGGGAAGTTATCCTAGATGACATCTGAGCTCCCTTCCTACCCTAAAATTATGTGACCCTATGAACATTTTATGAGAAGTTTCTCTCTGCCCCCAAAGGAAAGCTACACTTTGGGACTGATGCCAGCTAGTACTCTATATTGCGCTCTACAGTTTATAGGACACTTCCATGTATGTAACCACAATCACATGATGCAGGCTTTATTTTCATCATCTTCATTACATAGGTGAAAACGTTAAAGCTAAGAAAGGTTAATTAATGGCACTCTGGGCTCAGACTGCCTGGGTGCGAACACTTGGCGTGGCACTTACAATCTGTATGGTTTGGCCAAGTTGACTTCATCCTTCGATGTCTCCATTTCTCCATCTCCAGGGGAGGGCTAATATGCTTGTATCATGATGTTGTGGGGATTAAAGGAAATCATTTGTGCAAGACACTTAGGATTTAGAACACACATAATAAACTTAGTTGAAGGAGGGTGGTAGATGGTTGAGGTGGTGGTAGTAGTAGTAATAGTATTAGTGGTGGTGTGGTAACCAGCTAGTAAGTGGCTTAACTAGGACTCTTCTCAGGTACTGTGACCCCAGGGTCTATATATGACCCCAGAATTCATTGTCCCCTCTCTACCTCAGGATTTATAACCACAAGTCAGAAGCAGCAAGCCTAATAATAATGAAAAATGAAGACAGGTTTAAGAAGACATTTTACCCATGTAGCACTGAGAGAGTTCTAGCTGGGAGTCAAAGCTCCATCTTCCTCAATCTCAGATCATTCCGGCAAAGGATGTGAGCAGCAGAGTGAAGACTGCTATTTAGGCCATTGCCGTACTTGTGGGCTTACAGTGGCCAGGGAATGGGCCACGCCGCTCTCTCTCCCTCCCCTCCCAGGCAAAGCTGTGTAACTTGTCAGGGTTTCTTTAATAGCTCATGCTCATTATCTGGTTCCACACTGGCCAGGAAATTTTTTCACCATCCATACCTAGCAAGGTCAGTTGTTTCGTTAATGGCATCGTCAGTATCGCAAGCTGATGCTCATGGCTTTGTGTTTTTCCATTTTCAGTGGGTCTCTGCAAATTTTATGCAATTTGCAAGAAATACCTCAATTAGTTGAACTCCTGTGTGACTCAGTGAACACTGAATATGCACAGCTGCCCATCCCTCAGGTGGAGAAGGGAGAATCGTAGAGGGAGAGAGAAGGGAACAGAGGGAATAGGTGGGAATAAGAAAAAAGCAAGAGAGGCAGGGGAGACAGGAAAAATGAGGTGGGTGGGGAAGCCAGAGAAGAGGGAAAGCTATGGGGAGCTAGCAGTCTGCTCCTGAGGACAGGAGACAGGAGGATGGGGCCGTTTTCACCCAGCATGAGGCAGATTCGCTTCTTCTTTCTTGGATATTTGGCATCTTAGATAAAAATAGGTCACTGAATGGTTTCTTAGGGACAGGGAGATGGAGAGGAATGTGACACATCACAGAAAGCTCAGGCATGGAGGGTACTCACATGGAGGTGGGCGTGAGTTCCTGTGCTATGCTGAGTGGAGACAAAGACCCCAGCCTACCTGAAAGCCAGAGCAGCATTCCCAGGGGAAGTGTGTATTCTCATGAGTGGGAAGGCTGGCTCCACTTTTCATAGCAGGCTCTTCTGCTCATCCACAAAAGGAGAAGGGGCCATCTCTGAATGGAAGGGGTCTTCCTGATACTTTTGCAAAGAAAACGAGCAAGATGGAAAGAAGGACTTCTACTATTCCAGGGACAGAGTACGGCAAATGCAAGGGACAGCTGGGTAATCTGCTGCGTGGGAGGGAAGGAGGAGTGGCTAGAGGAGAGTCCCAGAGGAAAAGGGGCATACAGCAAGGGGCTGAAGCAAGCCTCTGGCCCTCAACCTCCCCAAAGAGGGACAGGCCTCAAATCATTTCAGATAGAGCTGAAGCCTACAGCACTAAATTGAACCATTCTACAGAGAACAGCTACATAAATCATAGTAACACCTATCCATGCTACTAGCATGCTATAAGGATATTGAAAGTGATATTGAAGACAAAATTGAATAATGTACAAGACATTTAAAACCTCTTGTTAAGCAAAAATGAAAGAGGTTATAAAATAATATGAACAATGTGAGGACAGTTTTGGAAAACAAAAGTACACACAGGAAATAGATTGATCATCTGTACCCAATTGTTGACAACGGTTACCGTAAGAAGTAGGATACTGCTCGTTTTTATTTTCCTTTTTCACCTTAGAGTTTTCTTAAATTTCTGACATGAAATATTTTATCTAAGCTATTAGAAAATAAAATGATCAGGGGCACCTGGGTGGCTCCATCAGTTACGCATCGGACTCTTGATTTTTGGCTCAGGTCATGATCTCAGGGTCGTGAGATAGAGCCCTGGGTCACCCAGCACAGATCCTGCTTAAGATTTTCTCTCCCTTCTTCTCCCTTTGCCCCTCCCTGCCTCCCCCTGCCTGCGCTGGGAATTCTGTCACTCTTTCAAAAAAAAAAAGAAAGAAAAAAGAAAGAAAGAAAGAAAGAAAGAAAGAAAGAAAGAAAGAAAGAAAGAAAGAAAGAAGAAAGAAAGAAAGAAAAGAGAAAAGGATCAAGATCATAAGACAGGGATCCAGCTGAGGGGACTGCATGGGAACACGGGGCGTGAACTCAGAGCAAAGCAGGAGGTGAAGCGAGGGAGGCGGGATGGCGTGTTGCTGACTTCGTTGTGAGCCATTTGAGAAAACTGATGCGATGCAGAAGTTTAAACTAGCAGAGCAAGAAACCTTGGCCTTTACCTTCACCGTTTGACCTTTAGCAGCCAGTCTTCCGAGCTCTTGCCTTTTTGAATGCACTTACCTCATTTCCAGTCTGGGCTTAATACTCTCCTCATTTGCAATGCTAAGCTTTTTATCTGTTTTCTCCTGCAAAGCTTTGTAGTTCACTTTAAAGACCTTAGTGAAGGCTGAAAGGCACAGGAAGCCCAGATTATCCAATACCCATGCCTGGGACAAATGGAAGGTCACAGGAATGAGAAGGGAAGTTTCCAGAGGGTTCCAGAAAGTCCCAGGAGACTCGGGAGGCCAAGTAATAATTTGTCAAGAGGGGGTTACTTGCCTTGGTTTGGGTGTGCCTCTCTGACTTCTATGGTGTTAGTATAGGGGGATGGGTGACCACTCCCTATGTTCTAGAAAGCATTTGTGGTGGGACTGAAAAATGAGCTCACACCCCATGGAAAAGCATGAGGATCCAGGATACAGCTCAGAGCTGGGTGGAAGGTACATTGGTGAGAACTGACCCAGCACGGTTATTTTCAGATACTCGTTGAATTTCCAAATCTCATCAATCAATGAGCAATAAATATACCTGTCCTGAGCAAGATATTGGGTTAAAAGCTGAGTCTAAATATAAGACAAGGCTTTGCCCATGAAGGACTGGCAATTTAATATAGAAGGCAAGATGTAACAAAACCATGTGAAGCTAATGTTATCAGAAATAATTTATTACAGTGTGCAAGACATGCCACAGGGTGGTGAGTGTGTGATTAAGGGCCAAGGGAGTGGTGCAGACAGTGAGTGCCACCATTCTGAGAGCTATTTAAAGAAGAGGCCCTTGACCCAAGCCTTTAAGAATGGGCAAAACCTGAGGAGAAAGGGAGCAGATATTTCAAGAGTTTAAGCAAATTCTTAGAAACAAGAAAGCTCAAATTATATTTAAAAGCAGCAGAGGGTAGAGAGGCCCATGCAGATTGTTGTGGGAAAGGTCATATGTCAGCAAGCTTGTGCTGGGTAACAAACTATCCCAATGCTTAGTGACCTTAAACAGACACATTTTTTTAGCTCATGTTTCTGCAGGTTAGTGATTTGGATTAGACCCAGTTGAGCAGTTCTTCCAGACCCAGCAGTTCTCCGCCAATCTTAGCTGGGCTTGCTCAAGTGTCTGTGGTCAGTTGCTGGGTCACTAGAGCTGGACTTCTTATCCTGGCCTTGGCTGGGATGGCTGGGATACCTCAGTGCTCTTTCTGCATCACCCCTCATTCCCCAGCAGGCTGTCTTGGGCTCATTCACGTAGGAGAAGCTGCCTCAGAGGCCTAGGCTTAGCTGTCACTATTGCAGTGTCCTATTGGTCAGAGCAGGTGACAAAGTCAGCACAGATTCAAGAGGTCTATTAAAGTCTATTAAAGATAGACTATGATTCTTTTGTCTTTCATTCAATTTAATTAACATATAATGTATTATTAATTTCAGAGGTAGAGTTAAGTAATTCATCAGGTGCATAGAACACCCAGTGCCCATTCCATCATGTGCCCTCCTTAATGCCCATCACCCAGTGACCCCATCCCCACACCCACCTCCCCTCCAGCAACCCTCAGTTTGTTCCCTAGAGTTAAGACTATGATACTTGATGGGAAGAGCGACAAAATATCGTGGCCTTTTTTGCCAGATTCCACAGACTGGTCAGCTGGCACCAAATCCTAGAGGATTTGAGTAAAAGGACGCCTTAGTAGGAAGGACATGGGAAGTACGCCATGAGCTCGAAAATGGGAAGGACTGAAGTTTCCCAAATGCCAGTGTGCGGGCCTGTGCCAGTCCACAGTGAAGATTTACGAGGCCGCAGTTAGATGAGAAAAATAAGCAGAGGCCTACGTGAGTGGATGAGTGATGGCAGGGGTGGTGGGGGCTGCCAACTGCTCTTCATTCTGGGCTTGTTCCTCCTTCCTTTTATAAAACAAAAGAGAGAATAAATGGTCATTGTTATTTTCAATATTTCTACTTGGCAGAATGAAAAGTTGGCAACTCAAGTCTGTCCCTAACATCTTTTTGGTCTTGCTATTTTACTGATCCGTGAAATCTTGACAAGAGCCCAGGAAGCACCGCACAGTCGATTAAGACAAAAGAATTCGCAGAAGAGAGAGGTGGCTCACTGTTGACCTGCCCAATCAAGGAAGGCTCTCGGTGGAGGTGTGGTCTTGGCTAGGCCTAGAATGGCTAGCATTTTGTGAGGTCGATTTTTAAAAGCAAAATAATGTCAGCTTTGGAATGTTTATACTGTGTTAGTGAGGCCTTATCAGATCAAACATTCAGCCCCATGACTTCAGCACTTTCAAGCTGAGAAACACTTTCAAAGGAAAGGCTATCTTGTATTACTTGCTTGGAAATTGAAAATCTGTTTCGATTCTACTTGAAAAGTGCTTTCGTAAGATTCACTTACGCATTATTTGTTCAAACTGCCTGCAGAACACAGCCTAGTTTCCTTACCCTGACAGGTGACGCCCTCCCCGATGGGACTGCACCCTGCCTTTCCAGCCTCTATGCCATCCTCCCCTGCAGACCCCTGCTTTAGCCCGGTGTTCAGACACCTTGTGCTTGAGCGGCTTGGCTGCTCACCTTGGATCCCCACCTGTCCTCCAGCTTTCCATTCTACACCTTCCCTAGCACTCAGGTCACTGGCCACCTTCTCCAGGAAGCCTCCCTGGCAAATGAAGCCAGCTATGGCATTGGCCATGGCCAATTAATCACATACTTGGTGATTGGGGTTTTTTTTCAGGTATTAGTCCTACCAACCTAGACTGCCACCTCCCTGAGGGTGAAGTTCTTCTTTTCTCAGGCTCTGTGTGCCCCACAGTGTGCGGCACCTGGAAGACACTCTGCTGAAGTTTAAGGCCACAGCTAGTAGCTGGTTGGTGGGTCAGTAGAAGAATGGAGCCGTCTCAGAGTCCAGCTTTGCTCCCCCTGAAAGGAGCGTCCAGCCTGTGGACCCCATGTCTCTGTGCTCTGACTCCCATTATCCCAGTGAACTCCCAACCCAATGGGATGCCCCCTGAGAGGTTGGACATGTCATTAGAGGCACTACTGAAGAAACAGAGCACATTAAAGGAAGATCGGTAGGAGAAGGAAGGGACGAATGAAGGGGGAGTAAACAGAAGGGGGAATGAACCATGAGAGACTGTGGACTCTGGGAAACAAACTGAGGGCTTCAGAGGGGAGGGGGGTGGGGGACTGGGATAGGCCAGTGATGGGTATTAAGGAGGGCACGTATTGCATGGTGCACTGGGTGTTATACACAAATAATGAATCATGGAACACTACATCAAAAACTAAGGATATACTGTATGGTGACTAACATAACATAATAAAAAATTATTGTTAAAAAAATAAAAATAGAGTTCTCTGCTTGTTTTGGGTGGTGACTTGGCAGTGGGTGGTCAGGAGACCGGCAAGGCTGCAGCTGACCCCATGCCCGTGCCGTGTCACATCAGTTCTGTGTGAAGAGAATCTGGGAGCATCACAGGCAGTGGCCTTCTAACAAAACATCATGACCTGAGTGGCTTAAAACAATAGAAATGTATTCTCTTAGAGTGCTGGAGGCTGGGAGCCCAAACTAAGGGTGTCAGCAGGGCTGTTCTCTAGGGGGAGAATCTGTTCCATACCTTTCTTTGAGCTTCTGGTGTTGTCAGCAAGTCTTGGCATTCCTTGGGTTCTAGATGCATCACCTGAACCTCGGCCTCTGTTGTCACATGGTCTTCTCCCTGTGTGTGTCTGTTTCTCATCTTATAAGAATGCCAGCATAGTGGACTAGGGGTCCAGGATATGGCTTGTGTGTCAAGTTCAGAAATTTGCAGGAGATGCTGGGAGCTGTTTGATAGATACCGTTCCTCTGCTCACTCCCAGGAACATCACAGTATTCTGTGCACCAGGAGCCCAGCGGTGCCTGGCGAGCCCAGCAGAGCTCATGGAGGAGGGGGTTTCCATGTGCCTGGGTGTTCAGGCCAACTCTGGCGAGGGAGGAAGTGTGCAGAGTGAGAGAGGAGGCTGTACGCACTAAGGCCTAAGACTTCAGCAGTGACCCTACCTTTCTACAGACCCGCTATGTTCTATTTCATCCCATGAGTCAGTGGAACAGGTCTTCTTATTTCTAACTGAAATCCAGAGACCCTCAGTGTCTTGCCTGAGGACCTACAGATGGTTAATAGCAACAGGGCCCTGACACCTTGAGGCGTGGTCTCATGTAGTCTTCCAGCTAGTTCCCAGGACAGGTTGCAGGAATCAGTAGACCTAATCTCCCTCACGCTTGCCTTGGCTTTGCTTCCCCTGCCTGCTCTTTCCCTACCCAGCTCAGGGAGGGTCACCTGTAGCTCTTGGATCCTTGGGGCCAGGTACGTGTGAGGCCCGGTGCTAGGACACAGCAGGTGCTCAGTAAACACCACTTCCTCTCCTTCCCCCTTACCCTCTAAACTCCCACAGCCCCCATCTCTGTTCTTCCATCACCACTCACTCTATACTCCTTCCTGGATACAGGGCAGCTCTGGTTGTACAGCTGGTATTCTCACAGGAATACGGAAAGTCCTTCCTGTGTGTTCCCCACAGCTCTTCCCCAAAGCTGGGCACGGGGAGCTCTGTCACCACAGGCTGATGGCAGAGAGCAGGCCTGAGCACCCTGAAGTCCCTCAGCCTTCCTTTGCTGCTGAGCCTCCCACCCTGGAAACACACCGGCTGCTCACTCAGCGTCACCTGGTGCCCCAGCGCTGTCCCTGGCCTCCGATGTCTCTACAGAAGCCACACGTTGCTCCGTGTGGGCAGCTGCAGGCCTAGCTCCACACCTGCTGTCAGGAGGGCAGGGCCAGGTTGTCCCCACAGAGCCTCTTCGCTCCCAGGAGGCAGAGATATGTCTGAGAATCTTATAGCTGAAAAGATCCATGGAAACCATGCACACCTGCAGTTTCCAGCCTGCACACTTTCCAAAAGCTGGGGAGCCTGTTAGAAATCCAGATTCCCGGGCCCTTCCCAGAATATTCTGATTCAACAGATCTGCGATGGAGGCCCAGGGGGCTGTCTTTTTAACAAGTGCCCAGGACGTTTCTAGGTAGCCATCAGAGAGCCAAAGTTTGCAATCCACGGACAGAACCCAGCCTGCTCCTGTGTGAATGAGGAAAATCAAGTTCACGGAGGCTGTGTGGCTGACCAAGGTCACCGAGCTTGATGACGGTGAAACTAAAATTAGAACCCAAGATTTCCGACTTCCAGGTCGGGGCTCTCACTGCCACAGCTTGCTCATTGCCCTTGCTCTGTTTCCAGAGACAGGAAACAGTAAGAGGCAACACAGAATCCAGGGATCCAAATGTGTTGCTGTATGCTGAGAGGTCGTGTAAACATACTGATTAAGACACCAGCTTGGTGCCAGGCAGACCGTGACTCCAGCCTGCAGAATGAGAATGATGATGGTCCCCACTTCCCAGGGTGGTTGGGAGATAATCTCTGTAGAGTATTGTGCCCAGGTCTGGCAGGGGACAAGACCCAGGAGCCAAGAGTCTGGCCCACTTGTGAGGCGTTCAGATCCAGTAACCTCATTTGGTGGCCACTAAAGGATGAGGGGAATCCCACCAACAAGCCCAGTGTGCAAGCACCATTGCATTGCTGGGCCGTGAGCTGTCTTCCTCAGGACCCAGTGAAAGTCAAGGTGAGCACAGGGAACCCAGGCATCATGGCTCCCAAGAGTCCCATCCCCCTTGTCACCTACCACAAAATCTGTCTTCATCTGGGAGACAGCTCAAACCCATCTTATCTCTGTGGAGGTCCCCAGAGGAACAGACCATGAATCACTGTTACCACAACTCCTCTCTCAGGGCATGTCCCCGGGTTTTATAGCTCTCTGGTTTCTATCATTATAATTGAACTGATCAGCAAGGAGAACAGGCCCGTTTTTATAAGGGAAAGGAGACACCCACAAAAAGCCAAAATTATGACTGTTTGCAGTTTGCAGGAAACACTTTTTAAACTAGATCTGCTTTTGGTAGAGGCCTCGGCCAGTTTCCGAGAGGAGTTCATGCTCTAGAAGCCGAGCACGAGTTGGAGGAGAAGCAAGTGAGCCCCCTTGGGGAGGCAGGTGGCCAGCGGGGAAATGAGGCACGGACATCAGGGGTGAACTCACAGATTTGCTGGGGCAGGAGGTGGGCTGAAGTCGCCCGCGGAGCAGAGTCCCTACCTTTGCACCATTGCTGCCCTGGACTCTCCGTGGCCCCAGGTGTCATCAGTGTCTGCAGGATCCTGATAGCCGACCTGGAAGACCTGCTGTAGCAGCTTGGGGAAGGGGCTCCAATGTTGTGGGGTTCGGTTTCTGCTCTAGGAGTCTGTGATTCTCCACCGAATAACCCCGCTGTCAGTACTACAGGGGATAGGTGGCTGAGGCTATCAGACATCAGAGGGAGGCCAGAGGTGAGTGTTGGCACGAGCGGGGGGCAGCAGCCCCGCTCCAGGGCCCTTCACAGAGCTCATGCTTAAGGAGCTTTCATGTCTGCTTTAGTCTTCACTGAGAACTCAGGGCTTCTTTCTGCTCAAGTCACATGTTAGGTCATTGTTTTTTCTTTTTTGCTCGTTTTTATGGTAATGATAACTCACACTTACACAACACTTTGACAACTACAAAAGGCCTTAATAAATATTATTTTTGTACTTTTATTTCAAATTCACCGCCTCCCTGTGAGGTTTTATTATTTTTGTATGACAGCTAAAGAAACTGAGGCCCAGAAGGTAAAGTGATGTACACAGGAATCAGGGTAGCCAGCAGCAGATCATCCTTGTGGCTCTGCGACCAGTATCATGCCATTGTTTCGGGCATGCCAATACCCAGATGCAGCATGGGCCCTGACCTCCATCTGATGGAGGAACTAGGTGTGCTCACCATTCACTACAGCATGGGGCAGGATATTCCCCCATCGTGGCCCTGGTCCTATCAGAAGTGCTGTGGAAGTTTAGATGCTCGAGGAAGCATGCAGTAGATCAGAAAGTCATATGTGCAATGCACTTTAAAAAAATCGTGTAAATGGGGGTTATTACCATGTCATTTGTATTATGCAACTTTGTGGCTTTGGGCAAGTCCTTACCCCTCTTTGTGCCTTACTGTCCTCATCTGGAAAAGAAGTCAGTGGACCCCAAAAGCTTCCAGGTTCCCTCCAGCCTGATGTTTAGTGCCCAGATGCATTCTGCACACCACAAAGCCTGATGGTCCTCCCACACCTTCTGGGCAAGCCAGCAAGACAGAACCAGAGCATTAAGGGAGCAAAAAAAGCAGAAACAGAGGCTGGGTGAGGGGAGTGTTCCCTTTGGCACCAGAGACCACTTAGGCAGAGAGGGTCCTGGCTGCCCAACCATGGCTCTTCTTCCCTGAAATTGATGTCCATGCTAACATCTCTGAACCATATGGAAAGTGTGGCTGGGCTGCCGCTGGTGGGCATTTATTTCCTTGACTGTTGGTTTTTGAGGAGCCTGGATCAATGGTGCCACCTGCCTGTCTCAGCACAGGAGGTAGGCTGAGAAGCTGAGGCGGAAGAGGCATCCAGCCTGGTGGATCCAGTGGACACACAGGGGTGGTGCTCTTGTGGGGCCACAAGACCCGGAGCAACCTCAGGCCCGGGCAAGCCCAGGTGCTTTGCGAGGAGAGAGGGCTAGTCAAAACAGCAGAAGCCCTGTGCTGCCCTTGGACCCATGCCTGCATGGACAATAGCCCTTCTCTCCCTCCATGCATCCATCCATCACCCATGCATCCATTCATGCACTCACTTCCTTTGCTTCCATCTTGCTCACAGATGTGAGGTCACTTCATGGTATTAAGTACCACTAGTCATCAGAGGGACCTTGCAAGAGATGTGTAAGCTCTACCTGAGGCTTCGTCCCTGAATGCATACTCACAGGTGACCTGCCCCAAGACAGCCCTTCCCGATACTGGAGAATACCAGCTCTAAAGAGTTCTCCTAGGAGACAAAATCAGCCTCCCTGTCATGTCTACCAATGAGTCCCATCTTCTGAAGCCACATAGAGTCAGTCTGATCCTTTCAAGGGACAATTCTCGAGCACAGTGTTTCCCCAAGTGTGGCAAGTATCCTGGCTGCCATGTGAGATGATTTTAGGTAGTACATGGACAAACACTTTTAATAATTCTTTTTATGTCACCTTCTATGGTAGCAGGGATATTTCTAGTTTAAAAAAAAAAATCTCCTTCCTAAATGTCTATATGAAAAAAACAAGTTGATTGAAAGCAGAAGTATTAGGTAAACAATACTAAACATATGTGGACATGGCAAAAATGATGCTGGTCTTGGTAAATGCCTCTACAGGCCACCCCCTTGCCAGCATCCCCTTCACAAACCTTTCGCCTCTGTGCCCATCAACTTCACCTTGTTCTTTGACCATGGATTGCACGTAACGATCACAACTTCATCTACACAGATGGTTTCTCGAACCCATGCCTTCAGCTCTGACCCACCATCGTCTCCAGTTGCCCTGCACACATTTTCACTTGGATGTTGTTGCTTCTCCTCCTCGTCATGTCTGTGTGACATCTCAGATACCATGGGATTCTAGAACCACTGGGAAGGGGGGAGGGAGGGGGACATTTCTCAAGTATTTCCTATTTAACATGTTAGCGTACATTTTCCCCTCAGTCTTTAAGAGTCTCAACAGGAAGATACTATCTCCATTTTATAGCTAAGAGATCTAAAATTTAAAACTCAGATTTGCCAGTGCCATGGAATTCCCATTATGCTGGGTAGCCTTCAAGCCAGAGGCAGGAAGGGGAGTGGAGATTATATGGCCACACTTTGCATTCAGTGGGTAAGGACACCACAACCCAGAGACCTTGTGTGGCATGCCCAGGCCACTCTGCTGGCCCTGGCCAGCTCCTGCTCTGGACTCCACACATAACACTCCTTCTTCCCATCATTCTGGATGAAGTTTGCTGTCATGCTTAATGGTCCCCTCACTGTCCACCTCCCGTCTTAGTGTTTTCTGAACCAGTCCGTACCCCACTGCTCCATCCTTCTCTGGTTCAAATTATTGTCACCTCATTCCTGGACTACTGCAGGGTCTCCCAACTTTGCTGTAATCTGTCTGGGACTGCTTTCCATATTCATCTTCATAAAACGTATGTTGGCACACATCACCCCTTGATCACAAACCATCATCAGTCCAAGTCACCACAGACCTTAAATCCCAGGGACAGCTCCCTCGTATGAAGTACAGACTCTATCCTGTCGCTTGAAACCTGTTTGAATTTAGACCCTACCTGTCTCTCCAGCTTTGTCTCCCACAGTGCAAACTCTCTAGCAAAAATGGTCTTCTCCTTATGTCTCTGTGGGAACTTATACTTCCCATATGGAAATCACCTCACTGCACCCAGGCTCACCCCTCAGGCCCAGCTCACATCATATATGTTTAGCCTCCAACCCCTGGAAATCCACCTTTTTCCAAGTTCTTAATCTGCTTCTTACCTACAGGAGTCATTTGGCAGGTAGCAAATGTGACCCTGTGCTAGAATTCCTCTCCATCAGGTACATCCTTCCTGCCTCCTGGCCTGACCATGAGGCCCTAGAGGACAGAGCAAAGTCTGATAACCTTTGCAATCTCAGTCCTTAGTCTCCGTGCCCTTCAGGGTGGGCCCCTCAGTACATGTTCTTCATAGTGACATGCTACGTGTTTTCATGGGGGCAGAGGGTAAGGCTGCTGCTGGGCAAGAGCCCCTCCTTTCTATCCCCTGGAGTTGCACATCAAGGGCTGGGCAACAGCCCGTGGACCCACGGGGCTATCTGCGGAGCAGATAAGAGGACGATGTGAAAGCACATTGTAAAGCAAAAAGCGCAAGGTGCGTGAAAAAGGCCAAGACTGCAAAATCAACCTCGATGTCCTCTAGGTGTCCTTTGGACTCAGCACTTGGAAGGATCTGTGAGCCTTCAATTCCCAGCCCTGTATAAGACACAGTGGGGGACAGAGGGAAAGTGTGACATATAGTTCCTGCCCTCGGTGCACTCACACTCCTGGTGGGGGAAGAGAAATCCAGGACACTTGCCAGTCTGAGGGTGTTTAAAACATACCATAAAGCCTTATGCAAAAACTCCAAATGACTGCCCTGAAGGGTGTAGGGCCCACAGAGAAAGGAGATTGAAAGCCTTAGAGAAGTCAAAGCAACCCCCTGATGGGAGGAGGAATCCAGTTGGCCCCAGAGGAAGTAAGAACATGCCACGCTAGAAGTCACAGAGGCTGGAATAGAACTAGGTATACAGGAAAGTAGCATCTTAACTCGAGTAGTGGGTGTTGGGAAAAGACAAAGTATGGGAAGGGAAAAGTTCAAGCAGAAAAGCTGGGGCCTAATCAACTAGGAGTAAGGAATCCCTTTAAGTTCCTGAGGAGGGATGTGGCATGATAAAAATGAGGTTCTGGAAAGTTCCTTGCTCAGAAATTTCTTCATCCTTTGAGGGTGAAAAAACAAACAAACCCACACTAGGGAGAGAAATGCCAGGTCTGCATCCATATCCTCCATCTCCAGGCCTCTGGTGCTGGGATGTTGAAGGGGATCTTCTGTGCCTCTTCACCCAACCTCTTTCAGGACTGTAATGTTACTGCCTCATGCAGCTGTATCCTTTGTCTTGACAGCCCTGCACTGAAACAAGGCTAAGCGCAGAACTACATGGGCTACCCTCTGATGGGGATTTGGGCTGAGCTCTCTAGATCTAGTCTGAGACCATGATCTGAAATAAGCATCTCACGCACAGGCCGAGAGCTAACTGGGAGACAGAGGAGCATTTGTCTTACAGTGTTTATGAGCTCTAGTCTTTCCCGGCTGGGTGAAGCTAAGCCTAGCTCTAATGTGCCCAAATGGCTGATAAGGGGTGAAAGCACAGAAGGCAGTGGGATAAAGAGGCTGAACGGGGAGTGACGTGTAGAGATAGCAAATAGAGCCTATCAGCAAGGGCGCTTTCAGAAGCAAGTGCTTGAAAACTCAGTTTGAAATGGTTTCTACAATAAGGAAATTTTATCTCACATAAAATAAGCCACAAATTAGGATGGCACCAAAGTTGGTTGAGTTAATTCACTGGTTCAACGACTTTATCCAGGAGTCTGGTTCTTTCTACCTTTTCTCTCTGCCACCATCAGCATGTCACTCTTGTCCTCAACTAGTAGTCCTCATGATCCCCAAATGGTTGCCATGGTTCCAAGCTTCATATACAGACATGATGAGCGTGTCCAGCTAAAAAAGAGATTATAGTGCTCTTTTGAATGTATGTCTCTCTTTCCCTTTTAAATCAATGAGGAATCTTTTCTGGGGGCATCCCCAATAATTTCCTTTCATGTCACATTGGCCAGGCATGAGTTACATGCCCCTTCCATAGCCAATGGATAGAAGGGAAAAACTGGCCTCCATTGGGTTAGACTAGTGGTTGGTTTATGGCCACAGTGCTGCTCACAAATAGTGACCAGGTTTGATTAGGAGTGGGAAGAGAGTGTAGGAGTCCATACTCTAGCCAGCATCTTCAGCCACATGTTTCACACTGTCAGTGGGAATACAGAGTGCCCTGAGCCAAGCAGGCTGTGCATCTCAAGCACTTGCTTCTTGTTGCTGGATTTCAACAAAAATCAGTCAGCATAGCCCCAACAAATCCCCATGCACTTCCTATTCTCACAGTGGTGCCAAGTAAATGGGCCTTGGGATCATTGAGGGCTGAGTTGGTAGGGTCCATCTATCGCTATAACCACAAACAAAGGGAAAAACATTAAACTTAGAGTCCTGGCTCAACTGCCTACTAACTGCAGGACTTTATGGAAAATTAATAAATCTCTTTGACAAGTTTCTTTGTGTATATAATGGAGATAATATTTTTAATCTATCACGCAGAGTTACTATTAATATTATAACTAAAACATCCAGGCTCAGACTCAGGTGTTAACAGCAGCTGTGGTGGAGGAAGAGGAAATGGTGGTGGTGGTGGTGGTGGTGGTGGTGGTGGAGGTGGAGGTGGAGGTGGTGATGGTAGTGATGATGGTGGAGTTAGTGATGGTGCTCACGGTAGAGATGGTGATGGCAGTGGTGATGATAATAGTGGTGGTAGTGCTGATGGTGGAGATGGTGATCATGGTATAGCTGGTGATGGTGGTCATGGTACAGGTGGTGATAATGATGGTGGTGAGGTGATCATGGTGCAGGTAGTGATGGTGATGGCAGTGGTGGTGATGATGATGGTGGTGGAAGTAGCAGAGGTGGTGGTGGTGATGGTGGTAATGGTGATCATGGTGCAGGTGATGATGGTGATGGTGGTGGTGGTGATGATGGTGGAGGTGGCAGAGGTGATGGTGGTGATGGTGATCATGGTGCAGGTGGTAATGGTGATGGTGGTGGTGGTGATGATGGTGGAGGTGGCAGAGGTGATGGTGGTGATGGTGATCATGGTGCAGGTGGTGATGGTGATGGTGGTGGTGGTGATGATGGTGGAGGTGGCAGAGGTGATGGTGGTGATGGTGATCATGGTGCAGGTGGTGATGGTGATGGCAATGGTGATGATGATGATGGTGGTGGAGGTGGTGATGATGGTGGTGAAGGTGGTGGTGATGGTGATGATGGTGATGCGAGGAGGAAAGAAAAGTGGGAGTAGGAGGAATAAAAGGAGAGAAAGTACCCACCCTTCCTGTTTCACAAAGAGATCATGAGACTCAACATAAAAATGTCTGGGAAAGTGCCTTCTCAACTGTAAAGTGCTACCCAGTGAGTTATCACTGTGGTGATTACGACATGGTTAGCAAACCTCCCGTATCCATGGGTACCTCTACTCCTAAAAAGCACTGACTGTCATCCTTCACCCTTGTCTGCCATAACTGAAATAAGCCACTTCAAGAGGCAGATTGTTGTCAAGTTCCCAGAGACACAAGGGAAATGCCCACAGCTCTGAGGCTGGGAGGTTCTTTTGCCAGAATAGAAGCCGTTACTGTAGATCTAAGGGCTAAAGTGGGAGATGGGGGAAGGACATTTGGAACACGTGGAACCCAGCAAACAGGATACAGAGAAAGTTTTGTTTTTGTTTTGTTTTTAAGTTGCTTTGATCATCGAAAGTAGGTATGAGGACTAAGTCTCTAGTTTTTGTTGAAGTCAAGAGGATCTAAAGAGGCACAGAAGTGAGTTGTGCTACCTGCCTTGAGGCCAGGGAAGGAGAAGAGACAGGGAAAGGCAGCAGGGCTGGTGCCACTGACAACTCCAGCTGCCCAGCAGGCTGTCATGGGAACAAGCAGAGCCAGGACCTCAGGGGCGAACACGCAGAGTCCCCTTGAGCAGGGATGTCCACTCCATGAACCTGTGCAGAACCCCTACTGTGTGCAGGTGCTAGGATGGCAGGAATGACAGCAGCTACCATTTGAGTGATGACTCTGGTTTCTAGTTCTCATAATTACCACGATTTCCACTTTACTGGTAAGAAACCAAAGTTTAGGAAAATTATGTAGTTCGTCATAGAGAAATAATGTGATCAGGTGTATCTGACTCCAAAGCCCTCTCTCCTCTGTCACTTTGCCTTTCATTTAAAGACACTTCTTCACCAAAGGTGGCAAAGACACTTGCTTCTGCTCTGCACCCCCTCTGCCCCTGGAGAGGAGAAACACACACAAAACACACAGTTTGTGATGAGTGCTATCATCTGAAGAAAGGGTGCTACAGCTGAGGAGAGGGACTGACTAATTCCAGCCCACTGGGGGCAGAGGAGGCAGGGGAAGTTTGAGAAGTCCACACAAGGAGATGACACTGGAGCTGGCTTGGATCTGAGATGGAGTCAGCCAGGTAGAGAAAGGGGCGAGACTTGAAGAGGGTTGCGCAGAAGAGCCTGTCTGGTTTGGGGGTGGTGAGCCTTTCAATGTGGTTGGAGCTCAGGGTGGTGGCTGAGAATAAGGCAGGAGGGACAGGTGGGGTGGGACTGTGACAGACCTGGGAGCCAGGCTAACGAGGCTAGATTCCACTTTAAGGCAGAGGGGAGCTGTTGGAGATTATTATGCAGTAAAACAGCCCAGATGTCAATGGGAGGGGTTAGGGAGCTGCTTTAATTCCCAACCAGGGAAGGAGGCCTAGATGGAGATGGGCACTGGGGACAGGCAGAACAGACAGCATCCATTTCCCTGGGCCAAGTGTTGGTGTGACTCCTCAAAAGAAGGGGGGGCATTTACGAGAGTTTTGAGGCCACTGCTGCACACTCTCTCCATTTGGGAGATTACATTCTAGCCCACAGGTCACTAAGCAAATGCCCCATTGTCCCCAGGAGTAATTCAGCCCTGATTGGTAATATCTGTCACCCTCTCCACTCCATTACCCCCAAAGAAAAGGTAATATCCCTGAGCCAAAGCGAACTCCTTAGAGAGGGAGGGGGCTGGCCATATTCTGACAGCCAGAGCTGCCCAATGAAGGACAGGCCACCTTAGAAGGAAATGGCAGCCTGAGGTGGAGGAGATCAACTGGAGGGACCTCCTGCTGTGGGCAAGAGGCTGGCCCATGTGCCATTCGGGCACTCCAAGAGGGGGATGCAGGCAGACGTAACAAAGGTTGACTGTTCCCTCTGTACTGACCACATAGTGGACACCAGACAGAAAGCTGAAGCAGGCCAGTCTCTACCCTGTGGGGGTTTACACAGTCCGTGGACTGGGGAGGGACCCAGGGATGGACAGAAATGTGGTCTTGGAGACAAGGGCAGTGAAGGGTCCAGGAGGAGCAGACAGGCCCATACCCCGACATCTGAGGTGGGCTGCTTGGCACTCTTTGGATCTGAGGCAGGTGCCTCTGGGCTGGGGCAGCCAAGGCAAGACGGGCCTCCTGAGGGGAAGATGTGAACTTGAGAAATTAGTAAGTGGATAAGTCACTTCAACTTAGCATCATGGATAAGCATGGAGAAACAGTCCAGTTGGAGGAGAGTTTTTGTTTTTTTTAAACTGAGCTACTGTAAAACCGACAACATTGACATACTTCTCAACTCACTCAACCTCAGTTGCTACTTGCCCTCACTAAATAGGTGAAATGTTTTTTTCCAAAGCTGCTTTACTCTTAGGGTATTAAATGGTTTGTCCTGTCCCCTCTTTCTTTGCTAGAAGTCCTGAGTCTTAAGACCAGACCATTTGAACCACCAGACACCTTCTAAATGAGGCCCTTGGAAAGGGCCTGCCCTCAAAAAATTGTGAAGTTGAAGCATTCATCTTCAGGGGACTCCACGTCCCTTCCCAGCCCCCTTATTCCCAATCCAGGTGCCCCAGGCATCTGTCCAGGCGTCTGTCCAGGGTTTCACAGAAGATTACGCTCTCAACTTTCTGATGAGTTAGTCCCCATGAAAGTGAAGGCTGATATAGGTTTATCATCATGTACTTTGGTTGGAGATCCCTAAGGAAAACCTTTAAGATCCAAAGGAATGTTTCTCTTTTTTTTCACTATGGTAAACTCTATATAACATAAAATTTGCCATCCTAACCATTTTTAAGTGCACACCTCAGGGGCACTAATTATACTCCACATGTTGTGTGGCCATCACCACTTTCTACTTCCAAAATTTGTCATGCCCTGAAACAGTTCCTCCCTCCCTCCTCTATAAACTCTCCTCTACTTTCTGTCTCTGTGAATTTGCCCATCCTACACTCTTCATATAAATGGAATCTTACAGTGTTTGTCCTTTCATGACTGTCTTCTTTCACTTAGTGTCATGTTTTCAAGGCTCATCCATGTTGTAGCCTGTCAGACCTTTATTCCTTTTAATGGCTGACTAATATGCCCTTGTATGAATATCCTTCATCCGCTGATGGAAGAAAGGCTTCTTAATGGCTGGATTCCAGGCCCCAATAGAGACCCCAAGAGAGGAAGACTTGGGGATCCCTGCTTCCCTCCCTTCCAGTCACACCACGTAGGTGGCCCTTTACTGCCCAGCGGCCCTTGATGGGCACAGTAATCCAGGATCCCAGTCAGTCCACAGACAGAGACAGCTGTGCTACAGCAGGAGCAACGCCAGACCAGCCATTGGGATACACAACTACTCATCTATGGGGTGGATGTGTGGCCTTGGACAAGTCCTCTTATTTCTATATAAGGAGGAGCTTGGGATGTGTGTCCTTGTAGGAGGTCCTTCCAACTTCTCATATTTTGCCAAGTCCCTCCGTGTCCTAAGAGACACTTGCAATGCAGCAAGTGGTGTGGGGCAGAGCAGACCCTCAGGAAATGTGTGTGACCTACTGAATGAAGGAGTGAAGGACCAAGAGAAGAATTAGAGAGTAGGAACTAAGGCATTCCAGTTTCTTCATCTCCCTTCATTAGAGATAGTCAGGAGGCTGTTTTAGAGGTCAAGTTGAATTATGAAACAATCTGGAATACAAGGTGCTGTTTGACACATTATTATTGTGTTTCTTGTCTTTGCACCTTGTACTGAGATGTATGACTGGGCTTCTCATCAATTCTATTTGGTGTAGAAATCTTGGCAGCTTCAATAAATACACTTGCATAAATTTAAGTGAATACACACAGGCTCTCTTAGTATGAATTCTCACACTTGGTCTGTTATATAGCGGGTATTAGCTGTACAGTGTTCAACACAGATGGTGGACATCACCCAGCTGTGCCATGTGTGTGTACATATGTGTGTGTGTGCGTGTGTGTGTGCAGGAACATGCACAGGTGTATAGACATGACATGATTGTCCTTGTCTGAAGAGCTCTACCCTGGCATGGCTTCTGCTCATAAAGAGTCCATGTTCTCCTAAAGCACAAATATTAGTGATCTCCTACTGAAGGACCTTTTTATTATAAAATCTATTTGTATTTATAGTGATCCTTAGAACAATGAGGAGAGGAACTCTTTGTTCCTTTCCATATCTTGGAATCTGACTGGGACTTAGGCAAAACTGCACACATACCAGGAATTGGCCTCTTCACTTGCCATAGAATTTTGAAGAGACTTTGGGAGTCCTCTATCACTTTGAAATTGGTGTTCAAAGTTCCAAGAAAAACAGACAAAAAAGCAGTGATTCCTCTTCTCAAAGAAAATCTAATGCAGAAACCAGCATATAAAGCCAATAAAAGTCTTCCAGACTAGTCAGAGATGGCTATTTCTTTTTCTTGTGTAGTGTCTGTCCATACCCCATCATACGGGTTCCCTGGACTCTTTTGAACTGTGTAAGGATCCTTGGACAACTTAGTGTGTGGGTTCAAATGGTGCTGCTCTGGTTCAAGGTGGCGGGGGGAGGATTGTCAGTGAGCAAAGCCCCACTTTCTCAGCCTTCCCTAACCTGTAACTACTCCCAGAGAAGCACTGTGGAAGCCCAGGGCTCTCTGAAGCACTGCATTTTTTTAATGCTTAGTTAGTTCTTTAACAGACAAGGAGACAGACCCAGAGAAGTAAAGTGACTTGCCCAAAGACACACAGCCAATGGCACCAGAATCAAGATTATCACCATCAAAAGATAATTGAGTCTCTGTCCTATAGAATGAAAGGTAGGATACAGGTACATGAAAAGGTAAAGGGAAAACTAAAATAAACACTGTACTCATCAGTGTCTATTAGTTCCACAAGTGTTTAGAGGACATCATGGTTCCTGGAATCTGAGGCTCTCTCCATTGAATTTTTCTAAGTATTTGAGACATGGGTGTTGCCATGGGCACCACCTGCCAGTGGTAGCACTGAGAAATGAGCAGGGAGAGAGGAAAGGAAGGGAGAAGAAGATGAAGATGGAAAGGCAGCAGTAAGGGGAAACAGCCCTGGATAGGAAGGAAGGAAGACAGGAGCGTCTTAAAGACTGAAGTCATCACACCTGCCCCAGGCAGGTAGGACTTAACCCTTGATTTGGGAAGGGGGTCCTCCAGGAGCCCCTGGACTCCATTCCAGTGTATTCCCATTCCAGCCTTGAATGTCCTCTCAGTTGCAGGTTTTCATGCTTCCTTGACCTTTTCCAGCCTCAACACAGAACAGTAGGAACGGGAACCTTAGTCTTTCCAGGTTGGCTTCCAAAGTTCCTGAGTTCCCAAAATCACAGGAAAAAAAGGGGGCAGTTCACAAGCTGAATGTTGTGCATTCTCAAAGAGCTCCGTGGCCCCTCAGGATTCAGGAGAGCACATAGCTCTGGTCTCAGAACTCAGGCAGGAGGAGGGCTATGAAGGAGTGTGTGTTCACAGGACCGGAGGTGCCAAGGCATTGGAGCAGCAAGAGGAAGGTCTTAGACAAACTTCTGCAATTCTCCACTCCATTCATTTTTGCCCTTAGGTGTTTCTGTGGCAAAACAACATATGTTTTGAAAGGATCAACCAAGGTGTTTCACTTGTTTACATTTTTGTTTGTTTCCTTCTTGGGTTTGTGGGGGTGGGATCAACTTCAAGGGCATTCATTTCCCTAAGGTCAGAATGAATACAACAAAGCACGTGCATGCTCTCAGCAGCACAGAAGACTGTGGTCCAGACCCTGCAGCAAGGGGCAACTGCCCCCTCTCAGGGTTCTTTGTCCGGACCCCTTCTTACCGCCCCCTGGACCCTTTTCAGTTCTCAGATCCTTAAACAACTTAGTATGAGGACTCTGACCCAGTTGTGTCTCTGGGGATAAGCAGGGACCAGTGAGAAACTTTCCCTTGGCACCCAGGAAGGCAAGATGAGATGAACGGACCTTGGGACCTAGGGTCAGGAAATCTGCATTCCCATCTTCTGCACAGATCTCTCTGGCCTTAGTATCTTATCAGCATCTGGATTTTCAAGTGAGGAGGTTAATTAGATACCCTCAAAGATTCTTCCTGTCTCTCCAACTCAAGCACTTTAAGCAGGATCCTGTAACTTCTGCCAAAGGGGTACATTCCCATAGTGTGAAAGTGCTTTCCAGGGGATGAGTTTGCCCCTCATGGAGAGAGATTCCAGCCTCATCTCTCCTCTCTTTAATTGGCACGCTCTCCCAAGGCAACCTCATTCAGCCCTCCTCTGCAAGCTGAACACCCTCTGACCCCCTGTGTCTGATCACCAGTAGCCCCAACTGAAAGTCCCACAAATGCTTTAAGTCATCAAGTCCAGAAGTGATGTCTCTCCCCACAAGTCCCCCACTGCAGTGAGAGGCATCACCATCCAGGATCACCCAAGTTAGGAAACTCAGGGAGGGGGACAGTATACTTCTCTTGCTACCTCTCCCCCCAACCCCTACATGGAACCAGAAACCAAATTACATCCTTTCTATCTCTCAAATCCACCTAGTTCTCACCAATCCCACTGTCTACCTTGGCTCAAGCCTCCATGGTCTCTGCATGGGTCACCCCCCGACTCCCTCCACCCCCATCACCACCCTCACTCTCTAGGCCGGTGCCAGATTATAGGACTGGCATCTGACTCCAACATTCACTGTCTCCTCAGAATAGAATCCAAGCACCCCGGGACAGCCCCAAAGCCCCTGGTCATCTTGCTCCTACCCACCTCTCCGGCCCCAGAGCCTTCACTCCAGCTGATCGGATGCCTCCCTCCACACACAACTTCCACAAGTTCCATCGGGTTGCACTGTGCCTTTCATAACATGCTTTCCCTTTCAACCCCATCCTGATGGACACTTTAACCCAATGTCACCTAATTTTAAAAGACCAGAGGCTCCCACATGCTGTTATTTGTTCCTGGTTCATGCTCCGCCACCCAAGGCAGCCACATGCCAGACCAAGTTAATGATGCTGTAATGGGTAGTGAGTAAAAGACAATCCTGTCTCTGAGGTGCTGATTAATGCCAGCCTCTCCATTCCCTTCCCACAGCTACTGCCTGATCAGGGCCTTTGCTAGCACATGGGCCAGTGGTTCTTAAACTTTAGGGTGCCTCAGAAACACCTGGAATCATCTGCAATTCACATTTCCATGCTCCATAGCCAGGGGATCTGCCTCAGTAGGTCTGGGTAGGGCCCAGAATCTGGCATTCTTAAACTTTGCATCCTCAAATGCTTCACCCTGAGCTGGGCACAGTGAGGCCAGCACTCATTCCAAGTCTAGCAAATCAGGAAGAATGGATGGGAGCACAGGCACGTGTGTGGGCTCACCTCCCCTCACAGAGCTACCCATCAGGCTCTAATGCCCCTGGTCTTGGAGCACCTTCCCAGCAGGCTAGAAGGGGTGGTGGGCGGTGGTGGTATGCCTTCCCAGGTGATGACCCCTCTCCACAGTGTGGGTGTGACCTGGAGGTCTTCAGAGAGCTCCAACTGACCCAACAGAGGATGGGAAGATAGGTCCAGGAGTTCTGAACCTACTGCCTCCTGGGGGCTGTGATTGGGCCTATCCTGCTTGGAGGATCTGTGACCAAATGCCACATGGACCAGGGTTTTGTGGCTCCAGTGAGAGATGGGCTGAGGCTCCTGCAGAGGCGAGCAGTGGAGCATGAAGGCATCCAGGCAGCCTTCCCCTAGTGGGGCCATTAAGGCTCTGCACTGGGAACAAGGTTGTGGGAGAAAGCAATTAGTGGTGAGGGAAGCCAGTGAATCAGCACACAGAGTCGGCTTGCTCTAATTGAGCCAACAAGTTTGTCCTGTTAAGTGTGGGCTCCCAGGGACAGGAGCTTCATCCTTAAATGCAAAGCCTTCTTCAAGGTGGCAGAGGGAGGAAAAACACTACCTCCCACTCCTTGAGAAAAGAGATGAGCCTTTTCTCCTCACTGCCCCACCCCAGTGCCTGCCTCCGTCCTGGAAATGCTGATTTTCTCAGCTGACTGGATCTATGTCTTTGTACAGAGATTTTTTTATTTTCTCAAGAAAGAGAGACTTCAAGTTCAGGGTCAGAGTATATGAGTAGATTGCTTGTGTGTCAGGTGCTGTTAGGAGATTTTCAATGTCTCAACTTCTTTGTGGCTATTTCTGGTCTATCGTTTTGAGAACATGGTTAGTACACTCCCCCAAGATGGTTTCTGTTACCTTCAGGGTTTTTTACCTCAAGGTGGTGGCACACTTTTCCTGTGCTTCTGTCCCCTCCTTTCTGAGCACTGTTGTCCTCTGTCTTGGCATCATTTCTCTCTAGATCAAGACATTATGAGTTCTCATCCGAGAAGGTACAATGAAACATTCGCTGATTAACTAAATAAGATGTTTCTCCAAAATGTGTAATTTCCCCCCCACCCTAACATTTGCATTTTCAACAGGGGACATTTGAAGCTTAAAAAAAAAAAAGAAAAAAAGAAGAAAAAAAAACCACCTTAATGCCCAATGAATTGGAGCTCTAAGGTTAGAGCACACTGTGGAATTGGTAATCTGGCTTGGGAGTCCCACCCAGTGTCCCCCTAGATCCTACCACAGAGGGGCAGCACTCTCGTCCACCTGCTTGTGAGATCTGCTCTTCAGAACTTTCCAGATCCCCAATCTCATTGACTTTATTTTTCTCTCCCTTCTATTTTTGTTTCCTAGGAACGAGTGGAATATCTCTTTCTCATAATTTTTACTGTGGAAGCATTTTTAAAAGTAATAGCCTATGGACTTCTCTTTCATCCCAACGCTTACCTCCGCAATGGTTGGAATTTACTAGATTTTATAATTGTGGTTGTAGGGTAAGTATCACTACTTTTCTCTCTTCCCTCCCCTCACCCCTTACCATCCACCAACATGTGCCTCCATTTCCTTCTGTTGTTTGTATCTCTGATTTGGTCACGGTGGCACTGGGCATCAGGCAAGATGAGAGAATCCATTACAAGTCACTTTGAATTCAGACTTTCTGCAAAGGGAAAAGAGCTCTTACTTAGGAACATCTCCCTCACACACACACTCACATGCGTGCATTCACACGCGCGCACACACACACACACACACCACAGAGTGGAATGTGACTGCTTTTAATGAAACCCCGGATCCACTATGCAGCTGAGGAGATTCCTCTGCTTGAGGTCTTTTTATTCCATCTCCAACCACATGCGGCCCAACAGCTCTTCAAGCCAGTTCCCCTGCTGTGTCCCTGAGCAGGGTTTGTCCAGTTGGCCTGGCGAGCCGCCCTGGGCATGGGGGCGAGGGTGCAGCTGGCATACAGGGTGTGAGGGATGCCCTCTCTCACCTCTACAGTGGGCCTCATCTGGGGCCCCAGGAAACAGGCTGCTTGAGATGGGTGGGTGAGGAGACAGCAGAGAACTGTGAAGGGCCAAGGTCGTGCGTGGCCTAAGTAGAACCAAACACACCTTCCCCAGACATGCTGTTCCACTGTAGCCTAAGATAAGCAAGGTCAATGCATGCTTAAAAAAAAAAAAGCAATGTGAAAAGTCATAAACAAAATTCGGAAGTGATAATCTCCTTATCTAGGAATTAGTAACTTTACAAAAAGATGCTCTGTGAAGTATTCGTACATGTGCTATGTGACATGTAATTCATTAAGACACAGCTGATGACTTCCACCCAGCCCTCTCTTTTGTGGAGGGAGGGCACCTTCATAGCACAGTCTACTTCAAGAACAAGCTGAGGCCTCTCGGGGCTGATCCGTCACTTCTCTGAGCCTGGAGAGTGGTCACGTGGTGGCCACCTTGCCTTTTTACTCCTGTGCAGTCCCAACAGGCTTCAGGGTCAAGGTCAATATGTCATTAGGCTCACACCCCAGGAGGCTGTTTTTGATTGGCACTGTTTGTGCCATCCCAGTGAAGACACAGGTCCTTCTGGACTCCTCCAGAGCACTCACTACTCATCATCTCATGGGAGTGTCCGGTCTTTGCTGCAGGAAATAACAAGAGAAAATCAAGACCATTTAGAAGTTACTTCCTTGCCTCTGGCCATCTGGATGACTTATTATGGTTGTTTGGAACTGTTTTAGGGGTTTTTCTTTGTTGTCTTTTTTTGCACAGCCAATGAATGACACATTTTGGCCACATTAACACCGAAGATATTTGGGTGACATGAGAAGTACTAAAGTTATTAGAGTATTTGCCAAGCATACATCTGGCTTCAGAGGACTCAGAGCAAGGGTGCCGCTATAAGAGATCTTCCTGCTTCTGTTCACACCAGGATAAACAAAGAATAACAGAACAAATACCTTGAATTAACTCTGTAAACCGTACAAAGGCATTTAAGGTGCCTTGTTCCACATGTCCCTAAATCCTTTCAAATTCAGTCTTTCTCACGGCCTGGGGCTCCAGGGAACCTTTCACACAGGCCTAGAAAAGAGCCCCAGGAAGGAGATTGATAGAGAGATAAGGGTGCCTTCAGGGACTAATTTGGTTTCAGCAGAGAAGCTACATCTTCTTCTCATGTTTATGGAATGAGTTAGAGTTGACTGTGTCCCATGTTCTGCCCCCTTCGTCCGGAAGCACAGGGCAGAGCTCAAACCGGAGCTTGGGGGGAGGAGCAGATGTCTTACCATGGGCCGCACGCTGGCGACTTCTGCTTGCTTGGACCTTGCCTTATCCCTCACCTGCTGCTCCTCCCAGTAACCACAGAGGGCAGACTTCATGGGGTCAGCCCAGATTTCAGTCACATCTTCCTGGGACCGTGAGGCTGATGAAGAGGAAAGCATCCAGATTTGGCTCTCTTCCAAAAGATGCCTCTGGTTAACTGTTTAAGCCACAGAGGTTACGATGCTAGTGGTCTGCTTAGCTTATGGTTCACCATGCCCCTTTGGGCTTTTCCCCCATTATTATCACACATGGACATATTTGACACCCAGTTTCTCTTCTCCAAGGGCATTGGTCCTAGGGGCTCTCTGTCTAGTCTAAATCTTGGCCCATCCATCTAATTAGGAAAATCACACACACGCGCATACACACACAGACACACGGTGTAGTTCAGCCTCCTCTCTACAGCTATGCCTCCTTTTCCTGCCCTTTTTTTTTAACCATATTAAGTGGATATCTGTCTGCTTCCCTTACATCTCCTGGGAAATATCTACTCTCCTGGGCCCTTCCTCTGCAGCCACTTAGGGGAAAGTTTCTTGGGCCCTCCTACAATCGGAACGGAATCTGCCTTTCCCCGGGAGAGCTGAGTTTGGCTGCCTGCAGCCTGAGTGCCAGGCTGAGAGCTGCTCTCTCATTTCTGCATTGGCATGCTGGGGGCCTGTGACAAGAGGCATTGCCTAACCCCCACGGACCTGTCACATTTCCTTCCTAAAGTGGAAGAGTCTCCTTGGTACAGTGGGGAGATGAGACTGATGAATGAAAGTGTGGAGGACTTCAGAAGCCTCTGTGAGCTACCTCTCTCCACCCCAACCCAGGGACCTAGGGATCCTCACTAGATCCCCCTGCCTGAGACATTCTACTCCAGCCACAAGGGCTTTTGCTACTCTCTCTCTCCCAGTATGGTGGCCCTGCCTTTCTGATCTGCTGGGCCCTCTAGAGCCATGTTGTCCTCTTTTTAAAAGCTCCAAGTCCAGTTAAGGAACTGCCAGATACAACTCCTGAAGAATGCCCCCACCAAGCATCCGCATCTGAACCCAGCCCTTAGGGACAGGTAGGCACAAAGCAGTGGGTTTGGCTTTATAGTACTTAATCAAGGAGAAACACACCAGCCCCTACCAGCCAAGAACACCTCCTAGACCCCCTCCTGAATTCTCTACCCTTTCAAAATTAAAATCAGACACTTAATAAAGTGTCTGCATCAAGTTGGGGCAGGGAAAAGAGAAGAAAGTTGTCTAACCTCTGTTCCCTTCAATAAATAATGTTTTTGCGAACATCTTGTACCCTAATAAGCACATTGCTTTCTTCCAGGAAATACTAGGAACCAAATCTGGTTTGGATTTGGAATGTTGTTTGACAAACTTGCAAACTAGTCTCCATTTTCTAAGATTTCGGTGATCTAGACTTCAGTGGAAAGAACATTTCTCTGCAGAGAAAGAAGCCCGTTTCCCCCATCCTGGCAACTCTGCCTGGGGTTCAAGGCATCACCAGCTAACATATGACACCATCAAATTGCCAAGCTGAGCTGAAAGAATCAGAGGGCTGAGAATGACTTTAGATGTGGTCTGGCCAGAGTGGTTAAACTTCTTTTAGCTACAGAACCCATTGTTCAAGCAAAGCGTTACTCAGAGAGCCATGAAAGCCACTCTATTCCAGCCACTTATCTCTGGCCTTGCTGCCCAAGAGGTCCCCGAACAGTTCCATAGAACAGTTTGGAAATCCTTCATCTAGATCAACCCCTCCTTGCTGGGCCCTGCCTGGATTTGAGTTTCTGCAAAACTAAGTCCCCAGCTGTAGCCTCCCCTGCTTCCAGATCCAGTTCCCTGGGCATGAGTCATTTCACGGGTTCAAGCCTATTCCTCAAGAATGAAGTTGCCCTGGCCCCGAGTGCAGGTCAGATGTGGGACCCCAGTTCTGATACCTGTGCTTCCCCCTTGGCCCCCGGCCACAACCCAGCACACACTCTACTGACACTGAATCAGTAGTCATCTCTCGTACAAAGAACAGAAACTGCCCCCATGTGTCCTTTCCCCTATTTTTCTTGGTTATCCTAAGAGCCCAAGATTCCGGGCTCCCATTCCCACATGGTTCTTTGTGTCCTGTGCCCCTCTCCCTCACTATCTCTGAAAACTTTCCACTGTGCCTTCTGCTCCCCACAGGGCACTGCCCATTTAGGGGTCAGCAGACATCTTCTGTAAAGGGCCAGGTACTTATTTTTCAGCTCGCAAGCTGTGCGCTTTGTCCCGACTTTTCAACTCTAGCGGGAAAACAGCAATGGACAACAGCTGTATGAAAACAACGGGTGTAGCTGAACTCCAGCAAAACTCCGTTTACAGAGCAAGTGGCCCAAGTGCTGCCCCAGACCCGCAGCTTTGTCTCTGGCTACTCACTTAACTTCCTGGCTCCCCCAAGGGTCATGCTCCATCACAGTCTCTCAAGAGATGGCCACTCTCTCCCAAATGCTTCATTTGGCAGCCCAGAGGTCAGGAGAGAGGTCCTGCGTTTCTCTTATTTCTGCTTTCAGACTGCTGGCCCTTTCCCCTTCCTAGCAACCTCTGATTCTGATGTGTGTGATCAGACCCTCTCACCCCTGCTTCTCCTTATGGTGTCCCCTCTAGGCCTCTGGGAACTCCTTATTTTTTGAAGACAGGAGCTCTTGGCTCACTCGCAACTCTCTCCAACCTCCCTATTCCTGCTGTCCCCTCCAGTAGCTTCTTGGTTCCTTGATATCTCCCTCCACCTCCCCAGGGATCCTGACTCCATCCTGTCTCAGCTGCCCACTCCCATGGTTGTAGCCAGTATCCCTACCATAACTAATAACCCCATAATCTCGAACCAAACACCCAGCTCTGGAAACACCACCAGCCATCTTTCCAGCTTACTCCCTCTAACACTTTGACAGTCCATTCATCCTGTCCCATTCTCTCTGTTGCTCTGGCCGTTGTGTCCAGTCCTCCTTTTAACCAACTTAGGTGCCCAGCCGCATCACAGTCTCTCACTTGCATGTACAGTCAGCTTCCTTCTTTACTTACCATGCTCATTTGGAAAAACACCAACCCCAGTCAAGTCCAACTACATGGAGATCCATCTGGTACCTAAAGCTGTGCCACTGAAAGGGGTAGAGAAACATGCAAAGCTGAGCTGATGGGGTTCACTTTTACACCTGTGACCACCAACTTCAACTAGGTCCTTGATGATACCTGGCAATCCTACTCTGTGTGCCTACTCCATTCACTCCTTCACTTTCTTTGGTGAGTCTTTTATACCTTTGCCTTCCCCTTTAAACTTCCAATACCTCTCCCCTTTCACATTTTCAGCCAATAACCTCGCTTCGTGTTTCCCTGAGAAAACAGATGTAATCAAGGAGAACATCTGTACCCCTATGATATGCCTTCCCTCTTGAACCATGATAAACCATCCCTTGCCCTATCTAGGTCAGTACCCCTCAGGGTGCAGGAGACCCCTTCCGTCTCCTGCAGGATAGTAATCCTCCCAGTAATTTTTCTCTCACTTCTGCATGATCAGATTGTCTATCTCTGTTACACAACTCCCGTTACATATAAAAATGCTGCTGTATCTCCCATTTAAAAACAAACACAACTCTTTTGATTCCACACCCTCTTCTGGCAACCATCTTTTTTCTTCTACTATTTTTACAGCCAAATTCCTCAGAAGGGTTGTCTATACCATAACCACCAGCCACCAGCCACATAGCCACTTGGTATGGGATATGTGGCTAATCTGAATTGAAACCACACTGACCATGTAATATATATAGCAGATTTTGAAGATTTAGCACAAAAGAGTGACAAACATCTCATGAAAAATTCTTTGTATTTATTACAGTTGAAATGATAATATTTGAGTTATGTTGTGTTAAATAAAATATATTATCACAGTTCATTTCACCTGTTTTTACTTTTTTAATGTGGCTGCTAGAAAGTTTAAATTACGTGTATGGCTCATATTTGTGGTTTGCATCATATTTCTGGTAGATAGAGCTATCTCAGACTCTTCTTTCTATCCTCTCTTGAGCCCATAGCTATTAGGCATTTGTCCCCATCACTTCTCCAAAATAGATGTTTTCAAAGTCTCAGGAGTCTGCATGTTTCTGAACCAGTGGTCACTTTCCCATCCTTGTATCTGCAGCACAAAGCCAATTTCCATGGGGTCACCTATTTGTGCCCAGACAAAATCAAAGGGGAATCATTAGGAGTCAGGAGGTGTATGGGGACGAGAGAGAATGTGGTTCACGGCCATGTGAGGACAGGAGCTAGGAAACCCTGGCATGGAGAGAGGGCCCAGCAAAGGAACAGAGATACTATAGCAAACTTTAGCAATGGTACCCTTCTGTCCAGGCTGCCCAGCTTACACAAAACCAGCTGTGTTCGTGTACAGCTTTGTGACTGCAAAGGGCCTGCCCATTGCCTCTCAGACCTCTCTGGGCAGTGGTGATGCCCTTGGCAGGGCGATACACACACAGAGGGAATGCCGTCTTATGATGGTCACGGTCCCTCCTACACACACACCTTGGCTCTGGTTCCTGCACTGGGGATGCCTGCAAATTCTGCTCTGCCAAGCTTCCTTCAGAGAATTCAGGGTCTGACAGCTCCATATCCCCTTCCTCTCTTCTAGGCTTTTTAGTGCAATTTTAGAACAAGCAACCAAAGCTGACGGGGCAAATGCTCTGGGAGGGAAAGGAGCTGGATTTGACGTGAAGGCACTGAGGGCATTCCGCGTGCTGCGCCCCTTGCGCCTGGTATCTGGAGTCCCAAGTAAGTAAAGCCATTCTTCTGGTTCGCAGTGGTACCTTGTCACCCTCCTCTGTTGTCCTGTGCTGAGTTGCCAGGAGCACTTCGCAAAAAAAAAAAAAAAAAAAAACTGATTCCATATAAAAATGGAGGTGCTTTTTCTTAAATGAATTCCTTTGTTTTAAAGAACCTAACTCTGATGCAAATCCTTGAAAACACACCGTGGTCCCAGCTCCTGTGAACACCTGGAGAACATCCACAGCAGCCAAACAGCCAAATGAAGACAGGCTACCCAGAGAAAGAAATCCCTTGGCCATCTGAGCCATCCCCCCAGGGCCCTGGGCTGGGAATTTAAATACATTTGCAGCAGAGGGGCCAGGTGAGCAGAGAAGGCTAATCCCCAAGGCTCAGGCACAAGGTATTTTAGCCAATGAGATTATCTCTACTTTCTGTATTTTTCCAAAGAACAATCAGAATAGCATCAGTGGATGTTCAAAAAGTTCTATTTGCCATTTCTCTCAACCCTCTCCTTCTTTCATGTCAAATGGGATATTTCTGGCTTCAGAAGCCCTATTTATGGACAGGCTGCATGCCTTTGTGAGAATTGGTTTTGCCCAAGGGTGGAGAGTGTTCGGCTCTCTGAATCAGGCCAAAGGGCATTGGAGAGATATTATCTATCCAGATATTACTCCCGTGGATGGCCCGTCTTCCACCTCTTCCTCCAGAAGCCTGCCCCACTACGGATGACCTCCAGGCACTGAACACAGCAGCCTCGGGCATCCAGTGTCACCTCCAACAAAGCACAGCCCCAGTTGCTCTTGGGGGTTAAATCAGAGAGCTCCTCGTTCCACTCCTCCTTGATCTGAGCATAATTCTGGACTTGTGTGCTGAGATTTTTCTCTCTCAAGTTAACTCCATCAGATCTGGCCCATAACTCAAGGTAGAAATGTCCGTATGACTGGGCTGAAACCAGATGAGCTTAGAGATGGGAGCAGGGGACAGGAAAACAAAGAGGTCCTCTGAACACCGAGCCTTTACCATAGAAACAAGAAGGACTTTATATTAACCTGTTTGATTCTTTCTGTATGTGCACAGAATAGTGAAAAGATCTTCCCAAAGTAACCTAATTAACCAGCAGCAGAGCGGGACTAGAATCAGGTCTCCTGACTTCCAAACCAACTTTCTTTCCTATCATACAATATAACTTCTTGTAAAGGCTTGACTGGTATATAACTTGATTGTCTTAGACTTTTACACATATATCCCATCTCTTCAATTATGTTATAAGCCCCTGGAAGCCCAGAACAGTGCCTTATATTGTCTCTGTTCCTGCACTGTGCCTACAATGGTCTCTGTACAAGGTAGGGGAATTTACTAGATAAATGAAAGCAAGAGTTGGAATGTTTTCTTCACAGTGGGGCCCCCTAGGCAAAGTTTGTGGCCTGTCTTAACCTCAAAAGTGAACCTGGAGCTAAGCCACACAAGCACATTTGGAGCAGATTCTTTCTACTTGGCCTTAACCATTTTAGGGCATCTAGGAATGGAAAAAGTACAGTTGACCCTTGAACAATGTGGGGATTAGGTGTGCTGACCCCCACCTCGTGCAGTTGAAAATTCATGTATAACTTCGGACTCCTCCAAAAGTTCACTACTATAACCCGCTGTTGACTGTAAGTCTTACCGATAACATACACGGTCAGTTAGTACATATTTCGTATGTGCTATAATATACTATATTCTTACAATGAAGTAAGCTAGAGAAAAGAAAATGTTATTAAGAAAATCATACAGTGGGGTGCCTGGGTGACTCAGTCGGTGAAGCATCTGCCTTCAGCTCAGATCATGATCCCAGGGTGCTGAGACTGAGTCCCACATCGGGCCCCCTGCTCAGCTTGCTTCTTCCTCTCCCCCTGTCCCTCCCCCTTCTCATGCTCTCTCTCGCTCTCGCTCTCACTCCCTCTCTCAAATAAGTAAATAAAATCTTTAAAAAAAAAAAAAGAAAGAAAATCATATGGCAGGGGTGGGGGGGCAGCGCCTGGGTGGCTCAGTTGGTTAAGCATCTGCCTTCGGCTCAGGTCATGATCCCAGGGTCCCATGATGGAGCCCCGGGTCAGGCTCCTTGCTCAGTGGGGAGCCTATTCCTCCCTCTCCCTCTGCCCCTCCCCACCCTGCTCATGTGCTCTCTGGAGCACGCTTTCTCTCGAATAAATAAATACATTCTTAAAAAAAAGAAAAAAGAAATCATACAGTGGGAAAAAATACATTTACAGTACTGTTCTGTATTTATCAAAAAAAGTCTTTCTGTAAGTGGACCTACACAGTTCAACTCACATTGTCCAAGGTACAATGGCCAAGATCTAATTTCCCTTTTGTGAAGCCTAAATTCTTTGGGTTTTCTTGGTCAGTCAGCCCTAACTCAATAGACCAAAATCAAGGAATGAGAAGGAAGGTGAGAATAACTTTAAACATGACTTTAAGGAGCTTAATATGATGGTGAAGCCAATATGTCAGTGATAGAACTACGAACTATTCCAAACTTCCAGCCAAACTCCAGTGGACATAGTAAATCTTATCTTCTTATGTACATGCTTATTAGCAGCCCACACTTTCAGAGCATTGTTCTGGGTATGAGGACATACCATAAAGAACAAATATGGTTCTTTCACCTGAGGAATCTTATGATCGAATACGAGTGTATCAGTCAGCCTTTGCTGTAGGAACAAACAGTCCCAAATTCTCAAGGACTTAAAACCAGAAACATGTATACCTGGTCATGTTACATGATGATGTTGGCCAGCTGCCGCTTTTCTGGGCTCAGCCCGACTCTGAGCTTGACCAGCTTCTATAGGCTCCCTCATTCCAGAGCCCAGGTTGAAGAAACATCCAGCAGGTAGGCCGTGTTGTTCTCGTGGCAGAGGGCGGTTGCTCACAAAGAGGGCAAAGAGCTAAACCACACAAGCATAGTTTAAGCTTTTGCTCAAAATGGCTTATATCATGGCTCCTCACTTTCCAGAGGCCAAATCAAGTCACATTGCTATCTTTGTCCCAAGGATAAGGGGACACAGAAGTACCTATAGAGAAGCAAGGGTGAATAATTGTGAACAAACAGCATAGTCTAACACAAAGAAATTGAGGAGTTTCTTATTAGCAGAAATAGTTACAGTAATTACTCTAGAAATTCTTCATTAGAGATGCATATGGTTGGGAGTCACTCATGCTTCAGTGCATTAAAACGGAGAATCAGATTAGACACTGTCGCTAGGGTTCCACAGTAGAAACTTCCTAAAGAAGGTGTCACAGCCCCACATGCATTTAATTAATGGTAGAACTGTATTGTGGGGTCAGGAAGAGGTAACATGCCTTGGAATTCTCTCATCAAGAAGATGAGGACATGGTACAGTACCTCAAATATGAGACCCTAATATTACCTGCCATGCGTTCCAAGAAGATAGCTTTGTCCTTGAAGATGATCACACTGAGATGGTTTTGCAGCTGTGGCCAGCCTTGCAGGTGTATTCACCCTTATGCATAGGGCTAACAACTGTGTCTTGTGTTCCATGGGTCATCAACAGAGTAGCTCTTTTTGGAGCTTAAAAAAAGGACTAATCCAGCTCATCACCATTTCTCCTGGAAAAATGTCTATGAGATTTTTAAATAGTAAAGTAGGTAGACCACAGTGAGCAAGTGCTCCATGCTAGTTTGGTTGATACCATCCAGGAAGATGTCAGCAGTATCTCCTACCACTACAAACCTAGGCAGATTCCATTTCATAGAATTTTTAGGTGTCTTCTTTCATATTTTAGCAGAACTCCTCGAAAGAGTTGCCTCTATCTGTTGTCTTCAATTCTAGTCTTCTCATTCTCTCTTAAATCCATACCAGTCAGGCTTCCCCGCCATTACTGCAGTAAAACATCTCTTGTCAACAATCTCAGTGATTTCCACATTACTGAGTCCAGCGGTTAGTTCCCTGGTGCCATTGTATTTGACCTAGCTGCAGTACTGGATGCAGCCGATCATCCCTTCTCTTTGAACCACTGTCATCACTTGGCTACCAGGACACCGTTCTTTCTTAATTTGTTTGCTTTTCCTTATCAGAATCACTTGCTGATTTCCCCTCACATTCTCATCCTCTTAGCACTGGAGAGCTGCAGGCTCAATCCTCAGGCCTCTTCTCCATCTCAGGGATACTCAGTTCCTGAGTATCTGACATTAAATATCCTGAGCCTTCTGGCCTTAAATGTCACCTACATGTCTTCTAATAACTACGAACTGTATGTCGCCAGCTCAGACCTCTCTTCTAAAGTCCAGAATTGTATACTTACCAGCCTATTCTGTTCCTTTAATTTGATGTCTAAGCATCTCAAACTTACCACATCCAATACAGAACTTCCAATCTTCCCAAAGTCTTTCCTCTCTTGGTCAAGGTCAACCTCATCCTTCCAGTTATGCAGACCAAAAATCTTGGACTTGCTTCTTTCTCTCACCCTTTGTGGGCAGTCCTTCAGGAAATCTTATCGGCCATACCTTCAAGAAACTTTGTTTCTTACCACCTCCAGTGCCAGCCATCAACACCTCTCACCTAGATTATTACAGTAGCTTCCTAGCCATATTCTGTTTCCACCCTTGCCCTTTGCCACAGCTTAGTCTCAACACAGTAGCCAACATGGTCCTTTCAAAATACAAGTCTTCATAAAATACACGTCATGGCTTTGCTCAGAGCCCTCCAAGTCTCCCCTCACTCACTGATGAGACCCAGAGTCCCCCAGGGCCCTACATGGTCTCACCCGTCTCCCCTCTGAAATCCTCTCCCTCCACCCTTTCCTTCTGTCTGTCCCTCCTTGCCAGCCTCCATGACCTCCTTGCCATGCTTCCAACATTCCAAACCCACGACCAACATGGAGCCTTCATGCTTGCTCCTCCTCATGTCCACAACGTCCTTTCCCCAGCTCTTCGCTGGGCTGCTTACTCACCAACTTCGGCCTCCACAGAAATGTCATCTCACCAGAGCGTCTGCTTTCCCAACCCCTGTCAGCCATCTGCACATTTCCTGTGCCCCTTCCCTGCTTTATTTTTCTCACTTCACTTGTCACCGTCTGTCACACCGTATATGTACTTGCGTATTTACTTACTCCCCTTGTCTCATGAGAATAGAACCTCCATGAGGACAGTTTGTGTTCATTTTGTTCACTGTTGTATCCTCAGCATCTACAATGCCAGGTAAATCTCTGTGGAATGAATGGCTGTCTCTGCTCAGCCACCTCATGGCTGAGGGGCAGTGCTCCACACAGCAGTTACTAAGAACTAACCGGCTCACTCAAATTCTGGTGCTGACCCATCTTCCAGTTATAAACGCCTCTTTAGCATTTCCAGAGGGTGTTTATTTCTTCTATCCTCTTTGCTCTTCGTGACAGTTGTGTGATATGTGGATTTACACAGAGGTGATACGCATGTTGTCCCTTATAACAAATAGGTTAGTTGGATGGTTTGTGGGATATGTAACTCTAAGCCCAAAAAATTGCTCTTATTTTTTAAATGTCCATATGTGTATTAAATGCTATTAAAAAAATTTTTTTAAGAGGGAGAGAAAGAGAGGAAGGGGGAAGAGGCCAAGAGAGAGAGAGAATCTTAAGCGGGCTCCATGCCCAATGTGGAGCCCAACGTGAGGCTCAGTCTCACAGCCCTGAGACCATGACCTGAGCTGAAATCAAGAGCCAGATGCTTTAACCAACTGAGCCACCCAGGTCCTCCATCACTGAAATCTTAAGATCACGGATTATGAAGTGAGAGAGATGATTGTGAGAGTACAAGTCATATATTAATTTGTTCAACAAAACCTACCGAGTGCACCCTTGATAGAAGATTTTCTAGCTGTTACAGCAGATGCAGAAAGGAGTCAGATGCTAAGTGTGTTTTCAAAGAGATTGATATGTAGAAGAAAAGATGTTCAAAGAAATGATGGTATAGAACAAAAATTGGAGAATGCTCTCCCCCGCCTCAGAAACAAATCTTAAGAAAAATGTGATGAGTTCTGTGACAAGGATGTTTTGGAGATGCCATAATTTTGGGAGTGGGGATAAAGAACCAGGAAGGCTTCTTGAAGGAGGTGGCATTTGGGATAGATCCTAAAGAATAAATAAGGAGGGATGGTCTAGAAAATTATGAAAAGAAAGGAGAATGACTATGGCCCTGGAGTTGTACACAGTAAGGCTGTAAGTTTTCGGAGGTGATTTCACTGTGGTTGTTAAAATTAGTTGACTCTTTCTGTGCAGTTCTGTGTAATCGAAAGGTTTGTCCATTTTGCTTCATCAAGACTTCCACAATTAAGGATCTCAGTTCCCACTGCTTGTGAGGCACTCCTCACAGCGGGAGTGCTGTGAGGAATGCATACTGTACCGAAGGATAGGCCATATGGAATAAATGTTACACAGTGAACGTGAACAATAACATGGAGGGTCGTGATTAAATATTTGCAGTGTATACAACAGGAGTGCATTTGTTTGTGGAGCAATAAGCAAAGGGTCATTTCTTCCTTTCCCTGTAATCGCATATGCCCTCCTGGAGAAGAACTTTTAGGAGTGGATTGAATAAGGGGAGCAGACAGATGGAGGTGAGAAAATGCTTTTTTAGATTTGTGAGGTCTTTGACAAAAACTCTCAGCAGCCAACTTTGTTTGACAATGAAGGGGATTGAGCAGTCACCTCCATGCCAGACCAGTGCCAGCCTTAGAAAATAGCATCCATTCACCGTGAACATTTATTGAGCACTTTCTGTGAGGCAAGCGGTAAACAAGGGGACACAGAGATAAATAGAATACTATTCCCATCTGTTAAGATACTTGAGTGCTTTAGAGACTTTTGATTTGACATGCTTTCCCTATGGTATGAATTTTTGTAAGATTAGCTCTTTCTCAGTTAAAAGTGTATTTTCTGGAATCACACAGAAGAGAAAACAGGTATTAAACAATGGTTTGCTTCCTAATTGAGAAGTGAGAAGGAGCACTAAGGACCATGTGTGGAGAGTCAAACACTTTCTTCCTATTTTTTCCTGCTCAGATTAGAACTGTTTCCTAAAAACAAATCAACGTCAATCAGCCAAATAGAAGGTGCCAGGAGAGACAAGACATAGTGGTTTTGAGCAAGAACTCTTAAATCAGACTGCCTGGCTTCTTCACTGACTTACTCTGTGACCTTAAGGAAGTTACTAAGCCTTTCTGTGCCTTAGCTTCCTCATCAGTAAAATGGAAATAACAGTAGAACCTATTTCATATGGTGTTAGAAAAACTAAAGGAGTTGATACATGCAAAGCACTTAAACAGTGCCCTGCTTCTAGTAAGTGCTCAGTTAAATGGTAGGGGTTACATTACATTGTATCCCATCACATGGTGTTACATGAGGCATGTGAAATGAAAGTACACAACAAAATCCCTATCAACACAAAACAGATACACTTTATATTTTTTAAGATTTTTTTATTGATTTTAAAGAGAGAGCATGCAAGCAGGGAGGGGCAGGGAAGGAGGAAGAATCTGAAGCGGACTCTGCAGTGAGCGCGGAGCTCAATCCCACAATCCTGAGATTGTGACCTGAGCCAAAACCAAGAGTTGGGTGCTTAACCGACTGAGCCACCCAGGCGCTCCAAAACAGATACACTTTAAATTGTAAAGAACATTTAAGAATTAAATAGCAACATGAGACCAAAAACTAGGAGAGAGGCATTATGTATGATAGTGAAGTAGATTGAAGGGGGGGAGTTTCCCAGTGACTGTGGCAGCCCAGAAAAACTTTATGAGGAGATAGTATTTGAAATGAGCCTGAAGTTTTTGGTAGAAGACATAGGGAGGGAGATGAAAGGACATTGGGGGCAAAAATCTCATTTGTTTGGGTCACCAGGGCAGGCCAGCCCTGGCCAGCACGTACGTCTCTGCGTGGATCAGTCCACCACTGAAGAGGACGTAGTGAGAACCAGGTGAGGCAGGTCGGCACAGAGCAAACCGCGGTGGGTCCTGGATGTCAGGCCAGTAAGACTGTTTTCTAAATAGACTCTGTTCTTTCCTCTCCGCTGGAAACATTCAAAAGACTGCACTGCAGAGAGACAGCAAAATGCCTTGGGAATCTCCTCAGAGAGTATCAAAACGGATGGCAGATCTTGGACTCCAGGGAGGTTCAGTAACCACCCTGGACACCGCTAGCTGGTGGCAAAGCTGGGGTCAGAACCAGACCAAAGCAGCCTACCTTCTCCCACCCTGCCCAGCCTCCCTCCTGGGGACCAGGTCCAGGGCATCCAGCCCTCTGAACACTCCGCCACAGACCTTACACTACACAACACCTACCACACCGCCTTTGTTGCTATTGATAGAGCACATTCTTGACTTAAAACTTCCTGTTGCAAAAGTTAAAAACTCACCTGAGTGCCCAAGTACCCAGGTGAACCATATTCATCCCATAATGCAGTTTTTCCCCCAGAATACCTTCTCCCCTCCTGGGGGTTAGTAACTGTGAAATTGGCCACACTGATTAGCAAACGCTGCCAGTTAATCAGACCCATTGGGGGCATATTAGAGCTGCTAAAAACAACTTTTCTGAGTGTGTTTACACTTTGATGGTTCAAAAGCAGTTATACCATCCTGCGTGAAATTTGCTGTTCAGTAAGTTGGGCCACAGTGGATTTGCAGTCACCATTACTCTCCCAGGACAATGTTCCCGGGGGGGGGGGGTGCCTGCACTGCTAGGAAGGAGGAGGGCTTGGGTACCAGGGATGGTCCCTGCAAAAGCTCCCTCACTGTATTTAAGGACACCTCACCATTCCAGATTTGATGAGGGAAAGCCTATCTAGAGATGGTATTTGCAAATCAAGGCACCCAGCCCCTGAAATTTACAGATTTTGAAGCCTGCATCCCAGAGAAGACCCATGAGTCAGAGCAGAGATTCAAGTGCACATTGTCCTCTCCCCACCCCCTGCTCTTTCCTCTGCCTGTGTCATCACCTTCCTGGACCTCCCTTTCTTCTGGTTCATGTGACAATCCCATAAAGTGCCAGCATGTTGCAGGTGATGTGGGAGAGCTCAAGCCTGAAGTGGACTGA